>NC_140994.1:219262180-220551021 GCF_052327205.1 Somniosus microcephalus | reverse complement strand
CCCCTCCCCCCCCTCTCTACCTCTGTCTCCCTCTCGGTCCGCTTCTCCCCACTGACCCCCCTCTCCCTCTGCCCCCCTCACTTCTCTCTCTCTCCTCGCTCCCTCAGTCTCCCCTCCCCCCTCGCTCCCACCGTCCCCCTCGCTCCCTCCGTCCCCCCCCTCCCCCTCCCCCCTCGCTCCCACCGTCCCCCTCGCTCCCCTCCGGCCCTCGCTCCCCTCCGGCCCCCCCACTCCCCCTCGCTCCCCACCGTCCCCCCCTCCCCCCTCTCCACCCTCCGCCACCCCCCTCGCTCCCTCCCGGCCCCCCTCCCCCTCGCTCCCCTCCCGCCCCCCTCCCCCTCCACCCACCTGCCCCCCTCCCCCCTCGCTCCCTCCGCCCCCCTCCCCCTCACGCTCCCACTCCCCTCACCCCCTCCACCTCCTCCCCCCCCCATCCCCCTCGCTCCCACCTCCCCCCCCCTCCACCTCCACTCCTCCCCCACCTCACTCCCCTCCTCCCCACTCCTCACCTCACCCCCCTCTCCCCTCGCACCCCACTCCCCAGTCACCCCTCGCTCCTCCCCCCTCCTCTCCCTCCGTCCCCCCCTCTCACCCCCCCCTTCACTCTCGCTCGCTCCCCCCCAGTCTCGCTCGCTCGCTCCCCCCCCAGTCTCGCTCGCTCGCTCCCCCCCCAGTCTCGCTCGCTCGCTCCCCCCCCAGTCTCGCTCGCTCGCTCCCCCCCCAGTCTCGCTCGCTCGCTCCCCCCCCAGTCTCGCTCGCTCGCTCCCCCCCCAGTCGCTCGCTCGCTCCCCCCCCAGTCTCGCTCGCTCGCTCCCCCCCCAGTCTCGCTCGCTCGCTCCCCCCCCAGTCTCGCTCGCTCGCTCCCCCCCCAGTCTCGCTCGCTCGCTCCCCCCCCAGTCTCGCTCGCTCGCTCCCCCCCCAGTCTCGCTCGCTCGCTCCCCCCCCAGTCTCGCTCGCTCGCTCCCCCCCCAGTCTCGCTCGCTCGCTCCCCCCCCAGTCTCGCTCGCTCGCTCCCCCCCCAGTCTCGCTCGCTCGCTCCCCCCCCCAGTCTCGCTCGCTCGCTCCCCCCCCAGTCTCGCTCGCTCGCTCCCCCCCCAGTCTCGCTCGCTCGCTCCCCCCCCAGTCTCGCTCGCTCGCTCCCCCCCCAGTCTCGCTCGCTCGCTCCCCCCCCAGTCTCGCTCGCTCGCTCCCCCCCAGTCTCGCTCGCTCGCTCCCCCCCCAGTCTCGCTCGCTCGCTCCCCCCCCCAGTCTCGCTCTCGCTCGCTCCCCCCCCAGTCTCGCTCGCTCGCTCCCCCCCCAGTCTCGCTCGCTCGCTCCCCCCCAGTCTCGCTCGCTCGCTCCCCCCCCAGTCTCGCTCGCTCGCTCCCCCCCCAGTCTCGCTCGCTCCCCCCCAGTCTCGCTCGCTCGCTCCCCCCCAGTCTCGCTCGCTCGCTCCCCCCCCAGTCTCGCTCGCTCGCTCCCCCCCCCAGTCTCGCTCGCTCGCTCCCCCCCCAGTCTCGCTCGCTCGCTCCCCCCCAGTCTCGCTCGCTCGCTCCCCCCCCAGTCTCGCTCGCTCGCTCCCCCCCCAGTCTCGCTCGCTCGCTCCCCCCCCAGTCTCGCTCGCTCGCTCCCCCCCCAGTCTCGCTCGCTCGCTCCCCCCCCAGTCTCGCTCGCTCGCTCCCCCCCCAGTCTCGCTCGCTCGCTCCCCCCCCAGTCTCGCTCGCTCGCTCCCCCCCAGTCTCGCTCGCTCGCTCCCCCCCAGTCTCGCTCGCTCGCTCCCCCCCCAGTCTCGCTCGCTCGCTCCCCCCCCAGTCTCGCTCGCTCGCTCCCCCCCAGTCTCGCTCGCTCGCTCCCCCCCAGTCTCGCTCGCTCGCTCCCCCCAGTCTCGCTCGCTCGCTCCCCCCCCAGTCTCGCTCGCTCGCTCCCCCCCCAGTCTCGCTCGCTCGCTCCCCCCCCAGTCTCGCTCGCTCGCTCCCCCCCCAGTCTCGCTCGCTCGCTCCCCCCCCAGTCTCGCTCGCTCGCTCCCCCCCCAGTCTCGCTCGCTCGCTCCCCCCCCAGTCTCGCTCGCTCGCTCCCCCCCAGTCTCGCTCGCTCGCTCCCCCCCCAGTCTCGCTCGCTCGCTCCCCCCCCAGTCTCGCTCGCTCGCTCCCCCCCAGTCTCGCTCGCTCGCTCCCCCCCCAGTCTCGCTCGCTCGCTCCCCCCCCAGTCTCGCTCGCTCGCTCCCCCCCCAGTCTCGCTCGCTCGCTCCCCCCCCAGTCTCGCTCGCTCGCTCCCCCCCCAGTCTCGCTCGCTCGCTCCCCCCCCAGTCTCGCTCGCTCGCTCCCCCCCCAGTCTCGCTCGCTCGCTCCCCCCCCAGTCTCGCTCGCTCGCTCCCCCCCCAGTCTCGCTCGCTCGCTCCCCCCCCAGTCTCGCTCGCTCGCTCCCCCCCAGTCTCGCTCGCTCGCTCCCCCCCAGTCTCGCTCGCTCGCTCCCCCCCCAGTCTCGCTCGCTCGCTCCCCCCCCAGTCTCGCTCGCTCGCTCCCCCCCCAGTCTCGCTCGCTCGCTCCCCCCCAGTCTCGCTCGCTCGCTCCCCCCCCAGTCTCGCTCGCTCGCTCCCCCCCAGTCTCGCTCGCTCGCTCCCCCCCCAGTCTCGCTCGCTCGCTCCCCCCCCAGTCTCGCTCGCTCGCTCCCCCCCCCAGTCTCGCTCGCTCGCTCCCCCCCAGTCTCGCTCGCTCGCTCCCCCCCCAGTCTCGCTCGCTCGCTCCCCCCCCAGTCTCGCTCGCTCGCTCCCCCCCCAGTCTCGCTCGCTCGCTCGCTCCCCCCCCAGTCTCGCTCGCTCGCTCCCCCCCAGTCTCGCTCGCTCGCTCCCCCCCCAGTCTCGCTCGCTCGCTCCCCCCCAGTCTCGCTCGCTCGCTCGCTCCCCCCCCAGTCTCGCTCGCTCGCTCGCTCCCCCCCCAGTCTCGCTCGCTCGCTCGCTCCCCCCCCCAGTCTCGCTCGCTCGCTCCCCCCCCAGTCTCGCTCGCTCGCTCGCTCCCCCCCCCAGTCTCGCTCGCTCGCTCCCCCCCCCAGTCTCGCTCGCTCGCTCCCCCCCCAGTCTCGCTCGCTCGCTCCCCCCCCCAGTCTCGCTCGCTCGCTCCCCCGCCCAGTCTCGCTCGCTCGCTCCCCCCCCCCAGTCTCGCTCGCTCGCTCCCCCCCCCCCCAGTCTCGCTCGCTCGCTCCCCCCCCCCCCAGTCTCGCTCGCTCGCTCCCCCCCCCCCAGTCTCGCTCGCTCGCTCCCCCCCCCCAGTCTCGCTCGCTCCCCCCCCCCCAGTCTCGCTGGCTCGCTCCCCCCCCCCCCAGTCTCGCTGGCTCGCTCCCCCCCCCCAGTCTCGCTCGCTCGCTCCCCCCCCAGTCTCGCGCTCTCTCTCTCTCTCTCTCTCTCTCTCTCTCTCTCTTCCCCCCTCATCTCTGTCCACCCTCTGATTCTCTCTTTCGATCCTCGATCCCCCCTCCCCCTCGCTCCCTCCATCCCCGCTCCCTCCGATGCTGGAAATCTGAAACAGCTGCCTGACCTGCTGAGTATTTCCAGCATTTTCTGTTTTTTATTTCAGATTTCCGGCATCCACTGTATTTTGATTCGGATGAGTTAGCTTCTAGTTTTGACAAAATGCATTTCTGTTAACTTTCTTTTAAAAGCTAAGTTGAAAAGTTTCCAGGTGCTTCCATGCAATGTGACACAGGTCATTTAAAATAAAAGGAAAGGTGCCTAGTTATATCTGGTGCAACACTGCCAGAACATACGTATAGCGTGCAGTCTCCACTAATGCTTAGGAAACTCACTCTCAAATAGAAAGAATTATTTAAAATATTCATGAGACTTTAAGTTCTAGTTGATATTTATACTCTGTTGTGTTGGATATATATTCAATATTCTGATTCTAATTTTATTTTGTGTTTTTAATTTTGTTCAGGTCTTGAGTGATGGCGAATACAAAAAATGGGCTAGTTTAAGGCATAAAGCAGAGACCAGTATTGACTGCAGAGAACCATTGATTCTGGAGACAGCACTACATCTGGAAACAAATCTAAAGTTGTTGGGTAATTACTATGATTTTCATTAACCGCTTGGATCGAAGCTGCTAATGGTTTGGTTCAACAATTGTATTTGTTTTAGCCAATCTCACAATGCCTGATAAACGCATGAGTGACCTCAGTGGAATACTATGCTTTATCTTGTGTAACCGACCTGCAGTCAGTGACGTTGGGATGGCAGGAATGACATATGAGGAGAGATTGGGTCGATTGGGCTTATACTCACTGGAGTTTAGAAGAATGCGAGGGGATCTCATTGAAACTTATAAAATTCTAACAGGACCAGACAGACTAGATGCAGGAAGGATGTTCCCGATGGCAGGGGAGTCCAGAACCAGGGGTCACAGTCTAAGGATAAGGGGTAAGCCATTTAGGACTGAGATGAGGAGGAATTTCTTCACCCAGAGAGTGGTGAACCTGTGGAATTCTCTACTACAGAAGGCAGTCGAGGCCAATTCATTAAATATATTCAAGGAGTTAGATATATTTCTTAAGGCTAAAGGGATCAAAGGATATGTGGAGAAAACAGGGACTGGGTACTGAATTTGGATGATCAGCCATGATCTCATTGAATGGCGGAGAAGGCTCGAGGGGCCGAATGGCCTACTCCTGCTCCTATCTTCTATGTTTCTATGTTTCCCAATTCTGCTGCCACAGAAAACCTGATGGAATTGTGACACTACTGTAGATTTGGGTGCCATCATTTGGGTGTCTTTTTTTTACTCTGTACACCTTGTAGAGTAATTTTGCCAATGCCAGGCAGCGTAGGGAACAATTCCTACTGTACATGAATGAAAAGATGAATAAACTTCAGTGTAATAAACTTATTCCTGAAAATAGAAAAACGTTCATCTAACAAAACAAAACATGAGTGCATTGCGAACTATTTTGATTTATTGCAGAATGTCACAGAATTTGTTAAGTTCCACTGCATATTTTCAGTGGTCCTCAGCACAGAACGCATTCTTCCCTCATATGTTCCTAATGAGGACTGGCTGAAGCAGACGTCTTTCTCATCACTTTATTAGACATTATCACGCCAGTTGTTTTGTTCTTTAGTTTCACTTAACATCAAGGTTACTCAGTAGTAAAGCAGCCAAATCCTAAATTAATCAGTGCCGGTGTGGCGGAGCCACCAAAGGACTCAGAGCGGTTGTACATAATTCCTTTAACAGCAATGTAGTTACTGTCTGTGCCTGTACCTTTTAATTACACTGTTTGACTGTACAATGCCAGTTACCTTTACAGCACGTGATGACGTCATGCCGTTAGTCACGTGATGCCCCAACGGCGGGAAGAACGTGATGACGTCACTCTCCTGATCTGGGGTTCAGTCCTCGTGGAGTCCTCAGAGAGAATAGACCTGTTATTGATGTGTCCTAGCAGTTTCCAGTTTAAACTCGTTTGTTTTCATTAAAGTTCATTAATTTAATTATCTGAGTGGAACTCAGTCTTTTGATAGGAACCTCCGTTCCTACATTGGTGACCCCGACTTCTACGAACGATTTTCGTGGAAGATTCGACATGGACACGAACGCCGTCACGCTGAAACTGCCACAGTTCTGGGAGCAACAACCAGACGCCTGGTTCATCCAGGCTGAAGCCCAGTTCACCATTCAGAACATCAACGTGGATCAGACCCGTTATTATTACGTGGTCTCCGCCCTCGACAGCGCAACTGCATCCCGGATCGTCAGCCTCATCGGTAGTCCTCCTACTGACAGCAAGTATGATGCAATTAAGGCGCGGTTGCTTCAGGTTTTCGGGCTATCAAAGTCGGAGCGTGCTCACCGGCTCATCACGCTGCCCGGCCTCGGGGATTCCAAACCGTCCGAGCTCATGAGCCAAATGCTCACGCTCTTGGGTGCTGAACCGGAATGTTTCATCTTCCAGGAGCTTTTCCTCTACCAACTACCTGAACAGGTTCAGGCTGCCCTGGCCAGCTCCGACATTACTGACTGCGCCAAGCTTGCGGCCGAAGCCGATAAGATTTTCACGGTTACCCAGCAGTGTTGTGCGGCCATGAGGCGCCCACCCCCCACAGACGCGGTTCCAGCTTCTCCTACAGCGGGCTGGTGCTCCTACCACACCCGTTTTGGCGCAAAAGCACGATGCTGCCGTTCCCCCTGCAGTTTTTTGCCAAAAAAAAACAAGGCGGCGCAGGCAGCGTCCCTGGTGATGGATGACCAAATCTAACGGGCGTTCCGTGGTGGCGATGGCCGTCAGTTCTACGGGAAAACTCCTCTATATCACCAATTCCCTCTCGGGCCGCCATTTCCTTTGTGACACCGGGGCGCAGTGTAGCATTCTACCTGCGTCGAAGCTCGACACGCAGACTGGGAACCTCGGTTTTTCCCTCATAGCGGCTAATGGCGCAGCTATTCGAACGTTCCGAAAGCGGCGGGTCGAAGTCTGTTTCGGCGGTCAGTGCTTCTTTTGGGATTTCGTCACAGCTACAGTCTCACAGCTTATCCTAGGGGCAGATTTTCTGTGTGCCAGCAGCCTGCTAGTCGATGTCCGACACCGCCAGCTGATCAACGCGGCTACCTTCCACTCGATCCCGTGCTTCCACGGTACCTCCGTGGCCCGTTCCATTGCCTGTGCTTTTCATCCTCCAGATGATTTCACGCGGCTCCTCAGGGAGCTTCCGGAGCTGACAAGGCCCACCTTCTCCTCTTCGGCGACGAAACATGGTGTTGAACATCACATCACCACTACTGGCTCCCCGGTTTATGCGCGGGCTAGAAGGCTCGAACCCGGCAAGCTTGCAGCTGCGAAGGCGGAGTTCGGCACAATGGAGCGGCTCGGCATCATTAGGTGATCGAACAGTCCCTGGTCTTCGCCTCTACACATCGTGCCGAAACCAGGTGGTGGCTGGCGGCCATGCGGTGACTACCAACGCCTCAACGACGCCACCACTCTGGATCGGTACCCGATGTTGCATATCCAGGACTTCTCGGCCCACTTGGCGGGAAATACTATCTTCTCTAAAGTCGACCTCGTCCGTGGATATCACCAGGTTCCAGTGCACCCACAAGACGTTCCGAAAACCGCGGTCATCACCCCTTTTGGCCTTTTTGAGTTCCTGCGGATGCCGTTTGGCTTAAAGAACGCAGCACAGGTGTTCCAGCGTCTGATGGACTCCGTTCTACGGGACCTGCATTTCCTTTTCGTCCACCTAGACGACATACTCATCGCCAGTGCCAGCAAGGAGGAGCACATCTCCCATTTGCGTTCCCACTTTACGCGCCTCAGCCAGCACGGGTTAATCATCAACCCGGCCAAGTGCCAGTTCGGCCTACAACAAATCGACTTCCTGGGACACCGCATAACATCGGATGGCACCATCCCTTTGGCGACGAAGGTTGAGGCGGTTACTTCTTTCCCGCGGCCGTCGACAGCCAAGGTCTTGCAGGAGTTCCTGGGGATCGTCAACTTCTACCACCGTTTCATCCCCAAGGTGGCTCAACTCATGCAACCTTTGTTCGGGGCCCTCAAGGGCAAGTCCGGTAAAGACCCAATCAGCTGGACAGCCGAGATGGTCCAGGTGTTCGGCGACACCAAGAACGCTTTGGCCAACGCAACCATGCTGGCACACCCACTTCCAGGTGCTACCATCGCCCTTACCACCGACGCATCAGACTACGCCATTGGTGCGGTGCAAGAGCAATGGGTCAACGGCACGTGGCAACCGCTGGCGTTTTTCAACCGTCAATTGTGAACAAATGAGAAAAATACAGCACCTTTGATAGGGAACTACTGGCCCTTTTCCTCGCCATTCGCCATTTCTGGTTTTTATTGGAGGGGCGCCCCTTCACGGCTTTTGTCGACCACAAACCCCTTACCTTTGCCATGGCTAAGACCACCAAACCTTGGTCCGCTCATCAACAACGTCACTTGACGTTCATTTCCGAATTTACTACGGACATTCAACATGTGTCTGGTAAGGACAACCTGGTGGCAGATTGCCTCTCCCGTGCGACGGTCCACGCGGTGCACCTGGGGATCGACTATGCCCTCATGGCGAAAGATCAGGTTTCGGATTCGGAGGTCCAATCATATCGAACCGTTCCCTCCAGCTTCCAAGCGACCGACGTCGTCTTCCAGGACGCAGGTGCCACGCTCCTTTGCAATGTTTCCATGGGAGTCCCTCGTCCCATAGTGCCAGTCGAATGGCGCCGGAAGGTTTTTGATGCCATACACGGGTTGTCGCACCCAGGGATGAAGGCTTCGCAATGGCTTATGTCAGCCAAGTTCGTCTGGAAGGGGATGCACATCGATGTCCGTGACTGGGATAATACCTGCGTCATATGCCAGAAGGCCAAAGTCCAGCGTCATGTCAAGGCTCCAGTAGCTGCGTTCACTGTTCCGGAGCGTCGTTTCGACCACGTGGATGTAGACCTCGTGGGGCCGCTTCTGCCTTCTCAGGGTTATACTCATCTCCTTACCATAGTGGACCGCACCACTAGGTGGCCAGAGGCAATTCCTTTGGTTTACACCACGTCAGCAGACGTCGCTAGAGCTTTCATCTCCTGTTGGGTCGCCCGTTTCGGAGTACCGGCGGACATTTCCTCTGACCGCGGGCCACAATTTTCCTCGGATCTATGGAATGCTGTGGCTCAGGGGCTCGGTACCAAGCTTCATCGCACCACCGCCTACCATCCTCAGGCAAACGGCCTTTGTGAGCGATTCCACAGGTCGCTTAAAGCCTCTCTGCGGGCCAGTCTTCAAGGCGCAGGATGGGTGGACAGATTCCCATGGGTCCTGTTGGGTCTCCGTATGACGCCCAAAGATGATCTACAATCATCTTCAGCTGAACTCGTCTATGGCCAGCTGCTCCGGGTACCAGGAGATTTCCTCCCTTCGCCCACAGAGTCATGGTCCGCCTCCCGGCAACTCGTTCACCACCAAGAAGCGGCCAGATGCTTTGCCCCGATACCTACGTCCAATCACGGTTTGCAGACCTCTTACGTGCCACCGGGACTGAAGACCGCGGAGTATGTATTCATGCGACACGGCGCTCACCGGGATCCGCTCAAGCCTTCTTACACTGGCCCTTTCCGCTTCATCAAACCGGGTGACAAATCCTTTTTGGTCGACGTCGGAGGGAAACCGGATCACATCTCAGTGGACTGTTTGAAGCCGGCTCACCTGGACCTGGATCACTCTGTCGTAGTCGCTCAACCACCCAAACGTGGCTGACCGCCCGTGGCCGCCGCACCTGATCAACCAAAGCTGCCTGACATCCCGCCTGCGCTCACCATGCCTGCTCAGCCGTCACCGTCTGCCAACACGTCCACTGGTCGTCAGCCTCCTCTACCAGGGTATCAAAGTCGATCGGACAGGCTCATCAGGCCTCCTCCGCGCCTCACCTTTTCTGTTAAAGACAATTCTGGGAGGGCGCATGTGGCGGAGCCACCAAAGGACTCAGAGCGGTTGTACATAATTCCTTTAACAGCAATGTAGTTACTGTCTGTGCCTGTACCTTTAATTACACTGTTTGACTGTACAGTGCCAGTTACCTTTACAGCACGTGATGACGTCATGCCGTTAGTCACATGATGCCCCAATGGCGGGAAGAACGTGATGACGTCATGACGTCACTCTCCTGATCTGGGGTTCAGTCCTCATGGAGTCCTCAGAGAGAATTGACCTGTTATTGATGTGTCCTAGCAGTTTCCAGTTTAAACTCGTTTGTTTTCATTAAAGTTCATTAATTTAATTATCTGAGTCGAACTCAGTCTTTTGATAGGATCCTCCGTTCCTACACCGGAATACTATTCACGTGTTCTCTTTTAATTTCATGCCTTAACAAAAGGCATCTACCCGGCAATGTGGAAAATTGCCCAAGTATGTCCTGTCTACAAAAAGCAGGACAAATCCGACCCGGCCAATTACCGTCCCAGCAGTCTACTCTCAATCATCAGCAAAGTGATGGAAGGTGTCGTCGACAGTGCTATCAAGCGGCACTTACTCAGCAATAACCTGCTAACTGACGCCCAGTTTGGGTTCCGCCAGGGCCACTCAGCTCCTGACCTCATTACAGCCTTGGTCCAAACATGGACAAAAGAGCTGAATTCAAGAGGTGAGGTGAGTGACTGCCCTTGACATCAAGGCAGCATTTGATCGAGTGTGGCATCAAGGAGCCCTAGCAAAACTGAAGTCAAGGGAATAACTCTCCATTGGTTGGAATCATACCTAGCACAAAGGAAGTTGGCTGTGGTTGTTGGAGGTCATTCATCTCAATCACATGACATCACTGCAGGAGTTCCTCAGGGCAGTGTCCTAGGCCCAACCATCTTCAGCTGTTTCATCAATGACCTTCCTTCCATCATAAGGTCAGAAGTGGGGATGTTCGCTGATGATTGCACACTGTTCAGCACCATTCGAGACTCGTCAGATACTGACGCAGTCCGTGTCCATATGCAGCAAGACCTGGACAACATTCAGACTTGGGCTGACAAGTGGCAAGTAACATTCGCACCACACAAGTGCCAGGCAATGACCATCTCCAACAAGCGAGACTCTAACCATCTCCCCTTGACATTCAATGGCATTACCATCGCTGAATCCCCCACTATCAACATCCTGGGGGTTACCATTGATCATAAACTGAACTGGACCAGCCATATAATTACTGTGGCTACAAGAGCAGGCCAGAGGCTGGGAATTCTGCGGTGAGTGTCTCACCTCCTGACTCCCCAAAGCCTTTCCACCATCTACAAGGCACAAGTCAGGAGTGTGATGGAATACTCTCCACTTGCCTGGATGAGTGCAGCTCCAACAACACTCAAGAAGCTCGACACCATTCAGGATAAAGCAGCCCGCTTGATTGGCACTCCATCCACCACCTTCAACATTCACTCCCTCCACCACCGGCGCACTGTGGCTGCAGTGTGTACCATCTACAAGATGCACAGCAGCAACTCGCCAAAGTTCCTTCAACAGCACCTTCCAAACCCGCGACCTCTACCACTTAGAAGGACAAGGGCAGCAGACGCATGGGAACATCACCACCTACAAGTTCCCCTCCAAGCCACACACCATCCTGACTTGGACCTGTATCACCGTTCCTTCACTGTCGCTGGGCCAAAATCCTGGAACTCCCTTCTTAACAGCATTGTGGGTGTACCTACACCATATGGACTGCAGCGGTTCAAGAAGGCGGCTCACCACCATCTTCTCGAGGGCAATTAGGGATGGGCACTAAATGCAAGCCTAGCCAGCGACGCCCACATCCCATCAATGAATTTTTTAAAAATGAGGTGAGTTGTGGTGTTTGTGGTGAGGGATCTATGCTGAGAAATGGGAATTTATTTTACTTTTTTGCACCTGGTGTCAGCAACAATAACGGCCAAATTGGATAAAATTCCTTCTTCATTGCACCAACAAGATGGCTTAGCCCAATCTCAGTTGTACTTGTACCAGTATATCATCTTCAGTCCCAGTAGCAATGATCATTGGCTGACTGAGTTAATTAATATCCTTCTCAATGAGATTCGGCTCCAAAAGAAAATACATGCTGAATCCTACGTAATGTTGTTCAAATAATGAAATGGCAATAGAATATTTTGGGATGGCCATTCAAAAAAGTGTTGCCACATTTAATTTAAACAGAATTGGCTCTTACTTTGTAGTTGTGTTTCTGACTGATGCAGTCATCTTTGTGCTGTTTCCAAGATTGAGTCATGGAATGTGACATTTAGGGCTCGATTTTCATTGGGCCATGAGGCGGGCCTTTAGGCGTGCGGAGGGCTAAAATCGCAAAACCTAGGGGTTGCGACCCCCCGCCTGGTTCCCACCTCCACGCCATTTTAACCTAGGTGTGTCTGATTGACCCAAATCAATCCTGCCTGCAACAGGCGGGACTGGCCTTTAGGGCCCTTAAACAGCACTGATTGGCCTTTATAATCCCATTTTAACAGGCCCTTGCCTGTTTAACCCTTTTCCCACGTAAAACGCACCTGGTGGGGATGACACCTGTGAAACCTGACGTGAATACTATTGGCTTGCTGACTATCAGCTGCAGGTCCAACATTAAAGAGGATATTTGATCAGTCATCATTTGCAGGTGGCAGGACTTTGTTGTCTCAGGTCTGGGGGAACTGTTAGAAGTCATAACCACAGCTGTGGAAGTTTGGAGCCGGACACCCATCTCCAGTGTGACCTCCTGCGAGACCCCTCTCGCCACCCTCACTCAGCGCTTCCTCAACTGAGGCACCTACCAAAGCATGGGAGGCCTTTTTTTCCTTCCTCTCTTGGCATTAGAGGACCTCCAGCCCCATTCGCGAATGACACATGCCACAACTGCAGAAGGTGCCATCAGAATTTTTATGAAAAACACACAACTGATGGCATTTCCACAAAATACACAGCATTTCACCCAAGTGATTACCCTTCTGACTATTTGTGCTTTACTTTCCTCTTACGCGTGCTCCTACGTAGTGGTTCCCCTGTGGCTTCAGCAGATGTGGAGGCCCCTTGCTCACTTTCCTGCTGCTCCTGTCTCGACATCTTTGGCGGACGTCCTCTGGGACGGCGAGCCTGTGAGGGCTCGCCAGCAGTCTGCTGCTCCTGCGGCTGTGCAGGGGTTGAGACCTCTATCTCCATTGGGTGTGGACTCCGGCGTGGCTCTGACCGAGGGCTCTGCAGTGGCATGGAAGTGTGAGCGCTTGGAGAGGAGCACCCACTTCCTTGAGGTCTGCCACCAAACTCCCTCTCATGGGTCAGGTCCCCCTCAGTGCCTGCAAGTGGCTTGAGAGCAGCTTGCTGCATATCAGGGGGGCCATGGGGACCCATATCTGCAATGGCAGTCCTACTCAGAAGGACTTCCATGAAGGTCTGGTTTCTCTGTTCAATAGATGCCCATCGCTCCTCAAGAGATGTCATTCTATTCTGAACACTCACCATGTTTTCCATACCCTGGCGACTAACCTCCTCCATGGCCGTAGCCCTCCTCTCCCCTACCGTAGCCAGTCTTACCACAGAGGCAGCCATAGGTAGCCATCCTTTCCGTGTTGATGCGTTCATGCGCCAATGACTCCACAAAGGTTCTGCTCATGTTCGCAATGGACTCCTCCATTCGCTCCACACTCGCAGCGACCCTAGAGACAAAACCTGCCAGAGACTCCTGCATCTGTGCCTGGAGTTCCATCACCTTTGATCTTACGGATGGACCCAAATGCAGAGGGTCGACATGCAGCTGAGCCGAGCTGGCAGAGTCCTGCGCCCTCTGACTAGGACTCTCCACTGCTGTCCCTGTTTCCACAATCTGCTGATGCTCACTTGTGAGCTGTGATACACTAGGTGACAACTCTATGTTATGTCCCGAAGGTCCCACCGAGGTGTGAGTGTCTGCGCTGGTGCTGGGTGCGCTTATTTCTGATGACACTGCGCCCTCAGAGGTTGCAGATTCCTCTGAGGAGTCCGGCTGCTCAGGCTCTTCCTCCTGCCCTGTGGGGACGGGAGCTCTCGATGGTCCTGTGGGGGAGTCAAGGAAAAAGTTAGAGATGTGATGCCATGGTTACATGCGCATTGCATTTTGCAGATGATCATAAGTCCATACGATGTAGCTTCAGAATCATTATCAGCGACTCATGCAATGCCAATGAGATGGATGGAAAACTATTCTGTCACCAGCTTGCGGGGATGCTCCTGCCTGTCCTTCCCCAACGTCTACATCTCGGTCAGCCCCGGCAATCTCCAGGACGCCTTCCTCCCAGGGGGTGAGCTGGGCTAATGAGGGCGGCTCTCCTCCTGTCCTGGCTCGCGCGCTCCTGTTAGCTCTCTTTTCCTGCAATGAGGGAGACAAGTGGAGGTTGAGTGAGAAGGAAAGAGTGAGTGCAGAGATTGCATAGCATAGATACTTAGAAGGAGACAAAGATGGAGTGAGGTTGCAATACCAAGGGCCCTCCCTGTGTGTTGTCAGTTGTGTTCAAAGCATCAGAGTGAGAGGGAGTGTGAGGGCTGCATGGTGGCATAGTTCTGTGAATGTGAGCATAGAGAGAGAGGGAATGGGTAAGGGTGCATGGATGTGAGTGTCTAGTGGGATGTGCAGGAAGAGATTGCTAAAGCTGAGTGCTGGTGAGGAAAGGCAATGGGGATCAGACTGAGGGTGATGGAAACATCATACAGTACTTACTTTTCCAGTGCGAAGAAGGTCATGGAATCTTTTCCTGTACTGCAACCACGTTCTTCATGTTAGACCCAAGGAGTTGATTTGACCTGCCACCTCTAGCCACACAGCCTTGGTCTGGCTGGAAGGCCTCTTCCTCCCTGAAAAAGGGAAGAGGACCTCCCTGTGGGCCCTAGCACCATCCAATAATGCCTGTAGTGAAGCCTCATCAAATTTGGGTGCAGATCTGGCCCTCCCGCTGGCTGTTCCTCCTGCAGGCTCCTGTGCCATCTTAATGTTGAAGGTTGGAAGCCTGCAGAGGAAGCAAGGCTTGCTGTGGACCTTAAAAGCAGCAGCAATGATGATGTCATATTCTGCGACTTTCTGACTGGAAATACTCAATTGCCAAGGCTTCCCACACGCTGGAAATCAATTGGCCAATTGTGTTAAATTTGCATCAATCTCACAGACCCATTTACAATCGTGTCGGAATCATTAAATTCGGGGAACTCGCCAATTCCCCGCACCTGAACTAAAATCGAGCCCTTAGTGTGCAGTCTTCATTCCCAG
Organism: Somniosus microcephalus; assembly: GCF_052327205.1. Taxonomy (NCBI): domain Eukaryota; kingdom Metazoa; phylum Chordata; class Chondrichthyes; order Squaliformes; family Somniosidae; genus Somniosus; species Somniosus microcephalus. Next base: position 220,536,308 of record NC_140994.1, on the reverse strand, counting down.
CAGCCCCCATTCTGATTTTTTTTTCATGAATACACAAGGATTAGGGCATTCCTATAAATTAGGTGTATATAGTTAGACAGAGCTGGCTTGTGACCTAATCAGCTCAGAAATGTTTCTATTCAAATCTGATGAAAATTGATTTACGGTACTTGAAAACATGAACTTTTGGAGAGATAATGAGATGGATTTCAAACAACGGGATGGTGGCAGTTAACTACCCTCTTGACAAAATATCAGCAATATCTCCCAAATTTAAATATGTAAATGTCCATCCATCAGATTGTAGCAATTATGCTGAGCATTTATTTTGGCTCGAACAGACGAGAGTGAAGTGCAGAGGGCAGAAACCTTCCAAGCAGTTGGAGTGAGCCACCTAACACTGCCATGAGCTACAGCATCATAGGAAGAGAAAAATTGGGGTGTGGATAGCAAGTTCAGTCAACTACACTACCCCAAAAAATGATTTGTAATAGTTCCTTACTTCTAGTGCCAGAGAGGGCAGGAAGTGAAAATCTGGCATTATTTATGCTCTTAGTGTCAGCCTTCGGTGAGTGGTAGCACCCTTGCCTCTGAATCAGAATGCTGTGGGTTCAAATCCCACTCCAGAGACTTGAGTACAAAATCTAGGCTGACACTTTAGAGAGAGTGCTGCTCTGTCGGAGGTGCCGTCTCTTGTACAAGACGTTAAACCGAGGCCCCATCTGCCCTCTCAGGTGGCCGCAAAACACCCCATGGCACTATTCGAAGAAAAGCAGGTACGTTCTCTTGGTATTCCGGCCAACACTTATTCCTGAACCAACACCTAAAACAGATTATCTGGTCATTTATTTAATTGCTGTTTGTGGGAGCTTGCTGTGCACAGATTGGCCGCTATATTTCCTACATTACAACAGTGACTACACTTCAAAAGTACTTAATTTGTAAAGTGCTTTGGGACATCCTGAGGTCATGAAAGTTGCTATATAAATGCAAGTCTTTTTTCTTGTTAGTTTCACTAATTTTTGCAAACTGTGGTACACTGCTGCTGGTTACTGCCAGTGGGCAAGTCCACCTAATTTGTTTTCAATGACATACTGAAAATCTGAACTTTCATCAACAGACTTCAGTATCCATCTTTTAAATGGACTTTAAAGCTTTCAATGGTGGAGAGAGAAACAGAGTTAACGTTTCAGGTCGATGACCTTTCGTCAGAACTGGAAAAAAAGCAGGAAATGGAAAGCAAGTTTGGGGGCTAGGAAAAGGGGGAGGGGATGAAAGAACAAAAGGGAAGGTCAGTGATGGGATAGAAAGCAGGAGAGATTAAGAGACATTGAGAGACATTAAGAGATATTCAAGGCAAGGGGAGGTGGAAATGGGGCAGGTTAAGGAACAAAGGATGGCTCTAGATGGGGTGTGCCCCTCCCCCTTTTCCCAGCCCCCAAACTTGCTTTCCATTTCCTGCTATTTTTCCAGCTCTGACAAAATGTCATCGACCTGAAACGTGGGGGTAGATTTTCCCGAACCTGTCGGGAAGAAGGCGGGACTTCCCCTTTCGGGTTTTTGACCCGCCTACTTCGACGTCCGGCCAATCCGCGCAATTTTCCCTTGATTGACCTTGTTGAGCCCGCCCAGCGGGCTCAGCAGGCCAATTAAGGGCCACCCGGCAACAGGTGACGTCACAGACTACAATTTCATCTGTCAAGAGTCCTTGACAGATGAAATATCAGTGTTTCACAGCTGTTTGAAGCTGTCAAACACTGACAGTCCGAGTTCTAACATGAGTCCTTCTGCACAGACTCAGTTAGAACTCTCACCAGCACTCAAAGCTGAAGGCTGTCACTTTTCACAGATCGCAGCCATTCAGCTTTCAATTCCGGCTGAGTGATGCGCTCCCGACAGCTACAGGAAGAAAGGCTGTTAAGGTAAGTACAGGTAAGTAAAAGTTCTTTACACACTTTAGACACACCAAACACACTTACCTTTGCACTCATGCACCCATCACTCACCTGAGCACCAACATCGCGACCCCTCCAACTCCTTCAACCCGACGGCCCGCTTGCTCTAACCTGGCGTGGTTTGGAGCCGTCGGGAAACCCACACGAAACCCCTAAAAATAGGGATTAGGCTAAAAACTGCCTGCTAACTACCTGTTAACAGGCAATTAATTGGCACTAATCCCTTCCCGCCTGGTTTCAGTGGGTCCCAGTGCGGGGCAGGTACCCGCCGCCCCCGAAACTTACGTGGGGCGGGGTTTTGGGCGGTATGGTGTCGGGACCCCCAAATTCAGGATTTTTCCCCCCCCACACGCCTGAAACCCTGCCTGACGGCGCCACGAAAATCTAGCCCGTTAACTCTGTTCCTCTCTCCACCGATGCTGCCTGACCTGCTGAGTTTTCCCGCGTTTCCTGTTGTTGTTTTGGATTTCCAGCATCCGCAGTCTTTTGCTATCGTTAAAGCTTCCAATGTCCATGACGGCACAGCCAATTTCTTTTCCTCCCCTTTGCCCAGTTCAAAGTGAAAGTTTGTGATCCATCAATTAGTGTGCATGTTATATCTTGTAGTATATTACTATATACAACAGTGACTACACGTTTGGGGCGGGGGGGGAAGACTTTATTGGTTGTAAAGCAGTTTGTGACATCATGAGGTTGTGAAATGTGCTATATAAATGCAAGTCTTTCTTTAGTCTGCAGTGAAATTAATTAGTTGCTAGACGAGACCCGAAATGTTATTAATACTAAAAATCCTGTATTAACTATTTTACTTGCCAGTTTTAGTTAAGCAGAAAACTTTTGTAAAATGTTGTTTATTTATTTTTGTAATGTAAGGTGCAACAGGTATCGAGGATCGTCTGCAAGATGGAGTGCCAGACACTATTGAAGCCCTTCGTGAAGCTGGCATAGTGACCTGGGTCCTAACAGGAGATAAACAGGAAACTGCTGTTAATATTGCCTATGCGTGTAAGCTTCTGACTTCAAAGGACTTTATCTTCACTCTAAATAGTGAAAACCAGGTGAGTGCAGAGGGAGGATTTACATTATTGCTACTAAACAGAAGTATCAAAATTCCTCATAGATCGAAGTGCCATAGAGAGCTTTATTCAGCTGTGGTTTTCTTTCAGACTCGCTTCCTTTGTCTTTTGGGCTTTTTTGTACATAGATGTACAGAACAAATAAAAAAATTTAATAAGCGATGTGTAAGAAGGCAACAACATGGGGCATCCTGATGATCTCATAACACGAGAGAAGCTTGATGGGATATTGAAAACGGAGGGCTTTGCTTGCAATTAGAAAGGTATATTTTCTAAATAGAGAGCACCTTCCAAAGCTGTATTAAACCAAATTCACATATTTACAGAAACCGAAGTGACCCTAATAGGATCACTTCATGTTCATAGTTTAATCTGGCGCTCGTCACTAGTCATGAGTTTTCATTTTGGGGAGGGGTTGTTTGATGGTATAGCAGGATGTAGCCAAAGAGAACAACAGGCAGAGGCCTGGCTTAAGTCCCAGAAACTGCTGCATATTGCTTTTACAGCTTTATGTACTCCAGTAGAAATGAGAAAAAAACTGGAGTTGTGCAGGTCCATTGCTCAGATACGCCTCAACATGCCTCAGATGAACAAGATCAAAATTTTTTCAGAATGTTATTAAATATAATTTGGTCATTTCCCACACACAATATTGAACAGAATTGTTTTAATCAACACTTAATATAATTTCATTTTGGTCCCTGTTTATGTTCTTTTCTAACTTCCTGGTTTGTTTCAGTTAACTTCATTATCTCAACCATCTGTGTCCCTTTATTTACACCACAGCCGTTCACTCTTCACAATATTTACAAGTTCAAATTGCTTAAAATATCCAGCATAAATGAATCTTGGCTCAGTGTTAACAAAGAAGATGATTTGTTCTCCCCTCCCCATAGTTTTCTTGCCTTCCCTCCAGAAGTCAATGGCAATGTAAGAACATAAGAATTATGAGCAGGTGTAGGCTATACGGCCCTTTGAGTTTGCTCCACCATTCAATGAGATCATGGCTGATCTTTGACCTCAACTCCACTTTCCCGCCCGATTCCCCTAGAGACCAAAAACCTATCTATCTCAGCCTTGAAAATACTCAACGACTTAACATCCACAGCCCTTTGGGGTAGAGAATTCCAAAGATTCACAACCCTCTGAGTGAAGAAACTCCTCCTCATCTCGGTCTTAAATGGCCGACCCCTTATCCTGAAACTATGCCCCCTAGTTCTAGACTCTCCAGCTAGGGGAAACTAGCTCTCGGCATCAACCCCCTCAGAATCTTATATATTTCAATGAGATCACACCTCATTCTTCTAAACTCCAGAGAGTATAGGCCCACTCTAGTCAATCTCTCCTCAAAGGAAAACCCTCTCATCCCGGGGATCAATCTAGTGAATCTCCGTTACACAACCTCTAAGGCATGTATGCCCTTTCTCAGATAAGGAGACCAAAACTGTGCACAGTACTTCAGGTGTGGTCTCACCAAGGCCCTGTACAATTGTAGTAAGACTTCCTTACTCTTATACTCCAACCCCCTTGCAATAAAGGCCAACATGCCATTTGCCTTCCTAATTGCTTGCTGTCCCTGCATGCTTACTTTGTGTTTCCTGTACGTGGACACCTAAATCTCTCTGAACACCAACATTTAATAGTTTCTCACCATTTAAAAAAATATTCTGTTTTTCCTACTAAAGTGAATAACCTCCCATTTCCCCACATTATACTCCATCTGCCACCTTATACTCCATCTGCCACCTTATTACCCACTCACTTAACCTGTCTATATCCGCTTGCAGGCACTTTGTGTCCTCATCACAGCTTACTTTCCCACCTAGCTTTTTATCATCAGCAAATCCTTGAGGCACCCCACTAGTTACAGCCTGCCAACCGGAAAACTACCCAGTTTATCCCTACTCTCTGTTTTCTGTCCATTAACTCATCCTCTAGCCATGCTAATATATTGCCACCAACCCCATGAGGCCCTTATCTTGCTCCTTGACCTACCTCTTTGACCAAGCTTTTGGTCACCTGCCCTTATGTGGATCGCTGTCAAATTTTTTGTCTTAAAATACTCCTGTGCAGTGCCTTGTGACATTTTACTACGTTAAAGGTGCTATATAAATACAAGTTGTTGTTGTTGTAGCAACCTTTTATGTGGCACCTTATCGAATGCCTTTTGGAAATCCAAATATACTACATCCACTGGTTCCCCTTTATCTACTCTGCTAATTACATCCTCAGAAATCTCTCATAAGTTTGTTAAACATGATTTCCTTTTCATAAACCATGTTGACTCTGCCTAATTATATGATTTTCTAAGTGCCCTGTTACCACTTCCTTAATAATGGATTCCAGCATTCTTACGATGACTGATGTTAGGCTAACTGACATCAGTCGCCATGAAAATGCTAGAATCCATTATTAAGGAAGTGGTAAGAGGGCACTTTTCTCTTCCCTCCTTTCTTGAATAGTGGGGTCACATTTCCTACCTTCCAATCCACTGGGGGCGTTCTAGAATCTAGGGAAAGATGTTAACTGGCTGCATTTAATAGGCTCCAATAAAATCCAACTGTACAAAATTTCTCCCAGTATCTCCAAGTTTAGAAATTCAGAGCAACAAGAAAATTCAGCCAGCCAGCCAGATTTTACTTGATCATAAGTCTTAATTGAAAGCTGTGTGCATTGATTTTTGTGTTGTCAGCTTTTTTGTGGTCTATCGGAGCTTTGCTAAGTTCCACAGGTAGGTTTGTGTGAATCTGAGTGAAATCTTGATTCCAAAATGTTTGACCTGTATTATTGGCGATCAATCAGAAGCAGTTTTATATCATAAATGCCTGAGGCTGCCAGTAATGTGGAATCCATGCCATGTATATTGTGTGGTTAATGTTAGAGCGCTGGAGCAACAGATAGATGATTGAGCATATACAGCCCTTTGGAAGTCATAATTCACAGATTTATTTTCTGATATTGAAATATCACCAATTCCTGGGGAAGCTCTGAACACTCAGCCTGTTGATAGCCAGGAAAGATAGCAGTCTGCAGCTTAATAAGGAGCTTTTGTATTCCTGCTGTGGTTCAAGGTACCAAGGGGAAAAAAAACCTCCTCAGGTGGGTCTTAGATCCACTCTGTCATTTACTTTGTACAACAGTGACTACACTTCAAAAGTACTTAGTTGGCTGTAAAGCGCTTTGGGATGTCCTGAGGTCATGAAAGGTGCTATATAAATGCAATTTTTTTTTGTAGCTCTGCAGCTGAATTTGAGGCTGCCATCACCAGCAGCGCTGCAAATTAAATGTAGTCTAAAACTGCCAGCATGTATGCCAACTTGTGCGTAGCTTGCAAAGTGCCGGAGAAGCTATGTAAGCTCCTTTTAATTGAAGCGTACCTTTTGATGTCTTATACGGTACAATCTTTGATGTTTTGCCCTGCATCAAAAGAGTTTGTGAGCATGCTCAATAAAGATGTGAGCAATGGTCCCTTGCATAACTAACTAAACCTTTAATCAGATCAGGAAACTGCCAACCCTGACCACCATTTACTTCTGGGCCACATGAAAGCAACGATCAGCTTGGCAGATATGTCTGTTCCCTAACAAATGATAATTTAGTAAAATAAAATGTCTACGTATTGGAGCTTTGAACACAAGTATTTTTCCTTCATAGTACTTTTAAATTACACATTCAACTAGTATATGGGGATGTAAAACAAAACTTAGTGTCAGCTGTGGCTCAGTTGGTAGCACACTCCTCTGGTCATGGGTTCAAGTCCCACTCAAGAGACTTGAGTATAAATATCTACGCTGACACTTCAGTGCAGTACTGAGAGAGTGCTGTACTGTTGGAGGTGCTGTCTTTCGGATGAGATGTTAAACTGAGGCACCATTTGCCCTCTCAGGTGAACGTAAAAGATTGTATAACACTATTTCGAAGAAGAGCAGGGGAGCCCCGGTATCCTAGCCAATATTTGTCCCTCAACAAACATCACTAAAATCAGATTATCTGGTCATTTATCTCATTGTGCGCAAATTGGCTGTCGTGCTTCCCTACATTACAACAGTGACTACACTTCAAAAAGTACTTTGTTGACAAAGTGCTTTGGGATGTCCTGAGGTCATGAAAGGCACTATATAAATTGGGTAAGTTCTTTATTTCTTTAATATAAGACAGAAGATTGTTATTTTTCTGAACACTAATCAGTAATTGTTTCATATTGCTGTTCCTTTCACATTTTTGATATTATTTAAGACTTTGACCTATTCAGCTTTCAAAGACTGCACCCTGTTCCTTTAGGTAATATCTGGGAAAATTATTCTTTGCAAAATTCTAATTTTGTTCTAAAATTGAGAAAGATATAGAACAGAAGAAAATTACTTTGTGTAATTCTTAAAATAAATATATCCTGTAATATTACACACTTTATAGCAATGCTCATGTGCTACAGTGTTCCTTCATGTTTAAACATGTACATGCGCAGGAAAGAGAGTGTTTTCAATGTAAAATTCTTCCTTACTGCCCCCACCAATTTATGTAATGTTAAAAATATTCCAGAAAAGCTCCCCACCCATGTTGTTGGATGATATAATTTGAGGTCACTGCACATTCAGCAAGGAGCCACTGAGCTGGTATCAGTCTCAACCTGTCAATAAGTAAGTCCGTAGGAAACCGTACAGATCCATAATAGTTGCTGCACATCAAAAGTGATGAATTGTGTGAAGCATGGTAAGGCATCTCAACAACCTGGTTAGAAGCATTATACATTGAAATGCAAGGATTTTTTTTCCAATTAATCCAACTAGAAAAAAATCAGTACAGTCCAAGAGCGCCTATGCACATGTACAGAATAGTTTCAAGTTGAATCACTTATCCAATTGTCTCTGGGCATGGCATCTTTTCCCAGTGCTAGCCTCTGAACATGTCCCGTGTCCTACCAGTTGATGGAACAGCATATTTGTGCACCCAGCAGCCTGTCACCACACTGCCCTGTGTTGTGATAACTTACTTTTTAAAATCTAGTCTTCCAGCTGGTTAGTTTCTTTTAAACTAAATTAAACGTAGACTTTTATAAAAGACACAGCAATAAAGGTTTTATGCAAGATGTGTACACTAGGCAAGAATTTCAAAATGCTGCATTAGATCTGGAAAATGTTTATAAAATTCACACATCACTTAGTAAATAAGAATATTTTTGTACTTTAATTTTGCTCTTCAAAAAACCTGTTCCATGAACTTTGACTATGGCATTATGAATTCTAAAACAAAAATAAAGGCCCAGAACTTGGTGTCGGGGGCTTGCCGCGCGTGCAAGCCCCCGATCTGCACTCACCCTGCGCACTGACATCTGAAGCCCGGGCCTGCTTGCATTTCCTGTCACAGGCCCGGTTCAGATGTCAGCGCGCAGTGCTTACCTGATCCAGCAGCGTAGTTAGTGCGATGTGCCGGCTGGGATCAGGTGAGCACTGTACAACCAATCAGGGGAGGGGAATGTTCATTCATGAGTTTGAGAGTAAGAACTGTCAAACTCATGAAAACTACGGGGGCCCAAAACACTATTTAAACTTTAAATAAAAATTTAAAAAAACATCCCAATCATTAAATTAAGTATAAATAAGTTTTAAAAAATAATTTAAACAATAATTTTTTTTTTGAAAAAAATAAATTTTTAATAAAAAGGGTCTAAAACTAAACTTACCTTATTGTAGATTCTTTAAAATAATAAACCTGTGGGACAAAAAATTCTAAATTACACTAAAACACCACTTACCTGTAAAAATAAATACTTACGTGTGCTTTTTACAAGCGTAAAGACCGGAGGCCTTTACACATGCGCAAATCCCCCAAAACAGAGGAAATCCAAGACGCACGCGCTGCCCCCTACAGCGCACGCGCTAGCCTCTTCACCTCTTGGGTTAGAGGAGAGGAAATGCCGGTTTTCAGCGCATGCGTTGTGCATGCTGAAAACCGGCATTTCCTCCGGCCAGACGTGTGGGTACCCCTTCCGTACTCACGCGTTTGGGGGGGAATTTCTGCCCCAATGTGACTCTTTTAGTACAAGTAGTAGGGTAGGGATCTGCTGTAGTAGACCATAGGTTCAGTCGAGGTGGATCACTTGCTGCATCAGAACTCTGGAGCTGTACCGATCATCAAATGAACCCCATGATTCCCTTCCCCCTCATTTTACTACAGTTTTCATAGAGGATATTTTGATAAATTTTAGCTCAGCCTTGTAGGTGGCATCAGCTTGCCATGTATGTGGAATATTCAAGCTGTATAGATGTTGAGAGTTAAGTATTTTAGGATACATATTGATGCAACCATTATTTTACCAGTATCTGTTTAAGACTTACGGAGATGTGATAATTCAACCAAGCAACCAAATAGTTGGGCCTTGCCTGGTCTTCAAAACTGAACCAACATGCCTCTTAACATGACCTATTTTGTGTGCTATTCCTTATTTTGAAGATATGACTTTATGAATTTAGCAGAAGAAAAGATAGAGGCCTAGGAATTGGGTTGGGGCGCCAAAGTGGCGCAAAAGTCGCCTGAGCGCAGGATTTAGCGCAGCGATCGGAGTAATACCGATCGCCAGAAATTCAGTTTCAGTGCCCCTCGAGGGACACCGGGCGAGGCTCGAGGCACTCCGCGTCCCTCTTAGGGCGCTGAAACTGATTATCGCAGCGCAACGTGCCGCAGCGCCACATGCTGCGGCACGGCACGTTGCGGTACTGCAGGCCTTCCTCCCACTGTTAAGGGGGAGGTGCCTGCAACAACGCGATCCCCGCTCACGAGTGCCGGCAAATGAGCCCGGCACCAAGGAGAAGTGCCGGGCTCTCGGAAAACAGCCGGCAATGCCGCGGGGGGGTGGTTAGGAGGCCGGGGACGGAGGTGCTGGCAGGCGGCCGCCCCGCACCTCCACCTTAACTTGCGTCGCTGCCGGCACAGTAAGGCCCCGTGAACCGGGCGCGGGTAGCGAACGGCGCAACTGCGGCGTTCGCTACCAAATATCGCGAACGTGGCACGAATGGGGCGCTGTGCACACTGATGACGTCATCGGTGGCGGCGCAGCGCAACAGGCTAATGCCACCATTAGCGCCCCTCCTGAATATCGCGGAAGGCGCAGCCAGTGGCGCTACAGCCACTGACTGCCTCTTTAGGCGCTAACAGGTGGCGCTACTCACCCAATTTCTCCCCCAGAATCTGTTACCCTGATTTAAGGATTTTGAATATTTTTAATTTGCAAAAGATTTCTCACTCAAACATAAAGAACAAACATTTTTTTCTAATTAAAATTTTTGTAAATAATTTGTAATGTACAGTGCTCCTTTTAATAGAGGCTCAGCATTTTGTCTGAACTGTACTGGGTGAAGAGGATTAAATCCCTCCTGAGATTACCAGAGATCAACTTTCTTCTCAGTTTAGAGTTCTATTTTTATTTTTCAAATGACCAGGTGGCGTAGTTGTCCTTTCACCTCTGGAATGTAGAAGATGAAAAAGATTACATGAAATGAGTTTGGCTAGTCTCCTAAGGGCAATGGAGAGAGAGAGAGAGCTCATAGTGAAGAACAGCCCATAATACAAAATCAAACTGGGCAATCTGTGGGAAATGAAATGCTACATGAATTTAGGAAAGTAGTTTGTATAGATGATGGGCCCAAATCTGGAACTCCATCATTTTCTTCTATCCAGTGGTTTTAATCGTAATATTACATCAAGATTTGTTTAAATGACCTTGAACCCTAAGATATTACTGTAATCATTGGCAGAAATTTTAACCCCCCCCCCCCCCCCCCACCCCAGGACGGGCAGGAAGGGGACGGTTTCAATCCTGAAATCTGACTCGACCCGCCGCAAACGTGCCTATTTCCCATTTGGTTGGGGTGGGGGGGGGGGGGGGCGGGTGCAGGTCAGCCTGGAGAATGGAGGGCGGGCATTGGATCATCGGGGTGGTCAGCCGATCTCCAGGTCAACCCGCAATCTCCCCCTGACCCACGATCCAAAGCTCCTGTCCCGCCACAATGATATCACACTCATAGAAACATTGAAAAATAGGAGCAGGAGTAGGCCATTCGGCCCTTCAAGCCTGCTCCGCCATTCAATATGATCATGTCTGATCCTTTATCTCAATACCATATTCCCGCTCTCTCCCCATACCCCTTGATGCCTTTCGTGTCTAGAAATCTATCTATCGCCTTCTTAAATATGTTCAGTGACTTGGCCTCCACAGCCTTCTGTGGTAGAGAATTCCACAGGTTCGCCACCCTCTGAGTAAAGAAATTTCTCCTCATCTCAGTTCTAAATGTCCTACCTCTTATCCTGAGACAGTGACCCCTCATTCTAGCCCCCCCAGCCAGGGGAAACATCCTCCCTGCATCCAGTCTGTCTAGCCCTGTCAGAATTTTACACATTTCAATGAGATCCCCTCTCATTCTTCTAAACTCTAGTGAACACAGACCTAGTCGACCCAATCTCTCCTCATACGACAGTCCTGCCATCCCAGGAATCCGTCCAGTGAACCTTCGCTGCACTCCCTCTATGGCAAGTATATTCTTTCTTAGGTAAGGAGACCAAAACTGCACACAGTACTCCAGGTCAGGTCTCACCAAGGCCCTGTATAACTGTAGTAAGACATCCTTGCTCCTGTGCTCAAATCCTCTTGCAATGAAGGCCAACATACCATTTGCCTTCCTAACTGCTTGCTGCACCTGCATGTTTGCTTTCAGTGACTGGTGTACAAGGACACCCTGGTCCCGTTGTACATCAACATTTCCTAATCTATCACCATTTAAAGAGCTTGCATGTTTGTCTCTGCTTAAGCCTGAAGAAACTTAAAAATGTAAAGTTTAAATTTTAACTTAAACAGTTGATCTTACTGAAGAGCTACACCAATTAACACTAGATTTTAAAAGAGATTAACCCTTAAAACTCCCACACTTGCCAAACTCCCAGTAGTTCACTCTGTGCTCGCTGCACTCAGTGCTGGCTGCACTCACAGGCCCCTGTGTTTATATTCTCCCACCCTCCCTCCTCTCCACTCCCCAGCTGTTGCCTTCCAGTGCAGTCTCTCAATCTGTCCGTCCAACTGCCGGCCAGGAAACAGAGAAATGAGGTTCTACCGTTAAATTTGCCAGGACTTCTGCGTTTCCCGGCCGCTACTCCCTCCTGTAAATATTGGCCATTCTGTTGTTTTAAATAAAAATGGACTGAGCTAAGCTTAAGGCACACAAATGCCACCAAGATTACATGGAACAATTGTGCTTCTTTCATCTCTATAATACACAAGATGATTTCAGACTCTTAGCCTGCTGAATCTAATGTACTGTCTTGCAGAAAGGACATCAATATGACACTGAAGGAGTGCAGAAGGGATCCGTGGTCTGTAGCTAATCTTACCTGGGGGAGGTTGAGCCTGGGATGTCAGGATAAAGTGGTCAAATTTTCTGTTCATTACTATCTATCCTCTCAGGCAAAAATATCATCCCCACCGTCCCCCGCCTTCATCAGTCATAGAAAACACATTTTTCAATGGTAGGAAGTTACATCAAATGCAGACATATCTAAATCTTTGGCTTCATCAAATCTTTTTCTTTCAAAGAACCATGTAGTGAGAGATTACCACGTACATGCAGTTGGCAACCAGTTCTTAAAAAAAAAATACAAAGTAATTTCTAACCTAAAAATTGTTGACATTTGCAAATAAGTGTTTGGCATTTCTCTAACCTTTCCTTGCCGCTCTGTATTACAGACTAATTTGTGGCTCCTGGTTTCTTGTAAATGTCAAACCAGTGTGGGGAAATGTACTTGGAAACTTTGCAGCTCAAACTTTTCAATGGTAGCAGCAGATTATGTATTTGTTTCTCGGAGTTAAATTGACTTTTAAAGTAGATTTTGTGGCTAGATGATGTGGAACTTAACTGGAGCAGGACAAGTATAAGGAAATAGGTTGTCATTTACCGTTATTAGCCTTTTAAGGAAACAGCATTAATATTTTCTTGCATTAAATATGTATCTGTGGAAATGTACCTTCTTGTGTAGTATTGAGCCAAGCAGACCAGCGAGGCATCTTGGGTGCAGGGATGACATTCTTTATGGGCATACTTTTTACGTGCCATTGTAATGGAACAGCAAGTGCAGCTGAGGATGGAGACGTTACTTAAGAGGATGTGCCGTACCAGATAATACACTCCTCAAAAAAATATATAGGGAATGCAAGTCCTATGAGGACCTTTTTAGTGAAGGCATGTGAATTAGAAGAGAGCGCATCACCAAAGAGGCAAGAGGGGAGCTTGGCCAGCTACTGCATAAAGATTTGCAGCCGCTGTCATCTGCCTGCACTGCTTTCTCTGTGGCTCTGAAGGTAATGGCCGTACTCAACTTTTATGGCACTGGGATATCTCGGGCAGCCATCGGGGAACTCTAATATCAGCCAGGCTGTGGTATAGGCATGCATTCATTGGGTGTCTGATGCATTTTACAGGAGAGCTGGGGAATTCATCCAGTTTGACTTCACAGCAAGGCAGCAGTGAAATAGAGCCATCCGGTTTTATGGGGATCTGGGTGTCCTAAGGTCCAGAGTGCAATAGATGGCATCTACGATGTTTTCTATGGCCTACAGACAGTTCCCTCCACTTCTTCAACAGAAAGGCTTCCACTCCCTGAAGGTACAGGTTGTTTATGACAAGATGAAAATGATGTGACATATTGACACATGATATGCAGGAGGTTGTCATGGCACATTCATCCTTCAAAATTTGTCCCCCCCTAACCTCTTCAAGGAAGAAATTCATGTCAACAGATGGTTTGTCAGTGACGAGCCAGGTAGGAACCCACTGTCAACCCGCCTCCACGCGAGTCTCCCAGGTGTCTGGTCTGTCAGCAGAACTGTCTTGACACCAAGCGGCGGGGGAGACAATTGAGATCATTAAATGACTTGTTAACAGTCAATTTAATGCTATTTTGAGGCTTCCTTTCAATTTTACGTGCTTCCCCACAGGTTACCCGCTGCTCGGGGAACACGCCAGCTCGCCCTGGCGTGAGTTGAGTCTGCTCTGATATATCTGATAAGCTGACAGCTGCAGAAGTGGTGTAAAGGATGCCATGTTGCAGATGGTCACTTTCAGAGTGCAGAAACTGTTGGCTACTGCATTTGTAATACATATAGATTTCTTTAGCTTGCAAGTGTTTAGAGGCAACTGTATGTCCAGTGCCACCTCATTGGAACAACCTCTCTCACCATTGACAGATCGCTTCTGTCATCTCTCCTGCAGCTGCCATCTATTGCAGTAACATCGGTGCCCTAGAAACTATCTTGCCTTGCTCCTCTGAATCCTTCCACAATCAGCCCCAACACCAACATCACCAGGCACACCAGCAGCATCAACAACATCACCCACCTTCTCACCATCACCTGATGCTGCACAGGATAGTGCGTTTAATGTAGTGTATATGGACTTTAGCAAGGCTTTTGATAAGGTTTCACATGGCAGACTGGTCACAAAGTTAAAAGTCCATGGGATCCAATGCAAAGTGTCAAGTTGGTTTCAAAACTGGCTCAGAGACAGGAAGCAGAGGGTAGTGGTTGATGGGTGTTTTTGTGACTGGAAGGCTGTTTCCAGTGGGGTTCTGCCGGGTTCAGTACTAGGTCCCTTGCTTTTTGTGGTATATATCAATGATCTAGACTTGAATATAGGGGGGTATGATTAAGAAGTTTGCAGGTGATACTAAAATTGGCTGTGTGGTTGATACTGAAGAAGGAAGCTGTAGACTGCAGGAAGATATCAATAAATTGGTCAGGTGGGCAGAACAGTGGCAAATGGAATTCGATCCGGAGAAGTGTGAGGTAATGCATTTGGGGAGGGCTAACAAGGAAAGGGAATACACATTAAATGGTAGGACACTGTGTAGTGTAGAGGAACAAAGGGACCTTGGCGTGCATGTCTACAGATCCCTGAAGGCAGCAGGCCAGGTAGATAAGGTGGTTAAGAAGGCATACGGAATGCTTGCCTTTATTAGCCATGGCATAGAATACAAGAGCAGGGGGGGTTATGCTTGACTCTATAAAACACTAGTTAGGCCTCAGCTAGAGTACTGCATGCAGTTCTGGTCACCACATTACAGGAAAGATGTGATTGCACTAGAGAGGGTACAGAGGAGATTTACAAGGATGTTGCTGGGAGTAGAGAATCTTAGCTATGAGGAAAGACTGGATAGGCTGGGTCTGTTTTCCTTGGATCAGAGGAGGCTGAGGGGAGACCTTATTGAGGTGTATAAAATTATGAGGGGCCTAGAAAAAGTGGATAGAAAGGACCTATTTCCCTATGTGTCCAGCTGCAGCTACTGGCAGACCGCATTGCGGCGCTTCAGCTGCGATTGGATACATATTCGCGATGCTGAGGACATCGTGGATATCACGTTTCAGCAGTTGGTCACACCGCAGGCAAAGGATGGACAGGCAGAAAGGGAAGGGGTGACCAACAGACAGAGTAGTAGGTGCAGGCAGGTAGTGCAGGGGTCCCCTGTGTACATCCCCCTCTCAAACAAATATACCACTTTGAATACTGTTGAGGTGGATGGTGTTGTATCCGTGTGTTAATGGAGACACGGAATGCAGGAGTTGGTTTAACAGGCGTTTACTGAACAAAGTCTGGAGGTGAACTAAAAGATACAAGACGCTATACAGGCTTATATACCCGAGTGGTCACTACCGGTATTACAGTACACAGGGGCTCTTAAAGGTACATACACTACAATTCCTCCCCTTTTAGATAATTAGTACATAACATTTTAAGTAATCATTAATTAACATGTTTACAAGAACAATAATCTACACATTTGCTGCAGTTAATCAATTATAAGTCAATCTCTCTGGAGGCTTTCTGACTCGGTCCGGATAACGCCTCGGTGGTGTAGTAGGTTCTTTTGGCAAGGTCGATTCGGCTTGAATGCCAGTGTCGGGTTCATCTGGTTCCAGTATCACCGGATCGTAGGTAGATACTATGGGTATCTCTGCTTCATCATTAGGCGTATAGAGTTGTGGTGTAGGTTGTCCCTTTTCAGATGACTCTATGATCTGGTCAGCATGGCGCCTTGTTATGCTTTCACCAATGTCCACGGTATACATCAGCGGTCCTAGTCGTGTGCAAATAGTTCCAGGCTGCCATTTCTCGGTACGGTAGTCCCGGGCCAAAACTTGTTGACCTATCTGGAAGGTTCTAGTTGGCCTTTCATTCATGCCTTGAAATTGCCGGTTCTCTACGTTCCTTCTGATGTTTGGCTTGATCAAATCCAGCCAGCATCTTAGTCTTCTATTGAAAAACATCATGGCGGGAGTTTGGTTTGTAACCACGTGTTGCATTCCTGTATGCAAACAAGAAGTTATCTACCTTATGTTGTAGATTTATGTCTTCATTACCCATGGCCTTCTTGAAGGTCTGGACAAGCCTTTCAGCTAATCCATTGGTGGCGGGATGGTATGGGGCGGACGTGTAGTGCTTAACCCCATTGTTTTTTAAGAACTTCCTGAATTCTTCGGACACAAATTGCGGTCCATTATCAGAACAGATCTGTTCAGGCAGCCCATTCCTGGCAAATATGGTCCTTAATACTGTGATGGTTTTTTCCGTGGTGGTGGAGGACATCTTTATTACCTCCGGCCACTTGGAGTGTGCATCAACCACAATTAAGAACATTGAGTCCATAAATGGACCAGCAAAGTCGATATGTACCCTTTGCCATGGAGATGAGGGCCACTCCCATGGATGTAGAGGGGCTTGTGGTGGGGCGTTTTGGACCTTCTGGCATCCTAGACAGCTCTTGGTCATTTCTTCGATGTCTCCATCGATACCTGGCCACCACACAAACGCTCTGGCTAGGTTCTTCATTTTCACTCCACCCAGATGCCCCTCGTGAAGCTCCTTTAGCACTCTATCCTGGAGTTTGGGTGGAATCACCACTCTGGATCCACACATCAAGGTTCCTCGGCACACTGACAGCTGTTCTCTTCTTTGCGAGAATGCTGGCAACAGTGGTTCACCATGTGCTGGCCATCCCTTCACCGTTAAATCGTAGACTCGTGAGAGAGTCAGGTCATTTCTCGTTTCCTTTTCAATGGTAGAATTTGTTACTGGTAGACATTCTACTATGGTTGAGTGGAACATCTCCACTGGGTCCACTGTAGGTGCCTCTTGTACCGTTGGCGCGATAAACCGTCAGCATTCCCATGCTGTTTTGATCCTTTGTATTCTATGTCATATTGGTGTGCCCCTTGGCAAAGGGACCACCTCTGTAGCCTTTGCGCTGTCATAATGGGAATGCCCTTTTTAGGGTTGAATATGGAGACGAGGGGTTGATGGTCAGTCAACAAGGTAAATTTTTGTCCGTGTAGGTAATGGTTGAATTTCTTCACTCCCCACACCAGGCTGAGTGCTTCCCTGTCGACCTGGGCATTGTTACGCTCAGCTGAGTTCAATGAGCGTGACGCAAAAGCTATCGGCCGCTCCGAACCATCAGGGAATCTATGCGATAATACCACTCCTACGCCGTAAGGGGATGCATCGCACGCCAGTCTGATTGGCAGTGATGGGTTGTAATGAGCCAACACTTCCTTGGACGTGATCAAGCCTTTGCATTTATGGAAGGCACGTTTACAGTCTTCGCTCCATTTCCAAATTACTCCCGTTTGTAGCAGTGCGTTAAGAGGGTGCAGAACAGTTGATAAGTTCGGTAAAAATTTATGATAGTAATTTATCAATCCCAGGAACGACCTTAATTGTGAGACATTTTCAGGTGCTGGGGCTTTTATGACCGCTTCAATTTTTTCAGGTGACTTATGCAACGCTTCTTCGTTAATTATATGGCCACAATATGATATTTGTTTCTGGAAAAATTCGCACTTGGGGCGATTTGCTCGTAGGCCCCATTCTCTCAGCCTAGTGAACATAAGAACATAAGAAATAGGAGCAGGAGTAGGCCAATCGGCCCCTCGAGCCTGCTCCACCATTCAATAAGATCATGGCTGATCTGATCCTAACCTCAAATCTTCTATCACTCTGCATCCACCCGAACCCATGTGATCTCCCAGGAGAGGCGAAAAACCAGATAAAAGACCCCATGGCCAATTTGGGAGAAAAAAATCTGGGAAATTCCTCTCCGACCCATCTAGGCGATCAAAATTCTTCCAGGAGATCACTCTGTCCCTTTATTTTCTACAGTACTTACCTTCTGTAAAGGCGATCTCCACCGCAGCCAGGAACAGGAATAAAACCATCTCCTGAAATCTAACACATAATTAGAACACAGTAGGAGCAGAACCAGGCTACACGGCCCCTGGGCCCACTCCACTACCCACAGAGCCATGACCATTCCGAACCTAGACTCATGTCCAATTTCCTGCCCGCTCCCCGTAACCCTTAATTCCCTTTACCTCTAGGAAACTATCTATTTCTGTTTTAAATTTATTTAATGATGTAGCTTCCACAGCTTTCTGGGGCAGCAAATTCCACAAACCTACCACCCTCTGAGTGAAGAAGTTTCTCCTCATCTCAGTTTTGAAAGAGCAGCCCCTTATTTTAAGATTATGCCCCCTAGTTCTAGTTTCACCCTTCATTGGGAACATCCTCACCGCATCCACCCGATCAAGCCCCTTCACAATCTTATATGTTTCAATAAGATCGCCTCTCATTCTTCTGAACTCCAATGAGTAGAGTCCCAATCTACTCAACCTCTCCTCATATGACCACCCCCTCATCCCCGGGATTAACCGAGTGAACCTTCTTTGTACTGACTCGAGAGCAAGTATGTCTTTTCTTAAGTATGGACACCAAAACTGTATGCAGTATTCCAGGTGCGGTCTCGCCAATACCTTGTACAACTGCAGCAATACCTCCCTGTTTTTATATTCCATCCCCCTAGCAATAAAAGCCAACATTCCATTGGCCTTCTTGATCACTTGCTGCACCTGCACACTAACTTTTTGAGTTTCGTGCACCAGGACCCCCAGATCCCTTTGTACTACAGTACTTTCCAGTTTCTTGCCATTAAGATAATAACTTGCTCTATGATTTTTCCTGCCAAAGTGCATAACCTCACACTTTCCAGTGTTGTATTCCATCTGCCAAATCTCTGCCCACTTACTTAGCCTGTCTATGTCCCTTTGCAGGTTTTTTATGTCCTCCTCACTCACTACTTTCCGTCCCATCTTAGTATCATCTGCAAACTTTGATATGTTACACTCGGTCCCCTCCTCCAAATCGTTAATATAGATTGTAAAGAGTTGGGGACCCAGCACTGACCCCTGCGGTACACCACTAGTTACTGATTGCCAGTCTGAGAATGAACCATTTATCCCAACTCTCTGCTTTCTGTTAGAGAGCCAATCCTCCACCCACGCCAGAATATTACCCCCAATCCCGTGATTTTTTATCTTAAGCAATAATCTTTTGTGTGGCACCTTGTCAAATGCCTTTTGGAAGTCTAAATACACTACATCCACTGGTTCTCCGTTATCCACCCTGTATGTTACTTCCTCAAAAAACTCAAGCAAATTTGTCAAACATGACTTCCCCTTCATGAAACCATGCTGAGTTTGTCCTATTAAATTATGTTTATCCAAATGTCCCGTTACTGTCTCCTTAATAATGGACTCTAACATTTTACCAACCACAGATGTTAGGCTAACAGGTCTATAGTTTCCAGCCTTCTGCCTACTACCCTTTTTAAATAAGGGTGTTACATTAACAGTTTTCCAATCTGCCGGGACCTTTGCTGAGTCCAGGGAGTTTTGGAAAATTATTACCAATGCATCCACAATCCCTACCGCCACTTCCCTCAGGACCCTAGGATGCAAGCCATCAAGTCCAGGGGACTTATCCGCCTTGAGTCCCATTATTTTACCAAGTACCACTTCCTTAGTGATTTTAATTGTATTTAGTTCCTCCCCCCCCTAGAGCCCCCTGTTTGTCCAGTGTTGGGATATTCTTAGTGTCCTCTACTGTAAAGACTGATACAAAATAATTGTTCAGTGTTTTTGCCATCTCCATGTTTCCCACCATTAATTTCCCAAATCCCTAGTGAGCACCTGCTCCAAATTGGCAAGGTGCTCGTTGCCGTTTTCTCCTGTTACAAGGATGTCATCTAGGTAGCATTGAGTCCCCGGAATCCCTTGCAGGACTTGCTCCATAGCTCTTTGCCAGATAGCTAGAGCTGATGCTACTCCGAAAACCAGTCGATTGTACTGGTACAGGCCTTTATGTGTTTTTATCGTGAGATACTTTTTAGAGGCCTCCTCAACCTCCATCTGTAGATATGCCTGTGCCAAGTCAATTTTGGTGAAACGTTTCCCTCCGGATAGTGAGGCGAAAATATCTTCTATCTTTGGAAGAGGATACTGTATCGAGTGAAGGACCGGGTTTACAGTCACCTTGAAGTCCCCACAGATGCGAATTTTTCTCTGTTCTTCAGATTTATCATTATTCAACGTTTTCTTCATGACCGGGACGATGGGTGTTGCCCACTCGCTCCAATCTACCTTGGATAACACGCCTGCTTTTTCCAAATTCTCCAGCTCTGCCTCGACTGCTGGACGAATTGCGCATGGCACCGGCCTTGTCTTAAAAAACTTGGGAATTGCCGCATCTTCCACTTTTATTGAGGCGGTGACGCCTTTCAAGTTTCCTAGTTCCTGTTGAAACACTTCTTTGGCGTTAGCCAAGATGTCTTTTAATCGTTCAGGTATGACGTCATCATCATTTTTTTTCTAACTGGTCACCGTCAGTGCCTGAATGGAGTGCCAGTCTAAATGTATCTTCCTGATCCATTCACGTCCCAACAATGGTGGACCACCATCTTGCAGAACGTATAAATGCAACTTCTGTATTTCCTTGCCGTTGTATACAACAGGCACCTTTATTTTCCCTCTGGGGTATACTTTCTGCCCCGTATATGTCTTCAAGATAATGGATGTGTCTTTCAAAGGTATATGCGGAAATAGCCGCTCGTAATCCCGTCGACTTATGACGGTCAGAGTTGATCCTGTATCTAGCTCCATTTTAACTGGGGACCCCGCTATCGTGAGGGTAACCCAAATGGTCTGGTAATCTTCTTTGGCAATTACATTATGTAATTTGAGACAGCTTAGTCTCTTGTTTCCGGAGTCGCTATCGCTCTTCTGGTCTTCGGAGCTACTGTCCGTCATCATTTGTACCTTTCTGTACTTTTCCTTATTGATTTTTTTTCTGTCAGTGGATTTTTTGTTTCCAGATCGGCATACACGTGCAATGTGTCCCATCTTTCCGCATTGCCTGCATGCTTTGTCCTTGAACCAGCAGTCCCTCTGGTCATGGGTGGATCTGCCGCAGCGATAACATCTCTCGAAACCCCGTGTCATTTCATGGGTGCCGAAGTCCTGTGGCTTTTGCTGTATCTCTGCAGCTCCTCTTGCTGCTGCTTCGTATGATACAGCCACACTGAAAGCCTTGTCCAGTGTCAAATCTTTCTCAGAAAGTAGCCTTTTCTGTGTTCCTTCACTTAGGAGACCGCAGACGAATTTGTCTCGTAGAGAATCTGCCAGTCCTGCCCCGAATTGGCAGTGCTTTGACAGCTTTCTTAATTCGGTGAGGTAATCAGCGTTACTTTCATTCTTGTGCTGATTCCTCCTGAAGAATTTGAATCGTTCCGCTATCAGCAGCGGTGTTGGGTTTAAGTGCTCCTGTAGGGTATCAACAATCTCCTTAAAATTCTTGTCCATCGGTTTGGCTGGAGTGATTAAGTTTTGTAACAGCCCGTATGTCCTTGCGCCCATCAGATTTAGAAGTACCGATGCCTTTTTATCATCCTCTACTTCATTTGCTGTGCAATATACCTCGACTCTTTCCACATATGTGGTCCAATCCTCTATATCACTATCGAAAGCAGTAATATTGCCAGTCTTAGGCATCCTGAAAATCAAAAATGGCGCCTCCCGTGCTTTCCTTTCTTCCCTGCCGAGAAAAAATGGCGCCTCCCGTGCTTTCCCGCCGCTGCCGCTGCTGACAACGCTGTTCTCCGTGGTTTTTATTTACACAGATATTTTTAATAGTTGGAGACTCGTTCCCGCCAGACTCTCTGGGACTTTTCCCTCCCTCTGCTTGGTCCGAATGCCGACCTGCTTTGCAGCACCGGCCATCTCCCGAGTGCTCCACCCTCCATCTCTGTTTGCCTCCACCTTCCGACTCGCTGCTCGGCCCCGCTGCAGAGCCACCCGATCGAGCCCCAGCCCGCCGCCCCTGAAGGATTAGTGCAGTACCTACCACCAGCCCGGCTAGCTGGTGAAACCACAGTTTTTTTTCTTTTTTTTTTCGACCTTCGTCTGAGGAATCGATCTCCTTGAGGTGCTGCCGAATTGCAGGTAAGTCCGTTTCCAATTCGTTGCCACTGTTGTGTCCGTGTGTTAATGGAGACACGGAATGCAGGAGTTGGTTTAACAGGTGTTTACTGAACAAAGTCTGGAGGTGAACTAAAAGATACAAGACGCTATACAGGCTTATATACCCGAGTGGTCACTACTGGTATTACAGTACACAGGGGCTCTTAAAGGTACATACACTACAGATGGCTTATCAGAGGAAGGCAGCAGCAGCCAACTTCCTGGCACCAGGGGTGGCTCTGCTGCACAGGACGGGAGGAAAAAGAGGGGTAGAGCTATAGTAATAGGGGATTCTATTGTAAGGGGAATAGATAGGCATTTCTGCGGCCGCAAATGAGACTCCAGGATGGTGTGTTGCCTCCCTGGTGCAAGGGTCAAGGACATCTCCGAGCGGCTGCAGAACATTTTGGAAGGGGAGGGTGAACAACCAGTTGTCGTGGTGCATATAGTTACCAAAGATATAGGTAAAAAACGGGATGAGGTCCTAAAAGCTGAATATAAGGAGTTAGGAGGTAAATTAAAAAATAAGACCTCAAAGGTAGTAATCTCAGGATTGCTACCAGTGCCACATGCTAGTCAGAGTAGAAATAGAAGGATATTTGAGCTGAATACGTGGCTAGAGAAATGGTGCAATGGGGAGGGATTCAAATTCCTTCGACATTGGAACTGGTTCTGGGGGAGGTGGGACCAGTACAAACCGGATGGTTTGCACCTGGGCAGGGCCAGGACTGATGTCCTCGGGGGAGTGTTTGCTAGTGCTCTGGGGGAGGGTTTAAACTAAAATGGCAGGGGGTTGGGAACCTGAGCAGGGAGACAGAGGAAAGGGAAACCAGGATAAAAGCAAAAGATAGGAAGGAGAAAAACCAAAAGTGGCAGTCAGAGAAATCAAGGGTTTAAATCAAACATGGCCACAGTAAATAATAATTCTAATAGGTCTAAGAGCATTAAAAAACAAGCCTGAAGGCTTTGTGTCTTAATGTGAGGAGCATTCGTAATAAGGTGGATGAATTAGCTGTGCAAATAGAGGTAAACGAATATGATTTGATTGCGATTACGGAAACATGGCTCCAGGGTGACCAAGGCTGGAAACTCAACATCCAGGGGTATTCAATATTCAGGAAAGATAGGCAAAAAGGAAAGGGGGGTGGGGTAGCATTGCTGGTTATAGAAGGGATTTATACAATTGTAATGAAGGATATTAGCTCTGATGATGTGGAATCTGTATGGGTAGAACTGAGAAATACCAAGGGGCAGAAAACGTTAGCGGGAGTGGTATATAGATCTGCAAACAGTAATGCGGAGGTTGGGGATGGCATTAAAAGGGAAATTAGAGAAGCGTGTAATAAGGGCACAGCAGTCATCATGGGTGACTTTAATCTACATATAGATTGGGCTAACCAAATTAGTAACAATACTGTGGAGGAGGAATTCCTGGAGAGTTTACAGGATGGTTTCCTGGACCAATATGTCGAGGAACCAACCAGAGATCAGGCCATCTTAGACTGGGTATTATGTAACGAGAAAGGATTAATTAGTAATCTTGTTGTACGAGGCCCCTTGGGTCAGAGCAATCACAATATGATAGAATTCTTCATTAAGATGGAGAATGAAGTAGTTGACTCAGAAACTAGGGTCCTGAATTTAAATAAAGGAACCTACGATGGTATGAGGCACGAGTTGGGTAGGATTGATTAGGGAATGTCACTCAAAGGGTTGACGGTGGATAGGCAATGGCAAACATTCAAAGACCACATGGATGAACTACAGAAT
This sequence comes from Somniosus microcephalus, assembly GCF_052327205.1. Taxonomy (NCBI): domain Eukaryota; kingdom Metazoa; phylum Chordata; class Chondrichthyes; order Squaliformes; family Somniosidae; genus Somniosus; species Somniosus microcephalus. The sequence goes on along the minus strand of NC_140994.1, from coordinate 220,512,144 downwards.
TTGTTCATCCCAGTTTGGCATAAAAATAAAACAAAAAAGGTGACTCAACTGTGGCTAACAAGGGAAATTAGGGATAGCATAAGATCCAAGGAGAGGACATATAAATTGGCCAGAAAAAACAGTAAACCTGAGGATTGGGAGTAGTTTAGGATTCAACAAAGGAGGTCAAAGGGATTAATTAAGAAGAGGCAAATAGAATATGAGAGTAAGCTTTCAGGGAACATAAAAACTGACTGTAAAAGCTTTTATAGATATGTGAAGAGAAAAAGATTGGTGAAGTCAAGCGTAGGTCCCTTGCAGTCAGAATCAGGGGAATTTATAATGGGGAACAAAGAAATGGCAACCAATTAAATACATATTTTGGTTCTGTCTTCACAAAGGAGGACACAAATAACCTCCCAGAGATGTCGGGCAACATAGGGTCTGATGAAAGGGAGGAACTGAAAGAAATCAGTATTTGTAGGGAAATGGTGTTAGGGACATTGACGGGATTGAAGGCCGATAAATCCCCAGGGCCTGATAATCTACATCCTAGGGTACTTAAGGAAGTTGCCCTAGAAATAGTAGATGCATTGCTGATCATCTTCCAACATTTGATGGAATCTGGAACAGTACCCATGGATTGGAGGGTAACTAATGTTACCCCACTGTTCAAAAAAGGTGGTAGAGGGAAAACAGGGAATTACAGACTGGTAAGCCTGACATCGGTAGTGGGGAAAATGCTAGAGTCCATTATAAAAGATGTAATAGCAGAGCACTTGGAAAACATTGACAGGATCGGACAAAGTCAACATGGATTTACAAAAGGTAAATCGTGCTTGACTAATCTACTGGAATTTTTTGAGGATGTAACTGGTAAAAAAGATAAGGGAGAACCAGTGGATGTGGTGTATTTGGACTTTCAAAAGGCTTTCGATAAGGTCCCGCATAAGAGATTAGTGTGTAAAGTTAAGGCACATGGGATTGGGGGCAAGGTATTGACTTGGATAGAGAACTGGTTGGCAGACAGAAAGCAAAGAGTTGGAATAAACGAGTCTTTTTCCGAGTGGCAGGCAGTGACCGGTCCTTGGACTCCAGCTATTCACAATATATATTAATGATCTAGACAAGGGAACTAGATGTAATATCTCCAAGTTTGCAGATGACACAAAGCTGGGTGGGTGTGTGTGCTGTGAGGAGGATGCCGAGAAACTCCAGGATGATTTGGACAGGTTGGGTGATTGGGCAGAAGCATGGCAGGTGCAATATAATGTGGATCAATGTGAGGCTATCCACTTTGGTGGCAAAAACAGGAAGGCAGATTATTATCTGAATGGCAATAGATTGGGAGAAGGGGAAGTGCGACGAGACCTGGGTGTCCTTGTGCACCAGTCACTGAAGGTAAGCATGCAGGTGCAGCAGGCGGTTAAGAAGGCAAATGGTATGTTGGCCTTCGTAGCGAGAGCGTTTGAGTACAGGAACAAGGATGTCTTGCTGCAGTTGTACAGGGCCTTGGTGAGACCACACCTTGAGTATTGTGTGCAGTTTTGGTCGCCTTATCTGAGGAAGGATGCTCTTGCCATGGAAGGAGTTCAGCGAAGATTCACCAGGCTGATACCTGGGATGGCAGGAATGATGTATGAGGAGAAATTAGGTCGATTGGGCTTATAGTCGCTGGAGTTTAGAAGAATGAGAGGGGATCTCATTGAAACTTATAAAATTCTGACAGGACTGGACAGACTAGATGCAGGAAGGATGTTCCCAATGGTCGGGGAGTCCAGAACCAGGGGTCACAGTCTAAGGATAAGGGGTAAGCCATTTAGGACAGAGATGAGGAGGAATTTCTTCACCCAGAGAGTGGTGAACCTATGGAATTCTCTACCACAGAAGGCAGTAGAGGCCAATTCATTAAATACATTCAAGAAGGAGTTAGATATATTTCTTAAGGCTAAAGGGATCAAGGGGTATGGAGAGAAAGCAGGGACAGGGTACTGAATTTGGATGATCAGCCGTGATCGCATTGAATGGCGGAGCAGGCTCGAGGGGCCGAATGGCCTACTCCTGCTCCTATCTTCTTTGTTTCTTAGCAGAGGGGTCAAAAACCAGGGAGCACAGATTTAAAGTAATTGGTGGAAGGTTTAGAGGGGGATTTGAGGGGAAATTTCTTCACCCAGAGGGTTGTGGGGGTCTGGAACTCGCTGCCTGAAAGTGTGGTAGAGGCAGGAACCCTAACCACACTTAAAAAGTACTTGGATGTGCTCTTGGGATGCTCTAACCTGCAGGGCTATGGACCAAGATCTGGGAAGTGGGATTAGGCTGGATAGCTCTTTGTTGGCCAGCGCGGACATGATGGGCCAAAATGGCCTCCTTCCGTGCTGTAAATTTCTATGATTCTAATCTATGATTCTATGAGGACAGAGGGCATCAGCCCCTGACAACATTACTGCCCAGAAGACCAGCGATGGCATCACCATGGCCAGATTAACTTCACTTGACACTGTAAACCCTGGCTGCCACATGATGCGCCACGTTGACACCATTCCGCGCCAGGTTGACACTATCCCACACCAGCACCATAAAGCATCCCTTTAATGTCCAAGCCATTCCATGCATGCTCATCACTATAAGCAGGGGGGTGGGGGGGGTGCAAAAGGTATGTCTCAACATCCACTGGAACTCAGTAAGACACTTCTCAAGTTGCACACAGACCTGTCTAATAAGGTGCAGTATTGAAAATATAGATTTCACTGTATGACAACTCATTACCAGAAACTTCACATGGACATTGGCTAAACCTCTCAAGTGCCTACCCTTGTGTGTTGTTAGTTGGCATGCTTGCAGTAGGATGATGGTCAGTGTGAGGGGTGTCTATTAAGATGGGGAAGCGACAATGTATTTAGGGATGGGTGGAGATGCAAGGTATGTTGGTATGAGTAAGGATGTGCAGGTTAAGGGTATGCAAGGCAGAGTGATGGGGATGTGTTGATAGGCCTCAGGAGCAAATGGAATCCCCGCCGAGGCACTAAAGCATGGCGGAGAAGCACTGCTGGCATGAATTCATGAACTCATTTCTCTTATCTGGAAGGAGGAGAGCATGCCAGGGGATCTCAAATGCCATAATTGTGACCATCTTCAAGAAAGGTGACAATTCCGATTGCGGTAATTACAGAGGAGTTTCCCTGCTGTCTGCCACAGGGAAAGTCATCGCAAGAATCCTCCTCAATCGCCTTCTCCCAGTGGCCGAAGAGCTCCTCCCAGAGTCGCAATGCGGATTTCGCCCACTAAGGGGCACAATGGACATGACCTTCACCACACATCAATTACAAGAGAAATGCAGGGAACAGCACCAACAGCTGTACATGGCCTTCTTTGATCTCACAAAGGCCTTCGACACTGTCAACCATGAGGGATTATGGAGTGTTCTCCTCAAATTCGGCTGCCCTCAAAAGTTTGTCACCATCCGCCGCCTGCTTCACGACGACATGCAAGCCGTGATCCTGACCAACGGTTCCACCACAGACCCAATTCACATACAAACCAGGGTCAAGCAAGGCTGTGTCATCGCACCAACGTTTTTCTCGATCTTCCTTGCTGCAATGCTCCATCTCGCCCTCAGTAAGCTCCCCACTGGAGTGGAGCTAATTTACAGAACAAACGGGAAACTGTTCAACCTCCGTCACCTCCAGTCCAGATCCAAGGTCGTCCCATCCTCTGTCGTCGAATTACAGTATGCAGATGACGCTTGCGTCTGCGCTCACTCGGAGGTCGAACTCCAAACCATCGTCAACACCTTCACCGAAGTGTACGAGAGCATAGGCCTTACACTAAACATCCGTAAGACAAAGGTTCTCTACCAACCTGGCCCCACCACACAGTACTGCCCCCACCCCCCCCCAATTATCAAAATCCACGGCAAGGCCTTTGACAACGTGGACCACTTTCCATACCTCTGGAGCCGACATCAATGATGAAGTCCAACACCGCCTTCAATGTGCCAGTGCAGCCTTCAGTCACCTGAGGAAGAGAGTGTTTGAAGACCAGGACCTCCAACCCGGCACTAAGCTCATGGTCTACAGAGCAGCAGTGATACCTGCCCTGCTGTATGCCTCAGAGACATGGACCATGTACAGCAGGCACCTCAAAGCACTGGAGAGGTACCACCAATGCTGCCTCTGCAAGATCCTGCAAATCCATTGGCAGGATAGGCGCACCAACGTCTGTGTTCTTGCTCAGGCCAACATCCCCAGCATCGAAGCTTTGACCATGTTCAATCAGCTCCGATGGACGGGTCACATTGTCCACACATCTGAGACGAGACTCCCAAAACAAATGCTCTACTTGGAGCTACGGCATAGCAAGAGAGCCCCAGGTGGGCAGAGGAAATGCTTCAAGGACACCCTCAAAGCCTTCTTGAAAAAGTGTAACATCCCCATCAACACCTGGGAATCCCTGGCCCAAGACCGCACAAAGTGGAGGCGAAGCATCCTAGAAGGCGCCAAACACCTCGAGTCTCTTCGCCGGGAACAAGCAGAAGCCAAGCGCAAGGAGCACACGTCAACCCAAGCACCCCAACCACCCGCCCCTTCAACCACCGTCTGTCCCACCTGTGACAAAGATTGTAGGTCCCGCATTGGACTCATCAGTCACCTAAGAACTCATTTTTAATGTGGGAGCAAGTCATCTTCAGTTCCGAGGGACTGCCTAAGAAAGAAGAAGGGGATGTGTTGAATGGCGCAGCAGGGTGAGTTTGAGCGTGGCTTTGGAGTAACGTTTCACGATCCACTGAGATCATTGAAAGTTTGGCTCCACTGCAGCCAGGGACTCCTGACAACATCCCTGCTTTTGCCCTCCTGTGCAATGTGCAACCAGGCTGCGTTGGTGTCCTTGGGAGGTCTCTTCCACCCTTGGAATGGAAGAGAACCTCCCTGCGTGCTGTGACTCGGGTGAGCCTGAGTGCAAGCGTCCACATTTGTGCAGTGCTCATCAGTGTTTGCAGCACCTCAATGCTGTAAAACACTGACAGAACAACTGTCAAACTCAATGTGGCCGTGGTCCCTTTAAGGAAACTGGCTGATGACGCGTCATCAAATGACGGCATCAGACCCGCTTCCTGTTAATTGGGCGGGCTTAACGAGGCCAATCAAGGGAAAATCCCTTTGACAAAGTGGCTGCAGCTGGGAGTAGGACCGGAACCCACCACCATCCCGACACCGCTGAGAAAATTCTGCTCCATGTGTTTGTCTGAGTGTGTACATGCATGCATTCATTTTTGTTCTGATACTTTTCATAATTTTCTCGCCTTTATTAAGTCTGTGTGCATTGTTCTGAAGCCGGGAGGATATTCAGCTGATATACTGACAACTCTCTCATTGCTGCTTTGTAACCAACTACTGGGAGGGGCAGAGATTTAGCTGGGCAGAAAACCTATCCGCTTTTGGCAAACATACTGCTATCTGATCTTTTTTTTAAATACTCCAGTTATATATAGAAATCGTTGCCTGTCCTCCTTTACAAAATAAAATTGCAATTATGATCTCGCATGTGATTTTTGACATTTTTGAAACTGAAATTGAAAGCTGAACTGAGCTTGGCTGTCTCATTCTTATTTGTGAAAATCTAGCAGATTTTATATTGCATAGTTAACAACATCTAGCCATGTCCTGTACAGTGTTAGACATGAACAGATAGTTGGAGTGATCCTTGGCAGTAGCTTATTCAAATGAATATTCTATTTTCTAAACTGTAGTTTTTTAAAAACATTTTTATTTAACAGGAGACCTGTGAATCTTTGCTGGATTGCATCTTGGATGAAGTGAGAAGGTACAGTGGAGTAAATTGCACTACTTCCAAATTGGCTGTGAACTTTGCACCTGTTTCCTCTGCATTCAAACCCACCACCAAGCCCAGCTTTGGTCTGGTGATTGATGGAAACACTTTGAATGTGATCTTCCATGGGAACCTACAGAAGAAGTTCCTGGATCTGGCGAAGTGTTGCCAATCTGTGCTGTGTTGCTGTTCCACTCCTCTGCAGAAAAGCATGGTGGTCAAGCTGGTCCGAGCTCATCTGAAGGTCATGACACTAGCGATAGGTATATATCCTTTTTCTATTATTCCTTAAAGATGTGGAAATGAACTTCTAACTCTTGACTTGTTCATTTGAGACTTAGGCCGCGATTTTGTAAATAGAGGCGGGTTGGGAGCAGGTCAGGTGATTTACGGCTTCCAGTCCCGCCCCCAACTACATCTGGCCCACAGACGTGATTTTACACTGATTGCCCTGCGGGCTTGCCGGCCAATTAAAAGGAAGCTGGTCAGATGACTTCATTTGATGACACGTTATCTGCATGTTTTCTTAGAGATCACGCACAATTTTTTTTTGACAGCTCATTTCTCAGTGTTTGACAGCATTGAGGTGCTGCAATCACTGACCATCACTGTACAAAGGTGAGCTCGTGCACCCAGGCTCTCCAGTGACTCCTTCCTTAAGCTAGAACAGATGGCAGCTGCAGGTGAGGTGACGGAAGCGATCCGTTACTGTTGAGAGAGGTTCTCCCAATGAGTTGGGACTGCACAAACAATTCAAAACTTGTCACCTACAGAAAAGTCTAAATACATTAAAAATGATTTTCACAACATTTTCTTACCTCTGAAACTCACCAGTGTACCACTGGATCCTTCACACCACTTCTGCAGCTATCATCAATGCAGAAACAATGCAGACTCACAACATGCCACACTTACCTAGCATAGTGTCCGGACATCAGGAACCCAGAGGCAGAAGTGGCAAAATTGTAAAAGAGCCTGTTAACAAGTATCAAGTACCTGTTAACAGACAGGTAAGTGGCTTTAATCCTCTTCCTGCTGCTAGGTGTCCGGTCCATGCGCAAGTTGGGGACCAGACACTTAGGAAAATTGTTTGGAGGCGGGTTCACGGCAGGATCAGAACCCGGCATCAATCAAAACTATTTTAACCCTTGACCCGCCTCCAAACCCGCCCTCTCAGGTTTTGCTTGATACAATTAGATGCCATTATTTTCTCCCCCCACCCCCACCCCCCAAATCCTTTGGTAAATTCAGCCCAACTGTGCTTGAAGAATGCATCAGAACGCATGCACAGAAAGTTTCTCATTAGATCAACTTGGCCAAAACTAGAAAACAGTTGCCCTCTGGGAAATGCAGGATCTGCAGTAATGGAGTGTGTGGATTTCCAACTCGGGTGATCAGTATCCAAGACTTACTATGATACTAACCATTGTTAGCTTGAATTCCTTGGGATTCCCAATACTCTACAACTGTACTTCTTACATTTTTCAGTGTTATGAATTACTTGTATCAAATGTATACCCTATAAATAATTAAATTTGGACATTGTTCAAATGAAGTAAATAAAACAATCATGTGGCCAGTGTATTAAAAATGGATAATACTCAACACCATAATCGCATTGGTTAAAATTCATGAGACAAAAGGACACAAATATATTGGAGGTTTTTTTTACTAGCATGAGCCATAGTTTGTCAATTAAAAAATATCTATATATCTCATTGTGGAGTTTTTCTGTGTTCATCAGAGTGATGGGTGTCAGAGCTATGGATTAAGACCTTTTTCTTTCATTTTTCTCACCCGATATTGGCATCAAATACTCCCAAGCCCATTAAAACACAACAAGCTGTTTGAGTAAAGCTCTTCCTACTCAGCGCCAATACATGTTTTAGCCCTGTCAGGAGAGCATCCTTACTGCACTGGTGTGAATTGTTCCACTTCACACACCAGCAATCGTTCTGGCCTCTATGAGTGAGACTGTCATTTAGTGGTGAATTGGGGATAGTTTTACATTCTGGACCAATGCCCAGTTGATGCTGCTCCAACTAACAGCAGTGGAGACTTTCATTCCATAAATCTGGAGCCAGAGTCTAACCCTCTGTGCTTCCCAGTGTTTACAAATGTTAAAGATAATACAAAGATACAATATTCACCCAAAAATTCCCTTTTGCTTCTTTATTTTTGTAGAAATCCACTATTCCTCATTGAGAGAATGGGCAGATAGCTTACTCCTGGGCTATTGCTGATATCTCTTGCTAATCAACATGAAAAGAGTCCATGATATGGTTATTTCCCCTCCCCCACACTAAGTGGCAGAGCCCCTCCCATCATTGCAATCAAGATCAGAAATTAGTTGTGTGGGAAATCGGTCCTAACCCATGTTTATTCAAGGCATGTTGGAATGCTAAGCACGCTATATCATGGCGGGTCCTTCTAATATAATGTTAAATCATGTTACCCAGCAAAAACTTTGTAGAACACACTCCCTCTTACAGGAGCTTTGCCTTATAGTAGACCTGAGTTCTTGGCTGTTATAGGAAGTACTGAGAGTGCAGGGTAGTTATCAGTATTGGTCCTCTTGTGCACAGTCAGCAATATTACAAGACAATAACCAGTCAAGGGGCAGAAACTATGTCACAACATAAATATTGTTTACCAATATTGATCTGAGATGTGTTATTGCCTTGGAACACACTATAAAGCATGTTAATCTGTGATAGGCACATACTTAAGGCTAATGTGATTGAATCATATGATTTGACGAGGATTGAGATTGTGAAAGACATAATTACATTTTCCATGAATATTATTGCTTGTGCATACTATATTTACCATGATAGTCGTAGACAGCTAGGTCTTGTTACTTTAGAAAAGTGCAGACATTGGGAAGATTTAATTGAGGTCTTTTAAAATAATGAAGGGACTAGACGATCATAACATGATCGATTTCTCACTCGAAATGGAGAGCGAAGAAATTGACTCAGAGACTAAGGTCCTGAATTTAAACAAGGGGAATTATGATGCCATGAGACGGGAACTGAGTAGGTCTGATTGGACAACGTTCCTGAGAGGACTGGAGGTAGATAAACAATGGCAAACATTTAAAGATAGAATGACAAAATTGCAAAAATTGTTTATACCAATCTGGCATAAAAGGAAATCTAAAAAGGTGACTCAACCGTGGATAACAGGGGAAATTAGAGACAGCATAAAATCCAAAGATAGGGCGTATAAAATAGCCAAAAAAAGCGCCAGAGCGGAAGATTGGGAACAGTTTAAGATAGAGCAAAGGAGGGCAAAGGGCATGATCAAGAGGGGCAAAATAGCTTACGAAAACAAGCTGGCGGAAAATATAAAAACTAACTCCAAAAGCTTTTATAAATATATCAAAAGGAAAAGACTGGTGAAAACCAAAGTTGGTCCATTGCAGTCAGATACGGGGGAATATATAATGGGAAATAAGGAAATGGCAGATCAACTAAATGCATACTTTGGGTCAGTCTTTACGAAGGAAGACACAAAAAACCTCCCTGGGATATCGGGAAAAATAGGGACATTGGCAAAGGAGGAACTGACGCAAATCAATATCTCTAAGGATATGGTGTTAAGGAAGCTAAAGGGATTGAAGGTGGACAAATCCCCAGGGCCTGATAACATGCATCCTAGGGTACTGAAGGAGGTGGCCCTAGAGATAGCGGATGCACTAAGGATGATTTTTCAGAATTCATTAGACTCGGGAACAGTGCCGATGGATTGGAGGGTAGCTAACGTTACCCCACTATTCAAAAAGGGGGGTAGGGAAAAAGCAGGTAATTACAGACCTGTAAGCCTTACATCAGTTGTGGGCAAAATGCTGGAGTCCATCATTAAGGATGAAATAGCGGAGCACTTAGCAAATGGGGACAGGATAGGACAGAGTCAACATGGATTTACAAAGGGTAAATCGTGCTTGACTAATCTATTGGAATTTTTTGAGGGAGTAACTGGTAGAATAGATGGGGGAGAGCCAGTAGATGTGGTGTACCTGGACTTCCAAAAGGCCTTCGATAAGGTCCCACATAAAAGATTAGCATGGAAAATTGAGGCTCATGGGATAAAGGGGAAAGTTTTGGCGTGGATAGGGAACTGGCTGTCAGATAGAAAACAGAGAGTTGGAATAAACGGCTCATTTTCTGAATGGCAGGCAGTAACAAGTGGGGTACCACAGGGATCTGTCCTGGGCCCCCAGCTGTTCACAATTTACATTAATGACCTGGATCAGGGAGTCGGATGCAGCATTTCCAAATTTGCAGACGACACTAAACTAGGAGGGGGGGTGGGCTCAGAGGAAGAGACCAGGAAGCTCCAGAGCGATTTGGACAGACTGGGCGATTGGGCGGATAAATGGCAGATGCACTATAATGTGGACAAGTGCGAAGTTATCCACCTTGGGTGCAGGAACGGGAGGGCAAATTATTATTTAAATGGCAATAGATTGGGAGAGGGGGAAGTACAGAGAGACCTGGGTGTTCTTGTACACCAGTCACTGAAGGCGAGCATGCAGGTGCAACAGGCGGTCAAGAAGGCAAACGGTATGCTGGCCTTCATAGCAAAAGGGTTAGAATACAGGAACAGGGATACCTTGCTGCAGCTGTACAGGGCACTGGTGAGACCACACCTCGAGTACTGTGTACAGTTTTGGTCGCCTCATCTGAGGAAGGATGTTCTTGCCATGGAGGGGGTGCAGCGGCGATTCACCAGGCTGATACCAGGAATGGCGGGAATGACCTATGAGGAGAGACTATGTAGTTTAGGGATGTACACACTGGAGTTTAGAAGATTGAGAGGGGACCTCATAGAAGTGTATAAAATTCTGACAGGTCTAGACAGACTGGATGCAGAAGGAATGTTTCCCTTGGCGGGTGAAAACAGAACTAGAGGACATAATTTAAGGATAAGGGCTAAACCATTTAGGACAGAGATGAGGGGGAATTTCTTCACTCAGAGAGTGGTGAACCTGTGGAACTCATTGCCACAGAGGGCAGTGTACGCCAGCTCATTAAATATATTTAAGAGGGAATTAGATATATTTCTACGGGCAAAAGGGGTTAAGGGTTACGGAGAGAAGGCGGGGACGGGATACTGAATTAAAGGATCAGCCATGATCTCATTAAATGGCGGAGCAGGCACGAAGGGCCGAATGGCCTACTCCTGCTCCTATCTTCTATGTATCTATGTATCTATGTAGACAGTGTCCATGAGGATGGATTATTCGTGTTAGATATCTTAAGTTGCGTAAGCATAGAACTAGGTTAGATGTCAGGAGATTTTTGTTTTTGTAGGGGGTCATTGACCTTTAGAACAAGTTGGCTGCCCCTGCAGTGTGCACAGATTCTCTGCAAGCATTCAAAAGGTAACTGGATGAGTTTCTGGCTGAGTGATATCACAGCATACAAAAGCTAGGTGGAATATTGGGTGATATTTTATGGTCACTGTGATGTCCTGGAACTCGTCTTGATCTTGTATTTTAATATATCGTACTGTTAGTTTTTTAGTATTCTACTGTTTAGTATTTAGCATTCTAGTTTTAGTATTAGTAGTTTCGTTGTTTTTTTAAAAATATATTCTACTGTTTAACCGACCTGTATGGCTCATGAGGGTAGCTGCTGTTTTATGAGCTTGTCCACAACTTTCCACTTTATTTATTATTTTATTGTTATTATTAAACAATTTTGTAAGTACTGTTTCTTCGCTTATCCGCTACGGCCGTCAATCACTTCTGGACATAAGATCGTCCAGAGATATAGGAACTACCCCCGATTTTTCGAACTGGGATTCTGCTGCTACTACCATCTACCCTCCCACCTGCTTACCTGACTTCATTCCTGTGATCAGGAAGCAACGACGGCGCAAGCGGGGCAGACGAGCAGGTGCATTAGTGAAGCTGAGGCGATGTGAACACCACCCCCACCTTCCGAGTATTCTCCTGGCGAATGTGCAGTCACTGGACAATAAGCTGGATGAACTCAGGGGGAGGCTCACCTTCCAGTGAGACATTAAGAACTGCAACGTCTTGATTTTCACTGAGACTTGGCTTGATCCATCGATACCGGCTTCGGCCATTCAACCAGAGGGATTCAACATTCACCGGCTAGGCCGAACAAAGGACTCGGGGAAGAATAGAAGGGGTGGAGTATGCTTTATGATCAACAGTTCTTGGTGTTCCGACGTGGAACTACTTACATCATCTTGTTCAACCGATCTTGAACACCTGATGATCAAATGCCGACCCTTCTACCTCCCGAGAGAGTTCTCATCCGTGATCATTACAGCGGTGTATATTCCACCACAGGCCGACACAAATAGGACACTAAACGAGCTGTATGGGACCATTAGCAGGCTTGAAACTTCCCATCCAGAGGCTGCATTCATCGTGGCTGGCGATTTCAACAAAGCCAATCTGAAGAAAATACTGCCTAAATACCATCAGCATATCACCTGCCCAACGCGAGCCAAGAACACACTAGATCACGTTTACACGCCGTTCCGGGATGGATACAAGGCCCTCCCTTCGGCAAATCAGATCACAACTCCATCCTGCTGCTACCCACTTATAGGCAAAAACTGAAACAAGGAAAGCCTGTGATGAGATCTCTACAACGGTGGTCGGATCAATCAGACGCTATGTTACAAGACTGTTTTGATTCCACTGACTGTCCGAGGCATTCCGGAACATATCCCAATGACATCAACACATATACAGATTCAGTCATTAGTTTCATAAACAAGTGCATAGATGACGTCATTCCGAGGATTGTTGTACGAACATTTCCCAACCAGAAACCATGGGTAAATGGCAATATCCGTGCTATGCTAAAAGCAAGGTCCATTGCATTCAACTCTGGGGACATAGATGAGTACAAGAATGCAAAGTACGAGCTAAGAAAAACCATCAAAAATGCAAAAAACAATACACGGATAAAGTGGAGTCACACTATCATAGTTCAGATTCGCGAAGGATGTGGAGTGGACTATAATCTATTACGGACTACAAAGGGAAACCCAGCTGTGTCATGCCCAGCAATGCCTCTCTCCCGGACGAGATTAACACTTTTTACGCCCGGCTTGAGGCCAACAACAACTGGCCTGTTACAAGGGCGCCCGCGGCTCAGGACGACCGGGTCTTCTCAATCTCCATGGCTGATGTGAGCAAGACTTTTAAGAGAGTGAACACCCACAAAGCACCCGGTCCAGATGGAATCCCTGGGCGTGTCCTTAGAGCATGCGCTGACCAGCTGGCAGCCGTGTTTACGGATATATTCAACCGTTCACTGTACCAGTCTGTAGTCCCCACCTGCTTCAAGATGACATCGGTTATTCCAGTCCCCAAAAAAACAAAAGTAACCTGTTTAAACGACTACCATCCCATAGCACTCACTTCTGTCATCATGAAGTGCTTTGAGAGGCTGGTCAAAACCCACATCAACTCCTTACTAACTGACACACTGGACCCACTCCAATTTGCTTACCGTCCAAAAAGATCTAGGGATGATGCCATCGCCACTGTACTGCACACTGCCTTATCACACCTGGATAAGAGGAACACCTATGTGAGAATGTTGTTCATTGATTATAGTTCAGCATTCAATACCATTATCCCCTCCAAGCTTGTCAACAAGCTCAGTGAGCTAGGACTTAACACCTCCCTATGCAACTGGATCCTGGACTTCCTGACGGGCAGACCCCAGGTGGTGAAAATAGGCAGTAACACCTCCTCAACACTGATCCTGAACACGGGAGCTCCCCAGGGTTGTGTGCTCAGCCCCCTTCTGTACTCCCTGTTTACTCACGATTGCATGGCCACGCACAACTCCAACTCCATCATCAAGTTTGCTGATGACACTACCATTGTAGGCCTGATCACAGATGGCGATGAGACAGGCTACAGGGAGGAGGTAAGAGCTCTAGCAGAATGGTGCAAGTACAACAACCTCTCCCTCAACATCAGCAAAGCAAAGGAGATGATCGTGGACTACAGGAAGTGGCAGGGGGAGGGACACACCCCAATCTACATCGAAGGGGCTGAGGTGGAGAGGGTCAGCAGCTTCAAATTCCTGAGTGTATTCATTACGGAGGACTTAACGTGGTCTCATCACATTGACGTCCTAACAAAGAAGGCATGCCAACGCCTGTTCTTCCTCAGGAGACTGAAGAAATTTGGAATGGCCCACCAGATTCTCACCAAATTCTACCGGTGCACCATCGAGAGTATCCTGTCCGGCTGCATCACTACCTGGTATGGCAACTGCACCGCCACAGACTGCAAGGCTCTACAGATGGTGGTGAAAGCTGCACAACATACTATAACAATTAAACTACCTGCTGTCCAGGATATCTACCCCGAGAGGTGCCGGGGGAAGGCCCTGAGAATCATTAAAGACGCGAGCCACCCCAGCCACAACCTCTTCACCCTGCTCCCATCTGGTAAGAGATACCGAAGCATATGGTCTCGTACCAGCAGGTTTTGAAACAACTTCTACCCCCAGGCCATAAGACTCATGAACGTATAATTTATTATTATTTATTACTGTTGTTTTATTTATTTTTACTGTATTTCTATTAGTATTTTATCATTGTTGTGCCATATTTATTCCAATGTTTGGAGGACTCGTAAAAATCAACATTTCATTGTGCAGTGCACACGTCTGCTGCATATATGACAAATAAAAATTAAATTGAATTGAATTGATCGCCGTTGGGGGTTGGAGAGGAATTTCCCAGATTTTCTTTTCCCCCTGAATTGGCCTAGGTTTATTTGCAGGGCATTTTTGCTTTTCCCAAGAGATTCCATGGCTGTTGGTGAGTGGGCGTGTTGCGAATAATGATGCTCAAATGCACCATGATGGTATGGGATGGACTCATGGGCCAACTGGTCTGTTCCTGTTCTTATCTCTCTACTTTCATACTTGCACTATTTGCCATACATGTACTTAGCTTATATTTAAAGGAGACACAGGGCAACAGCAAAAACTTGTTTGCGATCAATCTGTGCATAACTGATGAAGTGTGTGTTAAAACATGCAACAATGTATTTTATCTTCCAGGTGATGGGGCCAATGATGTCAGTATGATCCAGGCTGCTGATGTGGGCATTGGAATCTCTGGCCAAGAAGGAATGCAGGTACAGTACTTCCTGAAACCTAACTTCCTGTGCTAATCAGATAAAGAATGGATACTGCTGGAAGACTGGGTGGTACAATGGATTGGCACACTGTCCTTCCACCTCCATAACACGGTATGAAATCCCACCAAAACTGATATGTGCATTCATGCTGAGCTGTCCTGCTGTAATAACACTTGGAGTACTGCGTAGAGTTCTGGTCACCATATTATAGAAGGATATAGAGGCACTGGAGAGGGTGCAAAAAAGATTTACAAGGATGATACCAGAAATGTGAGAAATGCGAGGTTATACCTATCTGGAAAGGATGAAGAGGCTGGGTCTCATTTCTCTTGAAAAGAGAAGGCTGAGAGGTGACATAATAGAAGTCTTTAAAATTATGAAAGGTTTTGATAGAGTGGATACAGAAAGTGTTTCCACTTGTGTGGAAGAGCAAAACTAGAGGCCACCAATATAAGATAGTCACCAAGAAATCAAATAGGGAATTGAGAAGAAACTTCTTTACCTAGAGAGCAGTGAGAATGTGGAACTCGCTACCACAGGGAGTGGTTGAGGCGAATACTATAGATGCATTTAAGGAGAGGCTAGATAAGCATATGAGGGAGAAGGGAGTAGAGGGTTATAGAAACATAGAAGATAGGCCATTTGGCCCCTCGAGCCTGCTCTGCCATTCAATGCGGTCATGGCTGATCATCCAAATTCAATACCCTGTCCCTGCTTTCTCCCCATATCCCTTGATCCCCTTAGCCTTAAGAAATATATCTAACTCCTTCTTGAATATATTTAATGAATTTGCCTCAACTGTCTTCTGTGGTAGAGAATTCCACAGGTTCACCACTTTCTGGGTGAAGAAATTCCTCCTCATCTCAGCCCTAAATGGCTTACCCCTTATCCTTAGACTGTGACCCCTGGTTCTGGACTCCCCCGCCATCGGGAACAGCCTTCCTGCATCTAGTCTGTCTAGTCCTGTTAGAATTTTATAAGTTTCAATGAGCTCCCCTCTCATTCTTCTAAACTCTAGCGAATATAAGCCTAATCGACCCAATCTCTCTCCATACGTCATTCCTGCCATCCCAGGTATCAGCCTGGTGAATCTTCGCTGCACTCCCTCCATGGCAAGAACATCCTTCCTCCGATAAGGCAACCAAAACTGCACACAATACTCGAGGTGTGGTCTCACCAAGGCCCTGTACAACTGCAGCAAGACATCCTTGCTCCTGTACTCGAATCCTCTCGCTATGAAGGCCAGCATACCATTTGCCTTCTTAACCGCCTGCTGCACCTGCATGCTTACCTTCAGCGACTGGTGCACAAGGGCACCCAGGTCTCGTTGCACTTGCCCTTTTCCCAATCTATTGCCGTTCAGATCATAATCTGCCTTCCTGTTTTTGCCACCAAAGTGGATAACCTCGCATTTATCCACACTATACTGCATCTGCCACGCATCTGCCCAATCGCCCAACCTGTCCAAATCTTACTGGAGTTTTGCTGCATCCTCCTCACAGCACACATGCCCACCCAGCTTTGTGTCGCCTGCAAACTTGGAGATATTACATCTAGTTCCCTTGTCTAGATCTTTAATATATAATGTGAATAGCTGGGATCCTAGCATCGATCCCTGCGGTACCACACTAGTCACAGCCTTCCACTCGGAAAAAGACCCGTTTATTCCAACTCTTTGCTTCCTATCTGCCAACCAGTTCTCTATCCAGTACCTTACCCCCAATCCCATGTGCTTTAATTTTGCACGCTAGTCTCTTATGCGGGACCTTATCGAAAGCCTTCTGAAAGTCCAAATACACCACATCCACTGGTTCTCCCTTATCTATTCTATCAGTTACATCCTCAAAAAATTCCAGTAGTTTAGCCAAGCATGATTTACCTTTTGTAAATCCATGTTGTCTTTGTCCAATCCTGTCACTGTTTTCCAAGTGCTCTGCTATTACATCTTTTATAATGAACTCTAGCATTTTCCCCACTACCGATGTCCCCATTTTTTCTCCACCACCTTTTTTAAATAGTGGGGTTACATTAGCTACCCTCCAATCCATGGGAACTGTTCCAGAGTCTATAGACTGGTTACAGCACAGAAGGAGGCCATTCGGCCCGTCGAGCCCGTGCTGGCTCTCTGCAAGAGCACTTTAGCTAGTCCCACTCCCCCGCCCTTTCCCTGTAGCCCTGCTAATTTTTTTCCTTCAGTTAATTATCCAATTCCCTTTTGAAATCCATGATTGAGTCTGCCTCCACCACCCTTTCAGGCAGTGCATTCCAGATCCTAACCACTCGCTGCATATATTTTTATTCCTCATGTCGCCTTTGGTTCTTTTGCCAATCACCATGAATCTGTGTCCTCTCGTTCTTGAACTTTCCGCCAACGGGAACAGTTTCTCTCTATCAACACTGTCCAGGCACCTCATGATTTTGAATACCTCTATCAAATCTCCTCTCAACCTTCTCTGCTCTAAAGAGAACAACCGCAGCCCCTCTAGTCTATCTACGTAACTGAGTCCCTAATCCCTGCAATCATTCTCGTAAATCTTTTCTGCACCCACTCTAAGGCCTTCACATCCTCCCAAAGTGCGGTGCCCAAAATTGAACACAATACTCCAGATATGGCTGAACCGGTGTTTTATACAGGTTCATCATAGCTTCATTGCTTTTGTACTCTATGCATCTATTTATGAAGCCCAGTATCCCGTATGCTCTTTTAACCGCTGTCTCAACCTGCCCTGCCACCTTCAATGATTTGTGCACATATACCCTCAGGTCTCTCCATTCATGCACCTTTTTAGGATTGTACTCTTTAGTTTATGTTGCCTCTCCCCGTTCTTCCTACCGAAATGTATCACTTCACCTTCTCTGCGTTAAATTTAATCTGCCACATGTTCGCCCATTTCACCAGCCTCTCTATGTCTTCTTGAAGTCTATCACTATCCTCCTTACTGTTCACTATACTTCCAAGTTTTGTGTCATCTGCAAATTTTGAAATTGTGCCCTGTACACCCATGTCCAAGTCATTAATATATATCAAGAAAAGCAGTGGTCCCAGTACTGACCCCTGGGGAACACCACTGTATAACTTCCTCCAGTCCGAAAAACAACCGTCCACCACTACTCTGTTTCCTGTCACTTAGCCAATTTAGTATCCATGCTGCCACTGTCCCTTTTATTTCATGAGCTTCAACTTTGCTGGCAAGCCTATTATATGGCACTTTATCAAACACCTTTTGGAAGTCCACATACACCATGTCAACCGCATTGCCCTCATAAACCCCCTCTATTACCTCATCAAAAAACTCGATCAAGTTAGTTAAACATTTACTTCAGATTTCCAGCATCTGCAGTATTTTCTTTTTTGTAATAGTTAAGCATGATTTGCCTTTAACAAATCCATGCTGGCTTTCCTTCATTAACCCACACTTGTCCAAGTGACTGTTAACTTTGTCCATGATTATCATTTGCAAAAGCTTCCCCACTACCGACGTTAAACTCTGTACAATAGCAAAATACTGCAGATGCTGGAATCTGAAACAAAGAGAGAAAATGCTGGAAACACTCAGCAGGCCAGGCAGCATTCGTGACGAGAGAAACAGAGTCAATGTTTCAGGTCTGTGACCCTTCGTCAGAACTGGAAAAAGTTAGTGATATAACAGATTTTAACCAGGAGCAGAGGCAGGGAAAGGGGGAGGGAAGGAACGAACAAAAGGGATGGTCTGTGATAGGGTGGCAGGCAGGGGTGGTTAAATGTTGTAAATGGGGATGGCAGAATTATCAACCCCTCCCCTTACAGCATTCCATAGGGACTGCTCCCTCCGCGACATCCTGGTCCACTCCTCAATCACCCCCAACAGCCCCTCCTTTCCCCACAGCACCTTCCCATGCAAGCGCAGGAGATGCAACACCTGCACTTTTACCTCCTCACGTCCCACTGTCCAGGGCCCCAAACACTCCTTCCAGGTGAAACAGTGATTTACTTGTACTTCTTGCAATTTAGTATACTGTATTCACTGCTCACGATGCGGTCTCCTCTACATTGGGGAGGCCAAACACAGGTTGGGTGAACGTTTTGCAGTACACCTCCGTTCAGTCTACAAGGGTGACCCCAAGCTTCCGGTCGCCTGTCAATTTAATTCTCCGCTCCACTCCCACTCAGACCTCTCCGTTCTCGGCCTCTTGCACTGTTCCAATGAAGCTCAACGTAAGCTTGAGGAACAGCACCTCATCTTTCGATTAAACACTTTACAGCCTTCTGGACTCAATAATTTCAGATCATAACCTCTGCCCCTATTTTTTCCAGTGGCAGCTGTTGATGATTCTGCCATCCCCATTTAACCACTCCTGCCTCCCACCCTGTCACCGACCAGCCCTTTTGTTCTATCCCCTCCCACCTTTTCCTGCCACGACACCTGGTTGAAATCTGTTACATCTCTAACTTTTTCCAGTTCTGACGAAGGGTCACAGACCTGAAACGTTGATTCTGTTTCTCTCTCGACGGATGCTGCCTGGCCTGCTGAGTGTTTCCAGCATTTTCTCTTTTTGTGACCGAGTTTAAACTGACTAGCCTGTAGTTGCTGGGTTTAACCTTGCATCCTTTTTTGAACAAGGGTATAACATTTGAAATTCTTCAGTCCTGGCACCACCGCCATATCTAAGGAGGCTTGGAAGATTATGACGAGTACTTCTGCGATTTCCTCCTTAACTTCCCTCAGCATCCTAGGATGCATCCCATCCGGTCCTGGTGACTTATCAACTTTAAGTACAGCCAGCCTTTCTAGTACCTCCTCTTTATCAATTCTTATCTCATCCAGTATCTCCACTATGACTTTGGCAGCATCTTCTTCCTTGGTGAAGACAAAAGCAAAGTACGCTGTACTCATTTAGTACCTCGATGCGTAGGTCTCCTTTTCAGTCCCTAATCGGCCCACCCCTGCTCTTACTAACCGTTTACTATTTATATGCCTATAGAAGACTTTTGAATTCCCTTTTATGTTAGCTGCCAATCTATTCTCATAATCTCTCTTTGCCCCTCTTAATTTCTTTTTGACTTCCCCTCTGAACTTTCTATATTCAGCCTGATTCTCACTTGTATTCTCAACCTGACATCTGACAGGTATGTATAAAGGAAAAGATTAGCAAAAGTAAATGTGGGTCCTTTACAGGCTGAGACAGGAGAAATTATAATGGGAATAAGGAAATGGCAGAGAAATTAAACAAAGACTTCATACTTATCTTCACAGAAGAAGACGCAAAAAACTTTCCGGAAATAGTGGATAACCAAGGGAATGTGGAACTAAAAGATATTAATATTTGTAAAAAAATAGTACTGGAGAACATAAGAACATAAGAAATAGGAGCAGGAATAGGCCACTTGGCCCCTCCAGCCTGCTCCGCCGTTCAATAAGATCATGGCTGATCTTGGGCTCAAAATCACTTCCCTGCCCGCTCCCCATAACCCTTCACTCCCTTATCTTGTAAAAATCTGTCTATCTCCACCTTAAATGTATTTAACGGCTCTCTGGGGCAGAGAATTCCACAAATTTACGACCCTCAGAGAAGAAATTCCTCCTCATCTCAGTTCTAAAAGGGCGACCCTTTATTCTGAAACTATGCCCTTGAGTTCTAGATTTCCCCATGAGAGGAAACATCCTCTCTGCATCTACCTTATCGAGCTCCCTCACTATCTTATATGTTTCAATAAGATCACCTCGCATTCTTCTAAATTCCAATGAGCTTAGGCCCAACCTGCTCAACTTTCTGCATAAGTGGGTGGTTCTGCTGCACAGGATGGGAGGAAAAAGAGGGGTAGAGCTATAGTGATAGGGGATTCAATTGCAAGGGGAATAGATAGGCGTTCCTGCAGCAGCAAATGAGACTCCAGGATAGTGTGTTGCCTCCCTGGTGCAAGGGTCAAGGATGTCTCGGAGAAGCTGCTGAAAATTTTGGAAAGGGAGGGTGAACAGCCAGTTGTCATGGTGCATATAGGTACCAACGATATAGGTAAAGAATGGGATGAGGTCCTAAAAGCTGAATATAGGGAGTTAGGAGGTAAATTTAAAAAATAGGACCTCAAAGGTAGTAATCTCAGGATTGCTACCAGTGCCACGTGCTAGTCAGAGTAGAAATAGAAGGATATTTCAGATGAATACGTGGCTAGAGGAATGGTGCAAGGGGGAGGGATTCAAATTCCTAGGACATTGGAACCAGTTCTGGGGGAGGTGGGACCAGTACAAACCGGACGGTCTGCACCTGGGCAGGACCGGGACCGATGTCCTTGGGGGAGTGTTTGCTAGTGCTGTTGGGGAGGGTTTAAACTAAAATGGCAGGGGCTTGGAAACCTGAGCAGGGAGACAAAGGAAAGGGAAACAAGGATAGAAGCAAAAGACAGGAAGGAGAAAAACAAAGGTGGCCATCCGAGAAATCAAGGGTTTAAAACAAACATGGCCACAGTAAATAATAATTCTAAAAGGTCTAAGAGCGTTAAAAAAACAAGCCTTCATAATAAAGTGGATGAATTAGCAGTGCAAATAGAGGTAAATGAATATGATATGATTGGAATTATGGAAACATGGCTCCAGGGGGACCAAGGCTGGGAACTCAACATCCAGGGGTATTCAATATTCAGGAAAGATAGGCAAAAGGGAAAAGGAGGTGGGGTAGCATTGCTGGTTAAAGAGGGGATTAACACAATTGTAAGGAAAGATATTAGCTCTGATGATGTGGAATCTGTATGGGTAGAACTGAGAAATACCAAAGGGCAGAAAACGTTAGTGGGAGTGGTGTATAGACCCCCAAACAGTAATGCAGAGGTTGGGGATGGCATTAAAAGGGAAATTAGAGAAGCGTGCAATAAGGGCACAGCAGTCATCATGGGTGACTTTAATCTACATATAGATTGGGCTAACCAAATTAGTAACAATACTGTGGAGGAGGAATTCCTGGAGTTTATACGGGATGGTTTCCTGAACCAATATGTCGAGGAACCAACTAGGGATCAGGCCATTTTAGACTGGGTAGTATGCAATGAGAAATGATTAATTAGCAACCTTGTTGTGCGAGGCCCCTTGGGTCGGAGCAATCATAATATGATAGAATTCTTCATTAAGATGGAGAGTGAAGTAGTTGACTCAGAGACTAAGGTCCTGAATTTAAATAAAGGGAACTATGATGGTATGAGACGCGAGTTGGGTAGGATTGATTGGATAATGTCGCTCAAAGGGTTGAAGGTGGATAGGCAATGGCAAACATTCAAAGATCACATGGATGAACTACAGAATTTGTTTATCCCAGTTTGGCATAAAAATAAATCAAAAAAGGTGGCTCAACCGTGGCTTACAAGGGAAATTAGGGATAACATAAGATCCGAAGAGAGGACATATAAATTGGCCAAAAAAAGCAGCAAACCTGAGGATTGGGAGCAGTTTAGGATTCAGCAAAGGAGGACAAAGGGATTAATTAAGAGGGGGAAAATGCGTTATGAAAGTAAGCTTGCAGGGAACATAAAAACTGACACAAATAACCTCCCAGAGATGTCGGGGAACATAGGGACTAATGAGAGGGAGGAACTGAAAGAAATCAGTATTTGTAGGGAAATGGTGTTGGGGAAGTTGACGGGATTGAAGGCCGATAAATCCCCAGGGCCTGATAATCTACATCCTAGGGTACTTAAGGAAGTGGCCCTGGAGATAGTAGATGCATTGCTGGTCATCTTCCAGAACTCGATAGACTCTGGAACAGTACCCATGGATTGGAGGGTAGCTAAAGTTACACCACTATTCAAAAAATGTGGTAGAGAAAAAGTGGGGAATTATAGACCGGTAAGCCTGCCATCGGCAGTGGGGAAAATGCTAGATTCCATTATAAAAGATGTAATAGCAGAGCACTTGGAAAGCAGTGAAAGGATCGGACAAAGTCAACATGGATTTACAAAAGGTAAATCATGCTTGACTAATCTACTGGAATTTTTTGAGGATGTAACTGGTAAAATAGATAAGGGAGAACCAGTGGATGTGGTGTATTTGGATTTTCAGAAGGCTTTCGATAAGGTCCCGCATAAGAGATTAGCGTGCAAAACTAAGGCACATGGGATTGGGGGCAAGGTATTGACTTGGATAGAGAACTAGTTGGCAGATAGAAAGCAAAGAGTTGGAATAAATGGGTCGTTTTCCAAGTGACAGGCAGTGACTAGTGGGGTACTGCAAGGATCGGACCTAGGATCCCAGCTGTTCACAATATATATTAATGATCTGGACGAGGGAATTGGATGTAGTATCTCCAAATTTGCAGACGACACAAAGCTGGGTGGGCGTGTGTGTTGTGAGGAGGATGTCATGAAACTCCAGTATGATTTGGACAGGTTGGGTGATTGGGCAGAAACATGGCAAATGCACTATAATGTGAGGTTATCCACTTTGGTGGCAAAAACAGGAAGGCAGTTTATTATTTGAATTGCAATAGATTGGGAGAAGGGGAAGTGCAACGAGACCTGGGTGTCCTTGTGCACCAGTCGCTGAAGGTAAGCATGCAGGTGCAGCAGGCGGTTAAGAAGGCAAATGGTATGTTGGCCTTCGTAGCAAGAAGGTTCGAGTACAGGAGCAAGGGTGTCTTGCTGTAGTTGTACAGGGCCTTGGTGAGACCGCACCTTGAGTATTGTGTGCAGTTTTGGTCGCCTTATCTGAGGAAGGATGTTCTTGCCATGGAAGGAGTGCAGCGAAGATTCACCAGGCTGATACCTGGGATGGCAGGAATGACGTATGAGGAGAGATTGTGTCGATTGGGCTTATACTCACTGGAGTTTAGAAGATTGAGATGGGATCTCATCGAAACCTATAAAATTCTCTCCGGCCTGGACAGACTAGATGCAGGAAGGA
The DNA here is from genome assembly GCF_052327205.1 of Somniosus microcephalus. Lineage (NCBI taxonomy): Eukaryota > Metazoa > Chordata > Chondrichthyes > Squaliformes > Somniosidae > Somniosus > Somniosus microcephalus. The sequence continues at coordinate 220,488,315 of NC_140994.1, read as the reverse complement.
TGTTCCCGAAGGCCGGGGAGTCCAGAACCAGGGGTCATAGTCTAAGGATAAGGGGTAAGCCATTTCGGACTGAGCTGAGGAGGAATTTCTTCACCCAGAGAGTGGTGAACCTGTGGAATTCTCTGCCACAGAGGGCGGTGGAGGCCAGTTCATTAAATATATTCAAGAATGAGTTGGATATATTTCTTAAGGCTAAAGGGATCAAGGGATATGGGGAGAAGGCAGGGACAGGGTACTGAATTTGGATGATCAGCCATGATCTTATTGAATGGCGGAGCAGGCTCGAGGGGCCGAATGGCCTACTCCTGCTCCTATCTTCTATGTTTCTATGTAAGTCAACCCCCTCATCTCAGGAATCAACCGTGTGAATCGTCTCTGAACTGCCTCCAATGCAAATATATCCTTCCTTAAATAAGGAGACCAAAACTGTACGCAGTACTCAAGGTGTGGTCTCACCGATATCCTGTACAGTTGTAGCAGGACTTCCTTGCTTTTATACTCCAACCCCGTTGCAATAAAGGCCAATATTGCATGCTATCTTTTTGTGTTTCATGCACAAGGACCCCTAGGTCCCACTGAACTGTAGCATTTTGTAACGGGGCACTTAGAAAATAATAATAGGATTGGGCAGAGTCAACATGGATTTATGAAAGGGAAATCATGTTTGACAAATTTGTTAGAGTTGTTTGAGGTTGTAACTAGCAGAATAGATAAGGGGGAACCAGTGGATGTGGTGTATTTGGATTTTCAGAAGGCATTCGATAAGGTGCCACACAAGAGGTTATTAAACAAAATTAGGGCTCATGGGATGGGGGTAATATACTAGCATGGATTGAGGATTAGTTAACAGAAAGGAAACCAAGAGTAGGAATAAACAGATCATTTTCGGGTTGGCAGGCTGTAACTAGTGGGGTACCGCAAGAATCGGTGCTTGGGCCTCGGCTATTCACAATCTACATCATTGATTTGGAAGATTGGACCAAATGTAATATATCCAAGTTTGCTGATGATACAAAGCTGGGTGGGAATGTAAGTTGTGAGGAGGATGCAAGGAAGCTTCAAGGGGATATAGACAGGCTAAGTGAGTGAGCAAGAACATGGCAAATGCAATATAACGTGGAGAAATGTGAAGTTATCCACTTTGGTAGGAAAAATAGAAAAACAGAGTATTTTTTAAATGGTGAGTGATTGGAAATGGTGGTATTCAGAGGGACCTGGGTGTCCTTGTACACAAATCTCTGAAAGTTAACATGCATGTACAGCAAGCAATTAGGAAAGCAAAGGGTATGTTGGCCTTTATTACAAGAGGATTGGAGTATAAGAGTAAAGACATCTTGCTGCAATTGTATAGGGCCCTGGTGAGACCACACCTGGAGTATTGTGTACAGTTTTGGTCTCCTTGGATATACTTGCCATAGAGGGAGTGCAACGAAGGTTCACCAGACTGGTTCCTGGGATTTGGGGATCGTTCCTGGGATTTGGGGATCGTTCTATGAGGAGAGATTGAGCAGACTAGGCCTATATTCTCTAGAGTTTAGAAGAATGAGAGGTGATCTTATTGAAACATACAAAATTCTTACAGGGCTTGACAGGGTAGATGCAGGGAGCATGTTTCCCCTGGCTGAGGAGTCTAGAACCAGGGGTCACAGTCTCAGAATAAGGGGTCGGCAATTTAGAACTAAGATGAGAAATTTATTCACTCAGAGGATGGTGAATCTTTGGAATTCTCTACCCCAGAGCGTTGTGGAGGCTCAGTCGTTGAGTATATTCAAGACGGGGATCGAAAGATTTTTGAATATTAAGGGAATCGAGGGATATGTGGATGGTGCAGGAAAGTGAAGATGAGGTAGAAGATCAGCCATGATATTGAATGGCAGAGCAGGCTCGAAGGGCCAAATGTCCTACTCCTGCTCCTATTTCTTGTGTTCTTCTGTCATATGTGCTCTTTTTCTACTTCATCTTAATCTCTATCTCTTTCATCATCCAGGGAGCTCTTGCTTTAGTTGCCCTACCTTTCCCCCCTCGTGGAAATGTACCTCAACTGTACCTGAACCATTTCCTCTTAAAGGGAGCCCATAGTTCGATTACAGTTTTTTCTGCCAATTTTTGCTTCCAATTTACCTGGCCAGCTCCGTTCTCAACCCACTGAAATTTGCCTTCCTCCAATTAAGTATTTTTACTCTAGATTGCTCCCTGTCCTTTTCCATAGCTAGTCTAAACCTCATGATACTATGATTACTGTTCCCTAAATGTTCCCCTACTGACACTTGTGCCACTTGCTTCACCTCATTCCCCAGAACCAGATCCAGCAATACCTCCTTCCTCATTGGGCTGAAAACAAGAAAGTTCTCCTGAACACACTTCAGAAATTCTTCCCCATCTCTGCCCTTTACACTATTACTCTCCCAGTCTATATTCAGATAATTGAAGTCTCCCATTATTACTACTATACAGTTCTTTCACCTCTCTGTAATTTCCCTGCAAATTTGCTCCTCTATATCTTTCCCACTAGTCGGTGGCCTATAGAATACACCTAATAGTGTAATGGCACCTCTATTATTTCTTAACTCTAACCAATTAGATTCTGTCCTTAGCCCCTCCAGGACATCCTCTCTCCACAGCACTGTAACATTCTCCTTAACCAACACTGCCACCCCACCACCTTTCTTTCCTTCCCTATCTTTCCTGATCACCTTATATTTAATATTTAAAATCCAATCCTGCCCGTTTTTGAGCCAGGTCTCCGTTATCGCCACATCCTAGTCCCAGCTCCGATGGACGGGTCACATTGTCCGCATGCCCGATACGAGACTCCCAAAACAAGCGCTCTACTCGGAGCTCCGGCACGGCAAGAGAGCCCCAGATGGGCTGAGGAAACACTTCAAGGACACCCTCAAAGCCTCCTTGAAAAAGTGTAACATCCCCACCGACACCTGGGAATCCCTGGCGCAAGACCGCACAAAGTGGAGGAGAAGCATCCGGGAAGGCGCCGAACAGCTCGAGTCTCTGCCGGGAGCAAGCGGAAGCCAAGCGCAGGCAGCGCAAGGAGCGCACGTCAACCCAAGCTCCCCACCCACCCGCCCCTTCAAGCACCGTCTGCCCCAACTATGACAGAGACTGTAGGTCCTGCATTGAACTCATCAGTCACCTGCGAACTCATTTTTAATGTGGAAGCAAGTCATCTTCGGTTCTGAGGGGCTGCCTGAGACAGAGAAATATTCCCATGTAGTTATTTTCGCCTGCAGCTCACCAACCTTATTTACCATGCTTCGTGCATTTACATGCATGCACTGTAAACTAGTCTTATACCTTCTTGTATTCTCTCTTATTCTGACCCCACCTAATGGGCTGGATTTTCCGTTCGGAGGCTTCCTACGGGCCGATGCTTCCGATTGGGAAAAATCTACGCACTTACCTGCTGGCTCCCTAGGTCCCGAGACTTCCGATCCTGGGCTTCTGCTCTACGAAATGCGCAGAGGCCCAGGTATCCCAGGGGAGCATGTGGTTCGCAAGCGTCCCTGGGATCACGTGGGCCACGGGGAACCAATCAAAGAAGAGAATACCTCTACACACTTTTAACAGGTCTGTACGCATAGATCTGTCAAAAATATGAATGGGGATCACTTAAAAAACAGTTAAACATTAAATCATTTTTTTTTAATCACATATTTAAAATTAGTTAAAATAACATTAAATTAAATATTTTAAACAAAAATTTAATTTTTTGAGAAAAGTAATTAGTTTTTTATGGGGCTAAAAATAAACACCTTTTTTTAAAAGTATTTTAAAATTATAAATGAGTTTTTTTAAACTCCTATGCTTGTAAAAGCTTTTACCAGGCGTAAGATTTTTAAAGGTTTTCAGCAGGCAGAAGTTGTGCAGAAAGCGGAACTCTCTTACCGCGGAGGCTCTTCTCCCGGGCAGGCGGATGATCTGTCAAGAGAATCCTTGACAGATCGGAAGTGCCGGGTTTCAGCGCATGCACTTCGCAGCCGGCACTTGCGAGGCCCCAACAGGTGCGCACACACCTCATACACACCCGTGGGGGTTGGAATATCTGGCCCAATATCTTAATATTTCTTACTCTAGTGCTATCTGTATCTCTCCATCCTTTATGCACTTTGTTTCTCCTTTCTAATGCTACATCCTGGTGCCCATCCCCCTGCCAGATTAGTTTAAACCCTCCCCAACAGCACTAGCAAATCCCCCCCCCACGAGGACATTGGTTCCGGCTCTGTTGAGGTGCAACCAGTCCAGCCTGTACAGGTCCCACCTCCCCCAGAACTGGTCCCAATGTCCCAGGAATTTGAAGCCCTCCCTCCAGCCACGCATTCATCTGCTCTATCCTCCTATTTTTATACTCACTAACTCATGGCACGGAGATTACTACCTTTGAGGTGCTGCTCTTTAATCTCTTTCCTAGCTCCCTAAAATCTGCCTGATAGTGTTAGATGAGGATGGATGAGAGGAGGCTCTAGTGGAGCATAAATGCTGGCAAGGACTGGTTGGACTGAATGGCCTTTTTCTGTGCTGTATATTCTAAGTCATTCTATGTGATATCTAACAAATTCTAAAGTTTTCACTTGTATAATGTTCTGTGTTTATAGGCTGTGATGGCCAGTGATTTTGCGATCTCTCACTTCAAACACCTAAAAAAGCTGCTACTAGTACATGGTCACTGGTGCTACACTCGATTGGCCAACATGATCATTTACTTCTTTTACAAGAACGTGGTAAGTGGACAAAATGAACTTTTAGCTAGACAGATGCCAGAGCTACCACATTGTGGTCCATTCAGAAACTTCTTGCATTCGGTGCTAACACGATCATTAGGCTGTTGATATCATAAAGCTGAACTCCTGCTGCTTTCTCGTTTTCAGCTACCATCAGGGCTGTCCTGGTAGGCTCAATCTCAAACTCTAAAATTTAAAAGTGCATCTGTGAACCAAGTTCTCTCATCAATTTTAAATAAACCCAAAAGTTGGTAGGATGCAAAAATCACCTTTAGACAGTAGAAGTAGTTAACTGAGGCAAATGGCACTATGGAGGCAATGTGACCACTGGGCGCTCGCAGTTTATTTGCATAATGATTTCAGCACCTTTAAGCTACCACCTTCATACCAATTGTGGCCTCACAACCAGTTTTACAACAGACATGACAACTTCAGAAGCTCTTCAAAGCCATCATTCCATATCCCAGCATTATCCAAAACATAAATCTGCCTTAAACATTTTCCATCCTTCCTCCTTAGTCTGAAAGACAATATTGCACTTGGAACACAATAGATCTATTGTGGTAAGCTACAATCCAAGACAACTCTGAACCAAATAGTTCAGGAACTGCAGGAACAATTCTAGAAATGCAGAGACGGTTTTCGCAATGGAAATGGTAGAGCGATACAAAAGGTGTGTAGATGTTGGATTGAAGGGAAATTGTTGGGATAGAATAACGAGGACTTCACCTTGCATCATCTATCTCATAACATATCTTGACATCCTGATGGAGACCTTGATACTTGGATTCTCTGCAATAAAACTAGGCAACATTCTATTTTGAGTATTGCTATTCCTCACTGAGCACTAATGTTGAGCCATTTTTCACTTCCACTATTTCCCATAAAATTACATTTTGTAACTCCAGCAGTTTTGAGCTAGGTTCTCAGGGATGTTTGTATTCTGATCCTATTTTCCATTTCCTTATCCACAGGCCTATGTGAATCTTCTGTTCTGGTACCAGTTCTTCTGTGGCTTTACTGGGTCATCTATGATTGACTACTGGCTGATGATTTTCTTCAACCTTTTCTTCACTTCCCTTCCTCCATTAATATGTGGAATACTGGACAAAGACGTTTCTGCAGAAATGCTTTTGGAGCTCCCTGAACTGTACAGAAGTGGTCAACAATCTGGGGTAAAGTTAACACTTGCAGTAATATCACTTACAATGGCCCGTATTTTCCGATGCCTATGGATGTGTACCTGCTGTGTACACACCTGTAGGGACCTCGCAAGTGCCGGTTTCAGGCATGCAAAGCGCATTCACTGAAATCCGGCACTTCTGATCTGTCAAGAATCCCCTTGACAGATTACACATCTGCCCTGGAGAAGGGCCTCTGCGGGTGAAGAGTTCTGCTTTCTACAGAACCTCCACCCACTGAAATCCCTTAAAGGCCTGCTTTTACCAGCATAAGAGTTTTAAAAATGTTTTTAAAAAAAATTTTCTTCACTCATTTATAATTTAAAAATACTTTTTAAAAAAGGTAAGTTTATTTTTAGCCCCATAAAAAGCTTAAATTTTTTTTCAAAATATTAAATTTTTGTTTAAAATATTTAATTTGATGTAATTTATTTAATGTTTTGATGTGTTTTTGGAGTGATTTCCATTCATACTTTTGACAGGTCTAAGCTGTCAAAAGTGTGAAGGGAGATTCCCTTCTTTCATTGGTTTCCCATGACCTACGTGATCCCAGGGACACTTGCGAACCGCATGCACCCCTGGGATACCTGGGCCCTGCGCATTTCGTAGAGCAGAGGCCCAGGAGTGGAAATGGCCGGTCCTCTGTAGCCCTCAGGTAAGGGCATAGATTTTTTCCAGATCGGAGGCTTCCGCACGCAGGAGGCCTCTGATCGGAAAATACGGGCCGATATAAAAAGTGACATTCATCAGGTCAGTCTTTTAGTGTTTAAGTTTGTTCTTGAGAGTCATGCTGTGTTCTATTTCATTGGGCTTGAGTCCTGAATGTTGTTTAGTAATTTTCCAATTGTAAAAGAATAAAAGACTGACAGAATTGTAACATAATTACTTTACCAAATGAACTGTTCTTACTGCTGAAGCAGTGCACCATTCATAAAAAACCAACTATACAAGAAGTATTCTGGAAACAAGATCAAAATCAAAGCTTAGATTTTAGAAGAGAAGGAAACCAAGAGGTTTTATGCCATTGAAATAGTTACTGAAAAATTCTGGCGCAATTTTAATTCCAGGCCAATTTTGGGGGTGAGTGGTGTGAGTTAGAAACTCACCAACTGCTCCAGAAATTAGGCCTGGGGAATTTTAACTCTTGGCCCTCATTTAAATCTCATCTCATCCCACCCACCCACTTCCTGCCTGGTTTCTGACGGTTTCCTCTGTTCCAGAGCTGACTATTCGAGTGACTTTTTCTAACTGAGACAACTGAATTCGGCTTTAAAAGTACTGAGCCACTCTAGTGCAATCTGTCAAAGTGTAGATTGTGAAATGAGAGATAGTTAGATTCATTCATCCCATAGTTAAACTTTTGAATGTTTAGAATACATAGGGCTAGAAATTTGGCTCCTTTGTGCCTGCCGTTGGCGCCTCCAGGGGGGGCGCTAATGGGGCCCAAAGGGCTTATCGCCCGGGGGGTGGGGCAAAAAAAGCGCCTCCTGAGAAATTCGGTGGGGCGTTGCTGAGGTGCTACCTGATAGCGCCGTGCCCCCGCCGGTAGTGCCCCGGGCTGCTGCACCGCCAGCAAATATGTCATCGCCATGCGTGGCGACCCTTTAGCTCCCCGCCGTGGCCACTTACCACCCCACGGCAGAAATTCGGCTGCGTCCCACGAGGCTGCCATGGGTGATGTCAGTGCCAGCCTTGCGGCTCCCGAACGGGGCCGACCTCTGCTCGTGGGGAGGTATTTAAAGGGGAGCTGCGGCCGCGACCCATGCCTCCATTTTTATTTTTGGGCCGACCTCCAGGTCGGCCCCCTGTGGCGTGCCGTGGCGTGATCCTGGCCGCCATAGTGCAGCCCAGCACAGTGACCCCACACCACCCTGCTGGCCTAGTTGGGGCCTTCGGAGGCCCTGCAGAGTGCGCAACAGCCCTCCCCTTTAACTGAAGGGGAGGGGCGTTGAAACGCGGCAGTGCTCTGTGGAGCCTCTGTGGAGTGCTGCCGATTGCGCCCTGACATCGCCTCGGTTACCACCCCACTAGGAAGTGGAGGGCCCGAGATTGTGCTCCATTTTCTGTGCAGGGTAGTAAGCCGAATTTAGCGGCCGGGCGCTAAATGTCCGGCCTTAACTCGGTTACTGCCCCCAGATGGGGCGTAACCAAATTTCGCGCCCATGTTCTTTACCCGAGAGGCTGTTATTATCTCCTTCACCAGAACTGTTAATAATTATTCAAATGAATTGTCATTTTGTTTTTATTAGAAATTTGTACTTAATTGGGCAGTTAGGTAATGGAGAATTTTGGAGCCTTGATGAGCTGTCATATGGAGTGGCACATCAGGCCCTTCACAAGTAAATAAAGAATATCCGAGGGAGAGTTGCCTCAGGCCATTCACTTGCCAACTTCCTTCAGTGGTTTTTTTTTCCAGAGGCGCATTGGGGCATGTGAACTGATTGCCTACTTTCTTGGCTAAGATACTGTATTGAAAGCATGTCTAAAAAATGCAGTGGGTGGGGAGTAGAGTGTCAGTGTCACAAAAAATCTTTTTAGTCCTTGATTATCACCAAATAGCATGAGATGCTTATAAAGTAATAGACATTTTCTGGCAACCAACCAGAATTTTGTTTTTGTGCCTTCTCTTCAGGCCTACAATCTTTGCACTTTTTGGATCACCATGCTGGATGCCTTTTATCAAAGTCTTGTCTGCTTCTTCATTCCATACTTTGTAAGTACTGCTGCCATCCTACTCAATGCTAACCTTGATCAGGTTTATACTTTCCCTTCACCAGAAACCATATATAAAAAAAAAAAACATTTTAATCATTTTTTTTAAGACTTATCAAGGTTCAAATATTGATGTCTTCACGTTTGGAACACCCATGAACACTCTGTCCCTCTTCACAATCCTAGCACAACTAGCAGTCGAAACCAAAACCTGGGTAAGTACAGACCTCTGAAATACATGTTATAAAGTCCATAGGACAGTGACTAAATGCAGTGTAGTATTTTCCAGTAAAACTCCCTTCTACGACACAAAACTTGGAAGTATCGTGAACAGTGAGGGGGATAGTGATAGACTTCAAGAGGACATAGACAGGCTGGTGGAATGGGTGGACACGTGGCAGATGAAATTTAATGCAGAAAAGTGCAAAGTGATACATTTTGTTAGAAAGAATGAGGAGAGGACATATAAACTAAAGGGTACAATCCTAAAGAGGGTGCATGAACAGAGAGACCTAGGGGTATATGTGCACAAATCGTTAAAGGTGGCAGGGCAGGTTAAGAAAGCAGTTAAACAAGCTTATGGGATCCTGGGCTTCATAAATAGAGGTAATGGGGTCGATTTTTGTGGAGCCGTCAGGCGGGGTTTCAGGCGTGTGGGGGGGGGGGAAATCCCGAATTCGGGGGTCCCGACACCATCCCGCCTAAAACCCCGCTCCACGCAACTTTCAGAGGCGGCGGGTCCCTGCCCTGCACTGGGACCTGCCGAAACCAGGCGGGAAGGGATTAGTGCCAATTAACTGCCTGTTAACAGGTAGTTAACAGGCAGTTTTTAGCCTAATCCCTATTTTGAGGGGTTTCGTGTGGGATTCCCGACGGCTTCAAACCACGCCAGGTTAGAGCAGGCGGGCCGTCGGGTTGAAGGAGTTGGAGGGGTCGCGATGTCTGTGTTCAGGTGAGTGATGGGTGCATGAGTGCCAAGGTAAGTGTGTTTGGTGTGTCTAAAGTGTGTAAAGAACTTTTACTTACCTGTACTTACCTTAACAGCCTTTCTTCCTGTAGCCGTCGGGAGCCCATCACTCAGCCGGCACTTAAAGCTGAACGGCTGCGATCTGTGAATAGTGACAGCCTTCAGCTTTGAGTGCCGGTGTGAGTTCTAACTGAGTCTGTGGAGATGGACTCATGTTAGAGCTCAGACTGTCAGTATTTCACAGCTTCAAACAGCTGTGAAACACTGATATTTCATCTGTCAAAAACTCTTGGCAGATGAAATTGCAGTCTGTGACGTCACCTGTTGCCGGGTGGCCCTTAATTGGCCTGCTGAGCCCGCTGGGTGGGCTCAACAAGGTCAATCAAGGGAAAATCGCACGGATTGGCTGGACGTCGAAGTAGGCGGGTCTAAAACCCGAAACTTGTAGTCCCGCCTTCTTCCCGACAGCTTCAGGAAAATCGACCCCATAGAGTACAAAAGCAAGGAAGTTATGGGGCCAGAAATTGCTGAACGGGGCTTGCAGCCCCGTTTTTGCACTTACCCCGCGCTACTGCCGATCAGCTCCAGGGACGCCTGCACTTGCTGAAACAGAAAGAAGAATCCCGGGCAGCGTATGACGTCACACCACCCAGGAGTGCAGCCAGCGCGAAGCCAGGAGCGTGCAGTGCAAGTGAGACACGCCCCTTGAGGTCTCAGTTTCACTGGACACGCCCCCAATGTTTCTGTCAAGCTGCTAAGCATTTTTACATGCAAAGCAGCAGTTTAAATAGGTTTTTGGAAGTTTTTTGAAGATTTTGGTAACTTTTATAAACTTTTTAAAATGTTTACATTATTTTGAGTAATCTGAAGTAGTTTTAAAGAGAATTAAAGCAATTTAAAGACTTTTAAAAGCCCTAAAAGAATTTTTTAAATTCCATTTATTTATTTAGCAATGTCGTCGTCATACGTGTCTTCACACTGTTCCCTTTGGGGAACTGTATGAAGTGGTGGAAGGATTTATGGCCATGATTAAAGCTCATTCCGTGACCGTAACCATCTTTGAACCAGCCATTAGGGCGGTTAGTCCTATGGCGGGAGGGTTTTACGGGCTCCCACAAGCTATACAAGGAGGGGGGGCCACCCACACCCACGGACGCAAATATCCCACTGGATGTCAACCCAGAATTTAGAGCCGGAGCTCCGACTCCACTTGCCGGGACTGTCTGGAGCGGGGTTCGAAACCCTACCCTAATCTGGCCCAGCGGCGGGGACCCTACCGCTATGACAAAGGCCCAATCCGATTAGCAACGTGAAATGGCAGCATAGGGCTCCAGTCACGGGGAGGGAAAAGGCGCAGGAAACGTATGGGTGTCACCTTTTGTGCGGAGTGGGCCTTTTGCGTAGCAGTAAGCATCCCCGCCGCTGGGCCAGAAGGAGTAGGGTTTTGAACCCCACTCCAGACAGTCCCGGCAAGTGGAGTCGGAGCTCCAACTTTAAATTCTGGGTGGACATCCAGCGGGATACTTGCGTCCGTGGGTGTTGGTGGCCCCCCCCCGCCTCAGATGGGTTGTGGGAGCCCGTAAAACCCTCCCGCCATAGGACTAACCACCCTAATGGCTGGTTCAAAGATGGTTACGGACATGGAATGAGCGTTAATCACGGCCATAAATCCTTCCACCACTTCATACAGTTCCCCAAAGGGAACAGTGTGAGGATACGTACGATGATGACCTCTTGCGCAATGCACCTCCTTGGACCCTCAGTCGCAGATGCGAGGGGGCAAGTCGTGCAATTGTTAAATTTTTCATTTTATTGACATGTAAAATGTTGGCCCAGTAATTCCCTTCCAAATGCGCGAGTACGGTCGGGGTACTTACGAATCTGGCTGGATGAAATGCCGGTTTTCAGCATGCACAGTGCATGTGGGGAAAACCGGCATTTCCTGTCCTCTGAACGAAGGGGTTCAGAGGCAGAATGCGTGCGACTGCACAGGCAGCGCGTGCGCAGTATAATTCGCTGCTTTCATTAATGCTTTCAGTGAGGTCAAGTCATTACAACTTACACATGAAAAAAGCATGGGTACAGTTGCTCCAGAGGCTGCGGAGGAAGATATTTATTATCGTGGAGCTTCTGAAAGTATGTATGTCTGTATATATTCCTTTGCGTGTTATGTATATATTCCTTTACTTATGTGTATGAATGTATTATTTAATTATGACTTTCAGAGAAAGTAACTTATTGGAAAATCATAATTAAAAACATATATTCATACACATTAGTAAAGGAATATAAAACATACATACATATACGTAAAGGAATATATGTGGACATACATACATAACTCATTCTCACATTCCATTCACACAGCCACAATTGCTCCTTCTACCTACCGTTCTGAAAACCCTTTTTAAAAAAAAAAAAAAAAAATTTTAACTTTAAAACTTACTTAAAATTTCTTAAAATAACTTCCCTCCCTTTCCCAAACAAAAATATTGCATTTCAGAAGCTCCACGATAAAATATATCTTCCTCCACAGCCAATGAACAACTTTACACTTGCTTTTTTCAAGTGTAACTTCTAAGGAATTACCCTCACTGAATCCATCATTGAAATCCACAAAGTTCACTGCGCAAGCGCTGCTTGTGCAGTCGCACGCGCTGTGAGTAGACCTCGGGTCTGGAAATGCCGGCGTTCCCCGCATGCGCTGTTCCTGCTGAACACCGGCATTTCCAACGGCCAGATGCGTGAGTACCCCGACCGTACTCACGCTTCTGGCCGCGAATTTCTGGCCCATGATGAACCTTTATAAAACACTGGTTCAGCCTCAACTGGAGTAATGTGTCCAATTCTGGGCACCACACTTTAGGAAGGATGTGAAGGCCTTAGAAGGTTGCAAAAAAGATTTACGAGAATGGTTCCAGGGATGAAGAACTTCAGTTACGTGGATAGACTGGAGAAGCTGGGGTTGTTCTCCTTAGAGCAGAGAAGATTAAGAGATTTGATAGAGGTGTTCAAAATCATGAGGGGTCTAGTCAGAGTAGAGCAAGAGAAACTGTTCCCATTGGCAGAAGGGTCGAGAACTCGAGGACACAGATTTAAGGTGATTGGCAGAAGAACTAAAGGCGACATAAGAAAAAAGTGGTTAGGATCTGGAATACAATGCCTGAAAGGGTGGTGGAACCAGACTCAATCATGGCTTTCAAAAAGAAGTAATATAATTACCTGAAAGCAAAAAAAATTTCAGGGCTACGGGGAAAGTGCAGAGGAGTGGGGCTAGCTGAAGTGCTCTTGCAGAGAACCGGCACGGGCTTGATGGGCCGAATGGCCTCCTTCTGCACTGTAACCATTCTATGATTCTATGATATAATGACAGCAGTTAGCAATGGTAATATGGCAAGGTATGGACTTGAGTAGGAAAGCTAAATGAAGGTAGTGTAAGGAGTTGGAATGCTGACTACAGTACTTTGTGCCATGGGAGTGGTAGATTGTGGGGTACAGCCATGATCCTCCATTTGTTGGTATTAAAGAAGCAAAACAACATTGCCTGTCCTATTAGCACAGAACAGGTTTCAAATGAATGCCAAACTACTTTGACTATTGTGACCCCGAAACAGATTTTAGCAATAGGCTATATTTTTGAGAAATAAATAAAACTAATAAAGATGATCACTGTTAGTTCTTTGAATAAAATGTGCAATGCAGTAGAATTTGTGTGATAATTATAATGGCACAGTGTGCTGCCTTAAAACATTACTAAACTGCAGGATTTCCTATAGGGTGAGTTCATCGGATGTGCTGGATCATCGAAGAGAGGAAATATAGACTGAAAGAGTGAAGTGGGGAGTGAAGCCAATCCCTTCCCACTAGAGTTGGTGTTGGGATGTTTATTTGAGAAACCCAGCTTAAGACGCATATTGCAGATCATCACCCAGGTTGAAAAGAGTGAATGACAACAAATCAAGAGCTAGTTATTAGGGAATACTGAGCTTAGATTTTGAAACTGTAGATTGTAGGAAAAAGAGAAAAAATCTCTCTTTATTTTTCACTGTGATCTAGTGAGACTTTGGTGAGTCAACGTAGAGGTGTCTTTGGAGGGTAATTTTAAGCTAACCCACCCGGCGGGAAACAGACAGGGTTGGATCGAGCATCCATTTTACACTCTGCCCGATTTGAATTTCCATTGACTTCACCCAATCTGATCCTGTCAGTTTTCTGCCAGCTCCTATTGATGTAATCTGTAGGAATGCTGCCTTCCTAACCCAAGAAGATTTCAAAGGGATGGGGAATAGATAGGTTACAATTTTAAAAATGTGTGTTTTTATATATGTATATGTAAATCGTGTCAAGAATAAAATATTTATTTTAAATGTTTTGTTCAGTACGTGTTGTCATCCCCAAAAACTTTGCAAATATGAAAATAGTGTTAAAGTAAACAGAGTAAACATTCATTCTGGAAAATTAAAAAAGGCAAAACTATTTTCATAGTTGCTGAACCAGTGCTCTCTGTCAGGCACAGTGGGATCGATTCTTTTCCTGCCCCCAACCTGTCTGGTGTTGACAGAAACAGAGCACCCAAAGAGCATTGCTCCTGTCCAGGAGTGCCAGTATTTCCTGTCCTGGCCAGGTGGCACATCTGGCATAGGCCCACCAGTGGCTGGGCTTTGTACTCGTAAAACAGCAAATTGAAGCACGTCGGGCCTCCATGATCGGGGCCTTCTGGCTGCTGATGGAGATCAATACCCAGAAGGTCCAACTGTATCCAGACGTCTGACAGGAATGTTCAAATTAAAACAAAGCACTTGTCCAGATGATTTTGGCCTGCCACAGGACACTTCTGGACCCATTGGTTGGCAAGTGTCCAGGGGCCACACCATCTCACTGTATTTCACTGAGTGCTGGGGTGCATCTTTGCCCTCCACCACCACCTCGGGAAAGCTTCAGAAATTCTGGAGCAACAATACAGGGCAGAGAGACCGTGAAATGGGTCTCTGCCCCATTTTTTTGACCTTTGCGTCTGAGGAAATGGGCATTCTCCAGAAGCAAAGGTCAGAAAAATCAGCGGCCATCTTCTAAACTAGTTTACGCCTTACAGCTTTTAATCTTTCTCTGACAGACCCCGCTGCACTGGGTTTCAATGATTGTCAGCATTGTAGTCTACTTTTTGGTTACACTCGTTTACAGTGCCAGCTGTGTGACCTGCAACCACCCGTCAAATCCTTACTGGATAATGCAACATCAGATGACTGATCCACTCTTCTACCTCATCTGTCTCATCACGCCAATCATAGCCCTGTTACCAAGGTAATCTAATATTTGTAATTTTAGAATGACTGGGGGGGGGGATGCCATTCAATTTCGGCTGGGGAAAAACGAGCAGTAGAGGATCGGGCGCCCGTTAAACATGGCGGTGTTTGAGCGTGGTTGCAGGGATCTGGGGCGATCACGGGGATGTCAGGGAGAGATCGTGGGGGGAGTTTCAGAGATCAGGGAAGAGATGGGGTGGGGAGAGTTGGAGATTGCAGGGGAGAGCTGGGGTGGGGATGTGTGGGGGGGATTGGTGATCACGGTGGTGGGGGAGGTGATCAAAGATGGGGGGTTGGAGAGAGACAGAGATCACGGGGGGGTGGTCAGGTGGAGATCAGGGATCAGGGTGAGATCAGGCGTCAGTGATCAACAGGGGGCTTGGTGATGGGGGACTATCGGTGGGCGGGGGGGGAGGTAGATCGTGGCGGTGTGAGTGGTGTTCACGGGTAAGCTTGTTGGGCCTGGAGGAAACACTCCTGCTCCTTCTGGCCACAAGTAGTGCTGTAAAGGCGCTTACCTGATGGATCCAGCCCTTGTCACCTTCATTTACCTGCCAGGTTTCCCGAGGCCTGGGAAACCCAGTCGACATGAGTTAAAAATAGAAACACTGTATAACATTTTTTTAAATAAATAAAAGCACGCAGCCTCCTTAAAAGGTTTCAACAACCGACCAACCTCCTGAGAGTTGGTTGCCCGCCCCTTGTCTTGCCTCTGTTAAAACTGGAAGTGAGCAGGTTTGAGGCAGGTTGGGTTCCTGTTTCAGATTTTTAATTTTTTAACCACCCACTGACCGAAATTCACCCGTTTTTGAGGGTTAAAATTATACAATTTTATATTGGCAAACTGAATTTCCATTGACAATGGAAAAATATGTTGCTTTGGTGGTATAAACTTCATGACTTTACACCATTTTGTTTAAACTTGAACCATTTTTTGGTAGTTTTTGTTTTAACCTGTTGCAAGTATCAGAAATAGTTTTCATGCCTTTATTTATATTATCAGGTATTTATTTCGTAGTCTGCAAGGCACATTGTTTGCATCTCGTGTTCTCAAAGCTCGACAACTGGACAAACTGGACAAAGAGCAACGCGTTCAAGCCGTCAAAAATTGGAAAGGCCTTGACGTCTCGGCAAATGATACTTCATCTTTAACAGACTCTGCAGATCAATCACCAACGGAAAATGTCAGCCATCCTTGTACTATGGCAAGTAATCATGATCCTCAATTTATTTCTTCTGTCCCAGTGGGGATAGCAAAAATACAGAGTTCCGTCAACAGTGTGTGAAATTCAGAAGTCATCGTCACAGGAAAATAGGGCACAAAATGGAACCAGGGAGAACACTAGTAAAGCTACCCATTCGTGATCAGCTTCTGAAACCAGACAAATTCCACCTCCTTCCTATCAGTCAATGTTAAATACTGATTAAAAACAGCTCCCCCCTAAAAGCCTTAAAAGCTCAAAGTCTTCTTTGGAAAACAAACTTTTGTGTCAACTGAACACAAAACTGCAGTGCATGTGCAAAGGTTTGATAGACCTAGCTATTTATCAACTATCACTGTAATAGCAGTTTGAATGGACAGTTTAATTTGTGAACTTTGAGGAAGGACATCCAGGAGAGCTCCAGAGCATTTATCATTGCAGATATTGTGTAACTCACATTGATGTCCTGCCGATGAAAGATGAGTATTCACTATCTGAAGAATTGTTCAACCTCTCAGGCCTAAGGCTTTCACTATCTCCTCGTGTTAAGGAGACAATATGAGCTTAAATGTCAATCTACCAATTTTTGTACTATTAACATTTGTTTCTCTTCATGACAGTCCATTAGTTCTTAAATATGTAAATTTGTAGGATTTTCCAAGCAGAGCAAAAGATGTTTTTAACCCACTGCACAACACAATTGAGTATGTGTATATTAACTTAGTAAGAGTTTGGGCATACATAATGAAACCCAATAACCATTCAGTTAGTTAATAAGACTTTAAATATATTTGTTTATTGAGAGCTTAATGTTTACAAAACCTTTATGACTAAACTCTCTGAACAAGGCCAACTTTAGATATTTAAGACTGTCCTTTCCATAAGAGTATTTGTCTTCTCTTCCCCTCCAACCTATTGCTCCATGTTCTGATTAACTGCTGTCAGCTGTATCAGTCGATGTTAGGAGTTCCCTTCCAAGCTCCATACCACTGCTGGGGTGGTCCTGGTTATTGTTGGTATCACTCGGGATTGGCAGTGACCAGCATCATAGCTGGTTTAGAGCTGCTATCCTTCACAAAATACTTTTTTTCTTTTACTGTCACTCTTTATATAACCTTGTCGAAAAAGATAAGAACATGTAAACTGGTAATTTTGCATCAGATTCCTGCACATTACTCCTGGAATTGGAAAATAATATTGTTTGTAAATCAGACTTGAAGAAAATTCAAAAATCATATCATGCATTCACAACAAACCTGTGCTGCCGAGTACAGTCATTGATCCAAAGGTAAATGAAGAAATAAAATTCTCAGGGAAGCAGAGTTCTGGTTTTAATTTGTGTGAAGAATGTACCAAGCTTAAATTGTGTAATTTATTTTGTAGGCATTGAAGGAACAAAGCAAGCTGTTTATTTGTACAGCACTGGAAAATAAGTTATTTTCTAGTAGAATCTTAATGTAATTCTACACTGCATTCTTAAATTTCAGTGATTCTAATAACCAGCAACAGAAACTGGGAATGTTGGTGAGTTAGTGACTTTAGGGCTGCTTTCATAACAAACAGAATTGGCAGCTTGGCCACAGAACAACAATTCCAGTCACTTATTAAAAGCAAAAAGCAATGTGTCCTCATTTGCAGGAGATGCTGGGTAGTGTTTCTAAAAGAGCAAGAAATGGTCCATGTACATCCCTGCAGGGTGTGTCAGCATTAAAAGGCTAAAGAGTGGATCCTGTTCTTTTGGCATGAATGGAAATGTTAGGCCAAGTGTTTGACAAGATGGGGTGAAATGGGCAATTGCGAATCGGCCGCCCCATTTACACTCCAGTTTTCTTTTCCATTGAAGTCAATGCTGATAAGCTATCGCCCGTTTTGCACGACTGCCCAAGGCAAATTTCACCCTCAAGCTAAGATTCGATCTGCCTGTCTGTTAATGAAATGTAATAATGAGTCTTTTTTTTGACTCTTCGAGATCTATTAGTTGATTCAGCTCACACATGGTTCAGCAGGCCTAAACTTGCTTTGCACAAATGGCACTAGCTTATTCTCTAACTATAGCTGCTGTTTAAATGAGTCCTCTAGTCCAGAAAATGCAATTGCTGTAACATTGAGGACTTGGAGAAGTGGTGTGGGATGATCTCAAAGTCTCACCTATGTAATGCCATGGTTATAAAAAAACAGAAACAGTGTTAAACATCGCCTTTGCCATCTGGGTTCAAATCCAGTCCAGATTAAAAGTCTCCACGGCGTGGTGACTGTAAGGTATCGCATGTGAAATAAATTTGGGCAGTGTTTATCCAGTTCTTAGTGGGCATGGGTTTGCACCACAAAACTGCAAGTATTTCAGTATTAATGTGCAAGCTGATCCAGGCCATTAGATTGGTGTAGTAAACGGGAAAATGTCAGACTGGTGCGGTATGGGATGCTGCTCCAAAGTTGGAACTGAGACTTCTTCTTGGGCCAACGCAGAGAGAGCTTTACTTTGCATCAGCAGTGCTATATCTGATCTGAAAATGCTTGATACTGACATTGGGTGTCCATAATGGGGAAAATGTTCCCTCACACACTGCCAATGTTCCTCACTTTGTGCACAAAATTCATTAAAGATAAGCCCCTCATAGCTATCTGTTGCAGGGGTGTAATCTGTTTGAATCCTTCCACAATAAAGTTAGAATTGCTGTTGGTTATTTTTAATTAATAAGCAAGACATCAGAAGAAATGACCACACTTTTTATCTCTTTAAAAGATCTGGAGTAGAGGATTTCTGTTTATACAGACTGATTAACAGGAACAGGGAAGTGGGAGATGCAGTATGTTTACTGGATTGGGCACTGTTCTTGTTCTTGGGTACTTTAAGTACCTTTGTTACTTTGCATTAGACTTTTCTATTTATTAAACATTCCAGATTGTTTCATATGCAGCAGCCTGTCTGTAATCAATCAACACTCTAACTCCTTGCTTCCAAGTGTTGGATCCAATATTAACATTCTAGTAGCTTACAGGGTACAAGAAGTGTCTAATACTGTTGTAAGTTAATTGCAAGTTACTATGGCAAAACTACACCCACAGCATCTTTGAGTAAATTAGACTTGGGCAATTCACAATTAAAGGTGGAATAGGAAAAGCCAGATAATTAACTGTTTACATTATTTTGCTAACTATGTAAAAACTGGATTTATGTAAAATATAATTCTTATTTTTTAATAAAAGTGAACTTTGGATAACAGAATAGGCTAAATTGTCTTCTTTACTGATAACATATGATTTAATCTTTAGTTTCAACATAGAAACACAATGCTACTTTTTTTGATTGTTAGTTGCCTTTTTTTCCAATGGAAAAGGAAATCAGGCAGGGTGTATAACAGGAGGCCAATCTTCTGTTGTCCATTTAGAAACATAGAAACATAGAAGATAGGAGCAGGAGTAGGCCATTCAGCCCCTCGAGCCTGCTCCGCCATTCAATAAGATCATGGCTGATCTGATCCTAACCGCCAATCTACTATCACAGAACCATCTCCTGAATCTAACAGAATTAGACACATGAAATAGGAGCAGGATCAGGCTACACGGCCCCTGGGCCCGCTCCGCTACCCACAGGGCCATGACCGATCCGAACCTAGACTTATGTCCAAATTCCTGCCCGCTCCCCATAACCCTTAATTCCCTTTACTTCTAGGAAACTGTCTATTTCTGTTTTAAATTTATGTAATGATGTAGCTTCTACAGCTTTTTGGGGCAGCATATTCCATGGACCTACCACCCTCTGAGTGAAGTAGTTCCTCCTCATCTCAGTTTTGAAAGAGCAGCCCTTATTCTAAGACTATGCCCCCTAGTTCTAGTTTCACCCATCATCGGGAACATCTTCCCCGCATCCACCCGATCCAACCCCTTCACAATCTTATATGTTTCAATAAGATCGCTTCTCATTCTTCTGAACTCCAATGAGTAGAGTCCCAATCTACTCAACCTCTCCTCATATGTCCATCCCCTCATCCACGGGATTAACCGAGTGAAGCTTCTTTGTACAGACTCGAGAGCAAGTATGTCTTTTCTTAAGTATGGACACCAAAAATGTATGCAGTATTCCAGGTGCGGTCTCACCAATACCTTGTGCAACTGAAGCAATACAGGTAGACTATCCTTTATCCGAAAACCTCGGGACCAGCCGTGTTTCGGTTTTCGGAGAATTTCGGATTTCGGAAGGTGGGTCGGCGGGGGTCCGCGGGGGGGTCGTCGAGGGGTCGTGCGCATGACTTACAGTGACGCTCAGCGTAAGTCCGCGGGGATTCGGGGCCGGCGGGGGTCGGGACCGGGGGGGTCGGGGCCGGCGGGGTCCGCGGGGGTCGGGGTCGGCGGGGGGGTCCACGGGGGGTCGTGTGCACGACTTACGCTGATGCTCAGTGTAAGTCGGTGGGGGTCGGGGTCCGCGGGGGACTCGGCGGGGGTCAGGGTCGGTGGGGGGTCGTGCGCACGACTTACGCTGACGCTCAGCGTAAGTCGGTGGGGGTCGGGGTCGGCGGGGTCCGCGGGGGGGTCGGCGGGGGTCAGGGTCGGCGGGGGGTCGTGCGCACGACTTACCCTTTATCCGAACTTCTGAAACCAGAACCCTCTAAAAACCGAAGGTTTTTTCGTTCAGCGTAAGTCGTGCGCACGAATAACGCTGAACGAAAAAACCTTCGGTTTTTAGAGGGTTTCGGTTTTCGGAAGTTCGGATAAAGGGTAGTCTACCTGTACCTCCCTATTTTTATATTCTATCCCCCTAGCAATGAAAGCCAACATTCCATTGGCCTTCTTAATCACTTGCTGCACCTGCATACTAACCTTTTGAGTTTCGTGCACCGGGACCCCAAGATCCCTTTGTACTTCAGTACTTTCCAGTTTCTTGCCATTAAGATAATAACTTGCTCTATGATTTTTCCTGCCAAAGTGCATAACCTCAAACTTTCCAGTATTGTATTCCATCTGCCAAATCTCTGCCCACTTACTTAGCCTGTCTATGTCCCCTTGCAGGTTTTTTATGTCCTCCTCACTCACTACTTTCCCTCCCATCTTAGTATCATCTGCAAACTTTGATATGTTACACTCGGTCCCCTCCTCCAAATCGTTAATATAGATTGTAAAGAGTTGGGGACCCAGCACTGACCCCTGCGGAACACCACTAGTTACTGATTGCCAGTCTGAGAATGAACCATTTATCCCAACTCTCTGCCTTCTGTTAGATAGCCAATCCTCTATCCATGCCAGAATATTACCCCCAATCCCATGATTTTTTATCTTAAGCAATAACCTTTTGTGTGGCACCTTGTCAAATGCCTTTTGGAAGTCTAAATACACTACGACCACTGGTTCCCGTTTATCCACCCTATATGTTACTTCCTCAAAGAACTCCAGCAAATTTGTCAAACATGACTTCCCCTTCATAAAACCATGCTGACTTTGCCCTATTAAATTATGATTATCCAAATGTCCTGTTACTGTCTCCTTAATAATGGACTCCAAAATTTTACCTACCACAGATGTTAGGCTAACCGGTCTATAGTTTCCAGCCTTCTGTCTACTGCCCTTTTTAAATAAGGGTGTTACATTAGCAGTTTTCCAGTCTGCCGGGATGTTTGCTGAGTCCAGGGAGCTTTGGAAAATTATTACCAATGCATCCACAATCCCTACCGCCACTTCCCTCAAGACCCTAGGATGTAAGCCATCAGGTCCAGGTGATTTATCCGCCTTGGGTCCCATTATTTTACCGAGTACCACTTCCTTAGTGATTTTGATTGTGTTTAGCTCCTCCCCCCCCCTATAGCCCCCTGTTTGTCCAGTGTTGGAATATTCTTAGTGTCCTCTACTGTAAAGACTGATACAAAATATTCATTCAGTGTTTTTGCCATCTCCATATTTCCCACCATTAATTTCCTGGTCTCATCCTCTAAGGGACCAACATTTACTTTAGCCACCCTTTTTCTTTTTATATAACTGTAAAAACTCTTACTATCTGTTTTTATATTTTTTGCTAATTTACTTTCATAATCTATCTTACCTTTCTTAATCAATCTTTTTGTTATTTTTTGCTGTCTTTTAAAGTTTTCCCAATCCTCTATCCTCCCACTAGATTTGGCTACCTTATATGCCCTTGTTTTTAGTCGAATATTATCCTTAATTTCTTTACTTAGCCACAGATGGCTGTCTTTTCTTTTACACCCTTTTCTTCTCAGTGGAATATATATTTTTTGGAAGTTGTAAAATAACTCCTTAAATGTACACCACTGATCGTGTATCGTCTTACCCTTTAATCTATTTTCCCAATCCACTCTACTCAATTCCGCTTACATACCTTCATAGTCTCCTTTATTCAAGCTTAGCACGTTTGTTTGAGATCCAACCTTCTCACCCTCTAATTGAATATGGAATTCAACCATGTTATGGTCACTCATTCCAAGGGGATCCTTTATAGGACATTTTTAATTAATCCTGTCTCGTTACACAGGACCAGATCTAAGGTTGCTTGCCCCCTGGTCAGTTCAGTTACATACTGCTCAAGAAACCCATCCCTAATACACTCAATGAACTCATCCTCAAGGCAGCCCTGCCCAATTTGATTTGTCCAATTAATATGATAGTTAAAATCCCCCATAATTATAGATGTTCCCTTATTACAAGCCTCAACTATTTCCTGATTGATACTCCGTCCAACAGAGTTGCAACTGTTCGGAGGCCTATAGACTACGCCCATTAGTGCTTTTTTCCCCTTATTATTCCTTACCTCCACCCAAACTGTTTCATTATCCTGATCTTTTGACCCAATATCATTTCTCTGTATTACAGTGATTCCTTCCTTTATTAACATAGCCACCCCACCTCCCCTTCCTTCCTGCCTGTCCTTCTGGATTGTTAAATAACCTGGTATGTTTAATTCCCAGGCATTGTCACCCTGCAGCCATGTTTCTGTAATGGCCACAAGATCACACCCATATGTAGTTATTTGTGCCATTAACTCATCTATTTTGTTATGAATGCTACGTGCATTCAGATAGAGAACTTTCAAATATGTTTTGTGACACTTAGTTCCTGGTTTTGCCCTTTTTATTACTTTACCTTTTACTCCATAACATCTGCCCCTTCCTGACACGCTCCAGTTTTTAATTTCCCCACTGCTACCTAAGTCTATGACCTTCTCTTTTGTCATTTTTATTATTTGCTCTCTAGGAATCTACCCCCCACTAGTTAGTTTAAAGCCCTCTCTACAGCCCAGTTATATGATTCGCCATGACTCTAGTCCCAGCACTGGCCAAGTGAAGCCCGTCCCAACGGAACAGCTCCCTCCTGCCCCAGTACTGGTGCCAGTGTCCCAGGAAGCAAAACCCATTTCTCCCGCACCAATCTTTGAGCCACGCATTTAACTCTAATTTTATTTGTCCTAGCCAAATTCGCTCGTGGCTCAGGTAATAATCCAGAGATTATTACCCTTGAGGTTCTGTTTTTTAATTTGACCCCTAGCTGCTCATACTCCTTTAACAGAACCGGCTTCCTAGTCCTATCTACGTCGTTTGTACCAACATGGACCACGACAACTGGATCCACCCCCTCCCACTGCAAGTTTTTTTCAGCCCAGAGGAGATGTCCTTAACCCTGGCACTGGGTAGGCAACACAGCCTTCGGGGCTCTCGCTCTTGGCTGCAGAGAACTCTATCTATCCCCCTAATAATACTATCCCCTACCACTACAACATTTCTATTTACTCCCCGCTCTTGAATGGCCCCCCGTTCCACGGTGCTGTGGCCAGGTTGCTCATCCTCCCTGCCATCCCTGCTCCTGTCCCCACAGGGAGTAAGAACCTCGAACCTGTTGGACAAGAGCAAGGGCTGCGGCTCCTCCAATGCTACCTCCTGGATCCCCGTACCTGCCTCACTTGTAGTCACACCGTCCTGTCCCTGACCATGGGCTACATCTGAATTACTTAACTTCATAGGTGTGACCACCTCCTGATACAGAGAGTCCAGGTACTTCTCCCCCTCCCTGATGTGTCGCAGTGTCTGAAGCTCAGACTCCAGCTCATCAGCACGGAGCTGGAGTTCCTGTAGCAGCAGACACTTGTCACAGATGTAATCACCGTGAGCCTCAATGGGGTCCACCGGCTCCCACATCTCGCAACAGTAACACATCACCTGCTCCATTCTATGTAATTAATTAAAATTTTTATTGTTAATTATGGACACCCTCTGCCCAATTATAGATGCTGGTATCCCCTTTAATTAATTGGATTTAAATTAAATCAATCCCTCTAATTACACCAGTTAAATGGTTTACCAACAGTCACTCTGCACCAGAAAGGCCTTATTAACTACAACCCACAGAGTTAAAGTTTGAAAAGAGCACCTAACACCCCACTTACCCTAACTTCAATGAGATCATGGCTGATCATCCAAATTCAGTACCCTGTCCCTGCTTTCTCCCCATATCCCTTGATCCATTTAGCCTTAAGAAATATATCTAACTCCTTCTTGAATATATTTAATGAATTGGCCTCAACTGTCTTCTGTGGTAGAGAATTCCACAGGTTCACCACCCTCTTGGTGAAGAAATTCCTCCTCATCTCCGTCCTAAATGGCTTAACCCTTATCCTTAGACTGTGACCCCTGGTTCTGGACTTCCCCGCCATTGGGAACATCCTTCCTAAATCTAGTCTGTCTAGTCCTGTTAGAATTTTATAAGTTTGAATGAGATCCCCTCTCATTCTTCTAAACTCTGGCGAATATAAGCCTAATCGACCCAATCTCTCCTCATATGTCATTCCTGCCATCCCAGGTATCAGTCTGGTGAATCTTCTCTGCACTCTCTCCATGGCAAGAACATCCTTCCTCAGATAAGGTGACCAAAACTGCACACAATCCTCAAGGTGTGGTCTCACCAAGACCCTGTACAACTGCAGCAAGACATCCTTGCTCCTGTACTTGAATCCTCTTGCTATGAAGGCCAACATACCATTTGCCTTAACCGCCTGCTGCACCTGTATGCTTACCTTCAGCGACAGGTGCACAAGGTTACCCAGGTCTCGTTGCACTTCCCCTTTTCCCAATCTATTGCCATTCAGTTAATAATCTGTCATCTTGTTTTTGCCACCAAAGTCGATGACCATGCATTTATCCACATTATACTGCATCTGCCATGCATCTGCCGAATCACCCAACCTGTCCAAATCATACTGGAGTTGCTCTGCATCTTCCTCACAGCACACACGCCCATCCAGCTTTGTGTCATCTGCAAACTTGGAGATATTGCATCTAGTTCCCTCGTCTAGATCATTTATATATATTGTGAATAGCTGGGGTCCTAGCACCGATCCTTGTGGTACCCCACTAGTCACTGCCTGCCACTCGGAAAAAGACCTGTTTATTCCAACTCTTTGCTTCCTGTCTGCCAACCAGTTCTCTATCCAAGTCAGTACCTTACCCCCAATCCCATGTGCTTTAACTTTGCACGCTAATCTCTTATGCGGGACCTTAACGAAAGCCTTCTGCACCCCTACCAAAGTTGAATTTTACCCCCAAGCAAACAAGAAGTCTCAGTTGCCAGGAGAGGGTGGGGAAACTGGATGGTATGCTGGGTTAGCACAGGGGTGTCCAAGCTTTCATCTTTGTCCATACATATGTACCATGATACCTCGAAGAATACGCATAAAACTTAAATCTGTGTTTCCCATTATATATAGCTCAAATTGCTTATAGTAACAAATGTTGCTTTTCTAACTTGGGATTTATTGATCAACAGTGAAACAACAGTGGTTAAAAACTGCCCTTTCTAAACCTCCAGGCAACAACTTTGGACAGGATAATCCAGTAAATAAGAAATATAAGTACAAATAGGACTGAGTTGGCTAGGCTTCAAGAGCCAGATTGGATGGAGGCCATAAAAGCCCTAGGACTGCAGGTCAGACATCACTGGGTTCTAATCCATCTTAAGTTGATAACATGAATATGTCCTTATGTTTTCTGTAAGGTCCTACATGAAAAAGGTTTGGATAATTTTGCCTCATTTCCCAATAGACACAAAACAGAGAGTTGATGGTTTCACTCATATGGTCTATAGAATGGCTTGTGTGGGAAATGGAAATATCACACTGGTGCACTAGGAATTAAAACACATTTTTGGGGCAGAGTAGAGAGAGATTTTCTGTACAGCTGGCTGAACAAGGAGTGTTTAATCTGACACTCTGGGTGTAATTTTAATCTAAACTGCCCGTTGGGAAATTGACTGGATCAGGTGGAACGTTGGTTTTACACTCGGCCCAATTTCACACTCTGTTGAAATTAGTGCAGAGTAATGTTGGGTGGGTTCCACCCGATCTCGGAGTTAGGTTAAAATTCGCCCTGTGCAGTGTGTGCCTGAAATGGGAAAGTGTTTCATTTTCCAAAACAAGTGTCTTTCACTTTCATCAGCACAAAAATTAACCAAGAATATTTTGGCAATTTACCATTCAGGATTTTCTTACATGCCTTAATTAAATGTTCACTTCCCAAGAAGCTGCTACTGAAAAGGAGAAAATTTGTCCTAAAATGGGGTAAAATGCATTTTTCTTTTGAAGAGAGAAAATCATTCCACATCCAAGTTTCTCTCCAAGTCATACCCTATACTGACTCTTTTTTATTCGTTCCTGGGATGTGAGCGTCACTGGCAAGGCCAGCATTTATTGCCCATTCCTAATTGCCCTTGAGAAGGTGGTGGTGAGCTGCCGCCTTGAGCCGCTGCAGTCCATGTGGTGAAGGTACTCCCACAGTGCTGTTGGGGAGGGAGTTCCAGGATTTTTACCCAGCAACGATGAAGGAACAGTGATATATTTCCAAGTCAGGATATTGTGTGACTTGGAGGGTAACTTGGAGGTGGTGGTGTTCCCATGCGCCTGCTGCCCTTGTCCTTCTAGGGGATAGAGGTCATGGGTTTGGGAGGTGCTGTCGAAGAAGCCTTGGTGAGTTGCTGCAGTGCATCTTGTAGATGATACACACTGCAGCCACGGTACGCCGGTGGTGGAGGGAGTGAAAGTTTAAGGTGGTGAATGGGGTGCCAATCAAGCAGGCTGCTTTGTCCTGGATGGTGTCTAACTTCTTTGCTGTTGTTGGAGCTGCACTCATCCAGGCAAGCGGGGAGTATTCCATCACACTCCTGACCTGTGCCTTGTAGATGGGGAGTTAGGAGGCGAGACACTCGCCGCAGAATACCCAGCCTCTGACTTGTTCTTGTAGCCACAGTATTTATGTGGCTGGTCCAGTTAAGTTTCTGGCCAAAGGTGACCCCCCAGGATGTTGATGGTGGTGGATTCAGCGATGGTAATGCCGTTGAATGTCAAGGGGAGGTGGTTAGACTCTCTTTTGTTGGAGATAGACATTGTCTGGCATATGTGTGGCGTGAATATTACTTGCCACTTATCAGCCCAAGCCTGAATGTCATCCAGGCCTTGCTGCATATAGGCATGGACTGCTTCATTATCTGAGGAGTTGTGAACGGAGCTGAACACTGTGCAATCATCAGCGAACATCCCAAACTCTGACCTTATGATGGAGGGAAGGTCATTGATGAAGCAGCTGAAGATGGTTGGACCTAGGACACTGCCCCGAGGAACTCTTGCAGCGATGTCCTGGGGCTGAGATTATTGTCCTCCAACAACTACAACCACCTTCCTTGGAGCTAGGTATGACTCCAGCCACTAAGGCTCCTTGATGCCACACTCGGTCAAATGCTGCCTTGATGTCAAGGGCAGTTACTCTCGCCTCACCTCTGGAATTCAGCTTTTTTGTCCATGTTTGGACCAAGGCTGTAATGAGGTCTGGAGCAGAGTGGTCCTGGCTGAACCCAAACTGGGCATCAGTGAGCACGTTATTGGTGAGTAAGTGCTGCTTGATAGCACTGTCTACGACAGCTTCCATCAATTTGCTGATGATTGAGAGTAGACTGATGGGACGGTAAGTGGCTGGATTGGATTTGTCCTGCTTTTTGTGGACAGGACATACATGGGCAGTTTTCTACATTGTCGGGTAGATGTGCCAGTGTTGTAGCTGTACTGGAACAGCTTGGCTAGAGGCACGGCTAGTTCTGGAGCACAAGTCTTCAGCACGACAGCCGGGATGTTGTTGGGGCCCATAGCCTTTACTGTATCCAGTGTGCTCAGCCATTTCTTGATGATCTGTGGAGTGAATAAAATTGGCTGAAGACTGGCTTCTGTGATAGTGGGGACCTCCGGAGGAGGCCAAGATCGATCATCCACTTGGCACGTCTGGCTGAAGATGGCTGCAAATGCTTCAGCCTTGTCTTTTGCATTCTGCTGGGCTCCACCATCATTGAGGATGGGGATGTTCATGGGGCCTCCTCCTCCTGTTAGTTGTTTAATTTTCCACCACCAGTCACGACTGGATGTGGCAGGACTGCAGAGCTTTTATCTGATCCGTTGGTTGTAGGATCGCTTAGCCCTGTCTATAGGATGCTGCTTCCTCTGCTTAGCAAGCATGTAGTCCTGTGTTGCAGCTTCCCCAGGTTAGCACCTCATTTTTAGGTATACCTGGTGCTACTCCTGGCATGCTCTTCCACACGCATCATTGAACCAGGGTTGGTCACCTGGCTTGATGGTAATGGTAGAGTGAGGGATATGCCGGGCCATGAGGTTACAGATTGTGGTGGAATACAGTTCTGCTGCTGTTGATGGCCCACAACGCCTCATGAATGCCCAATTTTGAGCTGCTAGATCTGTTCTGACTCTCTCCCATTTAGCACGGTGGTAGTGCCACACAACACAGTGCCCTCAGTGTCAAGACAGGACTTCATCTCCACTATGTGATGGTCACTGCTACGAATACTGTCATGAACAGATGCATCTGCGACAGGTAGATTGGTGAGGACGAGGTCAAGTAGGTTTTTCCCTCGTGTCGGTTCTCTCACCACGTGCTGCAGGTCCAGTCTGGCAGCTATGTCCTTCAACACTCGGCCAGCTCGGTCAGTAGTGGTGCTACCAAGCCACTCTTGAAGTCCCACACCCTGAGTACATTCTGTGCCCTTGCTACCCTCAGTGTTTCTTCCAAGTGGTGTTCAACATGGAGGAGTACTCGTTCATCAGCTGAAGGAGGGTGGTAGGTGGTAATTAGCAGGAGGTGTCCTTGCCCATGTTTGACCTGATGCCATGAAAATTCATGGGGACCAGAGTCAATGTTGAGTGCTCCCAGGGTCACTCCCTCCCAACAGTATACTACTGTGCTGCCACCTCTGTTGTGTCTGTCCTGGCAGTGGGATAGTGATGGCGGATTCTGGGACATTAGCTGAAAGGTATGATTCTCTGAGTATGACTATGTCAGGCTGTTTACTTGACTAGTCTGTGGGACAACTCTTCCCAATTTGGGAACAATTTCCCAGATGTTAGTAAGGAGGACTTTGCAGGGTCGACTGGGTTGGGTGTGCCATTGTCGTGCCCAAAGTCGGTGCTTAGGTCGAAGCCGGGTAGTCTGTCCAGTTTTATTTTTATTGTTTTTCATAGTGGTTTGATATAACTGAATGGCTTGCGAGGTCATTTCAGAGGGCAGTTAAGAGTCAACCACATTGCTGTGGATTTAGAATCACACAAGTGGCCAGATCAGGTAAGGACGGCAGGTTTCCTTCCCTAAAGGACATTAGTGAACCAGATGGGTTTTTACGACAACCCGTGTCATGGTCACTATTACTGATACTTGCTTTTTAATTCCAAACTTATTTAATTAACTGAATTTAAATTCCCCAGCTGCCGTGGTGGGATTTGAACTCACGTCTCTGGATCATTAGCCCAGTAACATAACGGCTATGATGCCGTATCGATGGACATATATGGCTGCTTTTTCTTCATCAGTGGGTCAAAATCCTGCAATTCCCTACCTAGCACATTCACTGTAAGGACAGCAGCAGATCAAGAAGAAGGCAGCCCACTACCACCACCTCTGAGGAACTAGGTGTGGGCATTAAAGGCAGCCTTGCTGGTAACACCAGAATCCGCAGAACAATTTTTGTTAAAAAAATGTTGTTTCCTTCTCCCTCCTAAAGGCCCCCACACCATGCACTATTATTTTCCTTACTGGGAGAAAGTATGTTCTGTCTATAGTCTATTATAATTTTGGAAGAGCAACCTACGATAACAACTTGTATTTATATAGTGCTTTTAATGTAGTAAAATGTCCCAAGGCACTTCACAGGAGTATTATAAGACAAAAAATTTGACACCAAGCCACATAAGGAGAAATTAGGGCTGATGACCAAAAGCTTGGTCAAAGAGGTCGGTTGTAAGCAGTGTCTTAAAGAAGGAAAGAGAGGTAGAGGGGGGAGAGGTTTAGGCAGGGAATTCCAAAGCTTAGGGCCTTGGCAGCTGAAGGCATGGCCACCAATGGTTGAGCGATTAAAACCAGGGATGCTTAAGAGGACAGAATTAGAGAAGTGCAGATATCTCGGGTAGGGGGTGGTTGTGGGGCTGGAGATGATTACAGAGATAAGGAGGGGCAAGGTCATGGAGGGATTTGAAAACAAGGATGAGAATTTTAAAATCGAGGCATTGCTTAACTGAGAGCCAATGTAGGTCAGCAAGCACAGTACTCGGCGTGAGTTAGGACACAGGCAGCTGAGTTTTGGATGATCTCAAGTTTACGTAGGGTAGATCATGGGAGGCCAGCCAGGAGTGCATTGGAATAGTCAAGTCTAGAGGTAACAAAGGCATGGATGAGGGATACTCCACCCGATGAGGATTTCAGCAGCAGATGTGCTGAGGCAGGTTTAGAAATGGATGATGTTACGGAGGTGGAAATAGGTGGTCTTAGTTATACCGCGGATATGTGGGTGGAAGCTCATTTCAGGGTCAAATATGACACCAAGGTTGCGAACAATCTGGTTCAGCCTCAGACAAATGCTGGGGAGAGGGATGGAGTGGGTGGCTAGGGAACCGAGTTTGTGGTGGGGGCCGAAGACAATGCTCGGTCTTCCCAATATTTAATTGGAGAAAATTTCTGCTTATCCAGTACTGGATGCTGGACAAGCAGTCTGACAATTTAGAGACTTTGGAGGGGTCAAGAGAAATGGTGGTGAGGTAGAGCAGCTGGGTGTCATCAGCGTATGTGTGGAAACTGACGCTGTGTTTTCAGATGATATCACTGAGGGGCAGCATGTAGATGAGAAATAGGAGGGGCCAAGGATAGATCCTTGGGGGACACCAGAGGTAACGATGTGGGAGTGGAAGAGAAGCCATTGCAGCTGGCTCTCTGGCTACGATTAGATAGATAAGAATGGAACCAGGCGACTGCAGTCCTGCCTAGCTGGACAATGGTGGAGAAACCTAATGGGATACTTGTAAATTCTTCTTAACAAGAAGTCTTGTATACTGCTGCTGTGTCTGGGGAGTATTTTTTAATCACTTGTCTTGCACTCTTGGATAAGATTGAAGAAGAGGCTTATTTTATAATCCTACTCTCCCCTCTAGCTTCCAACCCCTTCCCACTCTTTCCATCTTTCTCTCTCAACCTTTGGCTTTCTTTATTTTATTGATTCAATTATTGTCATAGCTACTCCAAACTTTCTTGTACCTTTTGAGCTCTAAAAA
Source organism: Somniosus microcephalus (assembly GCF_052327205.1). Taxonomy (NCBI): domain Eukaryota; kingdom Metazoa; phylum Chordata; class Chondrichthyes; order Squaliformes; family Somniosidae; genus Somniosus; species Somniosus microcephalus. The sequence goes on along the minus strand of NC_140994.1, from coordinate 220,456,637 downwards.
CACTGCCTTGCATAGTTTTCCTCCTCAGGGAATTGTCACTTTGTAGAAATCCACTCATTGCACCATCTATTCTATAACATTCTTTCCTAAGAGCTCAAAACTGTGAAACCTCTTACCCTTTTGCTCTTCCCTTCTTTATAAGCTTTTTAAAACCTTAGCATGGCATCAAGTAATCATTGCTACCACTTGATTTATCTGATCATCTATCATACTCTTTTGAAGTTTGGTATTGTGTTGCACTAGGTGGTTTTACTGGGAAATAACCCTTGCCTTAGACCAGGAAATCAGTCTTTCCACACCATCCCTCTTTGAATGAAATGTCAATTTATGCTGAATTGTGCACAGTTTTTGTACTGAGAGTTCATATCCCACAAGGAACATGATTAGATCATCAAAACTCATTTCACGTAGGGACATTATGCTGAGGAGAACTTTTTGATTCAGTCTAGATTCAAACCCAGATACCAACGGTGTTTCGGAGAGTGCTATAAACCAAGTGCATCTCTCTGTCCCCTTCTCTCTCAATCAGTCCCTGTGCATGCTGCAAGTCATGGTAATTCATTTTGAAGCCATCACTTTTTTCTGAACATTGTGATGAGAGGGTCTTTATCAGATAATGAAACTAGATCAGAGTTCTTGCAGCGAGCCTCCGCTGTAAGAACAGCAAGTGGGACCGACAAGTGGGCAAACTATTTCATGCAGATTTCACTTTCCTCTTTTACAGTGCATTATTATTTTTCCTTTTGAGAGTTTGCCAACTATTTTGGAAGAGCGGTGTGGAAACTCCTAACTGATTTCTCTCCTGCCATCCATTATCTGTAATTTAGGATTAGGGAACAGGAAATTAACATTGCCAACTTATTCATACGTTCATAACTTAATTCCAGAAGCAAATTTAAACAAGCAAAGGGTGCTGTTTGTAACTAATCTTGATATTGCCTGTGTAACTTTTGTTTATGGCCAAGCGCTCCCTCTAGGCAGTCATGGAACTCTCTGAGCTGCAGTGTGATGATGTGAATTAAATGTTTCCTTTTGGAGGATTCTTGCAGTATCATGGTATTTTATGAACTGAGCCAAGACCATCCTTGGATGCAAAATGCAATTGTGCTGTTCAACATTTCCATTTAAAACTAGATTATATCAGAACTGTTTTAACAACCAAATTATTTGTAGCTTCAGAAGCTATTGAAATTAAATTCTCCTTTTAAATACATTGGCTAAGATTCAGGGTGCACTTGCACTACAAGTTGGAGTCCCACCAGGCAATGTAAACCGGATACAGAGTGACTGGAACCAACATGTAAATGAAACCAAACTTCCAGGGTGAAATTTTCACTCCCAAGGACGGGTAGGTAGTGGGCGGGTGTGGAGATTTTAAAAAAATGTAAATTCTCAAACCCAACTCCATCTCGGGAGGCAGGTCGGTCACTAAAATTGTAGTGTATGTACCTTGAAGAAGGAACTATATTCTGCAGCCCCTGTATACTGCAGTACCAGTAGTGACCACCCCTGTATATAAGCCTGTGAAGTAACTTTGTATATTAGTTCCAGTTTTGTCTCCATTCAGTAAACACCTGTTATAACCAACTTCTGCAGTCCGTGTCTCAATTACACACGGACGTTACATTGGCGACAAACAGATCTGAACTTACCTGCAGTTCTGCACCACCTCACGGGGATCCATCCCTGAAGCGAAGTTGTTCGAGGTCGAGGCCAGAAGGAAGAAATCCAAAAAGAAAAAAAAAAAAACAAACAGAAGAAATGGGCGTCGACCGTGGGCAACCGCCCTCTGATTCATCGAATTCGAAGATTTGCAGGAGAGGCTGTCGAGAGCGGGTCTTGGTTATCCAGTCTATGGTGTTCCAGCTAATCGGGCTGGTGGCAGGTAGTACACTGATCCTTCCTGGGATGCGGCGGGCTGGAGCTCGATCGGGTGGCTTTTCAACGGGGCCGAGCAGCGTTGTCGGGAAGAGGAGAGAGAGAGAGAGAGAGGGTGGAGCACACAGGGCGCGACCGGTGCTACGAAGCCGGGCAGCGTACAGACCCGAGAAGAGGGAGGAAAGTGTCCCATAGGGTCTGCTCTGATGACGGGAACAGTAATTAAAATAAAAGAAATTAGAAGCGCAGAAAGCCGCGAGGAGCTGCAGTTTGCCACTGGGACCGCGGAGAGCGGCGTTGGCAGCAGCGCGGGGGGAAGTGCGCGAAGACCATAGAGCGTCGCCATCGAGGCATAAAAACACCAGCAACAGCGCTGGCAGCAGCGAAAAAGGCAGAAAGTGCGGGAGGCACCATCTTAATCCAGCGGGGAAGAAGGCAAAGCGCGGGAGGCGCCATTTTGTTCAATCGGAGAAGAAGGCAAAGCGCGGGAGGTGCCATCTTAGATCTCCAAGATGCCGAAGACTGGCAATATCACTGCCTTCGATAACGCAATAGAAGACTGGACCACGTATGTGGAAAGAGTCGAAGTATATTGCAAGGCAAATGAAGTAGCCGATGAGAAAAAGGCATCGGTACTACTAAACTTAATGGGCGCAAGAACGTACGGCCTGTTGCGGAACCTGATCACTCCAGTCAAACCGATGGAGAAGAGTTTTAACAAAATTGTTGATATCCTACAGGAACACCTAAATCCTACACCGCTGCTGATAGCAGAAAGATTTAAATTCCACAAGAGAAATCAGCATAAAGATGAGAGCAATGCTGATTACCTTACGGAACTACACAAGCTATCAAAGCACTGCCAGTTCAGAGCAGGACTGGCAGATACCCTACGGGACAAATTTGTCTGTGGACTCCTGAGTGAAGGAACACAGAAGAAGTTACTCTCAGAGAAAGAGCTGACGCTAGTTAAGGCTTTCAGTGTGGCAGTATCGTACGAAGCAGCAGCAAGGGGAGCTGCAGAAATACAGCAAAAGCCACAGGAATACGGCACCCATGAAATGACATGGGGATTTGAAAAATGTTATCGCTGCGACAGAACAACCCATGACCAGAAGGACTGCTGGTCCAAGGACAAAACATGCAGGCAATGCGGAAAGATGGGACACATTGCACGAGTTTGCAGGTCCGGGAAGAAGACTAACGACAACAAAAAGACTACTAAGGAAAAGTACAGGAAAGTACAAAAGATGACGGACAGTAGTTCCAAAGACCAGAAGAGCGATAGTGAATCCGGGAACAAGAGACTAAGCTGTCTCAAACTACACAACGTAATCACAAAAGAGGATCACCGAACCATTTGGGTCACCCTCACGATAGCAGGGTCCCAAGTCAAAATGGAATTGGATACAGGATCAGCCCTGACCGTCATGAATCGACGAGACTACGAGCGGCTATTCTCACACATACCCTTGAAAGACACATCCATTGTCTTGAAGACATATACGGGGCAGAAAGTATACCCCAGAGGGGAAATAAGGGTGCCTGTCGAATACAACGGCAAGGAAATACAGAAATTGTATCTGTACATACTGCAAGATGGTGGACCACCATTATTGGGACGTGAATGGATCAGAAAGATAAGTTTAGACTGGCACTCCATTCAGGCACTGACTGTGGCTGGTAAAAAGGATGACGACGTCACACCTGGACGATTGTCAAAAATCTTGTCTAACGCTAAAGAGGCATTTCAACAAGAACTGGGAACTCTTAAAGGTGTAACCGCCTCGATAAAAATAGAAGAGAATGCAATTCCCAAGTTTTTCAAAGCAAGACCGGTACCGTATGCAATTCGCCTAGCTGTCGAGGCAGAGCTGGAGAATGCAGGCGTGTTAACTAAGGTAGACTGGAGCGAGTGGGCGACACCCATCGTTCCTGTCATGAAGAAAACGTTAAACAATAAGTCTGAGGAGCCAAGGAAGGTTCGCATCTGTGGGGACTTCAAGGTGACTGTGAACCCAGTCCTTCACACAGTACTGTATCCTCTTTCGAGGATAGAAGATATTTTCGCCTCACTATCTGGAGGGAAACGATTTACAAAAATTGACCTAGCGCAAGCATATTTGCAGATGGAGGTTGAAGAATCCTCCAGGAAATATCTCACGATAAACACTCACAAAGGTCTTTACCAGTATAATCGACTGGTATTCGGAGTTGCATCAGCTCCGGCTATATGGCAAAGAGCGATGGAACAAGTCCTGCAAGGGATTCCGGGGACTCAGTGTTACTTGGACGACATCCTAGTGACAGGTGAAAATGACAGTGAACACCTTGCCAACCTAGAGCAGGTGCTCACTAGACTAAGAGAACATGGGCTACGAGCCAATCGCCCCAAAGAGGCGTTATCCGGACAGAATCAGGAAGCCTCCTCAAAGGCTGAATTTATAATTGATTAACTTCAGCTAATGTATATAGCAACTGTAATTGTAAATATGTTATTTAATTATTAATCGAATGTTATGTACTGTTTAGCTAAAAGGGGAGGAATTGTAGTGTCTGTACCTTGAAGAAGGAACTATATTCTGCAGCCCCTGTATACTGCAGTACCAGTAGTGACCACCCCTGTATATAAGCCTGTGTAGTAACTTTGTATAGTAGTTCCAGTTTTGTCTCCATTCAGTAAACACCTGTTATAACCAACTTCTGCAGTCCGTGTCTCAATTACACACGGACGTTACAAAAATCTTTGAAGGAGGTGGCGTGCCTCCATTTTAACTGAATTTTTAATTATAACACAAGGAGGCCAGCATTCCCGGGCCTCGGGTATCCCAACAGGTAAAAGGAAGCGAGAAGGGCCGGAACCATGAACTAAGTGTCTTTATTGCACTGCTTGTGGGCCAGGAGGAGCAGGCAGGAGTGTTTCCCCCAGGCCCAACAAGCTAGCCCCTCCCAATGTCCGACCCCTCCCCCCAAAATGTCCGGCCACCCCCGCGATATCAACCGACGCCCCTGCAACATCTGCTCCCTGGCTGCTTTCCACCCAACAGGCAGCCAGCCTATCAATCTGGCTGGCTGCCGGGCAATAAACCTGTTGGAACAGTTTTAAAGACGTCCTGTGGTTAATTTCGGCAGGACGTGCGGGAAACCTTCTATCTTGGCTTCCCGTCTGAAATACCTCTCCCCCAATCGCTTCCAGGCCTCGAGTAACTATCGGGCCCTCAATGACTGAACCTAGAAAAATGGTGGTTCAGGTCTAGAAGTTGGTCATTTGACCATTTCACAATTCATAAAGCCTTATATTCACAGCTGTCAATATTGAGGAATGGTTGGAAGGGATGCTATCAGCAAAAATGATAGTAATTGAAACCTGTTTAAAAATATTGAAAAGGGTTGATTGACACATTGAGAGATATACATATAAAGACTGATTGTCACTTCTAATGTATGATACTTTGGAGACCTGCCTTCATGTGGCCTATAGCATTGAGGAATGATGACGATTCAAACCCCATGTGACCTGGAAATCTTTGCAATAAGCCAGGTGAAGAATCTATAGCTCTGTTGCCCTGAAACACTAACTTTCTTTCTCTCTCCACAGATGCTGCCTGATCTGCTGAGTATTTCCAGCATTTTCTATTTTAAATTCAATGTCAAATCAGGTATAGAAAGAGAAATAAAGAGAGGGAAAGAAAGATTGGATTGAGAGAGAGATAAAAGAGACAGAAAGGAAAAGTATTATAGTCCAATACACTACTGCTACATTATCAGTAAGGGTGCATTTACATTTCCCCAAATAAACTAAGAGAAAATCACAGCAGGCCAGGCAGCATCCGTGGAGAGAGAAACAGAGTTAAAGTTTCAGGTCTGGGACCCTTCATCAGAACTGGAAAAATCTGGAGATGTAACAGATATTAAGCAGGTGCAGAGAAGTGGGGGGGTGGGGGTTTGGTGGGAGGGAAGGGAGGAAGGAATTGAAGGAAGATACTGGCCCAGAAATTCGAGTCGGGGACTTGCCGCGCGTGTAAGCCCCTGATCTGCACTTACCCGACGCGCCGGCCGTTGAGCTTCAGGGACGCCTGGAATTGCTGTTTTAAAATGTTGACTCCCGGGCAGCGTCTGACGTCACGCCGCCCAGGAGTGCAGCCAGCGCGAAGCCTGGAGCGCGCTGTGCAACTGAGACACGCCCCTTGAGGTCTCAGTTTAATAGGACACGCCCCCAATGTTTCTCACAAGCTGCTAAGCATTTTTACATGCAAAGCAGCATTTTAAATAGGTTTTTGGTATTTTTATGAAGCTTTTGGTAACTTTTATAAACTTTTAAAAACGTTTACATTATTTTGAAGAATCTGAAGTAGTTTTAAACAGAATTAAAGCAATTTAAAGACTTTTAAAAGCCCTAAAAGAATTTTTTAAATTCCATTTATTTATTTAGCAATGTCGTCATCATACGTGTCTTCACACTGTTCCCTTTGGGGAACTGTATGAAGTGGTGGAAGGATTTATGGCCGTGATTAACGCTCATTCCGTGACCGTAACCATCTTTGAACCAGCCATTAGGGTGGTTAGTCCTATGGCGGGAGGGATTTACGGGCTCCCACAAGTTATACAAGGAGGGGGGGCCACCCACACCCACGGACGCAAATATCCCACTGGATGTCAACCCAGAATTTAGAGCCGGAGCTCCGACTCCACTTGCCGGGACTGTCTGGAGCGGGGTTCGAAACCCTACCCCGTCTGGCCCAGCGGCGGGGATCCTACCGCTACGCCAAAGGCCCAATCCGATTAGCAACGTGAAATGGCTGGAATGAGCACAATTCACGGCATTAAAAGAACTCACAATTGAACTGATGATGACCTCAGCAATCTCCTCAACGAGGTGGAGGCACAGCGCCTGCTCATCATTGGTAATGAGAAGTCAAAGGCGCCGCAAAAAGGACAGATGATAGCTTGGTCTTTCAAGTGGCAGCATAGGGCTCCAGTCACGGGGAGGGAAAAGGCGCAGGAAACGTATGGGTGTCACCTTTTACACAGAGTGGGCCTTTTGCGTAGCGGTAAGCATCCCCGCCGCTGGGCCAGAAGGAGTAGGGTTTCGAACCCCGCTCCAGACAGTCCCGGCAAGTGGAGTCGGAGCTCCAACTATAAATTCTGGGTGGACATCCAGCGGGATACTTGCGTCCGCGGGTGTGGGTGCCCCCCCCCCCCTCAGATGGGTTGTGGGAGCCCGTAAAACCCTCACGCCATAGGACTAATATCCCTAATGGCTGGTATGAAGATGGTTATGGTCACGGAAGGAGTGTTAACGTGACCAGAAATCCTTCCACCACGTCATACAGTTCCCGAAAGGGAACAGTGTGAGGATACGTACGACGATGACCTCCTGCGCAATGCACCTCCTTGGACCCTCAGTCGCAGATGCGAGGGGGCAAATCGTGCAATTGTTAAATTTTTCATTTTATTGACATGTAAAATGTTGGCCAAGTAATTACCTTCCAAACGCGCGAGTACGGTCGGGGTACTTACGCGTCTGGCCGGAGGAAATGCCGGTTTTCAGCATGCACAGCGCATGCGGGGAAAACCAGCATTTCCTGTCCTATGAACGAAGGGGTCCAGATGCAGAACGCGTGCGACTGTACAGGCAGCGCGTGCGCAGTAAAATTCGCCGCTTTCATTCATGCTTTCAGTGAGGTCAAGTCCTTACAACTTGCACATGAAAAAGCATGAGTACAGTTGCTCCAGAGGCTGCGGAGGAAGATATTTCTTATCGTGGAGCTTCTTAAAGGCAATATTTTTGTTTGGGAAAGGGAGGAAAGTTATTTTAAGAAATGCTGAGGTAAGTTTTAAAGTTTATTTTCGTTTTTTAAAATGGGTTTTCAGTACTGTAGGTAGAAGGATCAATTGTGACTATGTGAATTGAATTTGCTGTGTTTATTAAATGTGAAAATGACTCCAACATTTTTAAGAAAGAAACTTTTCATCAGTAATATATTCTTTTAAGTAATTATGTATGTATGTCTGTATATATTCCTTTGCGTGTATGTATATATTCCTTTACTTATGTGTATGAATGTATGTATTTAATTATGACTTTCAGAGAAAGTAACTTATTGGAAAATCATAATTAAAAACATACATTCATACACATAAGTAAAGGAATATAAAACATACATACATATACGTAAAGGAATATATGCGGACATACATACATAATTACTTATTACTGATGAAAAGTTTCTTTCTTAAAAGTGCTGGAAATGTTACATTACTCATTTTAGAACACTCATTTTCACATTCCATTCACACAGCCACAATTGCTCCTTCTACCTACCGTTCTGAAAACCCGTTTATAAAAAAAAAAAAAAAAAAATTTAAACTTTAAAACTTACTTTAAATTTCTTAAAATAACTTCCCTCCCTTTCCCAAACAAAAATATTGCCTTTCAGAAGCTCCACTCCACGATAAAATATATCTTCCTCCGCAGCCTTGGAACAACTTTACACATGCTTTTTTCAAGTGTAACTTGTAAGGACTTACCCTCACTGAATCCATGAATGAAATCGACGAAGTTCACTGCGCACGCGCTGTGCCTCTGAACCCCTTCGTTCAGAGGACTGGAAATGCCGGCGTTCCCCACATGCGCTGTGCATGCTGAACGCCGGCATTTCCACCGGCCAGATGCGTGAGTACCCAGACCGTACTCACGCATTTGGACACGAATTTCTGGCCCATTGTGTTTTTGTAAGAGGCAGGAAAGATAAAATGTTGCAATTTAGTATACTATATTCGCTGCTCACGATACAGTCTCCTCGACATTGGGGAGACCAAATGCAGATTGGGCGACCGCTTTGCAAAACACCTCCATTTAGTTCGTAAGGGTGACCCTGAACTTCCGGTCGCCTGTCACTTTAATTCACCGCTTCACTCCCACTCTGATCTCTCTGTCCTCGGCCTATTATATTGTTCCAATGTAGCTCAACGTAAGCTCGAGGAACAGCACCTCATCTTTCGATTAGGCACTTTACAGCCTTCTGGACTCAACATTGAGTTCAACAATTTCAATATATAATCCCTGCCCCCATTTTTCATGCTGTATGATTTTGCCATTCCCATTTGCAACATTTTATCTTTCCTGTCTCTTACAAAAGCACAGTATGTTCCTTCAATTCCTTCCTCCCCCCCCCCCCCCCCCACCCCGTCTCTGCACCTGCTTAATATCTGTTACATCTCCAGCTTTTTCCAGTTCTGATGAAGGGTCCCAGACCTGAAACATTGGCCCAGAACTTCGGGTCTCCACGGGTGAGTACGCACGGGGTACTCACCCGTAAGCCCAATGGAAGTGCTGGTTTTGTGCATGTGTGGGAAACCTGCACTTTTGTTCCCCTGAACGAAGGGGTTCAGAGTTCGAACGCGTGCTCAGGAGAGGCTGCGCATGCGCATCGAACTTATGTTTTTTGTGTAGGTTTTCCTAGGAGGGTAAGTCTCCAGAATTTACACATTTAAAAAGCAGGCGTAAGGCCTGCTTTTTACAAGGTAAGTGGTGAATTAATTAAAATTTAAAAAAAATTTCCACAGGTTTATTATTTTTTAATACTTTAAAGCAAGGTAAGTTTATTTTTAGCCCCGTTGGAAAATAACATTATTTTTTTCAAAAATTTAAATTATTGTTTAAAATAGTTATTTCAAGTAATTTATAGTTTATTTAAAAAATGTGATGTTTTTTTTAAATTTATTTGAAGATTTAGTGATGTTTTGGGGCCCGTAGTATTTATAAGGTTTGACAGGAGTCAGACTTATGAATGGGCATTCCCTGCTCTGATTGGCTCCCCATGACCTACGTGATACCAGGGGACGCATTGAACTAACTGCGCCCCTGGGATACGCAAGCAGTGCGCGCCGGCAGTTGGAGCAGGCCCAGGATCAGAATTCCACGCGGGCCCACAGCACAACGGCCGGCGCGCTAGGTAAGTGCATGCGGTCGGGGGCTTGCACCCACGGGAAGCCCCCAACCCGAATTTCTGGGCCATTAACTCTGTTTCTCTCGCCATGGATGCTGCCTGGCCTGCTGAGTTTTTCCAGCGTTTTCTGTTGTTATTTCAGATTTCCAGCATTTTACTTTTGTAAGAGAAAATCACTCTTGATTACACTGTGGGTTTGCAAAGCCAATCTTCGATGCTTTACCAAATCTGGTCTTACTGTTTGCTTTGGAAATCCAGTTTGGAGTATTTGACATCGCAAGTTTTAAGGATGTCCCTAGTACTACTGTGCACTTTTGAACCCAAACTGCAGAAGGCCACATTTATACAGTCCACTATTCCAGTGGGATCTGTAGTCAGTTCACTAGTGAGAATTCCTGTTTGGGTTTCTGCTTTGATATCACAACCAATCACCTCACTTCAGTAGTTATGTAAGTGCACCCAAAGATTTTTTGTGCAACATAATCAAAGTATTAAAAATACAAATGTTATTAAACTTCATTATAGCATTTGTTGTGTTTAAGATGCCTGTAACTTGTTTTCTGTGAGAAGCCTCAATGTGGAGTTCATAGACCTTCCCAGATGTAACAGTGCCTGCTGAAGAAGGCCACAGTTCTCAACATGCACCTCTGACTACAACTTCAAGAAATTTCTTATGATTGATAGCAAGAAAATTCAGAGATTGTGCTAGGACATCTTGTTTGTAAACAATTAGGGAAACCATTTATCGAAGCAATGTAACAAAAGTAACAGATATTTTGGGGATGGTATAAAACATCTGAACAAGGTAAGGAATCAGTGCTTCAATGTATTCGGAGGTAACTTTGAACACAAAAACGTGTATACTAGCTGATATTTGATAACATGAATGGTAATCAACTCAGCTTTGACATGATGATCTAAAAGGTACAAATATTCTGGGAGAACATTCTGGAAATCTGTGAGGAAAAAGTCTATTAAATTCTTTTAATTATGTCCATCTGAGAAAGCAAATGGGGCCTCGGTTTAACATTTCATCCAAAAGACAGCACCTTTGACAATGCAGCAGTCCTTCAGTGTCACCCTGGATTGTGCTCAAGTCTCTGGAGTGGGGCTTAAACCCATGACGTTCTGACTCGGAGGCAAGAAGAGTGCCAAGGCAGACATTCGAAACTGAAGAAAATGTTTCCCTACAGTATTTAACAGTGTTAATATAATGGCTCATTTGAAACATTTCATGAAATTTACACTGCTCCCAACTACATGCCTTAATCACCTTCCTCAAAAGAACACTCTCTACTGTAGCAGCGCAATATTTCCATTTCCGTACTCATTCATTGTGAAACTGAAAGTTTAAAGAAAGAACTTCATACAGCACCTTTTATATCCTCAGGATACCCCAGCAGGATTCACAGCCAATTGATTACTTTTGAAGTATAGTCACTATTGTTATTATGCAAATGCAGCAGGCAATTTGCACACAGCAGGGTTACACAGACATCAATGAGATAAATGACCAGTTAATCTGTTCTCACTGACTGAGGGGTAAATGTTAGCCAGAATTCCCCATGTAGTGGCGCTTCTTAGTTTCCAAACAGGCAGGCCACTGAGCTGTGGGGCCTTTAACAACGAGTAGACGCGTGTCGAAATAAAACGTTCCCAAATGTAGCTTTGTCTTTTAAACTGTTTACTATAACACTTAACAAACGGAATTACAAAGCAAACACGTATAAACGAACACGGTCAAAAACTGTACTGCTCCAAACCTCACAGCTTCTGCCTCTTTCACCACGTGCAGTTTAAAACTGTAAGATGGCTGCACCCATGTGTGGCTTAGGGACTGTTCCATTGTGGCAAGAATGAAGGGGGTGTCGGACTATACTACTGGAGCAAGAAAATAGGGGGTTTCTGAATACAATAAGTCGTTCAGGTAAATTAACTGTATTATGCCATTTAGCCACTATTTTAAAGTATTTTCTTAAGCTTTTATGGCTCTTACATTCCGGCCCCTAATTGACTAGGCACATGAAGCATATCAATTACTCAAACATTAAGAGTCATAAACTAATGAGTTCAACATACTTACAATACAAGTGTCCACTTTTTTCTTTCGTTCAGGAGCTTTTCACGCTGCTTCTTGTAGCAGGCAGAGCTTTGTGATCGGTCTCTCCAGGGTACTGGTCTTGGTTTGCAAACAGACGCGACGAACGACGCCTCTGGAGTCTGGCATGGTCTTAATTATTTTTCCCATCAACCAAGAATTTCTAGGGGCTGAATCACTGAATCATCCACAATTAAGACAATGTCTCCGACGATGAAGTTCCTCTTTATTTTGGACCATTTTTGACGCTCCTGTAGCAGAGGTAAGTATTCTCTTGTCCATCTGGTCCAGAAGAGGTCTGACATATACTGAACTTGCCTCCACTTCCGACGGGCATACAGATCTTCCTTTTTGAAGACTCCCGGGGGCATGGCTGGCTGTGTTTTCAACAACAACAGGTGGTTCGGAGTCAGGGCTTCGAGGTCATTGGGATCATCTGATGTCTTGGTTATCGGTCGGTCATTAATGATGGCTTCGACCTCGCACAGAACGGTTTGGAGTCCCTCGTCGTCAAGCGCTTGCTGCTTCAGTACAGAACTGAGTAGTTTTCTTACGGTGCGTATCTGTCTTTCCCAGACACCTCCGTGGTGGGATGCAGCCGGAGGATTGAAGATCCACTTAATTCCTGTTTGCATCATGGCTTCCTGTATTTTAAGCTGATTCCAACCTTCGATAGCTTCCCGTAGTTCTCTCTCCGCTCCGACGAAATTAGTGCCATTATCAGAACGCATAATGGACACCTGTCCTCTTCTACAGACAAAGCGCCGCAAGGCGTTAATACAGGAATCAGTGTCAAGCGTGTGTGCCACCTCAATATGAACTGCTCTGATGGTCAAACAAGTGAAAAGCACACCATATCTCTTGACAAGGCTCCGTCCTCGCTTTACCTCGAAAGGCCCGAAATAGTCCACCCCTACGTTTGTAAATGGGGGCTTGTCTGGTAACAAACGGTCTTCAGGCAGGTCTGCCATTTTCTGCTCCCCAGCTCTAGCGTGTAACCGTCTGCAAACAATACATTCAGAGAGTATTTTTCTTATTACGGAATTAGCTCCTCGAATCCAGTATCTTTGTCTTAGCTTCGCAAGCACGTGATTCCTCCCACTGTGTCCAATACTCTGGTGTATATGCTGAAGAATGAGAGTAGCAACCCGGAGGTCCTTAGAAAGGATAGCAGGATGCTTGGCCTCCTCTGGCATAGCAGATTTGTTTAGTCTCCCTCCCACCCTCAGTACTCCATCTTGCAGTGTAGGGTCCAGCTTGTAGATATGACTACCTTTCTTGATTGGAGTATTTTGCTGTAGAGCTTCGGTTTCTTCTGGGTATCTTTGTCTTTGACTGAAGCAAACTATCTCCTTCTCAGCCTTGGCCAAATCCTCCACGGTCAATGAATTCTTGCTCAATGTGGTCTTGTGCTGATGCATATACCGCTGTAGAAGCATTCTCTGCTTATCAGGGTTACTTTCAGACTGACTGATAGTGGCTCGGTACTCTTTTCTCTTACCGCTCAGGTGTAGCAGCAACTCTTTCAACCTTAGAAACCATGCAACTGCTTTCCTCAACTGGTGCCATCCTGAGAAATGGTTAACAAGCTTGTTCACTGTGTCAAAGTTCTCTTTCGTAGTTATGAAATTTACTGTGACTGATCTCTTGACTTCGACGTCGTCTTCAGTAATCTGACTTGGCATATCTGGTCTTTCTGGCCATGATCTCTCTGTTTCCAGCAGATAACTTGGGCCTTGTATCCAAGTTTCACTCCTCATGAAGTTTTCAGCCTTCAATCCCCGTGAGGCTTGATCTGCTGGGTTTAATGAGGTGTTTACATACCTCCATTGAGATGGTTGTGTAGCTTCTCTAATGGATGAGATTCTGTTTGCTACGAAGGTCTTGAAGCGTATCTTCTCATTCTCTATATACTTCAGCACCGTCGTGCTATCCGTCCAGAAGACAGATTCTTCTAATGGGAGCTGTAACTCTTTACGCATCACCTGGTCAACTTTAACTGCAACAACCGCTGCCGTCAATTCCAGTCTCGGGATGGTGACCTGCTTCAGCGGAGCCACCCTGGATTTTCCCATGAGGAAGGCACAATGTTTCTGGCCCTGTTGATTTGTCAGCAAGAGGTAGGTAGCCGTGCCATAGCCGTCCTCACTGGCATCCGAGAAATGATGTAGTTGAGCCGTCTTTGTAACTCCAAAACTCGCGGGCTTGATGCATCTACTGACGTTGAAGCTAGAAAGTTGTTGCAAATCTGTCAGCCATCTGTGCCATCTCTGAGCTTGACCTTCTGGGATATCTTCATCCCATCCTCTCTTGTCTCTACACAGCTCTCGTAGCATCAGCTTCACTGGCAGAATGAGTGGTGCCAGGAATCCGAGAGGGTCGTAGATGGAACTGACCGCGGAGAGAATCCCTCGTCTTGTGGATGGTCTTTCGTTCACCATTATCCTGAAGTTGAACGTGTCTGACTCGATGCACCATTGTACACCAAGAGCTCTCTCGATAGGAAGGACATCGTGGCTCAGGTCCAGATCTTTGACTTCAGTGGCTCTTTCCTTTTCTGGGATAGAAGTTAGAACTGCTCTGCTGTTGCTTATCCACTTAGTCAGATGGAATCCTCCATTCGAACACAGAGTTCTAAGGTCTCTTGACAGTGCGATGGCATCGTCTTCTGTTGACACGGACTTCAGACAGTCATCGACATAAAAGTTTCTGAAGATTGTCTCCACAGCCTCGGATGGTGCTTTGCCCTTGCCATCTTCTGCAGTTTTTCTGAGAGCGTAGCTTGCACAGCTGGAAGATGATGTGGCTCCAAACAGGTGTACGGCCATTCTACATTCCACCATCGCTTCACTAACGTCGCCATCTGGCCACCAAAGGAAACGCAGAAGATCAGCATCTTCGTCAGGGATTCTGACTTGGTAGAACATTGATTCTATGTCTGCCATCATGGCAACGAGCTCTTGTCTAAACCTAGTCAAGACGCCAATGAGGGTATTAGTAAGATCAGGACCTTGAAGCAGCTGGTCATTCAATGAAGTTCCTCTGAATGAGGCGGCGCAGTCAAACACTACATGGATCTTTTTCTTCTTTGGGTGATACACCCCGTGATGAGGAATGTACCAGACCCTTCCATCGTCTCTGTTCAACTGTTCTTCGGGCACTTTTACAGCATAGCCTTTCGCTATGATGTTTCTCATGAAGTCTTTGTAGTCTTCGTGAAAGTCGGGGTTCTTGTTCAGCTTTCTCTTTAGATTGATGGCGCGTTGCTCTGCTATGCAGCGATTGTTCGGCATCTTCGCGGTCTGTCTTCTCAGTGGCAAACCGATGTGATAGTGGCCATCAATGAACTGTGTAGGCCTTGTCATCAAACCCATGAACTGATGGTCTTCTTGTGACATCTCTGTCTTTTCCTCACAGCTGCGTTCTGAGAAGTCTGCGTTGAACTGCTGTATCAACAGCTCTTCAATGCTTGCGATAGAGATGCGATTAACTGTGACGTTTTGTCGTTCCTCCTTGTTCGACTTGTGGCCATCATCTCTCCTTACCGGTCCATTGATTACCCATCCAAGGGCTGTCCTGACGGCGTAGGGTCCGTCATCCTTGCTGTTTATCACCTGCCATGGCTCCATAGTTTTGTAGGCATTGGTTCCAATTAATAGGCCAATTTCTGCTTCAATGTATGGGAGACGCACCTTTTCTAGGTAGGGCCATCTATCCACATCCTTCTGCAGGGCTAGGTTCCCTATCCTAACAGGAATCTCCCTCTGTGTGAAAACATTAGGCAGGTCTATGAAGTCCTTCTCTTCAAGTCCACACACTTCTAGGTCTGACAGGATATAGCTTTGCATTGACTTCTCATGACCCATGGTGCGTAATAGGATTTCTGTTCTTCTGCCTCTAACGTTCAGCTGTCGCATGAGTGATTCTGTGCAGAACGTTGCTGAACTACCTGGATCCATGAAGGCGTAAGTCTCCACAACCTTCTCACTCCTCTTAGACTTGATCCTTACTGGTACGATTGCAAGAATACAGTCACTGCCACCGGCCCCAGTGAGTCCACAAGTCTCTGGTTCTAGCGACACCAGAGCACTTGAAACAACCTTCTCGTCGGTATTGTTTTCTTCACTCTTCTTAGAGACTTGTTCTTCTTTATGGATATGCAGCAGACTGGGATGTTTCCGAGTGCACTCTCTGCATGTTGTTCTTTGCTTACAGTTTCTACTCAGGTGCCCCTGAGAGAGACATCCAAAACATAGGCCGTTGTACTTCAGGAATTCGATTCTGTCCTTATGTGGCTGTGCTTTGATGTCGCTGCAGAAATCCAATGTATGATTCTTCTGGCAGAATAAGCATGGCTTCTGAAAGGCATTAGCAGGCGTCACTGTGCTGCTCTTTTTGGGAGATGAGTTCTGGGGCCTTTCTTCCTCGGCCTGAGTGACGATAGTTGCAAAGCTGCTTCCCCTGGAACCACCTTTCCTGAGAGTCTTTGATTCAGCAGGCTTGGCTTTCACTCTTCCATCGGTGGTCGGGCTGACATCCTGGATGTTTCCAAACAATGGGTCCCTAGCAATTTTAGCCTGTTTGTCTATGAAATTCACTAAGTCTGCAAACCTGGCTCTACTTTTCCGTCTCTCCATTATCTCAAAGGCTGTTCTTCTCCATTGTTCTCTCATCCTGTAAGGAAGCTTAGAGATGACGATTCTCATAGTCGTAGGATTGTCCATCTCTTCCATGAATTCAACATCCTCCATGGTGTTGCGACATCCTATGAGGAAGAGAACATATGCGTTCAATGCCTCTCCGTCTTCCGATCTGATCTGTGGCCACTTGGTAGCCTTTTCGATATATGCAGTGGCTACCTTCAGCTCGTTACCATAGTGCTCCTGCAGCAACTTCCTGGCTTCTATGTATCCCCGGTCCAGTCTCATGTGTTCACAGCTTCTGACCAGGTCTTGTGGTTTACCACTGGTGTACTGTCCCAGGTAGTACAACTTATCACTGCTGCTCTCTGTCTTGGAGTCAATGGCTTGTTCAAAGGATCTGATGAAGGGCTTATACTTGAGTGGGTTGCCTTGGAACACTGGTATGTCTCTTTGAGGGAGTCGAAACAGATTCTGTTGTTTTACAAGCATCTCTGTGATTTCGTTCTGACGTTGCATCACTCGGTATAGGCTTCTCCCTGTGTCTTCAGGCCTCTGGTGGTCATCAGCAGGGTCTAGTCTAGACCGTCTGACGTCTGGGGTAGCATCACGTGCTCCTGTTAGTGGAGAGGCCACTCTTCCACGCTGTAATGCCGGGGAATTGCTTTCGGGCTCTGTTGTAACTCTTGAAGGTGCCCTGGATCCAACTCTATGTGGCAACGTTGACTGGCAGTGGCTCCCGCCGTCCCATGAGCCTTCATAATCTTCGTACGCACTCAACCTGGCATCTGAGACCTCGATAGCTGTTTTCATCTCCAGCCGTTCTTTCTTTGCCTGCACCTGGGCCCGCTGGGCCTGCACTTGGGCCTGCAGTTGGGCCTGTTGGGCCTGCAGTTGAGCCTGCAGTTGGGCCTGCAGTTGGGCCTCTTGGACCTGCAGTTGGGCCTCTTCCCGTTCAAGAGCTTGCTTCTCATCTAAAGATGCTGCGCGCGCCATCAACGCCGCCCGTTCAGCCTCCGCTCTCATGCGTCGCGCCGAGCTTGTGGTAGAAGCGACTGACCTGCGTCCAGAAACAGAGCTACCTTCTTTTCGATTTTTGCTCGGTCTGGCGGAAGTCTCTGAAATGCTATCGTCTGGTCCGACTTCATCGTCAACCTTATCTTTCTCTGCTGTATCAGCATCTTGACGAATTTTTAACATCCACTGCTCCGTGGCCTTGATAAAGTCCTTAATGCTGGTTGATTTAAGATCAAACCAGTCGTGCTGATCAGTGTTTCCCTCTTCTTCAGACAGAAGTGCTAATACATCTTCATTGAGTATATTAAATTCTTCATGCAGCTTGGAGAAATCGTAATACATCGTGTCTTCAGCTTTCTTAATATTAGCATTATCTTCCATGAGACGATCAATTATCTTCATTTTTCCAGTTATCTGAACTAATTTAGCCTTCCTTGCACCTATGCTTCTATGTAACTTCTCTTCCCTTGCCTTTGGCGTGAGCTTTATTTCCCTCTTTTGGCCAGCAATCCTTCTGGCTGGGGGAAGCTCCTGGCTCCTTAAGGCCTCGGCCATTTTACCCGCAGCTCTTATTTAGCTTCTCAACAGAATGAACAAAGCAAGTAACAGTCACTGTACCTTCGCTTTCTTAAATTGTCGTCTGGCTCCGTGACCATTCATGTATACGTTCGCCGACGATTCCGTCCCTTCCTTCTTAGGGGGCTAGTTTTTGACTAATGTAGTGGCGCTTCTTAGTTTCCAAACAGGCAGGCCACTGAGCTGTGGGGCCTTTAACAATGAGTAGACGCGTGTCGAAATAAAACGTTCCCAAACGTAGCTTTGTCTTTTAAACTGTTTACTATTGATACGCTTATCAATTACTCCATAAAAGACGATCAATCAGGAAGGTGATGAAAAGGCTTTTATTAACTAGAGAACAGAGCATGCCTCTCGTGGGTGGCTGGTTCCAAGAAGGAAGTGAGTCGGCGAAACCCCCACCTTTATACCTGGTCATGTGGGCGGAGTCAGCTGAGGCATGCCTTGGTACACAGCGCCACCCAGAGGTAACAATATACAATAACAGTGGTTTACCACAACTATAACACTTAACAAATGGAATTACAAAGGAAACACGTATAAACGAACACGGTCAAAAACTGTACTGCTCCAAACCTCACAGCTTCTGCCTCTTTCACCACGTGCAGTTTAAAACTGTAAGATGGCTGCACCCATGTGTGGCTTAGGGACTGTTCCATTGTGGCAAGAATGAAGGGGGTGTCGGACTATACTACTGGAGCAAGAAAATAGGGGGTTTCTGAATACAATAAGTCGTTCAGGTAAATTAACTGTATTATGCCATTTAGCCACTATTTTAAAGTATTTTCTTAAGTTTTTATGGCTCTTACACCCCAGTTCTTCTTGGAATAATGCCATAGGATCTTTTACATTCATTTGAATAGGCAGACAGGCCTAATGTCTCATCCAAGATGGCACCTCCCGACAATGCTGCATCTATTTAGCATTGCTGTGCAAGAGGGCTTCAACTCATGATCTTCTCAATGAGACAAGAGTGCTACTGTTGCACCAAACTAGTACTCTTGGTAAAATATATTTGTGTGCTATGCATTCACATTCTTGACGAAATAGATCAAGACTGACCAACATTATTTCCATAGGACCAGCAGAGGGAGTTTCATCATTCTGAATTGGATTCAATAAGTCATAGCAGTGAACGGAAATTATGCTAACATTTGCAATTTTGATCGAAATTACATTCATTTGTTTTATTTATTACATTTTTTTCTCTTCCTCAAAAAAAATTGACACAGACATTGTTTTGTAAACTTATTACAAAACTGTAGAAATCATACATATATGAGTCACCGGATATGTGGAATGCTCTGGATGAAGGTAAAGCAGTGGTCTTCCTCCAGTACAGTCATGTTAAAAGTTAAATCTTTCCAGTGCATAGTTAAGAATACTTGACTGAAGGTGGTGCTTGTAAGTAAATGACTGACATTTAAAAAGCAATGCATTCTCTTTTCGTATCAAATCATTTTGTGAAAGCTTAAGCTTCCTTTTGTATTAATGCCTATACACAAACAGTAGACTTAAACAAAGCAACTATTGTATAAATAAATCATGTAGATGACAGAAAGACTTTGAACAGGACTGACATTTTCTAATTTCATTCAAAATGCTGATATACAATTTTTGAAATTTTTGGGCATTGGATTATGACTTTCAATTGCCAATCTTTGAGTCCTTGGTGGGTGACTAACTTAATAATTTTAAAACTTTGAATTGTACATTTTTTTATTTCATTCAGTATTGAAAGAAGACTTTAGCTAAACACTCTTGGCAAAATGTTAATTCTTGCACTGTAAAATGAGTTTGAGTATCATGGAACTATAATCAATTTTATTGGCCAGAACAAATTGGATTGGATTTTGGAACCTTTATTTAAAGAGAATACTGATATGAATTCAGGTCTCTTATTCTTTCATCTTAGTAACTTTGCGAGATGGTAACAGTGCTTACTGGTTGACTATAATTACTAAAAAAAAACAGTTAATTGGATATAGATTCACAGTGAGACTGCCAGTGAATTGAATGGACATGTAACCACCATACCATTCTAAAAAATGGGTAACCAGCCATTAGAACCACCAAGGTAAAGGTATGTCCTGAATGAAGAGCACCAAAGCAATCACTACATAAGTTTACAAAAGCAAAATACTGCGGATGCTGGAAATCTGAAATAAAAACAGGAAATGCTGTAAATACTCAGCAGGTCAGGCAGCATCTGTGGAGAGAGAAACAGAGTTAACGTTTCAGGTCGATGATGAAACGTTATCTCTGTTTCTCTCATTGCACATGCTTAAATCTATTCTATTTCCACTGATGACACCCAACCAAAATTATTGCCAAATACAAAGCAAGATATGGAAAAATGCATTTGCACATACAGGAAAAGACAAATTTCAAAATTGTCTTTCTGCACATGTACAGCAGAATTTGTTTCTTTTTGAAAAATGGTTGATGACTTAAAATCTGAATGCTATCAATTGGACTAATATTAAGTATTACTATGTTTCCATTTTTACACAGATAATGGAAAAATTCAGTTGGTTAGCGCCTCCCGTTAGCACCTCCTAGGGGTGCTAGGAACTTAGCGCCCGAGCACAGCGATTTTAGCACCACTTGCGAAATTGACCAGTCATTTTGTGGCAGCGCTAAACATTACTGTCACGATCTCCTGCGTCCGCAGATTGTGACATCAGTCGAGCGTGTAGCGCCCCGGACTGGATATTAAGTCACGCCCCCTGCCTTAGCGCCTGCCATTAGGAACGACAGGTAGAGGGGAACGTTTTCAAGTCGGGAAGCGGCTGGGGGAGCACTATTTAAAGGCGGGTGCTTCCTGCCTTTTCTTGTCAGCAAAATGTTTGGTTTTAACGCTGTCCTAAGGCGTTTTGGCCATCAGCGCCACTTTTGAGGTTCCTAAGCGCCGAGCTCTTTCCCTGGGCCTATCCATTAGTGCTTCCAATGCAATTGCCTTTGAGGTCTCTCCAGGCCGAGATGCCAGGCTGCAATGAGCAGGATGTGGCTGGCCAGCAAGATGGCCCCTCCCCTTTAAGAACTAGATAATTCCATGCTAATTGGCATCGCCTGAACTTCGGTAGCGTTCTGAGGTAACGCCTTGCTCCGTGATGTTTGCGCCTTAAGAGAGGTGTGTAGCACCAGATTTAGCGCTTAAATCACCTCCAGGGGTGATGGAGGTGAATTTTGCAGTCGGAAGCGATAATTAGCGCCCCGCCGATTTTAGCACCCCAAAATAGGCGATACCCTGTACCTAATTTTTCCCCCATTGTGTCCTTTAGTATTTTGTATAACAAGAAAAATAAGGTTGTAATACAATTTAACTAACAGGACTATGAAACCGATCCGTACAGGTATCCTTGAGTCATATACATACTGTATGCTTGCAATATAGAAATAATGTGCATCAACAAAATGTATTTTGCCTTAGGTGTGAGTTGGAATGGGATCTAAGCTGAAATAGAACTGAACAATTTTAGGGTGATCATTTGAAATTCACTGCCAACATGGTTCATCTCAATTCTAGTGTGATTTCTCTTATAGACACTCATGTTGGCTGTGCATCACATCATCCATTTGTCATGTTGTAAATTTCTCCTTTGATCTAACAACTACCATCTGTGGCTCAAAACAAAGCAGTAATTGTAGGCTTTGATTTGAATTAATGTACATTAGAGACTTTCACCTGGTCTTTCAGTATAATGACAGTGTGTGAAGTTTCAGTTCCTGGTGACCTAGTGGGCATCCATGTTCTCTGATAGTATCATACCTTTACTTTGGTGCAGTAAACATGTTGTTCTCAATAGAAAGCTCATCATTTGAGATAATGGGAAATCAGCACCCACACAGTGTAGGTGTGAGCATGAACATTTTCACTTGGCAATATAGTGTGGAGGAAATAGCAAAAAGAATATGCCCATCTTTCCTAGCAGTCCAGGAGGGGGCACATGCTGCAAATTTGGGTAGCAACTTTACATTTACTTTGAGGATCCCCAAAGTTAAATGCGAGATCAGAAATTTAAAACAACTGAATTACAACTACAACCATGATTATAGACGAAAAAAACCACAGTAGCAGAGGAGTTAGGGTAGGTGACTGAAGGCATAGGCCAGACCCTAGAGCGGCTCCAGAGGTAGGGTGGTGCAACATTAAGGGAAGATTTATAAATGAAGATTTTGAATTGAATGATTTGTGGGCTGGAGAGCCATTAGAGATAGGCAAGGAGGGTGGTAGTGGGGTAAATGGGACTTAATGTAGAACTAAGCTGGCAATGGAGCAATAACATAGGGCCCAAAGTATGAAGGAAAGAGTATTAACTAATGTAAATATGCACAATTACATTCTTGTTATATTTGTAAGAATTAGGTAAAAATTTAATTTGTCAAATTCATGAGAAAGAAACACTTGCAATTATATAGCAACTTTCATAACCTCAGGATGTCCTAAAGCTTTTTACAACCAACGAAGTACTTTTGAAGTGTTGTCACTGTTGTAATGTAGGAAACACGACAGCCAAATAAGCGCACATCAAGGTCCCACAAACAGCAATGTGATAATGACCAGATAATCTGTTTGTGATGTTGGTTGAGGGATAAAGATTGGCCCAGGACACCGGGGAGAACTCCCCTGCTCTTCTTCGAAATAGTGCCATGGGATCTTTCATGTCCACCTGAGAGAGCAGACAGGGCCTTGATTTAACATCACATCTGAAAAAATAGCACATTTAGAGGACTTTGCTGTGCTATTTTTTAAAGTAGATATGTAAAAGAGTGTATTAAGAGTTATGATTACTATTTGCTGCATCTAGATTCAGCTGGGCTGCATTCAGCACCAGAATATATCTGCGTGACCAAGTCATAGGCCAGAATATTAAGGAGGAAGGTGGGTTGGGGGGGTGGGGGGGGCGGTGCACTCCGAGGCAGTCGGGAAATCTGGGAGGCCAGATTTCCCGCAAGCCCTGCCAACTTTAACGACAGGGCCTGATTTGCATGCGAGGCCTCAGTTTCCCGCCCGCAGCCAGCCAGATTGAGAGGCTGCCTGGCTGCAGGCGGGTAGGCCTGCGGCCGCACAGAGGGAAAAGGAAGGGTTCATGTGGGGCTTGGGCCGTTAAGTGGATCGGGGGCGTGGGGGGTTCGGGCAGCAGATCAGGGCAGGATGATTGGGAGGGTGGTGAAGGGAAGATCATGGCCAGCCAACGGAGGATCATTGCCAGCCTCCGCATCATCGCTGCGTGGGAGAGTGGGGGGGGGAATGCCTGGGGGGGGGGGTGATCGGAGGCCGCATGAGGGGGTGGAGAGGGTGGGCTAGACAATGACCCTGGATCCAGGAGGGGTAGGTATAAAGGCATTTACCTCCTGGATCCAGCAGTCCCCGCCTTGTACCTGCCGGGTTTCATGAATTGTGTAAAACCCATCCACATGCAGTTAAAAACAAAATGGAGGGTAAACAAAAGTGGCATCCAGCCTCTAATATTTACCTTGACGTCCCACCTCCTGGGATCGGGTTGGCTGCCCACCGCTCATCCTGCCCCCCTTCCCGCCTCCGTTAAAACCAGAAGGAGGCGGGATCAGGTCAGGAATCCGATTTTTAACAATTTTTAACTACCCCCACACTCCAAGCCCACCCTTTTTTTTTAAGATTAAAATTCCCCCAGAGTGATAGAAGGGATGAGGTGCAGAGAGGAGATACTCCAGTGTCAGAACAAAGAGAAATTCTAAACAAGAGAGACACATGCTTTGGGGAAACAAAAGTGAAAATCAAAAATTGGACCAAAAGCAAGGTCAGTCATACAGGAAACATAGAAGATAGGAGCAGGAGTAGGCCATTCGGCCCCTCGAGCCTGCTCCGCTATTCCATGAGATCATGGCTGATCATCCAAACTCAGTACCCTGTCCCTGCTTTCTCCCCATATCCCTTGATGACTTTAGCCTTAAGAAATATATCCAACTCCTTCTTGAATATATTTAATGAATTGGCCTCTACTGCCTTTTGTAGTAGAGAATTCCACAGGTTCACCACTCTCTGGGTGAAGAAATTCCTCCTCATCTCTGTCCTAAATGGCTTACCCCTTATCCTTAGACTGTGACCCCTGGTTCTGGACTCCCCGACAATCGGGAACATTCTTCCTGCATCCAGTCTGTCCAGTCCTGTCAGAATTTTATAAGTTTCAATGAGATCCCCTCTCATTCTTCTAAACTCCAACGAGTATAAGCCCAGTTGACCCAATCTCTCCTCATACGTCATTCCTGCCATCCCAGGTATCAGCCTGGTGAATCTTCGCTGAACTCCTTCCATGGCAAGAACATCCTTCCTCAGATAAGGTGAACCAAAACTGCACACAATACTCAAGATGTGGTCTCACCAAGGCCCTGTACAACTGCAGCAAGACATCCTTGTTCCTGTACTCAAACCCGCTTGCTACGAAGGCCAACATACCATCTGCCTTCTTAACCGCCTGCTGCACCTGCATGCTTACCTTCAGCGACTGGTGCACAAGGACACCCAGGTCTCGTTGCACTTCCCCTTCTCCCAATCTATTGCCATTCAGATAATAATCTGCCTTCCTGTTTTTGACACCAAAGTGGATAACCTCACATTTATCCACATTATATTGCATCTACCATGCTTCTGCCCAATCGCCCAACCTGACCAAATCATCCTGGAGTTTCTCGGCATCCCCCTCACAGCACACACGCCCACCCAGCTTTGTGTTGTCTGCAAACTTGGAGATATTACATCTAGTTCCCTCGCCTAGATCATTAATATATATTGTGAATAGCTGGGGTCCAAGGACCAATCCCTGCGGTACCCCACTAGTCACTGCCTGCCACTCAGAAAAAGACCCATTTATTCCAATTCTTTGCTTTCTGTCTGCCAATCAGTTCTCTATCCAAGTCAATACCTTGCCCTCAATCCCATGTGCCTTAACTTTACACGCTAATCTCTTATGCGGGACCTTATCGAAAGCCTTTTGAAAGTCCAAATACACCACATCCACTGGTTCTCCCTTACCTATTTTACCAGTTACATCCTCAAAAAATTCCAGTAGATTAGTCAAGCACGATTTACCTTTTGTAAATCCATGTTGACTTTGTCCGATCCTGTCACTGTTTTCCAAGTGCTCTGCTATTACATCTTTTATAATGGACTCCAGCATTTTCCCCACTACCGATGTCAGGCTTACCCTTCTGTAATTCCCCGTTTTCTCTCTACCACATTTTTTGAATAGTGGGGTAAAACTAGCTACCCTCCAATCCATGGGTACTGTTCCAGATTCTATCGAATGTTGGAAGATGATCAGCAATGCATCTACTATTTCTAGGGCCACTTCCTTAAGTACCCTAGAATGTAGACTATCAGGCCCTGGGGATTTATCGGCCTTCAATCCCGTCAATTTCCCTAACACCATTTCCCTACAAATACTGATTTCTTTCTGTTCCTCCCTTTCATCAGACCCTATGTTCCTGGACATCTCTGGGAGGTTATTTGTGTCCTCCTTTGTGAAGACAGAACCAAAATATGTATTTAATTGGTCTGCCATTTCTTTGTTCCCCATTATAAATTCCCCTGATTCTGACTGCAAGGGACCTACTCTTGACTTCACCAATCTTTTTCTCTTCACACATCTATAAAAGCTTTTACAGTCAGTTTTTATGTTCCCTGCAAGCTTACTCTCATATTCTATTTTCCCCTTCTTAATTAATCCCTTTGTCCTCCTTTGTTGAATCCAAAACTGCTCCCAATCCTCAGGTTTACTGAAAAGTATCAAGACAAATTTAGTCTAAGCTTAATAGATGAGTAGCTCCACTATACAGACCAGCAAGATTCCAGGTTGGATTCCCAGTCTATGCTGAGTTAACTGATCTCATTCAGGCAGCAGTATGGACACTAAAACCAACCTCAATATATATGCATGGCTCCGTGCCGACCATGATGTGGTTGTAGAAAATCAAGCAGCTGCTGCTGAACCTCCATACCTCCAACTGGTGGAACTGTCATTCGATGGGCTTTGGTATATGTCTATGTTGTGGTCAGGAGGGTGGTAGCAATGCACCCGCACATTTTACAGTGAGCTATGGTGCTGGGCATGGCACTCATGAGTTGCTGATACCTGCTGTCCACCTAGCAAAGGGTCAAACCTGCACTTGTCAGTTGCCTAGTGACCTACTAGTGAATGTACATCTTGGGGTGAAGTAAACAGGGTTGGGGTGGCTCCGAGATGGAAATTCAGAACCAAGTTAACCCTGTGGCAGGTACAATATTCTGATACCTGATACAGGCAGGTGGCAATTGGCACCCATAGTTCAGCAAGGAGTTCACAAGATCAGGAGACAACAAAATTGGCAATAATAAATCATTTGCAAAAGTCTGATCATATATCTTGCAAATATATTTTGAAGATGTGAGAAGTCACACAACACTAGGTTATAGTCCAACAGCTTTATTTGAAATCACAAGCTTTTGGAGCGCTGCTCCTTCGTCAGCGCTCCGAAAGCTTGTGATTTCAAATAAAGCTGTTGGACTATAACCTGGTGTTGTGTGACTTCTCACATTTGTCCACCCCAGTCCAACACCGGCATCTCCACATCATATTTTGAAGAGGCATTTGTCTTTTAACTCGTATAGACCAGGGGGTTCTCAACTGGGAGTCCGTGACCCCCTAGGGGTCAGCAAGAACATTTTAAGTTTGCCAATGTGTAGGCAAAAGTAATCCTTTTTCTTGCCCTAACGAAATATGGTGGCACCCATTCTCAAA
Organism: Somniosus microcephalus; assembly: GCF_052327205.1. Classification (NCBI taxonomy): domain Eukaryota; kingdom Metazoa; phylum Chordata; class Chondrichthyes; order Squaliformes; family Somniosidae; genus Somniosus; species Somniosus microcephalus. The sequence goes on along the minus strand of NC_140994.1, from coordinate 220,429,717 downwards.
TTGGCACAGCCCCACAGTGCGTGTGTGGTCACTGGAAAGTGGACGGCGATTGGAAGCTATCAGCAGCAGCACAAAAAGGTGAGTCATTACAAAGCAGTGCACGGAGGTGAAGGACGCACCTGGAGACAGACAGCGGCGCATGGGGATAATTCTAGCAACTCACCTGGAGACAGTAAGGCTGTGACTTTTAGGTAAGTTCCAGTTCCCCTCTAGGGGTGGGGGGGAGGTGGGGTGGGTGACGTTGACGATTATCTGGATGAGTTGTACCCCGCCCACCCCGCGCCACTGCGGATCCAGACTCTGCCACAGGCTCTGCCTTCCCCTCCCCAGACTCCAGCTGTGCTGGGGTTGCTATTTAGTCATCTGCAGGCAGCTGCTCCAATAACCCGTGAGGCAGGAGGTCGAGCCTGGCAACTCATCGCGCAGTACCTCCCTAAATCTAGAAATTAACGTGGTGCAGGTTCACAGTATGACTTTTCAAAGTGTCCCCTTTATAGGGAGGTACACGTACTGGAAAACAACAGGTCAGTCAACATCGGCAGGAAGAGCAGGCAACATTTCTTCAGAAGGATTTGGGGTATCTTCTTCTTAGGCAGTCCCTTGGAACCAAAGATGACTTGCTTCCACATTAAAAATGAGTTCTCAGGTGACTGATGAGTCCAATGTGGGACCTACAGTCTCTGTCACAGGTGGGGCAGACAGTGGTTGAAGGGACGGCTGGGTGGGGTGCTTGGGTTGATGTGCGCTCCTTCCGCTGTTTGCACTTGGTTTCCGCTTGCTCCCGGCGAAGAGACTCGAGGTATTCGGCGCCTTCCCGGATGCTTCTCCTCCACTTTGTACAGTCTTGGGCCAGTGATTCCCAGGTGTCGGTGAGGATGTTGCACTTTTTCAAGGAGGCTTTGAGGATGTGCTTGAAGCATTTCCTCTGCCCACCTGGGGCTCTCTTGCAGTGTCGGAGCTCTGATTAGAGTGCTTGTTTTGGGCGTCTCGTATCGGGCATGCGGACGATGTGACCCATCCATCGGAGCTGATCGAGCGTGGTCAAAGCTTCAATGCTGGGGATGTTGGCCTGAGCAAGAACACTGACGTTGGTGTGCCTATCCTGCCAATGGATTTGCAGGATCTTGTGGAGGCAGCGTCGGTGGTACCTCTCCAGTGCTTTGAGGTGCCTCCAGTGCTTTGGGGTATCTGATCCTTTGTTCACCCACCTGGGTATCTGATGCTTTGCTCATCCATGTGGCATATCTGATGTTATGTTCGCCCATTTGAGATTGGGGTACAATGCTTTATTCACTATTCGGGTGAGGGCTGGGATATATTTAATATATATTGTAGGAATTAACAAATTCCAACGAATAACGGCGATCGACACAAGAGAACTAAACAGGTATTTACTCAATGGATATGCCACGAGGACTGCCTGGGCAGCCCCGTGGTTTGCAACGTGACGTCATCGCGTTTGCCCGTGTTTTTCCGCGCTCTTAAAGGGGCCACGCCCCGTACATGCAAACTCTATATACAAAACACAGTAATGCCTAACACAATGGTACAGGTTTAGGCTGGTGTTAGAACATTGTTAAAGAGAATTATATACAGTTAGCCAGAGTCATTCATTGATTCTGCCATATGCGCCCCCCCAGAATTCGCTTTAACGGACAAAGTCAAATGGTGAGGGGGTCTGACGAGCCTGTCAGAATGACTCCTGCACTCTCGAGGCGGAGGCTGCTGGTCGGCTGGCGGTTTGGCGGGCGGTCGCACTCGGTCTGCCGTAACGATGATGGGTGGCCGACCCCGTCTCAGCGGTTGTGCTGTCTCGATGGGGTGGTCGAGGTCTAACTGTGCTGGCTTTAAGCGGTCGACCGAAATGTGGTCCGGTTTACCACCGACATTTACCGTGAAGGTTTTGTCCCCTGCTTCCAACACGCGGAAGCGACCGGTATATGGGGCCTTGAGCGGATCCACATGTGCGGCATGGCGAATAAAACGTATTCAGCCTTGTGAAGCTCCGTGGGAACGTGTGACCTCTGCAGCCCCTGGTGCGAAGTGGGCACCGGTGTGAAACATCTGGCTGCCTCTTGGTGACTAGCAAGCTGGGCAGAGGCGGACCATGGCTCCGTCGATGTTGGTTGGCAGTCCCCTGGGACTCACAGCGGCTGACCTTACACAAGCTCCACTGATGAAGAGTGAAGGTCTTCTTTGGGGTCCGTGCAAAGGCCCAACAGGACCCACGGTAGCTTGTCTGCCCATCCAGCGTCCTGGAGGCTGGCCCTCAGGGCGGCTTTCATTGACCGGTGGAAGCGTTCGCAGAGGCCATTCGCCTGTGGGTGGTAGGCTGTGGTGCAGTGTAATTTAACACCGAGTCCTTGGGCCACTGCATTCCAGAGTTCGGAGGAAAACTGCGGTCCCCTGTCTGATGAAATATCTGTGGGCACTCCGAAACGGGCGATCCAGGAGGAAATGAACTCCCTGGCCACGTCCGCCGAAGTAGTGGATGTCAGGAGGACCGCCTCCGGCCATCTGGTGGTGCGGTCAACCATGGTCAGGATGTGTGAAAAACCATGGGAGGGTGGGAGTGGTCCTACTAGGTCCACGTTGACATGGTCAAAACGTCGCTCCGGAACTGTGAAGGTGGCTAATGGAGCTTTGATGTGGCGCTGTACCTTGGCCTTTTGGCAGACCACGCAGGTGTTGGCCCAGTCGCGGACATCATTATGCATGCCATGCCATACAAATTTCGCTGCCATCTGTTTCTGAGAGGCCTTCATTCCTGGGTGTAACAACCCATGTATGGTGTCGAACACTTTGCGGTGCCAGACGACCGGCACGACAGGACAAGGATCCTGTATGGAGACGTCACACAACAGCGTGGTACCTGCCGAATGGAACTTGACGTCGGCCAACTGGAGGCCAGTGATGGCCGTTCTGTAAGCTTGGACTTCTGGGTCTGAGGCTTGGTCCGCTGCCATGAGGGCGTAGTCGATGCCCAAATGAACCGTATTGACGATCGCGCGGGAGAGGCAGCCTGCCACCAGGCTGTCCTTACCGGCCACGTGCTGTATATCCGTGGTGAATTCGGATATGTAGGTCAGTTGACGCTGCTGTTGGGCTGACCACGGTTTGGCAGTCTTGGACATTGCAAAGGTTAGCGACTTATGGTCCACAAAGGCGGTGAAAGGATGTCCTTCCAGTAGGAACCGAAAATGGCGGATGGCCAGAAAAAGGGCGAGCAACTCCCGGTCGAACATGCTGTATGCTCTCTCGTTCTGCCGTAGTTGACGGCTGAAGAATGCCAACGGCTGCCATGTCCCGTTCACCCACTGCTGTTGCACGGCACCGACTGTGTAGTCCGACGCGTCGGTGGTGAGGGCAATGGTGGCTCCCGGCAGCGGGTGTGCCAGCATAGTCGTGTTGGCTAAGGCGCTTTTGGTGTTGGCGAACGCTCGGGCCATGTCATCCGTCCAGTCTACCGGGTTCTTGCCAGTCTTGCCCTTGAGGGCCTCATACAGGGGCTGCATGAGTAGTGCCGCCTTAAGCACAAAACGGTGGTAAAAGTTTACCATGCCTAGGAATTCCTGCAGGGCCTTTACGCTCTGCGAGCGTGGAAAGGATGTCACCGCCTCTACTTTCGAAGGCAAAGGAACCGCTACCTCTGAGGTGATGCGATGCCCCAGGAAGTCAATTTGGTGCAGGCCAAACTGACATTTGGCCGGGTTGATAATCAGGCTGTGTTGGCTGAGGCGTCGAAAAAGGGTGCGTAGGTGACAGGTATGTTCTTCCTTAGTAGGACTGGCAATTAGAATATCATCCAGGTAGACGAAGAGGAAATTGAGGTCCCGCAGCACGGAGTCCATCAGGCGTTGGAAAGCCTGGGCGGCGTTCTTTAACCCAAACGGCATTCGTAAAAACTCGAAGAGGCCGAATGGGGTGATGACTGCGGTCTTGTGGACATCTTGTGGATGCACTGGGACCTGGTGGTAGCCCCGGACGAGGTCGACTTTTGAGAACACGGTGTTCCCTGCCAAATGGGCAGAGAAATCCTGGATGTGGGGGATCGGGTACCGATCAGGAGTGGTGGCGTCGTTGAGGTGTTGATAGTCGCCGCATGGCCACCATCCACCACCAGGCTTTGGGACAATATGGAGGGGTGAAGACCAGGGACTATTCAACCGGCGAATAATCCCTAACCGTTCCATGGTTGCGAACTCCGCCTTTGCGACCGCCAGCTTGCCAGGTTCCAGGCGCCGGGCCCGCGCGTAGACTGGGGGGCCGTTGGTGGTGATGTGGTGTTCCACACCATGTTTCGTGGCTGTGGAGGAGAACGTGGGTCTTGTCAGGTCGGGGAATTTGCTGAGCAGGCGAGCGAACTCATCAGGAGTCGGGAACGCACGAGACAGTGCGTGACGTAGTGTTACTGCGGTAACACGGAAGAGAATTAAAAATTGCTGCGTTGATCAGCCGCTGGTTCCTAACGTCGACCAGGAGGCTGTTGGCGCACAGGATATCCGCGCCGAGGAGGGGCTGGGAAATTTTGGCCGTAACAAACTCCCAGTGAAAACGTTGCCCCCTGAGGCACACCTCCACTCGCCGTCTGCCGAAGGTCCGAATTGTACTGCCATTGGCCGCTTCAAGGGTGGGGCCGTGATTCCCCGTCTGCAGATCGAGGGCGGACGCGGGTAAAATGCTGCACTGCGCCCCAGTGTCGCACAGAAAACAATGACAGGAGAGAGTATCAGTGATGAACAGCAATTTTCCCGCGTTGCCGATCGCCATCGCGGCCGCGGAGTGCCCATTAGACCCATTCCTCGGTGGTCGCAGTGTCAGTTGTTTGTTTTTTGGGGAAAACTGCAGGGAGGGCGGCAACGCTTCGCCTTCGCGCCGAACTGCGCGTGGTAGAAACACAGCCCAGTAGGCTGACGAGCTGGGGCGGCGTCTGCGGGGGCTGGGTGCCTCGTGATTCCGCAGTACTGTCGAGTTACAGTGAAATTTTTGTCAGCCTCCGCAGCGAGTGTTGTGCAGTCTTCAATTTCAGATCTGGCCAGGGCAGCTTGTACCTGTTCAGGCAGTTGGCTGAGGAAAATCTCGCGGAATAGGAAACATTCCGGTTCTGAGCCCAGGAGTGTGAGCATTTGGCTCATCAACTCTGAAGGCTTGGAGTCCCCGAGCCCAGGCATAGCGAGTAATCAATGGGCGCGCTCCGATTTTGTGAGCCCGAAAACCTGCAGTAACCGCGCTTTGAGGGTTTCATACTTGCGCTCCATTGGGGGGTTTTTGAGGAGGCTGACGATCCGAGAGGCGGTAGAGCTGTCGAGTGCGGAGACCACATAAAGGTACTTGGTCTGATCAGCATTGATGTTCCTCAGGGCGAACTGGGCCTCGACCTGAATAAACCACGAGGGTGCTTGCTGCTGCCAGAACTGCGGTAGCTTTAGCGAAACGTCATTTGCTTCGATGCTGTGCTCTTCTTATGTGAAAACGTTCACAAAAATGGGGTCACCAATGTAGGAATTAACGAATTCCAACGAATAACGGAGATCGACACAAGAGAACAACTAAACAGGTCTTTACTCAACGGAGATGCCACAAGGACTGCCTGGGCAGCCCCGTGGTTTGCGACGTGATGTCATCGCGTTTGCCCGCATTTTCCCACGCTCTTAAAGGGGCCACGCCCCGCACATGCAAACTCTATATACAAAACAGTAATGCATAACACAATGGTACAGGTTTAGGTTGGTGTTAGAACATCGTTAAAGAGAATTATATACAGTTAGCCAGAGTCATTCAGTGGTTCTGCCACAATATATTGATTCTTGGGATGTGGGCAAGGCTGGCATTTATGCCCATTCCTAATTGATGCGTGTTTGTTACACGCTGAAAGCGCAAAAATTAACATGTTCTCGGGTCATGTAATCATAATCATAATCATAATCAATTTTATTGTCATTGTTAGTGCACAAGTGCAGTACAACGAAATGTAGGCTTGCGGCTCCCGAGAGTGTACGTTTAGATTGAGACATTTAAACATTCAACATACATTTGGCTTGTAATATATTAACATAAACATAACCATAATAAAGTGCATTGGCAGATGTGCAGGCTTTAGAGTTTATTTGTGGAGTTCAGTAGGATGACAGCCCTGGGAAAGAAGCTGTTCCTAAATCTGGTCGTACGGGTGCGAATGCATCTGTAGCATCTCCCAGATGGCAGGAGGGCGAACAGACTGTGGCTGGGGTGGGTAGGGTCTTTGATGATGGTCCGTGACCTCCGTAAACAGCGTTTCTGGTATATGTGCTCTATGGTCGGTAGCCGGGTGCCGGTAATGCGTTGGGCACTTTTGACTACCCGCTGCAGGGCTTTCCGGTCATAGTAGCTACAGCTGCCATACCATACTGTGATGCAGTTCGTCAGGATGCTCTCTATTGTGCAGCGGTAAAAGTTGGAGAGGATCAGGGGTGACAGGTTACATCCCTTCAGCCTCCTTAGGAAATATAGGCGCTGCTGGGCCTTCTTCACCAGAGAGGAGGTATTGAGGGACCAGGAGAGGTCTTCCGTGATGTGGACTCCGAGGAACTTAAAGCTGTCCACCCTTTCCACCACAGCCCCATTGATGTGAATGGGGGTGTGAATTCCGCCTTTAGACTTCCTGAAGTCCACAATGATTTCTTTGGTTTTCTTGATGTTAAGGGCCAGGTTGTTATCGGCGCACCACTTCACGAGATGCTGGACCTCCTCCCTGTAGGCTGACTCATCGTTGTTGGTGATCTGGCCTACTACCGTGGTATCATCCGCAAACTTGATGATGGTGTTGGAACCATGAACAGCCACACAGTCGTGGGTGAAGAGGGAGTAGAGGAGGGGGCTCAGCACACATCCTTGTGGGGCCCCCGTGTTCAGGGTCAGGTGGGGGGAGGTGTGGTTACCTAATTTGACAGACTGGGGTCTGTCAAATACGTTCTCTCATTACGTGAGGTGTAATGTTACATATTAAGTATGTAAAACAAATAATAAATGTATATGTTCAATTGTATAACTAATTTTTATACAGCAAAAATACTTGTGTTGTGTTACCGGGGGTCCATGGAATTTTTATAACACGGAAGGGGGGCGGGGGGCATAGTCTCAGAAGCAAAAAGGTTGAGAACCCCTGATATAGACATTTGCTAGTCTTACTTTCTTGGTCTTGATTAACGGGATGAAGAGATTTGAACAGTCTGATTAATTATTTGTAGCCTCTGCTTTCACAGCTCATTTGCAGGTGTAGCCAGCTGTGTAACTGGTTAATCTGAATGGACACACTCATTCTTATTCAAAACACTTCCTGACGGTTCTGCAGAAAACAGCTGACATGAATAAAACACAAAATTCAAAGTGATAGTGTACTTTGTGAGTGATAAAAAGGCCCGATAACCATTTCAGAAAAATTCAAGGGCATTTCTTTCAGCTGGCACTAGAACAGGGAAACAGATGTCCCCTACAGCTAATCACAATGAAGTGTTTTTATAACCAATGAATAAAGCCATATTGTGTTTGAATTCATATACTGTGTATTCAGCATTCATTCCTTAAAAGGGACCCCCAGGGAAATGCCAACTTGCAAGTTCCCTTTTTTAAATAACCAAATGTCATTCACTGTGATGCCATAAACTGATGCTTATAAAAGTAAATAGGTTTCCTTGTGTAGAGATAGAGTTACCATGGTAATAGCATGTAGGTTATATTTTCAGAGGCTTTTTTATTTGCTCACAAAATTGTGCTTGCATTGCTGCAGAAATTTTCAGCACTGTTTATTTCTAACGTTTTGGCACTTTAAAAATAAATGATGAGCTTGCAGCCATTCAATCAAATGCGAGATTTAAATTACGCTGAAGTAAAAACGTTAGCTCCAAAAGAGGCCAAATATGCAATCTGTTCTCTTAAAATTGTGCCAAGGTGTTTGAAATTGTATGTAGCACTAGTCGTGAATAAGAAAAATAGTAAATTAAAGAGGTGAGGTTGGGCAGCCTCCATTTCAAGAGGAGCCCTTTCTCAAATCTTTGCTCAAATGCCACCGCATGGACTTCCAAAGGACGCTGTGATGCTGCAAACAGCGAATCTATTGTGATTTACCACCCTGGACAAAATTGTGACTTGCATTCACCTCCATGTGCAGTCATGGTAAAATGTCTCGGACTATCCTTTAAAAAAAATAACATGACGTTAATGTGACATTTATTTTATTATTTTTTGCCAAAAGTTGGCAAAGTTTTACTTGTATATGCTTGAATTTTATCTATTATTGTTTTTCCTCCTAATAATCCAATAGATCTATATAAATCTATATTAAAAGTATAATTTAGTATAATCATTTTATAAAGATGCTGCAGTTTGGAGGTCTACAACTTTCACTTGCAGTCTGCACAGTATAAATCAGAAGAAATCTGCTTCATTACACCCTTTCTCCATCACTAGATATTTATCCCAGATGCTGGCTTTTTATTGATCATTCCAGGAACTAGAGATACTTGCAAAAACCCCAGTATGAGTACTCCTGCCAAGTTTGCATATACTAGTAGGAACCTTATGGTGGGAATTTCAACAGGCAAGAATGGGTGAGTTGGGGTCGGATGCATAGTAAAATTCGGAGAAAAAATAATCGTGACCGCAACCCAGCTCCAATGAGCCGACTTCTAGGTTCCACTGAGGTGCGTTTGATGGCGTGAGAGCAACCTGCTTGCTGGAGTCGGTGTGGTCATTAGCTCAGGCAGGTGGGCAATGAGGACATCATTTAAAGTGATAATTGGATGCAAATGAGGGCCTTTTCACAGGAATTTAACTTTCCTTCCGATTTAATGCCTCTAGTACGGGTTTCCTGGGGCTCAGTGGAAACTGACCAGTAAAAAGCGGGTGAACTTTAGATGACCCGAACTTAATAAATACTCAATTCTTACAGTTGCTTTGTCAGTTCTCTCTAGCAAGCATTTAGCAGAGAGTTTTTGTCACCATACCAGATTTTGGAGAACATTGGAGGCTTTCAAACAGAAATGAGCAGGATGGGAGTTGCCTTGTATGTTTTTTTAATAGTACATCAGAAGAGGAAGTCAATTACCATCCACGACAGCGACGACATGCTGTGGTGGGATCAGCTGGTGCGCAGGAGAGGGTCAAGGTCACAGGAGGCACTACCCATGTAACAGGGTTTACAGAGGCTCAGCTTCCTTGACCTCTCGGAAGACCAGCACTTTCGCAGGCTGAGGTTGTCACGTCAGGTGGTCGCAGAAACCTGCAGCCTCTCAGAAGACGATCTGCTACCTACTGGACCTGATGGCCACATGTTACCAGTGGCTGTGAAAGTCACCACCACCCTCAATTTTTTTGCCTCTAGTTCCTTCCAGGGTGTTACCGGAGACATATCGAGGGTCTCGAAGCCCGCTGCACATAAATGCATATGAGGCGGGTGATTGTTTGCCTGGGCTGGGAGTTACGCAAACTTCCCCTGTGATGACAATAGCCAGAGTGAGCGGCCACTCGCATTCGCTTCTCTGGCTGGCGTCCCACAGGTACAGGGTGCAACCGATTGTGCACACACACTAATCCGAACACCACCACAGCATCCAGGAGTTTTAGTAACCACAAGGGATATTATTCCATCAAGGCGCAGCTGGTGTGCAACCATAAGAAGAGGTTTATGCAGGTGCACGCCAGATTCCCTGGGAGCTGTCATCATGCTTTCATGACCTTTTCATTCCAGGAAACAGACTTGAGAACTGGCTCGTAGGAGGCAATGGGGGAGAAATTGGGTGGAGCCGCAAACGAGGCGCCAAGCTCGCCTGGGCGCCGGATTTAGCGCAGCGTTTGGAGCATTAGCGACCGCCGGAAATTCAGCTTGAGCGCCCCGAGAGGGACACGGGGCGAGGCTCGAGGCGCTCCGTGTCCCTCTTAGGGCACTGAAACTGAATATCGCAACGCAACGCGCTGCGGTACTGCAGGCCTTCCTCCCATTCTTAAGGGGGGGAGCCTGCACCAGCGCAATCGGAGATCGCGAGTGCCGGCAAAAGAGCCCGGCACCGAGGAGAAGTGCCGGGCTCTTGGAAAACAGCTGGCAATGCCGCGGGGGGCGATCAGGAGGCCGGGGATGGAGGTGCTGGCAGGCGGCCGCCGAAAAAAAACGGCCGCCCCGCACCTCCACCTTAATTTGCGCCACTGCCGCCACAGGTAGGCCCCGTGAACTGGGTGCCATTTGCGAATGGCGCTACAGAGGCGGCTGCTGCCAAATATCGTGATCGGGGCGGTAGCGGGGCGCTGCGCACACCGATTACATCATCGGTGGTGGCGCAGCGCAACAGGCTAATGCCACCATTAGCGCCCCAGCTAAATATCACGGGAGGCGCGGCCAGTGGCGCTAAAGCCACTGAGTGCCCTTTTTAGGCGCTAACTGGTGGCGCAGCCCACCGAATTTCTAGGCCAATGGATATAGCCCCTTCAAACTTGGCTCATGACACCTGTGGAGAACCCCACCAGTGAGGCGCAGGAGCACTACAACAAGATCTGCATGACCACCAGGTATGTCATAGAGCAAGCCATCAGAATATTGAAGATGCACTTCAGGTACCACGATAGGTCTGGAGGTGCCCTTCAATACTCGCCAGCGAGGGTGCCTAGAATAATAGTGGTGTGCTGTGTCCTGCACAACATTGCTCAGCAGAGAGGATTGCAGGTGGAGGAGGATGAAGGGGCTCATCACTCATCTTCAGATGCGAAGAACATTGAGGAGCAGGAGGTATAATATGAAGATGGGGCAACCATTGCCAGACCAGTAACATGCATTGATGCCAGGGATGCCCTAATAGCTCGACGGCTCAGCTAGTGGTGACCAATGTTCCCTCTAATTTTTTTGGCACCATGCAGCTTACAGGGAACATTGGTGGTGACTCACAGGAAAACATCACAAATTAAATCCTTCGGCCCGCTCCCACCATCAACACCAGCACTTCTACAATATTGTCACACACTCTAACTGATGTAAATAAAGAGTTTTTGGGAAAAAATCAGCAATTACTATTTCCCATAACTGCCATTAGCATTATACCATAAAATAAATTGTTCAAATATTGTCAGTATCATATTGATACCATGAACCTTTTATCAAGGCAATTGAGTATATGAAAGTGTTTGTAAGTATGATTTATGATGTAAGGTTGAAAGTGTAATTTCCGAGATCAATGAAGTGTAAATTGTAGCTTTACACCCTTAAGGAAATGCATTCTTTTAAACAAAGCAGAATAGTAAATTGAATCGCGTACTTTCCTATGGGTTTTTCAGAGTTACTTTATCATGAACATGAAGGAGGATGTAATTGTAAATATGTATCCGTGCCGCTAATACCTGAGGGTAATTGTATTTTCATGTCATTCTCAGATACATGCTAGGTTTGAGAACAGGAGTAGCTGAAACAGATAGTTACAATAAAGTATAAAACTAAAGTTTAGCTTTTAAGTGGAATCTTATTGAATGACTATTGTTTTCATGAAGTGATTGCACCACTGAATCATTTATCAATGCCTTTAACAAGCTCTGGCAACATGTTCTTCAAAGCAAGTTACCATCAAATAACCTCCCATCAAACCTATGTTTATGGCTATTTAGTTTCTTCTAAAATTGTTCCTTTATAATGTAGTTGATTGCTTCTCCTCTGATTCAATTTTAACTCACTCACGAGTTCCCCAGGACTCTCTTCTCCCACTCTGTTCTTTCTTCAATTTGGTAACTTTGCTCACTCATCATCTACCCATATCCACTAATTTGCTGCTAATTCTACTCTGTATTCATCAAATTACTGTAGATTGTGCATCCTCAGTGATCACAACCTCCAAAACTTTTGTAGTGCTATGTCTGAATCATTTCATTCTGATCTCCTACACATCCTTCACTGGGACAATAAATACATTGTTGCTTTCAATTCTTGATGTCTCTCATAAGCCAAGCAACAGCTACCATCTTTTATTTTGTACAGTTCTACACTTTATCCTTCTTTATTCATCAACATTCTTGGTTCACTATCTCCTCTGATCTCAAATAAAGGTCCTAGATTTGCTGTACTGCTAAAGCTACCTCCAAGAAGCTCGATTTACTCTTTCATGTCAACCATATATTTTCACTCGACAACTCTTAATTCTCTATAAAGGCCATGTTCATCCAAGACTCCCCATATCTGGGGAGTTTCTTCTGCCACTACTAGACAGGATGCAAGAACAAGTTTGTTGTGAATAGGCTGGGGTTGTTTTCTTTGGAACAGAGGAGGCTGAGGGAAGACTTGATTGAGGTGTATAAAATTATGAAAGGCCAAGATAGAGTGGATAGGAAGGACCTGTTTCCCTTAGCAGAGGTGTCAATAATCAGGGGGCATAGATTTACAGTAATTGGTAGAAGGATTAGGGGGCAGTTGAAGAGAACTTTTTTCACCCAGAGGGTGGTGGGGATCTGGAATCACTGCCTGAAAGGGTGGTAGAGGCAGAAACCCTTATCACATTTAAAAAGTACTTGGATATGTACCTGAAGCGCTGTAACCTACAAGGCTACAGACCAAGAGCTGGAGAGTGAGAATAAGCTGGATAGCTCTTTTTCAGTCAGCACAGACATGACGGGCCGAATGGCCTCCTTCTGAGCCATAAATTTGTATGATTCTATTACTTCTATATACTGTCCTGCACACTATTCCTTTGCCTTACATCCCACTTTGTTGAAATTATGACTCATTACATAGTTCCTACACTAACTCATTGGGAACGATTTTGCCAGCCCTGGGGAGGTGGGTATGGAGGTGGGACTGCCAGAAAAATGGCAGAATTTGGGGGGTACCCCACCCACCCCCAACCCGCCTCCATGCCATCTTCCCAGGAGGCGGGTAGCCGTCCCGTCTCCTTGGAGGCGGGAAGGGATTAAAGCCTATTTAACTGCCTGTTAACAGGTAGTTAACAGGCCAAAAATAGGATTATCCCCCTTTTGCCCTCACAAGTGCGGGCTTCCCGAAGGCTCCAAAACACGCCAGGTCAGCGAGGCGAGTACTGGGTCTGCGGGGGTCGGGGAGTGCAAAAGTGTGCTGTGAAGGTAAGTGATGGGTGCAAGAGTGGAGAGGTGAGTACCTGAGGTAAGTGCAAAATGTTAGTAAAAGCATACTTACCTTTGTTTCTTCCTGCAGGCTTCAGTCGGTGGGTATGCGGAGAGTCTCGGACCTCTGTGTTGTAAGATTTTGCAATAATTTACAGCTCCGAAGATTAATTTTTGATTAAAGAATCCCTGGGTGATTTACCTTTAAGGAAAAATCCAGGGATCAAAATGGCCACCAGACCGCGTGGCAGAAGACAAAAAGGACTTGAAAAGGCAGCTTGTGTGTGTGTCTGTGAAAAAGGAGAATCAAAGATGGCTGCCCGACCTCGTGTCAGGACACAGATTGTGGACATATAAAAAGGGAGGATCAAAGATGGCTGTCCGACCTCGTGGCGGAACACAGGCTGACTGAATCTGCCAATCAAAGGGGAGTTCCCCTCCGGCAAAATACAATCGATGTGTTTACAGAAACTGATACTATGTTTACAAACCACTTAGGCTGCGGTTTCAGCCTGACCACAAGAACAATGGCTTCTGTTTACACTAGCCTCCAAAGCTGTTTACTCAGCAATCACAGAAAGACATGTTTTTTTCAACCCAGGACAGCTCCATTCAAATCCATCATTGATGAATGGAAATACATTCAAAGTTCAGCACAGACAATTGTAGAGACATTTAAACTGAGAAAAGGAACAGTTTAAAATGATTGGGTGATTCATCCAAACCCATTACTGGACAATGGGACAGTTGGATCCCTTTTGTTTTAGCCCAGATACCTCCGGATCTGGGCGGGCCCCAAATGGGGGTATAAAAGATAGCTTCCCAGAAGCTCTCTCTCTCTCTGGCCTCACCTCTGTGTCTGTCTACAGCGTGGGAGCCTGCCTGAAGGAGTGAAACACCAGCAGTTTACTTTTAAAACACTGGGGTGTTTTTACTTCAGGGCAGTGAAGATCTAAGTTCGCCGGGCACGGAGCAGGCATTTCCAGTGGTGAGCAAATATTTTTCTGGCCTTCCACAAGGCAACTTAGGGATAGGGTATAGGGGTGGGAGTAAAGTGGGGATTTCTTTAGAACTGTGATTTTAGTCAATTTTCCCTCATTGTGTCCATTTCTCCTCCCCTATTTAAGTAAGACGGTGTTGCACTGAGCAGAGGAAGTGCTTCAGTTGGACACTGAGTTCTGTATTTAAAACTGTATTAAAAGGAGTAGCTGTTTTAAAGTACTGTATTTAAAACTGTATTAAAAGGGGTGTTGCATCAAGCTGAAGTGCTGTGGTGAACACTGTGTAACTGTTTTAGAGTACTGTATTTAAAACTGTATTAAAAGGGGTGTTGCACCTAGCAGAGAAGTGCTGTGGTGAACGCTGTGTTTCAATATTAAAGTATTGTATTTAAAGGAGTGTTGCGCTAAGCAGAGAAGTGCTTCAGTGAACACTGTTCAGCTGTATTAAAGTGCGTTTTTTAAGTAAAAGCCACTAAGCTAAGGTGCTGTAGTGAGCAAGGGGTTTCTATTTTTAAAGTGCTGGATTTAAAATAAAGGAGTGTTGCACTGAGCAGGGAGCGCTCTAGTGGACACTGAGTGTACTGCGTGTATTAAAATAAAGGAGTGTTGCACTGAGCAGGGAGCACTCTAGTGGACACTGAGGGTACTGCGTTAAGCAAAAGTGCTGTACCAGGCATAAGAGCTATATCGATTATTTTAAGTTGTTTCTTTCTTTTGTTTTCAATAAATACTGGTCTGTTTTGCACCCAAACCACGAGTCACATTTTTTTCTGTCTGCATCACTACCGAAAAAGTCCGACGGTCAGAACTCAGGAATAGGGGAGTGCTTCGAAACCACAAGGGGGTCCCTGGAGCAGCTCAGAGACTTCTGACTGGCCAGAGACAAATAACCCCAACCCTGCTAGCGTGTGCTAATTCCTACAAAATGGCGACCACGGTCACCATTTTGTAGGAATTAACTGGCGTGGTTGGGGTTATTTGTCTCTGGCCAGTCAGAAGCCTCTGAGCTGCTCCTTTTTAATGCAGTTTTAAATACAGAACTCAGTGTCCAACTGAAACACTTCCTCTGCTCAGTGCAACACCGTCTTACTTAAATAGGGGAGGAGAAACGGACACAACGAGGGAAGATCGACTAAAATCACAGTTCTTAACAAAATCCCCACTTTACTCCCACCCCTATACCTATCCTAAGTTGCCTTGTGGAAGGCCAGAAAGATATATGCTCACCACTGGAAATGCCTGCTCCGTGCCCTGCGAACTTAGATCTTCACTGCCCCGAAGTAGAAAAACACCCCAGTGTTTTAAAAGTAAACTGCTGGTGTTTCACCTCTTCAGGCAGGCTCCCACGCTGTAGAGGGACACGGAGGTGAGGCCAGAGAGAGAGAGAGCTTCTGGGAAGCTATCTTTCATACCCCCTTTTGGGGCCCGCCCAGATCTGGATGTTTCTGGGCTAAAACAAAAGGGATACAACTGCCCCATTGTCCAGTAATGGGTTTGGCTGAATCACCCATACATTTTAAACTGTTCCTTTTCTCAGTTTAAATGTCTCTTCAAATTGTCTGTGCTGAGCTTTGAATGAAGCTGCAGTTTAAATGTGTCTTCATTGTGTGTGATGGGCTATTGACCCATTTCCATTCATCCTGATGGGTTTTGAATGGAGCTGTATCACTATGTAAACAGCTTGGGAGGCTATAGTAAACAGAAGCCATTGTTCAATTGTTCTTGTGGTCAGGCTGAAACTGCAGTCAAGTGGTTGATCCTTTGTGCAAACATCTTGTAGCAGTTTCTGTAAACATATTGATTATCTGCTGCAGGGGGGTGGGAACTCCCTTTTGATTGGCAGCTCCATTGAACCTTTCTTCCACAGACACAGAAAGCTGTTTTCCAAGTCCTTTGTCTTCGGCCATGCGGTCTGACGGCCATTTTTGATCCCTGAAATTTTTAAAGGTATATCACCCAGGGATTCTTTACTCAAAAAAATTAATCTTCGGAGCTGTAAATTATTGTAAATTCTTACAGTGTTGCAGATGACAGATGGCCATTGCATTCTCAGATGTAACAACCATCTAATTTCTGTAAAAGAAAGAAGTTTGATGAGGTCTTGAATTCAAGACCTCGAACCACCAAGCAGCAGTCCCGCCTCCAACACGCCCCCATTGGCAAAATCACCCCCATTCTATCCCAGGACCTCATAGAGTTGAAACTTCTTACCTCTCTCAGTCTTTCCTTCCTCATGCAATCATCAGGATTTTAAAACCCAATCTTAACATTACCTAATCACTACTTCCTGATTCACACTGTCTTTTCAACCTTGGTGATGCCCAGCCCTGTGACCCTTCACCTTGGTTTCTCGATTTCTTTAGAAAAGCAGGATGCAATGGCATAAATTGTATCACTATATAATTTCCACATTGCATTGCCATGTCAAATAATTACACTTTGAATGTTCTCCTTCTATAAACAGAGTTAACCAAACATTTTTTTGCTGATGATGGTGTTAAAGAAAATTTACATTTCTTCTAAAGCTATTTTTTTTCTTTTGAGCCTGAGCATGCTTATGATTTCAGAATTAATTCAGTGTTTCTCCCTGCCCCTTCCACTAAAGCATAACTCTAGAATATCCATATAGCATTATCCTACATTATCATTTCTTGACTGGCTTCCTTCCTTAGTATGATAATTCTATAGTCTCAGCAGCTGAAGGACTATTGAATTTAATTATCTCCAGCTCTAGCTATCCACTTGTATATCCAGTGTCCTAAAATACATTGAAGTTGGAATTAACTCCCCAGAGTATTATATTTGCAATAGACTCCTAGCTTAAACAGTCAATGTTGTGTTGATTTACAGCCTTAAAAAGAGCTGGGTGGATACTTGGTTAGGAATAGGATAGGTCAAGTTGAGTACAAACATACAGCAGTGCAGTGGTTATGTTACTGGTCTAGTAATACAGGGGTCTGGACTAATGATCCTGTAGAACATAACTTTAATTCCCACCATGGCAGTTTGAGAATTTGAATTTAGTTTGATAAACAAATCTGGAAATAAAAAGCTGGTATCAGGAAAATTGACCAGCTGGTTCACTGATATCCCTGAGGGAAGTAATCTGCTGCCCGATTTGACCTATATGTGACTCCAGTCCCACACCAACTTGGCTGACTCTTAACTGCCCTCTGAGGTGACCTAGCAAGGCTTTCTGTTGTACCAAACCACTACACTGCGGCGGTTCAAGAAGAAACCCCACTACCACTTTCTCAGGGTAATTAATAAAGTGCAATAAATGCCCATATCCCGAGAATGAATAAAAACAAATTAAAAAGTGGGAAAGATTAGGACGGTACATGCTATAGAGCTATACTGCTAGTTCTTCTGATAGTGAAGTGCTCCACGATCTAGCTTATCATGGATTACAATTCCGGTGGCAACCATAAGAGAGTTATTACTGATTGATGAATGTTATTGTGAATCGTGACCTCATTTATTGTTTAGTGGCTGTATAAGTCTTTAAATTGAGCAGTGATTCAATAATGGCTGGTGAACAACCTGAGCTCAGATAATTCAGAAACAGAAATTTATTGAATAATAATTTAAAATCCAGCAGCAGATGACTTTATTACACCTTTCTTAAACATTACAACTCATGCCAGAGAGATAATTTTCAACAGCCTATTGGTCTCTTTAGAAAGTTTTACTGCAGTAAAACTACTTACTGTCAAGACTCAGAACTGGTGGTTCTGTATTCTATAATAACACCTGCAAACAGGTTTAGCCAGAGACAGGTGGGCATTTGATGCTGAAGTGTGACACATCATCCAGCCAATGTAAAATAGTGTTCTGGGTTCTTGAAGTAAATCAATGTGCAAACAGCATTCTTTGTCATATCCTGACTGCTAATTATTAAAGGGGCGCTGTCATGGTTGTTAGAGACAGATAAAAGATAGAACCAATGATGCGTTATTTTAGTTGGAATGATATTTTTACGCCCTAATAGTGTATTTTGATGCACATTGGTCATCACAGCCCAGAAATTCCCTGTGCTAGAATGGTGAGGCCCGAGGCTCCCCAGATTTTGGGCCTCGGGCCTCATTCTAAGGGAGACAGCACAGATTAACTGCCCGCCAGCGAACACTGGTGAAAAACTGCCAACAGCGGCCCTCGGGTAAGTGGGTCAGGGATCGGGGTCAGCAGAGGAGGCCGATTGTGGGTCAGGAAAGGAAGCCCTGGGGGATGGGAGAGAACCAGAGGTCAGGAGAGGAGGCTGATGAGGCCGACGGGGGTTGGAGAGGTGGCCTGGGTGGGGGCAGGAAGAGGATCCGGGGCCAGGAGAGGAGGCTGGTGAGGCTGACAGGGGTCGTGAGAGGAGGCCTGGGTGGGGTGGGGGAATCGGGGGGCGGGGGGCGGAGTTAAATGTGAGGTCAGGTGGAGTACCCCTCATCCATGCCTTTTGTTACCTCTAGACTTGACTATTCCAACCCAGTCCTGGTTGGCCTCCCATGTTCTATCCTACATAAACTTGAGATCATCCAAAACTCGGCTGCTCATTTCCTGACTCGCTCCAAGTCCCATTCACCCATCACCCCTGTGCTCCCTGACCTACATTGGCTCCGGGTTAAGCAACGCCTCGATTTTAAAATTCTCATTCTTGTTTTCAAATCCCCCCATGGCCTCAGCACCACCTTCTCAAGGGCGATTAGGGATGGGCAATAAATGCTGGCCTTGTCAGCGATGCCCACATCCCATAAAATAATTAAAAATATTCTTTTATGAAAGATGTACTGTAAAAAATCTGATTCATAATTCCTACATTTATTTTGTTTCAAGTATATCTCAACCGGCTGCTGCGGTTCTGAATAAAGAGTTGTTTTCAAAGCTGAGAAAAATGGGTCAGAAGATTCCGAGGAAAAGGAAGACGGGGGAGTGCCAGAAATGGGGATTTGGTAATCAGGGGCAAAACATAAATAGCAGAACAGCAGGGAGAACATGGCGTTTATTCCTCCACTCTACTGACCCCTGCACTACTTCCCTGAGGGCTGTGCTACTGGCAGGAGCCCAGCAGTGAGGAGCTTGCAAATACTCAAAACGCATATTCCTGGAATTGACCTCTGCTGCTAAAGCATAAATATATCCCTAAAAAACAGCAGCAGAAATATTTTGTTCTAAATGGGTCAGCCTTAACACCTACCTATACATAAGAGAGAATTATTTCACGGCCAATTATGAGACACGGTGGCCGCGAAATTGGAAGGTTTAGCACTGGCCATTATAGCCAGTTTAGCTGAAAAAATGGCGGCTGCCTCACTTCCGCCCACTTCCAGTGTGGCATGCGGCGGCTGCCATTTTGGGCAGGTCGACAGCGTTGATGTTGCCTGTGCTCGCCGCCCACATTTAAATGATACCGATCATGAGGTCAATTGGCGTGCAATGCCTGAATTGACACATGATCTGTGATTTTCGACGTCGCCATTCTTGATGCCACACTCTCCAAACCACTCACGGAAGAACATGCATGCAGCAGTACAACAGAGCTGCTGCTAGCGCTTCTTAAAGTGACACACATCTTTCAGATAAATTTAGATTTTTGTTTTTGGACTTTTTTTACATTTTATTGGAGTAGTGGTTTGGTGCAATACATTAAAAAAGTTGTTGAAGTGTGGAGGGCGTGCTGCTGGACATTTGCAAGGCTTTGGCTGTTAAAGGAAGGCCTCTGAGAACAATACTTGCTCCCAGTCCTGGGGGCTCTAGTTGCAGTCCCCCTTGGGCTACAACTTCACATGGAGATGGAGCAGAGGCAGCAAAAGGGACAAGCTGCTCGCAGATAGAGGAGGAAGTAAAAAAGGCAAAAGCAGAAGGAAGGAGGCAACCCAGACAGCACCTTTCTGGCCAGGATATCCAGGATTGAATCATCTGCCTGTGGTACCAGTGAAAACAACCCCAATTCTCCTTTCAACATTTGTCCCACATCTTACCTTCCCTCTGTTACAGTGTCCTCGAGGCCACAATGCTGAAATAAAAGCCACCACAGAGCAAACTTTCCAATCCAACTTTAACCATATATGCATCCAATATTACATCAAGAAATCAACTAATCACCCTTGTGCATTCCCTTAGTTACTATCTTTCATGTACCTTTGCCTATCCTAGTGATGTTACGTAGTGCTACCCCAGTGGCTGCAGCATGGCTGATGGAAGGCTGCTAATTTTCAGTGGGGGACACTGCAGATGGCCATGCAGGACGACCTCTAGGAGCTGGGATGAGGGGGAAGTGGGATGTGAGAACGAGGATAACATATGAAGATACCAGAATCTTCAATTCTTTCAGTCCCGCCACTGGCCAAGGGCTCAGCCATGCCCCTGCCAAGAATGGCCAACACCGTCTCCTCCAAGGGGGTGAGATGAAACTGGGAATGTGAGGTGTGCCTCATGTTTGTAAGAGATTATTGGTAGGTGAGTGATGGGGGGTCGTGCATTGAGCAGTGTGCGAGGCTAGTGGTGCAGTTGGCAGGAGACGGCTTTTGAAGATGCATTCACTGACCTTGACCACTCATCTGAGGTCATGAAGCTTCTTTGGGCACTGGAGCCAGGTCCTGAGGGAAGTGCTTGATTTAGCACGCCAATTCCATCTTGGAGCAAAATGAGGGAATTTAACAAATGTTTGAAAGGGTTAGCGCCTGGCGCTAATTTTTCAAACATTTTTCACTTAGTGCCACAAACGGCCCTCATGGGGAATTTCTGCCCTTTAGTTTTGACATTCAGATAATATATGAAAAAAAAATGACAATAAAAATTCATATTAAACCAATGCTGATGAAATTATTGCACACAGTAATCATGCAGTCCACCAAAGAAAGGCATTTGGTTTGTATCATATCGTTTCAACAAGTTATAATATGACAGGCATGCTTCATTCTCACAGTTAATGATCTAAAGGGATCACTTACAGAAGTGAATCACTTTCTGAATGCTAGTGTGTGCCACTTGCTGTCTAGATTAAGCTGCTGGTGATTAACTTCATCATTGAGCAGATTTAAAACAAATGGTACGTGTTCGTCAAACTAGGTTGCAAAGTAAAATAGAGTGGTTTTGTTGCATAATCTATGAAAGTAGTATATTTTACCAAGTTTGATAGGAAATTCAATCCTTGTGCACCCTACAAAGAAGAGGTTTGTTGGTATTTTGCAGTGCTGTTTTCTGAGCCACTGTTTCAAAATGGCTGTTGATTGCTTGACAGAGTTTGTCAGCATGCCTTGTGATATCAGGCTTATGTTAAAGAAACATGTACATTTATTGGGCAAAGTCCTTGTTCGTAAACATGCAACTTGATGACATTGTCCACAACACAAAAGGATAATTCATGTCACGGCATCAACATGTTGCTTGCACATGATCTTCCCACGACCAGCAAGGACAGAAGTGACCCTCTGCTGTTCCAAAACTGAAAGGCTTAAATTTGTTCATCAAAATGGCGATACTCCCAGAAGGGAAAACAACACTTGATATATTCGAAGTAAACAAAACCAGAGTTATCATCTGGTTTTTCAGAGATTTTATGGTCGCAGTTTGTTTAACACTTTAAATTATTTTAGCCACCTAATTTCTGGGAATAAACCTGCTATGTACTATTAAAATGACCAGAGCGGCTACAATCTTTGCTTCTCATCTGGTGAAGAAAGAGTAAGGTTGTAATTGAGTATGAGAATTTAAATCCTGATAAACTATATCCGCACATGAGCTACTTCTGGGGTCGGAAGCCGGGGGGAGAGGGGCGGGGGGTCGGAAGGCTGGAGGGAGGATCTGAGCTCGGAGTCCGCATTGGTGGGTGGGGGGGGGGGTGTGGATGCCTCGAAGATCAGAAGGGTTGGGGGGTGTCCGACCATGGGGGTTTGACGAGGCAGGAAAGCTGGATCCAGCAGGAGTGGAAAGGCATTTACCTCCTAGTTCCAGTAGTCCTCGCCTTTCTTTAGCTGGCGGGTTCCCTGAGGCCCAGGAAACCCAGCCAGCTAGAGTTAAATTTAAAATGGTGCTTCCAAATGAGGCATGGAGCTTCATTATAATATTTAAATTGCCAACACACCACCTGGGAGTGGGCTGGCTGCTCGCACCTCGCACCCACCCCCCCCCCCCCCCCCCCACGGTCCTGCATCCGTTAAAACCAAAATTGGGCAGGTTGGGGTTAGGATTCAGATTTTTAACTCTTTAACCACTCATCCGCCCCCAACCCACCTGTTTTTTTAGGTTAAAAATACCAGTTCTACACATAATTATTAAAAATGAGTAGGAAGAAATGATAGTAATAAAGATATTCTGATGGGAACTGGGTAGCCCCAGTGGATTACAACTGTCATAAATCGCAACTTCTACAAGAAGTAACTCAGGAAGTACTACTGAACGGCCAGCTGAGGGTGCCGTCCGAGGAGTATAAATACTTGGGCGTGGGCCCAACTTGACCAGAGACAATCTGGAAACAGGAAGCTAGTGACTACTAACTAGACCTCCATGTTTTGTTACAAGTCGATTAAAGCCTTGCTTTATGTACAACCAAGTGCGTAGTGAGTCTTTATTATGTCAACAACATTTGCTTTTCACCTTTGGAAAGAAACAATTCAGACTGATGGGATGAAAGCCCTTTCCCTCTGCTGGCTGCAAGGGTCCCACGTGAAATGTGTTTGGGCAGTCTTGATCCAGTTTCTAGTGGGTGTGGGCTGAGAGTATAAACCTACCCACAACCTGGGATTAATTGGCAATCTCACTCAGAGAGGCCATACGATGGCTGATGTAAGCAATGGAAATGTCACACTTTAATAAGTTTTGGTGCTCAGGCAACTGTTAGGACTTTATTCTGCATTCTGATGCTGACACTGAACCCCCGAAATGGATAGCATTCCATTCCCTAGCACTGACATCTCGCTATGATGAATGGAAATTCTGAGGTTAATATAAGCAAACAGTATAAAACACTATTTGAAACTATCAATGAGATTTTTATAATCTTTCTTGCCTGTTATTTTCTTTAAAATTCAGTAGGAGATGTCCTGTACTTTTAATGTCAGAACTGCTAGACATCTTTTCTATTCAACCCTTTACAAACAGGATAATGACTGGGTATTCCTTGTTTATAATTTTTGATAAAAGATAAGTCTTACATAGATTGAAATCTCATAGATTAGAAGAGTCCCTTTTGTATATTGCAAAACTATTGTGGCATTCAAAGAATTCAGATGCATCTTTTTTTTAAATTTTCTCACGTGCCCAGCCTTACAAATTCCTGTCAGCAAAACACATTTGACTCAACTTTAGCAGGTAAGTGACCTGCTCTCGGGTGTATCCCCATAACACTGCTGAATTAAATACAAGGAGGTTCGTAACAATATTGCATACTGATTGCCATATGTATTGCCCTCCTTGCCTGTGGAAAAGCTCCTAGCCTCCACAACTGGGTTTTTCTCAATGTAATGGCTGTCTTTCAATTAATATTTTGGTTCAAATCAATAACTAATAATTATAGAGCAATATTCATAGATAATCTCTACAGGTAGTGCTTTTCTGAGAGCACCTGCTTCACCAAATCTGAGGCATCTTCAATGTCACCAACAACAACAGCTTGCATTTATATAGTGCCTTTAATGTAGTAAAATATCCCAAGGTGCTTCACATAAGGGTTTCCAAACAAAATTTGACATAGAACCACTTAAAAAATATTAGGACAGGCAACAAAAAGCTTGGTCAAAGAGGTAGGTTTTAAGGAGCATCTTAAAGGAGGATAAAGATGTAGAGAGGTGGAGAGTTTTAGGGAGGGAATGCCAGACCTTAGGGCTTAGCCAGCTGAAGGCATGGTTGCCAATGGTGGGGCAATGGAAATCGGGGTTGCGCAAGAGGCCAGAATTGGAGGAGCTGTAGGGGGTGGTGGTGGGGTTGGTGCATGCGCCCAGTCTGTTATGCCCCTGACTGTTTGTGAGCGGTTTGAATCGCTCCCATGCCCCTGGGTTCTAGACACCGGACTTAGGTACAGGCGGCGATACAGAAAAGACTCGAGTAGACAAGTGGTTCAGATGTAAGCAAAACCAAGATTTTATTGAAATAGAAATCAACACACTCTTACGAGAAGTTACTAGTATAAAATTACAGGCAAATACAAATAACTATACTTATACAGGGAATGGGGAACACACGGCACATCGAGGGAAAACAACTATCTTAACAATCCCCTTATCCTTATCCCACCCCCTATACCTAACTAGATTAAGCTATGAGGGACCAGAATTCATGCTCACCAATCAAAGATCTGCGTAATTCAAAACAGCGGTGGGGTTTGGGGTTCGCTCTTTGTGCTCTCTGGAGCCTGCCATCATCACGTGGTCTCGGGGTGCTGCAAGGGCATTGTCCAGGTACGAGTACCCCAAAGTTAAAGTCTCTGCTTGAGTACTTTACCTCGCAGGGACGATGGTTCCTCTTCCTCGGTCGGCAGTTGAAGTTTGCGTGAAGATAGTCACAGGTCAGCTGGATTGAAGGCCCGATTAGTCGAAGCTTGTCTTTAATCGTCTTCCCAATTCGTCTTCCCAATTTGTCTCGCCTCATCGCGTCCCGCCTCGCCTGGCCTGGTTTGTCCGTGTCCGCCCGGTGCAATGCCGGGCATTCCTGATGGAATGGGGAAAGGCATGAGCAGAGGCCAGGGGGTAAGCGCGGGATGGGGGAAGAGCAGCAGCCATGAGGGCGAGGAGCAGAACCCAGAGCCAGAGAGAAGAGAGAGATTGCTACCCAGGACCTTCAGTTATACTCCTTCGGATAGCCCTTATCTGCGCACCAAATCAGGTTAGTTCTTTGTCTCAATCTTGGTGGGCTATTTTAAATAATGGTAGCAATGTAAACTAACTGTTTTTAGATGGCCGGTAATCGCATCTACTGGCCTGATAATTGACTTGTTTTGTTATTAATACATCTTAATGGGCCTGTCCAGCCTCGATGGCTTCCCTAAGCTGTTCCCGATTATTTATGCAAACTGTTTGATGGCCTTAACTATAGGCCTAACTGGGTTTTGATCTATCTCCGATTTGGCCTAATACATAATCAAAGTCCTGTCTGGTTTTCAAAATGCAAAAGTCTCTCTTCACAGAAACTGCAGCTTTGGTTTCGATTTCTCCACAAGCTGCCTGTGCCGCAGAGTCCAGGCTTTTAAAATCTCACAGGCTTTCGGCCACGAGGCGTGGACGCCATCTTGGGTACCCTTTTTTTTTAATGTCCACGCAGAGTCCCTTTTGTTAATAATAACCTTTGGGGAAATGTAGAAATTTTGCAAATCTTACAGAGCGCAGAGATCTCGGAAGGTTGTAGAGCTGGGGGAGATTACGGAAATAAGGAGGGTGAGGCCATTAAGGGGTTTGAATTGAAGAATGAGAATTTTAAATTCAAGATTTGCCAGACTGAGAGTCAATGTAGGTCAGAGATGATGGGCAGCAGAGTTTTGGATGAGCTCAAGTTTATGGAGGGTGGTAGGTGGAAGCCAGCTAGGAGAGTGTTGGAAAAGTTGAGTCTAGAGGTAACAAAAGCATAGATGAGGGTTTCAGCAGCAGATGGACTGATGCAGGGATGGTGATGGGTGATATTACGGAGGTGGAAGTACACGGTCATAGTGATGGAGAAGATATAGGGTCGGAAGCTCACTCGGGATCAAATATGATTCCAAGGTTGCAAACAGTCTGGTTCAGCCTCAAATAGTGGCCAGGAAGGTGATGGAGTTGATGGCTAGGGAACGGTATTTGTGGCAGCGACCGAAGACAATGGCTTCGGTCTTCCCCATATTTAATTGGAGGAAATTTTTGCTCATCCAATGCTGGATGTTGGATAAGTAGCATGACAAATCAGAAGTAGTGGAGGGGTCGAGCGAGGTAGTGGTGAGGTAGAGCTGCGTGTCATCAGCGTACATGTGGGAACTGACGCTGTGTTTTCGGATGATGTCGCCAAAGGGCAGCATGTAGATGAGAAATAGGAGGAGGCCAAGGATAGATCCTTGGGGAACTCCAAAGGAACAGTGTGGGAATGGGAAGAGAAGCCATTGCAGGAGATTCTCTAGCTACCACTGGACAGATCAGAATGCAACCAGGCGAGGGCAGTCCCACCCTGCTGAACAATGGAGCAGAGGCATTGGAGATGGATGGTTTGGTCAATGATGTCAAAGGCTGCAGACAGGTCAAGAAGGATGAGGAGGGATACTTTACCATGGTCACAGTCACATAGGATGTCACTTGTGACTTTGATAAGGGTCGTTTCAGGGCAGGGATGGAAACCTCATTGGAAGTGTTCAAAAATGGAGTTGCGGAAAGATAGGCACAGATTTGGGATGCAATAACGTTTTCAAGGACTTTGGAGAGGAAAGGGGGGTTGGAATTGGGCTAATAGTTTGCAAGGACAGAGAGGTCAAGGGTTATGACAAAAGATTTGAAAGAGAGGGGTACAGTACCAGAGAATAGGGAATAATATCGGCTAGCATGGAGGAAAGGAAGGGAAGTTGCATGGTCAGCAGTTTGGTGGGAATAGGGTCAATAGTGATGGAAGCGGAGACAGTCATGTTTTCAGGGGGAGACTGGATAGGCACTTGAGAGAAATAAACTTGCAGGGCTACGGGGATGGAGTGGGGGAATGGGACTGACTGGATTGCTCTGCAGTGAGCCAGCGTGGACTCGATGGGCCGAATGGCCTCCTGTGCCGTTATGACTCTGTGGGGGTGATTTGCCAGCCCTGGGGAGGCGGGTATGGAGGTGGGACTGCTGGGAAAATGGCAGAATTTGGGGGCGGGTGCCCATCCCGCCCCCAACCCACCTCCATGCCATCTTGCCAGGAGGCGGGTAGCCGTCCTGCGCCGGGTCCCATCTCCTTGGAGGCGGGAAGGGATTAAAGCCTATTAACTGCCTGTTAACAGGCAGAAAATAGGATTATCCCCTTCTTGCCCTCACAAGTGCGGGCTTCCCGAAGGCTCCAAAACACGCCAGCTCAGCGAGGGGGTTGGGGTGCAAAAGTGTGGTGTGAAGGTAAGTGATGGGTGCAAGAGTGTAGAGGTGAGTATCTGAGGTAAGTGGAAAGTGTTAGTAAAAGTGCACTTACCTTTGTTTCTTCCTGCAGGCTTCAGTCGGTTTGTATGCGAAGAGTCTCGGATCTCCGTGTTGCAGATGACAGGTGGCCGTTGCATTCTCCGATGCAACAACCATCTCATTTCTGTAAAAGAAAGAAGTTTGATGAGGTCTTGAATTCAAGACCTCGTCAAACTACAGAGAATGTCACAGTTCGACAGCTTCACAGAGCTGTCAAATGATGACAATTCATCTGTCAAAAATCTTTGACAGATGAAACGTCATACATTGATGTTCTCTGCAGCTGGCTTTCCCTTAATTGGCCTGCTAAGCCTGCTGGGTGGGCTTAACAAGGTCAATCAAGGGAAAATAGCGTGGGTTGGCCACAAATCGATGGAGGCGGGACATCGACCTACCAAGCAGCAGTTTTGCCTCCAACGCGCCCCCATTCACAAAATCGCCCCCACAAACTCTGATTTGTTTCCAAACTGGTCTTTTTCTTGAAGAAAACAATTGCTCGTCAGAAAAATCCCCATCCAAAAAAAAATCAAGAAACATTTGCAAGTTGGTGTTATGTGTAGATTTGATTTAGATTTCTGATCAAAGCAGATGGA
This sequence comes from Somniosus microcephalus, assembly GCF_052327205.1. Taxonomy (NCBI): domain Eukaryota; kingdom Metazoa; phylum Chordata; class Chondrichthyes; order Squaliformes; family Somniosidae; genus Somniosus; species Somniosus microcephalus. The sequence continues at coordinate 220,401,964 of NC_140994.1, read as the reverse complement.
TTAAAAAAGTTTGCCCAGGTTTAAATGACATGCTGAATAAATATTTTATACGTCTTAAATAAAAATCTTTTTAACTGGAGTTCTCAGAACATGTTTAATAGAATTGACTTCACAAGAGCACACCTGCCGTGTGCCAATATAGTCAGCAGCCCATAATTTATAAGATTCAATTTCCACATCACAGGAAAATAATTGTAAAAGAAGATTAAAAACTCTTCCAATAACTCTGTGAGTAAATGCACCACGTGTCATAGTACTGAGACAGGCAGATAAGGAAGGTTTTCAGTGAGCCAATCTCAGACGCGACCGTGGTAGGGGCCTTATAATTGCCCAAAAGGGGAAAAAATCAGTTAGGTTTCCTGTTCCTATCTACTACGCAGTGATCCTGACTGAAAATTGCATCTATGGGGACAGCTTCTTACTCAACTAAGATGACCCTGTGATTGAATAGGCTGCCAACACTATCTGTCCAGATTCACGCATGAATAATGGCCACTAAATTTCCTACACTACGATGTTTCCTACATTACTATGTTTCCTACATTACAACAGTGACTACACTTCAAAAGTACTTCATTGGCTGTAAAGTGCTTTGCGACGCCCTGAGATCGTGAAAGGCAGATAAGGCCACCTCTGACCACTTCCTCGTATCGCTCTCCACCCACATCCCCTTTCCACCCCCCGCAACCCTATTTCCTTCAATGTCCACCCCTGGAAAAAGCGCTCTCCCAACTCTCTTACAACTGCACTTATGAAATCCCAACTGTCCAGCCTTTGGCCCTCCATTCACGATGACATTTCTGCAGCTACCTATCTGCTCAACCACACCCTCACCACCACCTTTGATGCCCTAGTCCCTATTAAAACAATTACTCTCTCTCACCCTGGCCGTTCCCCTTGGTTCAGCCCTCATCTTCGTTCCCTTAAGTCCATAGTGTCAGCTGTGACTCAGTGGGTAGCACTCTCTAGGTGGGAGGGGCTAGGAGTGAACAGGTGTTATTGGTTGCTTGATTGCAACAGGGAGTTGGAGTGAGTTTGTAAAAAGTTGGTGGTGGGTTTTTGGGTTTTTGTTTTCAGGTTTTAGGGCTCTTTTGGCCCATAAACAACAGCCAGATGGCTGCTGAGGTGTCTGGAGTGCCGGGCCCCTCAGAGGACAGTGTTTCCAAGATGAATTTAATTTGGGGAGAAACTGTGGTTGGAAGCGAAAGAAAAAGGCCCAAAGATTTGGGCTGGGACCCCAGGAGGTTTGGAAAAGAAAACACGGTGGTGGTTCAGTGCGAGGATAAGGAGATACGAGCTTGGGATATTATCCAAGTGGTACATGAGAAATATGGCGAGGGAAGCTGCTTTGCCTGCTGACCAAAGCCGAATGTTGGGTTCGAGGTGATGGTCAGTGGCCGGGAGGCGGTGGAAAGACTTTTACTCAGTTTGAAAGTTGGCAATAAGTTCTTGGAGGTATCTCTGTTATATTCGGAAGAGGTGGTGGTCTAATTCTTAAACTTGCCAGTTTATATTGAGGACGATGTGCTAATCGAAAAGTTAGAGTCGTGGGACATTAAAATTTGCTCAGCAATAAAGAGGAGATACTATCCAGGAACATGGGCAGCAGATGGAACCCGTTACGTAAAGGTGCGTTTCCCAGAGGGGGTGAAGTCATTACCGTACAGCATGAAATTCGAGACAATGGAAGGAGTGCAGTACTTCCGAGTACTGCATGATAACCAAGTGAAAGTTTGTTATTATTGTCTTGGAAACAACCATCTTGTAAGAAACTGTCCAGACTTGTACTGTTATAATTGTGGCAAATCTGGACACATTGCTCGGAGCTGCAAGGCGGAGAGCTGTGGGGTGTATCACAAAGGCCCCACCCACTGTGAGTGTGAGGCTGAAGGAAGCTCTATGAGTGACGAGGAGATGGGAGAAGGAGCAGGAGGTGTGAGTGGAACAGCCGGAGGAGCGGAGCAGTCGGAGGACACCGCTGGTAAATTGAAGGGGAAAAGAGCACAGGAAGAGGCAGAAAATTGCGGTGCAGAGAACAGGATGGAGATGGTCGAAAACACACCAAGTACGGTGGAAAAGAACAAAGACAGCAGTGGGCAGCAAGGGTCGAGTGCAGACTCGAGCCTTAATACGGTTCAGCTCTCCCTAAAGAATATGGTGTCCGTGGGAGGAGAGGAGGCGGGAGCGGGGTGCTTGGTAAATGTAAGTACTCCAAAGAAAGACGGGGAGTCGGACATCTCGGTGAGCAGGAGAGGGCAAGACGAGGAGAGGGTGCAAGAGGCAGGGGTCTTAAAGGGGCAGCAGGATGGGAGCAGCGAGACAAAGATGCCAGAAGGGGGCAATATAAGTGCGCCATTGCCCCAGAGAGAGAAGGATCAGGGAGCAAGGGTCAGAGGTGGAGATGAGGTCGAAGGGAGCGGCACTGTTGGAGAAGCCACAATAGCAGGGAGACTCTCTATGGGAGATGATGTATCTGACGGGGAGCAGGATTATGTATCTGATGGGGAGCAGGCACAGAGGGTTACAGAAGAGCTTGAGAGTGAGGAACTAGAGGGGGACAGAGACATGGAAGTGGGGGGTGGGGTGGCATCATGTGGAAAGGGAAAGGTTAGTGAGTGGCAGAAGGAGGGAGAAAGGGCAGCTCCTTGGCCCAAACTTAATGCAAGGAAGAGGCTGAAACAGCAGGGAAGGTCCAAACAGAAGGTGAAAAAGAGTCGGAGGCTGCAGGAAAAAGCAACAGCTGGCTGAAAAGTTGGAAAGGAGCATGAGAGGAGGGAAGGGCCAGAGATTAAATGATGGGGAGATTATCAGGCATACTTCCCTTCTTCGGAGCCATGATTACATTGGTCTCAATTAATGTGAACGGTCTGAGGGGTGAGAAGAAATTGCAGCAGTTGTTGCAGGGTTTTAACGGCACGGACTTGTGCCTGCAAGAAACCTTTTGGGATGAGGATATCCTAGAAAGTGTTCAGAAGGTTTGGAAGGGAGAGGTATTTGCAAGTTGTGCAAACAATAACCGTAGAGGGGTGGCTGTTTTGGTGAGTCCGTCCATAAAAGAGAACGTTGCCTTGGTGGACAAGGACACTGAGGGAAGATTTTTATGGCTAAGGGTAAAAATGGAGGAATTTAATTGCGATCTGTTTAATATCTATGCACCGAACAACCATTGCAAGCGTCGCGAGTTTTTTCGGGGATTATTCACTGAAGTGGCAGAGGTGGAAAATCCTTGTATAGTGGGGGATTTTAATGTGTTTTTATCTCGGATGGACATTTCAGCCCAGATGACCTTTAAGGACGATAACTCCAGAGGGATGATTGTAAAAATGATGGCAAATTTAAATTTGAGAGACTTATGGAGGGACCGGAACCCCATAAAAAGGGAGTTCTCCAGAACAGGTTGGGTGGGTGATGTTTTAAAACAGAGCCGAATAGATTTTGTGTTAATGCGGGAAGGGTTAAGTTCTGAGGTGATGGAGATTTATTATAAAAAAGTATTTTTTAGTGACCACTCAGCTTTGGTTCTTAGAATTAGGAACAGCAGAGTTAAGATCGGTTCCGGACTGTGGATTGTAAACAATCAATACTTGAAAGAAATTGCTTATAAAGAAGGGATTTTAAATATAATAAAGAATGCTCAGAAGGAACCTTTGTTCTTGAAAGAAAGAGGAGTTTAGTGGAACAATTTCAAATATGAGGTTAAAGTTTTTTGGAACGTTATGGGAAAAAGAGAGCGGCAGCTAACCAGCGTCAAAAGAGAATATAAACAAAAGGTTTACGGATGTCGGTAAAGCAGTTGACAAAGGGGATAAGGGAGCTGAGACTAAGTTCTGGGTACTAAAGGAAGAGTGGGAATTATTGCAAGCTAAAAAATGCAAGGGGGCCATTCTCCATGCAAAGGCTAGAGATGCATTGGAGGGTGAAAGATGCACTAGATATTTTCTAGAGCAAGAGAAGCTGTGACAGAGATTATCATTAATTGGAGAGTTGAAGGTTGGGGAGAAGATCATTCATGAAAGTGGGGAGATTTTAGAGGCGGCGAGCAGCTTTTATCAAGAGTTATATACAAAAGAAGACATTTCCAATTTGGCGATGGAGAAGATTAGTGCTTTTATTGAAGAGGGTTTAATTGAGGATGAGAGGAGCATGTGTGACAAAGAAGTAGGATTAGCGGAAATAAAAGTAGCAATAAGTGGAATGAAGGGGGGGGTGGGGAAGTCCAGGGTCCGATGGACTAAGTGCAGAATTTTAAAAAGAATTTTTCAAGATTTTAAGTCTATTTCTCTTAGAATTTTTTAAGGAAATTAAAGTTGAGGGAAGCCTTGCCCCATCTATGAGGAGAGGTGTCATAAGCTTAGCTTATATAAAAAAAAGGGGATAGAAGGGATCTGAAGAATTGGAGGCCCATCACATTATTAAATGTGGATTATAAGATCCTGGCGAGGGTTATGGCAAATCGTGTGAAGGAGGTGTTGCCGCAGATAGTTATGCCCTCTCAGTCCTATGGACAGCAGCAGCAGCGGCGGCGGCAGTGCGGACCTGGGAGGAGTGGCGAGACGGCAGCAGCGATAAAAGGAGAGCCCGAGGCGCAGGTAGGTCCCACAGCAGTAGCAGCGGCGGCGGCAGTGCAGACCTGGGAGGAGCGGCGAGGCGGCGGCGATGATAAAAGGAGAGCCCGAGGTGCAGGTAGGCCCCACAGCAGCAGCAGCGGCGGCGGCAGTGCAGACCTGGGAGGAGCGACGAGGTGGCGGTGGCGATAAAAGGAGCGCCCGAGGCGCAGGTAGGCTTACCAATCTCAGAGCTCCGAGAGCGGGAGAGAGAAGTAAAAAGTAATCGAAGTGTGACGTCACCAGAAAGCAGGTAAGTGATTGGTTGGTGAGTATTTCTCTCTTTCTCGTTTTTTCCAAACTTAAATTTTGTGGTTTATAGTTTCTAGGGTCTCTGTTGTGTAGTAGGGACTGCTGTTAAACAAGGGCCCTTGAGTATATCATTTAATTGTAGTGTAATTGGTGGGATTGATTTGATTTAATTTAATTTGAATTAATTAAAGGTAAGTCATGGCAGCACAGCACGGCGCCATGATATGCTCCTCCTGCACAATGTGGGAAATCAGGGACAGTTCCTGTGTCCCTGACGACCATGTGTGCAGGAAGTGTATCCAGCTGCAGCTACTGGCAGACCGCATTGCGGCACTAGAGCTGCGAATGGATACATACTGGAGCATTCGCGATGCTGAGGACACTGTGGATAGCACATTTAGGGAGTTGGTCACACCACAGGTAAAGGCTGCACAGGCAGGAAGAGAATGGGTGACCACCAGGCAGAGTAGTAGGTGCAGGCAGGTAGTGCAGGGGTCCCCTGTGACCATCCCCCTCTCAAACAGATATACCGCTTTGGATATTGGTGAGGGAGATGGCTTATCAAAGGAAGGCAGCAGCAGCCAACTTCCTGGCACCATGGGTGGTTCTGCTGCACAGGACAGGAGGAAAAAGAGTGGGAGAGCTACAGTGATAGTGGATTCTATTGTAAGGGGAATAGATAGGCGTTTCTGCGGCCGCAAAGGAGACTCCAGGATGGTATGTTGCCTCCCTGGTACAAGGGTCAAGGATGTCTCGGCGCGTCGACAGAGCATTTTGGAAGGGGAGGGTGAACAGCCAGTTGTCATGGTGCATATAGGTACCAACGATATAGGTAAAAACTGGGATGAGGTCCTAAAAGCTGAATATAGGGAGTTAGGAGGTAAATTAAAAAATAGGACCTCAAAGGTAGTAATCTCAGGATTTCTGCCAGTGCCACGTGCTAGTCAGTGTAGAAATAGAAGGATATTTCAGATGAATACGTGGCTAGAGGAATGGTGCAAGGGGGAGGGATTCAAATTCCTAGGACATTGGAACTGGTTCTGGAGGAGATGGGACCAGTACAAAACCAATGGTTTGCACCTGGGCAGGACTGGGACCGATGTCCTAGGGGGGAGTGTTTGCTAGTGCTGTGGGGGAGGGTTTAAACTAAAATGGCAGGGGGTTGGGAACCTGTGCAGGGAGACAGAGGAAAGGGAAACAAGGATAGAAGCAAAAGATCGGAAGGAGAAAAGCAAAAATGGCAGTCAGAGTAATCAAGGGTTTAAATCAAACATGGCCACAATAAATAATAATTCTAAAAGTTCTAAGAGTGTTAAAAAAAAACAAGCCTGAAGGCTTTGTGTCTTAATGCGAGGAAATTTCATAATAAGGTGGATGAATTAGCTGCGCAAATAGAGGTAAACGGATATGATATGATTGGGATTACAGAAACATGGCTCCAGGGTGACCAGGGCTGGGAACTCAACATCCAGGGGTATTCAATATTCAGGAAAGACAGGCAAAAAGGAAAAGGAGGTGGGGTAGCATTGCTGGTTAAAGAGGAGATTAACACAATTGTAAGGAAGGATATTAGCTCTGATTAGGTAGAATCTGTATGGGTAGAGCTGAGAAATACCAAGGGACAGAAAACGTTAGTGGGAGTTGTATACAGACCCCCAAACAGTAATGCAAAGGTTGGGGATGGCATTAAAGGGGAAATTAGAGATGCGTGCAATAAGGGCACAGCAGTTATCATGGGTGACTTTAATCTACATATAGATTGGCTAACCAAATTAGTAACAATACTGTGGAGGAGGAATTCCTGGAGTGTATACGGGATGGTTTCCTGAACCAAAATGTTGAGGAACCAACTAGAGATCAGGCCATCTTAGACTGGGTATTATGTAATGAGAAAGGATTAATTAACAATCTTGTTGTGCGAGGCCCATTGGGGCCTAGCGATCATAATATGCTAGAATTCTTCATTAAGATGGAGAGTGAAGTATTTGACTCAGAGACTTGGGTCCTGAATTTAAATAAAGGAAACTACGACGGTATGAGGTGCGAGTTGGGTAGGATTAATTGGGGAATGTTACTCAAAGGGTTGATGGTGGTTAGGCAATGGCAAACATTTAAAGTTGAACTACAGAATTTTTTCTTCCCTGTTTGGCATAAAAATTAAACAATAAAGGTGAACCAACCGTGGCTAACAAGGGAAATTAGCGATAGCAAAAGATCCAAGGAAAGGACAAATAAATTGGCCAGAAAAATCAGCAAACTTGAGGATTGGGAGCAGTTTAGGATTCAACAGAGGACAAAGGGATTAATTAAGAGGGGGAGAATAGAATATGAGAGTAAACTTGCAGGGAACATAAAAACTGACTGTAAAAGCTTCTATAGATATGTGAAGAGAAAAAGATTGGTGAAGTCAAGCATAGGTCCCTTGCAGTCAGAATCAGAGGAATTTATAATGGGGAACAAAGAAATGGCTGACCAATTAAATACATACTTTGGTTCTGTCTTCACAAAGGAGGACACAAATAACCTCCCAGAGATGTCGGGGAACATAGGGTTTAATGAGAGGGAGGAACTGAAAGAAATCAGCATTTGTAGGGAAATGGTATTAGGGAAATTGATGGGATTGAAGGCCGATAAATCCCCAGGGCCTGATAATCTACATCCTAGGGTACTCAAGGAAGTGGCCCTTGCAAGCTACATGAATTGCTGGTCATCTTCCAAAATTCTATCAACTCTGGAACAGTTCCCATGGATTGGAGGGTAGCTAATGTTACCCCACTATTCAAAAAAGGTGGTAGAGGTAAAATGGGGAATTATAGACTAGTAAGCCTGACATCGGTAGTGGGGAAAATGCTAGAGTCCATTATAAAAGATGTAATAGCAGAGCACTTGGAAAACAGTGACAGGATTGGACAAAGTCAACATGGATTTACAAAAGGTAAATCGTGGTTGACTAATCTACTGGAATTTTTTGAGGATGTAACTGGTAGAATTGATAAGGGAGAATCAGTGGATGTGGTGTATTTGGACTTTCAGAAGGCTTTCGATAAGGTCCCGCATAAGAGATTAGCGTGTAAAGTTAAGGCACATGGCATTGGAGGCAAAGTATTGACTTGGATAGAGAACTGGCTGGCAGACAGGAAGCAAAGAGTTGGAATAAACGGGTCTTTTTCCGAGTGGCAGGCAGTGACTAGTGGGGTACCGCAGGGATCGGTCCTAGGACCCCAGCTATTCACAATATATATTAATGATCTAGACGAGGGAACTAGATGTAATATCTCCAAGTTTGCAGATGACACAAAGCTGGGTGAGCGTGTGTGCTGTGAGGAGGATGCCGAGAAACTGCAGTATGATTTGAACAGTTTGGGTGATTGGGCAGATGCATGGCAGATGCAATATAACGTGGATAAATGCGAGCTTATCCACTTTGGTGTCAAAAACAGGAAGGCAGATTATTATCTGAATGGCAATAGATTGGGAGAAGGGGAAGTGCAACGAGACCTGGGTGTACTTGTGCACCAGTCGCTGAAGGTAAGCATGCAGGTGCAGCAGGCGGCTAAGAAGGCAAATGGTATGTTCGCCTTTGTAGCGAGAGGGTTCGAGTACACGAACAAGGATCTCTTGCTGCAGTTGTACAGGACCTTGGTGAGACCACACCTTGAGTATTGTGTGCAGTTTTGGTCGCCTTATCTGAGGAAGGATGTTCTTGCCATGGAGGGAGTGCAGCGAAGATTCACCAGACTGATACCTGGGATGGCAGGAATGACGTATGAGGAGAGATTGGGTCGATTGGGCTTATACTCGCTGGAGTTTAGAAGAATGAGAGGGGATCTCATTGAAACTTATAAAATTCTAACTGGACTAGACAGACTAGATGCAGGAGGGATGTTCCCGATGGCCGGGGAGTCCAGAACCAGGAGTCACAGTCTAAGGATAAACGGTAAGCCATTTAGGACAGAGATAAGGAGGAATTTCTTCATCCAGAGAGTGGTGAACCTGTGGAATTCTCTACCACAGAAGGCAGTTGAGGCCAATTCATTAAATATATTCAAGAAGGAGTTAGATATATTTCTTAAGGCTAAGGGGGTCAAGGGATATGGGGAGAAGGCAGGGACAGGGTACTGAATTTGGATGATCAGCCATGATCTCATTGAATGGCGGAGCAGGCTCGAGGGGCCGAATGGCCTACTCCTGCTCCTATCTTGAATGTTTCTATGTTTCTATGAGTCATAGGCCGGGACATCGCATACTCTGTGGTCTCAATCCGAGATGCGATAGAGCTCATGGAAGAAAGTGGTAGGGAGGCTTATATATTAAAGATAGATCAAGAGAAAGCCTTTGATAGGGTCTCTCATGAGTTTTTATTGAAGGTTTTGGAAGCATTTGACTTCGGGGAAAATTTAATTGAGTGGATAAGGAATTTTTATTCAAACATATTTAGCTGTGTTAAATGTAATGGTTTTTTATCCAAGTATTTTCCGATACAGAGATCAGTGAGACAGGATTGTCCCTTGTCCCCATTGTTGTACACATTGATAGCAGAACCATTAGGTTACATGATGCGAAAGAAACAAGGTGTAGTTGGGATTGTGGTTCCCAGTTCTGGGCTGGTGTCGGTGATACACCAATATACAGATGACACAACCTTAACATTGAGAAATTGGGAGTCAGTGAGGAAAGTTATGGATGTAGTGGAGGAATATTGTAGAGCTTCAGGAGCCAGAGTGAATTATAGTAAGTCCCAATGCCTGGTTGCAGGAAGGGGTAGGGGGAATGGTTGGGTGAAGTCCCTTTAAGGTGGTGGAGGTTTTGGAAGTTCTGGGGGTGCATATGGGGTGCAAGAAAGACAGGGATGAAGTGGATCGATTAAATTGGGAACCGAAGATTATGAAAATTAATAAGATTTTGGGAAGTTGGGAAAGAAGGTGGTTGAAAGTGCAAGAAAGAGCGACGGTGGTGTCTGCTCTCCTGCTATCTAAGCTATGGTACTTATTGACGGTGGAGGATATTCCTGAGTGGGCGGAAAAGTCCATCCAAGAGGCTTGTGTAAGGTTTTTATGGGAAGGGAAACCAGCCTTGGTGGCTTACAATACCATCATTGGACGGAGAAATCAGGGAGGACTCAATTTCCCTGATATTGATTTGAAGAAAAAATCCTTTAGAATCAAATGGGTGAAGAGGTTTCTTCAGAAGTCAAATACAAGTTTTTAGAAGAGTTGTTTTGTGCATTTTAAAAACGAAGTGGGATAGGAGGGCAGGGGATACTGTATATGGAATACAATAATGGCCCAGAAATTCAGGTCGGGGGCTTCCCGCGGGTGCAAGCCCCCGACCTGCACTTACCTACCACGCCGGCCATTGAGCTGTGGGCCCCCGTGGAATTGCGATCCTGGGCCTCCTCCAACTGCCGGCGCGCAGTGCTTGCATTTCCCAGGGGCGCAGTTAGTTCGATGCGTCCCCTGGGATCACGTGGGCCATGGAGAGCCAATGGTAACAGGGAATGCTTCATTCATAAGTTTGACAGGACCTGTCAAACCTATAAATACTATAAGACCCAAAACATTACTTAATCTCCAAATAATTTTTTTTTTTTAAAGTATTTAAAAATAATAAACCTGTGGAAAAAGTGTTTTAATTTTAATTAATTCACCACTTACCTTGTAAAAAAGCAAGCTTTGTGACTGCTTTTTACATGTCTAACTTCTGGAGACTTACCTTCCCGGGAAAACCTGCAAAAAAAGATGTAAGTTCGATGCACACGCGCTGCCTCTCCTGCGCACGCGTTCGACTTCTGAACCCCTTCTTTCAGGGGAACGGAAGTGCCGGTTTCCCACGCATGCGCAGTGCATGCACGAAACCAGCACTTCCATTGGGCTTACGGGTGAGTACCCCGTGCGTACTCACCCGTGGAGACCCGAATTTCTGGGCCAATATGTTTTTGAAATCAATTAAACTTCTCCCTAGGTTTTATAAGGGGGTTGTAGAGACTTGGGCCCAATTTTTAAAACGTGTGCAGTTTATGCCCAAGGGGGCTGAGGAATTTTTAGAACAGCCCTTATTTTTGAACAGGTGGGTCAACATCGAAGGAGAGGTTTTATTTAATCAAGCTTTTATAAAAGCTGGTATTATATGTGTGAAAGATGTATTATACTAGGTAATTCCAGGTTGGTTGCCGGAAGCGATAGTGAGAGACATGGTGTGGGAGGAGAATCAGGAGGTAGAAGAAAAAGCAATAGGGATCATGTATGAGAAGATTGTGAGGGCAATGCCACAGGATTGGATGGAAGAAATAAATGCGGAAATCTCCAAAGGAAGTAAAATGCGTCCCGCTTTTCCAAGCTTTCTGCTGGAGAAAGGGGAGAGTTGGTTCAATTTGACAACTGTAATACTCAGGATTTCTATGAGGTATTTAGAGAATGGAGATTCAAGACACCTGCTGGTCAGGAGTTTTGGCAGAGTATATACCCACAGTTGGACTTCAACAGGATTTGGAAGGGAGTGTGGGTGAATTTTAAATGTCCAGAGTGGATTGAACTGGATTTCAAATTGGCTCATCACCGGATTTTTACCATGACAGTCTTGTGCAAGATTGGGCGAGTGGAGGAGACAACTTGCCCAGAATGTGGGGCACGGGATGAGACTCTATCCCATTTACTGGTGTTATGTCTGCAGTTAAATGATTTTAAGTACTATGTTCGACAGTTGTGTGAAGTTTTTTTGCTGGGTGGGAACCGAAGAGCAAGAATGGGAATCCTGTGGGACTCAATTTTGAGATGGGGATTGCAGGAGAGTCTGCCCGAGTCTAGCGGAGCGGCAATAAATTTAATGTTCAGTTTGGCTAGATTCGTGAGTGTGCAAAGAAGGAATGCTCTCTTTTTTAAGGGGAGGAGAATCAATCTAAAAGAGTATTTTAAATATAAGCTAAAAGATCATAATAAGGCTGTGTGGATGTTTTATTCAGAAAGGAATTTAAAGATAGTATTTTACAATCAATTTTTAAAGTACAATCGATTAATATATGTTACAGGAGACAAATTAAACTTCAGGTTTTGATGTTAAAATGTGGTGGCGGAATGGCTGTGCAGAGCGGCGGAATGGAATTGTATGATACAATGAAATGATTACGATGTTGTATGTGTTCTTAATGTTCAATAAAGTATATTAATAAAAAAAGGTTGGTAGCACCCTCGCCTCTGAGTCAGCAGGTTGTGGTTTCAAGTCCCACTCCAGAGACTTGAGCACAAAGAAACCTAGGCTGATACTCCAGTGCTGCACTGTTGGAGGTGCCATCTTTTGGAAGAGAAGTTAAACCGAGGCCCCGTCTGCTCTCTCAGGTGGATGTAAAAGATCCCTTGGCACTATTTCGAAGAAGTGCAGGGGAGTTATCCCCGGTGTCCTGGCCAATATTTATTACTCAATCAACATAACAAAAAAAGATTATCTGGTCATTATCACATTGCTGTTTGTGGGAGCTTGCTGGCGCAAATTGGCTGCCATGCTTCCTATGATACAGCGGTGGCTACATTTCAAAAACGTACTTCATTGGCTGTAAAGCGCTTTGGGACAGCCAGTGGTCGTGAAAGGTGCTATATAAATGCAAGTCTTTTTTCTTTTTCTAGGGACGCAGACTTGAATGGATATGGCGGACAACTGGTTTAGCCATTCACCGCCAGATCTTGCTGGCCACATAAAGCATTATCGGGTCCTGCTTTCGTCTGCCAAAATTGCTCACTATTCCAGAATCATTCTGGAATGAAAAGATAAACCCCAGCTTCTATTCTCTACCGCTAACCATCCTCTTAAACCCCTCACCCCTGTCTCCTCCATCCTCACCTCCGACAACAAGTGTGAGGAGCTCATGCACTTCTTTGTCCCTAAGATTCAGACCATCCATTCAGCTGCCTCTGCCACTTCCCTTCCTACCCTAGCCCACCGGCCAAACATCCTCTAAGGTTCCCCTGTGCCCTAGCCTTGAAATCACATCTTTCTCCGGTTTCTCTCCGAGCACCCCTCATGACCTCTCCCCGCTCATCTTGTCCATGAGACCCACTTCCTACTCCCTGGAACCTTCATCGACCAGAAACGTGAAACGTTAACTCTGTTACTCTCTCCACAGATGTTGCTTGATCTGCTGAATATTTCAATTATTTTCTGTTTTTACTTCAGATTTTCAGCATCCACAGTATATTGCTTTTACACAAACTAGTGTTGTATTCCCTGGAATTTAGAAGAATAAGGGTGATTTGATTACAGTTTTCAAGATAATAATGGGAACTTATAGGGTAGATAGAGAGAAACTAATCCCACTGGTTGGGGAGTCTCACACTAGGGGACATAGCCTAAAAATTAGAGCCAGGCCTTTCAGGGGTGAAATCAGGAAACACTTCCACATGCGAAGAGCGGTAGAAGTTTGGAGCTCTCTTCCACAAATGGCAGTTGATGCTAGGTCAATTGTTCATTTTAAATCTGCGATTGATAGATTTTTATTAACCAAAGGTATTAAGGGATATGGGGCAAAGGCGAGTATATGGAGTTAGGTCACAATTCAACTATGACCTCATTGATTACATAGGATATACAGCTCAGAAACAGGCCATTTGGCCCAATCAGTCCATGCCGGCATTTATGCAACACTCGAGCCTCCTCACGCCTTTCCTCATCTAACTCAGTTAGCATAACCCTCTATTGTCTTCTCCCTTATCTAGCCTCCTCTTAAATGTGTCTATACTATTTGCCCCTGTGGTAGCATGTTCCACATTCTCGCTGGGTAAAGAAGTCTTTTCTGAACTCTCTATATGATTTCTTGGTGACGATCTTATATTGATGGCCTTTAGTTATGCTCTTCCCCATAAGTGAAAACACTCTCTCTGTATCTCCTTTTTTCCTCTTTGAGTTTGATTATTTAATATATCTCCTCTTTTTATTTTAAATGCATTCATTTCATTACTAATCTCATCATTCAATGTCATGTCCACCTGTTCTATCTCCCTGGTAAATACTGAAAAAGTAATTATTTAATATTTCTGCCAACTCTCTATTGCTGCCTGTGGTATTATCCTGTCCATCCCTTAGTAGCCCTATTCCCATTCCAACCTTCCTTTTTTATTTATGTGCCTGTAAATATTTTACTATTTTGTTTATGTTCCTTGATAATTTAATTTCATAGTTCCTCTTTACCTTCCTAATTGTTTTTTTTGACTTCTCTCCTAATCTCTTCATATTCTCCTTTAATATGCGTTCCCCTCTTGTCCATGTAGTTAACATATGCTTCTTTCCTTACCCTCAATTTTTCCCTTACAGCTTTATTCATCAAGGTGTCCCATTAGTGTTTAGTTTGTTCTTTTCTTTTTAGTGGAATATGTTTTTCCTGGACTCTGTTGAACACCATTTTAAATGTTTTCCATTGCTGTTCTACGTCATTGTTTGCCAATATTGTTGTCCATTTTATTTTCCCAAGTTCTATTCTGAGCTTTTCTCCAATCTATTACCCTGGTCTTTGTCATACTTACGTCCTTCTCAATTATTATCTTAAAGTGTATTATATTATGGTCACTATTGCCTAGATGTTCCCTACTTTTACCTATTTTATCTGCTCTGGTTCAATCCCCATCATTAGGTCCAATAGAGAACCCTCCCTTGTTGGGCTTTTTACATATTGGGTTAGAAAGGAGTCCTGTACACATTGTGGGAACTCCATTCCCTTATCCCCTTTAACTACCTCTTCTATTCAATTAATATGAGGGTAGTTGAAATCTCCCATGATTATTATTCTATGTTTTTTACTCATTTCCTAATTTGTTTGCATATTTCTTCCTCCACCTCCCTTTCACTATTAGGTGGTCTGTAGACTACTCCATTAGTGTGATTGATCCTTTATTACCTTTTATCACTATTCACATGGATTCTATTTTTGTCTTGCTGATAGCTGCATCACTTTTTTCTACTGCCATTATGTTATCCCTAATAAGTACAGCTACTCCACCTTCCCTTTTTCCCTCTCTATCTTTTCTAAGTATGTTATACCTTGCAATGTTTACTTCCCAGTCCTGATTTTTCTGTAGCCATGTCTCAGTAATCCCTACTATGTCTGGTTCCTCGCAACACATGATTGCCTCCAGCTCCCCTGTTTTATTACTGACACTGTGTGCATTACTGTACAGACAGTTTAACTCATTTTTAACCATCTTTTTACTCTCCTGTTCTATTACTCTACTTATTCCCTGGCCATCAATGTCCTCCCTTACTTTACTCTTTCCTATGCTTTCCTTTCCTGTTTTAATTATCTTTAGGCTAGTTTAATTTCTTGTAGATCCCTCCCCCTATCTTATTAGTTTAAAGCCTTTGCCACCTCCTTATTTACCCTTTCCATGAGGACATGGGTCCCATCCCGGTTCAGGTGGAGCCCATTCCATCGGTACAGCTCCTTCCTGTCCCAGAACTGGAGCCAGTGTCTGATGAAAAGGAACCCCTCTTTCCCACATCAGCCCTTTAGCCACGTGTTAATTCTCCTGATCTGTCTGCTTCTATGCCAATTTGCACGTGGCTCGGGCAATAATCCAAAGATGATTACCCTCGAGGTCCTGCTTTTGAATTTAACTCCTAACTCCTGATACTCCTTCAGCAGGACCTCCTCCCTGTTCCTACCTATGTTGTTTGTTCCAACATGGACCATGACAACTGGATTTACCCCCTCCCTTTCCAAATTCCTCTCCAACTGCCTTGAGATATCCCTTACCCTGGCACCAGGTAGGCAACACACCCTTCGGGATTCTGATTCTTGGCTGCAGAGGATGCTCTCTATCCCCCTAACTATAGAATCCCCTATCACTACCACATTTCTATTCCACTCTCCCACCCCCCGCTCCTCCCAACCCCCCACCCTTTGAACAGCCTTCTGAGCCTTGATGCCTTGAATGGCGGAACAGGCTCGAGGGACTAAATGGCCTACTTCTGTTCCTACGTTCCTTTGTAATTATTTTCCTTACTATTTAGCAAAGTAGCAAAAGAATGAGTTTTTTGTTGGTGTTCTTGCATTTTGTAGTCCTGAATTAAGAAGTGAGAAAAGATATGGAAGCAATTAAATTGTTTTGTTAGACAAACAGAAAATGCTGGATATACAAAGCAGCTCTGTCACCAACTGAAAAGAGAAAAGACAGGTTAGTGTTTGGCATAGAAAACCTTCAACAGGGGTAGGTTAAAATCATCCCAATGTGTTTTCCAATTATCCTCCTACTTCTGCCATCCAGTGCTAAAGGCTGTCACTCATGCTCGGCTACAGGTCCTCAGGTGACAGCAGTGTTTAGGAACCTCAGCTAAATGGTCATTATTTATGTGTGAGCATAGACAGTGAAAGTCAGCAGGCTATTCGATCATTAAGGACATTACAGTCAAGCCCAATCCTGTTCTCATCCAATGTCTACACATGCAAACTTTCCAGCTTGGATCACCAGATAGCTATCAGGAGCAGGAACCTTACTCATTCTTCTCCCCGCCACCCCCCCCCGACCGCCCCCCCCCCGCCGCCCCCATCCTTCCTAAGTCATTGCTGCTGAGGCCAATTATAGTGCCCCTGCCATTAACCCTGTCTGAGTTCAGCTAAATTAACATAGCCCAGGGTTCAAAGCAGGCACACAGCACAGGCTGGAGGCTGGGGATCAAAGCATACAACACCTTGGCCTGTGTGGTTCAGTATCACAATGCACAGTACATTAGTACAATCCACAGAGTAACTGGAGGATTCCACCTTTTTCAAATGATTAAATAGATAGGATCCCTGTGTGGTAATGATTATCCAGCACTCTGCTGTTGGAAAAAAACACAAAAAGCAGTTAAGACTCCTAAATTCCCATATAATTCAACTAGCAGATAGCAGTGCCATCAGTGCTGTTCTCTGTAAGTGGAACATATCTACTGTGAAACATTGGTTATACCATATAGACGTTGAGACAAAATGAATTAATACTGTGAACTAGATAATGGAAGAGTGTTCTGTGTATTTAATAGCGGTTGTTTTGATCCTAGAGTCTCCTTTTAAATCAGGTGTGAATCAGACACGGTTCATGTTGATGCTGTGCCTATCTTACACAATACCACAAATCATAAATTTTAGATAAAGCAAGCATCAATAATAAGAGTACAAACGTTCTCACAAATTCAATTTGTATTTCATATTTTAATTTTTTTTAATTTTCATTATCTAAATTCTTTTACTTCTCTGCTACTCATTACAGAGTAAATGCTTCTGTTTTTCAAAACATCAGGATATATTGTTTTCAGGATAATGCACCCTTCCCCGCTCTTTCCCCCCCCCCCCCCACCCCCCCTCCTCATCCCCATCACTTGATCACTGGCATGGAGGTTTATGAGAATTTACAAGACTCATGTATTTTCGGATTACAGTTTTGCTGTGCTCAGGAATGAAGTGCCGAGATTTGCTTGAGAGGATGTGATCACATTTCAACCCTGCCACCTCAGTTTCAATCTCAGTTGAGTGGGATGAAAAATCTCTGCTCTCTGATGGAGAAACAAACCTCACCAAGTGAAATGTCCCCTGACAACCCTAATTCAGTCCCTAGTGAATAGGAGCCTACAGTAATGAATTGCCTCAAAGTCAGTATAGCCCACTCCACTTAAGTGTGTGCCTTGAACAGCAGGTGAGGACCAAATAACCTCCAACACTGGCTGGAATTTTGCCGGTGCTTAGAGGGCGGGTTCAGAGGTGGGTACACTGTCAAAATTGAAAAGATTGACAGCGGGTCAGGATCCAGCTGTCAACCCGCCTCCATGTTAGTTTCCCAAGTGTCAGGTCTGTCTGCGCTTTACAGACCCGACACCAAGAGGCGGGTGAACCAATTCAGATATTTGAGAGTGTAGGAACGGAGGTTCCTAACGAAAGACTGAGTTCGACTCAGGCAATCAAAATAATGAACTTTAATGGAACAAAACATGTTTAAACTGGAAACTGCTGGAATACATCGAATACAGTTCTGCTCTCCTTGAAGGCTCCACGAGGACTGATCCTCTGGTCTGAAGGCTGACGTCATGACGTCATCACGTTCTTCCCGCCATTGGGGAATCACGTGACCAACGGCATGATGTCATCACGTTGAAACCACGCTGTAAAGGTAACTAGACATAGTACAGTTAAACAGTGTAATTAAAGGTACAGACACAGGCAGTAACTACATTGCTGTTAAAGGAATTATGTACAACCGCTCTGAGTCCTTTGGTGGCTCCGCCATAAGAGCTTGTTAAAAGGTACTTAAACACCATTTTACCACGTACTTGGCATTTTACCAGCTTTTTCACGAGGTTCCCGGCGCTCGGAGATCACGTCAGGTAAGTAGGTCAGGTTTTCAATGATTCTCCACTCCTCTGAATAGTTGACAGCTGCAAAAGTGGTATAAAAGCTGCCATTTCACAGCTGTTCACTTTCCAATCTTTGAAGCTGGAGCCTTCAGGATTTGGAATACACTTTTCAGCTTTATGCAGGTTGGAAGTGTTTGGAGTAAACTCTCTATCGACTGTCACCTCCTTGGAGCAAGCTCTTGCACCAGTGACAGATCACTTCTGTCAACTCAACTTCAGCTGTCATCTATTGCAACAGCAACAGTACCCTTGAAAAAATCTCACCTTGGTCCTCAGAATTCCACCACGATCAGCCCCAACACTAGCATCACCAGGCACACCAGCATCACCAACAACAACACCAACCTGCTCCGCAATCATCTGATGCTGCACAGGTCACAGGGCATCAGTACCCAACCACATTGCTGCTCGGGAGGCCTGGGATGGCCTCACCATGGCTAGATTTACTTTATTTGACGCTGTACACCCTGGCTGCCACATGATGCACCAGGTTGGCACCATCCCACACCAGCACCATAAAGCATCCCTGCAATGCCCAAGCCATCCTTTTCACACTCATCACCATTGCGGGGGATAACGTTAAGTCTCACCATTCACTGCAACTCAGCTAAAGGTGCACACAAATCTGTCTAAGAAGGCAAAGTGTGGAAAATAAAGATTTCAATGTTTGGCAACACATCAACAGAAACTTTACATGAACATTGGCAAAAACACCCAAGTGCCTACCCTTGTGTGTTGTTAGTTGGTATGATTGGACACGGATGAGGGTGAGTGTTTGGGGTGGCTATGGGGATGTGATGATGTAGATAGATAGAGAGAGAGGAATGGGTGGAGGTGCACAGTAAGTTGGTGTGAGTAAGGATGTGCAGGAGCAGGGTAGGGAAGGCTGAGATGGGGATGTGATGAGTGGCACAGCAGGATGAGGTTGAGTGTGGCTTTGCAGTAACGTTTCATGATTTACTGAGATCATTGAAAGGTTTGCGCCACTGCAGCCAGGTCCTCCTGACGACATCCCTGCTTGTGCCCTCCTGTGCAGTGTGCAACCAGGTTGCTTTGGTGTCCTGGGGAGGTCTCTTCCGCCCATTGGAAAGGACGAGAACCTCCCTGCGTGCTGTGACTCCCTCCATAAGCAGATGAAGAGAGTCATGGCAGAGCCTGGATGCAGCCATGCACTTTTGTGCAGTGCTTGTCAGTGATTGCAGCACCTCAATGCTGCAGAACACTGACAGCACAACTGTCAAAATGTATGTGGACATGGTCCCTTTAAGGAAACCAGCTGATGACGCATCATCAAATGATTTCATCAGACCCGCTTCCTTTTAATTGGCCGGGAACCTCGCAGAGTGGGCTTAACAAGCCCAATCAATGGAAATTTCTTCTCACAGAGTGGGATGGAGCCAGGAGTGGAGTCACAACCTGCCATCTACCTCGGCTGCACTGAGCCCGCCTCGGTAGGTGAAATCGCGGCCACCGTTACCAAAAGAGGCCTGAAAAACAAAGTTTTGAAAAAAAAAAGTTTCTTGTACATTTAAACAGAGCTTACTTTAATTTGAAGCCACAATAATTTTTTTATCACTGTATAATACCATTTTTATTACTTTTTTATTACATGGAGATGTATGCCATAGAGAACAAATGGATCAGTGAGGGAAAATGCAGCTCTATTCACATCAATGGAGCCAGTTTGCATTCATATTTTAGTATGATCCACATATATAATGTGTGTGTGTGTCCTAATGTTATCATATATTAATTTTAATTCTTTATCTAAGGTGCTATAAACAAAATACCTAATTGGTTACAATGTATATCTCCTATTTGTGGTACTGAACAAACCCACTCAATGTTTTGTCACTCAAGTTACCAGATCAGTCCAGTCATAGTCCTGGATTCCTCTTCATGTGCCCGCTATGTCCATATAAGGGTAGGTTTTACTAATCTGCATTCATTTTAACGGACAGGAAATCGTGCGGGGCCCCAAACCGCTATGCCCCAATTTCCGATATGTACTCCTGGAACATGGAGCTCCACACTGAAAGCATGAATTTGTAAAATCTACCCTGTTGAGTATTAATATCATAAGTTGACTTGTCTTTAGGTCAGAAAAAGTTTCTTGAATTAACATGGATTCATTTTACACTGTACAAAATCTATAATGTTATCTTCCTCAGGAAATACAACAATGACCTACACTTTATTTGTGCTTTGCTCAGCATTTCAGACCCTTTTACTGTGTTGGATACTAAAAAAATAGCTGAGGTGAAATTAATTAGAAATCAGTTTGAGTTCCATTTTATTTGTACTCTTGGATTTTCAATATAAAGTTTAGAAAAATTGTTACATTTGGAGAAGTGCACTGTAATAGTACTAATCTTACTTTCAGAAATTAAAATGGAATGGAAATGCCGCATGAGTGTAGTGTGCTTCTGAGATGAGGTTTGAGTCAGGTTGTTGAGTCACTTGCCCTGGAAGTCATCGATAACATCTCTGAGTTAAAAATTGCAACATTTTCCTCACCTTGTCACTATCGCCCCATTTTATTCCCACTTATGGAAAAAAGGAAGCACACTGGCTGTATGGTGATGTCAAGGGTATTTCAGAGGTAATATTTGGGTGCTGTCTGCTATTAAATAAATAGATTTCTGAAAATAGAATCACTGAACATGTTGTTCCTTGTCTTGTGTGAATGCAGAATAAGACTGCAATTGCGCCATTTTTTTTAATGTAATTTATTTTTTGTTACCAATTCCCTTTCCTGATTGACAGGGTATGGTTTTCACAGGCACTGGACAACCTCAGGTGCCTTGGCCAATTGGCTATTATTCAAACTAGGCAGTTAGTGTTGCTTATTTGGCTTGGGGAATTATCAAAGCTGAGCCCAGTCCTGTCCTCACCCAATATTCATACATGAATTCTTCCACCTAGAGTCACTGGATAATAATTAGGAACAGAAACACTGCCTGATTTTCATCTCAGGCTCAGGAGCACTAATCTGCGATTAGCTAACACAGAACAGAGTGGTGATTGAATCTGGCCTGTATGGCTCAGTTACTCACTAGATAGACTCTCTAAGTCGTTGGAAAGTTACCACTGAGCCTCTTTCAGTTGACCAGTCATATTTCTCACGTGTTAATAAAATAATCTCATGGCTGATTGTCTTTGACGTTTAAAAAAAAAATCCAACTACACATTTAGGACACTGATATTATCACCACTATTGTGATATGACACTAAATATTCAAATGTCAAATATCAGAATGGAATACTATTATCATCAACAAATAATCAAATATTTAAATGCTCAGCAACTGTCCAGCAATAAAATGGATTTAATTTTGGAATTTTGGAAGGTTTTGACACAGAGCCTGAGTCAGCATGTTGCAGCTTCACGAAGCATCTATAAATACTATATATGAAACATCTTTTACATGAATAATTCTTTATAACTGAAATGACTTGAGCAAATTTATTTCTAACCAAATGAATGCACTTATAGTTTTGCTTTTAAAGATCCCATTTCCCCTTCTTTTTCCTGTATAAACAAGCAGGTAAACGAATACAATTTGTGCTCAGTTCAATGTCACCTACCTGCACAGATGGCTTCACAAGGTGCCTGAGAAACTGCTCCTCTAATTGCTGGGAACCGGCAGGATTTCTCCTGGGACAGCTGTCACGTCCTACACAGGTTTTTCCTGCGTCCTGCTAGGGTCTGGCAAGGGACTGAGTGATAGAACTACAGAACTTCTGCAGAACTCCTGCCCCAGGGCAACAGATAATGAAGGCAAGCTCTCGGGGGGGAAAAAAGAGATGAATAAAGAAGTAGATCTAAAAAAGACCAGTTAATTTGTCATTGATGACAATTCCCATTAATCTTCGAATGGGAGGGTTGTCAGCCTTACCTGAGGCCCTATACAAGGATTTGGTCTACTTTCCTGTATCTGATGATGTTGGAGATGAAACATGACTTTATTTATTGTTTAAATTTTGTATAACGCATTAAGTTTAAATGCATGCTTGGATCTACAATGAGATAGCATGAAATAACAGAATTATTACTGTATAACTTAGCACTATATTTCTCTTCCAATCAGTAAGTGACCTAGATACATTTTATGCACTAATTTGTAGGTATACAGAAATATAGATGGAAGATATGCATTGGGCTCCTGTTGGATGCAACATTAATCAAATGGATTGTCAAGATCATATAAAGCACATGTCGTGTGCATCATAACATCTAGTCCAGTTATTGGATAAATATTGAATTTAAAATAAAAATAAGAGAGAATGTGCAATTATAAAGCACCTTATAATATCTCTCTGAAATGTTCCAAAGCACTCTGCATACAGTGAATTACTTTGAAGTGCAGTCATTGTTATGTAGGTGAAAAGGATTTTGCTATAGTTCCTGTTTCCATAGTAATGATATAGAAGGGATGTCGTTATTACCCAATTAATAAATGTAAAATTACAATAATTTCTTGTAATTTAACATGAGGTGTATTTTTTGTTTTCTGGTGTACAGTTTAGATCTAGTGAGTCTGGAATCTAGGAACAGCTGCTCTGAGCACTGTGGCATGTACACTGTGCTGGTACTTTTAACACTTCTCTGGCACAGATCAACGCATTAGCTATTTGTTACTTAATTTTAAACAGCATTGTCACTATTGAGCTATCACTGACCAAAGAGCACATGCTAATTTGCACTATTGAATGTTTAGTCCTTCATGGTGATTGTGCATGACATGTGTAACAGTATGTGAAGGCTTCTCTCTCCTTGGGAAGTCATTAGCCTTTGCCTTCCCTGAGATAAACACAACTTTGAATGTTACTTTGTTTAAAATTAAATACTAGTCACAATATTTGCAGGAGTGTTATATGTCAGCAAAGTATGTTATTTCACATTAAACATTTTCTTCCTGTCACATGACCATTTATGACCCTGATTCAATACCACCTCCTTTTCTTGTCATATGTGGAAAATTCACAGGGCAAAACTGTGATCATAATGGCAGCCATCAATGGTAAGATAAGAAATAAATTCTTATTGTAAAGGATAGTTTCTAAACAAATGGTCTAGGGTAGTGATATATTGTAGGAATTAACGAATTCCTACGAATAACTGAGATCGCCACAGGAGAACAATCAAACAGGTCTTTACTCAAAGGAGATGCCACGAGGACTGCCTGGGCAGTCCCGTGGTTTGCGACGTGGCGTCATCGCATTTGCCCGCCATTTCCCACGCTCTTAAAGGGGCCACGCCCCGTACATGCAAACTCTATATACAAAACACAGTAATGCCTAACACAATGGTACAGGTTTAGGCTGGTGTTAGAACATCGTTAAAGAGAATTATATACAGTTAGCCAGAGTCATTCAGTGGTTCTGCCACATGCGCCCCCCCAGAATTCGCTTTAATGGACAAAGTCAAACAGTGAGGGGGTCTGACAAGCCTGTCAGAATGACTCCTGTACTCTCGAGGCGGAGGCTGCTGGGCGGCTGGAGGTCTGGCGGGCGGTTGCACTTGGTCTGCCGTAACGACGATGGGTGGCCGACCCCGTCTCGGCGGTTGTGCTGTCTCGACGGGGCAGTCGAGGTCTAAATGTGCTGGCTTTAAGCGGTCGACCGAAATGTGGTCTGGTTTACCACCGACATCTACCGTGAAGGTTTTGTCCCCTGCTTCCAACACGCGGAAGGGACCAGTATATGGGGCCTTGAGCGGATCCCTATGTGTGTCATGGCGAATAAAAACGTATTCAGCCTTGTGAAGCTCCATGGGAATGTGTGACCTCTGCGGCCCGTGATGCGAAGTGGGCACCGGTGCGAAACATCTGACCGCCTCTTGGTGACTAGCAAGCTGGGCGGACGCGGACCATGGCTCCGTCGATGTTGGTAGGAAGTCCCCTGGGACTCGCAGTGGCTGACCATACACAAGCTCCGCTGATGAAGAGTGAAGGTCTCCTTTGGGGGCTGTGTGAAGGCCCAACAGGACCCACGGTAGCTTGTCTGCCCATCCAGCGTCCTGGAGACTGGCCCTCAGAGCGGCTTTCATTGACCGGTGGAAGCGTTCGCAGAGGCCATTCGCCTGTGGGTGGTAGGGTGTGGTGCGGTGTAATTTGACACCGAGTCCTTGGGCCACTGCATTCCAGAGTTCGGAGGAAAACTGCGGTCCCCTGTCTGACGAAATATCTGCGGGCACTCCGAAACGGGCGATCCAGGAGGAAATGAACGCCCTGGCCACGTCCGCCGAAGTAGTGAATGACAGGGGGACCGCCTCTGGCCATCTGGTGGTGCGGTCAACCATGGTCAGGATGTATGAAAAACCATGGGAGGGTGGGAGTGGTCCTACCAGGTCCATGTTGACATGGTCAAAATGTCGCTCCGGAACTGTGAAGGCAGCCAACGGAGCTTTGATGTGGCGCTGTACCTTGGCCTTTTGGCAGACCACGCAGGTGTCGGCCCAGTCGCGGACATCTTTATGCATGCCATGCCATACAAATTTTGCTGACATCAGTTTCTGAGAGGCCTTCATTCCAGGGTGTGACAACCCATGTATGGCGTCGAACACTTTGCGGCGCCAGACGACCAGCACGACAGGGCGAGGATCCTGTACGGAGACGTCACACAACAGCATGGTACCTGCCGAATGGAACCTGACGTCGGCCAACTGGAGGCCAGTGATGGCCATTCTGTAAGCCTGGACTTCCGGGTCTGAGGCTTGGTCCGCTGCCATGAGGGCGTAGTCGATGCTCAAATGAACCATATTGACGATCGCACGGGAGAGGCAGTCTGCCACCATGTTGTCCTTACTGGCAACGTGCCGTATATCCGTTGTGAATTTGGATATGTAGGTCAGTTGACGCTGCTGTCGGGCTGACCACGGTTCGGCGGTCTTGGACATTGCAAATGTCAGCGGCTTATGGTCCCCAAAGATGTGCAGGTTAGGTTGATTGGCTATGATAAATTGACCCTTAGTGTTAGGGGGATTAAATACGTGGGGTTACAGGGATAGGGTGGGATATGTGTTGGTGTAGGGATTACGGGGATCGGGTGGGATATGTGTCAGTGCAGGCTCGATGGGCCGAAATGGCCT
This sequence comes from Somniosus microcephalus, assembly GCF_052327205.1. Classification (NCBI taxonomy): domain Eukaryota; kingdom Metazoa; phylum Chordata; class Chondrichthyes; order Squaliformes; family Somniosidae; genus Somniosus; species Somniosus microcephalus. Next base: position 220,376,650 of record NC_140994.1, on the reverse strand, counting down.
CTATCTGCACTGTGGGGTTTCTGTGAATCTGTGAATTCTGTGAAAAAGGCGGTGAAAGGACGTCCTTCCAGAAGGAACCGAAAATGGCGGATGGCCAGAAAAAGGGCGAGTAACTCCCGGTGGAACGTGCTGTATGCTCTCTCGTTCTGCCGTAGTTGACGGCTGAAGAATGCCAATGGCTGCCACATCCCGTTCACCCACTGCTGTTGCACGGCACCGACTGCGTAGTCCGACGCATCGGTGGTGAGGGCGATGGTGACTCCTGGCAGCGGGTGCGCCAGCATAGTCGCGTTGGCTAAGGCGCTTTTGGTGACGGCAAACGCTTGGGCCATGTCATCCATCCAGTCGACCGGGTTCTTGCCAGTCTTGCCCTTGAGGGCCTCGTACAGGGGCTGCATGAGTAGTGCCACCTTAGGCACGAAATGGTGGTAAAAGTTTACCATGCCTAGGAATTCCTGCAGGGCATTTATGTTCTGCGGGTGTGGAAAGGATGTCACCGCCTCTACCTACGAAGGTAAAGGAACCTCTCCCTCTGAGGTGATGCGATGCCCTAGGAAGTCAATTTGGTGCAGGCCAAACTGACACTTGGCCGGGTTGATAATCAGGCCGTGTTGGCTGAGGCACCGAAAAAGGGTGTGTAGGTGACAAGTATGTTCTTCCTTAGTAGGACTGGCAATTAGAATATCGTCCAGGTAGACGAAGAGGAACTTGAGGTCTGTAAGGGGTTTTCAGATCGCAGAGGTTTCTCTCTCTAGAGGCCTCTCTCTCTTGCACAGTAAAACCTTGAGTGGTTCGACCCACTCGCCCCTTAGGTTCTAGACACTGGTCTTGGATATTATACTTTACAACAGTCATCATGAAATGGGTAAACACACGGAACATCGAGGGACAACAATTCATTACCCCTAAAATGCCCACCCCCTAAGCCTAGCTAGATCAGATTGTGAGGGGCCAGAAGCACGCTCACCAATCCAGTTGGAAAGTATAGAGTTTTGAAACAGGTCTGCGTTTTGATCCTTTCAGGCGTCCTGTCTCCACGTGGTCAGCGCTGCGGGCTGCGACACTCTCTCTTCTTCCTCGAGCTGAAGGTCACGGACAGGCTGGACACTGGCAGGCCCGGACATCGGCAGGGACGGCGACCACCTGTTTGACCATGGATGAAGAGGTCTCTTCGCGGAGTCTAGCTGATTACCATTTTCAGCTAGATTTCTTCTGTAGGGCTGCTGTCCTTTGTCTCGTCAACGGCCCGGGTTTTGTCGATGATCTCCCGGGGCGGGACGCAGACTCGAATCACCTTCTTGGTCTCTGGATCGACGTTCCTCCACGGTTCTCAAAAGGACAAGCTCAAAGTGCATCTGGCTGCTTCCTTGATGGCTACCCGGGACTCCAGTTATACTTCTCAAAGAAGCCTTTATCTCCCGCCAAATCAAGCTTAGTCTTTGTTTAACTTTTGGCGGGCTTGTATCACAACGGGGTAGTCATTATATTTAAACTGCTTTCGGGATGGCCGATGATGGCCATCTCTGGTCTGGAATGACCTCGTATTGTTTTGAATGTCTTCTTGATGTCTTTAATGGGTCTTTGATGCTCCCCTCATGAATATAAAACTGTTTCCCTTTGTCTGGGTAAACATTTAGATGGCCTTTATCTACAGGCCGATCTGACTGGATCTGCATCCAATCCATATGTATGTGGCTGTGTCTGGTTTTGTTTTCTCTGAAACGGCCTTTCAGAACTTACTGTGGGCTGAATCCACAAAGGCTGTCTGGGGACTGCAGGAACCATTTTAATGCGTCCAGAAAGCTAGTCACGGGGTCTGGCGGCCATTTTATGTGTCCCTTTTCTGGGCTTCTTTTAAAACAGTCTTTAAAAGTAAAGGCCTCTTCTGCCACAGGACCCTTAAATGACAATATTAATTTTGCAAATCTTACAGTCCTCCCTGATGATACTATAACTTGCTTGAAGTATCATAATTCTTGTTGAGCAAAATTTTCTGACTCTCCACGTATAAAATAGCCAAAAAAAGCGCCAGAGCGGAAGATTGGGAACAGTTTAAGATAGAGCAAAGGAGGGCAAAGGGCATGATCAAGAGGGGCAAAATAGCTTACGAAAACAAGCTGGCGGAAAATATAAAAACTAACTCCAAAAGCTTTTATAAATATATCAAAAGGAAAAGACTGGTGAAAACCAAAGTTGGTCCATTGCAGTCAGATACGGGGGAATATATAATGGGAAATAAGGAAATGGCAGATCAACTAAATGCATACTTTGGGTCAGTCTTTACGAAGGAAGACACAAAAAACCTCCCTGGGATATCGGGAAAAATAGGGACATTGGCAAAGGAGGAACTGACGCAAATCAATATCTCTAAGGATATGGTGTTAAGGAAGCTAAAGGGATTGAAGGTGGACAAATCCCCAGGGCCTGATAACATGCATCCTAGGGTACTGAAGGAGGTGGCCCTAGAGATAGCGGATGCACTAAGGATGATTTTTCAGAATTCATTAGACTCGGGAACAGTGCCGATGGATTGGAGGGTAGCTAACGTTACCCCACTATTCAAAAAGGGGGGTAGGGAAAAAGCAGGTAATTACAGACCTGTAAGCCTTACATCAGTTGTGGGCAAAATGCTGGAGTCCATCATTAAGGATGAAATAGCGGAGCACTTAGCAAATGGGGACAGGATAGGACAGAGTCAACATGGATTTACAAAGGGTAAATCGTGCTTGACTAATCTATTGGAATTTTTTGAGGGAGTAACTGGTAGAATAGATGGGGGAGAGCCAGTAGATGTGGTGTACCTGGACTTCCAAAAGGCCTTCGATAAGGTCCCACATAAAAGATTAGCATGGAAAATTGAGGCTCATGGGATAAAGGGGAAAGTTTTGGCGTGGATAGGGAACTGGCTGTCAGATAGAAAACAGAGAGTTGGAATAAACGGCTCATTTTCTGAATGGCAGGCAGTAACAAGTGGGGTACCACAGGGATCTGTCCTGGGCCCTCAGCTGTTCACAATTTACATTAATGACCTGGATCAGGGAGTCGGATGCAGCATTTCCAAATTTGCAGACGACACTAAACTAGGAGGGGGGGTGGGCTCAGAGGAAGAGACCAGGAAGCTCCAGAGCGATTTGGACAGACTGGGCGATTGGGCGGATAAATGGCAGATGCACTATAATGTGGACAAGTGCGAAGTTATCCACCTTGGGTGCAGGAACGGGAGGGCAAATTATTATTTAAATGGCAATAGATTGGGAGAGGGGGAAGTACAGAGAGACCTGGGTGTTCTTGTACACCAGTCACTGAAGGCGAGCATGCAGGTGCAACAGGCGGTCAAGAAGGCAAACGGTATGCTGGCCTTCATAGCAAAAGGGTTAGAATACAGGAACAGGGATACCTTGCTGCAGCTGTACAGGGCACTGGTGAGACCACACCTCGAGTACTGTGTACAGTTTTGGTCGCCTCATCTGAGGAAGGATGTTCTTGCCATGGAGGGGGTGCAGCGGCGATTCACCAGGCTGATACCAGGAATGGCGGGAATGACCTATGAGGAGAGACTATGTAGTTTAGGGATGTACACACTGGAGTTTAGAAGATTGAGAGGGGACCTCATAGAAGTGTATAAAATTCTGACAGGTCTAGACAGACTGGATGCAGAAGGAATGTTTCCCTTGGCGGGTGAGAACAGAACTAGAGGACATAATTTAAGGATAAGGGCTAAACCATTTAGGACAGAGATGAGGGGGAATTTCTTCACTCAGAGAGTGGTGAACCTGTGGAACTCATTGCCACAGAGGGCAGTGTACGCCAGCTCATTAAATATATTTAAGAGGGAATTAGATATATTTCTACGGGCAAAAGGGGTTAAGGGTTACGGAGAGAAGGCGGGGACGGGATACTGAATTAAAGGATCAGCCATGATCTCATCGAATGGCGGAGCAGGCACGAAGGGCCGAATGGCCTACTCCTGCTCCTATCTTCTATGTATCAAACCATCCCCTGTAATTACCTATCTATGATCCCGCGACACATGCATTTCCCGTTTCAGAAAACCTACTGTGTACATTAAGCATCTATAGATGGCAATACATTGGATTTAAAATCTGACACACTCATTACCAGGCGTGGAGGGGGGCCTAATACCCCTACACCACCTGGTTCGTACATATTATCTTTTATTAACAACAACTCACGTAATGAACTTCAACAATAAAAAAAATAAAGTACACACAAAATTACACATGAACAACCATCAAACATAGAGGAGGGAGGGAAACTTTAACTTTATACATAGCAGCAAAAATCTAAACGGGTGTCTCCTTGTCTACCTGCACATAATGCTCCCTCCATTCTCCTCTGTTCTCATACTTCTGCGAATATCTGACCTTTTTACAGTGTACAAACAGTAAGTAAATCACAATGAAAACCTGACACACTACAAGGATGTGGGAGGCTATCCTAATCCAAGAAGGGACTTCTATATTAGTGAACAGATCCCACCACTGTGGGGTCACTATATCTAGTATGTCTGCCTTTATTTCTAACGTCTTCTGCTCCAGCGTGTAAAAATGTTTCTGTGAAACAACAACGGCTTTTAGTATCTTGGTGAGGTGTTCAGGGAGAGGGGGAATGATATACCCAAAATGTGCAACGAATCGTTGGAGATCGGTGAAGTTCTCTTTCACAGTGAGGTGAACAATGGAAGGTTCAGGAATGGGGACAATTCGCTCTTGGGCCGCTTGAACTTCTGCCTTGGGTTTGAAGCAGAAACTGCTGTCACTCACCGGACACCAGCCGTGCTGTCCATGTTGGTAGTGGGGTGCCGCAGTGGTGTCACAGTATGTCCCACCTCCTATATATGCCACCTGCGGGGGCACATGGCTTTGTGCCATTGCCTCCATGGTGCAATTTATAGGCTTCGCGCCAGCAGTTCTGAACCCGCACTGTGGTTTCGAATAGGCATTCAAGTGCTGGGGACACAGGATGATGTGTGCTCCCCGGCTCCGGCACCCCGAGAGGTCGGTACCCGTCATTGCATGCTCCCATCGAATGACGTAAGGTTGGACCACTGTGTAGCGAATCTGTACACCCCCTTGAATGACTCCAATGTTCTCCACCCTGTATACCGGGGCGGGTTTAGCTGTCTTTCCCATCACCGGCATTCTTACCACTATACCCATAATGGTGTGATTAGACCGCCCACAGTCCACTGGGACTGGGTAGGCCTCTGAAGCTAGTCTGAGCTGGCATGGACTCAATGCGTTCTCAATAGGGTGGAGGGCTGCGAGGTGCTTGTTGCTGATCCAGGAGGGGACCAAACCTTGTTTTAAAACCTCCAGATTACTGCGGCCCTCGCCCAGTAGCAACGCCCCGTACAGCACGCATGCCTTGTTCTGCGCAGCCTGATCGGACGCATTCCGATCCTCCCTGATGAGAGCATTTACCGTTTTAGCGTGTTTCTCCAACTCAGCTATAATTTCTTTTAGGTGTAGTGTCATGGCCTGATCCTCGTGTAACTCAGAACCCACTACCTTATTCTCGTCCATCAGTATCTTTCTTAACCGCCCTTTTAAATCATTGATCTGAGTCTGCAGCTCCACGTCATCCAGAGTGTTGATGACGGAAGTCCCTGTGCTAAAAGCTGTGAAAATATCATTTACTGTACCCCTTCTTTGTCTCCCTACCCTGTCCAAAACCTCATGTGGTGTGGTGTACAATCCGGCTCTGTCGAATTCATAAAACTGTCTGAACATGTTTGTTAACAGGACCGGGTACAATTTCTCCGTTTCTTTGGAGCACCACTCTGGCAATCGCACCTCGGTGAGGTTTAAAATCACCGAGGCCACCGCGTAGTGCACCCCTTGGTACAGCACCTGACCTGTGGGCACTAATACCAATCCATTCCCGGGTCCCTTGGTAGTGGTGGGGCACCCTTCCTTGCGGGCTTTGGCTACCGGAATCGTGGGCAGGGGCTTGCGGGGGCGGGTGATGAGCTCAGTGGCATTCACCGGGATCTGAGAGTATGGGACTCCGCACGCCCGTGTGCTGACGTCCCACCTCATCCCTTTCCCAGCATCCTGCCACTGTCTTTGGAAAAAGATGGAGATGCCTGCGGGGCAGACGTGTTCTGAACCCCACATACAGATGTAAATCCCCTCATCTGGTTCCCACCATTTGTCCCAACAGACACTCAACCCCCCATGAGTCCCTGTAATAGTCCAATGGGTATTGTTACCCAGTCGCTCCCACTCGACCGTGGAGTTCTTCATGGTCTTACTCAGCTTCCTGAGCCACCACCATCGGTCCAAAGGAACATGTCCCATACAGTTCAAGCAAACCCTTTTCCCGACGGTAACGCTGACTCTGGGTGCGATGATCCTCACCCTGGGACACATTAGAGAAGTCTCTCTGTACTTAAAACCCGACTGGCTGGAGTATTCTGTAGAGTTCGACCCCAGCCATCCTGGCCACCTCCCTTTGTGGAAATAGGTGGCTGTCTCCTCGACGTCACGTCTTCCCGTCCCATCGGTCGCGATGGGGGCTGTGTCTCCGGAGCCGCCATACACGGTCAAGTCCTTGGTGTAGCCTTGGTAGGCCAGGCTACACCCGACCACCGTGAACGCGACGAGAATCCCTTTCATTATCCTTTTGGTTCCTGTAACAAATTAAATGATACAGCCAGGCTCCCGAGAGATTCTGGCCTAGGTGAAGGCATGATCGGGTCTTTCGACCTCGATCCAAACAAGACACATGCTGGGCAGATTCCAAAACTATTACTTATACACATTATTGCCTTAAAATTACACACCTTATACTTAAACTTAAACTTAACTAAACTTATGTACAGCGCCGCCCGTCCCCGGGCGGCTTGCCTAATCCCTGTTTGGACTGCAGCTCACCGCTCCCTGTGGCGGGGCTGCACTGGCCTATGGCTTGGGTCCCCCGCAGCCTTTTGCTGCCAATGGGGAACTGCGTTTCTCTAGGGATCTCCCAAGTCGATGTCGGCTGGGGTAAGGGGAATCTGGCCAGAGTTTCCTTGGCTGAGGCGTTCGAGCCGATCTGCGAGGGGGTACCTTTGGTGAGGCTCCCTTAGCGAGTGGACCTGTGGTTGGGACTTTAGCCCTCACAGCCCGTGGCTCCTCCATGGCTGCCGGCTTCGGCTCCCTTTCCTCAGGCTCTGCCGCTTTGGGATTTGGGTCTGTGGCAGACGACTTCTCCCTACCTGTCCCTACAGGTGGAGAATCTCCGCCCCCAAATTCCCTCAGACCTGGCCTCAGTTGTTGGCTCTTTTGCACCCGGCTTAAAGAGTTTGCACTGATTGATGTGAAACCATTTAGTGCGTTGGGGCAACTTCACTGCATAAACCATGGGGCTGGCTTTATCCACGATACTGTACGGCCCCATGTACAGTGGTTCTAAACTCCCTACTCGGGCATAGTTTCTCACCATGACCTGATCTCCAATTTCCCACTCCTGTGCCTTACGGGGTTCGAGCAGCAGTCGGTTGCCCTGATGTTGCTTTCCCATGTTCCCAGCCGTTTGCCCATAAACCTGTTTCAGGCGCTCCAAACGGGTCCGGGCAAACCTGTCCCGATTTACCTCTCGGAGCTGACCCTCAGTGAGCACCGGGGCTAGTACATGGGTGGGGGTTCGCATGACTCTCCCAGTCATTAATTCGTGCGGGGAGTACCCCGTACTTTTAGACTGGCTAGCCCGGATCCCCATGAGGACTAGAGGCAAGGCTTCCGCCCATTTCTGCGGCGATCCCATCGTCTCTTTCCTCAACTTCTCTTTGAGAGTGCGGTTCATGCGTTCCACAATCCTGGATGACTGAGGATTGTGGGCCACATGCCACTTCCCTTCGATGCCTAAGAGCATGAGGGTGTCCTGCATCACTTGGCCGGTGAAATGACTCCCTCGGTCAGACTCCACGAATCGTGGTAGTTCCCACCGCGAGAACACTTTCCGGACCAAGAGCCTGGCAGTACTAAGCGCCGTGGCTGTTCGGCATGGGAAGGCTTCTACCCATTTGGTGAACACATCCACCAGGACGAGGCAATACTTATAGCCTCCCTGAGCAGTGGGCAGGGGCCTGATGTAGTTGACCTGTATCGACTGCCATGGTCCCTCTACTCTCCTGATGTGCCCTATGGGCACCTTCCTTTTCTGGGGGTCTGGGTTGTTTGCAGCACACACAAGATAATTAGCGCAGAACTCGCGGACATCGTCCCGAAGTCCCGGCCACCATCCTGCCTGTTCTACCCATTGCCAGGTGACCTCAGGCCTGGGGTGTCCCGCTCCTGGACCCTCATGGGCCAGTTGAAGGAATTCCCTTCCTTGATGGAGAGGGCTGCTGTACCGTACAGACCCTCTACTTCCTTGCCCTCAGTGATGGCCTTGAGGACTGTTTTTAGGGCGGGATCTAGGGTTTGGACAGTCTTGAGATCTGGGGGCAGTGTTACCCCTGTGGTCCCCTGAGTCCCATCCCTGCCTGGGATTACTGCCACGGGTTTGGGCCCATAGGGATCCCAGAAAGTGCCGGTGCGGGCACCTTCCCTGGCTCGCATATCCGCTTGTTGGTTACCCTGGTTGCGGGGTTCCGTGGAGGAATGGGCCTTCACCTTGTGGATAAAGACTTCCCCTTCCTCCCCCACCGCGGCCAGGATCTTGTCTAACAGGGGCTTTACAGTCAAGGGTCGCCCGTCCGCAGAGGTATGTCCGCGGCGGGACCAGATGGCTAGGTATTCCGTACATGAATTGCAAGTGAACATGCTGTCCGAGCAAATCGTGTATGGGGTGGGGAAGATCTCGGGGTGTGTAACGACGTACACTACCGCGGACAGTTCAGCCTGCTGGGCGCTCATAGTGCTGGAGAGCTTAATCGCCAGGGCAATGTCTGCCGTGGGGTCATAAACTCCACCTCCTGTGAGTCGTTCGCCAGCAGATACCGTGCTGGAACCGTCTACGTAGATCTCGCGGCCCGTGGGATGTATCCCGGCCCGTAATCCTACGTTCACTTCCCATACCCCTTCTACAGAACACCGGTGGGCTGTTCCGGGATATACCATGTTGGCCACGAGCTTGGGCTCGTAGAGACCCTTCACCTTCAGATCCATCTGTTAAAGGAGGAGGGTCCAGCACGCAATGCGAACACTGCTTACTGTCCCATCCTTAATCCTTCCATCCAGAAGCATCCGGGTGGGTGTGTGATCGGTGAGGAGAGTGATGGGAGAGGTGCCTGTGAAGATCAACGACCTTTTCACAGCCCAATGCGTGGCCAAAAGATGTCGCTCGCAATGGGAAAAACTCCTTTCCACATCTGTGAGCACTCTGGAGGAGTAAACCACCGGCCTTAGCTTGCCGTGTCGCTCTTGAAGCAGTACAACACTCAAGCTATCCCCGCAAGCCGCTACCTCCAGAAAGAACTCCTCCCCCCCATCTATGGCCCCCAGAGCTGGCACAGTCTGCAAGTCCCCCTTGAGTTTCTCAAATGCTGCCTGGCAACCCTCATCCCAGGACCACTCCACTCCCTTGTGTAGGAGTCGGAGCAGCGGGGCTGCTGTGGCTGCATAGTCCTCAATGAAGAATCTGCAGTACCCGATCAGTCCCAGAAAAGACCTCTCACCCGTTAACGGTGGTCGGGATCGGCAGATCTTGTACCGATTCCCGTCTAGCCTTGTCTATGGCTCTCTCTCCAGCGTGGATGGTCAGACCCAGGAACTTTACCTCCTGCTGGCCGATCCGTGCCTTCTTTGGGTTTACCTTAAAACCCTTTCTGCCTAACAGCTCCAATAGCTCGGCCAATAGTGGGCCGTGCTCTTCCCTGGAATCTGTGAACAGGAGCAGGTCGTCCACATACTGCACCAGCTGATTGGGCTGGCTGAACTCCTTTAAGCTTCCTGCCATGCATTGATGGAAAATGCTGGGGCTGTTATGGAAACCCTGTGGCAAGCAGTTCCAGGTGTACTGTTGCCCTTTAAAAGTAAAGGCAAACTTGTGCTGATCCTCCCTCCTTAAAGGGATGGACCAAAACCCGTTGGAAATATCCAGCACCATGAACGTGGTCGCGGATGCTGGGATACTCCCTATCAGGTCGGCAACTGCTGCTACCGTCAGCGTGCAGGCTGGGATATTGCTATTGAGGACTCTGTAGTCCACCGTGGCTCTCCAAGAATTGTCCGGCTTCTTCACCGGCCACAAAGGAGAGTTTACATGGGTGACTATCAGTCTCAACACGCCCTGCTGCACCAGTGAAGACATTGCTGTCTCCATATCGGGCTCCGCTTCCCTGGGGAAGTTGTACTGTTTTTGGGGTCGGGCCATGGGATCCCCATCTATTCTGACCTCAAACCCGGTGACCCTCCCGCAATCGTGTTTGTGAGTGGCAAACGTAGTCAGGTGGTCTGACACGAATGCCTGCAGATCTTGTGGGACACTGGTGACCATGAGCCCGAGGTCGTAGCCCTCTTTTGGCTTCACGGTGCACAGGGTCCCCTTTTCTCCCTTCCCTGGGATGACTACTACCTCGCCCTTCTTACCCCTACCTGCTCCCCAAAGACAATGATTTCTTAGATCCACGAGGATCCCGTGTTCTACCAAGAAATCGGACCCAAGGATCCCCTTTCCACACCCCACCTCCCACTTCATCAGTATGCACTTCCACTTGGTGCAGAGTGGTCCTAAATGAATGGAGAGGGGAATGGAAAATGCGCCAGCCTATTCTTTGCCTGTGAAGCCCGACAGAATATAGGGAACCCCGCTGGACAGGGGTGAGGTGGTAGGGTTATCTGTGTGGATCACGGTGCACGATGCCCCCGTATCCAACAGATATGCTCCCTTCTCCCGCTCTACCTCCATCTCCACGAGGGGTCGCCTCCTTACATCATATCGCAGCGCGCACAGGTAGATGGGCTACACCGGCTCTAGTCATTTGGGTGCAGTGGCCGGGGCTGCATGAACGACCGGGCCGGTGGTGGCTGCTATCTTCCCCTGCGAGATCATAAGAGACCGCATTGTCTCTAAAATTGGCTCTATCGCAGCGGGATCCACAGCTGCACCGGTTCCTCTTTCAGGGGCAGGGGCTGCGTTTTGGACCTGGACTCGTGTTGGGGCGGCAGTCTGGGCTTGGACTTGGGCTGCGGGAGCTTTTCCCTTATTATCCTTCCACGGATTTTTACAGTCCCTGCGCCAATGTCCATCCTTCCCACACCCGTAACAATTGAGCTTGGCTTGGGCAGGGCGATTCCCCTCCTGACACCACTCCTTCTTGCTTGGGGCTGTGGGCTTTGCCTCATGCACTTTTCCCTTAGAGGGAGGTGCCTCCTGACTTCTACAGTTCTTGTATGCAATGTTAAGCTGTCGGAGCACGGTCTCCTCCGTGATACCGGGACCTTGGGGGTCAAACCAAGATTTGGCTAGGGTCTGTATCTGGGGCAAGCTGTTAGCAACCAGGCAACGGAGCCAATGAACCCGCTGTTCGGCGTTCATTGCGGCCCATTCCGGCATGCCCGGACAACTGCGCTGATACACTGGCCACAGCCTTTCTGCGAAAACCCGCGGGGGTTCTCCAGTTAGCTGCACAGTCCCTTCCACGCGGAGGAACGGATTACCTTCGTCCACTCCCAGAACCTCCAAGACCTCGTCCCTGAGTTCCACATGCGCTGTCCATCCCCTCTTACTCCCGTCTGAGAGGCCCTGAAGGATTGTGCTATCCAGGGAGAAGAGCAGCATCTTTGCCTGTTCAAGATCATCACAATCATTGATGGCGGCTGTTTCCTCTACCTCCCTGAAATGGACTGAGGGATCTCCCTTCTCGGAGAGTTTTGGGAGGTGGCTTATCATTGCTTTGAGTTGTTGGACACCGTGGGTCACCATGAGCTGGTTCACGTGGGGTCCGTCCGCGCCATCTGCGGCGGTGGGACCGAACCTCTGGTGCCGAGTAGGACACATTGGTGCCGGCTCCGGCTTTACTCCCAGGGGTTGTTCCTCCTCCTGCTCCACCTAGGCTACCCTTTCTTTCACCACCTCCCCTTCTGGCCAAGCCTCACTATACCTCGGTGGCGCTGAGGACTCAGTGGCTGGTGCCACAACTACTTCACAAGGAATCGGACGTTTGGATTCCTGCAAAAAGTCTATGTGACTTGCTTTTGGGCTTACGAGGCATACGGTGCCTTTTGCCTTAACCAAGGCTGTTCTCAGGTCCTCTATGGTCTTTTGGCAGGGGCCATGGTCGGCACTCTCGCACCTGTGCTCAAGGGCCAGCTTGTAAGCTGCCTTAACTTCTACTATTCTCTCCTCCTGCGCTCTTAGCTGTTGTGTGAGGCGGGCGTTTTTCTCCCGTATTCTCGCTTCATGCATCTTTGCCTCAGTAACCTGGCATTCCAGGTACTCTATTCTAGCCTGGTGTTGGCTGGCTAAAACTTGGCATTCCTGATTCAGCGCGTGAAGCGCTGTGATGAGTTTTTCCCCACCCATGGCCTTTTCCTCTATTTCTGCTTCCTGTGCAGTGATTTTGGCTGCCTGTGCTGCAACGACTCTGTCCAAAATCTGGACTTGTTCCTTGTAGCACATCAGCCACACTGCCTTTCCACTGACTTTTTATGTTCTTTGCTCTCTGTCCACCTGATGGCTGCGTCTACCGGACGCCCATCCAGTAAGAGATCGGAAATCCACTGCTTAGTGAGATTTACCTTGCCAAAGACATAATCCGCTATCCTCTCATCCATAACATTTCGGCCATTCAAATCTGGGTCTAATACATTGCAATCCTGCTGCCAGTGTCCTGCCGCGGTCGCCATTTTCTCTAATGGGTTTTCAGATCACAGAGTTTTCTCTCTCTAGAGGCCTCGCTCTCTTGCACAGTAAAACCTTGAGTGGTTCGACCCACTCGCCCCTTAGGTTCTAGACACTGGACTTGGATGCAGGAACTACAATGTAGAGAATACTCAATAGGCCAGGTTTAATGGAAACAAAATGAAATTTTATTGCATAGAGTAAAACAAGTCAAATGTAAGTCAATAAAATGGTACATGGGAGGGAAAAACAAATTCATAATACATTACTAACTGAGATAGATACAGGCATATTATACTTTACAACAGTCATCATGAAATGGGGAAACACACGGAACATCGAGGGGCAACAATTCATTACCCGTAAAATGCCCACCCCCTAAGCCTAGCTAGATCAGATTGTGAGGGGCCAGAAACATGCTCACCAATCCAGTTGGAAAGTATAGAGTTTTGAAACAGGTCTGCGTTTTGATCCTTTCAGGCGTCCTGTCTCCACGTGGTCAGCACTGCGGGCTGCGACACTCTCTTCTTCCTTGAGGTGAAGGTCATGGACAGGCTGGACACTGGCAGGCCCGGACATCGGCGGGGACGGCGACCACCTGTTTGACCATGGTTGAAGAGGTCTCTTCGCGGAGTCTAGCTGATTACCATTTTCAGCTAGATTTCTTCTGTAGGGCTGCTGTCCTTTGTCTCGTCAATGGCCCAGGGTTTGTTGATGATCTCCCGATGGTTATCTCGGGGCGGGACGCAGACTCGAATCACCTTCTTGGTCTCTGGATCGACGTTCCTCCATGGTTCTCAAAAGGACAAGCTCAAAGTGCGTCTGGCTGCTTCCTTGATGGCTACCCGGGACTCCAGTTATACTTCTCAAAGAAGCCTTTATCTCCCGCCAAATCAAGGTTAGACTTTGTTTAACTTCTGGCGGGCTTGTATCACAACGGGGTAGTCATTATATTTAAACTGCTTTTGGGATGGCCGGTGATGGCCATCTCTGGTCTGGAATGACCTCGTATTGTTTTGAATGTCTTCTTGATGTCTTTAATGGGTCTTTGATGCTCCCCTCATGAATATAAAACTGTTTCCTTTTGTCTGGGTAAACATTTAGATGGCCTTTATCTACAGGCCGATCTGACTGGATTTGCATCCAATCCATATGTATGTGGCTGTGTCTGGTTTCGTTTTCTCCGAAACGGCCTTTCAGAACTTACTGTGGGCTGAATCCACAAAGGCTGTCTGGGGACTGCAGGAACCATTTTAAAGTGTCCAGAAAGTTAGTCACAGGGTCTGGCGGCCATTTTATGTGTCCCTTTTCTGGGCTTCTTTTAAAACAGTCTTTAAAAGTAAAGGCCTCTTCTGCCACGGGACCCTTATCTGACAATATTAATTTTGTGAATCTTACAGGTTCCGCAGCACAGAGTCCATCAGGCATTGGAAAGCCTGGGCAGCTTTCTTTAACCCAAACGGCATCTGTAAAAACTCAAAGAGGCCGAATGGGGTGATGACTGCGGTTTTCTGGACGTCTTGTGGATGAACTGGGACTTGGTGGTAGCCCCGGATGAGGTCGACTTTTGAGAACACGGTGTTCCCTGCCAAATGGGCAGAGAAATCCTCGCTATGGGGGATCGGGTACCGATCAGGAGTGGTGGCGTCGTTTAGTCGTCGACAGTCGCCGCATGGCCGCCATCCGCCGCCAGGCTTCGGGACAATATGCAGGGGTGAAGACCAGAGACTATTCGACCGGCGAATAATCCCTAACCGTTCCATGGTTGCGAACTCTGCCTTTGCGACTGCCAGCTTGCCAGGTTCCAGGCGCCGGGCCCGCGTGTAGACCGGGGGGCTGTTGGTGATGATGTGGTGTTCCACACCATGTTTCGTGGCTGTGGAGGAGAACGTGGGTCTTGTCAGGTCGGGGAATTCGCTGAGCAGGCGAGCGAACTCATCAGGAGTCGGGAACACACAGGAGACGGTGCATGACGTAGTGTTACTGCGGTAACATGGAAGAGAATTAAAAGTTGCTGCGTTGATCAGCCGCCGGTTCCTAACTTCGACCAGGAGGCTGTTGGCGCACAGGAAATCCGCGCCGAGGAGCGGCTGGGAAACTCTGGCCGTAACAAACTCCCAGTGAAAACGTTGCCCCCTGAGGCACACCTCCACTCGCCGTCTGCTGAAGGTCCGAATTGTTCCGCCATTCAAGGGCAGGGCCGTGATTCCCCGTCTGCACATCAAGGGCGGACGCGGGTAAAATGCTGTACTGCGCTCCGGTGTCGCACAGAAAACGATGACCGGAGAGAGTATCAGTGATGAACAGCAATTTTCCCGCATTGCCGATCGCCATCGTGGCCGCGGGGTGCCCGTTAGACCCGTTCCTCGGTGGTCGCAATGTCAGTTGTTGGTTTTTTTTGGTGAAAACTGCAGGGAGGGCAGCAACGCCTCGCCTTCGCGCCGAACTGCGCGTGGTAGAAACACAGCCCAGCAGGCTGACGAGCTGGGGCGGCGTCTGCAGGGGATGGGTGCCTTGTGGCGGCACAGTAATGCCGAGTTACAGCGAAAATTTTGTCAGCCTCCGCAGCGAGTGTTGCGCAGTCTTCAGTTTCAGATCAGGCAGTTGGCTGAGGAAAATCTCGCGGAATAGGAAACATTCTCGTTCTGAGCCCAGGCGTGTGAGCATTTGGCTCATCAACTCTGAAGGCTTGGAGTCCCCGAGCTCGGGCATAGCGAGTAATTGACGGGCGCGCTCCGATTTTGTGAGGCCGAAAACCTGCAGTAACCACGCTTTGAGGGTTTCATACTTGCGCTCCATTGGGGGGTTTTCGAGGAGGCTGACAATCCAAGAGGCGGTAGAGCTGTCGAGTGCGGAGACCACGTAAAGATACTTGGTCTGATCCGCATCGATGTTCCTCAGGGCGAACTGGGCCTCGACCTGAATAAACCACGAGGGCGCTTGCTGCTCCCAGAACTGCGGTAGCTTTAGCGAAACGACGTTTGCTTCCATGCTGTGCTCTTCTTTTGTGAAAACGTTCACAAAAACGGGGTCACCAATGTAGGAATTAACGAATTCCTACGAATAACTGAGATCGCCACAGGAGAACAATCAAACAGGTCTTTACTCAAAGGAGATGCCATGAGGACTGCCTGGGCAGTCCTGTGGTTTGCGACGTGACGTCATCGCATTTGCCCGCGATTTCCCGCGCTCTTAAAGGGGCCACGCCCCATACATGCAAACTCTATATACAAAACACAGTAATGCCTAACACAATGGTACAGGTTTAGGCTGGTGTTAGAACATCGTTAAAGAGAATTATATACAGTTAGTCAGAGTCATTCAGTGGTTTTGCCACAATATATCCTTTTGCCTCAAAATTTGGGTTTAGGTCACTTTTGCATGATATCATTGTGGCACACCAAAAGCAAACCACATGTTTGGCTCTCCTGGGCATTATCTGTGTCAAAAACAGTGAAAGCCCCTCTTAAACAAAACAGGAAGCCTCACCAAAAATATAACTTTGACAGCTTCTAATTGAACAGGGCTGCTGTGTAAAAGGTCAAGATCTCTAAGTGATATTGAGGCAGAAATTCCGATCCCTATGGGTAGGTGCACGCTGTGTACTCACCCATAGGGCCATCGGAAATGCCAGTTTCAGGCATGCACTGCGCATGCGCTGGAAACCGGCATTTCCGATCTGTCAAGAAAGCTCTTGACAGATCCTCCGGCTGCACTGGAGCAGGGCATCTGCGGGTGGAGAGTTCCGGTTTTTGGAGATCCTCCGCGCACAGAAAACACTTACAATTCTCACGCCTGGCAAAAGCAAGGCCTGCTTTTACCAGGATAGAAGTTGAAAAAAGTTTTAAAAAACAATTTTTCCACTGATTTATCATTTTAAAATACTTTAAAGAATGGTAAGTTTATTTTTAGCCCCGTTAAAAACTTTAATTTTGTTTTTCAAAAAATAAAATTTTTGTTTAAAATACTTAATTTATGTAATTTAAAGTCATTTTAAAAATGTGATTTTTTAAAAAAAAATTATTTAAAATTTTACTATGTTTTTGGGGGTGACCTCTATTCATATATTTGACTAATCCAAATGTATGAATGGAGATTCCCTTCTTTGATTGGCTCCCCATGGCCCACGTGATCCCAGGGACACAGCGAACCGCCTGCGCCTCTGGGATACGTGGGCTCTGCGCACCGGCAGTTTGGGGAGGCCCAGCAGCGGAACTCTGCGCCTCCCAGGAGCCCTCCAGTCCAGGCGCAGATTTTTCCAGGTCGCAGCCCTCCGCCCGCGGGAGGCCTGTGAACTGAATTTCTGGGCCTTATTTTGGACAGTTTCAGCTTTGCTCCTAGTTAAGATGACACCTCAACACAAAACTGTTCATAATTTGGCACTGTTTGTTCAGTCTCGCTGAGAAACCCTATAACAGGGACTGCTGTTGGCAATTAAGTGTCAGTTGGGAAAATGCTCTTCTAAGTTCTCAGGCACATTTTTGAAGCAGTGTATGGGGGTGGTGGTCAGGGGGGGGGGTGCGGCTTTGAACTGTATCTGGCCTGGGTTTTACCTGACCTTGGAGTACTTCAGAATGACACTTTACACAAACAGAAAAACATTTCAATTCTCAGTAGGCTCATCGCTCACTTTGATTAGCACATTGTAAAATTAAAAGATGAAAAAATAGTGCTGAATATTTTTCTACTGTTAAAGAATTAGTACAGTGGAACCTCATTAAACAAACCAGAAAAGCAATTCTGATCAGAGGTCAGCTTATGAAGGTCTGCGTCCTTAACGAAGTTTCATTACAGACCAGGAGAATCATTTATATTAATAAGACATTTTTTAATAAAAAGGTTTTTCACTACAGCTGGATACAGCATGGAGGGGTTAACTGAAAGAAATAGGCTGACCCAGATACAAACTACATCTGGTTTTTACACGCTTAAATCTTTTGAAGAACAAATTATGAAGTGTTCTGTTTTAAAGGGGTCCTGTGACCCAAATTAGGCAAGCCCCAATTTAGTGGATGGATGATAAGAAATTGATACAGTTACTGTGGTTAGTCACATTCTGCCGTGATGGAAAGGAACAAGAGAAAGTGGACTGCTAGCTCTTAGCATGTATCCCTAAGTGCAGGATTTCCTGCCTATTAAAATACTGCTTAGCTCTGTAAAAATGTACCCCTTATTAGTAACAATTATTAATGTAGATTTTGATGGGCATTAAATGCAAGATTCTTATGTTTTATTCCTTTATTAACTCCTACCATCTCTTTGAAATATGCATAAAGTTTTTTTTTCTTAAAGAATCATACTGACCCCTGGCTGAATTTACTTGCCAAAGCACAGTACAGAATTCTGAAAATCTTAGCAGAATTGCTCTTGATTGTTAATAATGATTGCACCACTACCGCATGTATGGGAATGTGACAAGTACTCATCAGCATCTAACTCGACCAAATGCAAGTCGGAATAGAATAATTATGGTGGAATTAAGCAAAATTGGTAATCTTCATATTTTCTCTGACAAATGTTTTTGAATTTAAATCCAAGGTGAGGATTTTTTAAAATGTTAGCTAGTGTAATTTATCGGCTTTAATATTGATGAGACATAATTAAAATTTTTAGAATTTTCATTGTCTCTTTTTAAGAATTATGTAAACCATATCACTTTTGTTGCAATTTAAATTGAAGCCAATGGGAATCGGGGAAAATGATGCACTGGCTGGAGTCATGCCTAGCACAAAGGAAGATGGTTGTAGTTGTTGGAGGCCAATTATCTCAGCCCCTGAACATTGCTGCATGAGTTCTTCAGGGCAGTGTACTAGGCCCAACCATCTTCAGCTGCTTCATCAATGACATTTCCTCCATCATAGGTCAGAAGAGGGGATATTCGCTGATGATTGCACAGTGTTCAGTTCCATTCGCAACTCCTCAGAGAATGAAGCAGTCCATGCCCGCATGCAGCAAGACCTGGACGACATTCAAGCTTGGGCTGATAAGTGGCAAGTAACATTCGCACCACACAAGTGCCAGGCAGTGACTATCTCCAACAGGAGAGTGTCTAACCACCGCCCCTTGACATTCAATGGCATTACCATCACTGAATCCCCCACTAGCAAGACCTGGGTGACATTCAGGCTTGAGCTGATAAGTGGCAAGTAACATTCGTGCCACACAAGTACCAGGCCATGACTATCTCCAATAAGAGAGAGTCTAACCACTACCCTTTGACATTCAACAGCCTTACCATAACTGAATCCCTATCGACATCCTGGGGGTCACCATTGACCAGAAACTTAACTGGACCAGCCACATAAATACTGTGGCTACAAGAGCAGGTCAGAGGCTGGTTATTTTGCAGCGAGTGTCTCACCTTCTGACTCCCCAAAGTCTTTCCACCATCTACAAGGCACAAGTCAGGAGTGTGATGGAATACTCTCCACTTGCCTGGATGAGTGCAGCTCCAATAACACACAAGAAGCACGACACCATCCAGGACAAATCAGCCCGGTTGATTGGCACCACATCTACCACCGTAAACATTCACTCCCTCCACCACCAGTGTACCGTGGCTGCAGTATGTACCATCTACAAGATGCACTGCAGCAACTCGCCAAGGCTTCTTCGACAGCACCTCCCAAATCTGCGACCTCTACCACTTGGAAGGACAAGGGCAATAGGCACATGGGAACTCACCACCTCCAAGTTACCCTCCAAGTCATACACCATTGTGACTTAGAAATATATTGCCGTTCCTTCATCGTTGCTGAGTCAAAATTCTGGAACACCCTCCCTAACAGCACTGTGTGAGTACCTTCGCCACACGAACTGTAGCGGTTCAAGAAGGTGGCTCACCACCACCTTCTCGAGGGCAATTAGGGATGGGCAATAAATGTCAGTGATGCCCACATCCCACATCCCATGAACGAATTTTAAAAAATGCCTATATTCAAAATAAAATAATTCGTTTTTATAGTCCTTGTCAAAGTTCTGCTTTCCTGAAAATGTATTTTGTATGCATTTATATTTAATATTAAGACATCTTCCTACAGTCTTATTAAATTGTCCTTTTCAATCATGTGTCTTTGTGTCACGCCTATTTTTAAGGAAGAAGTTGTGTTCTACAGTTTGTACAGTGGCACTAAAGCCATGTTTTCAACAGTATACACTCAAGGAAATGTAACAAAATTGTGTGACCTAACCTGTTCCCCGTGTCGTATGGCTGTGCCATCATTATCACTTATTTGGCACTAGGATAGATAACACATGCACAGCTGCAGTGACTACAAGGGCTATCCATGTGTAAGAGAGAATCAAATATGAAAGTACATTAAATAGTTGGCAACATTCCATCTGTTTGACTCTGCAAGCATCAATGAAAGAACAATGATGAGAAAATGACCACCTTGTGGCTCCAAGAGGCAAGTGACACAGCAAGTGCCAGGCATTGACTATCTCCAACAAGCAAGTGTCTAACCATCGCCCTTTGACATTCATCGGCATTACAATCACCCAATCATCCACCATCAATATCCTGAGGGTCACCATTGACCAGAAACTTAACCTAAATAGAGTGCTAACAAGAGCAGGTCAGAGGCTGGGTATTCTGTGGCAAGTGCCTCACCTCCTGACTCCCCAAAGCCTTTCCACCATCTACAAGGCACAAGTCAGGAGTGTGATGGAATACTCTCCACTTGTCTGGATGAGTGCAGCTCCAACAACACTCAAGAAGCTCGACACCATCCAAGACAAAGCAGCCTGCTTGATTGGCACCCCATTCACCACCTTAAACATTCACTACCTCCACCATTGGCGTATCGTGCTGCAATGTGTACCATCTACAAGATGCACTGCAGCAACTCACCAAGGCTTCTTCGGCAGCACCTCCCAAACCTGTGACTTCTACCACCTAGAAGGACAAGAGTAGCAGGCGCATTGGAACACCACCACCTCCAATTCCCCTCCAAGTCATACACCATCCTGACTTGGAAGTATATCTCCATTCCTTCATCGTCACTGGGTCAAAATCCTTAACCTCCCTCCCTAACAGCACTGTGGGAGTACCTTCACCGCACGGACTGCAGCGGTTCAAGAAGGCGGCTCACCACCACCTTCTCAAGGGCAACTAGGGATCGGCTTGCACAGCTGAAATGATATTTAAGCTATTGGCCTCAAAGGGCTCATGCATTAAGTAGTTCAACATCCAGCATCGCTAACATAGATAGATGAGTTGCATTTTGCAACCATGTATCTTCAGCATTACCAGTTCCAGAGTACTGAGGGAAATAATCACACACCTCAGCTCCATATTTCATAAATAAAATGATATGAATCTTAACAACATCAATGTTGCTGAAAGGATCATCAGCTGAACTGCAGACCACTGGAAGCTACAGTAAACCAACTGATTACATGAACCACTATGTGAAATGCATTGGACTCATGGGTCAAACAAAAAAGGTTGACAGCATTTCTAACAAAGCAGATCTAATCATCTCCATAGGCGGTCAACAACTAGAAAAAAACTGAGCAGATCATGCACCTCAAAAATACAGTGATATACGAAAGACATAAAAATAGAGGTGAATTTCCGCATCAGTGAAGCAACAAGTTCTGGGGGTATGGAAATATTGCCATGACAAGGAAGCAGTTTGGTCATTCTTTGGTCTGTAAGGTAGACAAAACTGAACCTTCTGCAATTCTAAGGAGAGAAACTTGGATGTCTACCATCACAGCTGTCTCAGAGAAATACGGATCATGTAAAATGATTTTGCTGCTGATATGGAAGTCAGACAATTAATTAAATGAATCCACCTTCTAGTGGTTTGGGTTTATTAATACAGGAATTGCATGGCTATTCAAATTGAGCTGGAAACATAGCAGACCAGCTACCGATGTTAAAAAAGACAATAAAAGGAGCTTTTGCAGTATTTGGTCATTCGGAAACTGACAAAGAAGTGCTGAACTCATATGCAAAGGTGACAGAAAATGGATGTGCTTTGTCACTTAAAATCATGCCAGTAGATGAGGCGGATTTAGTATGTTGAAAAAATGCTACTTGGTATACTAATGGGTGGCATCAGCTATGTGACTATGTTATATAAGTAACCCTTTCTATCCTAGATAGAAAGGTCAACATCTCAAACCAAAAGGCCAACATCTCAAATATTTAATGATAGCTGATGGGAATATAAGGAGATCTTCATGAGTCTTAGGATTTGAACAAAATTATTGGACTAATGACAGTCAATTTGATTTTTTAAAGAAGGAAAAAGAAGCTCTTTTCCTTAAATTAGTCGGGGCTGACTTTCCGTTTGTTTCTGTTAGTTATATCAGCACAATCTAGGTGGAATCGGTCGAACTGGCACAAAAGATCGGGGAATTTTAAAAGTAAGTGTGTTACGCCCAAAACCTATTACGTACCTTCATGTTTTCCGCAATCTTTTCCATTGGCTCAAGATTCAATTTGCCCAAATCAGGCCCCATCCATAAATTGGCCACACCCCCAGGTTGAAATTGCAAGATTTTGCCGATTGCCCTGGTTCGGGAAGGCTCTTTAAATTGTGCTCATTTTCATAGGTGCACAGACACTAGTAGGCACATTTTAAAAGTTTTTTTCATAGTAAAAATTATTTAATTTACTAAAAACTGACTAGTGTACACCAATGAAACTATTAAATGTTTCATTATATTTTTTTAAGTCATTTTCAGTGATTTAAAATCAGGTTACTAACAGGCGGAGGACTGAACAATCTTATTAAAAATGCTTATTTTTGGTGATAAACCCATTTTGAGCTGTATTAATAAAACCGCACCAGGTTACCGCTCTTAAATACATCAAGGGGCAGAAATTCCAATCCCTACGGGTGTGTACGCGCTGTGAACTCACCCGTCGGGACATCGGAAATGCCAGTTTCAGGCATGCACTGCGCATACGCTGGAAACCGGCATTTCCGATCTGTCAAGAAAGCGCTTGACAGATCCTCCGGCTGTCCTGGAGCAGGGCCTCTGTGGGTGGAGAGTTCCGTTTTTTGGAGACCCTCCGCCCGCAGAAAACACTTACAATTCTTGCGCCTGGTAAAAGCAAGGCCTGCTTTTATCAGGATAAGAGTTGAAAAAAAGTTTTATAAAATTTCCACTGATTTATCATTTAAAAATACTTTAAAGAAAAGTAAGTTTATTTTTAGCCCTGTTAAAAACGTTAATTTTTTTCAAAAATTTAAATTTTTGTTTAAAGTAGTTGATTTATGTAATTTCAAGTCATTTTAAAAATGTGATTTTTAAAAAAATTTATTTAAAGTTTTACTATGTTTTGGGGGTGATCTCTATTCATATATTTGACAGGTCTTCCTGTCAATTGTATGAATGGAGATTCCCTTCTGTGATTGGCTCACCATGGCCGACATGATCCCTGGGACGCTGCAAACCGCCTATGCCTCTGGGATATGTGGGCCCTGTGCACCAGCAGTTTGGACAGGCCCAGGAACAGAACTCTGCACCTCCCAGGAGCCCTCTGGTCTTGGCACAGATTTTTCCAGATCGAACGGAATTTCTGGGCCAAGGAATACTTTTTAATGGAAAGAAAAAAAATAAGGAAACGATTATGTTCTATTCCACTGACCGTTTGCGCTGGTTCATGGAATATACATTTGAGATTATGCAAATGAACTTCAGCGGAAACCTAAAGCCTAACCTAACCAGGCCAATTGCAAGCACATTTTGGGCACAATTTCCTGACTGCGCCCAAAGCGGAACTCTACCCTGTCATGTTAATAGCTTGATAACCACCATTTGAACTCGGATTGCGATCTTAATCTTTAATAAATCTTTAATAAATCTTCCTAAAAATTATGTTAAATATAATTGGTTTGATTTGTAGAAAATGTTAAGAATGTATAATATTTCTAGGAAACAATAATAGGTAATGCATATAGAAATATTTAATCTGTATTTGCAAAATTTCTCTTTTTAATATGCTGAGGTGTAACCTTGAAAAATCAATATGTTTGCATTTGTATAATCATGAGATTATGCAGTTTCTTCGCACACAGCTCATTTTAAACCCTGAGGCTCTTTTGGGACTTTATACTTACAATCCAATAGAATAGTGATGGTGGAATTGTTCAAAGACACATTTATTAACCCGTTCAGAGGATAAGTTACTGTGTCTGTAAAGGTTAAAGGAACCCTCATGTAGATTGGAGTCAGACTGAAATACATCTGATGAGTCTGTGTATGCTTTTCCAATTATAAGGTTACTTCTTTCACAAAGAAAAACATTACTGGTGCAAACAAGAGCAAAACATAAGTATGTATCTGTGCCATGATTTCCCATGGTCTGTCTGTGCATTGCACCTAATACCACTACTACTTTCGTATGATGGGAATAGCTTATAATGGGGTGTCTAGTTTAGCCCTCAGTTCGATGGCCTCCTGAGATGCCGAGTGGAGAAATGAAGTGCCTCCCGCAACAGATCTTAGTGGGCAGGTTGATGTGATGTGTTCCACGGTCCGAGGCTCATGGCTACAGTCGCACTTTGGGTCGTCTCTCATCTTCCACTTGTGAAGCAGGTGACCGCATCGTCCAGGCCCTGTGTGGATTCGATTGAGCACTGTCCACTGTCTTCGAGGGAGGTCGAAGCCAGGGACCTCTGCTGTTGGGTCAGTGATGAGGTGTTGGTTCTTTATGTTGCACACGTCCCACAATTCCGTCCATCTGGATAGTGGGTTGTTACCAGCTCCATGAATATCGGCTGCTGTTTCCCAGAATGGCCAGTGTGATTTTAAGCGCTATTGTGGTGGGTTTTTCAAGTCTTCGTGAATGGGAAGGTCATGATTTTTTCCCATCTCATGGATGCACGGTGGCGTCACGGCAAATGGCAGGCGGGGCAATGTGGGACAGCACCAGGAGCCACTCAGTTGGAGTGGAGTTAAGTGTCCCTGACACTGTCCTCATGGCGGCATTTAGCTGCACCTCCATGATTTTTGTGTGGCAGCTGCAGGACCATGAGGCAGAGCATTATGCTGCAGCAGAGTAAACTAGGGCCACTGTTGCGATGCGAAGAGTTCTGGCTGTGCTCCCCCATGACATTCCAGCGAGTTTCCGGACCAGGTTCACCTGATTTTTCTTTTTTGGCCAGTGTTGGTGAGATGACATTGATAGGTGAGAGTCTTGTCCAGGGTGACACCCAGGCATTTTGGGTGTGGTTCATGGGTAAGTCGCTTTCCACAGAATGAAACATTGAATTCTTGAATGGCGTTGTCGTTCAGATGGAACGCCGACCCAACTGTCTTCTCTGGATTGGGGCGGAGGTGCCAGGTCTGAAAGTAGCATTCCAGTAGGTCCAGGTCGCTTGTGAGCATCCTACTTACTTCCTCTAGTGTTGCTGCCTGCGTCAGCAGTGCTATGTCATCGGCATAGGCGAACGTCCGGAATTTGGTGCAGGGCATGTCCGGCGTATAGATTTTGAAAAAGGCCGGTGCAAGGACCAACCCTTGTAGCAGACCATTGTTGAGCATCCGTGTTCAGCTGGTCTTGTCACCAAGATAGACGTGGAACTTACGATTGCTCATTAGGTTGTTGATAACCTGAGAGTCTTGCAGCATTGGGTGATTGGCTGATTCAGTAGCAGGCCTTCACGCCGGACAGCGTCGTATGCTGATGACAAGTCTATGAAAGCAACTCCAGTCATCAGCTGCTTCTGGAACCCTACTTCAATGTTGGTCACTGCTGCAGAGAGACATTAATGTCTTGAACTGATGAATAGATGGTTTGTATGTGTATGTATTGATGCTAGTGTAGCTCTATGCAATGCACTTTTACTTTATCACAAAAATAAAGGTTTTATTTTTAAACAAAACAAGTAAGTAGTTAAAGGAAGAGTACTTGGGGGAAGTATGGAATGTGTTAGATCAAATTGAACAGCTTGGATTTGGCATAAGGCCTGTGCTACAAGTAGTAGGCAGGGAGGAGGTAGGCAGCAAAATTGAGATCATGAAAGAGCAGCCAATTGGAGGATTTTTATAGAGAAGTGAAATTGCTCTTAATGGGGTGTGAAATAGATAATGATATCCATTCCAACCTCAATTAAACAGCTTCATTTCACAACCTACACAAAATTTCAAATAAACTGGCCTGCTATCATTTTTTTCTGGCAGATGTTGGAATATCGTTGCATCAAAATGATAATTTTGGAAGCTAATTCCTGTGCTGAAAAATATTACTCAAAACTGTAGATAGATTTTCTATTTTTTTATTTTTCATGCATATTCATCTAAATCAGGATAATTACCATGTCAAGGAATTGAGGAACAGACAGTAGCAATGTCCACTTTCAGTGTGAAGACAAAATTATATTTTTTTTCAAAAGAATCCCTTAGCTTCTATTGAGAAGATGATGATGCAATGTTATCCATATTACAAAAATGTTATGTGAGTTGCACAAACAATATTTACAGCAATTGTCAGGAAGGTGTGTGCACAAACAACAGCGAAAGTGGTGGTATGGGAGGTGAACAAGACGGAAGGTGAACAAACAGGAGGTGAACAAAACGTAGGAGGAGATATAGTACACATTAGACACATCACACAGCAGTGTAATGGCATCTTAAGCACTATCAAGTTAATGGATGCTGAATCCAGAAGCCAAATCAGCTTTCATTCGCTCTGCAACTGAATATCCACAAAATTGGAACCAAACCATCCATTTCATTTGTTCTGGTTGTGGTTAGTTTGGCAGAAAACCCAGGTAAGTTTCCTAGATTTCTAATGAACTGTTCTTGTTCAAAAATTGCAGTAGAAGCAAGGTTTAATGAAACTAATAGCACCCATCATTGAGAATTTGCTGTTGGGATCTTGCAAGGCATTATTGCCATGTTTGTATACAAGAGAGAGTACAAATATTATTGCGGTGTGCTTTCTGCTGATTTTCTTCCCTCCCTCCTTTTCTTCTGATGGTGTTGATTCTTTGGTGAGGTACAGTCCTATAAGCATTGATTGCCACAGGTATCTACTCGGGTTCAGTGGTACCAGTCGCTCCCTTAAACAATAACAACAACTTGTGTTTATAGTAATATCATTGTAAAACCTCCCAAGTTACTTCACGGCAGCGTAATCAAACAAAATTTGACGCCAAGTCACATAAGGAGATATTAGGACAGGTGGCCAAAAGCTTGGTCAAAGAGGTAGGTTTTAAGGAGCGACTTAAAGGAGAGTGAGGTAGAGAGGCAGAGAGGTTTAGGGAGGGAATTCCAGAGCTTAGGGTCTAGGCAGCTGAAGGCACGGCTGCCAATTGTAGAGTGATTAAAATCAGGGATGCTCAAGAGGCCAGAATTGGAGGAGCACAGAGATCTCGGATGGTTGTAGGGAGTTACAGAGATAGGTTGGGGTGAGGCCATGGAGGGATTTGAAAACAAGGATGAGAATTTTTAAATCGTGGCATTGCTGGATCAGGAGCCAATGTAGGTCAGCAAACACAGGGGTGATAGGTGAACGGGACATAAGCGATCTGGTTGCCTCCCATTTCCCTATGTCTGCTAATGCGTTGTGGGACCCAGGACTGTAACAAAGAAGGGGGAGGTGGGTGTCAGGCCGCAATCAAAGGGAGGATGTTTGCCTGGTATAAGAGAGGACCAAGGTTTCCTTGTGAGGCCTGGTGGAGCACTGCTGCCCCTCCTGGCCCACAAAGGAACCTGAAAAATATATTTAAAACGTACCTTCTGGGCCTCTTCTGGCCCAGGTTCCGCATCCCGGCAGGTTTTGCTTGACATCATCGGAATCAATCTGCATATTTAAAACCGAATCCTGCTTCCTTCCTGCTGGTGGCCTGCTCATCTGCTTAAAAGAGCAGGTTAATATGGGAATACAGTGGAAAGGAAGCAGGGTCAGAGCGGGTAAGTGATTCCCGTTATTTTAACTGCCACCCCTTGCCCGGTTTCTGGCAGGTGGTGGGGGGGCGGTTAAAATCGGGGCCCTGGTATCTGTGATGATACTTAAAATGGCTCCCTTCAAAGAGTAGCAGGCATCAAAGAATTGTAAAAACTGCGCAAGCGCAAAAATTTAACGGGACTGCGCCTTAAAAGAAACAGGCCGCGCAGAACAAAGCGCAGCTTATGGGGAACATTGCCCGGGGGGTATTTAACCAATAGGAAAGGGGAAGGTGCACAGTCAAAATAACTGTGCAAAACCTCATTGTCCCATTTCCCATTGAATCCCTTTTTTTAGGTGATTGGCTAATGCACTAATGCATGCAAATCGGGGTCCGATGATATCATTAGGACCCAATGCCATTTTAATGGCCTGCGGCGGTAAAACCTGACAAGAAAGAAAAACTTTCCTTAGTGGGACCAAGAGGAGCAGGACTGCTCCTTTGATCCCCCCCACCCCCCACCCCCCACATGGAAAGTCCGGCCCTCTGCTGCCCCAGGCCCCCTACCCCCTCCCACCTTTGAAATGGCCCTGATCCCCCCCACAACTTAACTTGGTGCCAGCAGGCAGTCTGCAAGCTTTACCATTTTGACCTGCCCCATGTAAAAGTGATTGAAAGAGATGAAGAGAAAAAATCTGAAGTTAAATCAGCTCTCCACATATTAGCAAGCCAAAAGAGAACATCGTTACTTACCATTAGAGAATAGCTAACGAAGTGAAAAAATGAAAGGTTTACACCCACCGGCGACGCTTCAGTTGACAGGTAATGTGGCTGAAAATTGGAGGAGATTCAAACAACGTGTGGGGTTGTATTTAGCGGCAATCGGAGCTGACGAGAAAAGTGATAATAAGAAATCGTCAGTGTTCTTACATGTCGTGGGTGATGAAGCGCTGGAGGTGTATAATAACTTCACATTCACTGCTGATGGAGACAAAATGAAGCTAGATAAAATAATGGAACAGTTTGAGGCCTACTGCATACCTAAACGTAACGTGACGTTTGAGAGGCACAGATTTTTCACATGTGTACAGAAAATGGGAGAGACTATTGATCAGTATGTGACTGAACTGAGAAACCGAAGCAAAACATGTGAATTTGGGGGACTGACAGACTCGCTGATAAAAGACAGACTGGTGTGTGGTATTCCAGATAATGGTCTAAGGGAAAGACTGCTAAGAGAGCAAGATCTAGACCTGGGAAAGCCATAGCACTGTGTAAGGCTACAGAGACTGTGAAGTCGCAGGCAAAGGAGCTGTTCAGTGACAATAGCTGCAACGTGGATGCAGTGAGTAAGAACGGATACAAACCGTTTAACAAAAAGAGTGCCAATGTGAAAAAAGAGGCGTGGCCAGCGAACGAAAATGAAAGGGACAATCGAAAGTCATGTAGTCAATGCGGTACACAGCATCCACCAAAAAAGTGTCCAGCATATGGTAAAACATGCAATAGTTGCAACAAAAACAACCATTATGCCCGTTGCTGTAAGAACCAAGCGCAACAAAGCAAGGTCCATACAGTAGATGAAAGCGAGATAGAGGAGTTCTATGTAGATGTTGTGTCTGAAAACAAAGAAGAAAAAAGAGACTGGATGTTGACACTAAAAGTGAATGACATACATATTCCATTTAAATTGGATACTGGAGCACAAGTTAATGTGATATCAGAGACTGATTTTAAGAAAATTAGACCCAGACCAAAGATACATGGAATCAAAGTAAAAGTGACAGGATACTCAGGTACTGATATACCAGTGAAAGGAAGATGCATTGTCAAAGTGACACACAAGGACAGAGAGCACACGCTAGCATTAATCGTGGTGCCAAAGCCTGTGAGAGACTGAACCTGATAAAGAGAGTCCTCGTTGTGGAAAGCGAAGGAGAGACAGTCTATGATGAACTGAATGTTGCGTACACACCGGGTAAGCTGATGTATACAGCAGACACGTTGTCTAGAGCTGTTGACCCAGGAGAGCCCGCAAACACAGTGAAAAGACTGATGTACAAGGCAAAAGACAGTGGAACTGACTTCTACCAGAGCATGCTTGTATACCGCACAACGCCGCTCGAGTGTGGTATGTCACCAGCCCAACTCCTTATGGGACGTATGCTAAGGTCAAACCTACCCATCCCAGAGAACCTCCTGAAAACAAAAGAGGGGGAGAAAGTGAGGAAGTTCAAAGAACAACAGAAAGAAAAGCAAAAGTACTACTATGACAGAGGAACACAAAACCTACCTGAACTCCACACTGGTGACCAAGTAAGGTTGAAAGACAAAACAAACACATGGACTCAGAAGGGAACTGTCCTGAGTGAAGTTCAACCAAAATCATACACCATTCAGACAGATGAGGGTGCTGTTCTGAGAAGAAATCATCGAGATCTTCTCATGGGACCAGCCACAGCAGGTCAAAAGACTGATACTGTTGAACAACCTGATCACACAGCTGAGAACCAATCATCTGAGGCAACAACTCAGATTCAAGGACAATCAATCAGAAAATCCTCAAGACACGTGAAGCCTCCTGAGAGACTCATTGAGCAAATTTAAGGACTTTTGTTATAGAAGGAAGTAATGTTATGTTATTCTTTCTTCAAGTTCTAGTGTATTGACATATTTCATGTGAACACACAAAGCAAGGTTAAAAAACCTTGATCATGATAATGACAATGTAAGTTCATTAAGTGTTACAGTTAAAATGCAGATTAATACAAAGAAAACATGTTGTTAGTTAAAAGTAAAATACTTTTGTTTTAAGAAAAGGAGATGTAATGATATCAGCAAATAGAGATGGTATTTGCCTGTTCGATTATGATGCCTTATCAGCATGTTTGCATGTATTGATTGCTTGTGCCTGACCAGCAGAGGGCATGTGACAGAGACAAGCAAGGCAGTTTAGTTTAGTTTCAGTTTCATTCTAGATGCATCACTAGCATCGTGTCTCCTGTAAAGCTGTATAAAGAGTTGAACAGACTTTAGATTAAAAGACATTCTCTTTCATAAATGTCTCGTCATTGAACCCACAAAGAAATCAATACACCCAAAGCCTTGCAGCTGCCTTTTTCCACTCGTTTCAGGGGTTCAGCTGGCCAGCGGGATGCAAATGAGGCCCAGGTGTTAAATTAGCCTGGGCGTAAATCTGATGTGGTCAGGCGGGTCTCATGCTCGCTCTGCCAAAACCTGCTCCAAGTTAAAATCCCCCCCCCCCTAAAGTATTACATATCTCCTGATTGTCCACACATTGCAAACAAATAGCCCATTGTTTGGGAACTCCAACATACAGCTCATCTCATATTATTAATCACCTCTTGACTGTCACCGATTTACATCTCAGCATGGGATTGTCTTCAGCAATTAGCCATTGTCGGGCAAGCTTCTGCTCATGATGCATTTTATGGAACCTTGATGTTTGGGGTACACAACAGGTGGGAGTGGGTTGGTGCCCAGTATACAACCTGCCCAATTTTCCTTTGAATGGGCCCTTTTCATCGAAAAAAGATGACTACACCATCTCAAAACATGACAATTGCTCGGCTGGCTGTTCTTTAAGCGTGATCCTAGACGGTCAGTGTCAGTAAACAATTTAACAACAGGAGCAGCATAACACAGCCTAACCCGGTTGCCATCTAAATAATGATCAGAAGCAGGAATCTTCCGCTTTAGCCTCTTTAACCCAGTGGTGCGGTGTCCAAATGTAACAATCCTACTATGGCCTCAGCCGAGATTAGCTAACACATTACAGATGGGGATTGAAAATACGACCTTCCTTTTCTTTATTGCTCAGCCAGTCATTGAGTTAATCAGCTGAGCCAATAGGGGGGTTGCATTTTTTTTTGCTCCCGCAAAAAACTCGGAGGGACACAACAATTCCTCAGAATTCCTCACAAGAGAGGGAAAAATTGGAATTTAAGATTCTCCTCCGCCACCTCATGCCTCATCCCAAACCCTTGCTTGCTTTTGCACACATTTTAGTGGCTTCAGGCAGAAAAGAATTGACAGATTCTTGGAGCTATATTTTGGCCCAATCTTTCAGACTGAATGAGGTGCAGTTAAGGAGCCCAACGCGCACACATTGATCCTCATTGTAAATCAATTATTTGTTTGTAAGGGTTGTTCCATCCCTAAATTCTCTTTTGTTCTTGGTTGGGTTCTTCAGCTAACTCCATCAAGTTAAAGCAGTCACAGTTTGAGGCTAGGCGATGCATCCAAAAAACGATTCAATCTTTTCTCAGGCTTGTTTTGAAGGACATACCTTTTCAAAAACTTTTAAAGCTAAATGTATTCTAATTTAATAACAAAACAATCCCAGGCTTAAATCAAGTGCAGCACAAAGCGTTACCTCAGGAAAAGCCAGCATATTTCATTAATTGTAACCAAATGCACTTGACCTTGCCTAATTGGAATTTTCTTGCTCAATGAGGTTTGTCGGATAGGGAATCGGCTATGCTGCCACCTTTAAGTATTTGATCTACAAAGTGGATGTGTGGTGGCATGAGCAATTTTTCTTTCCCCATATCACTGTCTGTCATTGAAGTCACAAATTAATCAAACAAAGAGTTTTAATGACAGATTAACGATCAGCTCAATACTTTTGTCATTTCAAATTCAGATGTGAATTTCACTGCTTTGTGCTGCTGATTTTCCTCTTACGTGACAATTCAAATGACATTACCTCAGCCATGAGACCAACATGGATCAGCATAGGCAACTAGCCATGCTGGGCATGTCTTTCATTGGGGTTTGCAAATGTAAGTAGATCAGCCGTCAGTGACTTGAACTGCAGAATGGATTTAATTTTTTTTAAATGATACACCCTCTTTTTTTCCACAATCAGCCCCACCCCCCATCTCTTCTGAAGAATTGAATCCTTGCTGGGATACTATTCCATGGAATTTAATCACTCTCTGGTACCAGGTGGCCATTATTCACGTGCAAGTCTTGATAGTAAATGCTGGTAAGATACTTAAGCTGTGTAAAACTGCTAAGTCATTCAGGAGTGTGGACTCCTCTTTTTAAGTTATTTCTTATTTTTCACTTTCTTTAGTCCTCTTGCCCTTCACACTGTACCTAAAACTTCTGCTCCTAAAAGACCCTCAAAAGTTTCATACATTTGCCTTTGGTACACCTTTAGAGCCAATGTAATGCTAGAGAGTACCAGAGTAACTGGGAGCACTGGAGGTTGCCATTAGATTATTTGGCCTACTTGTCAAACCCACGTTCGGCACCTAATGTAAAGAAAATCTTGGTTCTACAGTTTTATGGCAATCTCTTCCATTTTAGTACTGGCCAATGCTACCTCCTAATTGTTCAGTTGAAATCCTTACTTGACTTGTGAAGCTGAGTAAGTAGATTCTTGGCTTGTTCTACTCTCAATGTCCTTGATACCCAGTCACTCACAGAAGCAAGCATTTCTGTAGCAACTAGTCATGCATTGCTTTCTTCAGAGGTTCGATTGATGCAACAAGAATTTTGCATGAAAGATACATAGAAACATAGAAACATAGAAGATAGGAGCAGGAGTAGGCCATTCGGCCCCTCGAGCCTACTCCGCCATTCAATGAGATCATGGCTGATACATTACGGGATTCACACTTCTGACGGCTTAAATATACATTTCATGTAGGCAACCCAGGCATTCAAACATATAGCCATAAATCATTCATAATCTATTTGCCTCTATTCAACTTGAATTTCTATTCACTGGATCTCCAGCTACTTAGTTTATAGCATTTCCTTTTTGCCTAACTGTATGAACAGTTTCACCATTATTATGTCATCTGTAACTGCTATTATTATTTCAAAGGCTTTCTTAAGGTCAATGTCTGGGCCTTTCATCAGCCTGTCTTGAATGTGGCTGTTTCTTACTCCAAACACAATTCTATCATACAAACATACGAACAGTGAAGGACAGGAAAAGACTCTCTGCTCCATCCAGCTTGTCCCACACAATTGTGATACCTTCACAATAACTCCCCGCCCCACCCAAAACCATGTGATCTCCTGGGAGAGGTGAAAAACCAGCTAAAAATCCAGGCCAATTTGGTGGGAGGGAATAACTCCTGAGAAATTCCTCTTCGACCTTTTAGGCGATTAAAACTAGTCCAGGAGATCACTGTGGGCCTGATAATTCTATGCATTACCTATCTTTTGTAAGCAGTGATCTCTGCCCAGCCAGAAACAGGCCCAGCTCTCGTTTGAATTAATTCAGCGAATCGGCATCCACCGCACGAACCAAAAGCCTGTTCCAGAGGTTCCCTATTCTCCTCTTGACATCTATTCTAAATATGGCCTATACAACTTTAAATTGTTACCCTGGTCCTCCCTAACCTATTTAATTGAAACAAACTCTGAACTCGAGCACAATCTATGCCCTTTCTCATCTTATAAACCTCAATCAGATCACCCCAAAGTCTGCGCTTCTCTAAAGTATAGAGTCCCAGTTCTTTTAGCCTATTTTGATAACTAAATGCTTTAAACTGGAAATTAATTTAGTGGCCCTCCTCTGTACCTTTTCCAAAGCCTGAATATCTCCCATCATGTGAGGAGACCAAAACTGGATACAGTATTCCAACTGAGGACTGACCAAGGCCTTGTACAAGGACACGATAGTATGTTTTATCTCATAGTCAATTGTTCTGTAAATGCACCTGAACACTCTATTCATTCTAGCTATTGTTTCACTGCATAGCTCTGTGATGAAATATTCATCATCATCACTGCCTGTGACTGAGATCGGTTTCAGTGTCATTTCCCTTCCCCCAGACCTCATTGTATTGTGTACTGGAATGTGCTGTATTGTATACTGGAATGTGCTGGAATGTGCTGTGTGTAGGGCTCCGCCCATACCTGGCCCCGTTTGTAGGCTGGCTCAGTCTGGCCTCAGTCTCCAGAAGGAAGACATCTCTCTCTCTTACGTGTTACGTTCTAAGTTAATAAAAGCCTTGTTTTTGTTCTGCTAACTTCGAGTCTCGGAATTATTGAGGCACATCAAGCTCATGAACCTTTAGAGATCTATGCACTAGAATGCCCAGACCTCTTTCTTTCTCCACCTGCTTTAATGCTTTTCCCTGAAAGGTGTATGTATGTTGAGCATTTTGCCCTGCCCACATGCATAATACTGCACTTTTCCAAATTATACATCAACTCCAGTCCTAATACTCGCACAAATCTTGGTATCATCTGCAACTTTGCAGATCATGCCCCCTACCCCTACATCTAGATCATTAATAAAAATAGTGTGGTGGAGCCACCAGGGGGACTCTGATCTAATGTACATAATTATCTTTAACAAATTATTAGCTACAGAATGAATCTGTATCTTTGTTCATATCATTGCATGTACATAGCGCGGTCCCTTTAAGAATGAGACCAAACGCGATGACGTCATCACGTTGATCACGTGATCCTCCAGCGGCAGGAAAACGTGATGACGTCATGACGTCAGGCTGGGGAGCCGCCCTAGCCAGTCCTCGTGGAGCCAGCAAAGAGTACAGACCTGTAATGTAGTTCTCCTGTGTTTTCGTTTTAAACTCTGTTGATTAGTATTAAACATCGTTTGTTTGATAGACTGACTCGACCTCAGTCCTTTAGTTAGGAATCTAGCCATTCCTACAATAGTAAAGAGCAACAGTCCAAACACCAATCCCTACAGGACACCACTGGTGACCAGACTCCAAACTGATCCAAATCCATCTATAACTACTTTCTGCCTATTGCCTTCCAGCCAGTTCTCAATTCAGCTCAATATATTACCACTAATACCAAAGGCCTCGATGTTGTGGACAAGCCTCTTGTGTGGTACCTAGTCAAAAGCTTTTTGGAAGTCTAAGACACTTTAGGAGTACTGTGCATTTTTGGACACCATGGCCCAGAAATTCGGGTCGGGGGCTTCCCGCAGGTGCAAGTTGAGCTCTGGGCTCCCGTGGAATTCCTCTCCGGGGCCTGGCCCAGGTGCTTGCGTGTCCCAGGGGCGTAGTTAGTGCGATGCGTCCCCTGGGATCACGTGAGCCATGGACAGCCAATCGGAGTAGGGAATGCTCCATTCATAAGTCTGACAGGAAGACCTGTCACACTTATGAATACTATCGGCCCCAGAATAGCATTAAACCTCCAAATAAATTTTTAAAAAACATCACACTTGTTAAATAAACTATAAATTACATTAAATAACTATTTTAAACAATAATTTAAATTTTTGAAAAAAATAATTTTATATTATAACGGGCCGAAAAATAAACTTACCTTGCTTTAAAGTATTTAAAACTAATAAACCTGTGGAAGAAATGTTTTAATTTTAATTAATTGACCACTTACCTTGCAAAAAGCAGGCCTTACGCCTGCTTTTTAAATGTGTAACCTCGCGTGAAAACCTGTAAAAAAAAACGAAGTTCAAAGTGCACGCGCAGACTCCCCTGCACGCGCCTTCGACCTCTGAACCTCTTCGTTCAGAGGAACGGAAGTGCCGGTTTCCCGCGCATGCGTAGTGCATGCAGGAAACCGTCACTTCCAATCGGCCTACGGGTGAGTACCCCGTGCATACTCACCCGGGGCGGGCCGAATTTCTCGGCCTATATTATTGAAAGGATGTTGGTGCCATGGAAATAGAGAATAGTAGATTCATGAGAATGATACCAGGAATGAGAAGATATACTGTAACTATAATGAAACACCTGAAATCTAGGGCTGTGTTCACTGGAGCAGAAATGGTTAAGAAAAGGTTAAGGAGGGAATCTGATGCAAGTGTTCAATCTTATGAGAGTTTGTAGGATAATTAGTAAAAGATTATGGGGGAAAAATTCGGTTGATTAGCACCTCCCGTTTACGCCCTAAGAGGCGCGAAGCAACTAGTGCCCGGGCGGGCAATGTTTGCGGCGCTCGCGAAATTGACCAGAGTTTTTGTGGCGGTGCTGAACCCTATCGCCATTGTAATGTATATACCTTTAAGGGAGGAACTACTTTTTACAGCTCATGTATACTGTAGTACCAGCAGTGACCATACCTGTATATAGCACTGAGTAGTAATCTGTACAGGCAGTTCCACTGTGAGCCACGTTGAGTAAACGCCTGTTGTACCGTTTCTCCTGCAGTCTGTGTCTTATTATACACAGACACAACATTGGCGACAAGGCAAGTTCGAACCTACCTGCAACTCTGCATCACCTCCCGGGGATTCGTTCCTGGAGATCAGTGGATTGGAGGTCAAGGCCAGAGACTTGGGCGTCGACCACGGGCAACCGCCCAGTCATCCAGCAGAGACCCGAGAATTGCGGGGGAGGCTGTCGAGAGCCAGGCTTGGCTTTCCAGTTGAGGTGGTCCAGCGAAACGGGCTGGCAACAGAGAGTGCGCAGACCCTTCCCGGACAGCGGCGGGCTAGAGCCCGACCGAGCGGCACAGCAAAGGGCCGAGCAGCGTCGACGGGGGAGAGAGAGAGAGGGCAGAGTGCACAGGGCGCAGCCGGTGTTCAGGGGCCGAGCAGCATCGAAGAGAGGGAGAGAGAGACGCGCAGAAACCCGCGAGGCGCCACCATTTCCACGAGGACCGCCGAGAGCGGCGTTGGCAGCAGCGCAGGAGAAGTGCGCGAAACCTACAGGGCGCCGCCATTGCCACGAGAGCCGCCGGGAGCGGCGTTGGCAGCAGTGGGGGAGGAAGGAAAGCGCGGGAGACACCATTTTAAGCCATTGGGAGATGCCATTTTAAACCACACCCAAAATGCCGAAGAGTGGCAGTATCACCGCGTTTGACAATGAAGTCGAAGATTGGACTACATATGTTGAACGAATAGAGGTGTACTGCAAGGCAAATGAGGTGTCAGATGACAAGAAAGCGTCGGTATTGTTAAATTTAATGGGTGCAAAGATGTATGGTTTATTACGAAATCTAGTAACCCCAACGAAGTCAATGGAAAAGAGTTTTGAAGACATAGTAATGATACTACAGGAACATTTAAACCCCACACCGCTGCTGATAGCAGAAAGATTCAAGTTTCACAAACGGAACCAGCATAAGGGTGAAAGCAATGCTGATTATTTAACAGAACTGCGCAAACTATTGAAACACTGCCAGTTTGGAGTGGGACTGGCAGATACCTTAAGGGACAAGTTTGTGTGTGGGCTTCAAAGTGAAGGAACCCAGAAACGGCTTTTAGCTGAAAAGGACCTTACGCTGGAAAAGGCTTTCAGCATTGCGGTATCATATGAAGCAGCAGCACGGGGCGCTGCAGAGATACAACAGAGACCGCAAGAATATGGCACAAACGAAATGTCATATGGAACAGAGAAGTGCTATCACTGTGGCAGAACAACACACGACCAGAATGATTGCTGGTTCAAAGACAAAATGTGCAGACAGTGTGGAAAAGTAAGACACATAGCACGAGTCTGCAGGTCGAGAAAGAAAACCAGCAATAAGAAACCTACCAAAGAAAAGTACAAGAAGGTACATAAGATGACGGAGAATAGTTCAGATGAACAAAAGAGTGATAACGACTCCGAAAGCAGGGAACTGAGTTGTCTGAAACTACATAATGTGATCACAACGGAGGATCACCGAACCATTTGGGTCACTCTCAAGATAGCAGGAGTCCAGGTAAAGATGGAATTGGACACAGGTTCTGCCCTAACAGTCATAAACCGACGGGACTATGAGCGGCTATTCTCACACATACCCTTGAGAGACACAAAAATTATTTTGAAGACATACACGGGGCAAAAAGTCTACCCCAAAGGAAAAATAAGGGTGACCGTTATATATAATGGTAAGGAAACACCAAAACTAGACCTGTATGTATTGCAAGATGGAGGACCACCATTACTGGGACGTGAATGGATCCGGAAAATACAACTGGATTGGCATTCCATACAGGCACTGACTGTGGCTGACAAAAAGGATGAAGACGTCACACCTGGGCGACTGTCAAAGATCCTCACTGACACGAAAAATGTGTTCCAGCAAGGACTTGGAGCACTAAAAGGCATGACAGCGATGATTAAAATTGAAGAACACGCAAGCCCAAAATTTTTTAAGGCCAGACCGGTACCTTATGCGATCCGCCCAGCCGTTGAAGCAGAGCTGGAGAGTCTGGAACATTCAGGTGTACTGTCCAATGTAGACTGGAGCGAGTGGGCTACACCCATCGTCCCTGTGATGAAACAGTCGTTGAGCAGCACGCCTGGGGAACCAAGGAAGGTTCGCATCTGTGGGGGCTTTAAGGTAACAGTGAACCCGGTCCTTCACACCGTAGAATCTGGAGGGAAACGCTTCACTAAGATTGATCTGGCCCAGGCGTATCTGCAAATGGAGGTAGAAGAAGCATCAAAAAAATACCTCACAATCAACACCCATAAAGGTCTCTACCAATACAACCGGCTGGTATTCGGGGTAGCATCAGCTCCGGCTATTTGGCAGAGGGCAATGGAACAAGTCCTGCAAGGGATCCCAGGGACCCAGTGTTATTTGGACGACATCCTGGTCACGGGCGAAAATGACAGTGATCACCTTGCCAACCTGGAGCAGGTGCTCACTAGATTGCAGGAATATGGGCTCCGAGCTAACCGCCCCAAATGCGAGTTTTTTAGAAAACAGATCTCGTATTGTGGCCACGTTATCGATAAAGAGGGGTTACATAAGTCTCCAGAGAAGATTGAGGCAGTAGTCAAGGCTCCAGCACCGGAAAATGTGTCACAACTGAGTTCATTCCTCGGGCTGGTAAACTACTACCATAAGTTCTTGCCAAATTTGTCTACAATACTACACCCACTGAACACCCTACTGCAAACTGGGGTGCCATGGAAGTGGAGTGATGAATGTAGACGAGCTTTCCAGAAGAGCAAAACACTAATCACATCGAAAGAGGTATTGGCCCATTACAACCCGGCATTACCAATTCAGTTGGCATGTGATGCGTCACCCTACGGCATTGGAGCGGTGCTGTAGCACAAATTCTCAGGCGGCTCAGAGAGGCCAATAGCCTTTGCATCACGATCACTAACCTCAGCCGAGCCTAACTATGCCCAGATTGACAGGGAGGCCCTCAGCCTAGTGTGGGGAGTGAAAAAGTTCAATCACTATCTGCACGGGCAGAAATTCACCTTGCTGACTGATCACCAGCCTCTTGTCTCCATTTTTAATCCGAAGAAGGGGGTTCCGGTGATGATTGCGCAACGACTACAAAGATGGTCACTTTTTCTAGGGGCGCACCAATATGAGATTGAATATAAGGGCACGAAACAGCATGGAAATGCTGATGGGCCATCACGCCTGCCACTGCCTACTGTGGAGGAAGCACCAGCAGTGGATCCTGTCGAAATATTCCATTCGACTATAGTTGAATACCTACCGGTAACTAACGCTTGTATCGAAAAGGAAACCCGAAATGACCCGACACTGTCTCGGGTATATGATTTGACGGTGAATGGATGGCCAGCACATGGAGACTCACTGTTGCCAGCATTCTTGACAAGGAGAGAACAGCTGTCAGTGTGCCGGGGGACCTTGATGTGTGGATCCCGAGTGGTAATGCCACCCAAGTTAAGGGATAGAGTGCTCAATGAGCTTCACGAGGGTCATCTGGGAGGGGTAAAAATGAAAAGCCTAGCCAGGGCTTATGTGTGGTGGCCGGGAATCGATAAACAAATCGAGGACCTGACCAAGAGCTGCACAGGATGCCAGAGAGTCGAAAATGCACCACCACAGGCCCCTCTACACCCATGGGAGTGGCCCTCATCTCCATGGCAACGGGTGCATATTGATTTTGCTGGTCCATTCATGGACTCAATGTTTTTAATAGCCGTGGATGCGCACTCGTAATGGCCTGAGGTCATCAAAATGTCCTCCACCACCACGGAGAAACTATTGCAGTCCTACGGACCATTTTTGCCAGGAATGTCTTGCCAGAACAGATTTGCTCCGACAACGGACCACAGTTTGTGTCCGAAGAGTTCCGGAGGTTCTTGAAAAAGAATGGGGTAAGGCATTACACATCCGCCCCGTATCATCCAGCCACAAATGGATTAGCTGAGAGGTTCGTACAAACCTTTAAGAAGGCAATAAAGGCTATGTACAATGACAACATTCCGCTGCAGCACAAGGTGGACAATTTCCTGTTCGCCTACCGGAATGCGACACATGCAGTCACCAACCAGGCCCCAGCTATGA
This sequence comes from Somniosus microcephalus, assembly GCF_052327205.1. Lineage (NCBI taxonomy): Eukaryota > Metazoa > Chordata > Chondrichthyes > Squaliformes > Somniosidae > Somniosus > Somniosus microcephalus. Next base: position 220,335,794 of record NC_140994.1, on the reverse strand, counting down.
TGTTCTTTAACCGAAGGTTAAGATCTCGCCTGGATTTGCTCAGACCAAACGTACGAAGAGATGTTGAGAGTAAGCAATTCCAGCACATCCATGAGAAGCCAACAAGGAGCTTCAATGTAGGGCAACCAGTCTTGGCCCATGACTACCGAACAGAAAAATGGCAGCCAGGAACGATATGCACACGGCAGGGCCCACTAATGTACACAGTGGACGTTGGGGAGAGCATCGTGAGACGCCATGCTGGCCAGATCCTAGAGTCACAGGAACAAGTCAACCCCATGCCTCGCCCATACGTACCTGGTGATGAACCCGGCGTACAGGTCGCATCTACCCCAGAAACAGTAGCATCGGAAGCTGATGAACCAACCGACGACAGGGGGCCAGAATCGCCTCTGCACCAAGAGCAAGACACTCGGGAAAGGCGCTATCCAGAAAGGATCAGGAAGCCTCCCCAAAGACTGAATATATAAATAGACTATTTTCAGCTAATGTTGCATGTTAAAAGTGTTAATTGTAATTAGTTTGATATTTAATTGTTAAATGAGTGTTATGGTACTGTTAATCTAAAAGGGGAGGAATTGTAATGTATATACCTTTAAGGGCGGAACTACTTTTTACAGCTCATGTATACTGTAGTACCGGCAGTGACCACACCTGTATATAGCACTGAGTAGTAATCTGTACAGGCAGTTCCACTGTGAGCCACATTGAGTAAACACCTGTTGTACCGTTTCTCCTGCAGTCTGTGTCTTATTATACACAGACACAACAGCCACGAACTCCTGCGCCCACAGATCGTGACGTCAGTCGAGCGTGTAACGCCCCGGACCAGATATTGAGTGGCACCCCCTTCCTTTCCGCCTGCTGCAAGCAATGACAGGGAGAGTGGAACATTTTGTAGTCGGGAAGGGGCTGGGGGAGCACTATTTAAAGGCGCCCTCTTCCTGCCTTTTTTTGTGGGAGACATTTTTGCACCACTCTTTCTGAGAGAGAGAGAGAGACTTCTGGAGAGATTCAACGCTGTGTGAAGTAGTTTTGGCTACTGAGCAGCACTTTGCAGGTTCTTTTGGATTTGACCTTCATTACTTCAATTGTCAAGAGACTATGGGGGCTGCACTGATTCGGTGCGTCGTCCTGTGCCTGCAGAATTGGAGGCATCAGAGACGCAGAGAGAGAGTACAAACATAGCCAGAGGGAGGAGGGCCAACAGGCCTCTGCAAAGGAGACCAAACCCTCCCAGGGTATTCCGGGAACAATTCTCCTACATTCATTTGTCTGAGGAGCAGTGTTTGCGCAGGCTGCGCTTTAGCAAAGAGGTGGCCACTGAGCTCTGCCACCTGCTGCAACCAGATCTGCAGCCTCAACTGAGGACCAGGACGTCTCTGTCGGTGGCAGTGAAGGTCACAGCGGCTCTCAATTTTTATGCCACCGGCTCCTTTCAAGCAGCTACTGGAGACATCGCCAATATCTCCCAGTTCGCGGTCCATTGCTGTATCCAGGAGGTGACAAATGCCCTCTATAAAAGGAGACGCCAGTACGTCTCTTTCCCGATGACCCGGGCCAAACAGCATGAACGCGCATTTGGCTTTGCGAGGACAGCGGGCTTCCCCATGGTGCAGGGTGCCATTGGTTGCACGCATGGGGCATTGCGGGCATCGCATGAGAATGCAAAGGTTTTCCGAAACCGCAAGGGGTTCCACTCATTAAATGTCCAGTTGGTCTGTGACCACAGACAACTGATACTCGCCGTCAATGCCCGCTATCCTGGCAGCAGCCATGATGCTTTCATCCTGTGCCAGACCTTTTCCAGGCACCGCATCAGCCAAATGGTTGGCTCCTTGGGGTAAAGGGTTATCCACTCTGCACCTGGCTGATGGCACAGCTCCGTAACCCCAACACCCCTGCTGAGCTGAGGTATAATGAGAGCCATATCGCCACCAGGAACATAATTGAGCAGACGATCGCTGTGCTCAAGCAACGGTTCCACTGTCTGGACCACTCAGGAAGAGCCCTGCAGTACTCTCCTGAGTGAGTCTCCCTCTTCATAGTTGTGTGCTGCATTCTTCATAACCTGGCAATCCTCAGGACAGCCAATTCCACCAGGCCTTGGTGCACCACCGGAGGAGGAAGAGGAGGAGGAAGAGGAGGAGGAGGATCAGCAGCAGCACCAAGGTGGGAGGGAGGCCCACAATGTTGAAACTGCAAGGGCCGTCCGTCAATGGCTGATAACAAGCCGCTTCTAGGCCCCTACTCAGAAGATGGCTTCTGGCATGGAGAACAACATGATGGAAAGCAACCCGCAACCCCTATAGCCGGTCAAAGCAGCAATGATTCCAAAGGCCAAACATGTACATTTTGAATACAACAACTTTTTTATTTTACAAACTCTGTGTGTGTCATTTATTCATGACAAACTAATAGAAACAAACACAACAAATCATTAGTTAACATAACTGGTTCGCACAAGCTGGAGATAATGGCCAAAACACTAAACAAAAGTTATCAGATGAACCTCGGCCTTTAATAAAAACATTCCCAACATTTCTTGAGATCTCCTACTTTTTGCCCATCAAGGGTGATCTCCATCCCTTGCGCACTTCCCCCCTTCCCACCCTACTGCTCCTCCGTAATGGGGCTCCAGTGGCTGCAGCAAGGCTGGTGGAAGGCTGCTGAATGTCAGATCCTGAGACTACAGATGCCCTTGAAGGATGCCCTTGACCAGCTTTGGGCCTGGAGGCCCCAGCTGCAGACTGCACCAACTCTGCATGGGTGGCAGCAGCCTGGGCTGGCTGTGTTGCAGGCGGTGGCAAGTGCAATGGGGAAGTGACAGTGGTGGGAGCAGGAATGCTGTCAACCTGAGAGAGGACAGCACCATCCTGCTTGAACGACACACTGGCACTCCCACGGGGCAGCACCTCAGAATCCGGAGCAATCTGCTTGAGCACAGATTGCTGGCCTGCTGCGGCGCCGTGAGAGCCCCGGGGGAAGTGGCCAAACCAGCGATGATGGCAGCAGTCAGTGCTTGCGTGGCCTCAATCTGAGACTGCATGAGAGCAGTCTGAGATTGGATGGCAGCAGCCAATGACTGAATTGCAGCACTAAGCAGTTGTGTTGCATCGGCCTGTGCTACAGCTGAGTGCTCCAAACTCCTTGCCAGTTCATCAATGCTTTCGGGCACCCTTCCCACTGCACCCATGAGCTGAGTGTGCATGTTCAAGGCCTGGGTACCGCTCCTCCTCTGTGTCCAGTGCAGCAGGACTTGCTGGCCTGCTCTCCCTCCGAGGAGATGGCCTGCGAGCTTCCCTACCCCCATCGCATTGCTGCAGCCCGCTGGGTCCGGAGCTTCACCCTCATCAGACCCTTCCTCCCTGCTCCCCTCCAGGGAAGACGTCGTCCCAGTGTGGACATGGGCTCCCTTGGGAAAATGTGGCGCTGAGGCTCCGGTTTCCTCTTCCTCCTCTCCTGCAGCGTCGCACCCACTGGCTGGTTGAGGGCCCGTCTCCTCAGCTGGTGGTTCACCATCTGAAAGCAGGGAGGTACAAGAGTGGTTTTAGCTTCAGGACAGGGGGGCAGTAAGGGAGCAAAGACTGGAGCGATTTAGTAAGTTGGAATGAAAGTGTAAAAGGCTGGTGTTGTAAGGGACAAGTGGAATGAGAGAGGAGAGAAAGCTGATGACCTTACCATTGCTGTCCCGAAGGGGGTCGACCTCTCCAGTTGCCACGGGACCTATCACCTGGCTTGCGACGATCCTGTGGATGTGCGCCTAAAGATTGCTGAGAGTTTGCAGCTGAGGCAGCCCTCCACCCGTCTGTTGCTGCTGCTGCCCATTATGAGATAGCTTGGCCTGCAAGAAAAAAGACAGCGTCTGAGTAAATATGCAGCCATGTGCTTGCCTGATGTGCCTCCCATAGTTGAATAGCCCTTAATGTATGCAGCCATGTGCTTGCCTGATGTGCCTCCCATAGTTGAATAGCCCATAATGTATGCTGCCTGGTGCTTGCCTGATGTGCCTCCCATGGCTGAACCGCCCTTAATGTATGCAAGGTGTGGAATGTGCGTGTGTGTTTTATGAGATGGCCATAGGTCTTGGATGAGTTTTGGGCATTGGGGTTTTTACACCCTCTGGCCACAGAGTGAGGTTGAGATGGAGGGATGGAGAGGTATTGAAAAGCAGCCACTCACCCTGACCACCCGAGTGAGGCCGTTGAATTTTTTCCGACATTGTGCATGGGTCTTGGGCACTATGCTCCTGGAGGAGACGTGCTGAGCCACCTCCCTCCACACTCTTCTATAGTTGCGGGGCAATGGCCTCCTGCCACTCTCTGGGTACAGTATTGATCTTCGGCGCTCCACTGCGCCAACCAGAGCCACCAAGGCCCGGTCGCTGAAGCCCTGAGCTCGTTCCCTGGCCCTCTCTGATGTGCCTCAATAATTCCGAGACTCGAAGTTAGCAGAACAAAAACAAGGCTTTTATTAACTTAGAACGTAACACGTAAGAGAGAGAGATGTCTTCCTTCTGGAGACTGAGCCAGACTGAACTAGCTTACAAGCGGGGCCAGGTATGGGCGGAGCCCTACACACAGCACATTCCAGCACATTCCAGTATACAATACAGCACATTCCAGTACACAATACAATGAGGTCTGGGGGAAGGGAAATGACACTGAAACCGATCTCAGTCACAGGCAGTGGTGAATGGAATATTTCATCACATTCACCCCTTCTGTAGATTTAGTCTGTTCGGGGGTTTGATAGTCCTCTGCGACCGACGTGGCTGTTGCGGTGCCGCGGGTGTCGGCTGGGTGTCCCCGGTAGCCTCCTGGGTCTCTGCCGGGGGTGCCGCCAGGGTTGTTGAAGGGGTAGTTGGTGGGGGTGCCGTTGGTCGGTGTTCTTCCGGGGGTGATGAAAGGGTAGTGGGTGGGTAAGAGTTGCTGTGATCGTCGTTGCCGCTATTGCCGTGGTTGTTGTCGATGCCAGCTGGGGCGACGTCTTTTATGGACACGGTGTCCTCCCTTCCGTCGGCGTGCCGGACATATGCGTATTGGGGGTTGGCGTGGAGTAGGTGTACTGGCTCCACGAGAGGGTCCGTCGTGTGGCCCCTCACATGCCTTCGCACGAGTACCGGACCTGGGGTGGAGAGCCATGACGGCATGGATACGCCTGAGCTGGATTTCCGGGGAAAGACAAACATTCGTTCATGGGGCGTGGTATTAGTGGCCGTACACAATAGCGACCGTATCGAATGGAGCACATCCGAGAGGACTTCCTGCCAGCGGGAGATAGGGAGGCCCTTGGTCCTTAGAGCTAGAGTGACTGCTTTCCATACTGTCCCGTTCTCTCGCTCCACTTGGCCGTTACCCCGGGGGTTGTAGCTGGTGGTACGGCTCGTGGCGATCCCCTTGGACAGCATGTACTGGCGTAGCCCTTCACTCATGAAGGACGCCCCCCTATCCGTATGGATGTAGCTCGGCATACCGAACAGGCAGAACAGGCTGTTGAGGCATTTAATGACCGTGGCGCTGGTCATGTCTGGGCAGGGGAAGGCGAATGGGAACCGGGAGTATTCGTCCACAATGTTCAGGAAGTAAACATTGCGGTCGACGGACGGGAGGGGGCCCTTGAAATCTAAGCTGAGCCGCTCAAAGGGCTGTGTAGCTTTGATTAAGTGGGCTCTATCTGGGCGGTAGAACCGAGGCTTGCACTCAGCGCAAGTGCGGCAGTTCCTGGTCAGGGACCGAACTTCCTCAATCGAGTAGGGTAAGTTACGGGACTTTATGAAGTGGAACAGCCGCGTGACCCCTGGGTGGCAGAGGTCGTTGTGGAGGGTCTGTAGCCGATCCCCGGTGGCGCTGGCACACATCCCTCGTGAGAGGGCATCAGGGGATTCGTTAAGGGCCCCTGGCCGGTAAATGATGTCGTACTCGAAGGTGGAGAGCTCGATCCGCCACCTAAGAATCTTATCATTTTTAATCTTCCCCCTCTGTTTATTATTGAACATAAACGCTACCGACCGCTGGTCGGTAAGTAGGGTGAAGCGTTTGCCGGCTAGCTAGTGGCGCCAGTGGCGCACTGCCTCCACGATGGCTTGGGCCTCCTTTTCCACGGAGGAGTGTCTGATCTCGGGCCCTTGGAGGGTCCTCGAGAAGAAAGCTACGGGCCGCCCCGCCTGGTTGAGGGTGGCCGCCAAGGCGAAGTCAGACGCATCACTTTCCACTTGAAATGGAGTGTTCTCATCCACTGCCTGTAGCGTGGCCCGCTCAATATCCTGCTTAATGCTTTTGAAGGCGGCGTGGGCCTCAGCAGAGAGCGGGAAAGAGGATGCTTTCAAGAGGGGGCGGGCTTTGTCGGAGTAGTTGGGGACCCATTGGGAATAATAAGAAAATAACCCCAGGCACCTTTTCAGGGCTTTGGGAGTGTTGGGCAGGGGCAGCTCCCGTAGGGGGTGCAATCGGTCGGGGTCTGGTCCGGTTTCCCCATTCTCCACCACGCTGCCTAGTATGCAGAGGCGCGTGGTGTTGTAAACGCACTTGTCCTCGTTGTAGGTGAGGTTGAGTTTTTGTGCGGTTTTCAGGAACCTCTCGAGGTTCGAGTCGTGATCCTGCTGGTTGTGACCGCAGATGGTGACGTTGTCGAGGTAGGGGAAGGTTGCCTGCAAGTGGTGGTCATTGACCATGCGGTCCATCTCCCTCTGGAAGACCGAGACCCCATTCGTCACCCCAAAGGGGACTCTGAGGAATTGGTAGAGGCGTCCGTTCGCCTCGAAGGCGGTGTACGGGCGGTCCTCTGGTCTGATAGGGAGCTGGTGGTACGCTGACTTGAGGTCGATGGTGGAGAACACCCGGTATTGGGCGATTTGGTTCACCATTTCTGATATGCGGGGTAGCGGGTAGGCGTCTAGTAGGGTGTACCTGTTGATCGTTTGACTATAGTCGATCACCATCCGTTTCTTCTCGCTACCCCTTACCACTACCACTTGGGCGCGCCACGGGCTGTTGCTGCGTTCAATAATGCGGTCTTTCAGGAGCCTGTCTACCTCGGTCACGATAAACCGCCTGTCCTCCCAGCTGTACCTCCTGCTTTTGGTCGCTATTGGCCGGCAGTTAGGGGTAAGGTTCGCGAATAGCGAAGGCGGCTTTACCTTCAGGGTAGCCAGACCGCACACTGTGAGGGGCGGCTGGGACCCACCGTACTTGAGCGTGATGCTTTGGTGGTTGCACTGGAAATCCAGGCCCAAGATCACGCTCGCACATAGGTTCTTCATGATTAATACTTTAAAATTATCATATACAGTTCCGTTAACGCACAATTGTACCGTGCAGTAACCCAGAATGGTCGATGTCTGGGTTTTGTCAGCCATAGAGATGGTACCCTGAGTAGGGACCACCTTTAGGGAGAGTTGTTGTGCCAGTTCTGGGTGGATAAAGCTCTCCGTGCTTCCACTGTCAATTAAGCATTTAACCCGGCACCCGTTTACCTCGATGTCCACCATTGATCTGGATAGCGGGTGCGGCCTGGTCTGGTCCACTGTGACCGATGCCACTGTAGGGCCCTGATCGATACAAGATGGCGTCCACGCTGTCTGCTCACAAGATGGCGGACCCCACGAGGTCGGGCAAGACGGCGTCCAAGATGGCCACTCCCACGGCGCACACGCGGCGGTGGCGGGTTTTCCGGCGGTTGGTTTTCCGGCGGGGTTCCCTCTGCACCCCTTCCCGAAGTGCCCCTTCTTACCGCACTTAAAGCAGGTGGTGCCTTTCACCGGGCACAGGTTTCTGGTGTGCTTTGGCTGCCCGCAGAAGTAGCAGTTGGGTCCCTGACGCGTCGCGGCTGTCGTAGGGCTTCTGGGGGGAGAGCGGGGCCCAGCCGGTGTCGGGCTGTCGGGCAGGGAAGATGCCTTCCAAGATGGCGGCGCCCTCGGTGCACACGTGGCGGCGTGGACGGCGCGGGCTGAAGAGTAGGCGTCCGAGTTTCTCTGGGCCACATCCAGGGATCGCGCGGTGTCCGCAGCCTGTTTCAGGTCCAACCCCGTTTTTTCCAGCAGTCTTTGCCGGATGTAAGTGGAGCTGAGGCCTGTGATGAAGGCATCGCGAACAAGCTCGTCAGTGTACACTGCGGCTTTTACATCTCGGCACTTGCAGTCTTTGCCAAGCATTTTCAGGGTGCTTAGGAACTCCTCCACCGATTCCCCAGGTCGCTGTGCGCGGGTAGCGAGCAGGTGCCTAGCATACACCTCATTCGTAGGCTGCTGGTAATGCGCCTTTAAGATGTCGCAGGTGGCCAGGTACGTCTCGGCGTCTTGGATGAGGGGGTAAACCCGGTGGCTTACCCAATTCCGCAGAATTCCGAGTCTCATCCTCGCAGCGTCCGTAGCATCTTTGACGGCTGCGGAATTGTCCAGGAAGAATTCCATACACTCAAACCAGTGTCTGAAGCGTGCTGATGCGTCCGGAGCATGTTGATCCAAATCCAAACGTTCGGGTTTCCGGAGTTGATCCATAGTGTTGAAAAATAAGTTAATAAAATTGATGTGCCTCAATAATTCCGAGACTCGAAGTTAGCAGAACAAAAACAAGGCTTTTATTAACTTAGAACGTAACACGTAAGAGAGAGAGATGTCTTCCTTCTGGAGACTGAGGCCAGACTGAACTAGCTTACAAGCGGGGCCAGGTATGGGTGGAGCCCTACACACAGCACATTCCAGCACATTCCAGTATACAATACAGCACATTCCAGTACACAATACAATGAGGTCTGGGGGAAGGGAAATGACACTGAAACCGATCTCAGTCACAGGCAGTGGTGAATGGAATATTTCATCACATTTCGGTGCTCCACTGCGCCAACCAGAGCCACCAAGGCCCGGTCGCTGAAGCCCTGAGCTCGTTCCCTGGCCCTCTCCATAGTCCTTTGCAGCAGCTTTGAGGTTGAGGTCTGCCCAGGCCGAGATTCAAGGCTGCAATGAGCAGGGTGTGGCTGGAGAGCAACATCGACTCTCCCCTTTAAGAACTCACTCCAGCGCCTCTTTCCTCAGCCTTTGCGCCATAAGTCAGGTGCGTAGCACCTGACTTAGCGCTGCAATCACCTCCAGGGGGGATAGAAGCCAAGTGTGTAGGCGGAGGCGATAATTTGTGCCAGGCACTAAACTTTGCGCCCGGCCGATAATAGCGCCCCAAACGGGGCGATACCGAATTTCTCCCCCTATTTCTACTGATTGGTACCAATGTAGGGTTAGAACTAGAAACATAATGGGGGTTGTTAGAAGAATGCTTTCTATGCAAAACGTTTTCAGAATAGAATCTATTAATGCAAGTGGCTATTAAAGCTGATTCAATCAAGACAATTAAGAAGGAATTAAGTAAACTCTTGAAGAAGATTTGTATTGAAGGGTATGGGAGAAGAGTTGAGAATTGGGATTAGAGTAGATAACTCCAATGTGGCGTTTATACCAACACAGGCACAATGGGCCAAAATACTTTCTTCCTGGGCTGAAATTTCTTATATTACAATCTGTCTTTTTGCTGATCTGCCTGTTCCTGGTTCTTTCAGACCACTTGTATCATTTTTCTTCAGGTTGGAGGAGATTGCAGCATTTACTGACAGGCGAGAGCCTGTTGTGCAGCCATGTGCTTAAAGCTGTCTCTGCTCAAAGATTGTAGAGTTCTCTGTTCAACATCAAATAAAACCTCCGTGAAGGAGACACCATTAAACATCATGTAAACTTGACCAAAACTTGTTTCTTCTCAATATATTTGCACACATCAAATTTCAAAGGAGTTCCTCTGAGTCAGAAGGTTTTGGGTTCAAGTCCCACTCCAGAGACTTAAGCACAAAAATCTGGGCTGACACTCCAGTGTAGTACTGAGGGAGTGCTGCACTGTCGGAGGTGCCATCTTTCAGATAAGACTTTACAGCGAGGCCCCATCTGCTCTCTCAGGTGGACGTAAAAGATCCCATGGCACTATTTTGAAGAAGAGCAGGGGAGTTAGCCCCAGTGTCCTGGCCAATATTTATCCCTCAACCAACATCACTAAAATAGATTATCTGGTCAAGTCATAGAGAGTCATAGAGTTATACAGCACGGATAGAGGCCCTTCGGCCCATCCTGTCTGCGCTGGCCATCAAGCCCTGTCTGATCTAATCCCATATTCCAGCATTTGGTCCGTAGCCTTGTATGCTATGGCATTTCAAGTGCTCATCCAAATGCTTCTTAAATGTTGTGAGGGTTCCTGCCTCCACAACCCTTTCAGGCAGTGAGTTCCAGACTCCAACCACCCTCTGGGTGAAAAAGTTCTTCCTCAAATCCCCTCTAAACCTCCCGCCCTTTACCTTGAATCTATGCCCCCTAGTTATTGACCCCTCTACTAAGGGAAAAAGCTCCTCAGCATCCATCCTATCTATGCCCCTCATAATTTTGTACACCTCAATCATGTCCCCCCTCAGCCTCCTCTGCTCCAAGGAAAACAAACCCAATCTGCCCAGTCTCTCTTCATAGCTGAAGCGCTCCAGCCCCGGTAACATCCTGGTGAACCTCCTCTGCACCCTCTCCAACGCGATCACATCCAGGCAATGACTATCTCCAACAAGTGAGAGTCTAACCACTGCTCCTTGACATTCAATGGCATTACCATCACCGAATCCCCCACCATTAACATCCTGGGGGTCACCATTGACCAGAAACTTAACTGGGTCAGCCACATAAATACTGTGGCTACAAGAGATTTCAGAGGCTGGGAATTCTGTGGTGAGTGTCTCACCACCTGATTCCCCAAAGACTTTTCACCATCTACAAGGCACAAGTCAGGAGTGTGATGGAATACTCTCCACTTGCCTGGATGAGTGCAGCTCCAACAACACTCAAGAAGCTCGAAACCATCCAGGATACAGCAGCCCGCTTGATTGGAACCTCACCCATCACTTTAAACATTCACTCCCTCCACCCCCAGTGTACCGTGGCTGCAGTATTTACCATTTACAAGATGCACTGCAGCAACTTGCCAAGGCTTCTTCGGCAGCACCTCCCAAACCCGCGACCTCTTCCAGCTAGAAGGACAAGGACAGCTCCTCTTCTTCTTCTTCTTAGGCAGTCCCTCGAAACCGAGGATGACTTGCTTCCACATTAAAAATGAGTTCTCAGGTGACTGATGAGTCCAATGCGGGACCTGCAGTCTCTGTCACAGGTGGGGCAGATGGTGGTTGAAGGGGCGGGGTGGTTGGGTTGATGTGCGCTCCTTCCGCTCTTTGTGTTTGGCTTCCGCTTGTTCCCAGCGAAGAGACTCGAGGTGTTCAGCGCCTTCTCGGATGCTTCTCCTTCACTTTGTGCGGTCTTGGGCCAGGGATTCCCAGGTGTCAGTGGGGAAGTTGCACTTTTTCAAGGAGGCTTTGAGGGTGTCGTTGAAGCGTTTCCTCTGCCCACCTAGGGCTCTCTTGCCGTGCCAGAGCTCCGAGCAGAGTGCTTGTTTTGGGAGTCTCGTATCGTGCATGCGGACGATGCGACCCGTTCATCGGAGCTGATCGAGCGTGGTCAAAGCTTCGATGCTGGGGATGTTGGCCTGAGCGAGAACACTGACATTAGTGCGCCTATCCTGCCAATGAATTTGCAGGATCTTGCGGAGGCAGCATTTGTGGTACCTCTCCAGTGCTTTGAGGTGCCTGCTGTACATGGTCCATGTCTCTGAGACATACAGGAGGGCGGGTATCACTGCTGCTCTGTAGACCATGAGCTTAGTGCCAGGTTTGAGGCCCTGGTCTTCAAACATTCTCTTCCTCAGGCGACCGAAGGCTGCACTGGCACACTGAAGGCGGTGTTGGACGATGGTTTGGAGTTTGACCTCTGAGTGAGCGCAGAAGCAAGCGCCATCTGCATACTGTAATTCAACGACAGAGGATGGGACGACCTTGGATCTGGACTGGAGGCGACGGAGGTTGAACAGTTTCCCGTTTGTTCTGTAAATTAGCTCCATTCCAGCGGGGAGCTTACTGAGGGTGAGATAGAGCATTGCAGCAAGGAAGATCGAGAAGAGCATTGGTGGAATGACACAGCCTTGCTTGACCCCAGTTCATACGTGAATTGGGTCTGTGGTGGAACTGTTGGTCAGGATCACGGCTTGCATGTCGTCGTGAAGCAGGCGGAGGATGGTGACAAACTTTTGAGGGCAGCCGAATTTGAGGAGGACACTCCATAATCCCTCATGGTTGACAGTGTCGAAGGCCTTTGTGAGATCAAAGAAGGCCATGTACAGTGGCTAGTGCGGTTCACTGCATTTCTCTTGTAATTGACGTGCGGTGAAGATCATGTCCATTGTGCCCCTTAGTGGGCGGAATCCGCATTGCGACTCTGGGAGGAGCTCTTCGGCCACTGGGAGAAGGTGATTGATGAGTATTCTTGCGACGACTTTCCTTGTGGCAGATAGCAGGGAAACTCCTCTGTAATTACCGTAATTGGACTTGTCACCATTCTTGAAGATGGTCACAATTACGGCATCTCTAAGATCCCCTGGCATGCTCTCCTCCTTCCAGATAAGAGAAATTAGTTCATGAATTTGCACCAGTAGTGCTTCTCCGCCATGCGTTAGTACCTCGGCGGGGATTCCATCTGCTCCTGAGGCCTTGTTGTTCTTCAGTTGTCGGATGGCCTTTTCAACCTCATTCTGTGGTGAGTGCCTCACCTCCTGATTCCCCAAAGCCTTTCCACCATCTACAAGGCACAAGTCAGGAGTTTGATGGAATACTCTCCACTTGCCTGGATGAGTGCAGCTCCAACAACACTCAAGAAGCTCGAAACAATTCAGGACACAGCAGCCCACTTGATTGCAATCCCATCCACCACCTTAAACATTCACTCCCTCCACCACCAGTATACATTGGCTGCAGTGTGTACCATCTACAAGATGCACTGCAGCAACTTGCCAAGGCTTCTTCGGCAGCACCTCCCAAACCCGCGACCTCTTCCACCTAGAAGGACAAGGGCAGCAGGCACATGGGAACACCACCACCTCCAAGTTCCCCTCCAAGTCACACACCATATTAACTTGGAAGTATAAGATGGGTACTTGAGAGAAAATGGAATAGAAAGGTATGCTGAAAGTCTGAGATGAGGTAAATAGAATGGGAAGAGACTCGTGTGGAGCATAAACACCAGCACAGACTAGTTGGACCGAATGGTCTGTTTCTGTGGTGTATATTCTATGTAAACAAGCCATTCGATCCAACTGGTCCATGTCAGCACTTACACTTCAAATGAGCTAATCACATTTACCCACCCTGTTCCCATATCCCTTCAACCACTATTCCTTCATCCACCAATCCAATCTAATCTTGAATACTGACATATCTGAATTTCTGCCTCAACCACTAACCATGGGAGTGAAAACAGGCTCATAGATCTCTGTGTAAAGAACTTTCCTGCTCTCTATTTGTTAATCTTGTATCTATGTCACTCGTCCTTGGCCCCTCAACTACTGGAAGCAGTCTGCTTTTATCGGTCCTGTTCCATCATTTCATCATTTTAAATACTTATATCATAGTACCCCGCAATCTGCGTTGTTACAATGAAAGAAGACCCAATTCTTCAAGTCTTTCTTCGTATTTGTGTTTCCTGGCATATTATATAAAAGTATCCTGATGAATCTGCATTATACCCTCTCTAAAGCCTCAAAATCATTTCAATAGTGTGGAGCACAATACTGCATGCAGCCCTCCAACTACGGTCTTAGTAAGGTTTTATGTAGGCTCAGCAGTACTTTGTGGCTTTTCTATTCTATAACTCTTGAGATAAAACCTAGAATTCCATTAGCTTTTAGTACAGCCTCATCAAATGAGCTGCTGCCTATAACGTCCTGTGAACCTATACCTAAATCCATCAGCTCTTCCATAGCATTGAGCTTACTTCTCTTCAGAGTATAATTACTGTTGCTTTATTTTTTACCGAGATGCATCGCCTCACATTTACTGACATTGAATTCCATCTGCCACTTTTTAGCTCATTCCCCAATCTTATCAATATCCCTTTGCAGCTTCCTTTCATTTACTAAGGAATTGCCTATTCCAATCTTCCCTAGATGTGGGGGAAGTGCCTGAGGATTGGAAAGTGGCAAATGTGACACCATTGTTTAAGAAAGGGTTTAAGGACAATTCTAGTAACTATAGGCCGGTCAGTTTAATATCAGTGGTGGGTACAGTTTTAGAAACAATAATCAAGGAAAAAATTAATGGGCACTTGGAGAGGTTTAAGCTAATTAAGGAGAGCCAACACGGATTTGTAAAAGGCAGATCGTGTTTGACTAATCTAATTGAATTTTTTGATAAAGTAACAGAGAGGATTGATGAAGGGAATGCAATGGAGGTTGTCTACATGGATTTTCAGAAGGCGTTTGACAAAGTACCACATAGAAGGCTGGTTAACAAAATTGAGGCTCATGGAATAGGTGGGTCAATGGCAGCTTGGATAAGGAATTGGCTTAAGGACAGAAAGCAGTGAGTTGTGGTAAATGGCTGTTTTTCAGACTGGAGGATGGTAGACAGTGGTGTTCCCCAAGGGTCAGTGCTGGGGCCACTGCTTCTTTTGATATATATAAATGACCTGGATATTGGAATAGAGAGTAGAATTTCTAAATTAGCTGATGACACCAAACTTGGGGGTGTGGCAAACAGTGATGATGATACCAATCGACTGCAACAGAGCATAGAAAGGCTAACAGAATGGGCAGACAAGTGGCAGATGGAATTTAATACAGAGAAGTGTGAGGTGATGCATTTTGGCAGGCGGAACAAGGAGAGGCAATATACACTTAATGGCATAGTTTTAAAGAGTGTGCAGGGACAGAGGGACCGTGGAGTTAATGTGCGTAGGTCACTGAAGGTGGCAGGACATATTGAGAGAGTGGTTAACAATGCATATGGGATCTTGGGCTTCATAAATAGAGGTATTGAGTACAAAAGTAGAGAAGTTATACTGAATCTTTATAAAGCGCTGATTAGGCCACAACTGGAGTATTGCGTCCAGTTCTGGTCACCACACTTTAGGAAGGATGTGAAGGCCCTTGAGAGGGTGCAGAGGAGATTTACCAGAATGGTTCCGGGAATGGGGGATCTTAGCTACAGGGACAGGTTGGAGAAGCTGGATTTGTTTTCATTAAAGCAAAGGAAATTGAGGGGTGATTTGATAGAGGTGTACAAGATTATGACAGGTTTGGATAGGCTAGACGGGGAAAGGCTGTTCCCACTAGTTGATGGTACAACGACTAGGGGACACAGATTTAAGGTTTTAGGCAAGAGATACAGGGGGGACGTGAGGAAAAACTTTTTTATGCAGCGAGTGGTGATGACCTGGAATTCGCTGCCGACGGAAGTGGTGGAAGCGGAGACAGTCAATTTTTTCAAGGGGAGGCTGGATAGGCACTTGAGGGAAATAAACTTGCAGGGCTATGGGGATAGAGCGGGGGAATGGAACTGACTGGATTGCTCTACAGAGAACCGGCACAGACTCGATGGGTCGAATGGTCTCATTCTGTGCCGTTATGACTCTATGGCCTAGAAATTCGGTTGGTTGCGCCAGCGATTAGTGCCTAAAGAGCCTGAGATTTGGGGCGTTACCCAATTTTCGGACGTGCGCAGTGATCCTAGCGCATCCTGCCATATTGAGTAGCCTGTTAGCGCCGGCGCTAAGTCTTTGCGCCCGCTCGCGGGCGCAGCCAGATAATGACGTCATTTCATTGTGCAGCGCCTTTCTGGCACCCCGTACCGGAAATTCAGTGGCGCCCCCCTCCGTTCCGCCTGGCGCTATTAGTGACAGTTGGATGGAACGTTACCAGGTCCTTCTTGGACTCGGGGGGCGCTCTTTAAAGGGAACAGCACTAGTATAAAACCGGCAGCCATTTGGCCTGGCCATACTGCTCGCTGCTGGAGAGAGTTGCTGACCTTCAGTTACACAGACTTGTTCTTATTGAGCCAGAGGAGCCTTGGGACCTTCAGCCCTGTCCAGAACAGTTGGATCCAGAAAGCTGACTGCGTCTTACTCGTCGGCCAGAATAATGGGAGCTGCTTTGGAGGGGAACGTCATCCTGGCTGAACAACTGGCAAGGGCACAGAGAGGGAGGGAGAGAGGGCCGGGATTGGCCAGAAGGAGGAGGGCCAATGGACGTCGCCAAATCCGACCATACGCTGCCAGGGTTTTCAGGCAGCAGGTCTCCTATCTTACCATGTCGGAGGAGCAGTGTCTGCGAAGGCTCAGATTTGGTAAGGATGTTGTCACTGAGCTGTGCCACCTGCTTGCTGGGGATCTGCAACCACAGATACGGTGCAGGACCTCTCTGTCGGTGGCCGTGAAAGTCTCTGTTGCGCTCAACTTTTACGCAGCAGCTGGGGACATATCAAATATCTCTCAATTTGCGGTGCATTGCTGCATCCGGCAAGTGACAGCTGCCCTCTACAAAAGGAGGCGCGAATTAATCACCTTCCCTGTGACCCTGGAGAAGCAGGGGGAGCGCGCACAGGGCTTTGCGTGCTATTGCGGACTTCCCCATGGTGCAGGGGGCCATTGATTGCACACACGTGGCTTTGCGGGCGCCATTACAGAATCCGGAGGAGTTCCGTAACTGAAAGGGCTTCCACTCCCTTAATGTGCAGCTGGTCTGTGATCACCGGCAGATGATCATGGCGGTGAATGCACAATTCCCTGGCAGCAGCCATGACGCGTTCATCCTGCGGCAGACCTCAGTGGCTGACCTTTTTGAGGCCCTGGCTCACCCACAAGGCTGGCTTCTGGGCGACAAGGGCTATCCTCTCTGCCCATGGCTCATGACCCCGCTCCGTTTGCCCAGCACCCCGGCAGAAGAGCATTACAACAACAGCCATCAGGCCACCAGGAACATTGTGGAGTACACAATTGGTGTGCTGAAGCAGCGTTTCCGTTGTCTGGACCATTCGGGGGGGCACCCTACAGTACTCGCCGGAGCATGTGGCGCGCATCGTTGTTATCTGCTGCATGCTCCACAACCTGGCAATTCGACGCACCCAGCCAATGCCAGCCGACCCTCAAGGTCCAGCAGAGCAGGCGGACGAGGAGGAGGAGGAGGAGGAGGAGCATGCGGGCGAGGAGGATCAGGAGGAGGAGGAGGAGGAGGAAGATGGGAGGGCTCCAGAAACTGGAAGGGCCGTTCGTCAGACGCTCATAAGGACTCGGTTCTAGGCCCCTCGGACGGAATGGTGGCTGTGATTCGAACAGCGCCCTCCGGTTCACTGTAAGCCTATGAAGGCCTCGATGATTGTAAATAGTGTACAGCTCGATTGTAAATAAAAAGTTTTCTTTATTTTCAAACAAGTGCTTCCTTCCAGCATGACAACGTAATGGTAACAGAAATCATAACTAACAAACTAACAGATAACTGTCTGGCAACCCGGCAAAACTAACCAAACCATAACAAACAAACACAGCAGGTGTGGACGGCCTTAAATCCGGAAAAAGAGACGTCTTAGCACCTCCCTCTACTGGTGACCCCTTGATGGAGACCGACTCCTCTTACGAGGTCGGCCCCTTCCCTCCCTGCAGTTCCTCCGTAATTGGACCCCAGTGGCTGCGTCAAGGCTGGGGAACGCCTGCTGAGTGTCTGGAAGCGCTGAAGCCCCTGAGGGACGGCCTGGACGACCTCTGGGCTTGGAGGTCCCGCAAGCAGGCTGCTCCAACTGGGCATGTCTGCTAGCAGTCTGCCGCGCAGGTGGTGGAAGCTGCTCTGCTGACGTGCCAGCGGTGGCATCAGGACTGCTCACATGCAGAGAGAGGACACCTGCACCGTGGTCGGCCGAAACACTAGCACTCTGACGGGACCGCACCGGATCAGCCACCACAATCGACTGCTCCACAGATTCATGGCCTGCTGTGGTGCTGCAAGGGCCTGGGGTGATCCTGCCTGATGCAGCTAGGGTGGCAGCAGAGAGTGTTCGCGTGGCCTCAATTTGCGTGTGGACAAGGCCAGTAAGTGACTGCATGACAGCAGTGAGGACCTGCATGGCAGGTGCCAGTGCTTGGGAAAAGCCATGGACAGTCCTTTCCACTGCTTCGGACAAGGCCGGAACAGTCCTTTCCACTGCCTCGGACAAGGCCTGGACAGACCTTTCCACTGCCTCGGACAAGCCCTGGACAGACCTTTCCACTGCCTCGAACAAGCCCTGGACAGACCTTTCCATTGCTGGGCTGAAGCCGTGGACAGTCCTTTCCATTGCTGCCCCAAAGTCCAGCACACTCTTTGCCAGTGTGTCGATCGACTCAGGCATCCTCCCCACTGCAGCCATCAGCTCAGTGTGCCTGAGCTGGGCCTGGGCACTCATTTCGGCAAGGCACCGCACCTCCTCTGCACTCTGTGCAGCAGTCATGGTGGCCTGCCTCACCCTCCGGGGAGACGGCCCCCGAGCATCCCTACCCCCCGCGCGGTGCTGCAGGCCGCTGGTCCCTGCAACTGGCTCCTCATCAGAGCACCCCCCCCTCCCCTCAAGGGAACTACTATCCCCAGTCTCCAGATGCGGTGGCTCCCCTGAGGCTGGCACGGATGGTCCGGCTTCCTCCTGGTCGTCGCCTCCGGAGGCACTGGCACTGGCAGCTTGAGGGGCTGGCTCCTGAGCTGGTGATGCAGCATCTGAAAGCAGGGAGGTTGAAGAGTGGCTTTAGCAAAAGGACAGTTTGGCAGCAAGGGATGCAACAGTGCGGCAATGCTATGACATGGGTCCACATTGAGAAAGCATGCTGGCGGGGGAAACAACTGGAAGGTGACAGCTATAATAGTAGAGAACCTTACCATCGCTGTCGACAATGGGGTCGGCAGCTGCAGTGGTGACAGGACCACTCAGGCGTCCTCCCACAATCTGGTGGACTCTCTCCTCGAGATCCATCAGAGGCTCCAGTTGAGGACGGCCTCCTCCGGTGCGAAGCTGCTCCTTGCGGTTTCTCGCCAGCTTGGCCTGCAGGGCAAAGGACGGGAAGTGATGTTACATGATGCCCTGAATGATGATCTCATGCCCCCCATGGTGGAACAGCCCTTACATGATGCCCTGGGTTATCATCTCATGCCCCCCATGGTGGAACAGCACTTACATGATGCCCTGGGTTATCATCTCATGCCCCCCATGGTGAACCGGCCCTTACATGATGCCCTGAGTCAAATGTGCATGTGTGTGATCAGAAAGGGCCATGGGTGCTTGCTGACAGATGGCTAGTGGGGCATAGCACACCCTCTAGCCATAAAGTCAGGTGCTAATGGAGGGATGCATAAGTTTACATTAACTCCACTCACCCTCACGACCCGAGTGAGGTCGTTGAATTTCTTCCTGCACTGCACAGGGCTCCTGGTCGCCATGCTGCTGGAGTTGACCCTCTGAGAAACATCCCTCCAAGCTTGTCGGTAATCCTTATGATTAGGCCTCCTGTCATTGTTGGGGTAGAGGACATCTCGCCGGCGCTCCACTGCGGCCACCAATTCCTCCTGAGACTCATTGGTGAAGCGCTCTGCTCTCTGCCTCACCCCCTCCATATGCTCCAAGTTTTTTGCGCCAGAGAAGGGCCTGCGCCGATTTGCAGGCCTACAAGGCACAGACTGTGGATGCTGGAGCCGCCTGACCCACCCCTTTAAGAGCTGGCCGGCACCTGGAAGTATCGTGGTCATGGGTAATTGAGAGCACCTGCGCTGCGGCTGAACGCCCCGATATTGGGTTGCGCCGGCATGTTAGCGCCTTAGGTGCCCCGTGTAACGCCTGAACTCGCGCCGCAATCACCTTTGGGGCGCTGCAACCCAATATCACACGAGGTGTCGATAAGTTGCGTCTGGCTATAAAATTTGCGCTCCGCCAATTCTAACGCCCCAAGCGGGGCTATACCCAATTTCTAGGCCTATGACTCTATGACCTCCTATTTTGGAATCATCTGCAAATTTCAACACCATTCCCTGTCAACCTATATCAAAACTATTGATATATACAGTGAACAGAAGTGGACCCAGAACTGGACCCTGTGGGACACCACTTCTTACTTCCCACCACTCTGAAAACATTGCCTTCCTACTTCTGTTTACTCCCTTCTAACTAATTTTCAATCCAGTTTGCTATCCTCCCCAAATTCCATACCCCTTAATCTTCTCTAATAATCTCATGTGGTACTTTAACAAAGGTTTTCCTGAAGTGCATGTACATTACATTCACTGCATTTCTTCCATCTACCATGTCTGTTACATCATGAAAGAATTTTATGAGGTTTGTCAAGTATGAAGTTTGTCTCGACCCTTTTCACATCCATGCTGGCTACTTCTAACTATTTCTCTTTTTCTGTATATGCGGTAATTTCATGCCTAATTAAAAAATCTAAAGTTTTCCCTACCACAGATGTTAAGCTAACTGGCCTGTAATTACTTGGATTAGCTCTGTGTCCCTTTTTTAAAAATGTATTACATTGGCCACTCTCCAGTCCTGCAGCACACGTTCAAACTCAGTAGAGCCATGCAATATAATTTCTAATGCCTCCGCAATTTTCTCCCTTATTTCCCTCAGGATCCTAAGATGTATCTCTGGTGCTTTGTCTTCCTTCAGCTTAACTAACCTTATCTAAAATTTTCCTTTTATCCATCATAAAATCACTCATTGTATTCCCAAACTAATTCACAATTCACCTCCTCTTCGATATTCTTTTCTTTAGTAAAGCTGTGAGGCATTGATTAAATTCATCTGCCATTTTTTGATTATCATCTACAAATTGACAACCCTCTCCTCTCAAGGGCCCCATCTTGCTTTTGATGACTCTCTTTTTAGTGATATGCTTGTAAAGTACCTTACTGTATCTTTTAGGGTAAATTTTCAACTTGCTGCTCGAGTATAAAACTGGCGTTGTGCATCGGCCACACATTATAGAAACCGCCCAATTTTAATCCTGTTGATTTCAATGACAATGAAAATGGGGGAATTTCTGTAATGTCAGCCGATCCAAAATGCCAGTTTAACACCCAGGCTGCAGATTGAAAATCTACCCCTTTATGTTTTTTGAAATTGTTCCCTCCTGTTGGCCCTTAGCTTTCCTTCTGCTGCTCTTAAACTCTTTTCTTATTATCTTGCACTTTCCTTTAGTTTTATTTAGCATTATTAGTCTAATTGTCCCCATAGTCCTTTAGCTTCAATTTTAATTGGTTTCTTTATTTCTCTATGGCATCCTTCAACTACAGTAGTTTCCTGCTGTTTTAATGGAATATATGCGTTCTGTACTTTTGCAATCTCTTTTTTAGACACATCCCATTGTTGCTCTGCAACCCTGTGTGCCAATTTCTCCATCCAGCTCACCTCAGCTAGCTCATTCCCTATCTTTCCCAAATCTGCCCTAATCCAATCTATGAACTGCAAACCTGGCTGTCTAACTTAAGTGTAGTTTTCTTGGTTTTTGGGCATGAAAATCTTTGGGGAAGTGTTTCACTGGTGCTGCTGGCAAAAACAGAACATTAGCACCCCGCCGGTCATGTGGTAGCGCTCCTAATCAGGCCACCTTCAGAAGGGTCTACCACTGGGCGGCTGGAATGCCTACCTGATTCAGCCTGTAGACCCTTTTACTATGCAAATTGTCCTTTGAGACGTGCACCTCGCCCAGTTGATGGTCCAGCGGAAGGGGAGCCGAAAAGGAAAGAAGAATAGGAATGCTCCTCTGGCCTTTACAAAAATAATGCGGGCCGCTGCCACACTGGGTTTCGCCCTTCCATGAATGTGCCCCACGCCCCTCCCTGATTTACCATGATGCCAGCCAGGTCCACCTCTGGGCCATCAAATATTAGAGAAAGTGAGCTGCAGCAAGGAGACCCCATGGCGCCAGCAGCCCGCCGGTCATATGGTAATGAGGCCCGACCCTCAAAATGAATCACTTGAGATGGCCAAGCTCTGCAACATCGAGGAGCTCGGACCTGAAAGCACCCAGCTACAGCCTGCAGCATCTCGGCTACTGCTGGGGCAGTCTGGCCCAGCTGGCTTTCTGGCACCAGGATGGGCATTGCTTTAAACTTGATTTAAGGGGTTCATTGAACTTCTACTCCTCCCTCAAATTCGGCTGCTCTCAAAAGTTTGTCACCATCCTCTGCCTGCTTCACAACGACATGCAAGCTGTGATCCTGACCAACAGTTCCACCACAGACCCAATTCATGTACGAACCGGGGTCAAGCAAGGCTGTGTCATCACACCAACGCTCTTCTCGATCTTTCTTGCTGCAATGCTTCATCTCACCCTCAGTAAGCTCCCTGCTGGAGTGGAGCTAATTTACAGAACAAACGGGAAACTGTTCAACCTCCGTCGCCTCCAATCCAGATCCAAGGTCGTCCCATCCTCTGTCGTCGAATTACAGTATGCAGACGACGCTTGCGTCTGCGCTCACTCGGAGGTCGAACTCCAAACCGTCGTCAACACCTTCACTGAAGCGTATGAGAGCATGGACCTTACACTCAACATCCGTAAGACAAAGGTCCTCTACCAACCTGCCCCCGCCACACAGTACTGCCCCCCCCGATTATCAAAATCCATGACAAGGCCTTGGACAACGTGGACCACTTTCCATACCTCGGGAGCCTACTTTCAACAAGGGCAGACATCGATGACGAAGTCCAACACCGCCTTCAGTGTGCCAGTGCAGCCTTCGGTCGCCTGAGGAAGAGAGTGTTTGAAGACCAGGACCTCAAACTCGGCACTAAGCTCATGGTCTACAGAGCAGTTGTGATACCCGCCCTGCTGTATGCCTCAGAGACATGGACCATGTACAGCAGGCACCTCAAAGCACTGGAGAGTTACCACCAACGCTGCCTCCGCAAGATCTTGCAAATCCATCGGCAGGATAGGTGCACCAATGTCAGAGTTCTTGCTCAGGCCAACATCCCCAGCATCGAAGCTTTGACCACGCTCAATCAGCTCTGATGAACGGGTCACATTGTCCGCATGACCGATACGAGACTCCCAAAACAAGCGCTCTACTCGGAATTCCGACATGGCAAGAGAGCCCCAGGTGGGCAGAGGAAATGCTTCAAGGACACCCTCAAAGCCTCCTTGAAAAATTGCAACATCCCCACTGACTTCTGTGAATCCCTGGCCCAAGACCGCACAAAGTGGAGAAGAAGCATCTGGGAAGGCGCCAAACATCTCGAGTCTCTTCGCCGGGAGCAAGCTGAAGCCAAGCACAGGCAGCGCAAGGAGTGCACGTCAACCCAAGCACCCCACCCACCCGCCCCTTCAACCACCGTCTGCCCCAGCTGTGACAGAGACTGTAGGTCCCACATTGGACTCATCAGTCACCTGAGAACTCATTTTTAATGTGGAAGCAAGTCATCCTCGGTTCCGAGGGACTGCCTAAGAGAAGAATAAGAGACTCCTCCCTACTGCACCCTCTGTTAGCCATTTATCATTAGCTTGTCTCTATTATTCACTTTGGTAACTGATGTGGCGATAATTTGAAACCCGCCCCTTCATTAATCACTAACTCAAGCTCTGATCTAGAGTATTCGCTTTTCGATTTGACTGTGCAGCTCTAAAAAAATTTACAAGTTCATCGTCAATAAACTTAACAAACAAAATAAAAACACAATTTATGATAATGTTCACCAACCTATTTTTGGAGGGATAAGAATCCTCAGAGCAATATTAAATAGATACAAATAAAAACAAAAAGTGCTGGAAATACTCAACAGGTCAGGTAACATCTGTGAAGAGAGAAACAGAGTTAATGGCCCAGAAATTCGGGTCTGCACGGGTGAGTACGCGCTGGGCACTCACCCGTAGGCCCAACAAAAGTGCCAGTTTCATGCATGCACTGCGCATGCGCAGGAAACTGGAACTTCCGCCTGGAACTTACGTTTTTTTTCCAGGTTTCTCCGGGAGGGTACGTCTCCAGCAGTTACACTTTTAGCAAGGTCAGTGGTGAATTAATTAAAATTAAAACATTTTTTCCACAGGTTTATTATTTTTTAATACTTTAAAGAAAGGTAAGTTTATTTTTAGCCCCGTTAGAAAATGTAATTAATTTTTTCCAAAATTTAAATTATTGTTTAAAATAGTTATTTTATGTAATTTATAGTTATTTTTAAAATGCGATTTTTAAAAAATGTATTTGAAGTTTTAGTTATGTTTTGGGGCTTATAGTATTTATAGTTTTGACAGCTCTTCCTGTCAATTTTATGAATGGGCATTCCCTGCTACCATTGGTTCTCCATGGCCCACGTGATCCCAGGGGATGCTTCGAACTAACTGCGCCCCTGGGATACGCAAGCACTGCGTGCCGGCAGTTGGAGGGGGACCAGGATCGGAATCCCACGAGGGCCCACAACATAACGGCCGGCGCGCTAGGTAAGTGCAGGTCGGAGGCTTGCACCCGCGGGAAGCCTCCGACCCGAATTTCTGGAATGTTTCAGGTTGATGATCTTTCTCCAGTTCTGACGAAAGGTCATTAACCTGAAACGTTAACTCTGTTTCTCTCTCTTCACAGATGCTGCCTGACCTGCTGAGTATTTCCAGCATTTTCTCTTTTTATTTCAGATTTCCAGCATCTGCAGTATTTTCTTTTTGACTAAATAGATACAAATAGTCCATTTGCACTTTCTACTGGCATATGCTAAATTTTACTCATGGCCTACTTTATTGTTAAATTTAGTGAAGGCAGGAATGTCAGCCTCTCGGTGTTTGGCTTACGTTTTTTAACATGTTTTAACATTTTCTGGATAGCCTGCTCAAAACCAGATGGATGGCAATCAATCCTATGTTGAAGCCTGCTTGAGTAGGTCTCATAAGGAATTACTACAGAATCCAGTCATGGTATGAAAATAGATTGGCGCACAATATGCAGCACTGAATATATTAACAGTGCTTATAGCAGGACTAACAATGTCAGCAAATTACCGGCACTTGGCAACATATCAGGGATTTTCTACTATTTAAATTCCACATGAATCTCACTGCAGTGTTTTAGACTCAAAGAGGCCAGAATATAACAGAAAATTATATAACCGGCCTTTCTTTTTATAAAAGTATCTCACCTACTTATACTCAGAGAAAGTTCTGTTCTTTTCTTCCTTTCTTCAGGCTCCCTGTATCATATCTCATCCTGAAAAAACTGAACCTAGATTTCCACTTAATTCCCAGATTTTCCTTTACTTGCTGTGAGACATCATCTGGGCTCTTTTCAGCAGCTCCACCTGCTTATTTTGTAAACCTTCCATGTGTGCTGTGTGTTCTGCCACTGCTTGCTGATTTCCTGCCAGGTCGATCTTTGGGATTTTTGGGGGTGCGACTTCCCAGGGAGTTTGCAGAAGAAATCGGGAAACTAGTCCCTAAAGGGCTCCTGCTAAAATTGAAATGATGCGAAGTCCTCACATACTTCTTTCATTTATAATCATGAATACCCATACTCCAGCAGGACACACCTTCAAGCCGCAACATGCAATTGAAAGCTTTGGCACACTCATACCTTCAAAAGGCTTCACATATAAAAGCCTTGCCACATAACATAGGAACGTAGAAACAGGAGTAGGCCATTTAGCCGCTCAAGCCTGTTTCGCCATTCAATGAGTTCATGGCTGATCTGTGACCTAACTCCATATAACCCAGTCACCCACTGAAATACAGGAAGGGCTACAGCTAGAGTACGTCTACCACTCTGTCGGTACTCTTTAAACTTGCAGCTTTGGGCAGTTGTATCATGCTTTTGTTGCTATTTATTAGGATTAGAGATGGAATGAAAATGGCCATTTTCTATAACGGGTAACCAATCCGCAAAGCCAGTTTTACGTTGTAAGGTGTTCATTTCCCTTGTGCCTTACAAGGATTCTTGGACTCTAGATTTACAGGAACAAAATATACACGACACAAAGGTTTAGGCTCAACCCAAAACTGACATCGGTAGTCCATTATAAAAGATGTAATAGCAGAGCACTTGGAAAGCAGTGACAGGATCGGACAAAATCAACATGGATTTACAAAAGGTAAATCGTGCTTGACTAATCTACTGGAATTTTTTGAGGATGTAACTGGTAGAATAGATAAGGGAGAACCAGTGGATGTGGTGTAGTTGGACTTTCAGAAGGCTTTCGATAAGGTCCCGCATAAGAGATTAGCATGCAAAGTTAAAGCACATGGGATTGGGGGTAAGATACTGACTTGGATAGAGAACTGGTTGAGAGACAGGAAGCAAAGAGTTGGAATAAATGGGCCTTTTTCCGAGTGGCAGGCAGTGACTAGTGGGGTACCACAGGGATCGGTGCTAGGTCCCCAGCTATTCACAATATATATTAATGATCTAGATGAGGGGAATAGATGTAATATCTCCAAGTTTGCAGATGACACAAAGCTGGGTGGGCGTGTGTGCTGTGAGGATGATGCAGAGAAACTCCAGTATGATTTGGACAGGTTGGGTGATTGGGCAGATGCATGACAGATGCAGTATAATGTGGATAAATGCGAGGTTATCCACTTTGGTGGCAAAAACAGGAAGGCAGATTATTATCTGAATGGCAATAGATTGGGAGAAGGGGAAGTGCAACGAGACCTGGGTGTCCTTGTGCACTAGTTGCTGAAGGTAAACATGCAGGTTAAGAAAGCAAATGGTATGTTGGCCTTCATAGCGAGGGGATTCGAGTACAGGAGCAAGGATGTCTTACTGCAGTTGTACAGGGCCTTGGTGAGACCACACCTTGAGTATTGTGTGCAGTCTTGGTCGCCTTTTACGAGGAAGGATGTTCTTGCCATGGAGGGAGTGCAGCGAAGATTCACCAGGCTGATACCTGGGATGGCAGGAATGACGTATGAGGAGAGATTGGGTCGATTGGGCTTATATTCGCTGGCGTTTAGAAGAATGAGTGGGATCTCATTGAAACTTATAAAATTCTGACAGGACTAGACAGACTAAATGCAGGAAGGATGTTCCCGATGGCGGGGGAGTCCAGAACCAGGGGTCACAGTCTAAGGATAAGGGGTAAGCCATTTAGGACAGAGGTGAGGATGAATTTCTTCACCCAGAGAGTGGTGAACCTGTGGAATTCTCTACCACAGAAGGCAGTTGAGGCCAATTCATTAAATATATTCAAGAAGGAGTTCGATATATTTCTTAAGGCTAAAGGGATCAAGGTAATGGGGAGAAAGCAGGGACAGGGTACTGAAATTGGATGATCAGCCATGATCCCATTAAATGGTGGAGCAGGCTCGAGGGGCCGAATGGCCTACTCCTGCTTCTATCTTCTATGTTTCTATGTTTATTAAAACCAACAAACCACAGACTGAAAGTTACAATCACCCATTCGGCTGGTCGTTACCAATGTTGATTTTAGGCCAGGATCTGGAGGTGACCGGTCCTTGTCTTTCTTCACCTGACTGCAGCAGTATCCACGGGTCGATGTTTCTCCTTCTTATAGTTGCTCAGTCACCTGGCCCCATAGCTGGGCCTCCTTCAACCAGTTTTGGTTGTCGGTTTGCTGAACTGGCTGAAGTTCACACCTCGTCAACCTGTAATTCAATCACCGGAGGTATACAGAGCTGTGAGATCGAAGATAACTCCTTATCTCATTTCCCACTCTCTGCAACACATATACAATGTGATTTCTATTACTGTTGATGGGCGGTTAGCTGATTGTCTGCTCAGGACTAGTGTGTCTTCTATTCATGTCAGGAAGTCGATCGTGACTCCATTGTTTCAGTTAAGCTCAGAGCATTGTCCAGATGTTAATTTTCCCCATCAAAACCAATCATGATTCAAGGCCTCACAGTTCAATGTCAATGTCCTTTTCAGAGTTAATCGTGAGTCAAAGCTTTCATTGCCCAGTATCAATGTGTTCTCCAAGAACTGATCACGATTAAAACATTACATGATTGGCACCTTTTCTGTACCTCGAAGTTTAACCATTTCATGCCCTTCAGTGCTGGGGCCAAACTGTTCCATGAAACTTACATTCCCCCCTTTAATGTCTCTTTTGTACTAGAGACATTACTCCCACTGAATTCTTCTTTGCCTTTGTGTGCATTACTGGTCTCAACCAAATCTCACATTTCTCTTTTATTTTTATATACATTTGGTTCAAACACCCCGAACCTCCCGTTTCAATAATCTTTTAAGATTTCCCGTTTTAGCCTTCCTTTTTTTGTTTACATGACAATATTAACAAATACATCATAGTAATCAATTGCACAATCACCAACACATGCGACACGATTCGAATCCAAGGAGGGATCTCAATATTATGTCCAACATCCCACCATGGAGGGGTAATCCTTTCTTCGATTTCATCCCTCGCTTTCTCATTCTTTTGCTCTAGCATGTAATAATGTTTTTGGGACAACGCTACGTCCTTTAATAGTTTAGTCAAGTGTTAGGGTAGCGGTGAGATATCATATCCAAAATGAGATATCTATTACTGGAGGTTCGGCAAAGTACTGTTAACTGTGCTATCGATTGGTTTGTGGTCTGAGATGGGGATTATCCTTTCCTGTGCTACTTGGGTCTCTACCTGGGGCTTGAAGCAAAAGTTAGAGTCTTGAACTGGATACCAGTCATTGTGTACTCTGTACCGGCTTTTGCTATTGGTGACACATTAGGTCCCGTTACCCTTGTACGCAACCTGGGGCGGGACATGGCTGTGAGCCATCACCTCCATGATACAGCTGATAGGCTGACCGCCTCCGTATTTAAACCCACATACTGGCCAATCAAAAGAATTCAGATGGTAAGGACACAACACCACATGCATACCTCCTCCCTGACATCCCTCCAGATTAGTGCCGCTTATACAGTTTCCCAACTTAACCACATACAGAGGGGTTTTATGATGTTTCACATGTACCCCATTTTGAATGACACCAATATTTTCCACCTGGTATACCGGTGCGGGTCATTGCGACTGATCCATCACCGGCATCCTAAGGACTATCCCTATTACAGTTTGTTTCTTATGACCACAGTTGACCAGGACTGGGTATACTTCGGAGGCCGACCGTAACTGACACAGATTCATGAGGCTGTTATAAGCGTTTAAAGCCTTTAGGTGCCTGTTGCTAATCCATGACAGTACGTGGCCTTGTTTCATAGAAACATAGAAGATAGGAGCAGGAGTAGGCCATTCGGCCCCTCGAGCCTGCTCCGCCATTCAATGAGATCATGGCTGATCATCCAAATTCAGTACCCTGTTCCTGACTTCTCCCCATATCCCTTGATCCCTTTAGCCTTAAGAAATATAGCCAACTCCTTCTTGAATATATTTAATGAATTGGCCTCTACTGCCTTCTATGGTAGAGAATTCCACAGGTTCACCACTCTCTGGGTGAAGAAATTCCTCCTCATTGTAGGGTTCTCAAAATTCCCACATTCCCTGAAAGTTATGGATAAAGGGACCCTGTATGGACAAGTTATTAAAAAGGGTACCCAAAATTGGCTTCTGAAACCTCGTGACCAATGCCTACAGGATTTTAAAAGCAAGGCCCTGCAAAAAGCAGGCGCATTCAAATCCTGAAACGAAAGTAACATGCATGGATCTGTGAAAGACTTTGTCCTTTTCTAAAGCCAGACAGCTAGGTAAACACAGAATATGCATTTTTCATCTTGGAACAGATCAAGTCAGGTTGGACCTAATCTTGAGGCCATTAACTTTTTGCATAAATAATCAGTAACAGCTCAACGCGGCCACCAAGCCAGGAAAAGACGATTAAATTTCATAAATAACAAACAGCCAGGATATTGAAGCCATTAAACCAGGAGACAACCGCCCCAAAAGCCGTTAAAGTGGCTGACTGTAATCACTTTAGATGAGCCCGCCAAAATTTAGACAAAGAACTGACCTGATTTGGCGCGCAGATAAGGGGTGAAGAACTGGGTATAATTGTAGGCCCACCGGTAGCCAAGTTTCTCTTGCCTCTTGCCTCTCGCTCTTGCTTCGTGCCTCGTCGCGGGCTCTCTTCTCCCTCCCCGCGCTGCTCGACACCGAGGACGCCCATTACTACACTGGGGGCCAAACGCGGGAGGAGAATGGGACCAGAATCGAATGCGCACAGGAAACACGGGGCCATGAACGGGCAGACGAGACGAAATGAACGGTAAAACCGATAAAAGCAGAGAAGGGCAGACGAGATGAGACGAACGGTAAATCCGATAAAAGCAGAGAAGGGCAGCGAAAAAGAAGCGTTTGGGACGAGCGGGTATACACACCAGCCTAGTTATAAGCTGCCGTTTGAAGCATGGGTAGTAAGATCAAAGTGACGATATAAACCGCCAACTGAGCCCCAACTGCAACAAAGCCGTCGGCGACCAAACCGCCACCAGAAGAAAAAAACATCTCTGCAAGGTAAAGTATCCAACAAAGACTTTAACGGAGGAAAAGGAGGGTACTTTGCACAAACGACTCCATCGCCGTGCCCTGTGACCACGTGATGACGACGGGCCCCAAAGGACAACAAGAGCGAACCCCAAAAACCACAACCGGTTTAATCAACAGGTTTCGAATTGGTGAGCATGAATCCCTGTCCCCTCATAGATTAATCTAGTTAGGTATTGGGGGTGGGGTAAGAGTAAGGGGATTTTTAATGTGTTTGTTCTCTCGATGTGCCGTGTGTTCCCCATTCCCAAATAAGTGTAATTTTATATGCCTGTAATTACCCTAGTAATTCTCAGTGTTGTGACTTTATTGTGACTTTAATAAAAATTACGGTTTTCTTGCACCAAGCCAGTTGTCTAATTTATTTTCTGTATCGCCGCCTGTACCTAAGTCCAGTGTCTAGAACCCAGTGGTGTGGGAGCAATTCGAAGCACTCAGAGAAAGTCAGGGGCAGAGCTGATTGGGCACACGCCACCCCCTACATCATCTCTGTCCTTAATGGCTTACCCCTTATCCTTAGACTGTGACCCCTGGTTCTGGACTCCCCAACCATCGGGAACATCCTTCCAGAATCTAGTCTGTCTAGTGCTGTTAGAATTTTATAAGTTTCGATGAGATCCCCTCTCATTCTTCTAAACTCCAGTGAGTACAAGCCCAATTGACCCAATCTCTCCTCATACATCATTCCTGCCATCCCAGGTATCAGCCTGGTGAATCTTCGCTGCACTCCTTCCATGGCAAGAACATCCTTCCTCAGATATGCCGACCAAAACTGCACACAATACTCAAGATGTGGTCTCACCAAGGCTCTGTACAACTGCAGCAAGACATCCTTGTTCCTGTACTCAAACCCTCTCGCTACGAAGGCCAACATACCATTTGCCTTCTTAACCGCCTGCTGCACCTGCATGCTTACTTTCAGTGATTGGTGCACAAGGACGCCCAGGTCTCGTTGCACTTCCCCTTCTCCCAATCTATTGCCATTCAGGTAATAATCTGCCTTCCTGTTTTTGACACCAAAGTGGATAACCTCGCATTTATCCACATTATATTGCATCTGCCATGCTTCTGCCCAATCACCCAACCTGTCCAAATCATACTGGAGCTTCTCGGCATCCTCCTCACAGCACACACGCCCACCCAGCTTTGTGTCATCTGCAAATTTGGAGATATTACATCTAGCTCCCTCGTCCAGATCATTAATTTATATTGTAAATAGCTGGGGTCCAAAGACCGATCCCTGCGGTACCCCACTAGTCACTGCCTGCCAATCAGAAAAAGAGACGTTTATTCCAACTCTTTGCTTTCTGTCTGCCAACTAGTTCTCTATCCAAGTCAATACCTTGACCCCAATCCCATGTACCTTAATTTTACACGCTAATCTCTTATGCGGGACCTTATCGAAAGCCTTTTGAAAATCCAAATTCACCACATCCACTGGTTCTCCCTTATCTATTTTACCAGTTACATCCTCAAAAAATTCCAGTAGATTAGTCAAGCACGATTTACCTTTTGTAAATCCATGTTGACTTTGTCCGATCCGGTCACTTTTTTCCAAGTGCTCTGCTATTACATCCTTTTTAATGGACTCTAGCATTTTCCCCACTACTGATGTCAGGCTTACCGATCTGTAATTCCTCGTTTTCTCTCTACCACCCTTTTTCAACAGTGGGTTAACATTAGCTACCCGCCAATCCATGGGTACTGTTCCAGAGTCTATCGAATGTTGGAAGATGACCAGCAATGCATCTATTATTTCTAGGGCCACTTCCTTAAGTACTGTAGGGGGGCATCCTTTACCTGGTTTACGGTAATTTACCTGGTCAGGCAGCCTTTTGCCACTGCACTGTGACCAATTCCAATCAGCGGTTTCGAATCGCTAAACCCCTCCTTCCAGTTGTGACTGGAAGAACTTATAATTAATGATATATTAAAACTGACAAATGGTCTGGATGCAAGAAAGTCAAACTTTATTAACTAAAGAAACTACACCACACGATCAAAGTAATCACGGTAAAACTGCTTAACAGGGGAAGGCAGATGGCAAAAATGAGGGATAAATGGCTACAATGTAAATCTTACAATCTTAGCAACAGTTCCCTTAAATTACCACCCCTTTACTTCTCGCTAGATTGTCTTGCTAGTGGGTCAGAAGCCTTGCTCACCTGCAGTCCAAAGAGTAAAAGAGAAGAGAGAGATGCTTCTGGGAAGCTATCTTTTATACCCCTTTTTTTGGGGCCTGGCCAGATATGATGTTTCTGGGCTAAAACAAAAGAGATCCAAACTGTCCACTTGTCTGGGATGGGTTTGGATAAAGTTGCAGTGGTTTGAATGTGTTCTCTCATTACAGTCTTGAGTACTTAGAAAACAAAGTCCCTTTGTTCATGCTGGCAGTTTCAAGCACTTGATCTTAGAGTCAATTTCAGTGAATGTATGTGTGTAAACAACCCAGTGTGCTTGCTGTCCGATGATTGGCTGATTCAAACAGGCTACTCCCCAGTGTAAACAAACAGCTTGTAGGTTACCGGACCCGCCCAATACCACAGGGTGACTGACAGCTCGGGCTCCATTCAAACCCACTACAGGGCAGCGCTGAGCTTTTTCATATGCTAACAGCCTGTCTGTTTCATATGCTAACAGCCTGTCTGTCCTTTTAAATTCTGTTTCCATGAGGTCTGTTCAGCCATTTTTAACAGTCCAAAACTCAAGAGTACATCTTTTAATAAAATGTACAATCTTAAAGTGTGCGATTTTCACAAAGTTCTTTGATTCCAGTGTCCAAGTGCTGCCCAGCTCATGAGCCTCTCAACGCAGCCTTTTGCCGTTCTGGGCATGTTCTAAAACATTGTCCAATCCAGAGACAATTCAAATCACACAGGTCTTCGTCCATGATGTGGATCAATATTTCCTGATCTTCGGGGGCCGTGGGGATTTTGCAACCCCTACATTCCTCCCTTGGATACTTCCAACTTGCTTGTAGTATCCTCTTGAAGAAGTGAGCAAAATTTTCTGATCCCCACAAACAATCATCCCCTCTATTTAGCTATAGCTACCTACCACTGATCCCCCGACCCATCTATTCCCCTCAAATCCGAGAAAAACCGTGGTATGGTAGGCATCTACAGATACATCAATTACAAAATGTTACAATAGGGGGTCTCATACCCCTGCACCGCTTGTTATATTATAACATATTACAAAATGTTGCAATCTTGGTTATACAATGTAATCAAAATGATCGCAAGCACAGAGAGGGTCCTACGCCTCTGCACCGCTTGGAACTGTAAAACAAAATACAAAAATCTTCATTAAACATTTGAAACAAAATGCTGAAACATTTGAAACAAAATGCTGAAATAAACCACGACCATCACATGCCAATGATGGGTCGCAAAATTCGAGTGGGTATTGCTCCTCCCACCCGGGCAGTAAATGTTCCTTCCACCCCCCCTTTAATGGTCTTAAACTTTTAAAACATACAGAATGGATTTTACAGAACAGTCTGATCTGCCAGCCCCGAGCCGTTCCCTTGTCCCTTTGTGGAGGCGGGGTACCCCTCATGTTTCACAGACCGAGACCGGGGAGTATGGGATCACAACTCCCAGTCCCTCCCCCTCCCATCTTCCCTCGACTGGCTGCAGAAAACAATGGGTGCCTGTGTGGCGGCTCTCACTGGCCCCACACTCAAACTTGGATCCCAGATCTGGCCACCCACTCATCCTTCCCAGCCACACTTACACTCTAACTTTGCCCGTGGGCCCCGGGTGAGTGCCTCCCTTCCCCGAATGCACCCACGCGACTCTTGGGTCTCCCCCTCCCCTTTACAATCTTTCCCGGGCCATCACCACCCACTCCCGGGGGACGTGTCCCTATCTGACAAGGCGCCCGTGCTTCCCCACCATGACTCCTCAATAGCGAGGTCTCCCGCAAGTGAAATTCGGTCAGGATAGTGCTGGGTTGGCCCAGCTGAGGCCATCTCTTCCGTGTAGGATGAGTAGGCAGGTTCCTCTGGACCCTGTCCGGTTTCTCCTGAAGGTCGCTGCGGGGTCTCCTCCTGGATTTGTCCAGTGGCGAGGTGATCCCCAACATTCTGTATATCTTCATTCGATGCCCAGCTCGGGCTGGGCGAACAGGGCTGCTCCTTTGTCCACTCTCCTGCAAAAGAACTTAAAAGGACATGCAGCCAGGTCTCTCACTGACCTTCTGCCTTAGGTGGAGACATGGTCGGGTCCCTCGACCTCGGACCAAAATACAAACATTTGGCACACTTATAAACTTAAACTTTAAACTTAAACTCAAAACTACTAGTTACATTCTAACCATAAAATTTAAACACCTTAAAAGCAAGCTATAAACATTGGTAACTTAGCACAAAGCTATAATACAAATGCCGTCCGTCTCCGGACGGCCATGCTAATCTCTGGTGTCACTGTCACAGATTACTGCTGCCTGCAGCGAAGCTGGACTGCCTCCTGCTTCTGGTCCCTGGCAGCTTATGGCTGCTAGTTGGGGACCTCTGTGATCTGTTTCCTCCCGGGCTCGGGAGAATGCTCTTTGTGGCAGGTACTCTGGTGACCATCTTATCTTGGGCTTGCGGACCTGCTGAGACCTTCTGAGGGGCGTCTCTGTGGGGAAACTTTGGCTGATGGACCCTGAGCCTGGGTCACAGCCCTAGCTGGCTGGGAACCTTCTCCCCCTGATGCAAACAGCCCACACTGTTTAATGCACCTGGCAGCCTGCCAGTAATCCGGGTTTGTCTCCTTTTCCCTACCCACTCCTGTACTGGGGGCAGGTATCCCCTCACCACCCGCTGCTGGTGGCTGAAAATCTTCCTCTCCAGGTCCAAAACCTGGTACCGGCTCCTTCCATATGTCCCCTGCAAGAGGACATGCTATCCCTTCCTCCCCAGAGTCCCACACCATAGGGGGAACCACTCTAGAAGTGGGCTGGGAAGCTTGTCCCTTTAAACAGGCGACTGCGCCTGCGCGTACCTCCTCCCTGGAGTCCCACGGCAGAGGCTGTGAAACCTCTGTGCTCAAACAGGCGACTGCGCCTGCGTGGGAAAACTGAAGAGGAGCCGCTGTGGTCACGGGCTGGGGAACTGCACCTGCGCGAACAGACCGTTCAAAAGACTGGGGAATTCCTGTCTCCAGACCAGCGACTACGCATGCGCAGGCAGTCTCTTCAAAAGGCGGCTCCTCCCTGGAGCCCCCCCAAGCGATTTTCTGTGAACGAACTTGCAGCAGCCTGCAAATTTCTACTCTCAGGCTGCGGTTTATGTGTTTCTGAACTAAATAACTGGTTCAAATTTAAACTTTGGCCAAAACTTAGGTCCCACTGGGGCGGGGGAGTGTCCCAATTGGTGGGCCGGACAACTTTTCCCTTGAAACAAGCCACAGTGCCTGTCTTTACAGCCTGTGAACTTGAACTTGTATGGTCAGATTTATACAATTTACACTGGTTGGTGTGGAACCACTTTGTGCACCGGGGTAGTTTTACTGCATAGACCATGGGGCTGGCCCTATCAACTATATTATAGGGTCCCATGTAGAGTGGCTCTAAATTTCCCACCTGGGCATAGTTTCTTACCATCACTAGGTCTCCTATCTCCCACTGGTGGCTCTTGCTAGGCTCGAGCAGCAGCCGGTTATTCCGATGCTGCTTCCCCACGCTGTCTGCTGCCTGCCCATAAATTCATTTGAGGTGTTCTAGGAGGGTTCGGGCTAATTTATCCCGGTTTATTTCCTGCAGTTGTCTTTCAGTGAGGACTGGGGCAAGGACATGAGTGGGGGTCCTCATAACTCTGCCGGTCATGAGCTCATGTTGTGAATGCCCTGTACTTTTGGACTGGCTGGCTTGGATCCCCATGAGGATCAGAGGTAGGGTCTCTGCTCATTTTTGGGGCGACCCCACGGCCTCTTTCCTCACTCTTCCTTTAAGGGTACGGTTCATACGCTCCACAATCCCTGAGGACCACGGGTTGTAGGCTATGTGCCACTTAGTTTGGAGCGTGCCCAGACGGACTGAGAGGGGTCTGGAGTATACCCCCGCCTGCTCCTGACCGGTGAATCCCGATAGTATGTATGGAACCCCGTTAGACAGAGGTGAGGTGGTGGGATTATCTGTATGGATCACGGTGCATGATGCCCCCGTATCCAATAGATAAGTCCCTGTAACCTTCTCTACCTCCATCTGTACGAGGGGTCTTTTCCATTCATCGTACCGGAGATTACACAGACGGACAGGCTGCATGGGCTCCAGTCATTGTGGGGAGGCAGAGGTGGGCGAGGGGGCTGCAGCACCACTGATGGCTGCTACCTTTCCCTGATTGGCCTTGAGGAAAGATTTTATCAACTCCATGACGGACTCGACTTTATCGGGAGGAGTTTCTGTCTCTGCCTTCTGAGTTGGGGCTGCGGGGGTCCTGGCTTTATCATCTCTCCCAGGCTTTTCACAATCCCTGTGCCAGTGGCCATCCTCCCCGCACCTGTAACAAGTGATCTTGTTCTGGGAGGGACGGCTCCCATCCTGGCGCCACTCTTTCTTGTATTGAGCCCCAGGTTTAACCTCGTGGACCTTACCCTTTTGCTGGGGGGTCCCACTATTCCTACCATTCCTATATGCTACCGTGAGCTGCCGGATTACAGTCTCTTCGGTTGCTAGGAGGTCTCAGTGGTCAAACCAAGTATCAGCCTTTGCTTTTATCTGGGGCAGGCAATTGGACACCAGGCAACAAAGCCATTGGGTCCACTGCCGCTGGTTCAGATGTGCCCTATCTTGTCCCCCTGTACACGCGCTGTTGTAGACTGGCCACAGCCTATCTGCAAATGCCTGTGGGGTCTCCCCTTCCTTCTGCAGTGTTTTCCCTATGCGATCGAATGGACTGCCGTCGTTTGCACCCATGGCTTCCAGTATTTCCTCCTTTAGGTCCTCAAAGCCCTTCTGCCCTCTCTTAGCCTCATCTGAAAGGGTCTGATAGAGCTTACTATCTACAGAGAAAAGCAACATTTTGGCTTTCTCTTCGTCATCACAGCCATTAACACAGGCTGCCTGTTCTATCTCTTGGAAGTGCATTGAGGGGTCTCCCTTTTTGGAGAGCAGAGGAATATGTTTCACCAGGCCTCTGAGCTGTTGGGTATCATAGGGTACCAGATAGGTATGCTGAACAGCCCCTGGGTCATTATCGTTCATGGGCGGACCGTACCTCCGTTGTTGGAGGGGGTATACTGGTCCTGGTCCCCGCCTGCCTAGCGGGACCTGCTGGCGTTCTCCTACCACCCCATTGTCCACCCCTTCTTGCTGCCAGAGCTCCTCAAAACTCGAAGCTGTGGGCTGCGGTCTTGGGATCTCTAATTCCCTAGCCAGCTCTGTTCTGGGTGCTGCCTGTGGGGCGGTTTGATTTGGGCTGCTGGTACTGTCCGACGGACTTCCCTTCAGACTTATGAGACATACCATCCCTTTAGTCCTTAATAACTCCACACCCAAACTCTCTATCTTTCTGTTATATGGGGTATGATCTGCTCCACTAAACCTTTGGTCACAGGCCAGCTTATAAGCTGCCTTTACCTCCCTAACCATTTCCTCCTGCTCTGTCACTTCTAAGGTGAGGCGGGCATTCCCTTCCCGCAGTCTCATCTCGTTACTCTTTGCTTC
Source organism: Somniosus microcephalus (assembly GCF_052327205.1). Lineage (NCBI taxonomy): Eukaryota > Metazoa > Chordata > Chondrichthyes > Squaliformes > Somniosidae > Somniosus > Somniosus microcephalus. Next base: position 220,297,805 of record NC_140994.1, on the reverse strand, counting down.
TGTAATTTGGCACTTTAGGAACTCTATCTTGTGCCTCGCATGGCTTTTGCCCTCGCTAGCTTCTTGGGTGAGGTGTGCGTTTTCCTCCTGTAGCCTCATCTCACTTTCCCTAGCCTCTGTGACTTCCTGCACAAGGCGCTCTATCTCTGCCTGGCATTTCGTGACCTCTAGTGTGAGGCGTGCATTTTCTTCCCGCACCCTCAACCCACTATCTCTGGCCTCATTCACCTCTCTTATGAGGCATTCTACTTCCGCCTGGCATTTTTCAAACTCTGACTCCCGATACTTTCCCTCTGTAACCTCCTCCCACACGCTCATCTCACCCTTCTTAACCCAGCCACCTATACCATAATAGGTCAGTTTGCACGCTGCTGCTAACTTCTGCAGGGCTACCCACAGACTAAAAGCAAGAAAAGCAAGAGCTGATGCTTTCTCCAGATCCAGACCACTTATCATATCAAAAACTGCCTCCAGTCCCTTCCTGGTCACCAATTTGTAGGGGGGCATCCTTTACCTGGTTTACGGTAATTTACTTGGTCAGGCAGCCTTTTGCCATTGCACTGTGACCAATTCCAATCAGCGGTTTCGAATCGCTAAACCCCTCCTTCCAGTTCTGACTGGAGGAACTTACAATTAATGATATATTAAAATGGACTAATGGTCTGGATGCAAGAAAGTCAAACTTTATTAACTAAAGAAACTACACCACACGATCAAAGTAATCACATTAAAATTGCTTAACAGGGGAAGGCAGACGGCAAAAACGAGGGATAAATGGCTACAATGTAAATCTTATAATCTTAGCAACAGTTCCCTTAAATTACCACCCCTTTACTTCTCGCTAGATTGTCTTGCTAGTGGGTCAGAAGCCTTGCTCACCTGCAGCCCAAAGAGTAAAAGAGATGAGAGAGATGCTTCTGGGAAGCTATCTTTTATACCCCTTTTTTGGGGGCCCACCCAGATCTGATGTTTCTGGGCTAAAACAAAAGAGATCCAAACTGTCCACTTGTCTGGGATGGGTTTGGATAAAGTTGCAGCGGTTAGAATGTGTTCTCTCATTACAGTCTTGAGTGCTTAGCAAACAAAGTCCCTTTGTTCATGCTGGCAGTTTCAAGCACTTGATCTTAGAGTCAATTTCAGTGAATGTATGTGTGTAAACAACCCAGTGTGCTTGCTTTCCGATGATTGGCTGATTCAAACGGGCTACTCCCCAGTTTAAACAAACAGCTTGTAGGTTACCGGACCCGCCCAATACCACAGGGTGACTGACAGCTCGGGCTCCATTCAAACCCACTACAGGGCAGCGCTGAGCTTTTTCATATGCTAACAGCCTATCTGTTTCATATGCTAACAGCCTGTCTGTCCTTTTAAATTCTGTTTCCATGAGGTCTATCAGCCATTTTTAACAGTCCAAAACTCAAGAGTACATCTTTTAATAAAATGTACAAGCTTAAAGTGTGCAATTTTCACAAAGTTCTTTGATTTCAGTGTCCAAGTGCTGCCCAGCTCACGAGCCTCTCAACACAGCCTATTGCGGTTCTGGGCATGTTCTAAAACATTGTCCAACCTGGAGACAATTCAAATCACACAGGTCTTCGTCCATGATGTGGATCAATATTTACCGATCTTCGGGGGCCGAGGGGATTTTGCGACCCCTACAGTACCCTAGGATGTAGATTATCAGGCCCTGGGGATTTATCGGCCCTCAATCCCATCAATTTCCCGAACACCATTTCCCTACAAATACTGATTTCTATCAGTTCCTCCCTTTCATTAGACCCTATGTTACCCGACATCTTTGGGAGGTTATTTGTGTCCTCCTTTGTGAAGACAGAACCAAAGTATGTATTTAATTGGTCTACCATTTCTTTGTTCCCCATTATAAATGCCCCTGATTCTGACTGCAAGGGACCTATGCTTGACTTCACCAATCTTTTTCTCTTCACATCTCTATAAAAGCTTTTACAGTCAGTTTATATGTTCCCTGCAAGCTTACTCTCATACTCTATTTTCCCCCTCTTAATTAATCCCTTTTTCCTTCTTTGTTCAATCCTAAACTGCTCCCAATCCTCAGGTTTACTGCTTTTTCAGGCCAATTTATATGTCCTCTCCTTGGATCTTATGCTATCCCTAATTTCCCTTGTTAGCCACGGTTGAGTCACTTTTTTGTTTTATTTTTATGCCAAACCGGGATGAACAAATTCTGTAGTTCATTCATGCGATCTTTGAATGTTCGCCATTGCCTATCCACCATCAACCCTTTGAGTGACATTCCCCAATCAATCCTACCCAACTCGCACCTCATACCATCGTAGTCTCCTTTATTTAAATTCAGGACCCTAGTCTCTGAGACAACTATTTCACTCTCCATCTTAATGAAGAATTCTATCATATTATGATCGCTCTAACCCAAGGGGCCACGCACAACAAGATTGCTAATTAATCCTTTTCTCATTACATAATACCCAGTCTAAGATGGCCTGATCTTTAGTTGGTTCCTCGACATATTGGTCCAGGAAACCATCCCGTATACACTCCAGGAATTCCTCCTCCACAGTATTGTTACTAATTTGGTTAGCCCAATCTATATGTAGATTAAAGTCACCCATGATAACTGCTGTGCCCTTATTGCACGCTTCCCTAATATTCCCATTTAATGCCATCCCCGACCTCCGCATTACTGTTTGGTGGTCTATATACCACTCCCACTAACGTTTTCTGCCCCTTGGCATTTCTCAGTTCTACCCATACAGATTCCACATTATCAGAGCTAATATCCTTCCTTTCAATTGTGTTAATCCCCTCTTTAACCAGCAATGTTACCCCATCTCCCTTTCCTTTTTGCCTATCTTTCCTGAATATTGAATACCCCTGGATGTTGAGTTCCCAGCCTTGGCCACCCTGGAGCCATGTTTCCGTAATCCCAATCATATCATATTTGTTTACCTCTATTTGCGCAGCTAATTCATCCACCTTATTATGAATGCTCCTCGCATTAAGACACAAAGCCTTCAGGCTTGTTTTTATAATGCTCTTAGATCTTTTAGAATTATTATTTACTGTGGCCATGTTTGATTTAAACCCTTGATTTCTCTGCCTCTAATCCTCTAGATTACTACGCCCCTCGTTTAACAGCCAGGCATCGTACATGACACATGTATCATTTTGGGTAGCCCGGTCCGACGCATTTTGGCCCTCCTTTATTAGTACGTTTATGGTCTGGGCGTGAGTCTCCAACTCAGCTATTACTTCCTTCAGGTGAATTGTCATCACTTGGTCTTCCTGCAATTCTTGTCCCTCAAACTTATTACCCTCCCCCAGTATTTTCTTTAACTGGTCCCTTAGGGTATTCACTTGTATTTGCAACTGAGCGTTGTCCATACTATTGACCAGTGACGTCCCTGTATTAAATACTGTGGCCGTGTCATTGATCAATCCCCTTTCTTGTCTTCCCAGCCCGTATGACTGTTATTTAGCGGTTTATAAAATTCTCCCTGGCTTTTGTCCCCATAGGTTTTCTCATAGAATTGCCGGAACATTTCCTTTAATAGTTTCTCATAAAATTTTTCCGTCTCTGGTGGGCACCACCTGTGAAGAAATATGCCATATTTCAGAAAAATACATCATCATATGAACAGAATTCTGATTTTATTAATACCTGATATACTGGGTTTAAAAATCTAAAGTCTCAATGAGACAAGCTGTGCAAACAGGCTTCTGAGATAAGATGAAGTGTTAAACTGCAAGCTGTTAAAATGGGAATTGGTTATAAATACTAAAACAATGGCCCTATTGAAATAGCAGTTTAGCACTTCCAGAAGGTCTGGAGTTTGAGAGAAACACAATAGAATGACCCAAGTAAAGTGTTAAAAACGAATAATTTGAACAGGAACACAGAATATTAAAAAAACATGTGCCTTTGTAAAAGTAACATCAAATGAAACAGGAAACACAATATAATATAATCAACTAAGATGGCTAGGAAAACAAACACCCTAGTTGAAGTGTCTTTAATTTACATGTTGTAAATATGATACCAACAGAGCACTTTGAAGATATGACTTCAATAGATGCACCAAGCAATCACATGGTTTTTGTATTGAACTTGGAACACCACAGAGACAGGAGTCTGTGGTTGTAACGAGTTAAGGTGGTTTTAGAATTGAATGGAATACCTTCGATAAGAATGGCATCAAAGAGATAAATCTGTAATAACAATTTTATATGATTTTTTGGAACACCTAAAGATAGAGACATAATTATGCATGCAGCAGCTAAATTCACAGTAAGAATAGAAAAAAAGTCAACAGGAAGATGACTAGAGATAATTAGCTTACATCAGCAGAAAACTTCAAAGGATAAACCACTAAAAAAAGGTATAAAAATAGAGCTTTTCAGATAGACAGTCAGAAGTCGCTGGAAAGGGGCAAAGCAATTCTCTCAACTTCAGAGACATGCTCTGTAAGTTTTTAACTCTGAGTCTTGGGGATCAAGATACTTTTAATTTGATTTTGGTGGATATTCTGGATTAGAATTAAGAATAAGAAATGTTAAAATATATAAAGTTAAGATTTGAGAATAAGAATCTCTGAGGATAAGAAATGTAAGCTATTTGTTTTTGAACTGTTAAAGTTGCGATTGACTCACAAGCTGTCAACTGTATGTCGGCTCTTAAATAAATCTATATATTTTTAGAATTGTCTCAAGTAGTATTTCTGTATCAAACTCGCTAATTCAATTTCTGTACATGCTTTTGTGAGGAGTTGCAGAATTCTGGGGGGTATTCTGGACCCTCATAATATCCGGAAGGTTACAGTCTAGTTAAATGTCTTAAAAGTGCTATCCAGAGGACGGTAACATCTTCACGTCGTTCCTTTCCTTTAGGGAGAGATAGTCTGAACCTTTAGACCCAATTACGCGTCTTATAGAATTTGGCTATCTTTAACTTTAGTTGAAGGTGAACGTCTGGGGAATATGCCTGATCTGGGGTAGCCCGAATAGGGCTAGGACTAGTAATTACCCCTTCACACCAGGGCAACTGTAACTCCGTTAAATTAAGAATAACAGATGCTACCTCATAATACACGGTATGATACATAATTTTTCCTGTTGGGATCAACACCAGTCCATTTTTAGGCCCGGGTGTCATTACGCGATATTTAACCTCTGTACCCTGAGTCTCTGGGGTTTTAGGTAGAGGCTTTATCTCGCTCGTGATCAGTTAGGTAGCATTGACTGTCTTTAGAGGATCCGGGATCACGCAAGAGTCAAAACTCTGAGTCCAATTCATTCCCGACCCGGAGTCCTGCCACTGCCATTTGAAAGCAATGACAACACCCCCCTGGCAGTTGTGCCCCGACTCAACCACGCAAACATAAACTCCTTGCTCCCTCTTCCACCATTTATCCCAACACAACTTTACCCCTTCCTTAGTTCCCATCGTCCGCCTGTTTGAGTTATTACCCAACTTTTCCCAATCCGTGGATGTGTTATTTATTTATTTATTGGTCCTCAGCCAATGATTTCTGGGAGCCCCCACTAAGTGTGCACATACTAGATCTCCTCTAGTGACTTTCAAGTATGTCGGCCACAATCTAACCGCAAATGTGTCTGGCGACTCGCCTGCCTGTTGCCTAGTTTGCTCTACCTGTAAAAACGGACTACCTTGGCCATGTCCTAGTGCCACTAAGACCTCATCTTTCAAGCCGTGCATGGTTCCACCCCCCAATTTAGTGGCTGCCGACAAACTCTGATACAGCTTCCCGTGTAGGGAGAACAGTATCAGTTTCTTCATTTCGTCATCGCTACAGTTATTGATATCATCTATCTGTTCTATGCCGGCAAAATGAACGGAGGCATCTACTTCAGATTTCAATTTAGCCACACTTGTCAGCATTTCTTGCAGCTGGAGAGGCATGAATGGGAGCACGTAATTGCTCTGCAACGGCGCCGGGCCACCGCCCTCTGGTGGTGGACTGAACTTTTGCCGTCGCAGGGGACACATCGGTCTTAGTGGTCCCGGTGCCTCGGGAGCCGGCTAACGCTCACTATACTGGGGCCCGTCATCTGGTTCTTTACCCTCCTTATCCCAGTCTTCCCCAACCATGAGACAAACCATGCCTCTGACCCCAGACAATGCCAGGGTCAGTTTACAAATTCTTTCATTACAGGGCCCGTGATCTGCCCCCTCATAACCCTGAGTAAGGGCTACTCGATACACCACTTTAATGTGCTTCAATTGTTCCTCCGCCTCTTCGGCTCTCTCTAGATTCTTTACACTTTGCTCGCAGTGAGTCTGACACTGCCTCTTATATTCTGTAACCTGACATTGTAAGTACTCTACCATATTTTGTGACATTTCTTCCTTCATTTTCCTTTCCTGCCTTTCCTCACTTAAATCTTTTGTCAACTGATCTACTACAGCTTCCCTATCACTTGCCCTACTTTCCAATTACCTTTACTCTTCTTCTAACTGTTTCACCCTTTCCCTGAGAATTTGGGTTTGCTTCTGTAAACATAGTAGCCAAATCGCCTTTTCTCTTGACCGTTTATGGTTACTACTAACCGTCCACTCTGCCGTTTTTTCCTGCGGATTCTCAGAGTGCATCATTTCTTGTGCCCATGGCTCAGAAATGTTTACTTTATTACACACGTATGAGGCTACCTTAGCCTCCATAGAGGGTTTCTTGCCCTTGACCTTGCCTGTCATTTTGTTCCAAATCTTAGAGTCCCTTCTCGTGGTCGCCAAGATTTGTAAGGTGTTCAGTTCCCTTGTGCCTTACAAGGATTCTTGGACTCTGAATTTACAGGAACAAAATATACATGATACAAAGGTTTAGGCTCAACCCAAAACTGTTAGTTAATTAAAACCAACAAACCACAGACAAAAACCCCTTAGAGATTTGGCTGAAACTAACAATCATCCATGCGGCTGGTCATTACCGATATTGATTGTAGGCCTGGATCTGGAGGTGACTGGTCCCCGTTCTTCTTCTACTGACTGCAGCAGTATCCACGGGTCAATGTCACTTCTTCTTACAGTTCTTCAGTCACCTGGCCCCATAGCTGGGCCTTCCCCAACCAGTTTCGGTTGTCGGTTTGCTGAACTGCCCGACGGTCAAACCTCGTCAACCTGTAATTCAATCACCGGAGGTATACAGAGCTGTGAAATCAAAAATTAACTCCTTATCTCCTTTCCTGCTCTCCGTAACACATATACAATGTGATTTCTATTAGTGTTGATGGGCAGTTAGCTGATTGTCTGCTCAGGACTAGTGTGGCTTCTATTCATGTCAGGAAGTGGATCGTGACCCCATTGTTTCAGTTAAACTCAGAGCATTGTCCAGATGTTAATTTTTCCCATCAAAACCAATCATGATTCAAGGCCTCACAGTTCAATGTCAATGTCCTTTTCAGAGTTAATCATGAGTCAAAGCTTTCATTGTCCAGTATCAACGTGTTCTCCATGAACTGATCACGATTCAAACTTTAGATGACTGGCACCTTGTCTGTGCCTCAAAGTTTAATCGTTTCATGCCCTTCAGTGCTGGGGCCAAACTGTTCCATGAAACTTACAATGTCTAGATGGTAAGTTGAAAATCTACCTGTGTAGACCTTGATATTCACCATTATGCTTTTACACAATATTATTTCAAAGAAGGAAACACAATGAAAAACACGCTTGTTGGTCACTCAGCAAGTTTATCTCGTGAGCAGCTCAGCCATGCAGATCAGATATATACCAGGCTCAATCTGCAGTTTGCTCTGTTACTCGGCCTCAGCTAGGGCAGGTTAGGGAGGGGGAAATCAGACAGAGTTTCTGCTCCTTATCATTATCCAGCAACCCTTTCTGGACCATCAGGTGAAGACAAGTTCATATTTGCTTGTATAGTCAGATGAAATGTTGATACCTACTGGCATAGCTCAGCTATGAATAATGACAACTTGGGTGAGGTAATGGAAGACACCCATCACCTGTGCAGCCATCTCCCAACAAGGAGTCAGCAACTTCAGGAAGGGAGAAAATGGCAAAAAAAATTACTAAACATCTTTTATCATAGCCCCCGAAGATTCCATCCATCATTTAATGCTACACAATTAGTCTATCTGGATTCATCCCATGTTACTTACCATGGTGATGTACCACACTTACTGATATCAGTTAAAGGTAACTGATCTCAGAGAGGATTGATTAACTTGACAACAAGAGTTGCTGGCTCCCTTGAGAGCTGAAAAGAAAACAAATTAACCTCTATCATTGGGTCTTCCTTCTGCCCTTGGAACTACATGGCACCACTCTGATTTTCTGGGCCTCTGTCAAGGCTGGCACTCTCAATTCATCCCCACAGATGCCTGCAGCCTGATCCAAGTACACAGATGACCCGATCCCTAAAATGTGGTCTACGTCATAACATCTGGGTGACTGGGAGCTCCGCTCAACCACACTTCTGCCAGCAGAGTGGGACTGCCGGAATGTCGGCCCTTAATCTTTGTTGCAACTTCCATTTCTTGTAGGTTAATTTTGCTTTAACAATAAAGGCTGAAAACTTTAACCACTCTTTTCTATCCCTCTGCAATCTACACTCTAGTCAGCTCCTCTCCCCACTGAACACTACAACTGTCATGTGAATGTATCACAGTGTGACAACTCTGTAAATAGCAACTGTCAGAGTCATAGATTTATACAGCACAGAAAGAGGCCCTTCGGCCCATCATATTTGCGCCGGCCATCAAGCCCTGTCTATTCTAATCCCATTTTCCAGCACTTGGTCCATAGCCTTGTATGCTATGGCATTTCAAGTGCTCATCTAAATGCTTCTTGAATGTTGTGAGGGTTCCTGCCTCTACCACCCTTTCAGGCAGTGAGTTCCAGATTCCAACCTCCCTCTGGGTGAAAAAGTTTTTCCTCAAATCCCCTCTAAAACTCCTGCCCCTTACCTTGAAACTATGCCCCCTGGTTATTGGCCCCTCTACTAAGGGGAAAAGTTCCTTTCTATCTACCCTATCTATGACCATCATAATTTTGTACACCTCAATCAGGTCCCCCCTCAACCTTCTCTGCTCTAAGGAAAACAACCCCAGCCTGTCCAGTCTCTCTTCATAGCTGAAGCGCTCCAGCCCAGGTAACATCCTGGTGAATCTCCTCTGCACCCTCTCCAATGCAATCACATCCTTCCTATAGTGTGGTGACCAGAACTGCACACAGTATTCCAGCTGTGGCCTATCTAGCATTTTGTACAGTTACATCATAACCTCCCTGCTCTTATATTCTATGCCTCGGCTAATGAAGGCAAGTATCCCGTATGCCTTTTTAACCACCTTATCTACCTGTCCTGCTGCCTTCAGGGATCTATGTACATGCACACCAAGGTCCCTCTGATCCTCTGTCCTTCCTAGGATCCTACCATTTATTGTGTATTCCCTTGCCTTGTTAGTTCTCCCAAAATGCATCACCTTGTGGCATACCGATCACAGAACGGACACAATCCGCTTTCCGGTCCATAGACTATAAATCAGGCGTCATGCCTTTAAGAAGGATCACACCTTTAAGAAACTCGATCTGCAACATAGTTAAGCCCAGAGCGGGGGAGGACCAGTCGAAGCTGTGCACTGATGAAAGAGAATTGTACTTTGTGTAGTCTCTGACTCCATTTTGTGTTCAGCATGCAGCCTCAACAATTAAACCTTTTCTGTTGAACCTCTCCAAGTTCAGTATTTTTTGCTAGGAGTATGTAGACTCCTACATTGGTGACCCCGACACTCAGGACGACTCCTAAGCGTAACCATGGCTGACACAAACGCAGTTTCTGTGAAGCTGCCGGAGTTCTGGGAGAACCTGGCCACCGCCTGGTTCCTTCAAGCCGAATCGCAATTCCGACTCCGCGGCATCACCGCCGACGCAACGATGTACGACTACCTCCTCACCTCCCTGGGCAGCTCCACAATCACGAAAGTATGGACAACACTACAAAACCCTCCGGAGGAAGGCAAGTACGCACATCTCAAGGCTGCGCTCATTAAAAAATGCACAGCCTCCCAATTCGTGCGCAACTGCCACCTCCTCAACCTCCCGGGCCTCGGTGACTCCACGCCATCAGACTTGCTCTCACACATGCTTGCTCTGACTGATGAGAAACCGCCCGGCTCCCTCTTCCGCATGCTCTTTATCCACCAACTACCTCCCAGCATCCGCCCGGCGATCGTGGCATCCAGCCTCACGGACCTCGAGGCCCTGGCCGACGAAACCGATAAGCTCCTGTCCGCCAGCTCCAACCACGCCGTCACCCCCGACCTGGCCTCTGCAGCGTCGGCGCACACTCCACCCTCTATCGCGCGGCCACACAGCTCAGCCACGAGGCCCCCCAGGCCCCCACGTCCCCCAAGCCCTCCGACCCAGGGCTACTGCTACTTCCATACCCGGTTCGGCGCACGGGCACGCCGCTGCAGCCATCCCTGCACGTTTCCAACCGGCCTACACGATGGCCGTGGGGCAAGCAGGTGCGCTGCTGTATGTTACGGACAGCACCTCCGGATGCCGTTTCCTATGCGACACGGGCGCACAGCGCAGCATCATCCCCGCGTCCGCCCTCGAGATCCAGCGAGGCGGCCGCGGCCCTGCGCTGGCTGCCGCCAACAGCACCGACATCCGGACGTACGGCACCCGCACCGTCACCATCGACCTTGCAGGCCGCCGCTACCACTGGGAGTTTATCACCGCCAAGGTGCTCTCCCCGCTCCTCGGTGCGGATTTCCTGTGCGCCCACGGCCTGTTGGTCGACATGCCTCGGTGCCGCCTCGTGGACATGAACACCATGTCACCTGTCCCGGGCGCCATGGCCCCCCCAACCCGCCGAAATGGCGTGGCAGTGCCGCTCCCGCTCAACGGACGACTACTCAGCACTCCTGGCTAAGTTCCCAGCCCTCACCAACCCGACCTTCTCCGCGAAGGTTGTTAAGCATGGGGTAGAGCACTTCATCCCCACCACAGGCCCACCGGTGTATGCCCACGCCCGCAGGCTGGACCCAGCCAAGCTGGAGATCGCGCGGGCCGAGTTCGCCACAATGGAACAGCTCGGCATCATCCGCCGCTCCAACAGCCCCTGGGCCTCCCCACTCCACATCGTCACCAAACCCGACGGGGGATGGCGCCCCTGCGGGGACTACCGGCGCCTAAACAATGCCACCACGCCGGATCGGTACCCCATACCGCACATTCAAGACTTCTTGGCTAGACTGGCCGGCCGCTCAGTCTTCTCCAAAGTCGACCTGGTGCGCGGTTACCATCAGGTGCCAGTCCACCCCACGGATGTTCCCAAGACGGCCATAATCACCCCTTTTGGGCTATTCGAGTTCCTCCGAATGCCCTTCGGCCTCAAAAACGCGGCCCAGGCCTTCCAGCGGCTCATGGACTCGGTCCTCCGGGACCTGAAGTTCCTCTTTGTCTACCTGGATGACATCCTGGTAGCTAGTTCCTCCAAGCAGGAACACATCGAGCACCTCCGCACCCTGTTCCAGCGGCTCAGTGAGCACGGGCTCATCATCAGCGCAGCCAAGTGCCAATTCGGCCTCAGCAGGATCGAATTCCTCGGCCACCACATCGCGCAGGACGGAGACATTCCCCTGCCCGCCAAGGTGCAAGCCGTCCAGCAGTTCCCCCGGCCTACCACCATCAAAGACCTCCAGGAGTTCTTGGGGATGATCAACTTTTACAACCGCTTTATTCCCGGAGCGGCCTCCCTCATGCGGCCCCTATACGAAGCCCTCGGGGTAAGAAAGACAGAATGGTGATCGAGTGGTCGGCGGACATGTTGACCGCTTTTGACTCGACCAAAAAGGCGCTCGCCAACGCCACCATGCTCGCTCACCCACAGCCCAACGCCAGGGTGGCCCTCACCACGGACGCCTCCGACCACGCGGTCGGCGCTGTGTATGAACAGTGGGTCGACGGGGCCTGGCAACCGCTCGCCTTTTTCAGCCGCCAACTGCGCCCCCCGGAGGCCAAATACAGCGCCTTTGACCGCGAGCTCCTCGTACTGTACCTGGCAGTCCGCCATTTTAGATTTCTTCTGGAGGGCCGCCCCTTCACCGCGTTTGTCGACCACAAACCCCTGACATTCGCGATGGCGAAATCTGCGGACCCGTGGTCAGCCAGGCAACAACGCCAGCTCGCCGCGGTGTCCGAATTCACCACGGACATCTGGCACATCTCCGGTCGAGACAACGTGGTGGCCGACTGCCTATCCCGCCCCGCCGTCCATGGCGCCCACCTGGCAGTGGACTATGCTCAACTGGCAGCGGAGCAACGCACCGACCCCGATCTGCTCTCCGTGCCCACAACCCTCCCAGGGCTGTGACTGACCGACGTCGCCTGCAGCCTGTCCACCATCACAGTCAAATGCGACACCTCCTTGGCGCAACCTCACCCCGTAGTCCCGGCGTCCTGGCGAAAACGGGTGTTCGACATCGTCCACGGCCTCTCACACCCCAGCACCCGCATTTCCATTAGACTGGTGGCCAACCGATTTGTCTGGCGCGGCCTGCGCAAAGATGTGCGCGTCTGGGCCAGGTCCTGCATAGCTTGCCAGCATGCCAAAATCCACCAACACGTCAAAGCCCCACTCGAGGAGTTCACCGTGCCAGAAAGAAGGTTCGACCACGTCCACATCGACCTCGTCGGCCCCCTGCCGCCATCACAAGGTCACACGCACCTGCTGACAATCGTGGACCGTACCACCCGTTGGCCCGAGGCCATTCCACTGACGTCCACCACCACCGCCAACATCGCGAGGGCATTCATCGGTACCTGGATCGCTCGGTTCGGCGTACCCTCCGACATGACGTTGGATAGAGGTCCGCAGTTCACCTCTGATCTTTGGGCCGCCATCACCCGAAACCTCGGGGTGGCCGTTCACCGCACCACGGCTTACCACCCCCAAGCCAACGGACTGTGCGAGCGAATCCACAGGTCCATGAAGGCGTCCCTCCGTGCCAGCCTCGAGGACGAGGCTTGGATCGACCGCCTCCCGTGGGTACTACTCGGCCTACGCTCCGCGGTCAAGGAAGACCTGCAAGCCTCGGCGGCGGAACTCGTGTACGGCCAGCCGCTGCGCGTACCCGGAGAGTTCCTGCCCACCGCCCCGGCCCCCTGGTCGGCTGACCAGCAATGCCGCGCTTTCGCCAACCGAGCACAACAGTTCACTCCAGTACCCACCGGCCGGCACGACGAACCAGCAACCCACGTACCACCTAGCCTGCACATGGCCAAATTTGTTTTCGTGCGCCATGACGCCCACCGAGGACCTCTACGGCCCCCATACGACGGACCCTACAAGGTACTCCAGACGGGGAACAAGTTCTTCCTCCTCGAAGTGGGCGGCAGAACTGACAAGGTGTCGGTCGACCGGCTCAAGCTGGTGCACCTAGAGCCCGACGAACCCGTTCAAGTGGGCCAAACCCCACCATGGGGCAGACCGCCTAAGAGCCCGACGCGTCCGACCGCCCCGCTCCCGACACCAACCGCCAAGAGCTGTTCCGGCCGTGCCATCAAGCCACCACGCCGGTTCGTACACTCCCTACTAGCGGATTCTGTGGGGAGCTGTGTGGCGTACCGATCACAGAACGGACACAATCCGCTTTCTGGTCCGTAGACTATAAATCAGGCGTCATGCCTTTAAGAAGGATCACACCTTTAAGAAACTCGATCTGCAACATAGTTAAGCCCAGAGCGGGGGAGGACCAGTCGAAGCTGTGCACTGATGAAAGAGAATTGTACTTTGTGTAGTCTCTGACTCCATTTAGTGTTCAGCGTGCAGCCTCAACAATTAAACCTTTTCTGTTGAACCTCTCCGAGTTCAGTATTTTTTGCTAGGAGTACATAGACTCCTACAACCTCACACTTTTCAGGGTTAAATTCCATTTGCCACTGTTCTGCCCATCTGACCAACCCGTCTATATCATCCTGTAGCCTGAGGCTTCCCTCCTCACTATTCACAATGCTACCAATTTTTGTGTCATCTGCGAACTTACTGATCATACCTCCTACATTCATATCTAAATCATTAATGTACACTACAAACAGCAAAGGACCCAGCACTGATCCCTGTGGTACACCACTGGACACAGGCTTCCAGTCACAAAAACAACCTTTGACCATCACCCTCTGTCTCCTGCCACTAAGCCAATTTTGGATCCAATGTGCAAACTGTCTGCAGTGGGAAGTTCCCACAGAATAAAACGGTTATATGAGGGCGATTTTGCCAGCCCTGGGGAGGCGGGTAAGGAGGCAGGACTGCCAGGAAAATGACAGAATCTGGGGGCGGGTACCCATCCCGCCGCCAACCTGCCTTCGTGCCATCTTCCCAGGAGGTGGGTACCCGACCCGCGCCAGGTCCCATCTGCTCGAGGTGGGAAGGGGATTAGTGCCAATTAACTGCCTGTTAATTGGTAGTTAACAGTCAGGTTTTTGGAGAATCCCTATTTTCAGCCCTGAAGTGTGGGCATCCCGACGGCTCCGAACCACGCCAGGGTCTGCGCGGCGGGCCGTTGGCCTGCGAGGGTTGGAGGGGTCGAGATGTCCAGTGTGCAGGTGAGTGATGGGTGCAAGTGAGGAGAGGTGAGTGTGTGAGGTGAGTCTAAAGTGTTTTAATAAGTTTTACTTACCTTAACTTCTTCCGCTGGGCAGGCTTAACAATGTCAATCAAGGGAAAATAGCGTGGGTTGGCCACAAGTCGATGGAGGCGGGACTAAAACCCCACAAGTGGGAGTCCCGCCTCCAAAAGCTCCCCATTGAGAAAATCCAGCCCAATTGTCTCAAACATTTTCAGAAACTAGCTTAAAATCAGTCCAAGTTTGATACAAGCAAGATGCATGTCAGGAATTCAATTACTTATGGAAACATAGGCCCAGGAATTCAGGTCGGGGGCTTCCCGCGGGTGCAAGCCCCCGACCTACACTTACCTAGCTTGCCAGCAGTTGAGCTCTGGGCCTGCATGGAATTCCTCTCCGAGGCCTGGCCCAGAGGCCGGCGGCTTGTGCTTGCGTGTCCCAGGGGCGTAGTTAGTGCGATGCGTCCCCTGGGATCACGTGAGCCATGGGCAGCCAATCGGAGGAGGGAAAAGCCCATTCATAAGCTTGACAGAAAGACCTGTCAAAATGTATGAATGCTGAGGGCCCAAAACAGTAGTTAACCTTCAAATACATTTTTTTTTAAATCACACTTTTTAAATAAACTATAAATTACATTAAATAACTATTTTAAACAATAATTAAAATTTTTGAAAAAATTTTTTAAATAAAAAAACAGGGCTAAAAATAAACTTACCTTGCTTTAAAGTATTTAAAAATAATAAGCCTGTGGAAAAAATGTTTTAATTTTAATTAATTGACCACTTACCTTTTAAAATGCAGTCCTTACGCCTGGTTTTTAAATTTCTAAAATCTAAAGACTTACCCTCATGGAAAAACCTGTAAAAAAAAACGTAAGTTCAAAGCGCACGCGCAGACTCCCGTGCGCACGCGTTCGACCTCTGAACCCCTTCGTTCAGAGGATCAGAAGTGCCGGTTTCCCGCGCATGTGTAGTGCATGCAAGAAACCGGCACTTCCATTGGTTCCATGCGTGAGTACCCCGTGCATACTCACACGTTGGGACCCGAATTTCTGGGCCATTAACTGTTAATGAATCCAGCCTGCACAACTCACTCACACTTTGGACTCATGAATTGTTTGCCCAGTGCTTTACCTTTTTAGCAAAATTGTTGTATATAACTTACTTATTTACCGAATTCATGGTGCTGAAAGAAAGAAAGACTTGCATTTCTATAGCGCCTTTCACGACCAACAGATGTCTCAAAGCGCTTTACAGCCAATGAGCTACTTTTGAAGTGTAGTCACTGTTGTAATGTGGGAAATTGATTAATCATAGATGACTTAATCCTGCAAATAGAAGCATTGGACTCTGCAAAGGATAACATTTTAAAGCTCCAAAACCCATAATCTTAGTTAAGGAAGAACTCTGAGGTTCTTGTTGCTATTTTTAGCTGCAAATCTTCAAATCCATGGTGACTACAAAAAATATTCCGCAGAACTTTAACAACAGTGTTCCCACATGCTGCACCAAACTGCCGCAAATGATAAATCTTGAATATGTTAATTGTTTGGAAGGAGCTTGACTGTCCCCCAGATCAAGAAAAACTGAAAAGAGTCTTGGGGGTAGATTTTGACTTTGTGCGATAGTGTAAAATGCGTGATAGCGAGTCGATAGCCTGCTTTAACTCTCCCAATTTATGAACAATGGAAATAAAAATGGGGGAGATGTAAGACGAGCTACCGTCTCGTGTGTCTCGTTCCAGTGAATGTGTCCCACAGTGTCTCCTTCCAGTGAGTGTATCCTGTGGTGTGTCTCGTCCCAGTGAGTGTGTCCCGCGGTGTGTCTCCTTCCACTGAGTGTGTCTCGCGGTGTCTCCCCTTCCGGTGAGTGGGTCCCGTGGTGTGTCTCCTTCCAGTGAATGTGTCCCGCGGTGTCTCATTCCAGTGAGTGTGTCCCGCAGTGTCTCCTTCCAGTGAGTGTGTCCCGCGGTGTCTCCTTCCAGAGTGTGTGTCCCGAAGTGTCTCCTTACAGAGAATGTGTCCCGCGGTGTCTGCTTCCAGTGAATGTGTCCCGCGGTGTCTCCTTCCAGTGAGTGGGTCCCACGGTGTCTCCTTCCAGTGAGTGTGTCCCACGGTGTGTCTCCTTCCTGTGAGTGTGTGCCGTGGTGTCTGCTTCCAGTGATGTGTGCCCCGTGGTGTGCCTCCGTCCAGAGAGCGGGTCCCGCGGTGTCTCCTTCCAGTGAGTGTGTCCCGCGGTGTCTGCTTCCAGTGATTATGTCCCGTGCTGTGTCTCCTTCCAGTGACTGTGTCCTGTGGTGTGTCTGCTTCCAGTGAGCCTGTCCCACGATGTCTCCTTCCAGTGAGTGTGTCCCATGGTGTCTCCTTCCAGTGAGTGTGTCCCACAGTGTGTCTCCTTCCAGTGAGTGTGTACTGCCGTGTCTCCTTCCAGTGAGTGTGTCCCGCGGTGTCTCCTTCCAGTGAGTGTGTCCCGCGGAGTCTCCTTCCAGTGAGTGTGTCCCGTGGTGTCTCCTTCCAGTGAGTGTCTCCTTCCAGTGAGTGTGTCCCGCAGTGTGTCCCCTTCCAGGGAGTGTGCCTGTGGTGTCTGCTTCCAGTGAGTGTGTCCCGCGGTGACTCCTACCAGTGAGTGTGAGCCGCGGAGACTCTTACCAGTGATTGTGTCCCGCGGTGACTCCTACCAGTCAGTGTGTCCCGCGGTGTGTCTCCTTCCAGTGAGTGTGTCCCGCGGTGTCTGCTTCCAGTGAGTATGTCCCGCAGTGTGTCTCCTTCCAGTGAGTGTGTCCCGCGGTGTGTCTCCTTCCAGTGAGTGGGTCTCGCGGTGTCTCCTTCCAGTGAGTGGGTCCCGCGGTGTCTCCTTCCAGTGAGTGTGCCCTGCGGTGACACCTTCCAGTGAGTGTGTCCCGTGGTGTCTCCTTCCAGTGAGTGTGTCCCGCGCAGTCTCCTTCCAGTGAGTGTGTCCCGTGGTGTCTCCTTCCAGTGAGTGTCTCCTTCCAATGAGTGTGTCCCGTGGTGTCTCCTTCCAGTGAGTGTCTCCTTCCAGTGAGTGTGTCCCGCAGTGTCTCCTTCCAGTGAGTGTGTCCCGCGGTGACTCCTGCCAGTGAGTGTCTCCTTCCAGTGAGTGTGTCCCGCAGTGTCTCCTTCCAGTGAGTGTGTCCCGCGGTGACTCCTACCAGTGAGTGTGTCCCGCGGTGGGTCTCCTTCCAGTGAGTGTGTCCCGCAGTGACTCCTACCAGTGATTGTGTCCCGCGGTGTCTCCTACCAGTCAGTGTGTCCCGCAGTGTGTCTCCTTCCAGTGAGCGTGTCCCGCAGTGTCTCCTTCCAGTGAGTGTGTACCGCGGTGCCTCCTTCCAGTGAGTGTGTCCCGCGGTGTGTCTCCTTCCAGTGAGTGTGTCCCGCGGTGTGTCTCCTTCCAGTGAGTGTGTCCCGCAGTGTGTCTCCTTCCAGAGAGTGTGCCCCGCGGTGACACCTTCCAGTGAGTGTGTCCCGCGGGTTCTCCTTCCAGTGAGTGTGTTCCGTGGTGTGTCTCCTTCCAGTGAGTGTGTCCTGTGGTGTGCCTGCTTCCAGTGAGTCTGTCCCATGGTGTCTCCTTCCAGTGAGTGTGTCCCGCGGTGTCTGCTTCCACTGAGTGTGTCCCAAGATGTCTCCTTCCAGTGAGTGTGTCCCGCGGGTTCTCCTTCCAGTGAGTGTGTTCCGTGGTGTGTCTCCATCCAGTGAGTGTGTCCCGTGCTATGTCTCCTGCCAGTGAGTGTGTCCCATGGTGTCTCCTTCCAGTGAGCGTGTCCTGCAGTGTGACTCCTTCCAATGAGTGTGTCCGACGGTGTCTCCTTCCAGTGAGCGTGTCCCGCGGTGTGTCTCCTTCCAATGAGTGTGTCCCATGGTGTCTCCTTCCAGTGAGTGTGTCCCGCAGTGTGTCTCCTTCCACTGAATGTGTCCCGTGGTGTCTCCTTCCAGTGAGTGTCTCCTTCTAGTGAGTGTGTCCCGCAGTGTGTCCCCTTCCAGTGAGTGTGTCCCGCAGTGACTCCTACCAGTGAGTGTGTCCCGCGGTGTGTCTCCTTCCAGTGAGTGTGTCCTGCGGTGCGTCTCCTTCCAGTGAGTGTGTCCCGCAGTGTGTCCCCTTCCAGGGAGTGTGTCCCGCGGTGTCTCCTTCCAGTGAGTGTGTCCCGCGGTGTGTCTCCTTCCAGTGAGTGTCTCCTGCGGGGTCTCCTTCCAGTGAGTGTGTCCCGCGGTGTCTCCTTCCAGTGAGTGTGTCCCGCGGTGTCTCCTTCCAGTGAGTGTGTCCCGCGGTGTCCCTTCCAGTGAGTGTGTCCCACGGAGTCTCCTTCCAGTGAGTGTGTCCCGCGGTGTCTCCTTCCAGTGAGTGTATCCCATGGTGTCTCCTTCCAGTGAGTGTGCCCTGCAGTGACACCTTCCAGTGAGTGTGTCCCGTGGTGTCTCCTTCCAGTAAGTGTGTCCCGCGGTGTCTCCTTCCAGTGAGTGTGTCCCATGGTGTCTCCTTCCAGTGAGTGCCTCCTTCCAGTGAGTGTGTCCCGTGGTGTCTCCTTCCAGTGAGTGTCTCCTTCCAGTGAGTGTGTCCCGCAGTGTCTCCTTCCAGTGAGTGTGTCGCGCGGTGACTCCTACCAGTGATTGTGTACCGCGGTGTGTCCTTCCAGTGAATCTGTCCCACGGTGTCTCCTCCCAGTGAGTGTGTCCCACGATGTCTCCTCCCAGTGAGTGTGACCCGCGATGTCTCCATCCAGTGAGTGTGTCCCGTGCTGTGTCTCCTTCTGGTGAGTGTGTCCTGTGGTGTGCCTGCTTCCAGTGAGCCTGTCCCACGATGTCTCCTTCCAGTGAATGTGTCCCATGGTGTCTCCTTCCAGTGAGTGTGTCCCACAGTGTGTCTCCTTCCAGTGAGTGTGTCCCGCGGTGTCCCCTTCCAGTGAACGTGTCCCGCGGTGTCTCCTTCCAGTGAGTGTGTCCCGCGGTGTCTTCTTCCAGTGAGTGTGTCCCGCGGAGAATCCTTCCAGTGAGTGTGTCCCGTGGAGTCTCCTTCCAGTGAGTGTCTCCTTCCAGTGAGTGTGTCCCGCAGTGTGTCTCCTTCCAGGGACTGTGTCCTGTGGTGTCTGCTTCCAGTGAGTGTGTCCCGCGGTGACTCCTACCAGTGAGTGTGAGCCGCGGAGACTCTTACCAGTGATTGTGTCCCGCGGTGTGTCTCCCTCCAGTGAGTGTGTCCTGTGGTGTCTGCTTCCAGTGAGTGTGTCCCGCGGTGACTCCTACCAGTGAGTGTGAGCCGCGGTGACTCTTACCAGTGATTGTGTCCCGCGGTGACTCCCACCAGTGAGTGTGTCCCGCGGTGACTCCTACCAGTCAGTGTGTCCCGCGATGTGTCCCCCTCCAGTGAGTGTGTCCCGCGGTGTCTGCTTCCAGTGAGTGTGTCCCGCGGTGTGTCTCCTTCCAGTGAGTATGTCCCGCGATGTGTCTCCTTCCAGTGAGTGTGTCCCGCGGTGTCTCCTTCCAGTGAGTGTGTCCCGCGGTGTCTCCTTCCAGTGAGTGCGTCCCGCGGTGTGTCTCCTTCCAGTGAGTGTGTCCCGCGGTGTCTCCTTCCAGTGAGTGTGTCCCATGGTGTCTCCTTCCAGTAAGTGTGTCCCGCAGTGTCGCCTTCCAGTGAGTGTGCCCTGCAGTGACACCTTCCAGTGAGTGTGTCCCGTGGTGTCTCCTTCCAGTGAGTGTGTCCTGCGGAGTCTCCTTCCAGTGAGTGTGTCCCGTGGTGTCTCCTTCCAGTGAGCGTCTCCTTCTAGTGAGTGTGTCCCGTGGTGTCTCCTTCCAGTGAGTGTCTCCTTCCAGTGAGTGTGTCCCACGATGTCTCCTCCCAGTGAGTGTGTCCCGCAGTGTCTGCTTCCAGTGAGTGTGTCCCGTGGTGTCTCCTTCCAGTGAGCGTGTCCCGCGGTGTCTCCTTCCAGTGAGTGTGTCCCGCGGTGTCTCCTTCCAGTGACTGTGTCCTGCGGAGTCTCCTTCCAGTGAGTGTGTTCCGTGGTGTCTCCTTCCAGTGAGTGTCTTCTTCCAGTGAGTGTGTCCCGCAGTGTGTCCCCTTCCAGGGAGTGTGAGACGCGGTGACTCTTACCAGTGATTGTGTCCCGCGGTGACTCCTACCAGTGAGTGTGTCCCACGGTGACTCCTGCCAGTCAGTGTGTACCACGGTGTGTCTCCTTCCAGAGAGTGTGTCCCGCGGTGTCTGCTTCCAGTGAGTGTGTCCCGCGGTGTGTCTCCTTCCAGTAAGTGTGTCCCGCGATGTGTCTCCTTCCAGTGAGTGTGTCCCGCGGTGTCTCCTTCCAGTGAGTGTGTCCCATGGTGTCTCCTTCCAGTGAGTGTGTCCCACAGTGTCTCCTTACAGTGAGTGTGCCCTGCGGTGACACTTTCCAGTGAGTGTGTCCCGTGGTGTCTCCTTCCAGTGAGTGTGTCCCGCGGAGTCTCCTTCCAGTGAGTGTGTCCCGTGGTGTCTCCTTCCAGTGAGTGTCTCCTTCCAGTGAGTGTGTCCCGTGGTGTCTCCTTCCAGTGAGTGTCTCCTTCCAGTGAGTGTGTCCCACGATGTCTCCTCCCAGTGACTGTGTCCCGCAGTGTCTCCTTCCAGTGAGTGTGCCCCGCGGTGTCTCCTTCCAGTGAGCATGTCCCGTGGTGTCTTTTCCAGTGAATGTGTCTCGCGGTGTGTCTCCTTCCAATGAGTGTGTCCCGCAGTGTCTCCTTCCAGTGAGTGTGTCCCGTGGTGTCTCCTTCCAGTGACTGTGTCCCGCGGTGTCTCCTTCCAGTGAGTGTGGCCCGCGGAGATTCGTTCCAGTGAGTGTGTCCCATGGTGCCTCCTTCCAGTGAGTATCTCCTTCCAGTGAGTGTGTCCCGCAGTGTGTCCCCTTCCAGTGAGTGTGTCCCGCGGTGACTCCTACCAGTGAGTGTGTCCCGCGGTGACTCTTACCAGTGATTGTGTCCCGCGGTGACTCCTACCAGTGAGTCTGTCCCGCGGTGACTCCTACCAGTCAGTGTGTCCCGCGGTGTGTCTCCTTCCAGTGAGTGTGTCCCGCGGTGTCTGCTTCCAGTGAGTGTGTCCCGCGGTGTGTCTCCTTCCAGTGAGTGTGTCCCGCGATGTGTCTCCTTCCAGTGAGTGTGTCGCGCGGTGACTCCTACCAGTGAGTGTGTACCGCGGTGTGTCCTTCCAGTTAATCTGTCCCACGGTGTCTCCTCCCAGTGAGTGTGTCCCGCGGTGTCTGCTTCCAGTGAGTGTGTCCCACGATGTCTCCTCCCAGTGAGTGTGGCCCGCGATATCTCCATCCAGTGAGTGTGTCACGTGCTGTGTCTCCTTCTGGTGAGTGTGTCCTGTGGTGTGCCTGCTTCCAGTGAGCCTGTCCCACGATGTCTCCTTCCAGTGAATGTGTCCCATGGTGTCTCCTTCCAGTGAGTGTGTCCCACAGTGTGTCTCCTTCCAGTGAGTGTGTACCGCAGTGTCTCCTTCCAGTGAGTGTGTCCCGCGGTGTCCCCTTCCAGTGAACGTGTCCCGCGGTGTCTCCTTCCAGTGAGTGTGTCCCGCGGTGTCTTCTTCCAGTGAGTGTGTCCCGCGGAGAATCCTTCCAGTGAGTGTGTCCCGTGGAGGCTCCTTCCAGTGAGTGTCTCCTTCCAGTGAGTGTGTCCCGCAGTGTGTCTCCTTCCAGGGAGTGTGTCCTGTGGTGCCTGCTTCCAGTGAGTGTGTCCTGCGGTGACTCCTACAAGTGAGTGTGTCCCGCGGTGACTCCTACCAGTGATTGTGTCCCGCGGTGACTCTTACCAGTGATTGTGTCCCGCGGTGAATCCCACCAGTGAGTGTGTCCCGCATGACTCCTACCAGCCAGTGTGTCCCGCGGTGTGTCTCACTCCAGTGAGTGTGTCCCGCGGTGTCTGCTTCCAGTGAGTATGTCCCGCGGTGTGTCTCCTTCCAGTGAGTATGTCCCGCGATGTGTCTCCTTCCAGTGAGTGTGTCCCGCGGTGTCTCCTTCCAGTGAGTGTGTCCCATGGTGTCTCCTTCCAGTGAGTGTGTCCCGCAGTGTCGCCTTCCAGTGAGTGTGCACTGCAGTGACACCTTCCAGTGAGTGTGTCCCGTGGTGTCTCCTTCCAGTGAGTGTGTCCCGCGGAGTCTCCTTCCAGTGAGTGTGTCCCGTGGTGTCTCCTTCCAGTGAGTGTCTCCTTCTAGTGAGTGTGTCCCGTGGTGTCTCCTTCCAGTGAGTGTCTCCTTCCAGTGAGTGTGTCCCACGATGTCTCCTCCCAGTGAGTGTGTCCCGTGGTGTCTCCTTCCAGTGAGTGTGTCCCGCGATGTGTCTCCTTCCAGTGAATGTGTCCCGCGGTGTGTCTCCTTCCAGTGAGTGTGTCCCGCGGTGTCTCCTTCCAGTGAGTGTATCCCATGGCGTCTCCTTCCAGTGAGTGTGCCCTGCAGTGACACCTTCCAGTGAGTGTGTCCCGTGGTGTCTCCTTCCAGTAAGTGTGTCCCGCGGTGTCTCCTTCCAGTGAGTGTGTCCCATGGTGTCTCCTTCAAGTGAGTGTCTCCTTCCAGTGAGTGTGTCCCGTGGTGTCTCCTTCCAGTGAGTGTCTCCTTCCAGTGAGTGTGTCCCGCAGTGTCTCCTTCCAGTGAGTGTGTCGCGCGGTGACTCCTACCAGTGAGTGTGTACCGCGGTGTGTCCTTCCAGTGAATCTGTCCCACGGTGTCTCCTCCCAGTGAGTGTGACCCACGATGTCTCCATCCAGTGAGTGTGTCCCGTGCTGTGTCTCCTTCTGGTGAGTGTGTCCTGTGGTGTGCCTGCTTCCAGTGAGCCTGTCCCACGATGTCTCCTTCCAGTGAACGTGTCCCATGGTGTCTCCTTCCAGTGAGTGTGTCCCACAGTGTGTCTCCTTCCAGTGAGTGTGTACCGCAGTGTCTCCTTCCAGTGAGTGTGTCCCGCGGTGTCTCCTTCCAGTGAGTGTGTCCCGCGGTGTCTTCTTCCAGTGAGTGTGTCCCGCGGAGAATCCTTCCAGTGAGTGTGTCCCGTGGAGTCTCCTTCCAGTGAGTGTCTCCTTCCAGGGAGTGTGTCCTGTGGTGTCTGCTTCCAGTGAGTGTGTCCTGCGGTGACTCCTAGAAGTGAGTGTGTCCCGCGGTGACTCCTACCAGTGATTGTGTCCCACGGTGACTCTTACCAGTGATTGTTTCCCGCGGTGACTCCCACCAGTGAGTGTGTCCCGCGGTGACTCCTACCAGTCAGTGTGTCCTGCGGTGTGTCTCCCTCCAGTGAGTGTGTCCCGCGGTGTCTGCTTCCAGTGAGTGTGTCCCGCGGTGTGTCTCCTTCCAGTGAGTGTGTCCCGCGATGTGTCTCCTTCCAGTGAGTGTGTCCCGCGGTGTCTCCTTCCAGTGAGTGTGTCCCATGGTGTCTCCTTCCAGTGAGTGTGTCCCGCAGTGTCGCCTTCCAGTGAGTGTGCCCTGCAGTGACACCTTCCAGTGAGTGTGTCCCGTGGTGTCTCCTTCCAGTGAGTGTGTCCCGTGGAGTCTCCTTCCAGTGAGTGTGTCCCGTGGTGTCTCCTTCCAGTGAGTGTCTCCTTCTAGTGAGTGTGTCCCGTGGTGTCTCCTTCCAGTGAGTGTCTCCTTCCAGTGAGTGTGTCCCACGATGTCTCCTCCCAGTGAGTGTGTCCCACAGTGTCTGCTTCCAGTGAGTGTGTCCCGTGGTGTCTCCTTCCAGTGAGCGTGTCCCGCGGTGTCTCCTTCCAGTGAGTGTGACCCGCGGTGTCTCCTTCCAGTGACTGTGTCCTGCGGAGTCTCCTTCCAGTGAGTGTGTTCCGTGGTGTCTCCTTCCAGTGAGTGTCTCCTTCCAGTGAGTGTGTCCCGCAGTGTGTCCCCTTCCAGGGAGTGTGAGACGCAGTGACTCTTAGCAGAGATTGTGTCCCGCGGTGACTCCTACCAGTGAGTGTGTCCCGCGGTGACTCCTACCAGTCAGTGTGTCCCACGGTGTGTCTCCTTCCAGAGAGTGTGTCCCGCGGTGTCTGCTTCCAGTGAGTGTGTCCCGCGGTGTGTCTCCTTCCAGTAAGTGTGTCCCGCGATGTGTCTCCTTCCAGTGAGTGTGTCCCATGGTGTCTCCTTCCAGTGAGTATGTCCCACAGTGTCTCCTTACAGTGAGTGTGCCCTGCGGTGACACTTTCCAGTGAGTGTGTCCCGTGGTGTCTCCTTCCAGTGAGTGTGTCCCGCGGAGTCTCCTTCCAGTGAGTGTGCCTGTGGTGTCTCCTTCCAGTGAGTGTCTCCTTCCAGTGAGTGTGTCCCGTGGTGTCTCCTTCCAGTGAGTGTCTCCTTCCAGTTAGTGTGTCCCACGATGTCTCCTCCCAGTGACTGTGTCCCGCAGTGTCTCCTTCCAGTGAGTGTGTCCCGCGGTGTCTCCTTCCAGTGAGCATGTCCCGTGGTGTCTTCTTCCAGTGAGTGTGTCCCGCGGTGTGTCTCCTTCCAATGAGTGTGTCCCGCAGTGTCTCCTTCCAGTGAGTGTGTCCCGTGGTGTCTCCTTCCAGTGAGTGTGTCCCGTGGTGTCTCCTTCCAGTGAGTGTGGCCCGCGGAGACTCCTTCCAGTGAGTGTGTCCCATGGTGTCTCCTTCCAGTGAGTATCTCCTTCCAGTGAGTGTGTCCCGCAGTGTGTCCCCTTCCAGTGAGTGTGTCCCGTGGTGACTCTTACCAGTGAGTCTGTCCCGCAGTGACTCCTACCAGTCAGTGTGTCCCGCGGTGTGTCTCCTTCCAGTGAGTGTGTCCCGCGGTGTCTGCTTCCAGTGAGTGTGTCCCGCGGTGTGTCTCCTTCCAGTGAGTGTGTCCTGCGATGTGTCTCCTTCCAGTGAGTGTGTCGCGTGGTGACTCCTACCAGTGAGTGTGTACCGCGGTGTGTCCTTCCAGTTAATCTGTCCCGCGGTGTCTGCTTCCAGTGAGTGTGTCCCGCGATGTCTCCTCCCAGTGAGTGTGACCCGCAATATCTCCATCCAGTGAGTGTGTCACGTGCTGTGTCTCCTTCTGGTGAGTGTGTCCTGTGGTGTGCCTGCTTCCAGTGAGCCTGTCCCACGATGTCTCCTTCCAGTGAATGTGTCCCATGGTGTCTCCTTCCAGTGAGTGTGTCCCACAGTGTGTCTCCTTCCAGTGAGTGTGTCCCGCGGTGTCCCCTTCCAGTGAACGTGTCCCGCGGTGTCTCCTTCCAGTGAGTGTGTCCCGCGGTGTCTTCTTCCAGTGAGTGTGTCCCGCGGAGAATCCTTCCAGTGAGTGTGTCCCGTGGAGTCTCCTTCCAGTGAGTGTCTCCTTCCAGTGAGTGTGTCCCGCAGTGTGTCTCCTTCCAGGGAGTGTGTCCTGTGGTGTCTGCTTCCAGTGAGTGTGTCCTGCGGTGACTCCTAGAAGTGAGTGTGTCCCGCGGTGACTCCTACCAGTGATTGTGTCCCGCGGTGACTCTTACCAGTGATTGTGTCCCGCGGTGACTCCCACCAGTGAGTGTGTCCCGCGTGACTCCTACCAGCCAGTGTGTCCCGCGGTGTGTCTCCCTCCAGTGAGTGTGTCCCGCGGTGTCTGCTTCCAGTGAGTGTGTCCCGCGGTGTGTCTCCTTCCAGTGAGTATGTCCCGCGATGTGTCTCCTTCCAGTGAGTGTGTCCCGCGGTGTCTCCTTCCAGTGAGTGTGTCCCATGGTGTCTCCTTCCAGTGAGTGTGTCCCGCAGTGTCGCCTTCCAGTGAGTGTGCCCTGCAGTGACACCTTCCAGTGAGTGTGTCCCGTGGTGTCTCCTTCCAGTGTGTCCCGCGGAGTCTCCTTCCAGTGAGTGTGTCCCGTGGTGTCTCCTTCCAGTGAGTGTCTCCTTCTAGTGAGTGTGTCCCGTGGTGTCTCCTTCCAGTGAGTGTCTCCTTCCAGTGAGTGTGTCCCACGATGTCTCCTCCCAGTGAGTGTGTCCCGCAGTGTCTGCTCCCAGTGAGTGTGTCCCGTGGTGTCTCCTTCCAGTGAGTGTGTCCCGCGATGTGTCTCCTTCCAGTGAGTGTGTCCCGCAGTGTGTCTCCTTCCAGTGAGTGTGTCCCGCGGTGTCTCCTTCCAGTGAGTGTATCCCATGGTGTCTCCTTCCAGTGAGTGTGCCCTGCAGTGACACCTTCCAGTGAGTGTGTCCCGTGGTGTCTCCTTCCAGTAAGTGTGTCCCGCGGTGTCTCCTTCCAGTGAGTGTGTCCCATGGTGTCTCCTTCCAGTGAGTGTCTCCTTCCAGTGAGTGTGTCCCGTGGTGTCTCCTTCCAGTGAGTGTCTCCTTCCAGTGAGTGTGTCCCGCAGTGTCTCCTTCCAGTGAGTGTGTCGCGCGGTGACTCCTACCAGTGAGTGTGTACCGCGGTGTGTCCTTCCAGTGAATCTGTCCCACGGTGTCTCCTCCCAGTGAGTGTGTCCCGCGGTGTCTCCTCCCAGTGAGTGCGACCCGCGATGTCTCCATCCAGTGAGTGTGTCCCGTTCTGTGTCTCCTTCTGGTGAGTGTGTCCTGTGGTGTGCCTGCTTCCAGTGAGCCTGTCCCACGATGTCTCCTTCCAGTGAATGTGTCCCATGGTGTCTCCTTCCAGTGAGTGTGTCCCACAGTGTGTCTCCTTCCAGTGAGTGTGTACCGCAGTGTCTCCTTCCAGTGAGTGTGTCCCGCGGTGTCCCCTTCCAGTGAACGTGTCCCGCGGTGTCTCCTTCCAGTGAGTGTGTCCCGCGGTGTCTTCTTCCAGTGAGTGTGTCCCGCGGAGAATCCTTCCAGTGAGTGTGTCCCGTGGAGTCTCCTTCCAGTGAGTGTCTCCTTCCAGTGAGTGTGTCCCGCAGTGTGTCTCCTTCCAGGGAGTGTGTCCTTTGGTGTCTGCTTCCAGTGAGTGTGTCCTGCGGTGACTCCTAGAAGTGAGTGTGTCCCGCGGTGACTCCTACCAGTGATTGTGTCCCGCGGTGACTCTTACCAGTGATTGTGTCCCGCGGTGACTCCCACCAGTGAGTGTGTCCCGCGGTGACTCCTACCAGTCAGTGTGTCCTGCCGTGTGTCTCCCTCCAGTGAGTGTGTCCCGCGGTGTCTGCTTCCGGTGAGTGTGTCCCGCGGTGTGTCTCCTTCCAGTGAGTATGTCCCGCGATGTGTCTCCTTCCAGTGAGTGTGTCCCATGGTGTCTCCTTCCAGTGAGTGTGTCCCGCAGTGTCGCCTTCCAGTGAGTGTGCCCTGCAGTGACACCTTCCAGTGAGTGTGTCCCGTGGTGTCTCCTTCCAGTGAGTGTGTCCCGCGGAGACTCCTTCCAGTGGGTGTGTCCCGCGATGTGTCTCCTTCCAGTGAGTGTGTCCCGCGGTGTCTCCTTCCAGTGAGTGTGTCCCATGGTGTCTCCTTCCAGTGAGTGTGTCCCACAGTGTCTCCTTACAGTGAGTGTGCCCTGCGGTGACACTTTCCAGTGAGTGTGTCCCGTGGTGTCTCCTTCCAGTGAGTGTGTCCCGCGGAGTCTCCTTCCAGTGAGTGTGTCCCGTGGTGTCTCCTTCCAGTGAGTGTCTCCTTCCAGTGAGTGTGTCCCGTGGTGTCTCCTTCCAGTGAGTGTCTCCTTCCAGTGAGTGTGTCCCACGATGTCTCCTCCCAGTGACTGTGTCCCGCAGTGTCTCCTTCCAGTGAGTGTGTCCCGCGGTGTCTCCTTCCAGTGAGCATGTCCCGTGGTGTCTTCTTCCAGTGAGTGTGTCCCGCGGTGTGTCTCCTTCCAATGAGTGTGTCCCGCAATGTCTCCTTCCAGTGAGTGTGTCCCGTGGTGTCTCCTTCCAATGAGTGTGTCCCGCGGTGTCTCCTTCCAGTGAGTGTGTCCCGCGGTGTCTCCTTCCAGTGAGTGTGGCCCGCGGAGACTCCTTCCAGTGAGTGTGTCCCATGGTGTCTCCTTCCAGTGAGTATCTCCTTCCAGTGAGTGTGTCCCGCAGTGTGTCCCCTTCCAGTGAGTGTGTCCCGCGGTGACTCCTACCAGTGAGTGTGTCCCGCGGTGACTCTTACCAGTGATTGTGTCCCGCGGTGACTCCTACCAGTGAGTCTGTCCCGCGGTGACTCCTACCAGTCAGTGTGTCCCGCGGTGTGTCTCCTTCCAGTGAGTGTGTCCCGCGGTGTCTGCTTCCAGTGAGTGTGTCCCGCGATGTGTCTCCTTCCAGTGAGTGTGTCGCGCGGTGACTCCTACCAGTGAGTGTGTAGCGCGGTGTGTCCTTCCAGTTAATCTGTCCCACGGTGTCTCCTCCCAGTGAGTATGTCCCGCGGTGTCTGCTTCCAGTGAGTGTGTCCCACGATGTCTCCTCCCAGTGAGTGTGACCCGCGATATCTCCATCCAGTGAGTGTGTCACGTGCTGTGTCTCCTTCTGGTGAGTGTGTCCTGTGGTGTGCCTGCTTCCAGTGAGCCTGTCCCACGATGTCTCCTTCCAGTGAATGTGTCCCATGGTGTCTCCTTCCAGTGAGTGTGTCCCACAGTGTGTCTCCTTCCAGTGAGTGTGTACCGCAGTGTCTCCTTCCAGTGAGTGTGTCCCGCAGTGTCTCCTTCCAGTGAGTGTGTCCCGCGGAGAATCCTTCCAGTGAGTGTGTCCCGTGGAGTCTCCTTCCAGTGAGTGTCTCCTTCCAGTGAGTGTGTCCCGCAGTGTGTCTCCTTCCAGGGAGTGTGTCCTGTGGTGTCTGCTTCCAGTGAGTGTGTCCTGCGGTGACTCCTAGAAGTGAGTGTGTCCCGCGGTGATTCCTACCAGTGATTGTGTCCCGCGGTGACTCTTACCAGTGATTGTGTCCCGCGGTGACTCCCACCAGTGAGTGTGTCCCGCGTGACTCCTACCAGCCAGTGTGTCCCGCGGTGTGTCTCCCTCCAGTGAGTGTGTCCCGCGGTGTCTGCTTCCAGTGAGTGTGTCCCGCGGTGTGTCTCCTTCCAGTGAGTATGTCCCGCGATGTGTCTCCTTCCAGTGAGTGTGTCCCGCGGTGTGTCTCCTTCCAGTGAGTATGTCCCGCGATGTGTCTCCTTCCAGTGAGTGTGTCCCGCGGTGTCTCCTTCCAGTGAGTGTGTCCCATGGTGTCTCCTTCCAGTGAGTGTGTCCCGCAGTGTCACCTTCCAGTGAGTGTGCCCTGCAGTGACACCTTCCAGTGAGTGTGTCCCGTGGTGTCTCCTTCCAGTGAGTGTGTCCCGCGGAGTCTCCTTCCAGTGAGTGTGTCCCGTGGTGTCTCCTTCCAGTGAGTGTCTCCTTCTAGTGAGTGTGTCCCGTGGTGTCTCCTTCCAGTGAGTGTCTCCTTCCAGTGAGTGTGTCCCACGATGTCTCCTCCCAGTGAGTGTGTCCCGCAGTGTCTGCTCCCAGTGAGTGTGTCCCGTGGTGTCTCCTTCCAGTGAGTGTGTCCCGCGATGTGTCTCCTTCCAGTGAGTGTGTCCCGCGGTGTGTCTCCTTCCAGTGAGGGTGTCCCGCGGTGTCTCCTTCCAGTGAGTGTATCCCATGGTGTCTCCTTCCAGTGAGTGTGCCCTGCAGTGACACCTTCCAGTGAGTGTGTCCCGCGGTGTCTCCTTCCAGTGAGTGTGTCCCATGGTGTCTCCTTCCAGTGAGTGTTTCCTTCCAGTGAGTGTGTCGCGCGGTGACTCCTACCAGTGAGTGTGTACCGCGGTGTGTCCTTCCAGTGAATCTGTCCCACGGTGTCTCCTCCCAGTGAGTGTGTCCCGCGGTGTCTCCTCCCAGTGAGTGTGACCCGCGATGTCTCCATCCAGTGAGTGTGTCCCGTGCTGTGTCTCCTTCTGGTGAGTGTGTCCTGTGGTGTGCCTGCTTCCAGTGAGCCTGTCCCACGATGTCTCCTTCCAGTGAATGTGTCCCATGGTGTCTCCTTCCAGTGAGTGTGTCCCACAGTGTGTCTCCTTCCAGTGAGTGTATACCGCAGTGTCTCCTTCCAGTGAGTGTGTCCCGCGGTGTCCCCCTCCAGTGAACGTGTCCCGCGGTGTCTCCTTCCAGTGAGTGTGTCCCGCGGTGTCTTCTTCCAGTGAGTGTGTCCCGCGTAGAATCCTTCCAGTGAGTGTGTCCCGTGGAGTCTCCTTCCAGTGAGTGTCTCCTTCCAGTGAGTGTGTCCCGCAGTGTGTCTCCTTCCAGGGAGTGGGTCCTGTGGTGTCTGCTTTCAGTGAGTGTGTCCTGCGGTGACTCCTAGAAGTGAGTGTGTCCCGCGGTGACTCCTACCAGTGATTGTGTCCCGCGGTGACTCTTACCAGTGATTGTGTCCCGCGGTGACTCCCACCAGTGAGTGTGTCCCGCGGTGACTCCTACCAGTTAGTGTGTCCCGCGGTGTCTGCTTCCAGTGAGTGTGTCCCGCGGTGTGTCTCCTTCCAGTGAGTATGTCCCGCGATGTGTCTCCTTCCAGTGAGTGTGTCCCGCGGTGTCTCCTTCCAGTGAGTGTGTCCCATGGTGTCTCCTTCCAGTGAGTGTGTCCCGCAGTGTCGCCTTCCAGTGAGTGTGCCCTGCAGTGACACCTTCCAGTGAGTGTGTCCCGTGGTGTCTCCTTCCAGTGAGTGTGTCCCGCGGAGTCTCCTTCCAGTGAGTGTGTCCCATGGTGAGTCCTTCCAGTGAGTGTCTCCTTCTAGTGAGTGTGTCCCGTGGTGTCTCCTTCCAGTGAGTGTCTCCTTCCAGTGAGTGTGTCCCACGATGTCTCCTTCCAGTGAGCGTGTCCCGCGGTGTCTCCTTCCAGTGAGTGTGTCCCGCGGTGTCTCCTTCCAGTGACTGTGTCCTGCGGAGTCTCCTTCCAGTGAGTGTGTTCCATGGTGTCTCCTTCCAGTGAGTGTCTCCTTCCAGTGAGTGTGTCCCGCAGTATGTCCCCTTCCAGGGAGTGTGAGACGCGGTGACTCTTACCAGTGATTGTGTCCCGCGGTGACTCCTACCAGTGAGTGTGTCCCGCGGTGACTCCTTCCAGTCAGTGTGTCCCACGGTGTGTCTGCTTCCAGAGAGTGTGTCCCGCGGTGTCTGCTTCCAGTGAGTGTGTCCCGCGGTGTGTCTCCTTCCAGTAAGTGTGTCCCACGATGTGTCTCCTTCCAGTGAGTGTGTCCCGCGGTGTCTCCTTCCAGTGAGTGTGTCGCATGGTGTCTCCTTCCAGTGAGTGTGTCCCACAGTGTCTCCTTACAGTGAGTGTGCCCTGCGGTGACACTTTCCAGTGAGTGTGTCCCGTGGTGTCTCCTTCCAGTGAGTGTGTCCCGCGGAGTCTCCTTCCAGTGAGTGTGTCCCGTGGTGTCTCCTTCCAGTGAGTGTCTCCTTCCAGTGAGTGTGTCCTGTGGTGTCTCCTTCCAGTGAGTGTCTCCTTCCAGTGAGTGTGTCCCACGATGTCTCCTCCCAGTGACTGTGTCCCGCAGTGTCTCCTTCCAGTGAGTGTGTCCCGCGGTGTCTCCTTCCAGTGAGTATGTCCCGCGATGTGTCTCCTTCCTGTGAGTGTGTCCCGCGGTGTCTCCTTCCAGTGAGTGTGTCCCATGGTGTCTCCTTCCAGTGAGTGTGTCCCGCAGTGTCGCCTTCCAGTGAGTGTGCCCTGCAGTGACACCTTCCAGTGAGTGTGTCCCGTGGTGTCTCCTTCCAGTGAGTGTGTCCCGTGGAGTCTCCTTCCAGTGAGTGTGTCCCGTGGTGTCTCCTTGCAGTGAGTGTCTCCTTCTAGTGAGTGTGTCCCGTGGTGTCTCCTTCCAGTGAGTGTGTCCCGCGGTGTGTCTCCTTCCAGTAAGTGTGTCCCGCAATGTGTCTCCTTCCAGTGATTGTGTCCCGCGGTGTCTCCTTCCAGTGAGTGTGTCCCATGGTGTCTCCTTCCAGTGAGTGTGTCCCACAGTGTCTCCTTACAGTGAGTGTGCCCTGCGGTGACACTTTCCAGTGAGTGTGTCCCGTGGTGTCTCCTTCCAGTGAGTGTGTCCCGCGGAGTCTCCTTCCAGTGAGTGTGTCCCGTGGTGTCTCCTTCCAGTGAGTGTCTCCTTCCAGTGAGTGTGTCCCGTGGTGTCTCCTTCCAGTGAGTGTCTCCTTCCAGTGAGTGTGTCCCATGATGTCTCCTCCCAGTGACTGTGTCCCGCAGTGTCTCCTTCCAGTGAGTGTGTCCCGCCGTGTCTCCTTCCAGTGAGAATGTCCCGTGGTGTCTTCTTCCAGTGAGTGTGTCCTGCTGTGTGTCTCCTTCCAATGAGTGTGTCCCACAGTGTCTCCTTCCAGTGAGTGTGTCCCGTGGTGTCTCCTTCCAGTGAGTGTGTCCCGCGGTGTCTCCTTCCAGTGAGTGTGTCCCGCGGTGTCTCCTTCCAGTGAGTGTGGCCCGCGGAGACTCGTTCCAGTGAGTGTGTCCCATGGTGTCTCCTTCCAGTGAGTATCTCCTTCCAGTGAGTGTGTCCTGCAGTGTGTCCCCTTCCAGTGAGTGTGTCCCGCGGTGACTCCTACCGGTGAGTGTGTCCCGCGGTGACTCTTACCAGTGATTGTGTCCCGCGGTGACTCCTACCAGTGAGTCTGTCCCGTGGTGACTCCTACCAGTCAGTGTGTCCCGCGGTGTGTCTCCTTCCAGCGAGTGTGTCCCGCGGTGTCTGCTTCCAGTGAGTGTGTCCCGCGGTGTGTCTCCTTCCAGTGAGTGTGTCCCGCGATGTCTCCTCCCAGTGAGTGTGACCCGTGATATCTCCATCCAGTGAGTGTGTCACGTGCTGTGTCTCCTTCTGGTGAGTGTGTCCTGTGGTGTGCCTGCTTCCAGTGAGCCTGTCCCACGATGTCTCCTTCCAGTGAATGTGTCCCATGGTGTCTCCTTCCAGTGAGTGTGTCCCACAGTGTGTCTCCTTCCAGTGAGTGTGTACCGCAGTGTCTCCTTCCAGTGAGTGTGTCCCGCAGTGTCTCCTTCCAGTGAGTGTGTCCCGCGGAGAATCCTTCCAGTGAGTGTGTCCCGCGGTGTCCCCTTCCAGTGAACGTGTCCCGCGGTGTCTCCTTCCAGTGAGTGTGTCCCGCGGTGTCTTCTTCCAGTGAGTGTGTCCCGCGGAGAATCCTTCCAGTGAGTGTGTCCCGTGGAGTCTCCTTCCAGTGAGTGTCTCCATCCAGTGAGTGTGTCCCGCAGTGTGTCTCCTTCCAGGGAGTGTGTCCTGTGGTGTCTGCTTCCAGTGAGTGTGTCCTGCGGTGACTCCTAGAAGTGAGTGTGTCCCGCGGTGACTCCTACCAGTGATTGTGTCCCGCGGTGACTCTTACCAGTGATTGTGTCCCGCGGTGACTCCCACCAGTGAGTGTGTCCCGCGTGACTCCTACCAGCCAGTGTGTCCCGCGGTGTGTCTCCCTCCAGTGAGTGTGTCCCGCGGTGTCTGCTTCCAGTGAGTGTGTCCCGCGGTGTGTCTCCTTCCAGTGAGTATGTCCCGCGATGTGTCTCCTTCCAGTGAGAGTGTCCCGCGGTGTCTCCTTCCAGTGAATGTGTCCCATGGTGTCTCCTTCCAGTGAGTGTGTCCCGCAGTGTCACCTTCCAGTGAGTGTGCCCTGCAGTGACACCTTCCAGTGAGTGTGTCCCGTGGTGTCTCCTTCCAGTGAGTGTCTCCCGCGGAGTCTCCTTCCAGTGAGTGTGTCCCGTGGTGTCTCCTTCCAGTGAGTGTCTCCTTCTAGTGAGTGTGTCCCGTGGTGTCTCCTTCCAGTGAGTGTCTCCTTCCAGTGAGTGTGTCCCACGATGTCTCCTCCCAGTGAGTGTGTCCCGCAGTGTCTGCTTCCAGTGAGTGTGTCCCGTGGTGTCTCCTTCCAGTGAGCGTGTCCCGCGGTGTCTCCTTCCAGTGAGTGTGTCCCGCGATGTCTCCTTCCAGTGACTGTGTCCTGCGGAGTCTCCTTCCAGTGAATGTGTTCCGTGGTGTCTCCTTCCAGTGAGTGTCTCCTTCCAGTGAGTGTGTCCCGCAGCGTGTCCCCTTCCAGGGAGTGTGAGACGCGGTGACTCTTACCAGTCAGTGTGTCCCGCGGTGACTCCTACCAGTCAGTGTGTCCCGCGGTGTGTCTCCTTCCAGTAAGTGTGTCCCGCGATGTGTCTCCTTCCAGAGAGTGTGTCCCGCGGTGTCTGCTTCCAGTGAGTGTGTCCCGCGGTGTGTCTCCTTCCAGTAAGTGTGTCCCGCGATGTGTCTCCTTCCAGTGAGTGTGTCCCGCGGTGTCTCCTTCCAGTGAGTGTGTCCCATGGTGTCTCCTTCCAGTGAGTGTGTCCCACAGTGTCTCCTTACAGTGAGTGTGCCCTGCGGTGACACTTTCCAGTGAGTGTGTCCCGTGGTGTCTCCTTCCAGTGAGTGTGTCCCGCGGAGTCTCCTTCCAGTGAGTGTGTCCCGTGGTGTCTCCTTCCAGTGAGTGTCTCCTTCCAGTGAGTGTGTCCCGTGTTGTCTCCTTCCAGTGAGTGTCTCCTTCCAGTGAGTGTGTCCCACGATGTCTCCTCCCAGTGACTGTGTCCCGCAGTGTCTCCTTCCAATGAGTGTGTCCCGCAGTGTCTCCTTCCAGTGAGTGTGTCCCGTGGTGTCTCCTTGCAGTGAGTGTGTCCCGCGGTGTCTCCTTCCAGTGAGTGTGTCCCGCGGTGTCTCCTTCCAGTGAGTGTGTCCCGCGGAGACTCCATCCAGTGAGTGTGTCCCATGGTGTCTCCTTCCAGTGAGTATCTCCTTCCAGTGACTGTGTCCCGCAGTGTGTCCCCTTCCAGTGAGTGTGTCCCGCGGTGACTCCTACCAGTGAGTGTGTCCTGCAGTGACTCTTACCAGTGATTTTGTCCCGCGGTGACTCCTACCAGTGAGTCTGTCCCGCGGTGACTCCTACCAGTCAGTGTGTCCCGCGGTGTGTCTCCTTCCAGTGAGTGTGTCCCGCGATGTGTCTCCTTCCAGTGAGTGTGTCCCGCGGTGTGTCTCCTTCCAGTGAGTGTGTCCCACGGTGTCTCCTTGCAGTGAATGTGTCCCGCAGTGTCGCCTTCCAGTGAGTGTGTCCCGTGGTGTCTCCTTCCAGTGAGTGTGTCCCGCAGAGTCTCCTTCCAGTGAGTGTGTCCCGTGGTGTCTACTTCCAGTGAGTGTCTCCTTCCAGTGAGTGTGTCCCGTGGTGTCTCCTTCCAGTGAGTGTCTCCTTCCAGTGAGTGTGTCCCACGACGTCTCCTCCCAGTGAGTGTGTCCAGCAGTGTCTCCTTCCAGTGAGTGTGTCCTGCGGTGTCTCCTTCCAGTGAGCGTGTCCCGCGGTGTCTCCTTCCAGTGAGTGTGTCCCGCGGTGTCTCCTTCCAGTGAGTGTGTCCTGCGGAGTCTCCTGCCAATGAGTTTGTCCCGCGGAGTCTCCTTCCAGTGAGTGTGTCCCGTGGTGTCTCCTTCCAGTGAGTGTCTCCTTCCAGTGAGTGTGTCCCGTGGTGAATCCTTCCAGTGAGTGTGTCCCGCGGTGTCTCCTACCAGTGAGTGTGTCCTGTGATGTGTCTCCTTCCAGTGAGTGTGTCCTGTGGTGTGTCCTTCCAGTTAATCTGTCCCACGGTGTCTCCTCCCAGTGAGTGTGTCCCACAGTGTCTGCTTCCAGTGAGTGTGTCCCACGATGTCTCCTCCCAGTGAGTGTGACCCGCGATGTCTCCATCCAGTGAGTGTGTCCCGTGCTGTGTCTCCTTCCAGTGAGTGTGTCCTGTGGTGTGTCTGCTTCCAGTGAGCCTGTCCCACGATGTCTCCTTCCAGTGAGTGTGTCCCATGGTGTCTCCTTCCAGTGAGTGTGTCCCACAGTGTGTCTCCTTCCAGTGAGTGTGTACCGCAGTGTCTCCTTCCAGTGAGTGTGTCCCGCGGTGTCCCCATCCAGTGAACGTGTCCCGCGGTGTTTCCTTCCAGTGAGTGTGTCCCGCGGTGTCTCCTTCCAGTGAGTGTGTCCCGCGGAGTATCCTTCCAGTGAGTGTGTCCCGTGGTGTCTCCTTCCAGTGAGTTTGTCCCGCAGTGTGTCCCCTTCCAGGGAGTGTGTATTGTGGTGTCTGCTTCCAGTGACTGTGTCCTGCGGTGATTCCTAGAAGTGAGTGTGTCCCGCGGTGACTCCTACCAGTGAGTGTGTCCCGCGGTGACTCTTACCAGTGATTGTGTCCCGCGGTGACTCCTACCAGTGAGTGTGTCCCGCGGTGACTCCCACCAGTCAGTGTGTCCCGCGGTGTGTCTCCTTCCAGTGAGTGTGTCCCGCGATGTGTCTCCTTCCAGTGAGTGTGTCCCGCGGTGTGTCTCCTTCCAGTGAGTGTGTCCCACGGTGTCTCCTTCCAGTGAATGTGTCCCGCAGTGTCGCCTTCCAGTGAGTGTGTCCCGTGGTGTCTCCTTCCAGTGAGTGTGTCCCGCAGAGTCTCCTTCCAGTGAGTGTGTCCCGTGGTGTCTCCTTCCAGTGAGTGTCTCCTTCCAGTGAGTGTGTCCCGTGGTGTCTCCTTCCAGTGAGTGTCTCCTTCCAGTGAGTGTGTCCCACGACGTCTCCTCCCAGTGAGTGTGTCCAGCAGTGTCTCCTTCCAGTGAGTGTGTCCTGCGGTGTCTCCTTCCAGTGAGCGTGTCCCGCGGTGTCTCCTTCCAGTGAGTGTGTCCCGCGGTGTCTCCTTCCAGTGAGTGTGTCCTGCGGAGTCTCCTTCCAATGAGTTTGTCCCGCGGAGTCTCCTTCCAGTGAGTGTGTCCCGTGGTGTCTCCTTCCAGTGAGTGTCTCCTTCCAGTGAGTGTGTCCCGTGGTGAATCCTTCCAGTGAGTGTGTCCCGCGGTGTCTCCTACCAGTGAGTGTGTCCTGTGATGTGTCTCCTTCCAGTGAGTGTGTCCTGTGGTGTGTCCTTCCAGTGAATCTGTCCCACCGTGTCTCCTCCCAGTGACTGTGTCCCACAGTGTCTGCTTCCAGTGAGTGTGTCCCACGATGTCTCCTCCCAGTGAGTGTGACCCGCGATGTCTCCATCCAGTGAGTGTGTCCCGTGCTGTGTCTCCTTCCAGTGAGTGTGTCCTGTGGTGTGTTTGCTTCCAGTGAGCCTGTCCTACGATGTCTCCTTCCAGTGAGTGTGTCCCATGGTGTCTCCTTCCAGTGAGTGTCTCCTTCCAGTGAGTGTGTCCCACGATGTCTCCTCCCAGTGAGTGTGTCCCACAGTGTCTGCTTCCAGTGAGTGTGACCCACGGTGTCTCCTTCCAGTGAGCGTGACCCGTGGTGTCTCCTTCCAGTGAGTGTGTCCCGTGGTGTCTCCTTCCAGTGAGTGTGTCCCGCGGAGTCTCCTTCCAGTGAGTTTGTTGCGTGGTGTCTCCTTCCAGTGAGTGTCTCCTTCCAGTGAGTGTGTCCCGCAGTGTGTCCCCTTCCAGGGAGTGTGTCCTGTGGAGTCTGCTTCCAGTGAGTGTGTCCTGCGGTGACACC
The DNA here is from genome assembly GCF_052327205.1 of Somniosus microcephalus. NCBI lineage: Eukaryota > Metazoa > Chordata > Chondrichthyes > Squaliformes > Somniosidae > Somniosus > Somniosus microcephalus. Next base: position 220,259,963 of record NC_140994.1, on the reverse strand, counting down.
TACCAGTGAGTGTGTCCCGCGGTGACTCCTACCAGTGAGTGTGAGACGCGGTGACTCTTCCCAGTGATTGTGTCCCGCGGTGAATCCTATCAGTGATGTGTCCCGCGGTGACTCCTACCAGAGAGTGTGTCCCGCGGTGTCTGCTTCCAGTGAGTGTGCCCCGCGGTGTGTCTCCTTCCAGTGAGTGTGTCCCGCGATGTGTCTCCTTCCAGTGAGTGTGTCGCGCCGTGTCTCCTTCCAGTGAGTGTGTCCCATGGTGTCTCCTTCCAGTGAGTGTGTCCCACAGTGTCTCCTTCCTGTGAGTGTGCCCTGCGGTGACACCTTCCAGTGAGTGTGTCCCGTGGTGTCTCCTTCCAGTGAGTGTGTCCCGCGGAGTCTCCTTCCAGTGAGTGTGTCCCGTGGTGTCTCCTTCCAGTGAGTGTGTCCCGTGGTGTCTCCTTCCCGTGGTGTCTCCTCCCAGTGACTGTGTCCCGCAGTGTCTCCTTCCAGTGAGTGTGTCCCGCGGTGTCTCCTTCCAGTGAGCATGTCCCGCGGTGTCTTCTTCCAGTGAGTGTGTCCCGCGGTGTGTCTCCTTCCAATGAGTGTGTCCCGCAGTGTCTCCTTCCAGTGAGTGTGTCCTGCGGTGTCTCCTTCCAGTGAGTGTGTCCCGCGGTGTCTCCTTCCAGTGAGTGTGTCCCGCGGAGACTCCTTCCAATGAGTGTGTCCCGTGGTGTCTCCTTCCAGTGAGTATCTCCTTCCAGTGAGTGTGTCCCGCAGTGTGTCCCCTTCCAGTGAGTGTGTCCCGCGGTGACTCCTACCAGTGAGTGTTTCCCGCGGTGACTCTTACCAGTGATTGTGTCCCGTGGTGACTCCTACCAGTGAGTGTGTCCCGCGGTGAATCCTACCAGTCAGTGTGTCCCACGGTGTGTCTCCTTCCAGTGAGTGTGTCCTGCGGTGTCTGCTTCCAGTGAGTGTGTCCCGCGGTGTATCTCCTTCCAGTGAGTGTGTCCCGCGGTGTGTCTCCTTCCAGTGAGTGTGTCCCGCGGTGTGTCTCCTTCCAGTGATTGTGTCCCGTGGTGTCTCCTTCCAGTGAGTGTGTCCCATGGTGTCTCCTTCCAGTGAGTGTGCCCTGCAGTGACACCTTCCAGTGAGTGTGTCCCGTGGTGTCTCCTTCCAGTGAGTTTGTCCCGCGGAGTCTCCTTCCAGTGAATGTGTCCCGTGGTGTCTCCTTCCAGTGAGTGTCTCCTTCCAGTGAGTTTGTCCCGTGGTGTCTCCTTCCAGTGAGTGTGTCCCACGGTTTCTCCTTCCAGTGAGTGTGTCCTGTGCTGTGTCTCCTTCCAGTGAGTGTGTCCTGTGGTGTGTCCTTCCAGTGAATCTGTCCCACGGTGTCTCCTCCCAGTGAGTGTGTCCCACGGTGTCTGCTTCCAGTGAGTGTGTCCCACGATATCTCCTCCCAGTGAGTGTGACCCGCGATGTCTCCATCCAGTGAGTGTGTCCCGTGCTGTGTCTCCTTCCAGTGAGTGTGTCCTGTGGTGTGTCTGCTTCCAGTGAGCCTGTCCCACGATGTCTCCTTCCAGTGAGTGTGTCCCATGGTGTCTCCTTCTGTGAGTGTTTCCCACAGTGTGTCTCCTTCCAGTGACTGTGTCCCGCAGTGTCTCCTTCCAGTGAGTGTGTCCCGCGGTGTCTCCTTCCAGTGAGCATGTCCCGTGGTGTCTTCTTCCAGTGAGTGTGTCCCGCGGTGTGTCTCCTTCCAATGAGTGTGTCCCGCAGTGTCTCCTTCCAGTGAGTGTGTCCCGTGGTGTCTCCTTCCAGTGAGTGTGTCCCGCGGTGTCTCCTTCCAGTGAGTGTGTCCCGCGGTGTCTCCTTCCAGTGAGTGTGTCCCGCGGAGACTCCATCCAGTGAGTGTGTCCCATGGTGTCTCCTTCCAGTGAGTATCTCCTTCCAGTGAGTGTGTCCCGCAGTGTGTCCCCTTCCAGTGAGTGTGTCCCGCGGTGACTCCTACCAGTGAGTGTGTCCCGCAGTGACTCTTACCAGTGATTGTGTCCCGCGGTGACTCCTACCAGTGAGTCTGTCCCGCGGTGACTCCTACCAGTCAGTATGTCCCGCGGTGTGTCTCCTTCCAGTGAGTGTGTCCCGCGGTGTCTGCTTCCAGTGAGTGTGTCCCGCAGTGTGTCTTCTTCCAGTGAGTGTGTCCCGCGATGTGTCTCCTTCCAGTGTGTGTGTCCCACGGTGTGTCTCCTTCCAGTGAGTGTGTCCCGCGGTGTCTCCTTCCAGTGAGTGTGTCCCATGTTGTCTCCTTCCAGTGAGTGTGCCCTGCAGTGACACCTTCCAGTAAGTGTGTCCCATGGTGTCTCCTTCCAGTGAGTTTGTCCCGCGGAGTCTCCTTCCAGTGAGTGTGTCCCGTGGTGTCTCCTTCCAGTGAGTGTCTCCTTCCAGTGAGTGTGTCCCGTGGTGTCTCCTTCCAGTGAGTGTGTCCCGCGGTGTCTCCTTCCAGTGAGTGTGTCCTGTGCTGTGTCTCCTTCCAGTGAGTGTGTCCTGTGGTGTGTCCTTCCAGTGAATCTGTCCCACGGTGTCTCCTCCCAGTGAGTGTGTCCCGTGGTGTCTGCTTCCAGTGAGTGTGTCCCACGATATCTCCTCCCAGTGAGTGTGACCCGCGATGTCTCCATCCAGTGAGTGTGTCCCGTGCTGTGTCTCCTTCCAGTGAGTGTGTCCTGTGGTGTGTCTGCTTCCAGTGAGCCTGTCCCACGATGTCTCCTTCCAGTGAGTGTGTCCCATGGTGTCTCCTTCCAGTGAGTGTGTCCCACAGTGTGTCTCCTTCCAGTGAGTGTGTACCGCAGTGTCTCCTTCCAGTGAGTGTGTCCCGCGGTGTACCCATCCAGTGAACGTGTCCCACGGTGTTTCCTTCCAGTGAGTGTGTCCCGCGGTGTCTCCTTCCAGTGAGTGTGTCCCGCGGAGGATCCTTCCAGTGAGTGTGTCCTGTGGTGTCTCCTTCCAGTGAGTGTCTCCTTCCAGTGAGTTTGTCCCGCAGTGTGTCCCCTTCCAGGGAGTGTGTATTGTGGTGTCTGCTTCCAGTGACTGTGTCCTGCGGTGATTCCTAGAAGTGAGTGTGTTCCACGGTGACTCCTACCAGTGAGTGTGTCCCGCGGTGACTCTTACCAGTGATTGTGTCCCGCGGTGACTCCTACCAGTGAGTGTGTCCCGCGGTGACTCCCACCAGTCAGTGTGTCCCGCGGTGTGTCTCCTTCCAGTGAGTGTGTCCTGCGGTGTGTCTCCTTCCAGTGAGTGTGTCCCGCGGTGTGTCTCCTTCCAGTGAGTGTGTCCCGCGATGTGTCTCCTTCCAGTGAGTGTGTCCCGCGGTGTGTCTCCTTCCAGTGAGTGTGTCCCACGGTGTCTCCTTCCAGTGAATGTGTCCCGCAGTGTCGCCTTCCAGTGAGTGTGCCCTGCAGTGACACCTTCCAGTGAGTGTGTCCCGTGGTGTCTCCTTCCAGTGAGTGTGTCCCGCAGAGTCTCCTTCCAGTGAGTGTGTCCCGTGGTGTCTCCTTCCAGTGAGTGTCTCCTTCCAGTGAGTGTGTCCCGTGGTGTCTCCTTCCAGTGAGTGTCTCCTTCCAGTGAGTGTGTCCCACGACGTCTCCTCCCAGTGAGTGTGTCCAGCAGTGTCTCCTTCCAGTGAGTGTGTCCTGCGGTGTCTCCTTCCAGTGAGCGTGTCCCGCGGTGTCTCCTTCCAGTGAGTGTGTCCTGCGGAGTCTCCTTCCAATGAGTTTGTCCCGCGGAGTCTCCTTCCAGTGAGTGTGTCCCGTGGTGTCTCCTTCCAGTGAGTGTCTCCTTCCAGTGAGTGTGTCCCGCGGAGACTCCTTCCAGTGAGTGTGTCCCGTGGTGTCTCCTTCCAGTGAGTATCTCCTTCCAGTGAGTGTGTCCCGCAGTGTGTCCCCTTCCAGTGAGTGTGTCCCGCGGTGACTCCTACCAGTGAGTGTGTCCCGCGGTGACTCTTACCAGTGATTGTGTCCCGTGGTGACTCCTACCAGTGAGTCTGTCCCGCGGTGAATCCTACCAGTCAGTGTGTCCCACGGTGTGTCTCCTTCCAGTGAGTGTGTCCCGCGGTGTCTGCTTCCAGTGAGTGTGTCCCGCGGTGTATCTCCTTCCAGTGAGTGTGTCCCGTGGTGTGTCTCCTTCCAGTGAGTGTGTCCCGCGGTGTGTCTCCTTCCAGTGATTGTGTCCCGTGGTGTCTCCTTCCAGTGAGTGTGTCCCATGGTGTCTCCTTCCAGTGAGTGTGCCCTGCAGTGACACCTTCCAGTGAGTGTGTCCCGTGGTGTCTCCTTCCAGTGAGTTTGTCCCGCGGAGTCTCCTTCCAGTGAATGTGTCCCGTGGTGTCTCCTTCCAGTGAGTGTCTCCTTCCAGTGAGTGTGTCCCGTGGTGTCTCCTTCCAGTGAGTGTGTCCCACGGTTTCTCCTTCCAGTGAGTGTGTCCTGTGCTGTGTCTCCTTCCAGTGAATGTGTCCTGTGGTGTGTCCTTCCAGTGAATCTGTCCCACGGTGTCTCCTCCCAGTGTGTCCCACGGTGTCTGCTTCCAGTGAGTGTGTCCCATGATATCTCCTCCCAGTGAGTGTGACCCGCGATGTCTCCATCCAGTGAGTGTGTCCCGTGCTGTGTCTCCTTCCAGTGAGTGTGTCCTGTGGTGTGTCTGCTTCCAGTGAGCCTGTCCCACGATGTCTCCTTCCAGTGAGTGTGTCCCATGGTGTCTCCTTCTGTGAGTGTTTCCCACAGTGTGTCTCCTTCCAGTGAGTGTGTACCGCAGTGTCTCCTTCCAGTGAGTGTATCCCGCGGTGTCCCCTTCCAGTGAACGTGTCCCGCGGTGTCTCCTTCCAGTGAGTGTGTCCCACGGTGTCTCCTTCCATTGAGTGTGTCCCGTGGAGTATCCTTCCAGTGAGTGTGTCCCGTGGTGTCTCCTTCCAGTGTGTGTCTCCTTCCAGTGAGTGTGTCCCGCAGTGTGTCCCCTTCCAGGGAGTGTGTCCTGTGGTGTCTGCTTCCAGTGAGTGTGTCCTGCGGTGACTACTAGAAGTGAGTGTGTCCCGCGGTGACTCCTACCAGTGAGTCTGTCCCGCGGTGACTCTTACCAGTGATTGTGTCCCACGGTGACTCCTACCAGTGAGTGTGTCCCGCGGTGACTCCTACCAGTCAGTGTGTCCCGCGGTGTGTCTCCTTCCAGTGAGTGTGTCCCGCGGTGTCTGCTTCCAGTGAGTGTGTCCCGCGGTGTGTCTCCTTCCAGTGAGTGTGTCCCGCGATGTGTCTCCTTCCAGTGAGTGTGTCCCGCGGTGTGTCTCCTTCCAGTGAGTGTGTCCCGCTGTGTGTCCTTCCAGTGAGTGTGTCCCATGGTGTCTCCTTCCAGTGAGTGTGTCCCGCAGTGTCGCCTTCCAGTGAGTGTGCCCTGCAGTGACACCTTCCAGTGAGTGTGTCCCGTGGTGTCTCCTTCCAGTGAGTGTGTCCCGCAGAGTCTCCTTCCAGTGAGTGTGTCCCGTGGTGTCTCCTTCCAGTGAGTGTCTCCTTCCAGTGAGTGTGTCCCGTGGTGTCTCCTTCCAGTGAGTGTCTCCTTCCAGTGAGTGTGTCCCACGATGGTGCAGTCGGGAGAGCAGGAGGCCAGTAACTGGTGAGTTTAAAAGCTCACCTTTCGGGGGCTTTTTCTTTCACAGCTGGTGCAGTCGGGAGAGCAGGAGGCCAGTAACTGGTGAGTTTAAAAGCTCACCTTTCGCGGGCTTTTTCTTTCACAGCTGGGGCAGTCGGGAGAGCAGGAGGCCAGTAACTGGTGAGTTTAAAAGCTCACCTTTCGCGGGCTTTTTCTTTCACAGCTGGGGCAGTCGGGAGAGCAGGAGGCCAGTAACTGGTGAGTTTAAAAGCTCACCTTTCGCGGGCTTTTTCTTTCACAGCTGGTGCAGTCGGGAGAGCAGGAGGCCAGTAACTCTTATATAGGTGGAGCTGTTGCTAAACCCGAAACACTACAGTGTAGTGTCTCCCACCCTTCCACCTCCTCTAACCTTTTAGGGTTTAGGGGAAGTTGAAAAGGTAGGTTCAATTTATTTTATTTCAGGAGCCTAACCTAGGTGGAAAAGGTTCCAGGACAGGAGGCGGCAGTGAAAATACAACACCAGAAAACAGGTAGGTGACTGGTTGGTGAGTACTTTCACAAACTTATTCTAAGTAGAATTCAATAATTAAGCTAAATCGTAGTAAATAAAAGGGTATTGTAAGGGTTAAGTCATGGAAGGGCAGCTCGGACCCGTGTCATGCTCCTCCTGTGCCATGTGGGAAATCAGGGACACTGTCCCTGACAACTATGTGTGCAGGAAGTGTGTCCAGCTGCAGCTCCTAGCGGACCGCATGGTGGCGCTGGAGCTGCGAATGGACTCACTCTGGAGCATACGCGATGCTGAGGATGTTGTGGATAGCACATTCAGTGAGTTGGTCACACCGCAGGTAAAGGCTAGCTCAGACAGTAAATGGGTGACCAAAAGGCAGGGTAAAGGCAGGAAGGTAGTGCAGGAGTCACCTGCGGTCATCTCCCTCCAAAACAGGTTTACCGTTTTGGGTACTGTTGGGGGAGATGACTTATCAGGGGAAGGCACCAGCAGCCAGGTTCAGGGCACCATGACTGGCTCTGCTGCACAGAAGGGCGGGAAAAAGAGGGATAGGGCTATAGTGATAGGGGATTCAATTGTAAGGGGGATAGATAGGAGTTTCTGTGGCCGAGACCGAGACTCCAAGATGGTATGTTGCCTCCCTGGTGCAAGGGTCAAGGATGTCTCGGAGCGGGTGCAGAGCATTCTGAAGGGGGAGGGGGATCAGCCAGTTGTCGTGGTACATGTAGGTACCAACGATGTAGGTAAAAAGAGGGAGGAGGTCCTACAAGCTGAATTTAGGGAGTTAGGAGCTAAATTGAAAAGTAGGACCTCAAAGGTAGTAATCTCTGGATTGCTACCAGTGCCACGAGCTAATAAGTTTAGAGAGAGTAAGATAGATAAGCTAAATACGTGGCTTGAGCAGTGGTGCAAGGGAGAGGGATTTAAATTCTTGAGGCATTGGAACCAGTTCTTGGGGAGGAGTGACCTGTACCAAGGGGACGGTCTACACCTGAACTGTGAGGGAGCCGATGTCCTCGGGGTAATATTTTCTAGGGCGGTTCGGGAGGATTTAAACTAATTTGGCAGGGGGATGGGAACCTAGGTAGTGGAAAAGAGGGAAGTCATATGAAGTCAGAAATAGATGGTAGAAAGGTGAGAAGCAATAAGCAAAGGAGAGAAACACAAAGGGCCAAACTAATTCATAATGAGAGTGTGAAAAAAGCAAGCCTGAAGGCTTTGTATCTTAATGCTAGAAGCATTAGGAACAAGGTGGATGAATTAGTTGTGGAAATAGAGGTAAACAAGTATGATTTGATTGGGATTACAGAAACGTGGCTGCAGGGTGGGCAAGGCTGGGAACTTAACATCCAGGGATATACAATATTTAGGAAGGATCGGCAAAAAGGTAGGGGAGGTGGGGTAGCATTGCTGGTAAAGGAGGGGATTAATGCAATGGAAAGGAAGGATATTAACTCGGATGAAACGGAATCTGTATGGGTAGAAATGAGAAATAGCAAGGGGAGGAAAGCGTTAGTGGGTGTGATATATAGGCCTCCAAATAGTAATATGGAGGTGAGGGAAGGCATAAAAAGGGAAATTAGAGAAGCGTGCGATAAGAGCACAGCTGTCATCATGGGTGACTTTAATTTACATATTGATTGGACTACCCAAATTAGTAAAAATTCTGAGGAGGAGGAATTCTTGGAATGTTTTCGGGACGGTTATCTGGACCAATATGTCGAGGAGCCGACTCGAGATCAGGCCATTTTAGACTGGGTATTGTGCAATGAGAAGGGACTTATCAGCAATCTTCTTGTACGAGGCCCCTTGGGTCAGAGCGATCATAATATGATCGAGCTCTCAGTCGAGATGGAGAGTGAGGAAATTGAATCAGAGACTAAGGTCCAGAACTTAAATAAAGGGAATTACGAGGGTATGAGACGGGAATTGGGTAAGATTGATTGGGTGATGTTTCTGGGGGGATTGACAGTGGATAGACAATGGCAAGCATTCAAAGATAGAATGGAAGAATTCCAGAACATGTTTATACCGGTTTGGCATAAAAATAAACCTAAAAAGGTGACTCAACCGTGGATAACGAGGGAAATTAGGGGCAGCATAAAATCAAAAAAAAGGGCATATCAACTGGCAAAAAAAAGCACCAGACCGGAAGATTGGGGGCAGTACAGGATACAGCAAAAGAGGACAAAGGGATTAATCAGGAAGGGGAAAATAGAATACGAAAGTAAACTTGCAGCAAACATAAAGACAGACTGCAAAAGCTTTTATCGGTATATCAGGAGGAAAAGACTGGTAAAATCCCAAGTCGGTCCCTTGCAGTCCGATTCGGGAGAATATATAATGGAGAATAAGGAAATGGCAGACCAATTAAACTCATACTTTGGTTCTGTATTCACAAAGGAGGACACAAATAACCTCCCAGGAATATCGGCAAACATAGGGACTAATGAGAGGGAGGAGCTGACAGAAATTAGTATCTCTAGGGATATGGTGTTGGGTAAGTTGAGGGGACTGAAGGCCGACAAATCCCCGGGGCCTGATAAACTACATCCTAGGGTACTTAAGGAGGTGGCCCTGGAGATAGCAGATGCTCTAAGGATCATCTTCCGGAACTCCATTGACTCGGGAACAGTACCCGTGGATTGGAGGGTAGCTAATGTTACCCCAATATTTAAAAAGGGGGGTAGAGAGAAAGCAGGGAATTATAGACCAGTAAGCCTTACATCGGTTGTGAGCAAAATGCTAGAGTCCATTATTAAGGATAAAATAGCGGAGCACTTGACAAATGGGGAAAGGATCGGACAGAGTCAACATGGATTTACAAAGGGTAAATCGTGTTTGACTAATCTGCTGGAATTTTTTGAGGAAGTAACTGGTAAAATAGATGGGGGAGAGCCAGTGGATGTGGTGTACCTTGACTTCCAGAAAGCCTTCGATAAGGTTCCACACAAAAGATTATCATGCAAAATTAAGGCTCATGGGATTGGGGGCAAAGTATTAACGTGGATAGAGAACTGGCTGGCGGATAGAAAACAGAGAGTTGGAATAAACGGCTCGTTTTCGGAGTGGCAGGCAGTGACCAGCGGGGTGCCGCAAGGATCTGTCCTGGGACCCCAGCTGTTCACAATATATATAAATGATCTGGATCAGGGAATTGGATGCAATATTTCCAAATTCGCTGACGACACTAAACTAGGAGGAGGGGTGGGCTCTGATGAGGATGTCAGGAGGCTACAGTGCGATTTGGACAGGTTGGGGGAATGGGCGGATACGTGGCAGATGCACTATAATGTGGATAAATGCGAGGTTATCCACTTTGGGGGTAAAAACAGGAGGGTGGATTATTATCTAAATGGCAATAGATTGGGAGATGGGGAAGTGCAGAGGGACCTGGGTGTTCTTGTGCACCAGTCACTGAAGGAGAGCATGCAGGTGCAACAGGCGATTAAGAAGGCAAATGGTATGTTGGCCTTCATATCAAGGGGGTTCGAGTATAGGAATAGGGATACCTTACTACAGCTGTACAAGGTGCTGGTGAGACCGCATCTGGAGTATTGTGTACAGTTTTGGTCGCCCCATCTGCGGAAGGATGTTCTTGCCATGGAAAGAGTGCAGCGGCGATTCACCAGGCTGATACCTGGAATGGCGGGAATGACCTACGAAGAGAGATTAAATAGTTTGGGCTTGTACTCACTGGAGTTTAGAAGATTGAGAGGGGATCTCATCGAAACATATAAAATTATGGCAGGCCTGGACAGGCTGAATTCAGAGAGAATGTTTCCAATGGCCGGGGAGCACAGAACCAGGGGCCACAGTCTAAAAATAGCGGGCAAATCATTTAAAACAGAGATGAGGAAGAATTTCTTCACTCAAAGAGTGGTGAGCCTGTGGAATTCCCTGCCACAGAGGGCTGTGAAGGCTAATTCAATAAATATTTTCAAGAGAGAATTGGATATATTTCTGAAGGCTAAGGGGATTAAGGGTTACGGAGAAAAGGCGGGGACGGGGTACTGAACTGGTAAGATCAGCTATGATCTCAGACGAAGATCAGCCATGATCTCATTGAATGGCGGAGCAGGCTCGAAGGGCCGAATGGCCTACTCCTGTTCCTATCTCTATGTTTCTATGTTTCTATGTTTCTCCCAGTGAATGTGTCCGGCATGTCTCCTTCCAGTGAGTGTGTCCCGCGGTGTCTCCTTCCAGTGAGCGCGTCCCGCGGTGTCTCCTTCCAGTGAGTGTGTCCCGCGGTGTCTCCTTCCAGTGAGTGTGTCCTGCGGAGTCTCCTTCCAGTGAGTGTGTTCCATGGTGTCTCCTTCCAGTGAGTGTCACGTTCCACTGAGTGTGTCCCGCAGTGTGTCCCCTTCCAGGGAATGTGTCCTGTGGTGTCTGATTCCAGTGAGTGTGTCCTGCGGTGACGCCTACCAGTGAGTGTGTCCCGCGATGACTCCTACCAGTGAGTGTGAGCCGCGGTGACTCTTACCAGTGATTGTGTCCCGCGGTGACTCCTACCAGTGATTGTGTCCCGCGGTGACTCCTACCAGTCAGTGTGACCCGCAGTGTGTCTCCTTCCAGTGAGTGTGTCCCATGGTGTCTGCTTCCAGTGAGTGTGTCCCGCGGTGTCTCCTTCCAGTGAGTGTGTCCCGCGGTGTGTCTCCTTCCAGTGAGTGTGTCCCACAGTGTCTCCTTCCAGTGAGTGTGTCCCGCGGTGTGTCTCCTTCGAATGAGTGTGTCCCGCAGTGTCTCCTTCCAGTGAGTGTGTCCCGCGGTGTCTCCTTCCAGTGAGTGTGTCCCGCGGAGACTCCTTCCAGTGAGTGTGTCCCATGGTGTCTCCTTCCAGTGAGTGTCTCCTTCCAGTGAGTGTGTCCCGCAGTGTGTCACCTTCCAGTGAGTGTGTCCCGCGGTGACTCCGACCAGTGAGTGTGTCCCGCGGTGTGTCTCCTTCCAGTGAGTGTGTCCCGTGGAGTCTGCTTCCAGTGAGTGTGTCCCGCGGTGTGTCTCCTTCCAGTGAGTGTGTCCCGCAGTGTGCCCCTTCCTGGGAGTGTGTCCTGCGGTGTCTGCTTCCAGTGAGTGTCTCCCGCAGTGTCTCCTTCCAGTGAGTGTGTCCCGCGGTGTCTCCTTCCAGTGAGTGTGTCCCGCGGTGTGTATCCTTCCAGTGAGTGTGTCCCGCGATGTGTCTCCTTCCAGTGAGTGTAGCCCGCGGTGTGTCTCCTTCCAGTGAGTGTGTCCCGTGGTGTCTCCTTCCAGTGAGTGTGTCCCATGGTGTCTCCTTCCAGTGAGTGTGTCCCACAGTGTCCCCTCCCAGTGAGTGTGCCCTGCGGTGACACCTTCCAGTGAGTGTGTCCCGTGGAGTCTCCTTCCAGTGAGTCTGTCCCGTGGTGTCTCCTTCCAGTGAGTGTCTCCTTCCAGTGAGAGTGTCCCGTGGTGTCTTCTTCCAGTGAGTGTCTCCTTCCAGTGAGTGTGTCCCACGATGTCTCCTCCCAGTGACTGTGTCCCGCAGTGATTCCTTCCAGAGAGTGTGTCTTGCCATGTCTCCTTCCAGTGAGTGTGTCCTGTGGTGGGCCTGCTTCCAGTGTGTCTGTCCCAAGATGTCTCCTTCCAGTGAGTGTGACCCGCGGTGACTCCAACCAGTGAGTGTGTCCCGCGGTGTGTCTCCTTCCAGTGAGTGTGTCCCGTGGTGTCTGCTTCCAGTGAGTGTGTCCCGCGGTGTGTCTCCTTCCAGTGAGTGTGTCCCGTGGTGTCTGCTTCCAGTGAGTGTGTCCCGCGGTGTGTCTCCTTCCAGTGAGTGTGTCCCGCAGTGTGTCCCCTTCCTGGGAGTGTGTCCTGCGGTGTCTGCTTCCAGTGAGTGTCTCCCGCAGTGTCTCCTTCCAGTGAGTGTGTCCAGCGGTGTCTCCTTCCAGCGAGTGTGTCCCGCGGTGTGACTCCTTCCAGTGAGTGTGTCCCGCAATGTCTCCTTCCAGTGAATGTGTCCCGCGGTGTGTCTCCTTCGAATGAGTGTGTCCCGCAGTGTCTCCTTCCAGTGAGTGTGTCCCGCGGTGTCTCCTTCCAGTGAGTGTGTCCCGCGGTGTCTCCGTCCAGTGAGTGTGTCCCGCGGTGTCTCCTTCCAGTGAGTGTGTCCCGCGGTGTCTCCGTCCAGTGAGTGTGTCCCGCGGAGTCTCCTTCCAGTGAATGTGTCCCGTGGTGTCTCCTTCCAGTGAGTGTCTCCTTCCAGTGAGTGTATCCCGCAGTGTGTCCCCTTCCAGTGAGTGTGTCCCGCGGTGACTCCTAACAGTGAGTGTGTCCCGCGGTGTGTCTCCTTCCAGTGAGTGTGTCCCGCGGTATCTGCTTCCAGTGAGTGTGTCCCGCGGTGTGTCTCCTTCCAGTGAGTGTGTCCCGCGGTGTCTGCTTCCAGTGAGTGTGCCCCGTGGTGTGTCTCCTTCCAGTGAGTGTGTCCCGCAGTGTCTCATTCCAGTGAGTGTCTCCTGCGGTGTCTCCTTCCAGTGAGTGTGTCCCGCGGTGTCTCCTTCCAGTGAGTGTGTCCCGCGGTGTCTCTTTCCAGTGAGTGTGTCCCGCGGTGTCTCCTTCCAGTGAGTGTGCCCCTCGGTGTCTCCTTCCAGTGAGTGTGTCCCGTGGTGTCTCCTTCCAGTGAGTGTGTCCCACGGATTCTCCTTCCAGTGAGTGTGCCCGTAGTGTTTCCTTCCAGTAAGTGTGTCCCGTGGTGACTCCTACCAGTCAGTGTGTCCCGCGGTGTGTCTCCTTCCAGTGAGTGTGTCCCGCGGTGTCTGCTTCCAGTGAGTGTGTCCCGCGGTGTGTCTCCTTCCAGTGAGTGTGTCCCGCGGTGTCTCCTTCCAGTGAGTGTGTCCCATGGTGTCTCCTTCCAGTGAGTGTGTTCCATGGTGTCTCCTTCCAGTGAGTGTGTCCCGCGGTGTGTCTCCTTCGAATGAGTGTGTCCCGCAGTGTCTCCTTCCAGTGAGTGTGTCCCGCGGTGTCTCCTTCCAGTGAGTGTGTCCCGCGGTGTCTCCTTCCAGTGAGTGTGTCCCGCGGTGTCTCCTTCCAGTGAGTGTGGCCCGCGGAGACTCCTTCCAGTGAGTGTGTCCTGTGGTGTCTCCTTCCAGTGAGTGTCTCCTTCCAGTGAGTGTGTCCCGCAGTTTGTCCCCTTCCAGTGAGTGTGTCCCGCGGTGACTCCGACCAGTGAGTGTGTCCCGCGGTGTGTCTCCTTCCAGTGAGTGTGTCCCGTGGTGTCTGCTTCCAGTGAGTGTGTCCTGCGGTGTGTCTCCTTCCAGTGAGTGTGTCCCGCGGTGTGTCCCCTTCCAGGGAGTGTGTCCTGCGGTCTCTGCTTCCAGTGAGTGTCTCCCGCAGTGTCTCCTTCCAGTGAGTGTGTCCAGCGGAGTCTCCTTCCAGTGAGTGTGTCCCGTGGTGTCTCCTTCCAGTGTGTGCCTCCTTCCAGTGAGTGTGTCCCACGATGTCTCCTCCCAGTGACTGTGTCCCGCAGTGTCTCCTTCCAGTGAGTTTGTCCCGCCATGTCTCCTTCCAGTGAGTGTGTCCCGCCATGTCTCCTTCCAGTGAGTGTGCCCCGCGGTGTCTCCTTCCAGTGAGTGTGTCCCGCGGTGTCTCCTTCCAGTGAGTGTGTCCATGGTGTCTCCTTCCAGTGAGTGTGTTCCATGGTGTCTCCTTCCAGTGAATGTGTCCCACGGTATTTTTTTATTTTTTTTTATTCATTGATGGGATGTGGGCATCGCTGGTTAGGCCTGCATTTAGTGTCCATCCCTAATTGCCCTTGAGAAGATGGTGGTGAGCTGCCTTCTTGAACCTCTGCAGTCCATGTGGTGTAGGTTCACCCACAATGCTGTTAGGAAGGGAGTTCCAGGATTTTGGCCCAGCGACAGTGAAGGAACGGCGATACAGGTCCAAGTCAGGATGGTGTGTGGCTTGGAGGGGAACTTGTAGGTGGTGATGTTCCCATGCGTCTGCTGCCCTTGTCCTTCTAAGTGGTAGAGGTCGCGGGTTTGGAAGGTGCTGTTGAAGGAGCTTTTGGCGAGTTGCTGCTGTGCATCTTGTAGATGGTACACACTGCAGCCACAGTGCGCCGGTGGTGGAGGGAGTGAATGTTGAAGGTGGTGGATGGAGTGCCAATCAAGCGGGCTGCTTTATCCTGAATGGTGTCGAGCTTCTTGAGTGTTGTTGGAGCTGCACTCATCCAGGCAAGTGGAGAGTATTCCATCACACTCCTGACTTGTGCCTTGTAGATGGTGAAAAGGCTTTGGGGAGTCAGGAGGTGAGAAACTCGCTGCAGAATTCCCAGCCTCTGGCCTACTCTTGTAGCCATAGTATTTATATGGCTGGTTCAGTTCAGTTTCTGATCAATGGTAACCCCCAGGATGTTGATAGTGGGGGTTTCAGTGATGGTAATGCCATTGAATGTCAAGGGGAGATGGTTAGAGTCTCGCTTGTTGGAGATGGTCATTGCCTGGCACTTGTGTGGTGCGAATGTTACTTGCCACTTGTCAGCCCAAGTCTGAATGTTGTCCAGGTCTTGCTGCATATGGACACGGACTGCATCAGTATCTGACGAATCTCGAATGGTGCTGAACAGTGTGCAATCATCAGCGAACATCCCCACTTCTGACCTTATGATGGAGGGAAGGTCATTGATGAAACAGCTGAAGATGGTTGGGCCTAGGACACTGCCCTGAGGAACTCCTGCAGTGATGTCATGTGATTGAGATGAATGACCTCCAACAACCACAGCCAACTTCCTTTGTGCTAGGTATGATTCCAACCAATGGAGAGTTTTCCCTTTGATTCCATTGACTTCAGCTTTGCTAGGGCTCCTTGATGCCACACTCGATCAAATGCTGCCTTGATGTCAAGGGCAGTCACTCTCACCTCAGCTCTTGAGTTCAGCTCTTTTGTCCATGTTTGGACCAAGGCTGTAATGAGGTCAGGAGCTGAGTGTCCCTGGCAGAACCCAAACTGGGCATCAGTTAGCAGATTATTGCTGAGTAAGTGCCGCTTGATAGCACTGTCGACGACACCTTCCATCACTTTGCTGATGATTGAGAGTAGACTGATGGGACGGTAATTGGCCGGGTCAGATTCGTCCTGCTTTTTGTAGATAGGACATACTTGGGCAATTTTCCACATTGCCAGGTAGACGCCAGTGTTGTAGCTGTACTGGAACAGCTTGGCTAGGGGCGCAGCTAGTTCTGGAGCACAAGTCTTCAGTACTGTTGCCGGAATGTTGTCAGGGCCCATAGCCTTTGCAGTATCCAGTGTCTTCAGCTGTTTCTTGACATCACTTGGAGTGAATTGAATGAGCTGAAGACTGGCATCTGTGATGCTAGGGACCTCAGGAGGAGGCCGAGATGGATCATCCACTTGGCACTTCTGGCTGAAGATAGTTGCAAATGCTTCAGCGTTGTCTTTTGCACTCACGTGCTGGGCTCCACCATCATTGAGGATGGGGATATTTTTGGAGCCTCCTCCTCCTGTTAACTGTTTAATTGTCCACCACCACTCACGACTGGATGTGACAGGAATGCAGAGCTTTGATTTGATCCGATGAGATCGCTTAGCTCTGCCTATCGCATGTTGCTTCCGTTGTTTGGCATACAAGTAATCCTGTGTTGTAGTCTCACCAGGTTGACACCTCTTTTTTCGGTATGCCTGGCGCAGTTCCCGGCATGCTCTCCTGCACTCTTCGTTAAACCAGGGTTGATCTCCTGGCTTGATGGTAATGGTAGAGTGAGGGATATGCCGGGCCATGTGAGTGGCTCTTCCAGTGAGTGTGTTCCGCGGTGTCTCCTTCCTGTGAGTGTGTCCCACGGTGTCTCCTTCCAGTGAATGTGTCCCGCGGTGTCTCCTTCCAGTGAGTGTGTCCCGCGGTGTCTCCTTCCAGTGAGTGTGTCCCGCTGTGTTTCCTTCCAGTGAGTCTGTCCCGCGGTGTCTCCTTCCAGTGAATGTGTCCCGCGGTGTCTCCTTCCAGTGAATGTGTCTCGCGGTGTCTCCTTCCAGTGAGTGTGTCCTGCGGTGTCTCCTTCTAGTGAGTGAACGTGTAGCGTTCGTTCACCACTGACCACAAAATCCACGGCAATGTTGCAAACTATCTGCAACAGTAACTATACAAATCAAGCAACTGAGAACTATTTAGGGCCACTTTTCATCTTGCTACCATCCTGTTAATGTTTGTAAATAGCGTGGTAGTGGACTAAACATTGGAAAAAAGACGCGACTTACTGCTAGAAGTTCCGATTTTTGGATGGACCTTGATTTAGACAGCCAGCGCTCCCACTGGAAACAGGCTACATAAATATATGCAAATAGGGGCCACTAACATTTTCAGGACCCTCGACATACAGACAGGACAACATTCCTGCACATATCTGAGAAGCAGTGTAAATGGAGGCTGCACTTCTTTAAAGAGGTTGTCACAGAGTTGTGTCAGCTCTTACCACAAGACCTACAACCTACTGCTAGAGCTGGCACAGCAGAAGGTCACTGCATCGTCTTTGCCTCCAGCTCTTTCCAGGCTGCCACAGGATATCAATAAAATCAGTCAATCTGCACTTTATGCTTGTATTAAGCAGTTGGCTGATGGCATGTATGCTAAAGCAAACATTTTCATCACTTTCCCCCATGGACAACTGGAAGCAGTAGGACAGGGCTCCTGGGTTCGCACAGATTGCAGGCATCCCCCAAGTCCAGGGCATCATTGACTACATCCACATCACTCCTTCAAATGAGCCCACTGCTTGCATGAATTGCAAGGGTTTCCATTCATTAATAGGCAACTGGTGTGTGATCTTTATCTCGAGTGGTTTGGAATAACAAAATTGAGGTGGTGATGCTTCAGTTGTACGGAGCCTTAGTCAGACCCCATCTGAAGTAGTGTGCTCAGTTTTGGGCTCCACACATCAGGAAGGATACATTGGCCTTGGAGGGAATACATATTGGCCTTGGAGGGGGTGCAGTGCAGATTCACCAGAAATGATACTGGTGCTGAAAGGGTTAAATCATGACGACAGTTGCATAAACTTGGTTTATATTCCCTTGAGTTTAGATGGCTGAGGTCTTTGAAATGATGAAGGCGGATCGAATAGAATACCAGAAAAGGTTCGAGGGGCTGAATAGTTCCTACGATCACCAGCAGGGCATCATGTAGGTCTGTGGCTGCTTTACTGGCAGCTGCCATGATGCATTTGTACTGCAGCAAAATCCTCCACCCTCTAACTTTTAAAGCCCAGACAGCAAGTAAGAGACTGGGGGGGAAAAATTCAGTATCGCCCCATTTGGGGCGCCATTATTGGCGGTGCGCAAAGTTTAGCGCCTGGCACTAATTATCGCTTCCGACAGCATACTTGGCTTTTATTGCCCCTGGAGGTGATTGGAGCGCTAAATCAGGCGCTTCACACCTCTCTTAAGGCGCTAAGGCCGAGGAACGAGGCGCTACCTCAGAGGGCGGGCGCAGCGCAAGTGATGTCAGTTAGCAATGGAACATTGGAAACACAGTTAGCGGGCTCAACAAGGTCAATCAAGGGAAAATCGCGTGGATTGGCCGCATCTCGATGGAGGCGGGACTAAAACACGAAAGTTGTAGTCCCGCCTCTTTCCCGACTGCTGAATGAAAATCCAGCCCTGTGTCTTTCCATGTTCTCCATGTTCAATACAAGCACAATGCAATTGCTTGGTGTCATCTATTTGATGTCATACCTTCAAAGTCTTGTTGGTATGGTTTTTACTATATCTAAATTAAAGACACTTCAACTGAAAGTTTCATGCATTTCTAGCTATCTCAATTGATTGCATATTTAATCTTATGGTTCCTGTTTCCAAGTTTAACATAAAACTATTTGACCAGCAGATGTTTCTTTTCTTGATGTCATGTTTCAAAGGCACATGCCTCTTTTAATATTTGTATTTCTGTTTCAACGTGTTAGTTTGTAACACCTTAAACTGGGCCTTCTCATTGTGTTTGTTGCAAACCATAGACCTTTCGGAACCACCAATGGTTTGCTTCAATCTTTCATTGTTTTAGAATATTTAACTAATTCCCATTTCAAAGATTGTTTACAGCTTTGTTATCAACTGATCTTATCTCAGAAGCCTGTATTTCTGTTTACAGCCTGTCTGCTGAGACTTGTGTCTTTTAAACCCAGTATGTCTTTTATTAATATTAGAATTCTGTTCATTGTATCGTGTATTTCTCTGAACCATGGCTATTCCTTCACACCCCTACCCCTTGCACTCTTAAACCCTTCCCTCCCCCACTCTACATGCTTCTCCTCTAATCACAACAGGACACTGCACCAACCCTCCTCATTATAATCACACACTCACCACCAGCTGTCCTCAGAAAAGTCATAAACAGCATTCTTTTATCTAGTAGCAACTCTATCTGCTAACTGCTATCACATTTCACACCGGAGCTACTTTTTTTACACATAACCACTTCCCTACCTTGCTCACAATTTGCTGCTTCCCCTTCTCAGCATGCCTTTTATACAAAGCTGCTTCACACATTTACACAACCTTTCCAAGAAACGCACATTAATTCACTCCACTCTTCTTGCAAGGCAAGCTGGCTCAGAACAATCAGAAGAGGACCTGAATTAGGGGAGGGCCAGCCACCATACTAGACCTCACTCAGATGGAGAAGTTTATTCCTGAAACTTATCGAAAGCAGGGTAGGGGGAAAAACATATGATGTAATTAAATCAATGTATACAAACAACAAATGTGCAGTTAAAATTGGAGACAAACAAACAAAATACTTCCCACAGGGGCGGGGGGTGACGCAGGGCTCGCCAATCTCACCGACACTCTTTAATATTTACATAAATGAATTGGCAAAACTACTTGAACAATCTACAGCACCCGGCCTCACCCTATATGAATCCAAGGTTAAATTCCTCCTCTATGCAGACGACCTGGTTCTGCTGTCACCAACTAAGGAGGGTCTACAGCAGAACCTGGACCTGCTGGAGTCGTACTGCCAGACTTGGGCCCTGACAATAAATCCCCAAAAAACCAAAGTCCTTGTGTTCCAGCAAAGATCCAAACATCAGAGACCCAAAATAAATTTCACACTAGGAACAACCAAAATTGAACAAACCACTAACTACACATACTTGGGCTTAAAAATCAGTTCTACGGGAAACTTCAAACTGGCTGTGAATGAACTGAAAGAGAAAGCAAGAAGGGCTTTCTATGCCATTAAAAAAATCAATCCAAATAGAAATCCCAATTAGCATTTGGCTAAAAATTTTCAAATCAGTAATTGAACAAATTGCACTCTATGGCAGTGAGGTATGGGGACCGCTAACACAACAAGAATTTGCAAAATGGGACAAACACCCAATTGAGATCCTACATGCAGAATTCTGTAAAAGTATCCTCCGGACTCAAAGGAAAACAGTAAACAATGCATGCAGGGCGGAACTAGGCCAATATCCATTAATAATCACTATCCAAAAAAGAGCCACCAAATTTTGGAATCACCAACAAATGAGCAACCCCCAATGCTATCACTACGACGCCCTGAAATGCCAAGAGCTGACCATAAAGAAGAATACCCTCAGTCAACTAGTCCTGGGACTCAGTGAAGTAACTACTAACACTACTAACAATAACCAGCCCCAGGACAGTGACAGCGTAACACAAAGAATTCGACCCAACACAATCGTTGCAAAGCAAAAGGAAAAATATCTGACATATTGGGCAGAAACAACAAAAACCCAAAACAAACTCAATTGCTACTTGGCCCTAAACAGGCAATACAACATAGCTGATTACCTGACCATGGTAAAGGATAACAAACTGAGAAAAACCTTGACAAGGTACAGACTTAGCGAACATAGCCTAGCGATCGAAAAAGGCAGACACAGGCAGACCAGGCTGCCAAGAGAGGACAGGATATGCTCTCACTGCAGTCAGGGAGTAGTGGAGACAGAGATGCACTTCCTCACAGCCTGTGGAAAATATCAGGGCATCAGGGAGAATTTCTACCAAAAATTCTCACAAATATGCCCTGAATTCAGAAATCTGAATGACAACCAAAAACTCCCATACCTACTGGGGGAGGAGAGAAGCTGTGTAGCACTGGCGGCACACTATGTTACAGCTTGCCATGAACAGAGGGACAACCAGTAAACTAAGAAAAGAGTATATATAAATAATGCGAATGTATATTTATACACTCAGGGATATACCTGTTTATACACTGTATGAATAGAACTGCGTTTATGTGTTCAACCATAAATGTATTTTGATGCTTTGGCAACATAAGATGTACCTTATCATGCCAATAAAGCAATTTGAATTGAATTGAATTGACTGGAGATTATTGATGCAGGGAGGATGCAAAGCATTGGAGAGGACAAGTCTGGAGGCCATGTGCAGCAGGGTGTTTGGCTATTTCTCTTATCTTTTCTCTTTCCTCAAACAATCACACATACAGGCAGCATGACAACCTGGTGCTGCATTGCACTGCCACTCATCTGCTACTGTGTAAACCTTCCCATCACTTGCTGATGCTTGTCCCTCTCCCTTTTCCCAAGTCCGTCCAATGTCTCGGACCCTGCAGCACCAGAGATGGAAGGAACCACTGTGGAATAAAAGAACCATCACTCGCTCCATCCTTTCCAAGCACCAGCACCATTGTTATATCTGCTCACACAGTATGTGAGCATGATACTAAGAAAGGGTGGAAAACAAACTGAAATGCAAAGGGAGAGTAACAGAAAGATTTAGAAACTGGAGGAGAAGCAGTGAAAGTGTTACAGATGTTGAAACACATCTTTATTTTTGACCTGGAAGAAAGTTATGGGAGATCAATTAGTACAGTATTAAGTTAATCTAATTAAGCATTATTTGAATGTATTTGTAAAAATAAAAAATGGTCTTCACGTAGTCTGGTTTTCTGCTTTACCAAACTCAACAAGTTGTAGTCCTTAAACTGTATCATGTGTTCCTGTACTCAAAGGTACAACTTGATATGACTAAAGTGCTACAAATAGCAGGATCTCTCACAATCCTTTTGTTGGCTCCCAGGATTGTATGATCAGAGGCAATGCCTTAAAACCTTTAATGTAAATCGTACGGGTCTCTTTCTAGGTCTTTCATCTCATCTTTATTAAATCAAGATCACTATCAGTGCAAATGTTGCTGTGAAATGCAATGTTTGATTATGGAGGAAGTAACTGAACACCATGGAGTATACTTTCCTCGATGCGTAAATCTATAGAAAAATTATTTTACTAAACTGTCATTGTTTTACACCTAACGCTATTTTATTCCACAACTGAAGGAGAGTAAGTAGCTCAAAGCTGTGAGTGACCTTCATGATTGGAATAAAATGGTATTTAACAACTTCTCATTAGTATTACATTTTTACGATGTATGTGTTCAACATTTGTGTGGTATCATTAATAATAAGCCCAATGAAAAATCACCACAGAATGGTGGGATGCTGCGTTCCTAATCTCAGCTGCATTGTTGTAGGGAGGGGCAGAGCGGAGATCAGATGCTTCCTCGCTAGGAGAAAGGGGAAACAAAGCTGAGTCATCTGTAGAAAGCTTCTTCTGGGAGCCAGTTTAGAAGGGCATTCTTGGAGAACTGGAAGATGATAGAAAATTTGAATTTAAATGCTCAAACATTTGCCTCTGTGAGAGTGAGTGAGAAAGCTTTCAATTGTACAGCATTCAATTGAATGCCTTGCAATATACTTTCCAAGGGGATCACACCTTCAATTGTTGTAAATCAAGCTAAGCTGTCACTGAACATGTGCTTCTTCAATTTACAAGTCTATTTTTATTGTTATATGACATGATGGCACATAAGTCAAGAGAACAAACCCAAACTGGAAAACGGCTTAAATATCACAAATATTTGACTCCTTTGGAGGAGGTCACCCTACACATCCTGCTATATCAGAAGCAGCAGTGCTCCCCACAAGTTCAGGCCTAGTACCGTCTGCTGTTATGTCTTATCACTCTTCTCACTTACTCTCAGAGGCAAACAAAATTAGATAAATCTTATACACAGCTGTTTGAAGATGTGTTCCGAAGCCAGCTTTCTAGTATTTGTCCCTTTCCTGTCATTCAGGTCTATGAGCAGCCTTCCACTCCTGCCAGTGACTTAGAACAAGACAATGCAACATGGCACCCTGCATCCCTCTCACTAAAGGTTGCAAGCACTTGCATAACTACACACATCCCAGAGGATGCAGTTAGTGAACTTGAAGTAGCACCAGTTGAGGTAAAGTTTACAGGTAAGGAAGAACAAGCTATGCCATGTTTCTGTTCCTCTTCAGTGGGGAAGGAGATGAAGTTGCAGTTATGCTGACAGATGCGTTATGTACCAGTTTGATACATGCGTGGCCAATGCTAGACTGGAATAAAAACAGAAAATGCTGGAAATACACTGCAGGCCAGGCAGCATCTGTGGGAAGAGAAAGAAAAGAAAGACTTGCATTTATATAGCACCTTTCATGACCACCAGATGTCTCAAAGCGCTTTAGAGCCAATGAAGTACTTTTTGAAGTGGAGTCACTGTTGTAATGTGGGAAACACGGCAGCCAATTTGCACACAGCAAGCTCCCACAAACAGCAATGCGATAATGACCAGATAATCTTTTATTTTGTTATGTTGGTTGAGGGATAAGTATTGGCCAGGACATCGGGGATAACTCCCCTGCTCTTCTTCAAAATAGTGCCATGGGATCTTTTACGTCCACCTGAGAGGGCAGACAGGGCCTCGATTTAACGTCTCATCCGAAAGAGAAACAGAGTCAACGTTTCAGGTCGATGACCTTTCGTCAGAACCTTCTCTCTCCACAGATGCTGCTTGACCTGCTGAGTATTTCCAGCATTTTCTGTTTTTATTTCAGATTTCCAGCATCCGCAGTATTTTGCTTTTGTATTAATGCTAGACTGGAATGAGCCAGGGGCATAAACACTGACTGCCACTTTCACTGCTATCCCAACGTTACCAGTTGGCTGCAACTGTCTCCCTGCTGAGCTGGAGTCGACAAAGGATGTTGTCCTCAGGCACTATCAATTACAGGTGCAGATATGATTAGTGGCATAATGACAGGTGTAGCCAGTGCAGTTCAGGTACCTGCTGATCTCCCTCCCATGCCTTATTTCATCTTGTTCCAGTACAACCATGACATGCTGCTTTTGGAGAGCATCAAATTTAATCCCCATCATTAATGTGACTTTAACATTCAGACTGCCAATTCAGTTATTATGCGTCTCCCTGACTTCCTGTGACAGTTACTATAAAAAGAGATTCTTTCATGTGCTCTTTTTTTCCATCTGTTTCTGTTGTGCTGTGTCTCACTGTTCTCTCTCCGATGACTTAAGAGTGCAACTGAAAGAAATAGTTACCAATGGGTAGAAATAAAAAATATTGGGGCAAAAATTCAGTTGTTTGCGCCTCCCGTTAGCACCTTAAGAGGGTGCTAATGGGGCGCAAAGCAACTAGTGCCCGGGCGTAGTGATGTTTGCGCCGCTCACGAAATTAACTAGACATTTTGCGGTGGCGCTAAACACTACCACCATGATCTCCTGCACCGGCAGATTGTGACGTCAGTCAAGTGCGCAACGCCCCATTAGCACCCCGGACTGGATATTGAGTGGCGCCCCCTGCCTTACCGCCTGCCACTAGCAATGATAGGTTGAGGGGAGCGTTTTGTTTTCAGAAAGGGACTAGGGGAGCGCTATTTAAAGGCGAGCTTCCTGCTGTTTTTTGTCGGTGATATTTTTGCACCACGCATTCTGAGAGAGAGAGAGAGAGACCTCTGAAGAGATTCAATGCTGTGTGAAGGAGTTTTGAGTACTGAGCAGCACTTTGCAGGTTTATTTTGATTTGCCCTTCCTTGCTTTGCCAGCGCTCTGAGGTAGTGCCTCGCTCCTCGGCCTTTGCGCCTTAAGACAGGTGTGAAATGCCTGATTTAGCGCTCCAATCACCTCCAGGGGCGATAAAAGCCAAGTTTGCCGTCGGAGGCGATAATTAGCGCCAGGCGCTAAACTTTGCGCGCGGCCGATAATGGTGCCCCAAACGGGGCGATACTGAATTTTTCCCCCATTGTGTCCAAGACTACTTACTTCACATCCTTAAACAAAATCTTTAACACACTGTGATGAAATTTATCAGGAAAAACAGTCTATTCAAAATGGTCTTGCTTAGCTAATAACATAATCTTGTCAAAAAAAAGGGAAATAATCCAATGGAGTCATTCATTTTTGTTAACATAATTGTCTTAATGAGGCTTTTGCTGATGAGTAGCAAGATATATTGGCCCTGAAACTTCTTCGGGGTTTTGTTGGTCTCCCAACATGATGTCAGCAAGTTCCGTTGGGTCATCACCATTTCTGGGAGTTTCCTATGAACATTTTAAGGGGTGGGATTTCCATCTTCCCCTTAGCAGTGGCAGGGCCAGGAGCAGGGACTCCGCGAGTGGTTCAGGGGAAGGTTCTAAAGGTGCGAGGAAATTCGGGGGCAGCGTTTTATCATATGATAATTGGGCAAAAACAGCTTTTACTGAATTTCCTGCCTAAAAATAATTCCTGTGCCATTTATGTGCTGAAAATGGCAAAGAAATCCACTTGCTTCGTGTCCAATGAGAGTGCTAGAATTTGAAAATTAAAAAATTAGCGCTATTCAGATTAATAGCCCACAGATATAGTCTGCTGAAAACATATGACCTCTGACAAAATTCTTGCTAAATGACTAACCAACATTTTGTAATTTATAGAGGGAACTAAAATGGATTGGTATCTGCTGCATTGCATCAAGTTCCTTCCTTTTTGTGGTATTAGAGAGTGTGTAATCTGTTCAGGTTTAACCCCTTCATCGATGTGCTTTCACAAGCTGATATGATATTACTGTGCAGCTGTTAAATGATGGACAATGAAAGATCATTTCTATGGGGTGCTTCCGCTAGTCTACCCTAACGCTGCTTACTCTGTTTTTCCGGTGTTTCCAAGTCTTTTCCAAAATTGTGGATGAGGGGGAATCCCCCACGGAAATTCACGCTCAATATCACGGCAGTTCAAATGACATGATAGAGAAACAAAGGGGCTATAATTCATCGTGAGTAGTAGTGCAAAACGAGCGATAGCGAATCAACAGCCAATTATACACTCCACCTAATTTTTTCCCCACTGACTTCAATAGAAAAGATAATTGAGCAGCGTGTGAAACGGTAATGGTCCATTTGACTTGCCCCCAGGCAGGTAGGAAGATTGGCGGGGGGGGGGTGTTGACAAATCGACCATTTGAATCTCAGCATTAAATTGTTGATTTTAATTATGCTACATAGCATATTTTATCACATTCATATTAATGCGCATCAGTAACAATTCTTTTTCCCCCAACTGAGAAGATTTGAAATTCAGCGTCAAAAATGACCTCATAGAGCAGGTTTTATGGGTGTGAACAAGTGCTTGAACCATTAGTTATATATTCTTGAAGGAGATAATAATTGCAAGTAATAAAATGCAGGAGGTTTACATTTCAAAGCTCTGTTTCACAGTCATTTAGGAGTCGTAGCCTTTGGGCTGTACAGTGTAACTGGAAAATACCATAAAGCACTCAATTTGCTGGAACCATCTATTATCTTATTTTCTCAGTCGCAAGGTTGAATTTCAAAGATGTCAAGAAATAATTAGATGTCCAGTTAGTCAGGGCTCCTGACATTGATGTCTGCATAAATTGTGTCCACGGAAGGTTTGAGATACTGTAAAAAAAAATATTTTTTTAAAGATTTATTAAAAATTTGTACAACTATTTTAATTTCTTTAAAGAGACAGTTTTTTGAGTGCAGCTAGTTAAAGAATCCAAATATATTAATTGAAAAATAATGCCTGAGAAATCTCTTAAACGCTTCACACAGATTACTTCAGAAATGGGCGCATTGATGTTATTTAGGCAAATGCAGCAGCCAATCTGCACACAACAAGATACCACAAACAGCCATAAAATGAATGAGTAGTTAATCAGTTTGGTAGCACACCAAGAGGAACTCTCTGCTTTTCTTCAAAAGGTTTCATGGGATCTTTAACATCCATCTAAATAGGCAGCCGATACCTTGGTTTAACATCGCAGCTGATTTTCCCTATGCCATGTGTGCGGGTTTGGAGGTGGGTCGGCAGTAAAAATTGAAGAAAATGGGAGCGCATCAGGACCCCACCGTCATCCCGCCTCTGCGCACCTTTAACTCGTGCACGTTTGCCAGCGTGGCATGGACCCGAATGGCAGAGGCAGCCGACCTAATTAAGCTCATTAAAACCTTGATGTCAGACCCTTAACAATGTTTTTAACCAGACGTTTTGAATTTCACTGCATGACCATGGGAATTACACAGCTCGGGAGCCATGTCTGTCAACCTGAGGTGGAAGCTCAGTGGCCATTGATCGAGATCATTAATGCAGAACAATAAATAGTCCCACATGACACCTCATTACTTGCCTATGGGAAAGGCTCTTGCTCACTCCATTTTGAGCACATAATTAGGTGTCTAGAGTTTGCAAGTATTTTCTACAACCTCAGAAGCCACTCTCACCTCATTGCTACTAACTATTACAACATTGACAGATTGCTCCTCTGATCTCCAATTAACCTGCCATCTATTATATCAACATAGGTGCAGTTTATACTGTCCCACCTTGGTCCTCAGAGTCGGACCAGGATGAGCTCCAAACACCAGCAGCAGCAGCAACAGCAGCCTTCTCCTCGACAACCTGATCCTCCACAGCAGAGAGGGCATCAGCACAGGGCTGCACTGCACCGGAGGCGATACCCCCAACACAGGGTATACAGGCAGAGGATGAGCTTCCTCAACATGGCTGAGCAACAGTGTCAAAGGAGGTTCAGGCTATCGTGCCAGGTCATTGCAGACATTTGCAGCTTGCTGGAGCCCAGGGGGCCTGGTGGACACTCCTTACCAGTGGCTGACAAAGTCACCAACGCCCTCAACTTCTTCACCTCAAGCTCTTTCCAGTGTTCTGCAGTAGACATTTGCGACATCTCGCAGTCGGCCTCCCACAGATGCATCACACAGGTCACCGATGCCATGCTTGACAAGTCAGCCAATTATGTCAACATTGCCACTGATGAAGCCAGTGTTACTGAGCGGGCGCTTGGTTTTACCGCATGGGCTGGCTTCCCATGGGTGCATGGCATCATCGACTGCACACAGGTGGCTATCAAGGCACCCCCACAACACCCAGGAGTGTTTGTGAAATGCAAGGGCTTCCACTCCCTCAATGAAGATGCAGCTGGCCTGCAGCCATAGGAAGAAAATCATACATGTGTGCACCAGATTCCCTGGCAGCTGTCATGACTCATTTGTGATGCGCCAGTCCACCCTCCCTCAGTTCTTCGCACCTCCAAACAGACTTACCGGCTGGCTGCTTGGAGACAAGGGCTATCCACTGAAGATATGGCTCATGGCTCCCTTGAGGAGGCCAAATACTGAGGCCCAGGAGCGCTATAATGAAAGCCACATGTCCACCAGATGTGTCATAGAGAAAACTATAGGCATGCTGAAGATGCGCTTCAGATGCCTTGACAGATCTGGAGGAGCCCTTCAGTACGCACCAGCCAGGGACTCCAGAATTGTGGTTGTCTGCTGCGCGCTGCACAACACAGCGTAGCAGCGAGGATTAGCGCTGCATGAGGAGCAAGACGCAGAGCACACAGCCTTATCAGAGGAGGAGGAGGAGCAGGAGGAACCTGAGTTCTAGAGGCCAGCAGCAGTGGAGCACATCACTGCCCAGGAGTCCAGGAATGGCCTCATCATGGCCAGATCTATTTAACTCCCTGCATTACACCCATATGGCTGCCACATGCTGTGCCAGGTTTCCCCCCCCCCAACCCAACAACACCATAAAGCAGCCCTACAATGACCAAGCCATTCCTTTCACACTGACCCCCATTGCTGGAGATAACATTATGTCTCACCATTCACTGCAACTCACTAAGCCACTTCCAAAATAACAGATAAAAATGGGCATGAAAGTGGTGAAAATTTATCGTTTTATATGTGTCATAACATTAACGGAACCTTAAAATAAAATAAAATAATCAATCAATAAAACTAAAATATTGATTGAATAAAAGCTTTAACTAATTAATTAATAAATAAAACAAGGTTAGAGGTGGCAGGGCAGGTGGTGTGTCATAACTGCAGCATGTGGGAGTTTGTGGACAGCATCGCGATCCCGAGCAACCACATCTGCATTAAGTGTCTGCAACTCGAGGAGTTTCAGCTCAGAATTGTTGAGCTGGAGTACAAGCTGCAGACATTGCGATGCATCAGGGAAGGAGAGAGGTACCTGGACACTTTGGGCTAGATTTTCGTGGAGCCGTCAGGCGGGGTTTCAGGTGTGTGGGGGGGGGGAATCCCGAATTCGGGGGTCCCGACACGATCCCGCCCAAAACCCCGCCCCACGTAAGTTTCAGGGGCGGCGGGTACCCGCCCCGCACTGGGGACCCGCCGAAACCAGGCGGGAAGGGATTAGTGCCAATTAACTGCCTGTTAACAGGTAGTTAGCAGGCAGTTTTTAGCCTAATCCCTATTTTGAGGGGTTTCATGTGAGTTTCCTGACAGCACCAAACCACGCCAGGTTAGAGCAGGCGGGCCATCGGGTTGAAGGAGTTGGAGGAGTCGCGATGTCAGTGTTCAGGTGAGTGATGGGTGCATGAGTGTAAAGGTAAGTGTGTTTGGTGTGTCTAAAGTGTGTAAAGAACTTTTACTTACCTGTACTTACCTTAACAGCCTTTCTTCCTGTAGCCGTCGGGAGCCCATCACTCAGCCGGAACTGAAAGCTAAATGGCTGCGATCTGTCAAAAGTGACAGCCTTCAGCTTTGAGTGCCGGTGACAGTTCTAACTGAGTCTGTGCAGAAGGACTCATGTTAGAAATCAGACTGTCAGTGTTTCACAGCTTCAAACAGCTGTGAGACACTGATATTTCATCTGTCAAAAACTCTTGACAGATGAAATTTCAGTCTGTGACATCACTTGTTGCTGGGTGGCCCTTAATTGGCCTGTTGAGCCCGCTGGGTGGGCTCAACAAGGTCAATCAAGGGAAAGTCGCGCAGATTGGCCGGACGTCGAAGTAGGCGGGTCAAAAACCCAAAAGGGGAAGTCCCGCCTTCTTCCCAACAGGTTCGGCAAAATCTACCCCTTTGTTCCAGGAGGCAGTCACACCCTTTAGGCTAAGTAGTACTTTAGAGTTAGTCAATGGTCAGGGACAGGAGGGTGTGACTGCGAGTCAGGCAGATATGGGGACCCAGGATGTAGTGATGGAGGAGCTTCAGCCCTTGACCTTGTCCAACAGGTACAAGGTATTTGCTACCTGTATGAATGAGAAAAAGGACTGCAGGGAGGATCAACAAACTGACCAATGCATCGTGGTACAGGGAGCTAGCTAAGTCGGGGGAGAAGGAAGGAATGTGGTAGTAGTAGGGGGCAGCATAGTCAGGGGCATAGATACTGTTATCTGCAGCCACGAAAGAGAGTCCCAAAGGCAGTGTTAAGTGTTAAGTCCGTGAATGATTGAGACACGGACCAGCAGGAGTGAAAACAAACAAGTATTTACTGGTGGAAGTCAATAGTGAAACTAACAAACAGAGGCTCTCTAGCGCCTTTTATACAGGGGTGGTCACTGCCGGTACT
Source organism: Somniosus microcephalus (assembly GCF_052327205.1). NCBI lineage: Eukaryota > Metazoa > Chordata > Chondrichthyes > Squaliformes > Somniosidae > Somniosus > Somniosus microcephalus. Next base: position 220,230,194 of record NC_140994.1, on the reverse strand, counting down.
GCAGTCTGAGACCAGTTATTCTCTTAAAGGTACATACACAACAATTCCTCCCCTTTTAGATAAACAGTACATAACATTCATTTAACAACTAAATGATAACGAATTACAATCACAATTACTGTTGCCAGATACATTGGTTAAGTTTAAGCAATTATAAGTTCAGTCTTTGAGGAGGCTTCCTGATTCTGTCTGGATAACGCCTCGTTGGGGTATCAGGTTCTTCTGGCAATGTTGCGTCGGGATCAATGTCTTTGTTTGGTTCATCTGCTTCCAATATTACCGGTTCTGCGGTAGCTGCAATTGGAACGTCAATTTTATTACCAGGTGTATCAGGTCGTGGTGTGGAGTTGACGTTTTCCAGTGACTCTAGAATCTGGTCAGCATGGCGTCTTACAATGCTCTCCCCAACGTCCATGGTATACATGAGAGGTCCTTGCCGTGTACAAATCGTTCCTGGCTGCCATTTCTCAGTGCGGTAGTCCCGGGCCAAAACTGGTTGACCTATCTTAAAACTCCTGGTCGGCCTTTCATTCACATTCTGAAACTGCCTGTTCTCCACATCTCTTCGGACGTTTGGCTTAACCAAATCCAAGCGGCATCGTAGTCTTCGATTGAAGAACATCATGGCTGGAGTTTGGTTGGTAACCTCATGTGTCGCATTCCAGTAGGCAAACAAGAAGTTATCCACCTTGTGTTGTAGGGGTATATCTTCATTACACATTGCCTTGATAGCCTTCTTGAAAGTTTGGACAAACCTCTCGGCCAATCCATTAGTGGCTGGATGATATGGGGCAGATGTGTAATGCTTAACGCCATTGTTCTTTAAGAACCTCCGGAACTCTTCAGACACAAACTGTGGTCCATTGTCAGAGCAAATCTGTTCAGGCAGCCCATTCCTGGCGAATATGGTTCGCAAAACTGTGATAGTTTTTTCCGTGGTGGTTGAGGACATTTTTATTACCTCTGGCCACTTTCAATGTGCATCCACCGCAATTAAAAACATTGAGTCCATGAAGGGACCAGCAAAATCAATGTGCACCCTTTGCCATGGAGATGAGGGCCACTCCCATGGATGCAGAGGAGCTTGTGGTGGGGCGTTTTGGACCTTCTGGCATCCTGCACAGCTCTTGGTCATCTCTTCGATTTCTCTATCGATTCCCGGCCACCACACAAACGCTCTGGCTAAGTTCTTCATTTTTACCCCACCCAGATGACCCTCATGAAGCTCATTGAGTACTCTATCCGTCAACTTAGGTGGAATTACTACTCTGGATCCACACATCAAGGTTCCTCTGCACACTGACAGCTGTTCTCTTCTCGGCGAGAATGCTGGCAGCAGTGGTTCGCCATGTGCTGGCCATCCCTTCACCATTAAATCATAGACCCGTGATAGTGTCGGGTCATTCCGTGTTTCCTTTTCTATGTTTGCATTCGTCACAGGGAGACATTCAACTATGGTCGAGTGGAATAACTCCATTGGATCCACTGCAAGGTCTTCTTCTTCCACCGTCGGCAACGGTAGGCGTGACAATCCATCAGCATTTCCATGCTGTTTAGTTCCTTTGTACTCGATGTCATATTGGTGTGCCCCTAGGAAAAGGGACCATCTCTGCAGCCGTTGTGCCGTCATTATCGGTACGCCCTTCTGAGGGTTGAAAATGGAAACAAGAGGTTGATGATCGGTTAGTAGAGTAAATTTTTGACCGTGCAGATAATGATTGAACTTCTTCACCCCCCACACTAGGCTGAGGGCCTCTCTGTCAATCTGGGCGTAGTTACGCTCGGCAGAAGTTAACGAGCGTGACGCAAAAGCTATCGGCCTCTCTAAACCATCAAGGAATTTATGTGACAGTACCGCCCCAATGCCGTAGGGAGACGCATCACACGCCAGCCTGATTGGCAGTGCTGGGTTGTAGTGAGCCAATACTTCCCTTGAAGTGATTAAGTCCTTACTTTTCTGAAAAGCACGCTTACAATCATCGTTCCATTTCTATGCTACCCCCGTTCATAGCAGGGCGTTCAGTAGGTGCAGAATTGTCGACAAATTCGGCAAAAACTTATGATAGTAATTCACCAACCCGAGGAATGACCTCAGTTGTGACACATTTTCAGGCGCTGGGGCCTTAACAACCGCTTCAATTTTTTCAGGGGACTTATGTAACCCCTCTTCATCAATCACGTGGCCACAATACGATATCTGTTTCTTAAAAAATTCGCACTTGGGGCGGTTGGCTCGCAGCCCATGTTCCCATTCTCTAGTGAGCACCTGTTCTAGGTTGTTAAGGTGTTCACTGTCATCTTCACCTGTTACAAGGATGTCGTCCAAGTAACACTGAGTCCCTGGAATCCCTTGCAGGACTTGTTCCATCGCTCTTTGCCATATCGCCGGAGCCGATGCTACTCCGAATACCAATCGATGATATTGGTAAAGACCTTTGTGAGTGTTTATCGTGAGATACTTCCTAGAGGACTCTTCAACCTCCATCTGCAAATATGCTTGTGCTAGGTCAATTTTTGTAAAACGCTTCCCTCCAGACAGTGAGGCGAAGATGTCTTCTATCCTTGGAAGAGGATATTGTACTGTGTGAAGGACAGGGTTCACCGTCACCTTGAAATCCCCACAGATGCGAATCTTCCTTGGCTCTCCGGACTTATTGCTTAACGTTTTCTTCATGACAGGAACGATGGGTGTCGCCCACTCGCTCCAGTCGACCTTAGGCAACACGCCCGCCTTCTCCAGATTCTCCAGCTCTGCCTCGGCGGCTGGGCAAATTGCATATGGTACCGGTCTTGCTTTGAAAAACTTGGGAACTGCTTTCTCTTCTATTTTTATCGAGGCGGTTACGCCTTTAAGTGTGCCCAGTTCTTGTTGAAATACCTCTTTGGCGTTAGCTAAGATTGTTGACAATCGTCCAGGAGTGACGTCTTCATCTTTTTTACCGTCCACCGTCATTGCATGAATGGAATGCCAATCTAAGTTTATCTTCCTGATCCATTCCCGTCCCAATAATGGTGGTCCACCATTTGGCAGTATGTAGAGATACAATTTTTGTATTTTCATGCCATTGTATTCGACAGGCACCCTTATTTTTCCTCTGGGGTATACTTTTTGCCCCGTATACGTCGTCAAGGCGATGGATGTCTCTCTCAAGGGTATGTGTGAAAATAGCCGCTCGTAGTCTCGTCGATTCATGACGGTTAGCGTTGATCCTGTATCCAATTCCATTTTAACTTGGGACCCTGCTATCGTGAGGGTGACCCAAATGGTTCGGTGATCCTCTTTTGCGATTACATTGTGAAGTTTGAGACAGCTTAGTCTCCTGTTTCCGGATTCACTATCGCTCATCTGGTCTTCGGAACGACTGTCCGTCATCTTTTGAACTTTCTTGTACGGTTCCTTAGTAGCCTTTTTGTTGTCGCTGGTCTTCTTCCCAGACCTGCAAACTCATGCAATGTGTCCAATCTTCCCGCATTGTCTGCATATTTTGTCTTTGGACCAGCAGTCCTTCTGGTCATGGATAGTTCTGCCGCAGCGATAACATTTTGCAAATCCCCGTGTCATTTCGTGGGTGCCGTATTCCTGTGGTTTTTGTTGAATTTCTGCAGCTCCCCTGGCTGCTGCTTCGTACGATACTGCCACGCTGAAAGCCTTATCTAGCGTCAGCTCTTTTTCTGAGAGTAACTTCTTCTGTGTTCCTTCACTCAGGTGTCCACAGACAAATTTGTCCCGTAGGGTATCTGCCAGTCCTGCTCTGAACTGGCAGTGCTTTGATAGCTTGCGTAGTTCCGTAAGATACTCAGCATTGCTCTCATCTTTGTGCTGAGTTCTCCTGTGGAATTTAAATCTTTCTGCTATCAACAGCGGTGCAGGGTTTAAGTGTTCCTGTAGGACAGCAACAATTTCGTTAAAACTCTTCGCCTTCGGTTTGGCTGGAGTAATCAGGTCCCGCAATGGGCCGTACGTTCTAGCGCCCATTAAGTTTAGCAATATCGATGCCTTTTTCCCCTCCGCTATTTCGTTTGCCTCGAAATATACCTCGACTCTTTCCACATACGTGGTCCAGTCCTCTAATGTATTATCAAAAGCAGTGATACAGCCAGTCTTCGGCATCTTGCAAATCTAAAATGGCGCCTCCCGCGCTTTGCCTTCTTCCCCGATTTAACAAAATGGCGCCTCCCGCGCTTTGCCTACTTCCCCGCTGTTGTTAGTGCTGCTTTCCACGGTTTCTTGCACGTTAAATATTGATTCTTTTTCTTTTATTATTTTCCCGTCGTGGAGCGGACCCTCTGGGACACTTCCCTCCCTCTTCTTAGGTCCGAACGCTGCCCGGCTTCGAAGCACCGGCCGCGCCCTGTGTGCTCCACCCTCTCTCTCTCTCTTTGCTTCCCGACTCGCTGCCCGGCCCCGTTGAAAAGCCACCCGATCGAGCTTCAGCCCACCGCAGCCCAGGAAGGATCAGAGCACTACCTGCCACCAGCCCGATTAGCTGGGAAACCACAGACCGAGGAACCCAGCCTGGCTCTGGAAAGTCTCTCCTGCAAGTTTTCAAACCGATGATTGACGGTCGACGCCCGTTTCTCGAGTTTCTTTGGACTCTATTTTTTTTTTCTTTCTTCTGGCTCCGACCTTCAATAATGTCGTCTGAGGTGCTGCCTGTTAAGTCTGTGTGTTATAGTGAGAATTACTACACAGACCACAAGAGTAAATTTTAACAGGACTTTACCAGTCGAAGGTCAGGGCGGAACTGCCCAATAAATCATTACACAGCACTTATATACCGGTGTGGTCACCACCGGTATTACAGTATACAGCCGCCAAGATAAAGTAGTGCAACTCTTAAAATAGTTCTCTTAAAGGTGGAACGGTTACATACACCACAATCCTCCCTTTTTAGCTTAACAGTATATATTCCCCATTAACATAACAATATAACATATATACACAACTTCATGTACAACAGTTCACAGATTCAGTCTCTCTGGAGGCTTCCTGACTCGGTCCGGATAACGCCTCGGTGGTGTAGTAGTTTTCGGTGGTGTAGTAGGTTCTTTTGGCAAGGTCGATTCGGCTTGAATGCCAGTGTCGGGTTCATCTGATTCCAGTATCACCGGATCGGAGGTAGATACTATGGGTATCTCTGCTTCATCATTAGGCATATAGAGTTGTGGAGTAGGTTGTCCCTTTTCGGATGACTCTATGATCTGGTCAACATGGCGCCTTATTATGCTTTCACCAATGTCCACGGTATACATCAGCGGTCCTAGTCGTGTGCAAATAGTTCCAGGCTGCCATTTCTCGGTACGGTAGTCCCGGGCCAAAACTTGTTGACCTATCTGGAAGGTTCTACTTGGCCTTTCATTCATGCCTTGAAATTGCCGGTTCTCTACGTCCCTTCTGATGTTTGGCTTGATCAAATCCAGCCGGCATCTTAGTCTTCTATTGAAAAACATCATGGCGGGAGTTTGGTTTGTAACCGCATGTGTTGCATTCCTGTACGCCAACAAGAAGTTATCTACCTTATGTTGTAGATTTATGTCTTCATTACCCATGGCCTTTATGGCCTTCTTGAAGGTCTGGACAAACCTTTCAGCTAATCCATTGGTGGCGGGATGGTATGGGGCAGACGTGTAGTGCTTAACCCCATTGTTTTTTAAGAACTTCCTGAATTCTTCGGACACAAATTGCAGTCCATTATCAGAACAGATCTGTTCTGGCAGCCCATTCCTGGCAAATATGGTCCTTAATACTGTGATGGTTTTTTCCGTGGTGGTGGAGGACATCTTTATTACCTCTGGCCACTTGGAGTGTGCATCCACCGCGATTAAGAACATTGAGTCCATAAATGGACCAGCAAAGTCGATATGTACCCTTTGCCATGGAGATGAGGGCCACTCCCATGGATGTAGAGGGGCTTGTGGTGGGGCGTTTTGGACCTTCTGGCATCCTAGACAGCTCTTGGTCATTTCTTCGATGTCTCCATCGATACCTGGCCACCACACAAACGCTCTGGCTAGGTTCTTCATTTTTACTCCACCCAGATGCCCCTCGTGAAGCTCCTTTAGCACTTTATGCTGGAGTTTGGGTGGAATCACCACTCTGGATCCACACATCAAAGTTCCTCGGCACACTGACAGCTGCTCTCTTCTTTGCGAGAATGCTGGCAACAGTGGTTCGCCATGTGCTGGCCATCCCTTCACCGTTAAATCGTAGACTCGTGAGAGAGTCGGGTCATTTCTCGTTTCCTTTTCGATGGTAGAATTTGTTACTGGTAGACATTCCACTATGGTTGAGTGGAACATCTCCACTGGGTCCACTGTAGGCGCCTCTTCTACCGTTGGCAACGGTAGGCGCGATAAACCGTCAGCATTCCCATGCTGTTTTGATCCTTTGTATTCTATGTCATATTGGTGTGCCCCTAGGAAAAGGGACCACCTCTGTAGCCTTTGTGCTGTCATAATGGAAACGCCCTTTTTAGGGTTGAATATGGATACCAATGGCTGGTGGTCTGTCAGCAGTGTAAACTTCTGGCCCTGCAGGTAATGATTAAACTTCTTTACTCCCCACACCAGGCTGAGAGCCTCCCTATCTATCTGAGCATAGTTGCGCTCAGCGGAGGTCAATGATCTGGATGCAAATGCGACTGGCCTTTCCGAGCCATTTGGCAACTTGTGTGAGAGTACTGCTCCAATACCATAAGGAGAAGCATCACAAGCTAAACGAATAGGTAGCGTTGGGTTGAAGTGAGCCAACACTTCCTCTGAGGTGATCAATGCCTTGCTTTTGTGAAAGGCCTTCTTACAGTCCTCACTCCACTTCCATGGTACTTCTTTCTGCAAAAGAGCATTCAGCGGGTGCAGCACCGTGGATAGATTTGGCAGAAACTTATGGTAATAGTTAATCAACCCTAGGAACGACCTCAACTGGGATACATTTTCCGGAGCGGGAGCCTTCACAACAGCTTCGATCTTGTCAGATGACTTGTGCAGCCCCTCCTGGTCAATGACATGACCACAGTACGAGATCCGTTTCTGAAAGAACTCACATTTCTGGCGATTAACTCGAAGGCCATATTCCTTCAACCTGGTGAGCACCAGTTTCAAATTTGCAAGGTGTTCCTCATCGTCATCTCCTGTAATCAGGATATCGTCCAAGTAACATTGAGTGCTTGGAATTCCCTGTAATACCTGCTCCATGGCCCTCTGCCAAATTGCTGGAGCCGAAGCCACTCCAAAAACCAGTCTATTATATCGATACAAGCCTCTGTGCGTGTTGATTGTGAGATACTGGCGCAACTCTTCCTCAACTTCCATCTGTAAGTACGCTTGCGCCAGGTCTATCTTGGTGAAGTGTTTCCCGCCAGACAATGAAGCAAAGATATCCTCAATCCGCGGAAGCGGATATTGCACCGTGTGAAGCACCGGATTAACTGTGATCTTGAAGTCTCCACAGATGCGGACCTTCCCTGGTTCCCCCGGCTTGTTACTCGATGAACGCTTCATGACGGGAACAATGGGCGTGGCCCACTCACTCCAGTCCACCTTAGACAGTACTCCTGAACGTTCAAGCCCTTCCAGCTCAGCTTCCACAGCAGGTCGTATCGCATAAGGTACCGGTCTGGCTTTGAAAAATTTTGGGTTTGCATGTTCTGCAATCTTGATTTTTGCCTTAATTCCTCTCAGTGTTCCCAGTCCCTGTTGGAACACCTCTTTAGCCTCATCCAATATTCTGGACAATCGTTCAGGTTTGACATCTTTTTTTCCGGAATCTACCGTTATTGCTTTTAGGGAGTGCCAGTCCATATTTATTTTCCTGATCCACTCCCGTCCCAGAAGTGGTGGACCTCCCTCAGGTAGTACATATATGTCCATTCCTTGGTGTTCTTTGCCCTTGTGTACCACCTTGACTTTTATCTTTCCGATGGGGTATACTTTTTGCCCCGTGTATGTCTGCAATACTATCTCCGTATCCCGTAGGGGAATATGTGTGAATAACCTTTTGTAATCTTGCTTATTCATGACCGTCAACGCCGATCCGGTGTCCAATTCCATCTTCACTTGGACTCCAGCTATCTGAAGTGTGACCCAGATAGTTTGTCGGTCAGCTTCCTTACTCACATTGTAAATTCTCAGACTACCCAGTTCCTTGCTGTTGGAGTCTGAATCCGAATTCTGTTCATCCGAACTCTTCTCAGCCACCTTATGTACCTTTCTGCACTTTTCCTGCGGTGACTTTTTGTTGCTGGTCTTCTTTCCTGACCGGCATACTTTAGCTATGTGACCAAGCTTGCCACATTTTCTACATTCCTGGTTTTTAAACCAGCATTGGTTCTGATCGTGTGTTGTCTTTCCACAACGATAACATTTCGTTGTACCCAAAGCCATTTGATCTACGCTGAGTACCACTGCCTTCAGCTGCATTTCCGCAGTGCCTCTCGCTGCGGCTTCGTGCGATGCTGCAATAGTGACAGCCTTATCAAGTGTAAGATCATTCTCTTCAAGCAGTCGCTTTTGTGTTCCTTCTTTCGACAATCCACACACGAATTTGTCTCTCAGTGCCTCTGTCAGACTTTCCCCAAACTGACAGTATTTCGCTAGCTTACACAGTTCAATTAAATACTCCGCGTTGCTTTCCTCTTTCAGTTGCGTTCTCGCATAAAATTTAAATCGTTCCGCTAACATCAGCGGTGTGGGGTTCAAATGATTTTTCAGGACAGCAACAATTTTAGCGAAAGTCTGATCCGTCGGTTTAGCTGGTGATAGAAGATGCTTCAATAGCCCGTATGTCTTCGCACCCATTGAGTTTAGTAAGGTTAGTGCTTTATCTTCATCTGATATTTTATTTGCCTTACAATATATCTCTATGCGTTCTACATACGTGGCCCAATCTTCAACATCGGGATCTAAATCGTTGATGTTACAACGCTTAGGCATCCTCGTGATCTTCTTGAGAAACAAAAAGAAATTTTTCTTTTATTTTTTTTGTTTTTCAAAATGGTGGTTTCCCGCGCTTGTCTTCTTCCCCCACCTACGAAAATGGCGGCTTCCCGCGTTTGCCTTTCGCCCCCGCTGGCTGTAATGGCAATTGCTGTATTGCTGCGTTCGCCCTCCCCAGCGGTTTTCAAATCGTGCCTCCCAGCCCCTCTTGCAGTCCGGTCCTTTCCCCCGGCTGCGGCTGAGTTCTCCGCGTTTTTTTTAAATTTTCTCCCGCGCCTTACGCTGACCCGGTCGCTGCGCCTCGCGGCCTCGGTAGCTGCCCGGCCTTTTTCACCGGTCGCGGTCGAGCTCTCTCTCGACGCTGTTGCGTCTCCCAGCCCGCTTGCAGCCCGGTCTTTTACACCGGCTGCGTTTGCGTTCACCGCGGCTCCCGTGCCTTACGCTGCCCCAGTCTCAGCGCCTCTGGCCCCGACTTCTGTCCGGCTCTTTTCCCCGGCCGTGGTCGAGTTCTCCGCCCTTATATCCTCCGTTTTTCCCTCCCCTACTTCACAGTCAACGTGGCCGACTTGCTGCTCATCGCTGATGGGCTTACCCACCACCGTGATAGAAGGGATGATCACTGCCTGTTGCTGATGGAAGACTTCGTGTCAGGATTCTTCCTTTGCTCTTCAGACCTGTGTCTTTTCTCAGCAGGATGATGAGGGCGGATGCCTCCTCTCAACGCCCGTCAACTGCCTTGGATGTATCTCTGCCGCAGGGTAAGATCGTACTCGTTGCCACTGTTAAGTCTGTGTGTTATAGTGAGAATTACTACACAGACCACAAGAGTAAATTTTAACAGGACTTTACTAGTCGAAGGTCAGGGCGGAACTGCCCAATAAATCATTACACAGCACTTATATACCGGTGTGGTCACCACCGGTATTACAGTATACAGCCGCCAAGATAAAGTAGTGCAACTCTTAAAATAGTTCTCTTAAAGGTGGAACGGTTACATACACCACACTGCCGAGTTGCAGGTAAGTTCATTTCTTACTCGTCGCCAGTGTTAAGTCCGTGAATGATTGAGACACGGACCAGCAGGAGTGAAAACAAACAAGTCTTTACTGGTGGAAGTCAATAGTGAAACTAACAAACAGAGGCTCTCTAGCGCCTTTTATACAGGGGTGGTCACTGCCGGTACTGCAGTCTGAGACCAGTTATTCTCTTAAAGGTACATACACAACATTAAGGATATCTCCTCGCGGCTGGAGAAGAACTTGGAGTGGGGGGGGGAGGATCCAGTGGTTGTGATCCATGTAGGAACCAACAATATAGGTAGAACTAAGACTGACGTTCTGCTGAGGGAGTTTGAGGAGCTAGGGTCTAAATTAATAAGCAGAATCTCAAGCGTAATAATCTCTGGATTACTACCTGAGCCACGCACAAATTAGCATAGGGTCAAGCAGATGAGAGAGTTAAATGCATGGCTCAAAGAGTGGTGTGAGAAGAAGGGGTTTCAATTCATGGGGCACTGGCATCAGTACTGGGGAAAGAGGAAGCTATTCCATCGGGACAGGCTCCACTTAAACCGGGCTGGGACCAGTGTCCTGGCGAATCAAATAACTAGGGCTGTAGATAGGGCTTTAAACTAAAAAAGGGGAGGGGGAGGGGTCAGGTGAGGGGAAATTTAGAAATCTGAAGAGAAAGATCAAAGCAATAGAGCAGTGTAGCAATTTGGGTAAAAATAAGCAGAGTGTGACAGGAAGGGACAGGGAGTTTAACGGTAACAGTGCAGCAGAGAATAAGGTCAAAGCAGGGAATAATGGTAAAAAAATTAAATTAAAGGCTCTTTATCTGAATGCATGAAGCATGCATAACAAGATAGATGAACTAGTGGCACAAATCAAGATAAATGGGTTTGACCTAATAGCCATTGCATAGACATAATTGCAAGGTGACCAAGGTTGGGAACTAAAAGTTCCAGGGTACTTGACGTTTTGAAAAGACAGGCAGATTAGAAAAAGAGGGGGGATAGCCCTAATAATAAAGGATGACATAAGGACAGTAGCGAGAAAGGATCTCGACTTGGAAGATCAGGAAGTAGAATCAGTATGGGTGAAGATAAGGAATAACAAGGGGCAGAATACACTGCTGGGAGTAATATATAGGCCCCCTAACAGTAGCTATACCGTTGGACAGAATATTAATCAAGAAATAGTAGGAGCTTGTAACAAAAGTACTGCAATAATCGTGGGGGACTTTAATCTTCATATAGACAGGACAAATCAAATTGGTAAAGGTAGTCTGGAGGACAAGTTCATGGAATGCATTTGGGACAGTTTCCTCGAACAATACTTCATGGAACAAACCAGCGAACAGGTTATTTTAGAACTTGTATTGCAAATGAGACAGGGTTAATTAGCAATCTCATAGTAAAGAATCCTCTGAGGCAGATTGATCATAATATGATAGAATTTCACATTAAGTTTGAGAGTGACTTGCCTAAGTCCGAAACTAGAATCTTAGGGGGAAAAATGCGGTTGATTTGCACCTCCCATTAGCGTCCTAAGAGGGCGCTAACGGAGCGCGAAGCAACTAGCACCTGGGCGCGGCGCCACTAACTCCACCCCCAAAATTCAGCAGGAGGTTAGCAGCGGTGGTAACCATTAGCGCCCTGAGGTGCTGCGCCTCCACCGATGACATCATCACCATACGCAATGCCCAGCTCGCGCCCTGGCCGCGATCTTCGGTAGCGCCCCCTGACTTACCACAGGACGCTATGTTCGACAGTATCAGGGGGGGTGCGTACGTGTGACTGGGGCGGCGCAAATTAAAGTGGAGGTGCTGGGCGGCCATTTTTGTTGTGGGCCGTCTACCAGCACCTGCCGCCGTTGCTGTCCCCGGCCTCCTGTGAAGCCCGCTTGGGGCGCTACCAGTGAATTTCGGGCGTGGGAGCGCTAAAAGTAGCGCCCTTATGAAGTTAACACCCCAAAGGGGGCACAACCCAATTTTGCCCCCTTAAACTTAAATAAAGCCAATTACATAGGTATGAGGGGTGAATTGGCTAAGGTAGATTGGAAAAATAGATTAAAAAGTATGGCAGTAGATCAGCAGTGGCTAGCATTTAAAGGAATATTTCATAGTTCTCAACAAAAAGTGATCCATCCATGGCTAACTAAAGAAGTTAAGGATTGCATTAAATTGAAAGAAGAAGATTATAATGTTGTGAAGAATAATACTAAGCCTGAGGATTGGGAGAGTTTCAGAAACCAACAAAGAATGACCAAAAAATTGATAAAAAGGGAAAAAATAGAATATAACAGAAAACTAGCAAGAAATATAAAAACAGATTATAAGAGCTTCTACAAGTATGTAAAAAGGAAGAGAGTAGCAAAAGTAAATGTTGGTCCCTTAGAGGCTGAGACAGGAGAAATTATTATAGGGAATAAGGAAATGGCAGAAACGTTAAACAAATATTTTGTAACTGCCTTCACAATAGAAGACACAAAATGCATACCAAAAATGGTGGGGAACCAAGGGTCTAATGAGGGTGAGGGAACTTAATATAATTAATATAAGTAGAGAAAAAGTACTAGAGAAATTAATTGGACTAAAAGCCGACAAATCCCCTGGACCTGACGGCCTACATCCTAGGGTTCTAAAAGAGGTGGCTGCAGAGATAGTGGATGCATTGGTTTTGATCTTCCAAAATCTTAAGGCTAAAGGGATCAAGGGATATGGGGAGAAAGCAGGGACAGGGTACTGAATTTTAATGATCAGCCATGATCTCATTAAATGGCGGAACAGGCTCGAGGGGCTGAATGGCCTACTCGTGCTCCTATCTTCTATGTTTCTAAAATTCCCTAGATTCTAGAACGGTCCCAGCGGATTGGAAAATAGCAAATGTAACACTGCTATTCAAGAAAGGAGGGAGAGAGAAAACAGAGAACTACAGGCCAGTTAGCCTGACATCAGTCATCGGGAAAATGCTGGAATCCATTGTTAAGGAGGTGGTATCAGGGCACTTAGAAAATCATAACATGATTAGGCAGAGTCAACATGGTTTTATGAAAGGGAAATCGTGTATGACAAATTTATTCAAGTTTTTTGAGGATGTAACTAACGGGGTACATAAAGGGGAACCAGTTGATGTAGTATATTTGGATTTCCAAAAGGCATTCGATAAGGTGCCACATAAAAGGTTATTACACAAGATAAGGGCTCATGGGATTGGGGGTAATATAATAATAGCATGGATAGAGGATTGGTTAATGGACAGAAAACAGAGAGTAGGGATAAACGGATCTTTTTCAGGTTGGAAGACTGTAACTAGTAATCAGCATTGGGGCCTCAGCTGTTTACAATCTATATTAATGACCTAGATTGTACAGGTCTCGCTAGACATACTCTTATCCAGTTATCCAGTCAGCTAAACACTCATTCAAATAACTTCTCGAGAAACAGGGTGTGGTTTTGAAGCTTTACTTGAATAAAATTGTGAAAAGACATCGCGTCTTGCCCAGCGTATAAGGAAGGATGGAGGAGGATTCAGAATGCCTCATGTGGGCTTTGTTCACAACTCAGCAAAACACTCCCTGGAATACTACTTCCGGGGCAGACAGGAAGAAGGTCAAATAACACACTGCTATACAATAACTACCACTAGAGGATGCTATCTGCATGTAATAAGTCCAGAGCACTCCCCGTCTGGAGTTGTTAACAACCCCACATAATCCTAACTCTACTTGTCACTGGAGTCCTCTGGCGACAAAAGAAGGACCACCTCAGAGACAGGCCGAGAGAAGACCTTGGCTGTTCCTTCTTTGACGACCCTCAAGTCCACCTTTCTCACTCTCCCGTCCTGGCTGGGAAGGGACTTCATGATGATAGCCATAGGCCATTCATTCCTTTTTGCCTGACTGTCCTTCATCAAGACAACATCTCCTTCTTTGAGATCTGGCCTCTTGTCCTGCCACTTCCGTCGGCTCTGCAGTGTGTTGAGGTACTCCCGTCGCCACCTGCCCCAAAATGTGTCTGCCAGACTCTGAACCCGTTTCCATTCTTGCTTGAAGAGTTCTCTTTTCCCAAACTCCCCTGGAGGACAAGGGGAAACACCTGTCTTCTGAGTCTAAAGCATGGCTGGAGTGAGGATGAGGGGCGATTCCGGGTCTGAAGATACTGGGATGAGGGGCCTTGCATTCATCACGGCAGTGACTTCAGCCATCAGTGTGGTCAAGACTTCATGTGTGAGGCACAACGATCTACCTTGGAGAAGCATGCAGTCGAGGATGCGGCGGGCAATGCCGATCATACGCTCCCATGCGCCACCTATGTGGGATGAGTGAGGTGGGTTGAATACCCAGGTACATTTCTGCTCTTGGAGATACTTCTCCACACTCTCTGAGCTGGAACTTGATCCATTCATCTTCAGCTCTCTGCAAGCGCCAACAAAGTTTATGCCGCAATCCGAGCGTATTTGCTTTGCCGGGCTTCTGATTGAGAAAAACCTTTTCAGAGCGTTTATGAAGCTGGAGGCGCTCATTGTTTCAATAACTTTGATGTGTACAGCTCTTGTGGACATACATGAGAACATCACCGCCCACCTTTTGCTATTGGCGTGTCCTCCTCTGATGCAGCGTGAGACCACGTCCCATGGCCCGAAGGCGTCTACACCTACGTAGGTGAAAGGTAGTGCTACTTGTAGCCGCTCGGCTGGCAGATCTGCCATCTGTTGGTGCTCTGCCTTCCCATGGAGTTTCTTGACACATTTGAAAAGCGTGCCGCTGATACATCTCTTAGCTCCAACCAACCAGAGTCCATCTGCTCTGATGGCACCTTCGGTGAAATGTCTGCCCTGGTGCTTCACAGTCTCATAATGATGATGCACAAGCAGAGTAGCCAGGTGATGACAACCTGGAATGAGGATGGGGTTGGTTTCATTTGTTCCTAGTTGAGACTGCGATATGCGTCCCCCAACTCTGAGAAGTCCGTCGGTGTCGATGACAGGATGCAGCTTCTGTAGACTGCTGTGAGGGGGTAGGTTGCGTTCTGCTGCTATGCATTTCAACTCTTCTGAGTAACACTCGTGTTGGACACTCTTCATCACAAGGATTTTGGCTCTCTTGAGCTCCTCTTCAGAGAGACTCTTATGACAAATGTGCCACCCATGGCAGCTATTCTTTTGTGTAGGCTGGGAGAAGGTATAAGCTATGTGGGTTAGGCGTGCTACTGTCTTTATGAGAGTGTTCCATTTGGAGAAACGCTCGAAGCGTTTGGTGCTCATCAGGTCCTTAGAGATTTGAGTAATGTTCGCTGTGACTTGTGGGCGTATCTCGGAGTCAGAAACAGGGTTGAGGAGGTCGAATGACTCATTGAGTTCAGAGGGGTGCAGGGACAGATCCTGAAGAAAAGCAGGTCCTGACAGCCATGTCGTGCTACTGAGAAGAGACGCTGTTACAGATCTAGACCCATGGTCAGCTGGGTTCAGGTCTATGGGGACGTACCTCCACTGGTCGGGAGATGTGGACTGTCGGATACGTTGGACCTTGTTGTTCGGCAGCCGTCGTCTGGGGTTCTGGAAGGGTAAGGGGGCAACCCAGCTGTTAGAGCTGCCACGAGAGACCTCATTGTCCATAATCTGGAGGAATCTCATGTCATCGATCGATGGAGCAAGTTTGTGGTCATTGGCGGTGCGACAGAAGACTGACTGACCCGGGTTCTCTCCAGTGAGCATCATCTGTGTGCTGTCTGTGGAGATCAGCGCTGGGGGGTTCTGAGGCTGGGCCGTATGACTGAACTTCTCTGTCACTCGGATCTGACTACTGCATGGGGTAAGGTAGCTTGGACGACCATTCTCCAAGATGGAAGTCTTGAGTGTGCTCACCAGAGATGGCTTGTGAGCACCCCTGAGGCACACGTCTCCAACAACGACCCAGCCGAGGTCTAGCCTTTGGGCGAAAGGGGCGTCATGTGGACCATTGATCTGTTTCCTTGCCTTATGTACCCTCAGGATGTCCCTGCCCAACAACAGGAGTATGTCTGCGTATGGATCAAGAGGTGGGATCTCGCCTGCAATGCGTCTCAGATGACAGTGGTGATGAGCTGCATTCGGAGAGGGAATCTCAGAACGGTTGTTGGGGGCTTGATTACGTTTGATCAGTGTAGGAAGGGGGAGAATAATCTTCCCGTCGGCTGACTTAGCAACTTAACCACGGGCCCTCCTGCCAGCTGTCTCTGAAAGTCCAGCACGCGTCTTCAGCGTGTAAGGCAACGGACTTCCTTTGACCTTGAAGATGTCGAAGAACTCGGATCTTGCTAGAGAATGGTTGCTTTGTTCGTCTAGTATGGTGTAGCGGAGACCACATAGGGACAGTAACACAATTCACTATGTATAGCCAATGTTGTTATCGCTCCACGTTATGTATGGAACTTGGTTGGGTTATCAGGGCAGAGTCCCTTTAAGAATCGTCGATTGTGTGATGACGTCATAGCCCTGCAACGAGGCCGAATCCCTCAGTCCATGCGGAGAGTTAATAAAGCTAACACACGTTTTTCTTTGCTGCTATGAAAGTCTCGCAGTCTGTTGATTTCCAGCGACTCCTACATTGGTGACTTCGTTTCTCTTTTGGACGTTTCCAAAGACTTTATCCGAGATGGCGACGAACGCCGTTTCTCTCAAATTACTGGAGTTTTGGGAATGACAGGCTGCCGCTTGGTTCGCCCAGGCCGAGGCTCAGTTTGCACTCTGGGACATCACCGCGGACTACACGAAGTAATATTACGTTGTCTCTGCTCTCGGCAGCTCCACCGCGGCCAGAGTCGTGAGCCTGCTTGAGGACCCCCCGGAGCACCACAAATTTGCGACGCTGAGAACGCACCTCCTAGAGACTTTTGGACTAACTGAACCCGAGCGCGTGTGCCAGCTTCTCTCTCTACCCGGGCTTGGCGACTCCAAGCCCTCAGAACTGATGGACCACATGTTAACCCTCCTGGGCAAGCACAAGCCGTGCTTTCTCTTCAGAGAACTGTTCCTACAACAGCTGCCAGGGCAGGTATGGTTTAGCCAACTCTCATATTAGTGATTTCCGCGACCTGGCCAAGGAGGCCGCCAAATTTTTTTACGCCGGGCAACAGTAGTGCGCGGCCATGCGGGGCCCTGCCCCCACCGCCACAGCCCAACAGCGGCAGCCCCCAAGCATGTGCTTCTACCACGCGCAGTTCGGCCCCAAAGCTAAGAAGTGCCAGCCCCCGTGCAGCTTTACCGCGTCGGGAAAAGCGAAGGCCCACTCATTAGCTACCATGGCTGTCGGCCGTTCAGGTAGTCTGTTATTCATTACGGACACTGACTCTGGACGTCGTTTCCTCTGCGACACGGGTGCCCAGGTGAGCGTCCTACGCGCATCAACCGTAGACATAGAGGGGGGGAACCACGGCCCCACCCTCGAAGCAGCCAACAGCAGTTCCATCCATACCTTCGGGAAACGGAGCGTGGCGCTGTGTTTTGGCGGGCAGCATTTCGCTTGGGACTTTGTTACAGCGAAAGTGTCCACCCCACTTCTCGGCGCTGACTTCCTCTGCGCCAATGGCCTTTTGGTGAACATCAAGAACCGACGTCTCGTCAACGCTGAGACTTTCAGTTTGCTCCCGTGTTCGCTCAGTGGTTCTGGTACGACGAAGTTGTCCAGCGCACTCTCGGCCTCCGACGAGTTTTCCCGCCTCCTCGCTGGGTTCCCGGACCTCACAAAGCCCACTTTCTCGTCCGCCGCCACCAAGCACGGGGTAGAACACCACATCTCAACCACCGGTCCACCTGTCTACGCCCGCGCTCGGCGCCTCGACCCGGGGAAACTCGCCATCGCTAAAGCCGAGTTCGACACGATGGAGCACCTCAGCATCATTCGCCGGTCAAACAGTCCGTGGGCCTCGCCCCTCCACATCGCACCAAAGCCAGGCGGCGGTTGGCGCCCGTGCGGTGATTACCGGCGCCTCAATGACGCTGCGACTCCCGACCGCTACCCGATTCCACACATCCAGGACTTTTCCGCCCGCCTGGCCGGGAAAGTTGTTTTCTCTAAAGTGGACCTCGTTCGGGGTTACCACCATGTCCCCGTCCGGCTGCAGGATGTCCCGAAAACCGCGGTGATCACCCCGTTCGGGCTGTTCGAATTCCTCCTCATGCCATTCGGTCTCAAAAACGCCGCTCAGGCTTTTCAACGCCTAATGGACACCGTGTTACGGGACCTGCCATTCCTGTTCGTCTACCTGGACGACATTCTCATCGCCAGCGCCTCCAGGACGGAGCATGTGTCCCACCCCCGGACTCTCTTCGAACGCCTCAGCCAGCACGGACTAATCGTCAATCCGGCTAAATGCCAGTTCGGGCTGTCCTCGATCGACTTTCTCAGGCACCGCATCACGAAGGACAGGGCAGTGCCACTGCCGTCGAAAGTGGAGGCCGTGAAGGATTTTCCGCGACCCCTCACCGTGAAGGCCCTGCAGGAGTTTTTGGGCATGGTGAACTTTTATCATCGCTTCCTTCCCCGGGCAGCCCAGCTTATGCGGCCCCTTTACGAGGCCCTCAAAGGCAAGCCCGCCAAGCTCGCCATCGACTGGTCCGAGGAGATGGCCAATTCTTTCACGGACACGAAAAGGGCCCTGGCTAACGCGACCATGCTGGCGCACCCGTTGCCCGATGCACCGATCACTCTCACCACTGACGCTTCAGACTATGCTGTCGGCGCCATCAGCGAACAGTGGGTCAATGGCACCTGGCAGTCGCTCGCCTTCTTCAGCCGGCAGCTCCGCCCCAACAAGTGGAAGTACAGCACCTTCGATCGCGAGCTTCTCGGCCTCTACCTTGCCGTCCGGCACTTCCGTTTCCTGCTGGAGGCTCGCCCGTTCACGGCGTTCATGGACCACAAGCCGTTGACCTTCGCCATGGCCAAAGTTTCCGAGCCATGGTCGGCCCGTCAGCAGCGCCAGCTTTCCTTCGTCTCCAAGTTCACAACAGACATCCAGCATGTGGCTGGGAAAGACAACCCTGTCGCCGACTGTCTCTCCCGGGCCGTCGCCAGCACCGTACACCTCGGCATCGACTACACCCGCATGGCGGCCAACCAGGCCTCCGACCCGGACGTCAAGGCCTACAGGACGGCTGTCACGGGCCTTCAGTTAGCGGACGTCGCGTTTGATGATGCCGGCACCACGCTCCTGTGCGACGTCTCCGCTGGGCAGCCACGCCCCGTCGTGCCTGATGAGTGGAGACGGCAGGTTTTCAACACCATCCATAGCCTTTCCCACCCGGGCAGGAAGCCGTCACAGAAGCTGGTGGCGGCTAAGTTTGTCTGGCACGGGCTCAAGAAGGACGTTCGCGACTGGGCCACTACCTGCGTGGTATGCCACTCTCAAAAGTGCATCGCCATACTAAGGCCCCGTTGGCGCCTTTCACGGTGCCCGAGAGGCGGTTCGACCATGTTAATGTGGACCTGGTGGGGCCCCTGCCGCCCTCCCGCGGGTTCACCCATCTCCTCACGATAGCCGACAGAACCACCCGATGGCCGGAAGCCGTCCCGCTGTCGTCAACAACGTTCGCCGATGTGGCTCGGGCGTTCATCAACACTTGGGTCGCCCGGTTCGGCACCCCATCTGACGTCTCCTCCGACCGGGGGCCCCAGTTCACGTCGGAGCTCTGGAACGCTGTCGCCCAAGGCCTCGGGTTGAGACTCCACCGCACCACCGCATATGACCCTCAGGCTAACGGGCTGTGCGAACGGTTTCATCATTCCATGAAGGCCGCGCTCCGGGCCAGCCTCCGGGATGACAGTTGGATCGACAGACTCCCGTGGGTCATGCTGGGACTCAGGACCGCCACCCAAGGAGGACCTCCAGTCCTCGTCCGCCGAGCTCGTCTACGGGCAGCCGCTGTGGGTTCCCGGGGATTTCGTCGCCAACGCCACGGACCCTTGGTCCGCAGCCCGTCAGTGGTTCGCCCTCCTGGACAACACCAAGGTTTTCAAGCCGCACGTCGCAGCACGGTCTCCCTCAGTCCCACGTTCTGCCCGACCTTTGTGCGGCGGAGTACATTTTCGTCCGCCACGACGCCCACCGGGGACCTCTTCACCCACCTGACGATGGACCATTCCGCGTCCTGGAAGCTGGGGACAAGGCCTTCGTGGTGGATGTCGGCGGTAAGCCGGACTACATTTCCGTGGACCGTCTTAAGCCGGCCCACCTGGATCTGGACCGACCCGTTGGGTTGGCTCAGCCCCCGCGGCGGGGCCGACCTCCAGCTTCTGCACCCTCAGTCCACCACCGAGCGCCCGGGGACCCTCCTGCAACACCCCCCCCGGTCCCCGCCCCGGACTTAAGGAGCCGTTTTGGCCATTTGATCCGGGCCCCTCAACGACTGACATTGCCAGTTCTAGTGAATTCTGGGGGGGCGTATGTGGCAGAGACCACATAGGGACAGTAACACAATTCACTATGTATAGCCAATGTTGTTATCGCTCCACGTTATGTACGGAACTTGGTTGGGTTATCGGGGCAGGGTCCCTTTAAGAGTCGTCGATTGTGTGATGACTTCATAGCCCTGCGACGAGGCTACGTCCCTCAGTCCATGCGGAGAGTTAATAAAGCTAACACGCGTTTTTCTTTGCTGCTACGAAAGTCTCGCAGTCTGTTGATTTCCAGTGAATCCTACAATGGTATACATCTTTTCAGATTCCTGGCGATGTCTTACAGGGTACACATTAACGAGGCATATCTTGGAGCATGCTCTTGCGCTCACTCCTTCTCCACACACCTCGGTGCACTTGGATGTAAGCTCCGGATAGGCGGCTCCCTCTCTCTTCCCGCCGTGCTCTGAGGCGGGAGGACACGACTCTGACTTCCAAGGAGCTGGGCCTGGGTGGAGTGCTGAAATGTGCCGATCACTTTCACATTCTGTGCATTTTGCATCTACCTTGCAGTTCTTGGCGAGATGGTTTGTGGAGGAGCAGCACTTGAAACATATAGAGTTCTCTTTGAGGTACTGTTTGTGGTCTTCCAGGGACTTCTCTCTGAAGCCTCTGCACTTCTTTAATGGATGGGGCTTGTTGTGGATGGGACATTGTTTGCTCATATCCTCAGATTTCTTCTGATCCCTTGTGTTCTCAGTTGAAGACACTTGCATTTTGTGGACAGATATTGGTGTCTTTCCATGTCTGTCAAACTTGTCTCTTCTGGCAAGTGCTGTGTGGGAGGAGAAGAAGTTGAAGCTGGGGTCTGTCCTGGCTTTGGCTTCTCTACGGATGAAGTTGGCAAACACAGAGAATGGAGGGAAGGTAACATTGTGCTCTAGCTTGAACCTTGACCCGAATGATGTCCGCTTCTCCTGCAGATTGAATGGAAGCTTCTCAACGATGGGACTTACCCCTCTGTAAGTGTCTAAGTATGATAGACCAGGTAGGTAGCCGTCCTGCTTTGCAGCTTTGAGTTCCGACAGCAGATCTCCAAGGTCGCAGAGCTTCTGGGGTTCCTTATTTGTCAACTTCAGAAAGTTCTCCAACCTGGCAAAGAGAGCCCTTTCAATGGTTTCAGGCGAGCCGTAGCTTTCTTCCAGCCTCACCCAAGCCATCATCAACCCAGCTGGCGGATGTCTCACATTGACTGCTTTTATCCTGCGTGCCTGTCCGGCAGACTCTGGGCCGAGCCATTTGATGAGGAGGTCGAGCTCTTCTCCTGCCGACAGGTCTAAGCCCGATATGGCATCGTGGAAGGAGGACTTCCAGGCCCAATAGTTCTCTGATTTATCATCAAACGTGGTTAACCCTGTAGTCACCAGCTGGCTGCGTGCAAGGTATTTGGCAAGGTCGTAGGTGGTGGGGCCTATGCCATGGTCGCCTTGAGTATGGGCTCTGCTGGGGGTCTCAAGGAAACGAGAGGGGGTTCGCTGCTGACTTTCTCTCTTCAGCGCTCCATTCCTCTGCACGGTGTCCTCTGTTTTGCGGGGGAGGATCCTGCGACTTGGGGCACGCAGTCCATTTTGAACTTGGTTGGTGACATGGGGCATGTTATATGATGTGCTTGAGTCTGTAGAGATGTGTGGGTCTTCATCTCTCTCTCTCGTAAACTGTGCGTCAGCTTGGTCGCTCACATAGTCTGTGGTGCGCTGTAGTCGACTCTGATGCGGAACGGGAGTTGGAACTTTGCTAGCTGACTCAAGATCAGCTTCCATTAAAAGTGCCTCCAATATTTCTGCCTCAGCTAATGCAACATCTCTCTTTTTCTTCCTGCAGGGCATCTAATGTGGCTTGGAGATGGGCCCATTCAACTTTTATCTCTCTTTCTTCCTGCAGGGCGTCTAATGTGGCTTGGAGACAGGCCCGTTTAACTTTTATTTCCATTTCTTTCTTGTCATACACTGCTTCTGCCTTGGCCCGTGCTCTGGCGATGGCCATATTAAACCTAGAACCAGCTGATGACCATGAACCGGCTGATGACCTAGAACCAGCTGATGATCTGTAGTAACGAGAGCTCATAGACAGATTGTCACATTCTTCAGTTTCATCTAACTGTTTAAGGTCTTCTACTTGCTGAGTAGCGTTTTCGGTATTACCTCCTGCCATGATGATGTAAGGTAAGTGTGATGTACAAGGTGAAGACTTAAGCTGGCTGTGTCGTGATGGCTTACTCTGTGCCTAGATGACGGCCACTTAACTCTTGAGTCCTTGCTGCTCCACGTGGAGAATCTCCTCTCTTCGCGGCTAGCCATATTGCTGTCTTTTCACTGTACTAGTCTCGCTAGACATACTCTTATCCAGTTATCCAGTCAGCTAAACACTCATTCAGATAACTCCTTGAGAAACAGGGTGTGGTTTTGAAGCTTTACTTGAATAAAATTGTGAAAAGACATTGCGTCTTGCCTAGCGTATAAGGAAGGATGGAGGAGGATTCAGAATGCCTCATGTGGGCTTTGTTCACAACTCAGCAAAACACTCCCTGGAATACTACTTCCGGGGCAGACAGGAAGAAGGTCAAATAACGCACTGCTATACAATAACTACCACTAGAGGGTGCTATCTGCATGTAATAAGTCCAGAACATAGATGAAGGGACCGAGTGTAATCTATTCAAGTTTGCTGATGATACAAAGCTAGGTGGGACAGTAAGCTGTAAGGAGAAAATAAAAAGTCTGCAAAGGGATATAAATAGACTGAGTGGGCACTAAGGTGGCAGATGGGGTATAATGTAAGGGAATGTGAGGTTATTCACTTTGGTAGGAAGAATAGAAAAACAGAATATTTTTTAAATGGTAAGAAACTTTTAAATGTTGGTGTTCAGAGAGATTTGGGTGTCCTCGTGCAAGAAACACAGAAAGTTAGCAAAAAGGAAGGCAAATGGTATGTTGGCCTTTAATACAAGGGTGTTGGAGTATAAGAGTAAGGAAGTCTTGCTACAATTATACAGGGCCTTGGTGAGACCACACATGGCATACTGTGCACAGTTTTGGTCTCCTTATCTAAGGAAGGATGTACTTGCCTTGGAGGCGGTGCAATGAAGGTTCACTAGATTGATTTCTGGTATGAGAGGGCTGTCCTATGATGAGAGATTGTGTAAAATGGGCCTATGCTCTCTGGAATTTAGAAGAATAAGAGCTGATCTCATTGAAACATACAAGATTCTGAAGGGGATTGACAGGGTAGATGCTGAGAGGTTGTTTCCACTGGATGGAGTGTCTAGAACTGGGGGGCATAGTCTCAGGATAAGGGGTAAGTCATTTAAGACCGAGGTGAGGAGGAATTTCTTCACTCAGAGGGTTGTGAATCTTTGGAATTCTCTGCCCCTGATGGCTGTGGATGCTTAGTCTTTGAGTATATTCAAGGCTGAGATAGATAGATTTTTGGACTCTAGGGGAATCAAGGGATATGGAGATTGGGTGGGAAAGTGGAGTTGAGATCGAAGATCAGCCATGATCTTATTGAATGGTGGAGCAGGCTCAAGGGGCCGTATGGGCTACTCCTCTTATTTCTTATGTTCTTATGTTAACCACCCATGTGCTTACCCTTGCGTATCTACTTCTGTGTCAGTTTTTGTTTACGTGTGCCTCTGCAGGGTGCAACCCCTGTGGCTTCAGCAGAGGTAGAGGCAGCCTGCTGACTTCCCTGCTGCGACTGCGTAGATACTTTTGGTGGATGTCCTCTGGATTTTGGAGCCTCTGATGGCCCCTCCAAAGTCTGCTGCTCCTGTGACTGTCAGCCATCGCGATCCAAGGAGGCATCTCGGGCTCTGACTGAGGAGGAGGCAATGGGGGAGAAGTGTGAATGCTTTGAGAGGAGCCCCCACTTCCATGTCCGCTCTCACCATCATCCCTCTCATGGGCCACCTGCTAGCAAGGAGCTGGAGAGCAGCTTGCTGCACAGCAGTGGGGCCATGAGAACCCAAGTCTTCATTTGCATCCCTCCCTAGAGAGGAGGTCTATGAGCCTCTACCATCTGTTGTCCTTAGCTAGCATGTGCTCATATGAGTAGCGCATCAGCTGCTCCATGCAGGTGGCCAGCATCTGCATGCAGCTCAGCAGAGCTGGGAGCATCCTACGCCCTCCGGCGAGGAGTCTCCACTGCTGTCCCTGTCTCCACCATCTCCTCTTGCTCACTTGTGACTTGTGAGACACCAGGTGACAACACTACTCTATCTCACGTAGGACCCACCGAGGTGTGCGTATCTGCGCTGGTGTTGGGTGCTCTTAGGTCTGGTGACAGTGCACCCTCAGAGGGTGGAGGTTCCTCTGAGGAGCACTACTGGAAGCGCTCCACCTCCTTCTTGGGGCACTACAACTGAATATCGTGGCGGAGGGGTGCTAATTTTTTTGGGGCACTGCGACATTTTAGCCCCAAAAGGGACGACACTGAATTTTCCCCCCAATGTGTTTGGGGACAGGGATAACAGTTTAACGAGAAAAGGATGTTGGACGATTGGGACTTATTTTGGACAGAATGCTGGCAGCTGAGTTTTTGACAAGTTGGAGCGCAAGGACAGAGGTGGATGGGAGGCTACCAAGAAGGACATTGGAGAAATCTGGTCCAGAGATGACAAAAGTGTGAGCACAAGAATGTAAGAAATAGAAGCAGGAGTAAGCTATACAGCCTCTTAAGCCTGCTCCACTATTCAATAAGGTCACGGCTGAACTTCTACATCAACTCCACTTTCCCGACCTATCCCCATGTCCCTTGATTCCCTTAGTTCCCAAGAATCTATCGATCTCAGTCTTGAATATACTCAATGACTGAGCATCCACAAACATCTGGGGTAGAGAATTCCAAAATTTCACAACCCTCTGAGTGAATAAGTTTCTCCTCATCTCAGTCCGAAATGGCCGACCCCTTATCCTGAGACGATGATCCCTAGTTCTAGACTCGCCAGAGAATCATAGAATGGCTCCACCTCCTTCTTGGGGTGCTACAACTGAATATCGTAGCGCTACTTGCAACTGTGCCATGTGTGTCGGCACATAGCGCCACGTCATTGCAGGCATCCCTCCCCTGCTGGACCACCGGGGAGCGGGGTGTCGTGAAAAGAGCCCGGCCCTCAAGAGGAGTGCCGGGCTTGGTGATCGCAGCCAGCACCCCGAAGATAAAAGGGGAAGGGGGCAGGTGCTGGCAGTTGGCTAAAAAAAAATGTCCACCCGACACCAGCCCTTTAAGTACCGCCACCGCGGCTGCAAAAACGCCACCCTGACCCTGTCGGACATATCATCCAGCGATAGGTCAGGAGGCGCAACCCAAGTTTGAAGCCGAGAGCCACGGGCCGCTAATGGCTACCGCCGCCGCTAACACCTCCCGCCGAATTTCGCGGGAGGCGTTGGCAGTGCTGCGCCCGGATGCTCGGTGATTTGCGCCCCGTTAATGCCCCCGAGGGTGCTAACGAGAAACACAAATCAACGCAATTTTTCCCCCATTGATTTGAAATCTTCATCCTCATCTTCAAATTGCTTCAATGCTTTGCCCATCCTATCTCAGCAGCATCGTCAGTCTTATAACCGCTGTCAGACCCTTCAGTTCTCCAACTCTAGCATTTTGTGCACCCTGCCCTCCCGATTGCCTCATTATTGATGGCAGAGCTTTCAACCGATTCTGGCCCAATCTCTGGAACTCGCCCCCCACCACCTCCACCCCAAACTCATTTGCCTCTTCATTTTTCTCCACCTGTGCCAGGGTTAAGGACATCTCCTCTGGACTGGAGAGAAACTTGGAGTGGGAGGGGGAGGATCCAGTTGTCGTGGTCCATGTTGGTACCAACGACATAGATAGGACAAGGAAGGAGGTTCTGCTGAGGGAGTTTGAGCAGCTAGGGGCCAAATTAAAAAGCAGAACCACAAGGGTAATAATCTCTGGATTATTACCTGAGCCACGAGCGAATTTGGCTAGGACAAATAAAATTAGAGAGTTAAATGCGTGGCTCAAAGACTGGTGTGGGAGAAATGGGTTTTGCTTCCTGGGACACTGGCACCAGTACTGGGGCAGGAGGGAGCTGTTCCGTTGGGATGGGCTTCACTTGGCCAGTGCTGGGACTAGAGTCCTGGCGGATCATATAACTAGGGCTGTAGAGAGGGCTTTAAACTAACTAGTGGAGGGGAGGTTCCTAGAGAGCAAATAATAAAAATGACAACAGAGAAGGTCATAGACTTAGGTAGCAGTGGGGAAATTAAAAACCAGAGCGTGTCAGAAAGGGGCAGAAGGTATGGAGTAAAAGGTAAAGTAATAAAAAGGGCAAATGCAGGAACTAAGTGTCACAAAACATCTTTGAAAGTTCTCTATCTGAATGCACGTAGCATTCGTAACAAAATAGATGAGTTAATGGCACAAATAACTACATATGGGTATGATCTTGTGGCCATTACAGAAACATGGCTGCAGGGTGACAATGCCTGGGAATTAAACATACCAGGTTATTTAACGATCAGGAAAGACAGGCAGGAAGGAAGGGGAGGTGGGGTGGCTATGTTAATAAAGGAAGGAATCACTGTAATACAGAGAAATGATATTGGGTCAAAAGATCAGGATAATGAAACAGTTTGGGTGGAGGTAAGGAATAATAAGGGGAAAAAAACACTAGTGGGTGTAGTCTATAGGCCTCCGAACAGTGGCAACTCTGTTGGACGGAGTATCAATCAGGAAATAGTTGAGGCTTGTAATAAGGGAACATCTATAATTATGGGGGATTTTAACTATCATATTAATTGGACAAATCAAATTGGGCAGGGCTGCCTTGAGGATGAGTTCATTGAGTGTATTAGGGATGGGTTTCTTGAGCAGTATGTAACTGAACCGACCAGGGGGCAAGCAACCTTAGATCTGGTCCTGTGTAACGAGACAGGATTAATTAAAAATGTCCTAGTAAAGGATCCCATTGGAATGAGTGACCATAACATGGTTGAATTCCATATTCAATTAGAGGGTGAGAAGGTTGGATCTCAAACAAGCGTGCTAAGCTTGAATAAAGGAGACTATGAAGGTATGAGAGCGGAATTGAGTAGAGTGGATTGGGAAAATAGATTAAAGGGTAAGACGATACATGATCAGTGGTGTACATTTAAGGAGTTATTTTACAACTTCCAAAAAATATATATTCCACTGAGAAGAAAAGGGTGTAAAAGAAAAGACAGCCATCCGTGGCTAAGTAAAGAAATTAAGGATAGTATTCGACTAAAAACAAGGGCATATAAGGTAGCCAAATCTAGTGGGAGGATAGAGGATTGGGAAAACTTTAAAAGACAGCAAAAAATAACAAAAAGATTGATTAAGAAAGGGAAGATAGATTATGAAAGTAAATTAGCAAAAAATATAAAAACAGATAGTAAGAGTTTTTATAGTTATATAAAAAGAAAAAGGGTGGCTAAAGTAAATGTTGGTCCCTTAGAGGATGAGACCAGGAAATTAATGGTGGGAAATATGGAGATGGCAAAAACATTGAATGAATATTTTATATCAGTCTTTACAGTAGAAGACACTAAGAATATCCCAACACTGGACAAACAGGGGGTTAAAGGGGGGGAGGAGCTAAACACGATCAAAATCACTAAGGAAGTGGTACTCGGTAAAATAATGGGACTCAAGGCGAATAAATCACCTGGACCTGATGGCTTACATCCTAGGGTCTTGAGGGAAGTGGCGGTAGGGATTGTGGATGCATTGGTAATAATTTTCCAAAACTCCCTGGACTCGGCAAATGTCCCGGCAGACTGGAAAACTGCTAATATAACACCCTTATTTAAAAAGGGCAGTAGACAGAAGGCTGGAAACTATAGACCGGTTAGCCTAACATCTGTGGTAGGTAAAATTTTGGAGTCCATTATTAAGGAGACAGTAACAGGACATTTGGATAATCATCATTTAATAGGACAAAGTCAGCATGGTTTTATGAAGGGGAAGTCATGTTTGATAAATTTGCTGGAGTTCTTGAGGAAGTAACATATAGGGTGGATAAAGGGGAACCAGTGGACATAGTGTATTTAGACTTCCAAAAGGCATTTGACAAGGTGCCACACAGAAGATTATTGCTTAAGATAAATAATCACGGATTGGGGGTAATATTCTGGCATGTATAGAGGATTGGCTATCTAACAGAAGGCAGAGAGTTGGGATAAATGGTTCATTCTCAGACTGGCAATCAGTAACTAGTGGTGTTCCGCAGGGGTCAGTGCTGGGTCCCCAACTCTTTACAATCTATATTAATGATTTGGAGGAGGGGACTGAGTGTAACATATCAAAGTTTGCAGATGATACTAAGATGGGAGGGAAAGTAGTGAGTGAGGAGGACATAAAAAACCTGCAAGGGGACATAGACAGGCTAAGTAAGTGGGCAGAGATTTGGCAGATGGAATACAATACTGGAAAGTGTGAGGTTATGCACTTTGGCAGGAAAAATCGTTGAGCAAGTTATTATCTTAATGGCAAGAAACCTGAAAGTACTGAAGTACAAAGGGATCTGGGGGTCCTGGTGCACGAAACTCAAAAGGTTAGTATGCAGGTGCAGCAAGTGATTAAGAAGGCCAATGGAATGTTGGCTTTCATTGCTAGGGGGATAGAATATAAAAATAGGGAGGTATTGCTTCAGTTGTACAAGGTATTGGTGAGACCGCACCTGGAATACTGCGTACAGTTTTGGTGTCCATACTTAAGAAAGGACATACTTGCTCTCGAGTCAGTACAAAGAAGGTTCACTCGGTTAATCCCGGGGATGAGGGGATGGACATATGAGGAGAGGTTGAGTAGATTGGGACTCTACTCATTGGAGTTCAGAAGAATGAGAGGCGATCTTATTGAAACATATAAGATTGTGAAGGGGTTGGATCGGGTGGATGCGGGGAGGATGTTCCCGATGATGGGTGAAACTAGAACTAGGGGGCATAGTCTTAGAATAAGGGGCTGCTCTTTCAAAACTGAGATGAGGAGGAACTACTTCACTCAGAGGGTGGTAGGTCCATGGAATATGCTGCCCCAAAAAGCTATAGAAGCTACATCATTACATAAATTTAAAACAGAAATAGACAGTTTCCTAGAAGTAAAGGGAATTAAGGGTTATGGGGAGCGGGCAGGAATTTGGACACGAGTCTAGGTTCGGATCGGTCATGGCCCTGTGGGTAGCGGAGCGGGCCCAGGGGCCATGTAGCCTGATCCTGCTCCTATTTCGTGTGTCTAATTCTGTTAGATTCAGGAGATGGTTCTGTGATAGTGGATTGGCGGTTAGGATCAGATCAGCCATGATCTTATTGAATGGCGGAGCAGGCTCGAGGGGCCGATTGGCCTACTCCTGCTCCTATTTCTTATGTTCTTATGTTCTTATGTTCTTTAAAAACCTTCTCAAAATCCATGTTTTTGACTAAGCTTTCAGTCACCTCTTTTAATCCTATCTCCAGGCCTCTGCATTGGTTCCTTTACATATTTTATTTGTTCTCTGCCCTTTGTAAAGCACCTTGGTATGATTTCTTTATTGAAAGTGCTATACAATGCAACTTCTTACTCTTATTGTTATTCTGTCATCACACTCTAACTACCTACCTGATTTCTGCATTATCTATGCCTCAACATTTTAAAGATCTGGATCATGTTCCACTCAATTTTCTTTTCCCAATGAAAATAAAGCTGTAAGTTAATTTTCATTAAATTAAATATTTACTTCTTTAACATACATTTTAATTCTAATGTTTAATTTAGGTTCCTGGTGGCTCATCAGGTTTATCCAGTGACTAGCTGAGCCATACTAGACCACCAGGAATCGCACGTTGGATCCCCAGTCTGAGGTGTGTGTATTTGTGTTTGAACGCGCGCACGTGTAAGATGGGTCAGAACATCATTGAGCTTGGCTCTGCTGTCCCACTCACTGTCATGATTCACACATGAATCATGGCTACTTGGGCATCTGCTGCCTATGGAACCATACCCCAGCAAGGAATCAACACATTTTGAGGGGAGGATAGAATATTGGTGAGAATCTATCCACTTACAGCATCTGAGGGATGGGCACAACTTTGGTGATCTGTGAATAAATGGGAATTAAAAAGTTAGTGTGTAACTTATAAGGTTGTGTATATAACCAAATCAAAGTACAACAACAACTACTTCTTAAATTTATATAGTGCATTTAACGTAGTAAAACGTCCCAAGTCGCTTAATA
Organism: Somniosus microcephalus; assembly: GCF_052327205.1. Lineage (NCBI taxonomy): Eukaryota > Metazoa > Chordata > Chondrichthyes > Squaliformes > Somniosidae > Somniosus > Somniosus microcephalus. Next base: position 220,199,627 of record NC_140994.1, on the reverse strand, counting down.
AGAGCGATATCAATAAAAAAAACATTTTTGACACCAAGCCACATAAAGAGATATGAGGAAAGATGACCAAAAGCTTGATCAAAGAGGTAGGTTTTAAGGAGCATCTTAAAAGAGGAGAGCGAGGTAGAGAGGCGAAGAGGTTTAGGGAGGGAATTCCGGAGCTCAGGACCAAGGCAGCTGAAAGCATGGCCGCCAATGGTGGCACGATTAAAATCAGAGATGCGCAGCGATCTCGAAGGCTTGTAGGGCTGGAGGAGGCTACAGAGATGAGGCCATGGAGGGATTTGAAAACAAGGATGAGGATTTTAAAATTGGGGCATTGTCGAACCGGGAGCCAGTGAAGGTCAACGAGCATAGGGGTGATGGGTGAATGAGATTTGGAGCAAGTTAAGGTATGGGCAGCAGGGGTTTGGATGAGCACAAGTTTATTTAAGGTAGAAAATGGGAGGACGGCATTGGAATAGTCAAGTCTAGAGGTAACAAAGGCATGGATGAGGGTTTCAGCCGCAGATGAGCTGAGGCAGGATCAGAGACGAGCGATATTATGGAGGTGGAAGTAGGCAGTCTTGGTGATGGGGCGGATATGTGGTCGGAAACTCACCTTGGGATCAAACACAACACCAAGGTTGCGAACGGTCTTGCTCAGCTTAAGACAGTTGCCAGGGATTGAAACAGTGGCCAGGGAACGGAGTTTGTGGCGGGGACCAAAGACAATGGTTTCAGTCGTCCCAATATTTAGTTGGAGGAAATTTCTGCTCATCCTTTATTGGATGTTGAACAAGCAGTGTGACAAATCAGAGGCAATGGAGGGGTTCAAGGAGGTGATGGTGAGATAGAGCTGAGCGTCATCGGCATACATATGGAAACTGATGTTGTGTTTTTGGATGATGTCATCGACGGGCAACATGTAGCTGAGAAGTAGAAGGGGGCAAGGATAAACCCTTGGGGAGACTCCAGAGGTAACAGTGCAGGAGTGGAAAGAGAAGTCATTGCAGGGGATTCTCTGGCTACAATTAGATAGATGAGAATGGAACCAAGCTAAAGCAGTTCCACCCAGTTGGACGACGGAGGAGAGGCATTGGAGGAGGATGGTGTGGTCAACTGTGTCGAAGGCTGCAGATAGGTCAAGAAGGATGAGGAGGGATAGCTTATCATGGTCACAGTCACAAAGATTGTCATTCATAACTTTGACAAGGGCCGTTTCAGTACTGTGGCCGTAAAGTATTCAATCTAGACAAGGGGCATAATAGTGCTACAATTTGCTCTGACACCATGTAGTAAAATGTGGTTTCCCATCTAGTTTCCAACACAATAAGTTCCTGATCTCAATTGTGCTGTGCAGTAAAGGTGACAAGCTTCCTCACGGGGAGGGAGGGAGGAAAATTGGAAACCAAGGGCTTGAAATTCCACAGGTCCTATTCCACTGGTGCAAGTGCAGCAGAGCAGAACTGCTGTCCGCCCATGGTCATGGATGTAGACCTTGTCCAAAATTGCGAGGACAGGGTTATTTGCATAGCTTTGGCAGGCCGCCAGCACCTGCAAGGGTGCTTCAGGCTTGCCCACCCAATCTACCCTTGTAAGGCAGAGCCACCATAGCCTCCTCCCCACTCAGTCTCCCGAGGCCCTTGTCTGGCTGAAGAAAAAAATATTTTAAAAATCTTCAGCTCTGACAGGAGCCAGGATTCTTTTAAACAAAGTTAATTCTGCAGGATCAATGTTAAAAGTTTGGGGCCTTTCAAAAAGGCTTCCTCAGAGCTCACAGAAGTTCTCAGCTGATGAAAGCTCCATTAATACATTATAAAAGTGGAATGGGCTGAATTCTCAGGGCAGGATGAGTACTCCCGCAGACATGCCCGTTTGGCATGGCGGGGTGCATGCAGAGATGTCGCCCTCTCCTCCCTTCACTGGAAAGTGGGACAGAATCCCGGAAGAATTGGGTTCACTCCAAATTCTGGCCGCTGGCAGTTTCAGACCCTATGCTTCTCCAGGGCCGCTATTAACAGATACCCGAGTACAAATAGCAGATCATCTGTCTGGCTACTTTTCCAGGGAATAGTACATGGCACAAGGAGCATTTAATGAGGAAGAAACAACTTAAAATGGAAGGAAATTACCAGATAAAGCAACACCTTACTTTTAATTGTTGTATATTCAACAGGTTTGCAAGATCCATGGAAAGGCATTGAAAGTGTGTGTCACTGTATTGTCCGTGAATGTCACTATTGTTTGTGTGTGCGATTGTATTATTTGTATATGAGGCTATTGAGGAAATATTATTTTGGTTTTACTGAACTCTCCTTCTCTAAAGCAAAAAAAAATCCCCTATTAAATCTGCAGTCCCTCATCCTCCTCACCCTTAGTTATCACCACAGGGAATGTCCTCGGTGATCCTTCTGATCGGCCTCTATAGCTTTGACAGGAGGTCGGTGCAAACCCCATTTACATGGTGCACCTGGGGTTTCCACTGATGTTACCACCCCTGGGGGAATTCCAGATGAAGAAGTATATTTTTTGTTGCTGAGTACAGAGGAATCTTTCCCAGTCCTGTCCATTTATAAAGTTCTTCAAGTTCTCCCAACAACTGATGAATCTTAGGTTGGCCCCTGATTTATCACCCAAACTTTGGTTCTGTAATTGGCAGAAACCCAGAGACAAACAGCACAGGTCAGCATAAACTGTATCAACCTGAAGTTAATCATGATCACTAAAACTTGAGTATCTTCATAACTTAAAGCACTGGGAAGACAGTTTCTGAATATAAGCTGTAATACCTGCCAATAATCAAGGGTGAATTATCTAGCCTATTGTAACTTCAACCTATCTTTCATTTACATGTGGAGATCTGAACATTGTTGTAAAGGCCCAGAAAATATTTTTTGTTGGTGCATTGTATTTTACAGAGAAAATTCAGGTTCTCTAATCAGCTAAACTGAACTATGCTTCCAAAAAATGTGTCTGAAATTGAGCAATTTACTTCCACTCACCAGGAAATCATAAAAGATGCTGAGACTGGATCTTCCTAAAAGGGCATATCAAATCAATCTCCTCTTTCCAATTCTTTTGATTGTTTTAAATTAAATAAGCTACGTACATGATTACAACACTGCTTTACACCTGTTCTACTTAAATCGAATGGACGTTTCTTATCAAAAACCATTCAGATGACATATAGTTGTTTCAGATAAGTGAAAGTTTGGATAATTAAGAACATACTTTCCATTAATTATATAGAGTTTGGATGAGAAGATGAGATAACAGAAGTTTGAATAATTGGAAATCCAGTAGACACTGAAAGGTTCATATGTTCTGCCTTGCCTATCTGCGTTGCTGGGTGAACTATCCCACCATGTTACAGAATAAATTATATCAACTTAGACTCGTCTAAAAAGGCTCATCAATCTAACCAGCAGTGCTTAAAATGTACTGTAATTTTATTCAAAGTGTCTGTGTAAGAATCTGTGCTGAAACTGAGAATGAATAAAACGGATTAAGGGGCTGATTTTGACTTTTGGGCCAAAGACCGGTGGAGCAGGCTCATGCCTCAATTAAATTTGGCAACTCAACTGCGATGTGCCAAGTAGGCATCCCGATGCAGCTCGCTGGATTAAGGCTTCAAGATCAGAGCCGGGGCAGCCGCGAAAATAATTTGACAATCACCTTTGATGGACCTCTTCAGTTCCATTGCCCACGGAACTGATCAGAGCCCGCACGGCGTGGGTTTCAACCAGTTTCAAACAAAAATGGCAAACAGAGTCCTATGTCAATTTCCATATTAAAAGGAGCTTAACACCTGAAACAGTGCTTTGGACACCCGGTGGTGTAGGCCTATTTCAAAATGGAGCCGGCCGCATTGTCCCTGTTAATGGGGCGGTAAGGCTACCGACCCCATTTTGAGGCCGTTAACACCGGACAATAAAATCAACTTCAAGGACTCCTATTCAGCATTTGAAATACCTGATGTTTGATTTCCAAACATGACTGATGCATAATGGATTCCTTCACATTCTGCTTCAGTGGAATTTGAAGTTGTCTTTTCACCAGTCATTGTGTTTTTCTCAGTGATATCTATGAAATGAGAGTGTAGTATTAGCAAATCTAAAGATTTGAAGGACCATTATTACCATGTTTGGGGAGTGGGGGAGTTATATTTTTCTCCCCATGCAGTCCAAGTTCCTGGAACAATTTCAATAGTATGATCTTTTAAAGTTAGGGCTGCTATCTATTCAATTTTTGAATGGAATGTTTCTAAAATATATAAACTGGACATCATCCTATACTCTGATTTTGCACTAAACAATGAGGTGAATAGTAACAGACTTAAGGAGGACATAGCCAGACTGGTGAAGTGGGCAGACATGTGGCAGATGAAATTTAATAAGTGTGAGGTGATACATTTTGGTAGGAAGAATGAGGAGAGGCAATATGAACTAAAGGTACAATTTTAAAGGGGGTACAGAACAGAGAGACCTGGGCATGTATGTACACAAATCTTTGAAGGTGGCAGGACAAGTTGAGAAGGCTGTTAAAAAAAATGGGATCCTTGGCTTTATTAATAAAGGAACAGAGTACAAAAGCAAGGAAGTTATGCTAAACCCTGATAAAATATTGGTTAGGTCTCAGCTGGAGTATAGAGTTCAATTCTGGGCAAGGATGTAAAGGCCTTGGAAGGAGTGCAAAAGAGATTTACTAAAATGGTACCAGGAAGAAGGACTTCAGTTATGTGGAGAGACTGAAAAATCTGGGGTAGTTCTCCTTAGAGCAGAGAAGGCTAAGAAGAGATTTGTTTGAGGTGTTCAAAATCATGAACGGTTTTGATAGAGTAAATGAAGAGAAACTGTTTCTAGTGGCAGAAGAGTCGGTAACCAGAGGGCACAGGTATAAGGTGATAGGCTAATTAGCGCGGCGATTGTGAAATTGAGTTTTAGCGCCCCAAGAGGGATGTGGAGCGCTAAATCAAGCACTCCACTTCCTTCTTAGGGCTAACATCGGAGAGCGGGGTGGAGACTTCAGCAGCGCTGCACACTGGGCAAGAGTGCCGGGCTGATTGATCAGGAACCTGCGAAAAAAACTAGAACAGGAAAGGTAAGTTTTTTTTCCACTTACTTCGGCCACCTCGCCTTTAATCATCACCCTCGAAGCAGCCGGCCGCCCAATGCACGCCTCCTGCAGCTGTTGGTGTTTTCGACCGGTGCTGCTGCAGGGGGCGGAAGTCAATTTCGAGTCTGGGGCACTACCAGGGTGATGTGCATGGCGACGACGTCACGATCTCCGGGCGAAGGAGATCGGGGCACAAAGCCATAGCGCCGCTGCAAAACTCCCACCGAATATGGCGGGGGTCGATATCAGCACCGCGCCTAGTAGCAAAGGCACCCAATTTCACCCCTATGATTCTACCAGCACCCACCAGCCATGTATATTGGGAAGCAGCTGCCGCATTGTTCATGATTTTCTATCAATTAAAATGAATGGGTAGAAAATCAAGGGTTGAGGTACACAAACTCGGAAAATTGGTGCTTATAGTTTAATTTTTAAAACAGAAGTTAATTTTTACAACTTATTTCTGTGCCTTGTGATCCAAAATCATTACTTCTTAAACTTACTGAGGTTTTCAATTCATTTTCATTAACAGAAAGGAAAACACCAGATCTCAGGCCATGCCACCCTGTTCCCTACCCCTCTCTAACCCACTGCCATCTGGCTGGACTTGGTAAAAGGTGGTTAACCTTATTTAAACTCTGCCATGTTAGCCTCTGGGATGAGGTTAAATTTGTTCTTAATTATTGTTTTTGTTTTATTTTATTGTGTTTGCTGCTTCTCCCCAGCATCACTACAGTACTAGCCCACTCAGCTTTCCACTTTAACTTTTTTATTTTGACTTTTCAGAAATAATTATGAGACAATAAAATCAGAGTCCCCACATATCCATTTATAATAATAGTGGTCTTTCAAAGCTGAAAAAAATTAAGCACTTTTGATCCCTACCGAGATCACCATGGTAACAGGTTTCCTCCCTCTGGACACACCTAAGAAGTATAAAAAGTGGCAGCAAACTTGACTCTCCCATTATTTTGGCTCAGATGGCATTGGCCTTCCATAAAAACAATATGGGGTAGGTCAGAGAATGAGGCCTGCAACTGAACCCAAAGTTAGGTCAGGCCAGGGCAAGTTAAAGAACAAAGGACCATGCAACAGAAACATTCCTCAATCACCCCCAACACCCCCAGCCTCTCAAGCTGGCTGGCTGCGGGCAGGAATCCAAGGCCCCACATGTAAATCAGGCCCTGCCGTTAAAGCCGGCAAGGCCTACGGGAAACCCGGCCTCCCGGGTTTTCCACACGCCTCGGAGGCTCCCCACACCCAACCTGCCTCCCTGCAGAAAATTCCGGCCAGCGATTTACTGGTACTTCTTTCAATTTAGTATACTGTATTTGCTGCTCATGATACGGTTTCCTCTACACTGGTGAGGCCAAATGCAGATTGGGTGATCGTTTTGTGAACACCTCCATTCAGTCCGCAAGCATAACTCTGAGCTTCCAGCCGCTTGTCACTTTAATTCTCCACTCCACTTCCACTCTGACCTCGCCCTCCTACACTGTTCCAACGAAGCTCAACGTAAGCTCGAGGAACAGCACCTCATCTTTTGATGAGGCACGTTACAACCTTCCGGACTCAACATTGAGTTCAACTATTTCAGATTGTAACCTCTGCCCTCATTTTTTTGGATGGCAGCTGTTGATCATTCTACTATTCCTATTTACACCTCTTCTGGACCCATCTTTTGTTTCTTTACTTGTTCCATTCTCATCTCCTTTTGCCTTGCACCATCATACCTTTTGGGGGAGAAATTGGGCTGTTATCGCCTAAAGAGGCCAAAAAGTGGGGCGATAGCCAATTTCTGTGCGGTCGCAGGGAACCTAGCGCCTTGCCCCATATTGACCATGCATTTAGCGCTGGCGCGAAATCTTAGCGCGCTCTCGTGGGCGCAGGCTGATCATGACGTCATTCCATGGTGCAATGCCTTTTTAGCGCCCCGGACCGGAAATTGGGTGGCGCCCGCCTCTGTTGCGCCTGGCGCTAATAGTGACAGCTCACTGGAACGTTCGCCAGGCACTCTCGGAGTAGGGGGGCGCTGTTTAATGGGGACACCACTGGTCTGAAAACGTCAGCCCTTTTGTGAACGCAACTTGTTGGCTGGTTTGATACAGTTGAGCAGCTGCAGTGCTAGAGCCTTATTGCCATTCAACCAGCGGTGCCAGAGGACCTTTAGCCCTGTGAACATTACCTAGCTGCTGGTAAGAGCTTACAACCTTTACCTTCATCACTCTTATTATGGGGGCTGCTCTGGAAGGGAACATCCTGCTGCTAGAACATCTTGAGAGGGCACAGAGACGGAGGGAGAGAGGGCCAGGAGTGGCCAGACGGAGGAGGGCCAACAGACGTCGCCACACCAGACCTTACGCAGCGAGGGTTTTCAGACAGCAGTCCTCCTACCACAACATGTCGGAGGAGCAGTGTGTCAGAAGGCTGCGATTCCATAAGGAGGTGGTGACTGAGCTGTGCCAGCTGCTTCAGGATGATCTTCTGCCGCACATACGGTGCAGGACATCTCTGTCGGTGCCTGTAAAGGTTATTGTAGCCCTCAATTTCTTTGCCAGCGGCTCCTTTCAGGCTGCGACTGGGGACATAGCTAACATTTCCCAGTTTGCGGTGCATTGCTGCATCCGCCAAGTTACAGATGCCCTATATAACAGGAGGCGGCAATTTATTTCGTTCCCTTTGACACCGGAGAAGCAGCAGGAGCGCGCAGAAGGCTTCGCGGCAATAGCTGGCTTCCCCATGGTGCAGGGCGCCATTGACTGTACGCACGTGGCTTTGCGGGCGCCTGTGAACAATCCCGAGGATTACCACAACCACAAGGGGTTCCACTCCCTTAATGTACAGCTGGTGTGTGACCACCGGCTGCTGATCCTCGCGGTCAACACACAATTCCCTGGCAGCAGCCACGACGCTTTCATCCTGCGTCAGACCACAATGGCAGACCTTTTCGAGGCCCCGGCTCACCCACGAGGCTGGCTTCTCGGAGACAAGGGCTATCCTCTGTGCCCATGGCTTATGACCCCGCTACGTTCGCCCAGCACCCAGGCAGAGGAGAACTACAACTCCAGCCATCAGGTAACGCGGAACACTGTGGAGCACACAATCGGCGTGCTGAAGCAGCGGTTCCGATGTCTCGACCTTTCGGGGGGTGCCGTGCGGTACTCGCCGGAGCGAGTCGCCCACATCGTCGTTGTCTGCTGCATGCTCCACAACCTTGCCATCCAACGCACCCAGCCAATGCCAGCCGAGCTTGAAGGCCCAGCAGAGGAGGAGGAGGAGGAGGCGGAGGCGGAGGCGGCGGAGGAGGAGGAGGCAGAGCAGGAGGAGGAGGAGGAGGAGGAGGAAGACGGGAGGGTTCCCGAAACTGGAAGGGCCGTTCGTCAGAGGCTCATAACGACTCGTTTCTAGGCCCCACTGACGGATTGCTTGATGTGTTTGGGAGAGGACCGTCCGGTTCACCCAAAGCCTATGAAGGACAGATTAAGTGTAAATAGTTTAGATGTCCAGTGTAAATTAAAAAAAATCTTTATTTTCAAAAAAGTGGAGCCTTCCAACTTCATAAAGCAATTGCAGCAGAAAGCAAAACTAACGAAATAACACTTAAGTAATGGCTTAACACATAACTAAGGATTTAACACAAAAGTAACGGCAAAACACATAACTAAGGATTTAACACATCAGCAAGGAAATACAACTTTAATGTCTGCCAAACCCGCGACAGTAACCAACACATCCCCATCATTCACAAGAGCTGTAGAGGGCCTTGAAATGTTCAACCTCGCCGTCTCCGAAGCTCCCTCTACTTTTGACCCCTTGATGGACTTCGACTTCTCTTTCTGGAACGCCCACTTCCCTCCCTGCAGCTCCTCTTTAATTGGACCCCAGTGTCTGCATCAAGGCTGGGGGAGGCCTGCTGAGTGGCCGAAAGCGCAGAAGCCCCTGAGGGACGGGCTGGACGACCTCTGGGCTTGGAGGGCCTGGGTGCTGACTGCTCCAACTGCTCATGGGCGGATGCAGTCTGTACTGCAGGTGGTGGCAGCTGCAGTGGAGATGTGCCAGAGGTGGCATCAGAAATGCTGAAATCCTGAGAGCGGACACCTGCTCCGTGGGCGTGCGACACACTGGCATTCTGACGGGGCAGCAGCGCAGCATGCGCCCCAATCGGCTGGCCCACAGATTGATGCCCTGCTGTGGTGCTGCAAGGGCCCTGGGTAATCCTACCTGATCCTTCAACGGTGGCAGCAGTCAGTGCTCGCGTGGCCTCAATCTGCGCCTGCATGAGGCCAGCAAGTGACTGCGTGGCAGGTGCCAGTGCTTCAATGAAGCCCTGGACAGTCCTTTCCAGTGCTTCGGAGAAGTCCTGGGTACTCCTTTCCTGTGCAGCGGAGAAGGCCTGTGCACTCCTTTCCTGTGCAGCGGAGAAGGCCTGTGCACTCCTTTCCTGTGCAGCGGAGAAGGCCTGTGCACTCCTTTCCTGTGCAGCGGAGAAGGCCTGCGCACTCCTTTCCTGTGCTGCACCGAAGTCCTGGAGACTCCCTGCCATTGTGTCAATGGCTTCAGGCAGCCTTGCCACTGCAGCGATCAGCTCATTGTGCCTGAGCCAAGCCTGGGCGCTCATTTCAGCTAGGGACCGAACCTCCTCTGCGCTCTGTGCAGCAGTCATGGTGGCCTGACTCAGCCTCCGGGGAGACAGCCCCCGAACTTCCCTTCCCCCCCTGCATTGGTGCAGCCCGCTGGTTCCTGGAGCTGGTTCCTCATCAGAGGCACACCCCCGCTCCCCTCCAGGGAAGAACTATCCCCACTCTGCAGCTGGCGTGCCTCCCCTGAGGCTGGCACTGAAGGTCTGGCTTCCTCCAGCTGGTCGCCTCCGGACTCAGTGGGACTGGCAGCTTGAGGGCCCGGCTCCCGATCTGGTGATGCTGCATCTGAAAGCAGGGAGGTTGAAGAGTGGCTTTAGCGAGAGGAGAGGGTGGCAGCAAGGGATGCAAGATTGGTGCAATGCTATGACATGGGTCCACAGTGAAAAAGCATGCCGGTGGGGGGTCACAAGTGGAAGGACACAGATCAAAAAGGTCATAACCTTACCATCGCCGTGCACAATGGGGTCGGCTGCTCCAGTGGTGAAAGGACCAGTCAGGCGGCCGCCAACAATATGGTGCACTAGCTCCACCAGGTCCATCAGGTTCTGGAGGTTTGGAGGTCCTCCACCGGTCCGGAGCTGTTCTCGCCGGTTCCTTGCCAGCTTGGACTGCAGGAGAAAGGACAGGAAATGATGAGACATCATGGCCTCATCTGTCATGTCTGTAGTGTATGTACTTTGCAGAAGGAACTATATTCTGCAGCCCCTGTATACTGCAGTACCAATAGTGACCACCCCTGTATATAAGCCTGTGTAGTAACATTTGCATAGTAGTTCCAGGTTGTCTCCATTCAGTAAAGACCTGTTATAACCAACTCCTGCAGTCCGTGTCTCAATTATACACGGACATAATACTGGTGACGAGCAGATACGAACTTACCTACAGTCTGCACCACCTCATGGGGATCCATCCCTGAAGCGAAGTTATCAGAGGTCGAGGCCAGAAGGAAGAAAGAAACAGAAGAAACGGGCGTCGACCATGGGCATCCGCCTCTGAGTCAGCGGAGTTGAAGATTTGCAGGAGAGGCTGTCGAGAGCGGGGCTTGGTTATCCTGTCGATGGTGCTTCAGCTAATCGGGCTGCTGGCAGGTAGTACACTGATCCTTCCTGGGCTGCGGCGGTCTAGAGCTCGAGCGGGTGGCTTTGCAACGGGGCCGAGCAGCGTTGTCGGGAAGAGGAGAGAGAGAGAGGGTGGAGCACACAGGGCGCGGCCGGTGCGAGGAAGCCGGGCAGCGTACAGACCCGAGAAGAGGGAGGCAAGTGTCCCGCAGGGTTGTTCCGACGACGGGGAAATAATAAAAATTAAACACGCAGAAAGCCGCGAGGAGCTGCAGTTTGCCACGGGAACCACGGAGAGCGGCGTTAGCAGCAGCGCGGGGGGAAGTGCGCGAAGACCATAGGGCATCGCCATCAAGGCATAAAACGCCAGCAACAGCACTAGCAACAGCGGAGAAGACAGAAAGCGCGGGAGGCGCCATCCTAATCCAGTGGGGAAGAAGGCAAAGCGCGGGAGGTGCCATTTTGTTAAATCGGGGAAGAAGGCAAAGCGCCATCTTAGATTTCCAAGATGCCGAAGACTGGCAATATCACTGCCTTCGATAATGCAATAGAAGACTGGACCACGTATGTGGAAAGAGTCGAGGTATATTGCGAGGCAAACGAAGTAGCCGATGAGAAAAAGGCATCAGTACTGCTAAACTTAATGGGCGCAAGAACGTACGGCCTATTGCGGGACCTGATTACTCCAGCCAAACCGAAGGCGAAGAGTTTTAACAAAATTGTTGCTATCCTACAGGAACACCTAAATCCTACACTGCTGCTGATAGCAGAAAGATTTAAATTCCACAGGAGAAATCAGCATAAAGATGAGAGCAATGCTGATTACCTTACGGAACTACGCAAGCTATCAAAGCACTGCCAGTTCGGAGCAGGACTGGCAGATACCTTACGGGACAAATTTGTCTGTGGACTCCTGAGTGAAGGAACCCAGAAGAGGTTACTCTCAGAGAAAGAGCTGACGCTAGATAAGGCTTTCAGTGTGGCAGTATCGTACGAAGCAGCAGCAAGGGGAGCTGCGGAAATACAGCAAAAGCCACAGGAATACGGCACCCACGAAATGACACGGGGATTTGCAAAATGTTATCGCTGCGGCAGAACAACCCATGACCAGAAGGACTGCTGGTCCAAGGACAAAATATGCAGGCAATGCGGAAAGATGGGACGCATTGCACGAGTTTGCAGGTCTGGGAAGAAGACCAATGACAACAAAAAGGCTACTAAGGAACCGTACAGGAAAGTACAAAAGATGACGGACAGTAGTTCCGAAGACCAGATGAGCGATAGTGAATCTAGGAACAAGAGACTAAGCTGTCTCAAACTTCACAACGTAATCGCAAAAGAGGATCACCGAACCATTTGGGTCACCCTCACGATAGCAGGGTCCCAAGTCAAAATGGAATTGGATACAGGATCAGCTCTAACCATCATGAATCGACGAGACTACGAGCGGCTATTCTCACACATACCCTTGAAAGAGACATCCATTGTCTTGAAGGCGTATATGGGGCAAAAGGTATACCCCAGAGGAAAAATAAGGGTGCCTGTCGAATACAACGGCAAGGAAATACAGAAATTGTATCTGTACATACTGCAAGATGGTGGACCACCGTTATTGGGACGTGAATGGATCAGAAAGATAAGTTTAGACTGGCACTCCATTCAGGCACTGACGGTGGCTGGTAAAAAGGATGACGACGTCACTCCTGGACGATTGTCAACAATCTTAGCTAACGCCAAAGAGGTATTTCAACAAGAACTGGGAACTCTTAAAGGCGTAACCGCCTCGATAAAAATAGAAGAGAATGCAATTCCCAAGTTTTTCAAAGCAAGACCGGTACCATATGCAATTCGCCCAGCCGTCGAGGCAGAGCTGGAGAATCTGGAGAATGCAGGCATGTTATCTAAGGTAGACTGGAGCAAGTGGGCGACACCCATCATTCCTGTCATGAAGAAAACCTTAAACAATAAGTCTGAGGAGCCAAGGAAGGTTCGCATCTGTGGGGACTTCAAGGTGACGGTGAACCCAGTCCTTCACACAGTACAATATCCTCTTCCAAGGATAGATGATATCTTCGCCTCACTATCTGGAGGGAAGCGTTTTACAAAAATTGACCTAGCACAAGCATATTTGCAGATGGAGGTTGAAGAATCCTCTAGGAAGTATCTCACGATAAACACTCACAAAGGTCTTTACCAGTATAATCGACTGGTATTCGGAGTAGCATCAGCTCCGGCGATATGGCAAAGAGCGATGGAACAAGTCCTGCCAGGGATTCCAGGGACTCAGTGTTACTTGGACGACATCCTAGTGACAGGTGAAGATGACAGTGAACACCTTGCCAACCTAGAGCAGGTGCTCACTAGACTACGTGAACATGGGCTACGGGCCAATCGCCCCAAGTGCGAGTTTTTTAAGAAACAGATATCGTATTGTGGCCACGTGATTGATGAAGAGGGGTTACATAAGTCCCCTGACAAAATTGAAGCGGTAGTTAAGGCTCCAGCGCCTGAAAATGTGTCGCAACTGAGGTCATTCCTCGGATTGGTGAATTACAACCATAAGTCTTTGCCGAATTTGTCCACAATTCTGCACCCACTGAACGCCCTACTACAAACGGGAATAGCATGGAAATGGAGCGATGAATGTAAGCGGGCCTTTCAGAAGAGTAAGGACCTAATCACTTCAAGAGAAGTATTGGCTCACTACAACCCATCACTACCGATAAGACTGGCGTGTGATGCTTCTCCCTACGGCATTGGGGCGGTCCTGTCACATAAATTCCTTGATGGTTCAGAGAGACCGATAGCTTTTGCGTCACGCTCGTTAACTTCAGCCGAGCGTAACTACGCCCAGATTGACAGAGAGGCCCTCAGCCTGGTGTGGGGGGTGAAGAAGTTCAATCACTACCTGCACGGTCAGAAATTTACTCTACTTACTGATCATCAACCTCTTGTCTCCATTTTCAACCCTCAGAAGGGCGTACCGATAATGACAGCACAACGGCTACAGAGGTGGTCCCTTTTCCTAGGGGCACACCAATATGACATTGAGTACAAAGGAACTAAACAGCATGGGAATGCTGATGAATTGTCGCGCCTACCGTTGCCGACGATGGAAGAAGAACTTGCAGTGGATCCAGTGGAGATATTCCACTCGACCATAGTCGAATGTCTCCCTGTGACGAATGCAAACATAGAAAAGGAAACACGAAATGACCCGACACTCTCCTGGGTCTATGATTTAATGGTGAAGGGATGGCCAGCACATGGCGAACCACTGCTGCCAGCATTCTCGCTGAGAAGAGAACAGCTGTCAGTGTGCAGAGGAACCTTGATGTGTGAATCCAGAGTAGTAATTCCACCCAAATTGAAGGATAGAGTGCTCAATGAGCTTCATGAGGGTCATCTGGGAGGGGTAAAAATGAGGAACTTAGCCAGAGCGTTTGTGTGTTGGCCGGGAATCGACAGAGAAATTGAAGAGATGACCAAGAGCTGTACAGGATGCCAGAATGTCCAAAACGTCCCACCACAAGCCGCTCTACATCCATGGGAGTGGCCCTCATCTCCATGGCAAAGGGTGCACATTGATTTTGCTGGTCCATTTATGGACTCGATGTTTTTAATTGCGGTGGATGCACATTCAAAGTGGCCAGAGGTAATAAAAATGTCCTCAACCACCACAGAAAAAACTATCACAGTCTTACGAACCATATTCGCCAGGAATGGGCTGCCTGAACAGATTTGCTCCGACAATGGACCACAGTTTCTGTCTGAAGAGTTCCGGAGGTTCTTAAAGAACAATGATGTTAAGCATTACACATCCGCCCCATATCATCCAGCCACTAATGGATTGGCCGAGAGGTTCGTTCAAACATTCAAGAAGGCTATCAAGGCAATGTGTAATGAAGATATACCCCTACAACACAAGGTGGATAACTTCTTGTTTGCCTACCGGAATGCGACACATGCGGTTACCAACCAAACTCCAGCCATGATGTTCTTCAATCGAAGACTACGATGCCGCTTGGATTTGGTTAAGCCAAACGTCAGAAGAGATGTGGAGAACAGGCAGTTTCAGAATATGAATGAAAGGCCGACCAGGTGTTTTAAGATAGGTCAACCAGTTTTGGCCCGGGACTACCGCACAGAGAAATGGCAGCCAGGAACGATCTGTACACGGCAAGGACCTCTAATGTATACCGTGGACGTTGGAGAGAGCATTGTAAGACGCCATGCTGACCAGATTCTAGAGTCACTGGGAAACATCAACTCCACACCACGATCTGATACACCTGGCGATGAAACCGAAGTTCCAGTTGCATCTACCTCAGAATCGGTGATATTGGAAGCAGACGAACCAAACAACGACATTGATCCTGACTCAACTTTGCCAGAAGAACCTGATACCCCAAAGAGGCTTTATCCAGACAGAATCAGGAAGCCTCCTCAAAGACTGAACTTATAATTGCTTAACTTCAACTAATGTATCTAGCAACTGTAATTGTAAATATGTTATTTCATTGTTAATCGAATGTTATGTACTGTTTAGCTAAAAGGGGAGGAATTGTAGTGTATGTACTTTGCAGAAGGAACTATATTCTGCAGCCCCTGTATACTGCAGTACCAGTAGTGACCACCCCTGTATATAAGCCTGTGTAGTAACATTTGCATAGTATTTCTAGGTTGTCTCCATTCAGTAAAGACCTGTTATAACCAACTCCTGCAGTCCGTGTCTCAATTATACACGGACATAATAATGTCATGCCCCCCTTGGTGGAATAGCCCTGACATCATGGCCTCATCTGTCATGTCATGCCCCCCTTGGTGGAATAGCCCTGACATCATGGCGTCATCTGTCATGTCATGCCCCCCTTGGTGGAATAGCCCTGACATCATGGCCTCATCTGTCATGTCATGCCCCCCTTGGTGGAATAGCCCTGACATCATGGCCTCATCTGTCATGTCATGCCCCCCTTGGTGGAATAGCCCTGACATCATGGCGTCAGCTGTATGTGCAAGTGTGTTCCCAGAAAGGGCCATGGGTGCATGCTGACAGATGGCCAGTGGGGCATGGCGCACCCATTGGCCATAAAGTCAGGTGCAGATGAAGGCATGAAGAGGACTGCAAAAATATCACTCACCCTGACGACCCGAGTGAAGTCGTTGAATTTCTTGCAGCACTGCAATGGAGTCCTGACCACCAGGCTGCTGGAGTTCACCCTCTGAGTGATGGCCCTCCATGCTCTGCGGTAATCCTGCTGACTAGGCCTCCTGCTATTGTCCACGTACAGGTACGCCCGACGGCGCTCCACTCCGCCTACCAATACATCCAATGCATCCTCTGTGAAGCGCTCTGCTCTTTGCCTTGCCCTCTCCATCCTCAGAAAGTTTTTAGCGCCAAACAAAACACAGCGCCGAAATTCAGTTCTGCAGGGCGCAGAGTGTGGCTGCTGATCCTTCTGGACCCACCCCTTTAAGAGCTGGCCGGCTCCTGACTCTCTCGTGGTCATCGATGATTGACTGCACCTGCGCTGCACCCGGCCGCCCCGATATTGAGTTGCGCCGCCATGTTAGTGCCCTAAGTCTACCGTGCAACACCTGATTTAGCGCCGCGATCACCTTAGGGGCGCTACGACCCAATATCGCGCTAGGTGGCGCTAAATTGCGCCTGGCGCAAAACTTTGCGCAACGCCAAGTCTAATGCCCCAAGCGGGGCTATACCCAATTTCTAGGCCTTTGTCTTTTAATCTCTCCTGCCTTCCACCCTGTCACAGAACTTCCCATTTGTTCTTTCCTCCCCTCCCCCTTTTCCCTGCCCCTGCACTTGCTTAAAACCTGTTATATCTCTAACCTTTTCTCGTTCTGATGAAAGGTCATCAACCTGAAATGTTAACTCTGTTTCTCTCTCCACAGATGCTGCCTGACCTGTTGAGTATTTCCAGCCTTTTCTGTTTTATTTCAGATTTCCAGCATCTGCAGTATTTTGCTTTTGTAGCAAAAACACCATGTTTAACTGCAAGTATATTGTAGTTACCCATTACTCTATAACTGTTGTGCTAAGAGGCTGATGTAAGCATTAGATATCCTGGGACTAACATTGTATTTGGCAAAGTACCACATGAGAGTGTTGGGGCATTCAGATGCCTTGATGCATTGCACTTGAATAAATGGTTTCTGTCTGTTTCTCACAAAAATCTTTCAGCCTGCTGCACTTTCTACGGTTTATGCTCCTTCCCTGTTATTAGGCCTTATCTGCCTTCAGGGTAACCGGTGAGCTGCAGCAGGGAACCCAATTGGCGCCTGCAGCTCATTGACAAAATATTAATGATATCCAAGACTGCAAGTGGTTCAGGGCTCCTGCCTGCCATGTTGGGTGGGCATGGCCGATATTGCGCCCACTCGAAAGCCCCCATCCCCCCAATCCCCCTCTAGATCTACCATTGCCATGGACTGTTCCAATAGGTTACACGCTCCTTGACATTGATGCCAATGCCTGGCGCTTGCTGTGCCAGCCCCACGCTCGTCTGTCGCCCATTTGGTTGGGAAGTCAGCAAACGGTGTGCTAATGAAGCTGGCCATTAAAATTACCTGAACCTCCCTACTGCCGCTCCCGGAGGAGCCAGCCACTCGCTAGGCCACATTCCCACCTGAGAGATAAAATCGACCCCCCAAGTTTCAGTTGTAACATTCAGCAGATCTTCTACTGCAATCACATCCTCATCTCAATTCACAGATTGAGAAGCAAAGGCAGATGCTGGGAAATTTTAAATAAGGGTCTGCATCCAAAACATTAACATGGGGCCGTATTTTCCGATCGGAGGCTACCCGTTTGCGGAGGCCTCCGATCTGGAAAAAATCTATGCACTTACCTGAGGGCTCCTGAGGTCCGGACACTTCCGATCCTGGGCCTCTTCAACTCCAAGTGCGCAGGGCCCACGTATCCCAGAGGCGCATGCGGTTCAGAAGCATCCCTGGGATCACATGGGCCATGGGGAGCCAATCAAAGAAGGGAATCTCCCTTCATACACTTGACAGATAGACCTGTCAAATATATGAATGGAGATCACCCCCAAAACAGTGTAAAACATTAAATAATTTTTTTTTTAATCACATTCTTAAAATTAGTTGAAATGACAATAAATTAAATATTTTAAACAAAAATGTAAGTTTTTTACAGGGTTAAAAATAAAATTACTTTTTTTTAAGTATTTTTAAATGATAAATGAGAGAAAAAAAATTTTTTTACTTTTTTCAAATCTTATGCTGATAAAAGCAGGCCTTGCACCTGCTTTTACCAGGCATAAGATTTCTAAGGGTTTTCTATGGGTGGAGGTTCTCCAGAAAGCGAAACTCTCCACCTGCAGAGGCCCTTCTCTAGGGCAGGTGTACGATCTGTCAAGAGCATTCTTGACAGATTGGAAATGCCGGTTTTCAGCGCATGCGCTTGGCATACCTGAAACCGGCATTTCCAATGTCCCTACGGGTGTGTGGACAGCGCGTACTCACTCGTAGGGAACGGAAAATACAGCCCAGTATCTGTTCTCTCCGCAGTTGCTGCCTGGCCTGCAGAGCGTTTCCAGCATTTCCAGCATACCAGAGTTATACTGACATACAGACTGTAGTGGTCGCAAAATCCTCTCAGCCCCGAAGATCGGGAAATATTAATCCACATCGTGGACGAAGACCTGTGTGATTTAACTTGTCTCTGGGTTGGACAATGTTTTAAAACATACCCAGAACCGCAAAAGGCTGCATTAAAAAGCTCATAAGCTAGGCAGCACTTGGACACTGGAATCAAAGAACTTTGTGAAAATCGCACACTTTAAGATTGTACATTTTATTAAAAGATGTACTCTTGAGTTTTGGACTGTTTAAATTGCCCAGGGCATAAAAATGGCTGAACAGACCTCATGGAAACAGAATTATAAAAAGGCAGCAGAACAGGACAGACAAGCTGTTAGCATATGAAAAGCTCAGCGCTGCCCTGTAGTGGGTTTGAATGGAGCCCGAGCTGTCAGTCACCCTGGGGTATTGGGCTGGTCCGGTAACCTACAAGCTGCTTGTTTACACTGGGGAGTAGCCCGTTTGAATCAGCCAATCATCGGACAGCAAGCACAATGGGTTGTTTACACACATCCATTCACTGAAATTGACTCTACTACGTGATGTCTCCATGTATGAATGGGGGAAGTTAAAAGCCCTTCTCTTGTGTATTCGGACTTTTCGGCGCGAAATTGCGCACGGACCTTTTCGGCGCGAAAACAGCAGGGACTCCCAGGGTATAAAGATTAAGCCCAGGAAGTCCTCTCTCTCTATTCTCTTTTACTCTTTGGACTGCAGGTGAGCAAGGCTTCTGACTCACTAGCAAGACAATCTAGTGAGAAGTAAAGGGGTGGTAATTTAAGGGAAATGTTGCTAAGATTGTAAGATTAACATTGTAGCCATTTATCCCTCGTTTTTGCCGTCTCCCTTCCCCTGTTAAGCAATTTTACCGTGATTACTTTGATCGTGTGGTGTAGTTTCTTTAGTTTTAATAAAATTTGACTTTCTTGCATCCAGACCATTTGTCCGTTTTTAATATATCATTAATTATAAGTTCCTCCAGTCAGAACTGGAAGGAGGATTTAGCGATTCGAAACCGCTGATTGGAATTGGTCACAGTGCAGTGGCACAGGCTGCCTGACCAGGTAAATTATCATAAACCAGGTAAAGGATGCCCCCCTACAAGACCTTCCACACCTCCAGTTCAGATATTGCCTGGGGCTTCTCTGACTACGCTATAGATTCATTTTTTGCATGTTCATTGTTAAGGTAATACATACTAATTTCAATCCTTCCACTAGACTGTTTACAATTAACATAACCTGTTTTCAAAGCATGAAGACCAACTTTTGAATGGTTCATTTTTATTCAACTTCCATAACTATATCTCTATTGCAATATTTACCAGTATGGTTTAAATACTGCTGTCAAAAGAGATGCATATATAAACTGAGGAATAGCTACTGACAAAATACCCTTAGCTGAAAAATTATCAGTGTATCATTTTGGTTCTTAGTATTACCTTTCATCTTCTGTATTTTGCAGATATTTGCATAAACTGCCTCTGGATCATCCTGATTTTTGTATTTTACTGCTGACTTCTGCATTTGACTTGTTTGACCTGAACAGAAATAATAAATGCTATTTAGTTGCAAGTAATTCTAGCACAACATTTCTGAAGTGGAGATGCCGGTGTTGGACTGGGGTGGACAAATGTAAGAAGTCACACAACACCAGGTTATAGTCCAACAGCTTTATTTGAAATCACAAGCTTTCGGAGCGCTACTCCTTCGTCAGGTGAAGACGACATCGAAGTCAAGAGATCAGTCACAGCAAATCTCATAACTACGAAAGAGAACTTTGACACAGTGAACAAGCTTGTTAACCATTTCTCAGGATGGCACCAGTTGAGGAAAGGAGTTGCATGGTTTCTAAGGTTGAAAGAGTTGCTGCTACACCTGAGCGGTAAGAGAAAAGAGTATCGAGCCATTATCCATCAGTCTGAACTACCTGGATCTATGAAGGCATAAGTCTCCACAAACTTCCCACTCCTCTTAGACTTGATCTTTACAGGTACGATGGCAAGAATACAATCACTGTCACCGGCCCCAGTGAATCCACAAGTCTCTGGTTCTAGCGACACCAGAGCACTTGACAAAGGAGCAGTGCTCCGAAAGCTTGTGATTTCAAATAAAGCTGTTGGACTATAACCTGGTGTTGTGTGATTTCTAACATTTCTGAAGTTTTGGGACCTGAAACCTCCCTTGGGTTTTAGGTTTAGGTTAACTATAAGCTTTAGGTAAAGGACATTGTGATGGCAAAATGAATGGTTTGCTTCTAATGCTGAAATATCAATTTCATGTTATTTTCTGTTTGTTTAGCCCTTCCGTTGATGATGTACCTATGAATTGTATCAGTCAGGAAACTTGCTGTACTTTGAGGTCTGTGGTTCAGTCTCATCAGCCTTGGCTCAGAGGTTGTACTCTTGTTTCTGAGTCAGAAGGTTGTGGATTCAAGCCCAGCTCTAGAGACTTAGGGGACGATTATAACTCAGGTGCGGGGAATTGGCAGGTTCCCCGAATTTAGTGTTTCCCTCAAAAATCTAAATGGGTCTGTGAGATTGATGCAATTTTAACTCAATTGGCCAATTGATTTCCAACATGCGGGAAGCCTTGGCAATTGAGTATTTCCAGTCAGAAAGTCACAGAATATGACGTCATAATTGCTGCTGCTTTTAGGGCCTACAGCAAGCCTTGCTTCTTCTGCAGGCTTCCAAACTTCACCATTAAGATGGCACAGGAGCCTGCAGGAGCAACGGCCAGCGGGAGGGCAAGAGCTGCCCCCAAATTTGATGAGGCTTCACTCCAGGCATTGCTGGATGGTGCTAGGGCCCACAGGGAGGTCCTGTTCCCATCTTCAGAGAAGAAGAGGCCTCCCAGTCAGACCAAGGCTGTGTGGCTACAGGTGGCTGGTGAAATCAACTCCTTGGGGCTCACACGGCGCACCTGGATGCAGTGCAGAAAATGATTCCATGACCTTCATTGCACTGGAAAAGTAAGTACTGTATGAAGTTTCCATCACCCTCAATCTGATCCCCATTGTTTTTCCTCACCAGCACTCAGCTTTCGCAATCTCTTCCTCCACATCCCACTAGACACTCACATCCATGCACCCTTACCCATTCCCTCTCTCTCTATGCTCACATTCACATAACTATTCCACCATGCAGCCCTCACACTCCCTCTCACTCTGATGCTTTGAACACAACTGACAACACACAGGGTCTTGGTCTTGCAACCTCACTCCATCTTTGTCTCCTTCTAAGTATCTATGCTATGCAATCTCTGCACTCACTCCTTCATTCTCACTCAACCTCCACTTGTCTCCCTCATTGCAGGAAAAGAGAGCTCACAACAGGAGAGAGCGAGCCAGGACAGGAGGAGGGCCGCCCTCATTAGCCCAGCTCACCCCCTGGGAGGAAGGCGTCCTGGAGATTATCGGGGCTGACAGAGATACGGAAGTTGGGGAAGGACAGAAAGGTGCATCCCCACAAGCTGGTGACAGAATAGTTTTCCATCTCTCTCATTGGCATTGCATGAGTCGCTGATAATGATTCTGAAGCTACATCATATGGACATGATCATCTGTAAAATGCAATGTGCATGTAACCTTGGCATCACATCTCTAATTTTTTCCTTGACTCCCCCACAGGACCATCGAGAGCCCCCGTCCCCACTGTGCAGGAGGAAGAGCCTGAGATACCAGACTCCTCAGAGGAATCTGCAACCTCTGAGGGTGCAGTGTCAGCAGAAATAAGCGCACCGAGCACCAGCGCAGACATTCACACCTCGGTGGGACCTTTGGGACATAGAGTAGAGTTGTCACCTGGTGTATCACAGCTCACAAGTGAGCATCAGTAGATTGTGGAGACAGGGACAGCAGTGGAGAGTCCTTGTTGGAGGGCGCAGGACTCTGCCAGCTCGGCTCAGCTACATGTCGACCCTCTGCCTCTGGGTCCATCCATAAGATCAGAGGTGTTGGAACTCCATGCACAGGAGTCTCTGGCAGGTTTTGTCTCCAGGGTCGCTGCGAGTGTGGAGCGAATGGAGGAGTCCATAGCGAACATGAGCAGAGCCTTTGTGGAGTCAGTGGCGCATGAACGCATCAACATGGAAAGGATGGCTACCTACGTGGAAATGATTGCTGCCTCCATGGTAAGGCTGGCTACCGTAGAGGAGAGGATGGCTATGGTAGAGGAGAGGAGGGCTACGGTAGAGGAGAGGAGGGCTACGGCCATGGAGGAGGTTAGTCGCCAGGGTATGGAAAACATGGTGAGTGTTCAGAATAGAATGACATCTCTTGAGGAGCGATGGGCATCTATTGAACAGAGAAACCAGACCTTCATGGAAGTCCTTCTGAGTAGGACTGCCATTGCAGATACGGGTCCCCATGGCCCCCCTGATGTGCAGCAAGGTGCTCTCAAGCCACTTGCAGGCACTGAGGGGGACCTGACCCATGAGAGGGAGGTTGATGGCAGACCTCAAGGAAGCGGGGTCTCTTCTCCAAGCACTCACACTTCCATGCCACTGCAGAGCCCTCGGTCAGAGCCCCACCGGAGTCCACACCCAACTGAGATAGACGTCTCAACTCCTGCACAGCCGCAGGAGCAGCAAACTGCTGATGAGCCCTCACAGGCTCGCCACCCCAGAGGACGCCCGCCAAAGGTATCGAGACAGGAGCAGCAGGAAAGTGAGCAAGGGGCCTCCACATCTGCTGAAGCCACAGGGGAACCACTACGTAGGAGCACGCGTAAGAGGAAATAAAGCACAAATAATCACAAGGGTAGTCACTTGGGTGAAATGTTCTGTATTTTGTAAAAATGCCATCAGTTGTTTGTTTTGCATAAAAACTCTGATGGCACCTTCCGCAGTTGTGGCATGTGTCATTTCGCGAATGGGGCTGGAGGTCATCTAATGCCAAGAAGGGAAGGAAAAAAAGGCCTCCCATGCTTCTGGTAGATGCCTCAGTTGAGGAAGCGCTGAGTGAGGGTGGCGAGAGGGGTTTCGCATGGGTCACACTGGAGAACTGTGTGAGGCTCCAACCTTCCACAGGTGTGGTTAAGCCTGGTAAAAGTTGCCCCAGGCCTGAAACAACAAAGTCCTGCCACCTGCAAATGATGACTGATCAAATATCCTCTTTAATGGTTGACCTGCAGCTGATAGTCAGCAAGCCAATAGTGCTCACGCCAGGTTTCACAGGCGTGATCCCCACCAGGCGTGTTTTACGTGGGAAAAGGGTTAAACAGGCAAGGGCCTGTTAAATTGGGATTATATAGGCCAATGAGTACTGTTTAAGGGCCAACAGGCGGGACTGATTCGGGACCATCAGGCACACCAGGGTTAAAATGGCTAGGTGTCGGCAACCAGGCGGGGGGTCCCGACCCCCAGGTTTTGTGATTTTAACTCCCCACACGCCTCAAAGCCCGCCTGATGGCTGAGTTAAAATTGAGCCCTTAAGCACATAATCCAGGCTGACACGTCAGTGCAGTACTATTGGAGGTGCCATTTTTCAGATGAGACGTTAAACCGTAAAAGGTCCCATGACACTATTTCAAAGAAGAGCAGGGGAGTTCTCCACAATGTCCTGGCCAATATCTATCCCTCAACCAACATCACTTAAAAGAGATTATCTGGTCATTTATCTCATTGCTGTTTGTAGAGCCTTGCTGTGCGCAGATTGACTGCTGCGTTTCTCCACATTACCTTAAAAAATAATGGTGATTACACTGCAAAAAGTAATTAATTGGCTGCAAAGAACTTTGGGACATTCTGAGGGTGTGAAAGGGTGTTATATAAATTAAAGTTCTTTCTTTCTTACTTCAAGCTTAATTTAAGCTATTTGCTTTTCTCACCTGAGTCAATGTGCTTTTTCCAATAAAAGACTGATCCTACTATAATACATATCAGAAGCATTAGACACAAGCTGATGATAACGGTATTCAAGGTTTTTCCAAGACTTACTTCTGTAACAAAAAATATTATTTGCTTTATTACTGTAGTTGTTTCAATTGACCCTTCTACAGCAGATTTTCCAGAGATGACCATGTTTTGTTAACAAATACTCATGATCTGCAGAAATCGGTTTAACCCTTGAACTGCTAGCCCTGTGGAAATTTGTATTTCAAAGTTTATTTGTTACCTTTTTGACATTTGTTTTGTTTGATTAATTTTACAAATGCTTCCAATACATTTTTACAAATACTTTTCTGAATTTCCAAAATACTAATGCTAAGCGCATGTGCTAAAACCTGGAACCTGCGATCTTTCAAGAATCTTCTTGACAGATCCTCCGCATCCCCGGGAGATGGGCCTCTGCAGGTGGAGAGTTGCGCTATTTGCCCAACTTCCGGCCGCTGAATGTCTGTGAAATTCTTATGCCTGGAAAAATCCCTGTCCAATAAGGTAAATTTCTTTTTAGCCCCATTAAAATATGTTTTTTTATTTCAAAAAATGAAATTTTTGTTTACAATATTTAATTACATGGCATTTTAATTAATTTTAAATATATAATTTTTTTTTAATTATTTCATGTGTTCATGTATTTTATAAGTGATCCCCATTCATACTTATGGGAGTTAAGCTTGAATGGGGACCCCCTTCTTTTACTGGTTGGGCCGGCCCACGTGATCCCAGGGGATATGTGGGTCTCTGCCCGCGCGTACCCGGAGAGGCCCAGGATCGCAAGTCTCCATACCTCCCGGGCCACCAGGTAAATCCATAGATTTTTTACAGGTTGGAGGCATCGGCCCATGGGCATCCAATCTGGGCCATAATGTTGCTGTACCATGAAACTGTGAAGCAAAAGTCTTATGTTCATTAATAAATAGACATTCTTATTATGAACACAGCTAGCTTTTGCTAGACACTTTTATTGAGCACATGTGGACTAGGTACAGTATCTGTAGAGGCATCCATCTTGACTGCTGCCTTGTGGGTAGCCTAGTGCCTCATGGGTAATGTAGTCTTAATATACATACAGCTGGGTAGTGTAGTCTTATACATACAGCTATATATACAGCTCTACACAGCTCTACGGCTCCACCTAGTGTCCACTATAGAATGACAACTTATTGCCCTCTGTGAGGTTATATCCTCTCTGGCTCTTCAGCTAACTCAAGCTACAGCCGGAATTTGTGGTAGTAATAACAGCGAGGCTGGCAGCGCTCATCGTTATTACTGGGTAAAACTGACAGCAACTTCTGGCGTCCGCACATGCGCAGCTAAACACGGAAATCCAGAAATTGCTGTGAGAGATACCCTGCTCCTCCACAGGGTGCACTGTTGTAGTCTTCACTGATGCAATTAATCCAGAAATCAGGCATGAACTTAAACTAATACCCACTATTCTCACTGAAAGGCCGATGAAAAACTTAAGCCTTGTTCAATCAGGAGTCATAGAGTCATAACATCATAACGGCACAGAAGGAGGCCATTCGGCCCATCGAGTCCGTGTCGGCTCTCTGCAGAGCAATCCAGTCAGTCCCACTCCCCCACTCTATCCCCGTAGCCCTGCTAGTTTATTGCCCTCAAGTGCCTATCCAGTCTCCCTTTGAAAACATTGAGTGTCTCCGCTTCCACCACTTCCGTCGGCAGCGAGTTCCAGGTCCACACCACTCGCTGCGTTAAAAAGTTTTTCCTCACGTCCCCCCTGTATCTCTTGCCCAAAACCTTAAATCTGTGTCCCCTAGTCGTTGTACCATCAACTAGTGGGAACAGCCTTTCCCCGTCTAGCCTATCCAAACCCGTCATAATCTTGTACACCTCAATCAAATCATCCCTCAACCTCCTTTGCTCCAATGAAAACAAATCCAGCTTCTCCAACCTATCCTTGTAGCTAAGATCCCCCATCCCGGAACCATTCTGGTAATTCTCCTCTGCACCCTCTTAAGGGCCTTCACATCCTTCCTAAAGTGTGGTGACCAGAACTGGATGAAATACTCCAGTTGTGGCCTAACCAGCGCTTTATAAATGTTCAGCATAACTTCTCTACTTTTGTACTCAATACCGCTATTTATGAAGCCCAAGATCCCATATGCTTTGCTAACCACTCTCTCAATATGTCCTGCCATCTTCAGGGACCTTTGTACATTAACTCCCAGGTCCCTCTATCCCTGTACACTCTTTAAAACTGTGCCATTAAGTGTATATTGTCTCTCCCTGATCCTTCTGCCAAAATACATTACCTCACACTTCTCTGTATTAAATTCCATCTGCCACTTATCTGCCCATTTTGCTAGCCTTTCTATGTCCTGTTGCAGTCGATTGGTATCATCCTCACTGTTTGTCACACCCCCAAGTTTGGTGTCATAGGCAAATTTAGAAATTCTACTCTGTATTCCAATCTCCAGGTCATTTATATGTATCAAAAAAAGCAGTGGCCCCAGCATTGACCCTTGGGGAACACCACTGTCTACCATCCTCCAGTCTGAAAAACAGCCATTTACCACAACTCGCTATTTTCTGTCCTTAAACCAATTCCTTATCCAAGCTGCCACTGACCTACCTATTCCATGAGCCTTAATTTTGTTAACCAGACATTTATGTGGTACTTTATCAAACACCTTCCTAAAATCCATGCAGACAACATCCATTGCATTCCCTTCATCAATCCTACTTCATCAAAAAATTCAATTAGATTAGTCAAACATGATCTGCCTTTTACAAATCTGTGTTGGCTCTCCTTAATTAGCTTAAACCTCTCCAAGTGCCCGTTAATTTTTTCCTTGATTATTGTTTCTAAAATTTTACCCACCACTGATGTTAAACTGACTGGCTGTAGTTACTAGGATTGTCCTTACACCCTTTCTTGAACAATGGTGTCGCATTTGCCACTTTCCAATCCTCAGGCACCTCCCCCGCATCTAGGGAAAATTGGAAAATTATGGCAAACACTTCCGCTATCTCCTCCCCCAATTCCCTTAGCAACCTAGGACGCAAGCCTTTTGGACCAGGCAACTTATCCACTCTGAGCATACCCAGCCTTTCTAGTACATCCTGTCTATCAATTTTCACCCCTTCCATTGCTTCTACCTTTTCCACTTCTACCGATATTTTGTCAGCATCCACCTCCTTAGTAAACACCGATACAAAATACTCATTGAGTAATCTAGCCTTGCCCTGTGCCTCAAAGCATATATCACCTTCTTTGTCCCTAATAGGCCCCACCCCACCTCTTACTACCTGCTTACAGTTTACTTGCCGATAGAAGAGTAACTGAGTTTTTAACGGCATACTATGTCATAATTACCGCTGAACAACCTCTCTGGCCCTGAAAAAATAATTTTACAAGTGTGGAGTCTCATTCACGCAGAAGAAAATTAAAATGTTGCAGATTTTAAAAAATATATTTTTTTTTAAAGTTTCTGTTTTGCTATTTAAGTTTCTCCCTTAATCCCAGGTGTATATCTCAATCTTTTTTTCGCTTTCTGTACAATTATTTAAATGTGATTTATAGTCCCTGCTTTTTACTCCCTGCTTTGTCTTCTGTGAGAATTCTTCAATCTGATTGGTTGATCAGCCTTCTTGCTGCCTGCCCTGTTCCTGGATGCCTCAGATCTCCTATAGAAGGTGCCAAATTCAAACTGACATCGGAAAAGAGGAAGTCTGCACTCTATAGAGCCCGCTAAAACTTTGTGGGCAGCTTTTTTTGATGTCAGCATAGAGGAGCATTACAATGGTGCACATGTTATATCCAGAATTCGCACTGAGCAAGCCATTGGGATGCTGAAAGGCAGGTTCAAGTGCCTGAATAGATCAGGAGTTGCCTTCGCACAGTTTCTAAAATTGTGATAGCATACTGTGTCCTTCATAATTTGTGTCTACTGAAAAGCCTGGTGGTAGAAATCCCAAAGAATGCTGGAGAGCTGGATGCTGACATAATTGATGTTGAAGTCCAGGCCCATGAAGAGGATGCAACAGGTCCACAGGCTACGGCTTATTGACAGCTGAGATGTAAATTCTTTTGAGGCACTTTCATAGATATCTAATCAACTCCCATTTTTAAAGGTTTTTTGAAAAAATTTGGTTAATGTCTCCATTATATCATCTGCTGCCTTCTCCAATATTCTGCAGTACACGCCTTTGTGGCCTGATGACTTATCTACTATCAAACCCCTTTTGAATTTTTATCTCCAGTGGAAAAATTAGAGGGAGATAAACAGAGGAGGAGGGAGAGTGACAGACACGGAAAGACAACAACTAAAAGAAACGCAGAGACTAACAGAGAGAGAGAAAGACAAAGAGAAAAGGAGAAAGTAATGCAGCGTAGTGGCGACCACAGAGCTGTTCTCCCAGGGGCTCCAAAGCCCCGTGATGCAGGCCTGCATATCAGGGACCGCCAAAGAAAGTCCAAATGGTGACTGTTCATAAAGCACAAGCACTCCACAAGCAGCACCCACAAAACGAGTCCAACTTCAGCCTCTCAGACCTGGAGCCCATCCCTGATGGTAAACAAAGTCCTCAAGAGACAACTGGAAGACTTTATGAGAAAGCAGCAAAATCAGTTCAGTGCCAGTAACATATATGAAACACTACATGGAATACAATGTGTGAGCAATCCTACAAGAGAACTACTAGGCTAGTTAAAGGCTACAATTGCTGTCATGCATTTAACACTAAACTGCAATTAACAATGAGAAATCAGCAAAATCCCTCTGGTGTTTCCTCTGGCAATTGTTTTGGTAAGTAGCTAGATAACAAATGTCATCCTTATGAACTGCAATACAATGGTTATGATATTATAAAATCACGTAGATGTAGATTTACCTTTGACTTTCAGGTAGTACGGTGTGAGAGCCGTGGGAAGATCATTTTGAAGCACTACACACATCCTAGAGTGATCATCTTTGCTGACATTCTGAATAAACAATGCCAGTTCTCTCTCAGGTTCACTCAGTCTTTTCTCCTTGATGACAGTTTTGTTGTCATTCCCCAGCCAAAGAAGCTTCATTCTACTTGAAACATCAGAGACTGAGCAGGTCAGAGTGATACTGCCTTTTTCAGCTGGAGCCATGACAGACTCAGCAGTTACTAGATAAAAACAGGCACAAAATATAATATTTCTTCCATGTACTGTAACATGCATGACTCTACATTCATAATATTAATCTAAGCTCCTATAACACTGATCAGATACTAGCTGAATCTCAGCTGCTAGTTGCCTATTAGTATTGAAGCTCGGACCTCAATAAAAATGTCCAGTCAGTTTTTTTTGTCAGGAGGTGGGAAGTGGAATGCTGATCTTGGAAGCCCTAACATTCAGCACTTTGTAACATTAAAATGCAAATCAAATAGACCAGGATGGTGCATGAACTCCACAGCACATAACAATACCAGATCTCTCCCCTGGTCAGTTTCTTTGATAGTTTTATTTTTCCCTCTTACCAGACAACCAGGAACAGGTATTCTGCAGTGAATGTCTCACCTCCTGACTCCCCAAAGCCATTCCACCATCTACAAGGCACAAGTAAGGAGTGCGATGGAATACTCTCCACTTGCCTGGATGAGTGCAGCTCCAACAACACTCGAGAAGCTCGACACCATCCAGGACAAAGCAGCCCGCTTGATTGGCACCCCATCCACCACCTTAAACTTTCACTCTCTCCACCACCGGCGTACCATGGCTGCAGTGTGTACCATGTACAAGATGCACTGCAGCAACTCGCCAAGGCTTCTTCGGCAGCACCTCCCAAACCCGCGACCTCTTCCACCTAGGACAAGGGCAGCAGGCGCATGGGAACACCACCACCTCCTAATATGTCCATGTGCAATTGAGACACGGACTGCAGGAGTTGATTATAACAAGTCTTTACTGAATGGAGACAACCTGGAAACTGAAACTACAGAAGCCTGCTAGGGCCATTTATACAGGGGTGGTCACTGCCGGTACTGCAGTCTGAGACCAGTTATTCCCTTAAAGGTACATACACAACAATTCCTCCCCTTTTAGATAAACAGTACATAACATTCATTTAACAACTAAATAATAACTAATTACAATTAAAATTACGGTTGCTAGATACATTGGTTGAAGTTAAGCAATTATAAGTTCAGTCTTTGAGGAGGCTTCCTGATTCTGTCTGGATAACGCCTCTTTGGGATATCAGGTTCTTCTGGCAAGGTTGAGTCGGGATCAATGTCGTTGTTTGGTTCGTCTGCTTCCAATACCACCGATTCTGCGGTAGATGCAATTGGTACTTCGGTTTCATCGTCAGGTGTATCAGGTCGTGGTGTGGAGTTGATGTTTTCCCGTGACTCTAGAATCTGGTCAGCATGGCGTCTTACAATGCCCTCCCCAACGTCCACGGTATACATTAGAGGTCCTTGCCGTGTACAGATCGTTCCTGGCTGCCATTTCTCTGTGCGGTAGTCCCGGGCCAAAACTGGTTGGCCTATCTTAAAACTCCTGGTCGGCCTTTCATACACATTCTGAAACTGTCTGTTCTCCACATCTCTTCTGACGTTTGGCTTAACCAAATCCAAGCGGCATCGTAGTCTTCGATTGAAGAACATCATGGCTGGAGTTTGGTTGGTAACCGCATGTGTCGCATTCCGGTAGGCAAACAAGAAGTTATCCACCTTGTGTTGTAGGGGTATATCTTCATTACACATTGCCTTGATAGCCTTCTTGAATGTTTGAACAAACCTCTCGGCCAATCCATTAGTGGCTGGATGATATGGGGCGGATGTGTAATGCTTAACACCATTGTTCTTTAAGAACCTCCGGAACTCTTCAGACACAAACTGTGGTCCATTGTCAGAGCAAATCTGTTCAGGCAGCCCATTCCTGGCGAAAATGGTTCGTAAGACTGTGATAGTTTTTTCTGTGGTGGTTGAGGACATTTTTATTACCTCTGGACACTTTGAAAGTGCATCCACCGCAATTAAAAACATCGAGTCCATAAAGAGACCAGCAAAATCAATGTGCACCCTTTGCCATGGAGATGAGGGCCACTCCCATGGATGTAGAGGGGCTTGTGGTGGGGCATTTTGGACCTTCTGGCATCCTGTACAGCTCTTGGTCATCTCTTCGATTTCTCTATCGATTCCCGGCCACCACACAAACGCTCTGGCTAAGTTCTTCATTTTTACCCCTCCCAGATGACCCTCATGAAGCTCATTGAGCACTCTATCCTTCAATTTGGGTGGAATTACTACTCTGGATCCACACATCAAGGTTCCTCTGCACACTGACAGCTGTTCTCTTCTCGGCGAGAATGCTGGCAGCAGTGGTCCGCCACATGCTGGCCATCCCTTCACCGTTAAATCATAGACCCAAGGGAGTGTCGGGTCATTTCGTGTTTCCTTTTCTATGTTTGCATTCGTCACAGGGAGACATTCGACTATAGTCGAGTGGAATAACTCCACTGGATCCACTGCCAGTACTTCTTCCACCGTCGGCAACGGTAGGCGCAACAATCCATCAGCATTCTCATGCTGTTTAGTTCCTTTGTACTCGATGTCATATTGGTGAGCCCCTAGGAAAAGGGACCACCTCTGTAGCCGTTGTGCCGTCATTATCGGTACGCCCTTCTGAGGGTTGAAAATGGAGACGAGAGGTTGATGATCAGTTAGTAGAGTAAATTTCTGACCGTGCAGGTAGTGATTGAACTTCTTCACCCCCCACACCAGGCTGAGGGCCTCTCTGTCAATCTGGGCGTTGCTACGCTCGGCTGAAGTTAACGAGCGTGACGCAAAAGCTATCGGCCTCTCTGAACCATCAAGGAATTTATGTGACAGTACCGCCCCAATGCCATAGGGAGACGCATCACACGCCAGTCTTATCGGTAGTGATGGGTTGTAGTGAGCCAATACTTCTCTTGAAGTGATTAGGTCCTTACTCTTCTGAAAGGCCCGCTTGCATTCATCGCTCCATTTCCATGCTACTCCTGTTCGTAGTAGGGCGTTCAGTGGATGCAGAATTGTGGACAAATTCAGCAAAAGCTTATGGTAGTAATTCACCAATCCGAGGAATGACCTCAGTTGCGACACATTTTCAGGCGCTGGAGCCTTAACTACCGCTTCAATTTTGTCAGGGGACTTATGCAACCCCTCTTCATCAATCACGTGGCCACAATACGATATCTGTTTCTTAAAAAACTCGCACTTGGGGCGATTGGCTCGTAGCCCATGTTCACGTAGTCTAGTGAGCACCTGCTCTAGGTTGGCAAGGTGTTCACTGTCATCTTCACCTGTCACTAGGATGTCGTCCAAGTAACACTGAGTCCCCGGAATCCCTTGCAGGACTTGTTCCATCGCTCTTTGCCATATCGCCGGAGCTGATGCTACTCCGAATACCAGTCGATTATACTGGTAAAGACCTTTGTGAGTGTTTATCGTGAGATACTTCCTAGAGGATTCTTCAACCTCCATCTGCAAATATGCTTGTGCTAGGTCAATTTTTGTAAAACGCTTCCCTCCAGATAGTGAGGCGAAGATATCATCTATCCTTGGAAGAGGATATTGTACTGTGTGAAGGACTGGGTTCACCGTCACCTTGAAGTCCCCACAGATGCGAACCTTCCTTGGCTCCTCAGACTTATTGTTTAACGTTTTTTTCATGACAGGAACGATGGGTGTCGCCCGCTCGCTCCAGTCTACCTTAGATAACATGCCTGCATTCTCCAGATTCTCCAGCTCTGCCTCGATGGCTGGGCGAATTGCATATGGGTCTTGCTTTGAAAAACTTGGGAATTGCATTCTCCTCTATTTTTATCGAGCCGGTTACGCCTTTAAGAGTGCCCAGTTCTTGTTGAAATACCTCTTTGGCGTCAGCTAAGATTGTTGCCAATCATCCAGGAGTGACGTCGTCATCCTTTTTACCAGCCACCGTCAGTGCCTGAATGGAGTGCCAGTCTAAACTTATCTTTCTGATCCATTCACGTCCCAATAACGGTGGTCCACCATCTTGCAGAATGTAGAGATACAATTTCCGTATTTTCTTGCCGTTGTATTCGACAGGCACCCTTATTTTTCCTCTGGGGTATACTTTTTGCCCCGTAAATGTCCTCAAGACAATGGATGTCTCTCTCAAGTGTATGTGTGAGAATAGCCGCTCGTAGTCTCGTCGATTCATGGCGGTTAGAGCTGATCCTGTATCCAATTCCATTTTGACTTGGGACTCTGCTATCGTGAGGGTGACCCAAATGGTTCGGTGATCCTCTTTTGTGATTACGTTGTGAAGTTTGAGACAACTTAGTCTCTTGTTCCCGGATTCACTATCGCTCATCTGGTCTTCGGAACTACTGTCCGTCATCTTTTGTACTTTCCTGTACGGTTCCTTAGTAGCCTTTTTGTTGTCGTTGGTCTTCTTCCCAGACCTGCAAACTCGTGCAATGTGCCCATCTTTCCGCATTGCCTGCATATTTTGTCCTTGGACCAGCAGTCCTTCTGGTCATGGTTTGTTCTGCCACAGCGATAACATTTTGCAAATCCCCGTGTCATTTCGTGGGTGCCGTATTCCTGTGGCTTTTGTTGTATTTCTGCAGCTCCCCTTGCTGCTGCTTCGTACGATACTGCCACGCTGAAAGCCTTATCTAGCGTCAGCTCTTTCTCTGAGAGTAACCTCTTCTGGGTTCCTTCACTCAGGAGTCCACAGACAAATTTGTCCCGTAAGGTATCTGCCAGTCCTGCTCTGAACTGGCAGTGCTTTGATAGCTTGCGTAGTTCCGTAAGGTAATCAGCATTGCTCTCATTTTTATGCTGATTTCTCCTGTGGAATTTAAATCTTTCTGCTATCAGCAGTGGTGTAGGATTTAGGTGTTCCTGTAGGATAGCAACAATTTCGTTAAAACTTTTCGCCTTCGGTTTGGCTGGAGTAATCAGGTCCCGCAATAGGCCGTACATTCTTGCGCCCATTAAATTTAGCAATACCGATGCCTTTTTCTCATCGGCTATTTCGTTTGCCTCGCAATATACCTCGACTCTTTCCACATACGTGGTCCAGTCTTCTATTGCATTATCGAAGGCAGTGATATCGCCAGTCTTTGGCATCTTGAAAATCTAAGATGGCGCCTCCCGCGCTTTTCCTTCTTCCCCGCCGAGTTAAGATGGCGCCTCCTGCGCTTTCCTGCCACTGCCGCTGCTGCCAACGCTGTTGCTGGCGATTATATTTATTTTACTATCCTGTAATGGTGACGCCCTATGGTCTTCGCGCCTCCCCGATCGCTGCTGCCAACGCCACTCGCCACTGTATTTTTATTTTTCTATCTCGCTGCAATATTTGCTCCGTTAATTGAAGAACCATTCCCGTCATGGAGCGGACCCTCTGGGACACTTCCCTCCCTCTTCTTAGGTCCGAACGCTGCCAGGCTTCGAAGCACCGGCCGCGCCCTGTGTGCTCCACCCTCTCTCTCTCTCTTTGCTTCCTGACTCGCTGCCCGGCCCCGTTGCAGAGCCACCCGATTGAGCTCTAGCCCACCGCAGTCCAGGAAGGATCAGTGCACTACCTGCCACCAGCCCGATTAGCTGGGAAACCACAGACTGGAGAACCAAGCCTGGCTCTCGACAGTCTCTCCTGCAATTTTTCAATTCGATGATTTGGAGGGCGGTTGCCCACGGTCGACGCCCGTTTCTCGAGTTTCTTTGGATTATTATTTTTTTCTTTCTTCTGGCTCCGACCTTCAATAACGTCGTCTGAGGTGCTGCCGAGTTGCAGGTAAGTTCGTTTCTTACTCGTCGCCAGTATTATGTCCGTGTATAATTGAGACACGGACTGCAGGAGTTGATTATAACAAGTCTTTACTGAATGGAGACAACCTGGAAACTGAAACTACAGAAGCCTGCTAGAGCCTTTTATACAGGGGTGGTCACTGCCGGTACTGCAGTCTGAGACCAGTTATTCCCTTAAAGGTACATACACAACACCTCCCAGTTCCCCTCCAAGTCACACACCATCCTGACTTAGAAGTATATCACCAATCCTTCATCATCACTGGGTCAAAATCCACGAACTCTCTGCCTAACAGCACTGTGGGAGTTCCTTCACCACACGGACTACAGGGGTTCACCAACTTCTCAAGGGCAATTAGGGATGGGCAATAAATGCTGATTTTGCCAGCAACGCCCACATCCCATAAACAAATTAAAAAAAAGATATGTTTGCACCTATTCCAAAGACTGTCCAAAATCATTCATAATTTGACGGCTTTCCGCCACCTTGACTGGGACTGCTGTGTTGCACACCCTAGATTTCTGATTGGATGCAACAACTCAATAATATCACCAGCTACTTTTTAGATGCCTACCAACGAGAGGTTGAAGCTGGAGCGGGGAGTGGGTGCCACCACCATATTACGTGATAACACCAGAAGTTAAGGAAATAAGAAAATCAGCATCTAGGGCAGAGTGAAAGAACCTGGCATGGTTGGAATGATTGGCTTGGTGCAGGAAAGGACTCTGGGTAGCAAGGAATGACTATTTCATCTGTTAAGGAAAAATTGGAAAAATATTTGAAGCAGAGAAAGATACAAGGCAATGGGGGGATCGCAGGCCAGTGGGATTAATTTTGGATTGCTCTAGCAAAGAGACAGCACAAATGCGATGGGACAAATGGCCTCCTTCTGTGTTGTAAACTTCTATCTACAGCACTTACACATTTCATTCTTAAAGGGACAAACAAATAGATTCTATTTTACTGTTATAATGTTCCGGTCATAAAACAGGGCATCCTCAAAGTGCCACATTAGTATATATATATTTCCTACCTGTTTTGAGGCACTTTGTACAAAACACCAACTAAACCACAGCAAAACAGTCTTACAAAAATTATACAAACGGTGAAATTCGAACCATTTTCTGCTGTATTTTTTGATCTGGCCTCTCCCAAAAGGGAGTATCCAAACAACTGTTAATCTAGCGGAATTGCTAACAGTAACATAAATTAACCTCTACTTGGCCTCAGAAAGTGCCTCTTTAGCCTAGTTACCCACAGTGACAGGTCAGGCCACAGACAGCTCCATCTTGGCAGCTAAGCACGACAATCATGTTCCAGGCCCCAGGCTACCTGTGAGCAGTGCCAGAGGAGTTGAACTATTTTGGACTGGTCTGAATTCAAGTAAATGCCTCCTCAAAAAATATCCCTGACCAGGCTTTTACCTTCCGTAACCACTCCCCAACAATACTTAGTTATGTGAAAAGTGCTTCATTAATATAAGCTGTTGTATAGATAACCAAATATCGGCCATTCAGGGTTCCAATTTGCTTCACTGTTCATTCCGAATAAGCATGTGATAAAATAGATTTACTTTTTTTCCACCTCCTCAGGTTTGCAATAACAAGATTTAAGTTTAAAAAAAATTATATTTGTTACCTTTAACAGTTATTAGTGTAATAGTTGTCTGCTTTCTTGCATTTTGATTCTTAAAATAACAAGCAAAGTCTCCAGCATCTTCAAACAATACTGGTTCAATTTGAAGAGGAAAGCTTTTCCCATCAAAGCAAATCACAGATGGTTTCATCCGATTCCCAAAGTCTGGAATGTTTACAGTAATGTTTCCACCTCGGATAGCAGATGCTATTTGTTTATTTTCTTGATCAGAACTTTGCGATTTCCAATTCCATACAGCTTTTTTATACTTTAATGTACTTTTACAAATCAGGTTGAGCACACAGTCATCAGCTCTTGATCTGTACAATATATAATGGCCCAGAAATTCGGGTCCCAACGCGTGAGTAAGCACGGAGTACTCACGCGTGGACCCGATGGAGGTGCCAGTTTCTTGCATGCACTACGCATGCGCGGGAATCCGGCATTTCCGATCCTCTGAACGAAGGGGTTCAGAGGTGGAACGCGTGCGCGCGGGAGTCTGCGCATGCGCGTTGAACTTCCTTTTTTTTTTACAGGTTTGCCCGTGCGTGAAGGCCTCTACTTTTTACACATCTAAAAACCAGGCATAAGGACTTCATTTTAAAAGGTAAGTGGTCAATTAATTAAAATTAGAACATTTTTTCCACAGGTTTATTATTTTTAAATACTTTAAAGTAAGGTAAGTGTATTTTTAGCCCCGTTTTTTAATAAAATTATTTTTTTCAAAAATTTAAATTATTGTTTAAAATAGTTATTTAATGTTAT
Source organism: Somniosus microcephalus (assembly GCF_052327205.1). Classification (NCBI taxonomy): domain Eukaryota; kingdom Metazoa; phylum Chordata; class Chondrichthyes; order Squaliformes; family Somniosidae; genus Somniosus; species Somniosus microcephalus. The sequence goes on along the minus strand of NC_140994.1, from coordinate 220,162,162 downwards.
TTATAGTTTATTTAAATAGTGTGATTTTTTTTCACATTTATTTTAAGGTTAAGTACTGTTTTGGGCGCCCGGAGTTTTCATAAGTTTGACAGTTCTTTCTGTCAGTCTCATGAATGGGCTTTTCCCTCCTCCGATTGGTTGCCCGTGGCTCACGTGATCCCAGCGGACGCATCGCACTAAGTACACTGCTGGATCACGCAAGCACAGTGTGCCGGGAGCTGGACCGGGCCACAGACAGGAAATCCACGCAGGGCCAGGCCTCAACTGCCGGCGCGCTAGGTAATTGTAGGTCGGGGGCTTGCACCCGCGGGAAGCCCCCGACATGAATTTCTGGGCCATATAATCTTCAAGTACATCTGTAACAGGGAGTAAGAATTGTAATATTTTCATGTGTTGAACTATCACCATTTCAGTAGAGATCAAAAGCCAACTATTGATCGGAAGTCACATGAACAGGTAGTTGCAAACACCGAACAGAGAGAAATTAAAATTAAAAATTACAGACACGTTTGTGATACACTTGATTAATTAAAGAGTTTTTATTCTAATCAATGCTGTAGAAAATACTGTGTTTCTGATGGCAAGATGTCCTTCAGAAAACAAGTTCATCTATTTACTAATCAGTTTTCCAAGAGGTGATTTTTGCAATTATTCCAGTGTTTATCTTTGCCATTGTTTTTTGACCTTTAAAATTGAGACATTTACATTAAATAAGGGAATCATCACAAAGGAACAATAATTTTCTTTTCTGTTATTGAATAATATCTTCCAATCAATGATCTCTGCAGTAAATCGATAAGGTGCCACATAAATGGTTACTGCACAAGATAAGAGCTCATGGTGTTGGGGGTAATATATTAGCATGGATAGAGGATTGGCTAACTAACAGAAAACAAAGAGTTGGGATAAATGGGTCATTTTCAGGTTGGCAAACTGTAACTAGTGGAGTGCAACAGGGATCAGTGCTGGGGCCTCAACTATTTACAATCTATATTAATGACTTGGATGAAGCGACCGAGTGCACTGTAGCCAAATTTGCTGATGATACAAAGATAGGTGGGAAAGCAAGTTGTGAGGAGGACAGAGTCTGCAAAGGGATATAGATAGGTTAAGTGAGTGGGCAAAAATTTGGCAGATGGAGTATAATGTGGGAAAATGTGAGGTTTCCCACTTTGGTAGGAAGAATAAAAAAGCAAAATATTATTTAAATGGAGAGAGACTAGAGAATGCTGTGGTACAGAAGGATCTGGGTGTCCTCATACATGAAACACAAGAGGTTAGCATGCAGGTACAGCAAGTAATTAGGAAGGCAAATGGAATGTTGGCCTTTATGGCAAGGGGGATGGAGTATAAAAGTAGGGAAGTCTTGCTACAACTATACAGGGCATTGGTGAGACCACACCTGGAGTACTACGAACAGTTTTGGTCTCCTTATTTAAGGAGGGATATATTTGCATTGGAGGCAATTCAGAGAAGATTCACTAGGTTGATTCCTGAGATGAAAGGGTTATCTTATGAGAAAAGGTTGAGCAGGTTGGGCCTATACACATTGGAGTTTAGAAGAATGAGAGGTGATCTTATTGAAACATATAAGATTCTGAGGGGACTAGACAGGGTAGATGCTGAGAGGATGTTTCCCCTTGTGGGTGAATCTAGAACTAGGGGGCATAGTTTCAGAATAAGGGGTCGCCCATTTAAGACGGAGATGAGGAGAAATTTCTTCTCTCAGAGGGTCGTGAATCTTTGGAATTCTCTACCCCAGAGAGCTGTGGTGGCTGTGTCAGTGAATATATTCAAGGTGGAGATAGACATATATTTGAGCTACAGGGGAGTCAAGGGTTATGGGGAACAGGCAGGAAAGTGGAGTTGAGGCCAAGATCAGATCAGCCATGATCTTATTGAATGGCGGGGCAGGCTCGAGGGGCCGAATGGCCGACTCCTGCTCCTATTTCTTATGTTCTTATACTAAATCCCATATATTTTCATTTACATAATAGGCAACATTTTCCCAAACTAAATTTATCTACATTGAAACTGCAGATATTCTTCATATTAATTAATGTTCATTTTTTACTTCAAATGACATTGATTAAAGCAGTATTGTACTGCATTGGGACGCAAACTGCCCACAGCCTCTCACTCATGAGTTCCTGTTCCTACTTTAGCCACCTGAGGGACATTTCATCAAATGAGATGGATGTAAAGTCAGATGATGACTGAACTCTAGATATGTACCTTTGATGTCGGGAAAACCGAAGCCATTGCCTTTGGTTCACGTCACAAACTCCATTCCCTTGCCACTGATTCGATCCCGCTCCCTGGCAACTGTCTGAGGCTGTCCAATTCTGTTAGCAACCTTGGTGTCATATTTGATCACAAAGTGAGCTTCCTACCTCATATCCGTTCCATCACTAAGACCGCCCATTTCCACCTTTGTAACATCATCTCCCTCAACTTATCTGCTGACAAAACTCTCATCTATGCCTTTATTACCTCTAGACTTGACTATTTCAAAGCACTCCTGGTCGGCCTCTCTAGTTTAACTCTTCATAAACTTGAGGTCATCCAAAACTCTGCCGCTCCTGTCCTAACTCGCACCATCCCGTTCACCCATCACCCCTGTGATCGCTGACCTACATTGGCTCCCAGTTAAGCAACGCCTCAATTTTAAAATTCTCATCCTTGTTTTCAACTCCCTCCAAGGCCTTGCCCCTCCCTATCTCTGTAATTTCCTCCAGCCCTATAATCCCCCTAGACTTCTGTGCTCCACCTATTCTGGCGTTTTGAACATTCCCAATTTTAGATCTCCACCATTGGCGGTCGTGCCTTCAGCTGCCTAGGTCCTAAGCTCGGGAATTGCCTCCTTAAATTTCTCCGCCTCTCCACTTCTCTTCCCTCCTTTAAGACGCTCCTTAAAACCTAGCTCTGTGACCAAACTTTTGGTCATCTGGCCTAACATCTCTTTATATGGCTCGGTGTATTTTTTTTTATAACGCTCCTGTGAAGCGCCTTGGGACATTTTATTATTTTAAAGGCACTACAGGAAACTCTTTTTTATCCGGCACCGACGGGACCGGCGTGGTGTCGGTTGATCAAAAAGTCCGGATTACAGAGAGGTATACTTACCAAGGTCCGAGAGCCCCATACATGGCCACAGGTGCAGGAGTCCCGATTACACGGCACTTGTGCAGGAGTCCCGGTTACACGGTCACAGATCCAGGAGTCCCTGTTGCACGGCCACGGGTGCAGGAATCCCGGTTACATGGCCACAGATCCAGGAACCCCGGTTACACGGCCACTAATATATAGTAAAACTTCCCTGAACCTACTCCTGAATTTTGCTGGTTAAAAGAGATAATCCTGCAGTATATATAAATATAAGTTGCTGTTATTGTTGAAAGAGTTGTGTGGGCTAATATGAAGGGTGGATATTAATTAAAGAATAGAAATAACATTTAAAAATTATGGCAATATTTTGTCTAAGTGATTGTATTTATACTCACAGGTCTTTACTGTTAGATTGTTCAGTACGGAATATTCAACTCTACTGTTTTTCTGTACTATACATTTGTACTGTCCTACATCATCCTCTGCAACACTTCGAATCATTAGATACCGCGTATTATTGATGTGAAGCTGATCAATATTCTTTCTTTTGTGTTGTTGCAGAGACACCTCTCGCTGCCATTGAAGACTCATTGCATCTGAGAGTTTGGAAATGGTACAAATGAATGAAACATCCATGCCTGGAGTGGCTGATTGCCATGTATTTGGCACAACTATAAAAATCAAGAACACACGTTATTTTCACAACTAAGAACATAGATGCCCTGGACTTGATTTTAACAGCTCTGAGGAGGCAGGTTTGGAGGCGTGTCAGCTGGTAAAATCAGAAAAAATGGCTTCAGACACCCAACCCGCATCCATCACAGGATGGTATGTTGCCTCCCTGGTTCCAGGGTCAAGGGTGTCACTGAACAGCTGCAGGGCATTCTGAGGGGGGAGGGTGAACAGCCAAAGGTCATGGTCCATATCAGTACCAAAGACATAGGTAGGAAGAGGGATGAGGTCCTGCAGGCAGAGTTTAGGGAGCTAGGAAAGAGGTTAAAAAGCAGGACCTCAAAGGTAGTAATCTACTGCCAGTGCCACGTGCTAGTGAGTACAGAAATAGGAAGATAGAGCAGATGAATGCGTGGCTGGAGAGATGGTGTAGGAGGGAGGGCTTTAGATTCCTGAGGAATTGGAACTGTTTCTGGGGGAGGTGGGACCTTTACAAGCCAGACAGGTTTCACCTCAACAGGAACGGGATGAACATCCTCATGGGAGGGTATGCTAGTGCTGTTGGGGAGGGTTTAAACTAGCTTGGCAGGGGGATGGGAACCTATATAGAGTCAATAGGGAGGGAAGAAAAACTGGCATTGGAAAAAAAACGTAGAAAGTAAATTGGAAGGACAGAGGAATCAAGGGCTAGATAGTAGTCAACAAGGATGTTTGCCTGTCCTAAATGGTATATACTTCAATGCAAGGAGTATAGCGAACAAGGAGCATGTGCTGAGGGCACAGGTAGATACTTGGGACTATGATATTATAGCTATTACAGAGACATGGCTGAAAGAGGGGCATGTATGGTTACAGGATTTTCAGATGGGATAGAGGGGGAGGTAAAAAGGGAGGGGGTTCAGGGTTTTGATTAAAGAAACTATTACAGCTGTGAAGAGGGATGATATGTTGGAGGGATCATCAAACGAGGCCATATGGGTCGAATTGAAAACAAAAAAGGGGCGATCACACTGCTGGGAGTGTACTACAGACCCCCAAGCAGTGAGAGGGAGATAGAAGAACAAATATGTAGACACATTTCTGAGAAGTGCAAAAATTATAGGGCAGTAATAATAGGGGATTTCAACTACCCCAATATTAACTGGGATAAAATTAGTGTGAAGGGTATAGAAGGTGCGGAATTCCTAAAATGCATCCAATCCAGGAGAACTTTCTTAGTCAGTATGTAGCAAGCCCAACAAGGGAGGGGGCGGTTCTGGACTTATTTTTAGGGAATGAAGCTGGGCAGGTAGAAGGCGTATCAGTGGGGGAGCATTTTGGTGCTAGTGACCATAATTCTGTTAGATTTAAGGTAGTTATGGAAAAGGACAAGGATAGACCAGGAATAAAAATTCTAAATTGGGGAAAAGCAAATTTTGATAAGCTCAGAGGGGATTTAGCCATAGTGGACTGGAAACAGCTACTTGAAGGTAAATCAGTGTCAGAGCAGTGGGAGGCATTCAAGGAGGAGATCCGGAGGGTTCAGACCAAACATGTGCCCTTAAAGAAAAAAGGTGGGACTAACAAATCTAGAGCCCCCTGGGTGTCTAGGGACATACAGGGTAGGATAAAGAAAAAAAGGGGGGCGTATGACAGATACCGAGGGCTAAATACTCCAGAATCTTAAGAGGAGTACAGAAAGTGCAGGGCTACAATTAAAAATGATATTAGGAAAGCAAAGAGAGAGCATGAAAAATTCTTGGCAAGTAAAATCAAGGAAAACCCAAAGATGTTTTATAAATATATTAAGAGTAAGAGGATAACTAAATAAAGGGTAGGGCCTATTAGAGATCATGAGGGTAATCTGTGCGTGGAGGCGGGAGACGTCGGTAGGGTTCTTAATGAATACTTTGCATCTGTTTTCACAAAGGAGAGGGGCGAAGCAGACTTTGCTATTGGGGGGAGGAATGTGAAATATTAGATGAAATAAACATAGTGAGAGAGGAAGTATTAACGGGCTTAGCAGCTTTAAAAGTGGATAAATCCCCAGGCCCGGATGAAATGTATCCCAAGCTGTTAAGCGAAGCAAAAGAGGAAATAGCAGAGGCCCTGACCATCATTTTTCAGTCCTCTCTGGCTTCAGGTGTGGTGCCAGAGAACTGGAGGACAGGTAATGTGGTACCCTTGTTTAAAGAGGGAGAAAAGGATAGACCAAGTAATTACAGGCCAGTAAGTCTAACCTCGATGGTGGGAAAATTATTGGAAAGAATTCTGAAGGACAGGATAAATCTTCATTTAGAAAGAGACGGATTTAATGAGATCATGGCTGATCATCCAAATTCAGTACCCTGTCCCAGCTTTCTCCCCATATCCCTTGATCCCGTTAGCCTTAAGAAATATATCTAACTCCTTCTTGAAAATATTTAATGAATTGGCCTCAACTGCCTTCTGTGGTGGAGAATTCCACAGGCTCACCATTCTCTGGGTGAAGAAATTCCTCCTCATCTCAGTCCTAAATGGCTTACCCCTTATCCTTAGAATGTGGCCCCTGGTTCTGGACCCCCCACCCCCACCCCCGCCATCGGGAACATCCTTCCTGCATCTAGTCTGTCTAGTCCTGTTAGAATTTTATAAGTTACAATGAGATCCCCTCTCATTCTTCTAAACTCTAGCGAATATAAGCCTAATCGACCCAATCTCTCCTCATACATCATTCCTGCCATCCCAGGTATCAGTCTGGTGAATCTTCGCTGCACTCTCTATATGGCAAGAACATCCTTCCTCAGATAAGGTGACCAAAACTGCACACAATACCCAAGGTGTGGTCTGACCAAGGCCCTGTACAACTGCAGCAAGACATCCTTGCTCCTGTACTCAAATCCTCTCGCTATGAAGGCCAGCATACCATTTGCATTCTTAACCACCTGCTGCACCTGCATGCTTACCTTCAGCGACTGGTGCACAAGGACACCCAGGTCTCATTGCACTTCCCCTTCTCCCAATCTATTGCCGTTCAGATAATAATCTGCCTTCCTGTTTTTGCCACCAAAGTGGATAACCTCGCATTTATCCACATTATAATTCATCTGCCATGCATCTGCCTAATCACCCAACCTGTCCAAATCATACTGGAGTTTCTTGGCATCCTCCTCACAGCACACACGCCCACCCAGCTGTGTGTCATCTGCAAACTTGGAGCTATTACATCTAGTTCCCTAGTCTAGGTCATTAATATATATTATGAATAGCTGGGGTCCTAGCACCGATCCCTGCAGTGCCCCACTAGTCACTGCCTGCCACTTGGAAAAAGACCCGTTTATTCCAACTCTTTACTTCCTGTCTGCCAACCAGTTCTCTATCCAAGTCAGTGCCTTACCCCCAATCCCATGTGCTTTAACTTTACACGCTAATCTCTTATACGGGACCTTATCGAAAGCCTTCTGAAAGTCCAAATACACCACATCCACTGGTTCTCCCTTATCTATTCTACCAGTTACATTCTCAAAAAATTCCAATAGATTAGTCAAGCACGATTTACCTTTTGTAAATCCATGTTGACTTTGTCCGATCCTGTCACTGTTTTCCAAGTGCTCTGCTATGACATCTTTTATAATGAACTCTAGCATTTTTCCCACTACCGATGTCAGGCTTACCGGTCTATAATTCCCCGTTTTCTCTCTACCACATTTTTTGAATAGTGGGGTAACATTAGCTACCCTCCAATCCATGGGAATTGTTCCAGAGTCTATAGAATTTTGGAAGATGACCAGCAATACATCTACTACTTCTAGGGCCACTTCCTGAAGGACCCTAGGGTGTAGATTAGCAGGCCCTGAGGATTTATCAGGCTTCAAATTCGTCAATTTCCCTAACACCATTTCCCTACAAATACTGATTTCATTCAGTTCCTCCCTCTCATTAGAACCTATGTTCCCTGACATCTCTGGGAGGTTATTTGTGTCCTCCTTTGTGAAGACAGAACCAAAGTATGTATTTAATTGGTCTGCCATTTCTTTGTTCCCCATTATAAATTCCCCTGATTCTGACTGCAAGGGACCTATGCTTGACTTCACCAATGTTTTTCTCTTCACATATCTATAGAAGCTTTTACAGTCAGTTTTTACGGCCCTGCAAGCTTACTCTCATAATTTAACCCTTTGTCCTCCTTTGTTGAATCCTAAATTGCTCCCAATTCTCAAGTTTGCTGCTTTTTCTGGCCCAATTATATGTCTTCTCCTTCGATCTTATGCTATCCCTAATTTCCCTTGTTAGCCACGGTTGAGTCACCTTTTTTGTTTTAATTTATGACAAACATGGATGAACAAATTCTGTAGTTCATCCATGCGATCTTTAAATGTTTGCCATTGCCTATCCACCGTCAACCCTTTAAGTAACGTTCCCCAATCCATCCTAGTAAACTCGCGCCTCATACCATCGTAGTTTCCTTTATTTAAATTCAGGACCCTAGTCTCAGAGTCAAATACTTCACTCTCCATCTTAATGAAGAATTCTATCATACTATGATCACTCCGCCCCAAGGGGCCTCGCAAAACAAGATTGCTAATTAATCCTTTCTTATGACATAATACCCAGCCTAAGATGGCCTGATCTCTAGTTGCTTCCTCGACATATTGGTCCAGGAAACCATCCCGTATACACTCCAGGAATTCCTCCTCTACGGTATTGTTACTAATTTGGTTAGCTCAATCTATATGTAGATTAAAGTCACCCATAATAACTGCTGTGCCCTTATTGCGCGCGTCTCTAATTTCCCATTTAATGCCATCCCCAAACTCAGCATTACTGTTTGGGGTCTGTATACAACTCCCACTAATGTTTTCTGCCCCTTGGTATTTCTCAGCTCTACCCTTACAGATTCCACATCATCAGAGCTAATATATTTCCTTACTATTGTGTTAATCTCCTCTTTAACCAGCAATGCTACCCCACCTCCTTTTCCTTTTTGCCTGTCTTTCCTGAATATTGAATACCCCTGGATGTTGAATTCCCAGCCTTGGTCACCCTGGAGTATGTCTCCGTAATCCCAATTATATCATATCCATTTACATCTATTTGTGCAGCTAATTCATCCACCTTATTATGAATGCTCCTCGCATTAAGACACAAAGCCTTCAGCCTTGTTTTTTTAACACTCTTAGACCTTTTAGAATTATTATTTACAGTGGCCATGTTTGAATTAAACCCTTGATTTCTCTGACTGCCACTTTTGCTTTTCTCCTTCCTGTCTTTTGCTTCTATATTGCTTCCCTTTCCTCTGTCTCCCTGCACAGGTTTTCAAACCCCTGCCATTTTAGTTTAAACCCTCCCCAACAGCACTAGCAAACACTCTCCCTAGGACATCGGTCCCGGTCCTGCCCAGGTGCAAACCGTCCAGTTTGCACTGGTCCCACCTCCCCCAGAACCGGTTCCAATGTCCCAGGAATTTGAATCCTTCCCCCTTGCACCATTCCTCTAGCCAAGTATTCATCTGAAATATCCTTCTACTTCTACTCTGACTAGCACGTGGCACTGGTAGCAATCCTGAGATTACTACCTTTGAGGTCCTATTTTGTAATTTACCTCCTAACTCCCTATATTCAGCTTTTAGGATCTCATCCCGGTTTTTACCTATATTGTTGGTACTTATATGCACCACGACAACTGGCTGTTCACCCACCCCCTCCAGAATGCCCTGGATGAATGTTCTTAATGAATACTTTGCATCTGTTTTCACAAAGGAGGGCCGAAGCAGACATTGCTATCGGGGGGATGAGTGTGAAATATTAGATGAAATAAACATAGTGAGAGAGGAATTATTCAGGGGTTTAGCAGCTTTAAAAGCAGATAAATCCCCAGGCCCAGATGAAATGTATCTGAGGCTGTTAAGCGAAGCAAAAGAGGAAATAGCAGAGGCCCTGACCATCATTTTTCAATCCTCTCTGGCTTCAGGTGTGGTGCCGGAGGACTGGAGGACAGCTAATGTGGTACCCTTGTTTAAAAAGGGAGAAAAGGATAGGCTGAGTAATTATAAGCCAGTCAGCCTAACCTCGGTGGTGGGAGAATTATTGGAAAGAATTCTGAAGGACAGGATAAATCTTCATTTAGAAAGACACAGACTAATCAAGGATAGTCAGCACGGATTTGTTAAGGGAAGGTCGTGTCTGACAATCTTGATTGAATTTTTTGAGGAGGTAACAAGGAGAGTAGATGAGGATAGTGCATTTGATGTAGTGTTTATGGACTTTAGCAAGGCTTTTGATAAGGTTCCACATGGCAGACTGGTCACGAAGTTAAAAGCCCATGGGATCCAGGGCAAAGTGCCAAGTTGGCATCAAAACTGTCTTTGAGGCAGGAAGCAGAGGGTAATGGTTGATGGGTGTTTTTGTGACTGGAATGCTGTTTCCAGTGGGGTTCCGCAGGATTCAGTACTAGGTCCCTTGCTTTTTGTGGTATATATCAATGATCTAGACGTGAATATAGGGGGTATGATTAAGAAGTTTGCAGATGATACTAAAATCAGCTGTGTGGTTGATACTGAAGAAGGAAGTTGTAGACAGCAGGAAGATATCAATAAATTGGTCAGGTGGGCAGAACAGTGGCAAATGGAATTCAATCCGGAGAAGTGTGAGGTAATGCATGTGGGGAGGGTTAACAGGAAAGGGAATACACATTAAATGGTAGGACACTGAGTAGTGTAGAGGAACAAAGGGACCTTGGAGTGCATGTCCACAGATTCCTGAAGGTAGCAGGCCAGGTAGATAAGGTGGTCAAGAAGGCATACGGAATGCTTGCCTTTATTAGCCATGGCATAGAATACAAGAGCAGAGGGATTATGCTTCAACTATATAAAACACTAGTTAGGCCTCAGCTAGATTACTGCGTGCAGTTCTGGTCACCACATTACAGGAAAGATGTGATTGCACTAGAGAGGGTACAGAGGAGATTTACAAGGATGTTGCCAGGAGTAGAGAATCTTAGCTATGAGGAAAGACTGGATAGGCTGGGTCTGTTTCCCTTGGAACAGAGGAGGCTGAGGGGAGACCTTATTGAGGTGTATAAAATTATGAGGGGCATAGATAAAGTGGATAGAAAGGACCTATTTCCCTTAATAGAATAAAACAAAAAGGGTGACTCAACCGTGGCTAACAAGGGAAATTAGGGATAGCATAAGATCCAAGGAGAGGGCATATAAATTGGCCAGAAAAAGCGGTAACCCTGAGGATTGGGAGCAGTTTAGGATTCAACAAAGGAGGACAAAGGGGTTAATTAAGAAGGGGACAATAGAATATGAAAGTAAGCTTACAGGGAACATAAAAACTGACTGTAAGAGCTTTTATAGATATGTGAAGAGAAAAAGATTAGTGAAATCAAGTGTAGGTCCCTTGCAGTCAGAAGCAGGGGAAGTTATAATGGGGAACAAAGAAATGGCAGACCAATTAAATGCATATTTTGGTTCTGTCTTCACAAAGGAGGACAGAAATAACCTCCCAGAGATGTTGGAGAACATATGGTCTGATGAGAGGGAGGAACTGAAAGAAATCAATATTTGTAGGGAAATGGTGTTGGGGAAATTGACGGGATTGAAGGCTGATAAATCCCCAGGGCCTGATAATCTACATCCTAGGGTACTTAAGGAAGTGGCCCTAGAAATAGTAGATGCATTGCTGATCATCTTCCAAAATTCACTGGAATCTGGAACTGTACCCATGGATTGGAGGGTAGCTAATGTTACCCCACTATTCAAAAAGGGTGGTAGAGAGAAAGCGTGGAATTACAGACCGGTAAGCCTGACATCGGTAGTGGGGAAAATGCTAGAGTCCATTATAAAGGATGTAATAGCTGAGCACTTGGAAAACAGTGACAGGATCGGACAAAGTCAACATGGATTTACAAAAGGTAAATCGTGCTTGACTAATCTACTGGAATTTTTTGAGGATGTAACTCGGAAAATAAATAAGGGAGAACCAGTAGATGTGGTGTATTTGGACTTTCAAAAGGCTTTCGATAAGGTCCCGCATAAGAGGTTAGCGTGTAAAGTTAAGGCACATGGGATTGGGGGCAAGGTATTGACTTGGATAGAGAACTGGTTGGCGGACAGAAAGCAGAGAGTAGGAATTAACGGGTCTTTTTCCGAGTGGCAGGCAGTGGCTAGTGGGGTACCGCAGGGATCGGTCCTTGGACCCCAGCTATTCACAATATACATTAATGATCAAGATAAGGGAACTAGATGTAATATCTCCAAGTTTGCAGACGACACAAAGCTGGGTGGGCATGTGTGCTGTGAGGAGGATACCGAGAAACTCCAGGATGATTTGGACAGGTTGGGTGATTGGGCAGAAGCGTGGCAGATGCAATATACGTGGATAAATGCGAGGTTATCCACTTTGGTGTCAAAAACAGAAAGGCAGACTATTATCTGAATGGCAATAGATTGGGAGAAGGGAAAGTGCAACGAGACCTAGGTGTCCTTGTGCACCAGTCGCTGAAGGTAAGCATGCAGGTGCAGCAGGCAGTGAAGAAGGCAAATGGTATGTTGGCCTTCATAGCAAAAGGGTTTGAGTACAGGAGCAAGGATGTCCTGCTGCAATTGTACAGGGCCTTGGTGAGACCACACCTTGAGTACTGTGTGCAGTTTTGGTTGCCTTATCTGAGGAAGGATGTTCTTGCCATGGAAGGAGTTCAGCGAAGATTCACAAGGCTGATCCCTGGGATGGCAGGAATGACGTATGAGGTGAGATTGGGTCGATTGGGCTTATACTCGCTGGAGTTTAGAAGAATGAGAGGGGATCTCATCGAAACTTATAAAATTCTGACAGGTCTGGACAAACTACATGCAGGTAGAATGTTCCCGATGGTTGGAGAGTCCAGAACCAGGGGTCATAGTCTAAGGATAAGGGGTAAGCCATTTAGGACAGAGATGAGGAAGAATTTCTTCACCCAGAGAGTGGTGAACCTGTGGAATTCTCTACCACAGAAGGCGGTTGAGGCCATTCTTTAAATATATTCAAGAAGGAGTTAGATATATTTCTTAGAGCTAAAGGTATCAAAGGATATGGGGAGAAGGCAGGTACGGGGTACTGAGTTTGGATGATCAGCCATGATCTCATCGAATGGCGGAGCAGGCTCGAGGGGCCGAATGGCCTACTCCTGCTCCTATCTTCTATGTTTCATGTTCTATGTTTCAGAGGGGTCAAAGGCTAGGGGGCACAGATTTAAAGTAATTGGTGGAAGGTTTAGAGGGGATTTGAGGGGAAATTTCTTCACCCAGAGGGTTGTGGGGGTCTGAAACTCACTGCCTGAAAGGGTGGTAGAGGCAGGAACCCTAACCACATTTAAAAAGTACATGGATGTGCACTTCGGATGCTCTAACCTGCAGGGCTACGGACCAAGAGCTCAGAAGTGGGATTAGGCTGGATAGCTGTTTGTTAGCCGGCGCGGACATGATGGGCCGAAATGGCCTCCTTCCGTGCTGTTACTTTCTATTATTCTATGATTCCATCCCTGCGATTTTTGTGAGTGTCTGTTCAGCTGCTCCCAAACTGAACTGACTCCAACCGGTGGAACAGGTAGTTAAGGCAGTTAAGAGCCTGTTAACTGCCTTGATAATCCTATTTTGACAGAGGTTTCCCATTTTCCTGCCTCTGGCTCCTGTTTCCCGTCTTGTCAGAAACAGTCCTGCTGCAAGGAGACGAATTGGTGGAGGACATGATCTGTTGTCATTATTGGTGCAGAACTTTAAAAGCGCTCCTGTAACCTGGCTGGCATTCAAGTGCAACAACTTTGTTGTTGGAGGTTTGGGATAAGATTTTGCAAATCTACTGACCTTGTGACTGGTCAAGCTGACACACATCTGCTGTTTGAACTGATTGGGAATAATTTCAGGCCACTTTGTGTGTGCGCTTGCAAGCTTCTTGCCTCAACTGAAATCTATAACAACGGGATGGGATCCATTTACATCCTCTCATCCTGGTCGTCAGATTTAGGAAGAGCTGCGTGGCTTAGTGCTGCCGGATGAACAAGTGGCTCAGCATACAGCCTCTTTGGAGGAAGATGAAGAGGATGAGGAAGAGGATGAGGAGGAGGACGAGGAGGAGGACGGGGAGTGACGCCATGAGGGGCCGGATGTGGCCAATCCAGCAGCAGGCGACCACATTGCTGGTCGTCAGGCAAGGGATGATCTCATCCATGCCAGATTCGCGTAACCTTACGCTTCAACCACAGGTGGCTGGCACATGGAGATGAATATACGTCTGAAAGTCTCAAAACCCCAGGCATCATCTGTCCAATAACAGGTGGTTTGCACTTAGTGTCATCACCAACATTCTACATGGAAATGACTCTGAGCCCTCACTCTTGAACTTCCATTTCCCAGAACACAGAGGCCACACTTTAGGTGATCTCAGCAGATCATTAAACCTTTTTCCACATTAAACCCATGTGCGTCTGCACACAGACCTCAAGCTCAACTCGCCAGCAATTTGCAGCCAAGCTGCCTTGGTTTGCTGAGGAGGTCTCCTCCTTCCGTTTCCAGGGAAGAGGAGTTCCTGACATCCTCTAACTCCCTCAACAAGATCATGGAGAGAGCGCTCATTGAACTTGGGTGCAGCCTTAGTTATTGGGGCTGCCGTTCCTGCAGCAGCCAGCACCTTTGAGAGAAAAAAAGCATCAATATTACTAAGCCAATGATTGGAACAAATCTGGCATCTTTTTCATTTCATAATCAGATAATAAATTGATATATGAAAATATAAATATCTTTCTGGAATAATATGAACAGCAATTTCATTCATTAAATTTTGTTCATAACAGACGCTGTTAACTCCCCTTTCCATATAATACAGCACCAATCCATCCCATTGACATTTTTCCCAAAGGGGACATGGCCCCTTTAAATTTTCTTTCAAACAATGCGTCATCAGAGGTGAGAAACTAACAGCCTCCAAGCAATTGCCTGGAGGGACCCGCACGTTGGCCGTAACGAGGCCATTCAAGGCAAAATCGTAAGCTCTGGGGGGCGGCAGCCGGGAGCAGGTCGGAAAGCCTCCGAGCAGCGGACCCACACTCAACCCGCCTCCATTCATAAAATCGTGGCCACTGTGTCTGATCTACAGTATATTGGTAGCTTTCAGTGGAAAGTTAACACAACAGGTTAATAGTTTCTGGCTTTGGCAACGCAAAACATTTGCTGAGATTCTGTAATACTGGTTGCTCTAAAATATTTATCAATCACTGCAATAACAAATTACAATGAGTAAAGAAATCAAGTAAGAATTCTTTGGCTTGTTTCCCATTTA
Organism: Somniosus microcephalus; assembly: GCF_052327205.1. Classification (NCBI taxonomy): domain Eukaryota; kingdom Metazoa; phylum Chordata; class Chondrichthyes; order Squaliformes; family Somniosidae; genus Somniosus; species Somniosus microcephalus. Next base: position 220,147,109 of record NC_140994.1, on the reverse strand, counting down.
ATTGTGGGTTTCTCTCACAATATCATATTCTAAAGCATCTCTGCAAGCCTCACGCACTGCCAGTCTGTAATTACTTATTGAAAACTTTGGCCGTGATTTTAATAAAGGAGGCGGGAAGGGGGCGGGTCAGCTGATTTTTGGGTTCCAGTCCCGCCCCCAGCTGCCTCCGCTCTGCAGATGTGATTTTTCCTTGATTGGCCTTGTTGAGCCTGCCCTGCGGGCTTACTGTCATCTGCCGGTATCCTTAAAGGGACCATGCACAATTTTATTTTGGCAGTTGATTTTTCAGTTTTTGATAGCATTGAGGTACTGAAAACACTGACAATCACTGCACAAAGGTGAACTCTTGCACCCAGGCTCTCCAGTGACTCCCTCTGTATGCTTATGGAGGGAGTCACAGTACGCAGGTAGGTTCTCTTCCCTTCCAAGGGCGGAAGAGACCTCCCCAGGACACCAACTTACCTTGCACCTCCACCCAACCCTCTCTAGCTACTTTGTCACTTCCCCATCTCACTAGCCACCCCTCACACTCACCCTCATTCTACTGCAAGTATACCAACTAACAACACACAAGGATGTGCATTTGAGAGGTTTAGCCAATATCCATGTGAAGTTTCTGGTAATGTGTTGTCATACAGTGACATCTCTTTTTCAAAAAGTGCCCATTGTTGGACAGATCTGAGCAAACATTGAGAAGTGTCTTACTGAGTTCCAGTTGTTCAGTCATAACTCCCCCCCCCACCACCCCACCGCCCTGCTATAGTGTTGTGCGTGCATGGAATGGCTTGGACATTAAAGGGATGTTTCATGGTGCTGGTATGGAATGGTGTCAACCTGGCGCATCATGTGGCAGCCAAGGTTTACAGCATCAAGTGAAGAAAGTCTGGCCATGGTGATGCCATCACTGGCCTCCTGGCCAGCAATTTTGTCAGGGGTTAATGCCCTGTGTCCAGTGCAGCATCAGGTGATGAACATAAGAACATAAGAAATAGGAGCAGGAGTAGGCCAATCGGCTCCTCGAGCCTGCTCCGCCATTCAATAAGATCATGGCTGATCTGATCCTAACCGCCAATCTACTATCACAGAACCATCTCCTGAATCTAACAGAATTAGACACACGAAATAGGAGCAGGATCAGGCTACATGGCCCCTGGGCCCGCTCCGCTACCCACAGGGCCATGTCCGATCCGAACCTAGACTCATGTCCAAATTCCTGCCCGCAAAGGCAAAGGTTGGTGATGTTGGTGTTGGGAATAATTGTGGAAGAATTCGGAGGACCAAGGTATGATTGTTTCATTGGCTCCGATGTTGCTGGAATAGATGGCAGCTGCAGGTGAGATGTCAGAAGCGATCTGTCACTGGTGAGAGAGGTTCTCCCAATGAGGCGGCACTGGACATACAGTTGGATTTAAAAACTTGTAAGCTGAAGAAATCTGTATATGTATTAAAAATGCAGTAACTAACATTTTCTTTGCTCTGAAACTCACCATGTGCAACATGGCATCCTTCACACCACTTCTGGAGCTGTCATCTTTTTACAAACATCAGACCAGACTCACAACATGCCAGGTTGAGCTGGCGTGTTCCCCGAACAGCGGGTTTCTTACCCGCTGTCAATCTTTGCTATTTTGACAGCTGACCAGCCTCCAAACCCGCTCCCTCAGCGTCGGCAAAATTGCGGCCTTTGCTTTGTGGTGTCCCATATAAATAAAGAATCTATTTAAGAAGTGACTATAGAGCAGAGCAGTTAAAAGAAAGACTAATTAAATAGTGCTTTTGTAATATCACTGCTAATATCTACACTAAAAATCCAGCAGGTGCCATTACACTTAAAGGTGAGGCACTTGGCTCACCATGAGTGCAGATTGGAAAATTGCACAGAGTGTGCCACGATTTTCCAACCCATGGTCATGCTGGGCCAGATATCAAGCCAGAAGCATGGACTCAGAAAACCTGTCCTATGAAGTGAACTTCCTCCAATGACTCAGTGGGTAAATGCACTGTGTGGTGTTGTGCTGAGCTACCCAGGGCTAGAATTTCCCAGGTTTGATTCCCAGCCTGTGTTGTGTTAGCTAGAGCGTTGGTCAGTGAAGCAGCAATTCGTCTCAATGCCCTCGAGTCTAGGAAGGGGAAAAAATCAGTTAGGTTACCACACCTGATTGTTATCCAGTGCTGGAAAGTGCAACTGTATGTGAAAGATGGCAATGGGTGAGATTGAATGCAGCTGTGAATTCTCTCTTCCCCATGATAAAATAGGCTCATGTATGAAGAATCACCGGTATCTGTGAAACCATTGTCTAGCATAAGTCATCATCTTCAGGAAAGGAGCAATAAAGAACAAAATTAGAAAATATAAAGCTTCCTGAAAATATTTACTTATATTTTCCATGTTGTATAAAGTACTGACACAATATGTTAAAATTAGCTTGCAGAATATAGTAACCTTTTTACTGTAAGATTAGGGGCTAAAAATTCCAGTGCGCTGAAAAGATGCCGGTGCCACTGCGGGCTACAGTTAATGACCGCCCGAATTAATCGCGCAGGCAGCACCGGTATTTTGGTACTGCCTGCTGTTTAACATTAGTGCAGTGCTAAACTTACCATGTAAAGCTGTTTTTCGGGCGCTACACTCAGCAGGAGGCCCAATGTAATGTGGCTGTAGTGCTCCTGGAGCAAGAGCAGCCTTCTCTTAAAGCAAAGCTGTCATTTTAGAAAGCAGTGCCGGTTCCTTAAAGGGGAACTGCCTTCTAAGATGGAAAAAAAAATCATTTATAAATAGGCAGTTTTTAGCCCTTAGAGCTCAACTACCCTCTGAAAAAAATAAACAGTAAAAATAAGTCCCAAATGGCAATCTTCAGCTCTTAAAGCTGAATTGCCTTCCGCACCTAAAAAAATGCTAAAAGTGCTTCAGCACAAACACAAATGGCTCAACAAGCCAGGGAAGGGGCACCCAGGGTCTCACACACAGCTCTCCAGCTTTGTGCAGGGGGTCAACACTACAGGAGAGGTCCTCTACCCACAGGGGCCAGGTGGCCTTCCAGAAAGAAGGATGTGAGACCAGATCATCAAGCCCATCACTGCCAGCAGTGGCGCACCCAGGACCTGGCTGCAGTGCCCAAAGAAGCTTCATGTCCTCAGGCCAATGGTCAAGGTCAGTGAATGCATCTTCAAAAGCCGTGTCCTACCAACTGCACCACTAGCCTTGTATACTGCTCATTGCACGACTCCCTTACCCCATCACTCACCTACCAATAACCTCTACCAAACACAAGGCGCACCTACCATTCCTAGCTTCACCTCACCCCCTTGGAGGAGACAGTGCTGGTCATTCTTGGCAGGGGTATGGTTGAGCACTTGGCCAGCGGTGGGACTGAAAGGATACAAGACGCTGGTATCCTCATATGTTATCCTCCTTCTCACATGCACCTCTTGCTTGCCCGCCCTCCCATCACCACAACTGAACCCTTGTGCCTTCCTCATTTCAGACACCCAAGAAATGCAGTCTGCCCAGCCAGTGGTTGACCAAGGAGAGGGAGAGGAGAGTGAAGATGAAGAAGAAACACCATCACTCAGTTTGACACTCCCAGCCACCAGCTCCTCAAGGTCGTCCTGCAAGGCCATCTGCAGTGCCCCCCACTGCAAGCCAGCAGCCTTCCACCAGCCATGCTGCAACCACTGGGGTAGCACTGTGTGACATTGGTAAGATAGGCAAAGGCACAATCACTAAGGGGATGCAACAGGGTGATTAATTAATTTCTTGCTGTCATATTTGATGCATATATGGATAAAGTTGGATTGGAAAGTTTGCTTTGTGGTGGCTTTTATTTCAGCATTGTGGCCAAGAGGGCACTGTGATGGTCAATAACAGAGGGAAGGTAAGGCGTATGACAAATGTCAAAAGGGGAATTGGGATTGTGGTCACTGGTAACGCAGGCGGATGATTCCATCCTGAATATCGCAGCCAGAAAGTGGCTGTCTGGGATGCATCCTTCCTTCTGCTTCCTCCTCTTCTGCTTCTTGCTCTTCTATTTCTTCCTCTTCTGCATCTTCCTCTTCCCTCTACGAGCAGGTGTTGGAAATCTGAAATAAAAGTAGAAAATGCTAGAGATACTTAGCAGGTCGGGCAGCATCTCGACCTGAGGCATGAACTCTGTTTCTCTCTCCACGGATGCTGCCTGACCTGCTGAGTATTTCCAGAATTTTCAATCTTCTCAGAGGCCTTCCTCTACCATCCGAGGTCTTGCAAGTGTCCAGAAGCACTCCCTGCACACTTTTAACATCTATTGCACCAAGCCACCACTTCAATAAAATATAAAAAATCCAGTCCAAAAGCTTAAATACAAACTTACCTGAAAGATGTGTGTGTCCCTTTAAGTAGCACTAACATTGTCTCTGTAGGTCTGCTGCATGCTCACTTTTCTGAGTGAGCTTAGGACCCAGCGTTAAACTCACCGCAAAGGTCCAAGTTTGCAGAGCGTGGCATCAAGTCGGCGTTGCACGACGACTGACATCACGCTCTGCTGTTTTGCATTTCAGTGGCCAGCGCTGCTAACGGCAGTGCTATGGCCCTCACCAAAATGGCGGCCGCTGAGTCATGTACCACAGGCGGGCGGAAGTGAGGCAGCCGCCATTTCTTTTTCAGCGGGCTTTACCGGAGAGTGATATGTACCCAAATTTCTGGGCCTAGATTTCTAAAACTTCAAAATTGCTGTAAGAACAAACTGTTCTGAAGAAATTCTCTCACCAGACTCCATTCTGGATATATTTGAAAGATTTATCACCAGAACTTCACAGCTGAAGACATTACCTCATGAGAACAGCAGCATGGTGTGTAATCATTTATGGATGCTTACCATCCCGGTGGCTCTGAGGTAAGGTCTTTGGGCTGAATTTTCTGGCATGGTAGTTGGCAAGATCGATGGTGGGTTGGGTGGGAAATTTGTTACTTTTGACAGCAGGTCGGGAACCCGCTGTCATCTCACTCCCACGCGCCTTTCCTACAGGCGTGTCTGTCATTGTGGAGCCGACCTGACCAGCAGCAATGGAAGACCCAATTGAGATCATTATCAGGTAGTTTACAGGCACTTAAGAGCCTTTTTTCACTACTTTTTAAATTTCCCTGCATGGCCACGGGATTCACGCAGCTCAGGAATTGCGTCAGTCAACCTGAGGTGGGAGTTCCGTGGCCATTGCTCCAGCTGATTACTTGACCGCGTGAAAAACAAACCAAAATAAAAACATGTTGATTACATCAGCTAACAGATTGATGGAGATTCTGTTCTGCTTGAAAAGCCACTGGTAAATGTTAATTCAGAAATTCCTGAAGGGATGTAAGTGCTACACTGGATGGTGAGGGAAATACTTTTTCACTGGTATTCTCGGCTGTTGCCTTCCAACGCAACAGTAATTTCAATGAATTGATCTGCACTATAAAAAATGACATATAGCATTTAAATAAACTATTGTGTTGTTTCTGGTCAGGTTTTTCTCACAGTATACTGTGATTGTCCAGTTGCACATTAAATCAAGTCATCAACCATAACAATTTCATACTCATCACTCATTTCACTGGTTCAATTTGCTTTCAGTCACTGAATATGACGAATGTAATTTTTCAGTTTCAGACTAGAATGAATTTCTGCAGAGGTTCTCTCACTTGTCCATTGTTAACTTCAATGCAGAAATCCCAGAAACACTTTGTAAGCACCACTTACACTGTGTATCAGGGATTCCGCAGCTCTTCCACTGAACTTGCATAAGATTGTAAATCCACCCCTTTACAGTTACATTTAAAATCTGTTTAATTTTATGTATTACCTATACACACACATCTTTTGTTTGTATGTGTTCTGGACTTATTACATGCAGATAGCACCCTCTGGTGGTAGTTATTGTATAGCAGTGTTATTGTATAGCAGTGTGTTATTTGACCTTCTTCCTGTTTGCTCCGGAAGTAGTATTCCAGGGAGTGTTCTGCTGAGTTGTGAACAAAGCCACATGAGGCAGGCATTCTCATCCTACGCCATCCTCCTTATATGCTAGGCAGGACGCAATGTCTGTGAGTATCCTTGTTTAGTAACATGATAACAACCTTGTCAGTGTAGTATTTTGACAATACTTTGTCTATAAGAAGTTATTAGCTGTTAGCTACCAAGGTTTAGCTTCAGTGCTATTTAGTTATACAATTAGTCTATTCTGTTTTCATAAACATGTTTGTATCTTATGTAATATCTAATGTATAGTACTCAGCTCTGTGTACAAAACACACTTTGTCTTTGTTTACAGTTTCACAATTTTATTCAAGTAAAGCTTCAAAACCGCACCCTGTTTCTCAAGGAGTTATTTGAATGAGTGTTTAGCTGCCTGGATAACTGGATAAGAGTACATCTAGCGAGACCAGTACATATGAGTTACTGATACAAAAGTCTATAGATTTGTGACTAAAGCACCAATAACTTTCTAATTAATGTACTTTTTTAATTATGTTCTTGATGGTATCTGTAGATGGCATCATATTACTTAATTTTAATATTATGTAAATATTTCTTTGTCACGCATATATAACTCTTATTATATTATTGTACAGTAAAGATTCAACACTCACTATGTTAGATTAAACTTAAAATGTAATGTGGCCATGGTCCATTTAAGGATCCCAGCTTAAAACGCGTCATGAATGATGTCACCAGACCCGTTCCATCTCATTGGGCCGGGTAATGTGCTGGGTGAGCTTAATAGGCCCCATTAAGGTAAGTTCATTTTCAACAGCGGGATGGAGCCAGCAGCGGGGTCGTGACCTGCCACGGACACCACCACACCGGACCTGCCAAGTTAAGGAAAATTCCGGCCTATATCTCCGATCCACACAGACCAGGAAATTCCAAGGTTTGAACTCGATCTATGCTGAGTCATTTGATTTCAGCCAAGGCCAGTTACAGGGGTTCTACAATTGACTGCAGCATAGTGAATTAGGGAAGGGAAAGTTGGCCAAGATTCCCACTCTTGATGACTATGCAGTATTTACTGTCAAGGCACACATGGCAAAAAGAGAGTGACTGCTACTTATGCAACCATAGCCTAGTACGGGATTAACTGCCTTCAGAGCAGAAGAAAGGAGAGAGTTAGAAATAAAATTGGAAAAAAATGAAAGGAGTGAAATAGTTCTTGAATTTATTGGATATGAATGATTTTTTTTCACCTAAAACAAGTGGTTTTAACTAAGGATTATTTCCAAAACTTGAACGGAATCAAAGCTGGTTTAATTTTTTGATGTTCAAGATTAACTGGTTCCATTCAGCTAACACTTCTGAGGTGCATGGAATCCTTTCTCAAAAGGAGGAAGGTGGTTCAGTCAAGCAGCCAATGCTGCTCCATCTCTTAATGGCAGACTGAAAAGTAGCATTGGCAGAAGCATAATGTTGCACAATTGGGATTGATGGGGGAATACAGGGAAGATAGAGGAGAAGAAGATTACATTATTGAGGTAAACATCGATACCAGACTCAGGCCAGTAGTGCAGTAGAACTGCAGCCTTAAACAGTCTGAATGTCACCTTATTTTATGAAATATTTATCTTGAACTCCCCACATACCTTTGACAGCAAACACCTCATACTTTTGTAGGATATCATGATAAGGTTTTATCAGTCTGCAGGTATAGTAGCCAGCATTTGCAAAGCTTAACATTTCAATTCTCCCCGTGAAGTTTGTAGTGATCAATAACATGTCATTCTGTGGTGGACACTAGGTGGAGCAGTAGAGCTGTATATAGCTGTATGTATAGGACTAAACTACCCAGCTATATATTATATTAAGACTACATTACCCATGAGGCTAGGCTACCCACAAGGCAGCAGTCAAGATGGAAGCCTCCACAGATACAGTACTTAGTCCACATGTGCTCAATAAAAGGTCTAGCAAAAGCTAGCAGTGTTCATAATAAGAATGTCTAGTTATTAATGAACATAACAAAGTTGTCATGGGTTATCAATTTATCAGATCTTTCAACATTCCATCCTCTTCTCCACCATTTCAAATGTGCTTCATCCAGTGTAATATTTTTATGTTGCCCATCATGCGACGTCCATTCCTAGACAACAGTTGGTTGTTCCAGATTCAAAGGAATGGATGGTTCGAGAACAATATTCCGATCTCCCTCCCGGAAATAAAGAATTGTGACTTTATCTGCGAAAGGAACACAAGATTCAAAGTAACTTACAGGGAAACAAGCAAAAGCTTCCAGAAAAGAACTGCTTAAAACTGAAAGATTTCATTGACAATGTTCAATAGTGTAGTCATTTACCTTATCCAAGTGTGAATTTGAATAATTAGTGTTGTGTTTATTACCTCTGCATTATGCTGATTTAAAATGTGTAAATATCATTAAATTCAAAATACTTGGCAATAATAAGTATTGAGATGCATGGATGTGATATCGGGTGCAACATTCATTTTACAGGTAACATGCCTGTTGAATCCGTGAATCTTAAGGTATGGTGTTCTTCAATAAATAGACGGAGACTGCAGATCAACAATCAACAGGTGTTTACTGGATGAGGGTAGTCTAAAAACTAACAGTACAGATGCCTGCTCAAAGCTTATATACAGGTGTGGTCACTGCCGGTACTACAGTATACAGGAGCTGTAAAAGTAGTTCTCTCTTAAAGGTACATACACTACAATTCCTCCTCTTTTAGATTAACAGTACCATAACATTCAAATAACAGTTAACACTTTAACATGCACATTTAACTGAAATAGTCCATTTATAGATTCAGTCTTTGGGGCGGCTTCCTGATCCTTTCTGGATAGCGCCTTTCCTGAGTGTCTTGTTCTTGGTGCGGAGGCAATTCTGGCCCCCTGTCGTCGGTTAGTTCATCAGTTTCCGCTGCTACTGTTTCTGGGGTAGATGCTACCGGTATGTCGGGTTCATCCCCAGGTACGCGAGACATGGGGTTGACTCGTTCCTGTGACGCTCAGATCTGGTCGACATGGCGTCTCACAATGTTCTCCCCGACATCCACTGTGTACATTAGTGGCCCCTGCCGTGTGCATATCGTTCCAGGTTGCCATTTCTCTGTTCGGTAGTCGCGGGCCAAGACAGGTTGTCCTACATTGAAGCTCCTTGTCGGCTTCTCATTGATGTGCTGGAATTGCTTATCCTCAACATTTCCTCGCACATTTGGTCTGAGCAAATCCAGACGAGATCTCAACCTTCGGTTAAAGAACATCATGGCCGGGTCTGGTTGGTAACTGCATGTGTCGCATTTCTGTAGGCTAACAGGAAATTGTCCACCTTATGCTGTAGTGGAATGTCATCATCGCACATGGTCCTTACTGCCTTTTTAAAGGTTTGTACGAACCTCTCAGCCAATCCATTTGTGGCTGGATGATACGGGGCGGATGTGTAATGCCTTACCCCATTCCTTCTCATAAATTTCCGAAACTCTTCGGACACAAACTGTGGTCCGTTATCAGAGCAAATCTGCTCTGGCAAGCCGTTCCTGGCAAATATGGTCCGTAGGACTGCAATCGTTTTCTCCGTAGTGGTGGAGGACATTTTGATTACCTCAGGCCATTTCGAGTGCGCATCCACTGCTATTAAGAACATTGAGTCCATGAATGGACCAGCAAAATCAATATGCACCCGTTGCCATGGAGAGGAGGGCCACTCCCATGGGTGTAGGGGGGCATGTGGTGGTGCATTTTGGACCTTCTGGCATCCTGAGCAGCTCTTTGTTAGGTCCTCGATTTGTTGATCGATCCCCGGCCACCACACATAAGCCCTAGCAAGGCTTTTCGTTTTCACCCCTCCCAGATGGCCTTCATGAAGCTCATTGAGCACTCTCTCCCTTAACTTGGGTGGAATTACCACTCGGGATCCACACATCACTGTCCCCTGGCATACTGACAGCTGTTCTCTTCTGGATGAGAATGCTGGCAACAGTGAGTCGCCATGTGTTGGCCATCCTTTCACCGTCAAATCATATACCCGAGACAATGTCGGATCATTTCGGGTCTCCTTCTCTATATCCGCGTTAGTTACTGGCAAGCGTTCAATTATCGATGAATAAAATATTTCGATAGGGTCCACTGCTGGTGCTTCCTCTGCAGTAGGCAGTGGCAGGCGTGATAGCCCATCAGCGTTTCCATGCTGTTTCGTGCCCTTATACTCTATTTCATATTGGTTCGCCCCTAGAAAAAGGGACCATCTTTGTAGCCGTTGTGCAGTCATCACGGGAACGCCCTTCTTTGGATTAAAGATGGAGACAAGTGGTTGGTGGTCAGTCAGCAAGGTGAACTTCTGCCCATGCAGATAGTGGTTCAATTTTTTTACTCCCCATATTAGGCTGAGGGCCTCCCTGTCAATCTGGGCGTAGTTGCGCTCGGCTGAGGTTAGTGACCGAGACGCAAAGGCTACTGGCCTCTCCAACCCGTCTGGGAATTTGTGCGACAGCACCACTCCAATGCCATAGGGTGATGCATCACATACCAGCCGAATTGGTAGTGCTGGGTTGAAATGAGCCAACACCTCTTTTGATGTGATCAATTCTTTGCACTTCTGGAAAGCTCATTTACATTCGTCATTCCACTTCCATGGTACCCCCGTTTGCAGTAGGGTGTTCAGTGGGTGTAATACTGTAGACAAATTTGGTAAGAACTTATGGTAGTAGTTCACCAGCCCGAGGAACGACCTCAGTTGTGACACACTTTTCGGTGCTGGAGCCTCGCCTACTGCCTCAATCTTTTCAGGGGACTTATGTAACCCCTCTTCATCAATAACGTGGCCACAATATGAGATCTGCTTCTGGAAAAACTCGCACTTGTGGCGATTAGCTCGTAGCCCATATTCCTTCAATCTAGTGAGCACCTTCTCCAGGTTGGCGAGGTGATCACTGTCATTTTCGCCCATGACCAGGATGTCGTCCAAATAACACTGGGTCCCTGGAATCCCTTGCAGGACTTGATCCATTGCCCTTTGCCAAATAGCCGGAGCCGATGCTACCCCAAACACCAGCCGGTTGTATTGGTAGAGACCTTTATGAGTGTTGATCGTGAGGTATTGTTTCGAGGCTTCTTCTACCTCCATTTGCAGGTATGCCTGGGCCAGATCAATCTTAGTGGAGCGTTTTCCTCCAGATAGCGAGGCGAAAATATCTTCAATCTGTGGAAGCGGATATTGTACCGTGTGAAGGACTGGGTTCACTGTCACCTTAAAATCCGCACAGATGCGGACCTTCTTTGGTTCCCCAGGCATATTACTCAACAACCTCTTCATTACAGGAACGATGGGTGTAGCCCACTCGCTCCAGGCCACTTTGGACAGTACTCCTGAACATTCCAAACCTTCCAGCTCTGCTTCGACGGCTGGTCGGATCGCATAAGGCACTCTGGCATTAAAAAACTTTGGGCTTGCATTTTCCTCTATTTTAATCGTCGCTGTTATGCCTTTTAGTGTTCCGAGTCCCTCCTGGAACACTTCTTGTGCGTCAGTTAGCATTTTTGACAGTCGTCCAGGTGTGATGTCTTCATCCTTTTTGGCCTCAACCTTCAGTGCCTATATGGAATGCCAATCTAATTGTATCTTCCAGATCCATTCACGTCCTAGTAGTGGTGGTCCTCCATCTGGCAATACATATAGGTCCATTTTTGGTATTTCCTGGCATTTGTATATCACATTCACCCTTATTTTTCCTTTGGGGTAGACTTTTTGCCCCGTGTACGTCTTCAAGACAATCTCTGTAGCTTCCAAGGGTATATGTGAGAATAGCCGCTTGTAGTCCCTTCGGTTTATGACTGTTAGGGCTGATCCTGTGTCCAATTCCATTTTCACTTGGACTCCGTCTATCTTGAGCCTGACCCAGATAGTCTGGTGATCCTCCATTTTGATTACATTATGTAGTTTCAGACAACCCAGCTCCTTGCTTCCGGAGTCTGTATCACTTTTCTGTTCGTCTGAACTACTGTCCATCACCTTATGTATCCTTTTGTACTTCTCCTGTGGAGATTTCTTGCTGCTGGTTTTCTTCCCTGACCTGCAGACTCTTGCTATGTGTCCTGCTTTTCCACACTGTCTGCACACTTGGTCCTTGAACCAACAATCCTTCTGGTTGTGTGTTGTTCTGCCGCAGCGATAACACTTCCCTGCTCCATATGACATTTCATTGGTGCCATATTCTTGCGGTCTCCGTTGTATCTCTGCAGCGCCCTGTGCAGCTGCTTCGTGTGATACTGCCATGCTGAAAGCCTCGTCCAGTGTAAGATCCTTTTCTGATAGAAGCCGTTTCTGGGTTCCTTCACTTTGAAGCCCACACACAAACTTGTCCCTTATCGTATCTGCTAGTCCCATTCCAAACTGGCAGTGTTTCGATAGCTTGCGCAGTTCCGTTAAATACTCAGCATTACTTTCATCTTTCTGCTGGTTCCTTTTGTGGAACTTAAATCTTTCTGCTATCAGCAGCGGTGTGGGGTTTAAGTGGTCCTGTAGGATTTCCACTATGCTTTCTGAAATCCTTACCCACTGGTTTCTCTGGGGTTATTAGGTTTCGCAGTAAGCCATACGTTTTTGCACCCATGGAATTCAACAAAACCAGTGCTTTCCTGGCATCTGGCACTTCATTCGCCTTGCAGTACACCTCAATGCGTTCCACATATGTCGCCCAATCTTCGACTTCATTGTCGAACGCTGTGACACTGCCACTCTTTGGCATCCCTGGGTGTGGTTAGACTGGCTAAAATGGCGTCTCCCGCGCTCTCCCTTCTTCTCTGCTGGCTCAAAACGGCGTCTCCCGCGCTTTCCTTTCTTCCATCGCTCGCCCTTCTTCTCCGCTGCGGCTTCAAAAATGGCGTCTCCCGCGCTCTCCCTTCTTCTCCACAGCTCAATGGCGTCTCCCGCGCTTCCTTTCTTTCCCCGCGGATGCTGCTCAGCCCTTGAGCCCTGGCTGCACTCTGCGCATTCTCCTGTGCGCCTCTCTCGTTGCCGCCGCTCGAGTCCTAAACCCCGGCTGTGCTTTACCCTCTCTCTCGTTTTTGTTTTCCGTCGACACCGCTCGGTCTTCAACCCCCGGCTGCGCCCTGTGCGCTTTACCCTCTCTCTTACCCCGTCGACGCTGCTCGGCCTTTTCTGTGCCGTCGGTCGGCTCCAGCCACCGCTGTCCGGGAAGGGTCTGCGCTGTACCTGTTGCCAGTCTGTTGCTGGATCGTCGTGGCTGGAGAACCAAACCCAGCTCTCAACAGCCTCCCCTGTGATGTTCACTCTCTGCCGGATAACTGGGCGGTTGCTCATGGTCGACGCCCGTGCTGCTGGCCTCGACTTTCTTCCACTGTCCTCCCGGAGCGAATCCTTGGGAGGAAATGCAGAGTTGCAGGTAGATTCGAACGACCTCGTCGCCACAGTTGAATCCATGAATCTTAAGATATGGTGTTCTTCAATAAATAGACGGAGACTGCAGATCAACAATCAACAGGTGTTTACTGGATGAGGGTAGTCTAAAAACTAACAGTACAGATGCCTGCTCAAAGCTTATATACAGGTGTGGTCACTGCCGGTACTACAGTATACAGGAGCTGTAAAAGTAGTTCTCTCTTAAAGGTACATACACTACAATGCCGACGTATATACATACCTTTGTAGGAATTGCCAAATTCCTATCTAAGAACTGAGGTCGACTCAGGCAATCAAACAAACAAGTTTTAATGCAGAACTAACGAGTTTGAACAGTTTGTCGAGATCGATAAAGGAGAACCACGAAAACAGGTCTTTGCTGATCGGAGGCTCCACGAGGACTGCCAGGGCGGTCCCGTGGATGGCGTCATGACATCATCACGTTTCTCCCGCGCTTGGGTGGTCACGTGATTAGCGGCATGACATCATCACGTTTACCCGCACTTTGCTGCAGTCTTAAAGGGACCGCGCCCCGTACATGCAAACAGTATGTACAAACACAGAAATCACTAACAGACTGGTACAGGCTTAGGTTGGAGTAAAACCTCGTTAAAGGGAATTATGTACAGTTGCTCAAAGTCCCTCAGTGGCTCTGCCACATGTGCCCCCTCCAGAATTCTCTTAAACGGAAAAAGTCAAACGGTGAGGGGGAACGACTCCTGTACTCCCGAAGCGGAGGCTGCTGGACGGCTGGCGGTCGAGCGGGCGATTGCACTTGATCCGGTGTGACGACGATGGATGGCTGACCTCGTCTTGGCGGCTGTGCTGTCTCAACAGGGCGGTCGAGGTCCAAGTGTGCCGCCTTTAAACGGTCGACTGAAATGTGGTCCGGTTTACCACCGACATCGACCTTGAAGGTTTTGTCTCCTGCCTCTAACACCCAGAAAGGACCAGTATACGGGGCCTTGAGCGGATCCCGATGCGCATCGTGGCGGATGAAAACATATTCAGCCTTTTTTAGCTCTGTGGGCACGTGCGATCTCTGAAGCCCGTGGCGCAACGTGGGGACCAGCGCGAAACATCTGGCCGCCTCCTGGTGACTGTTAAGCTGGCCCGACGCAGACCATGGCTCCGTCGGCGTTGGCAGGAAATCCCCTGGGACTCGCAGCGGCTGACCATAAACCAACTCTGCAGAGGAAGAGTGAAGGTCTTCTTTGGGAGCCATGCGAAGGCCAAACAGAACCCATGGTAGCTTGTCCGCCCATCCAGCATCCTGGAGGCTGGCCCTCAGGGAGACTTTCAGCGATCTGTGAAAACGTTCACAGAGGCCATTCGCTTGAGGGTGGTAGGCTGTAGTGTGATGCAATTTGATGCCGAGTCCCTGAGCCACTGCATTCCAGAGTTCGGAGGAAAACTGCGGTCCTCGATCCGAAGAAATGTCAGCGGGCACTCCAAAATGGGCGACCCAGGAAGAAGTGAATGCCCTGGCCACGTCCGCTGAAGTAGTGGATGACAGGGGCACCGCTTCTGGCCATCTGGTGGTGCGGTCTACCATGGTCAGAATGTGAGAAAAACCATGGGAAGGTGGAAGTGGTCCTACCAGGTCCACATTGACGTGGTCAAAACGCTGCTCTGGAACCATGAAGGTGGCCAATGGGGCCTTGATGTGGCGCTGTACCTTGGCCTTTTGGCAGACGACGCAGGTGTTGGCCCAGTCACGGGCATCCTTATGCATGCCGTGCCAAACGAATTTAGCCGACATGAGCTTCAGCGAGGCCTTCATCCCTGGGTGCGACAACCCATGTATGGCGTCGAAAACCTTGCGGCGCCAGGCGACCGGCACGACAGGGCGAGGGTCCCATACGGAGACGTCGCACAGCAGCGTGGTACCTGCTGAATGGAACTCGACGTCGGCTAACTGGAGACTAGTGATGTTGGCTCGGTAAGCCTGAACTTCTGGGTCCGAGACTTGGTCCGCCACCATGAGGGCGTAGTTGATGCCCAGATGGACTGCATTGACAGTCGCGCGGGAGAGGCAGTCTGCCACCAGGTTGTCCTTACCAGCCACGTGCTGGATATCCGTAGTAAATTCGGATATGTAAGTCAGCTGACGCTGCTGTCGGGATGACCACGATTCGGTGGTGTTGGCCATGGCAAAGGTGAGTGACTTATGGTCCACAAAAATGGTGAAAGGACGTTCCTCCAGCAGGAACCGAAAATGGCAGATGGCCAGAAAAAGGGCTAGCAACTCCCGGTCGAAAGTGCTATAGGATCTTTCGTTCCATCTAAGTTGTCGGCTGAAGAACGCCAACAGCTGCCACGTCCCGTTCACCCATTGCTCCTGTACAGCGCCGATTGCGTAGTCTGACGCGTCGGTGGTGAGGGTGATGGTGGCTCCTGGTAATGGGTGTGCCAGCATGGTCACGCTGGCTAAGGCACTTTTGGTGTCGGCGAATGCTCGGTCCATGTCAACCGACCAGTCTACCGGGTCCTTGCCAGTCCTGCCCTTGAGGGCCTCGTACAGGGGCTGCATGAGCAGTGCTGCCTTAGGCACGAAACGGTGATAAAGGTTTACCATGCCTAGGAATTCCTGCAGGGCCTTTATGTTCTGCAGGCGTGGAAAGGATGTCACCACCTCTACCTTCGCTTGCAAAGGAACTGCCCCCTCTGCGGTGATGCGATGCCCCAGGAAATCGATTTGTTGCAGGCCAAACTGACACTTAGCCAGGTTGATAATCAGGCCGTGTTGGCTGAGGCGTCGAAACAGGGAGCGTAGGTGACAGAGATGTTCCTCTTTGGTGGAGCTGGCAATCAGAATGTCATCCAGATAGATGAAGATGAAGTTGAGGTCCCGCAGCACGGAATCCATCAGGCGCTGGAAAGCCTGGGCGGCGTTCTTTAAGCCAAACGGCATGCGCAGAAATTCGAAGAGGCCGAATGGTGTGATGACCGCGGTCTTCTGGACATCCTGTGGGTGCACTGGGACCTGGTGGTAGCCCCGGACGAGGTCGACTTTGGAGAAGAAGTTGCTTCCTGCCAAATGGGCAGAGAAATCTTGGATGTGGGGGATTGGGTACCGATCCGGAGTGGTGGCGTCGTTCAGGCATCGATAGTCACCGCGAGGTCGCCATCCGCTGCCAGGCTTCGGAACGATATGAAGGGGTGAAGACCAGGGACTATTCGACCGGCGAATAATCCCTAAACGTTCCATGGTGGCAAACTCCACCTTTGCAACCGCCAGCTTGCCAGGGTCCAGGCGCCGAGCTCACGCGTAGACCGGGGAACCGTTGGTGGTGATGTGGTGTTCCACACCATGTTTCATGGCTCTGGAGGAGAACGTGGGTCTCGTCAGGTCGGGAAATTCTGCGAGCAGACGGGTGAACTCGTCGGGAGTCGGGAAAGCACAGGCGACCGTGCGTGACGTTGTGTTACTGCGGTAACAGGGGATGGAATTGAAGGTTGCCGCCTTGATCAACCGCCGGTTTTTCACGTCGACCAGGAGGCTGTTGGCGCACAGGAAATCCGCGCCGAGAATGGGTTGAGAAACCTTGGCCGTAATGAACTCCCAGTGAAAACGTTGCCCCCCGAAGCAAACCTCCACACGCCGTCTGCCGAACGTCCGAATCGTTCCGCCATTGGCCGCTTGAAGGGCGAGGCCGTGCTTCCCTGCCTGAACATCGAGGGGGGAAGCTGGCAATATGCTGCACTGCACTCCGGTGTCGCACAGAAAACGACGGCCGGAGAGCGTATCGGTAATGAAAAGCAGCTTGCCCGTGTTGCCGATCGCCATGGCGGCCGCGGGACGCCCATTAGACCCGTTCCTCATTATTTGCAGTTGGTTTTTTGGGGGGAAAGCTGCAGGGAGGACGGCACCGTCTTGCCTTCGTGCCGAACTGCGCATGGTAGAAACACAGCCCTGTTGACTGACGAGCTGTGGCGGCATCTGTGGGGGAGGGGCGCCTTGTGGCGGCTTCCGCGGGGGATGGGCGTCTCGTGGCGGTGCAGTACTGCTGCATGACCGTGAATATTTTGTCCGCCTCTGCCGCGAGTGCCGCGTAGTCTTCTACCTCGGATCTGGCCAGGGCAGCTTGCACCTGCTCAGGCAGCTGGCTGAGGAATAGTTCCCGGAAAAGGAAGCATTCCGGTTCGGAGCCCAGGAGTGTGAGCATTTGGCTCATCAATTCCGAAGGCTTGGAGTCCCCCAGCCCGGGCATGGCGAGCAATCGACGTGCGTGCTCTGATTTAGTGAGCCCGAATACTTGCAGCAACCGTGCCTTGATGGTATCATACTTGCCCTCCGCTGGAGGGTACTCGAGGAGGCTGATGATCCACGAGGCGGTGGAGCTTTCGAGTGCCGAGACCACGTAGAGGTATTTAGTTAGATCTGCAATTATGCCTCTCAAAGCGAACTGGGCTTTGACCTGGATGAACCATGAGGTCGTCTGCTGCTCCCAGAACTGCGGTAGCTTCAACGAAACGGCGTTGGCCTCCATGTAGTGTTCTTTTCGCAAAAAACGTTCGCAAAAGACGGGGTTACCAATGTAGGAATTGCCAAATTCCTATCTAAGAACTGAGGTCGACTCAGGTGATCAAACAAACAAGTTTTAATGCAGAACTAACGAGTTTAAACAGTTTGTCGAGATCGATACAGGAGGACCACAAAAACAGGTCTTTGCTGGTCGGAGGCTCCACGAGGACTGCCAGGGCGGTCCCGTGGATGGTGTCATGACATCATCACGTTTCTCCCGCGCTTGGGTGGTCACGTGATTAGTGGCATGACGTCATCGCGTTTACCCGCGCTTTGCCACAGTCTTAAAGGGACCGTGCCCCGTACATGCAAACAGTATGTACAAACACAGAAATCACTAACAGACTGGTACAGGCTTAGGTTGGAGTAAAACCTTGTTAAAGGGAATTATGTACAGTTGCTCAAAGTCCCTCAGTGGCTCTGCCACACCTTTCTATTTTCAAACAATCTTTTGTTTCATGTGGTGATACACTTTAGGGAAATCACTTAAAATCTTGCCATTCTGTTCAATCTAGAGCTGCGTTTCGAACCCCTCATCCTCTCCATCACCAAGACTGCTTACATCCACATGTGCAACACTCGTCTCTACCTAACCTTACCCCCACTGCTGCCAAAACCCTTATCCATGTTTTTAATCACCTATAGTCTTGATTTCTTAAATATCCTCCTGGTTATCCTCCAAATTATCCACTCTCTCAACTCCAACTGTCCAAAAAGTAGTTGCTCATATCCTGCTCTGCACTAAGCCCTAACCGATCAGCCCTGTTCTCAATGGTCGACATTTGGCTCCCTGTCCACCAATGTATTGAAATTAAAATCATTTCAAATCCCTCCATAGCCACACCCCAACCTTCCTCTGCAACATCATTCAGCCTCATTTCTCCTCCTGCACCCTTTAATCCTCCAACTCTGCTTTCTGTGCATCCTCCCCTCCTTTCATGCCTTTCAGCCACAACAGCCCTATTCTCTGAAACTGCAAACCTCTCTAAATTGCCTATAAATCTCATCAATTTCTCTCCCACTCTCTGGTCGTCTATAATGTAGTCCCAATATAGTACTATGGCTTATCATTCCTTAACTCAACCCAGTCAGGCTCCACTGAGCACCACTGTCAATTAAAGCTTTCCTTGTATAGTTATATAATTGTGTCCTTAATTGTTTACGACCACCGCTCCTCTATTTATTCCTTCTCTATCTCTCTTGTAAATTTTACAGTCAGGAATATTTCATTCCCAATCTTGCATCAGCAGAAGCCAAGTTTCCATCAAAGATGTATCATCATGTCCTCTATTTTAATTTCTGTCTCTATTTCACCAACTTTATTGCTAATACTTTTTGCATTTTCATTTGCATATAAACATCACAACATTGACCCTTTCATACTATTCCTTAACCTTTTCCCTTCTATATTTTCTAATTCTTTTCATCACTATCCTTCTCCTGAACCTCTTTCCTAAGGTAGATCTGTGCTAAGGTATGAAGAGTGCCTAATTTTCTAAAGTAACCAAGTACAATTGGGTGTCCTCCTCCTCAAGGCAGTTAGACACTGCCCCCCATAATACTAGAGCCTGTCAACCCACACAGTACTGCTAGATTTTGGCTTCCAAAGCACTTTCTCCAGTCCTCCTGGACTCCGGGACTGCCCTCCTTAGGACATTCCTCTTCACTCCCAGTCTCACAATCTCCTAGACCACTCTCCAGTGCTCCCTGATCCCAAGACCACCCCCCTCCCTCTCATAATGATCCTGGACCCCAGGAGCTGCATCAATAGTTCCAGAGCTTTCCACTCTCAGATCCCAGGAGGATCTTCCAGTGCTCATTATCCTGTAGACTGCCTTTTACGGGACTCTTAAACATCTGGGCTCCCTCTCAGTGCCCTCCGACCCCAAGTACCCCTAAAGTTAGGACTAAACTCTGAGACTTCATTCCAGTACAGTCAGATACAGGGCACCTTTCCCAATGTTCCCAGGGACATCCATAACGCTAATAATACTACTTGGCATAACACTCTTGTTCTTATAGACAGTCAGGCTTACCAAGAACTAATGTTATTATAATTTAGCTTGCTACTTTTTAATATTCATTTTAAATTCATTGCTCCCACAAATAATATAAAATTACCAGTTTTTTTTCTAAAACTTGCTATCTAATTCATTTATCAAACTTCATGTTCAAACTGACGAAACATCACCACACAGCATTATGCACTTCACACAAATGATAACTTCTGTCAAAAACTGCTAAAATGATTAGTAATTGGTTAAATAGTTATAAAGTGTGACTTATCTCGGGGAGATATATCAAAATAGGCAGGGCAGCTAAGTCCTGATGACATCAGCAGGAGGCCCAAACCATCTTCAGGTTTGTGCCTCACTTCAATATGACGGGTGAGCTGTGAGCGCAAATTGTGCTGATATTTGGACATTTGGGTCTTTAAACAAGCACAGGGCCCTCATTTGCATGATTAAATAGACACCCGCTGATGTTAGGCAGGCATGCTGGATGCCTAAAAAAAGGCCCGAACTAAAATGCTGTTGGGTAGACTTCGAGCGCACACTGGGCGGGTAAGTTTGCGACCCACTTTTCGGGTTCAAGTCCTCTTTTTTTCCAGGTAAAACAGAGAGGTGCCCTTTGATATTTCCCTCTATATATTCAAACAGACTACACCAGATTTGAGTGTTTTATTACCAATAAAGCAGTCATTGCAGTTGCTATTTCTTGAATTAGTGGTATTTGAGAGTTAGGAGATTGCCTCTACTAAATGTTTATATTATATCAGCTACCATTCCCTATTGAATACTATCTGAATTGTTCTGTTCTGGTTGTAGAACCCACAGGATCCACCATTTTATCCTTTAGTTCAGGGGTGGTCAACCTTTCACAAACTCAAGAACTGAAAAACTCCGTAACCAGAGCGAGGTGTTCGGCGAGTCGGGCGGAGGCAGCGCAGCGCATCGGGACGCAGCAGCAGCCACGTCGACCCGCTAGAGCACGTCGGCTGGCTGCTCCTCAGCGGGGAAGTATTCCAACTGGGAGGAGGGGAGCCGAGCGTGGCGGCCAGAGGCCGGACCAGAAGCGGGAGAAGCAGGCCCGGGCCGTCGGACCGTGGAGCCGGCGACGGTGAGGTGGAGGCCGTGGCGACCGGAGGGTGTATTCGGCGAGTCGGGCGGAGGCAGCGCAGCGCATTGAGCAGCAGCAACAGCCACGACGACTCGCAGTCCGACTGGGAGGAGGGGAGCCGGGAATGGTGGCCAGAGGGTGAGCGGGAGAAGCAGGCCACCACGCGTGGAGCCGAGCTGGCAACAGTGAGGAGGAGGCCGCGGTGACGAGGAGGACGGAGTGGCTGAGGGACATCGTGCTCCCACTGCCACTGGATGCCAAAGAATTGACTTTCTGAACACGGCACTGTAAAAATAGCTGACATGTCCCTACGGGGAGTAAGCATTCCATTGTACTAGTACATATGGCAAATAAAAATTGAATTGAATTGAATTGGAAAAATAAATTGTATACCAACTGAGTCACAGGTTTTAAAATAACATGCTAATTTGTTACTTTGTAACTACCAGTATACCATGATAGAAATGTTGAAACCTAACCCATCAATCTGACTTTTGATATGCTTTGTTTCCAACTATTGACTTGAAATCTGGTTTGTACCTTCTTATTGCCTCTCCCATCTCAAATTCTTCCTCTTTCCGTTTCAGTCCTCTATTCCCTCTCATTCCTTTCTATTATTCTTTCTCTGCCTGTATCTCTCTCATTCCCTTTCATATTTATTTTCTTCTTCTCTGTCTCTCAATCCCTCTTTCCTTCTCTTTTCTCTATCCACATTCCATGGGGGAGAAATTCAGTTGTTAGCGCCACCCGTTAGCGCCTTAAGAGGACGATAAGTGGGGCGCTAACCAACTAGCGCCCGGGCGCGGCGAGACCTGCGCCTCTCGCAAAATTGAGCGGACATTTTGCGGCGGTGCTAAACAATACCGCCACGATCTCCTGCGCCGGCAGATCGTGATGTCATTCGAGTGCTTAGCGCCCCAGACCAGAAAATGAGTGGCGCCCCCTGCCTTACCGCCTGCCGCTAGCAACGACAGGTTGAGGGGACCGTTATGCTGTCGGAAAGGGACTAGGGGAGCACTATTTAAAGGCGACCACTTCCTGCCTTTTTTTGTCGGTGACATTTTTGCACCGCACATTCAGGGAGAGAGAGACAGACTTCTGGAGAGATTCAACGCTGTGTGAAGGAGTTTTGCAGGTTGGTTTTGATTTGCCCTTCCTTGTATCGATTTAGAAGAGACTATGGGGTCTGCACTCTGAGCTCTTTCCCTGGTTCTCTTCATTGTTCTTTCCAGCAGATTTGAAGTACAGGTCTCTCCAGGCTGAGATTCAGGCCGAGATTCAAGGCTGCAATGAGCAGGATGTGGATGGAGAGCAAGGCAAGATCAACCCTCCCCTTTAAGATAAAAACAGAAAATGCAGGAGAAACTCAGCAGGTCAAGCAGCATCTGCGAAGAGAGAAACAGAGTTAACGTTTCAGGTCGATGACCATTCGTCAGACCTCCCCTTTAAGAATTGGACGGTGGCAGTGTGTCTGTGTTCCATTGCTGACTGAAATCACATGAGCTTCACCAGCGCTGTGAGGTAGCGCCCCGCTCCTCTGGCTTAGCACCTTAAGAGAGGTGTGTAGCACCTGATTTAGCACTCCAATCACCTCCAGGGGCAATAGAGATTAATTTTGCAGTAGGCGGCGATAATTTGCACCAGGCGCTAAACTTTGCACCCAGCCGATAATCGCACCTCAAAATGGGTGATACCGAATTTCGCCCCCCATGTCTCCTTCCCTCTCTTTGATTGCTTGTTTTTCCTTCTTGCTCTCATTCACTTTCTTCCTCTTTCATTTCTATAGTAATCTGGGATGTAATGCTTAAGTTATCCACCAGATGGAGACAAATATTAAGGGATCACATTTACAAGGTTAAAGGTAATGTCCTGGCACACCACTTATTAAGGTAGTGGCATTGCATTCTGGGTATGACTCAGAGGTTGATCCTCCATCTTTGTGATCACACAGTAAGAAATAGAGTGTGTTTGCTGCAGCCTGTAAGAGCTATGTTCTCTGCTAAATCGTATAATTAAACAGTTAAAGTTTTGGTTCCTGAAGTCTGGCTTATCTCAGTTTCTGACCTTACCACTTGGATATCACATTTGGTGACGAGGATGGGATAGATCTCATCTTGAAGAAGGAAAAAGAAAAGAAAAGCACTGAATCAAGGGATCATGGCTGCTATGGTAGGACAGCGCTCTGCTTTTGATGTTCAGACGCAGACCTGGAACGAATACTGTGAGTTGCTGGAGCATTTCTTTGTAGCAAATGATATAGTTGATGTTCAAAAAAGGAGAGCTATTCTGCTCACTTCCGGGGGAAGTCAGACGTATAGTTTAATGAGAAACTTATGCAGTCCTGAAAAGCCTGGAGACGTACCATTTACTGAATTAGTGAACTTGCTAAAGGAACATTTCAATCCCAGACCGAGTGAGATTGTACAGCATTTCAAATTTAATTCACGGAACAGGAAACCGGGAGAGACTGTATTGGATTATGTAGTAGTGTTGAGAAAACTGGCACATGATTGCAATTACGGGAACAGTTTGAAAGACATGCTGAGTGATAGGCTTGTTTGCGGGATAATGGATGCTCGAATGCAGAGGAGATTATTGTCCGAGACTGGGCTTACGTATGAAAAAGCATTGGAACTTGCTCAAGCTATAGAGACAGCTAACCGAGATGTAAAAGAAATACAAGGTTCAGACTGGGCTACTATGAGACAAGTTGCAGGTCCACTGGTGCACAAGTTAAATATGAGTCAGAAACCACAACGTGAGCAGGTAAAGGCATGTTATAGATGCAATGGAGATCACCTGGCGAGGGTATGCAGGTTTTTGGAGGAAAAGTGCCACAAGTGTGGGAAAAAAGGACATATAAAATGGGGAGGAATACAAACCTAAAGGGGGAGAGAAGCAAAACCTAGTAAGAGAAGTGAAAAAACAGGGAGCACATCACATCAGCGGAGAAGCTGCGAAAGAAGACGACATGTTCATATTGCATAGTATGGTAGAGGACATTCCAAAAGTGGACCCTATCACTTTGCAACTGATAGTAAATGACTCTAAGGTGAACTTTAAGGTGGATACAGGATGTGGTGTTACCATAATGAACAGGGAGGAGTACTCAAAATTGTGGAACCGTGCAAAAGTTCCAGAGTTAAAGTTTTGCTCTATGCAGCTTAAAACATATACCGGTGAATGAGTGGCGACATTGGGTACAGCTACTGTAACTGTGAAACACAGGGACACCATGGAACAGCTACCTGTAGTTGTAGTACTGGGTTCTGGACCAAACTTGTTAGGTCGGGGCTGGATACTAGAACTTAAATTAGATTGGGGAGCAATAAATCAACTAGAGGGAGGCAAACAATTGTCTTTGCAAGACGTGTTGATTGAACATGAGAACGTGTTCAAGGAAGAACTTGGAACATTTAGTGGCCCCCCAGCTAAGAATTATGTCGACAAGGAGGCACTGCCAAGGTTTTTTAAACAACTACCTGTGCCGTATGCCATGAAACCGAAGGTAGAGGCTGAGCTTGACCGTCTTTTGAGAGAGAACATTCTGGAACCCATAAAATGTTCAGAATGGGCAGCTCCCATTGTACCTGTTTGGTAAGAATCTGTGGAGATTATAAATTGACAGTAAATAGGGTGTCTAAACTTGAACAGTAACCTATTCCTAAAACTGAGGATCTTTTTGCAAACCTGGCTGGAGGGAAGAAATTCACGAAGCTGGATATGAGTCATACATACTTGCAGATTACACTAGATGAGGAATCCAAGAAGTATGTAACCATAAATACACACAAGGGTTTGTTTACCTATAACCGCTTGCCATTCGGCATCTCATCTAGTCCAGTTATCTTCCAGAGGACTATCGAGGGTGTACTGCAAGGGATTCCACATGTTTCAATCTATCTGGATGACATTCTGGTGACGGGAAGAACTGACCAGGAGCATCTGAGCACTCTGAGAGAGGTACTACAAAGATTGAATAAGGCTGGGTTACGGCTCAAGAGGAGTAAGTTCACTTTCCTGGAGAATGAGGCCATGTTCCTGGGACACAGAGTGGACGCCACCGGGCTCCATCCAATCAAGGAGAAGGTACAAGCACTGCAGGAGGCCCCAGCTCCTACAAATGTGACTGAGTTAAAAGCTTACCTGGGACTGCTAAACTATTATAACAGGTTTTTACCAAACTTGGCAACTGTGTTAGCACCTCTTCACAAACTACTGCGCAAGGAGACACAGTGGCAGTGGAAAGAGGAACAGAGGGTTTCATTTGAACAGTCCAAGAAACTGATGCTGTCCTCGGATGTGCTGGTTCACTATAATGCAGCGAAAGACATCATTCTCTCTTGTGATGCTTCACCTTACGGGGTGGGGGCAGTTCTTTCACACAGCTTGGAAGATGGAACAGAAAGACCGATAGGGTTTATGTCTCGAACTCTAACCCCAGCGGAAAAAACTATTCCCAGTTAGATAAATAGGGATTAGCAGTAATTTTTGGGTTACAGAGGTTTCACAAGTACATATATGGCAGGAAATTCACCATATGCACCGATCATAAACCTCTTCTATCTCTTTTTAATGAGATGAAAGCAGTATCACAGATGGTGTCACCCCGGATCCAGAGGTGGGCAGTGACGTTAAGGGCATATGAGTATGTCATCGTTTACAAGGCGGGCAAGTACCATGGGAACGCAGATGCCTTGAGCCGTCTTCCACTACCAGGTACACCTATCCGTGCAGCTCCAGAGGACAGAGTTTTGATGTTGGAGGACACGGACACGGCAATTGTGACCGCAGAACAAGTAAGGACATGGACAGGTAAAGATCCAGCACTGTCTAGAGTCCGAGAATATGTAATGAGGGGTTGGCCACAACATCCGGAAGGGACTGATTTCATACCTTACAGTGTCAGGAAGACAGAGATGAGTGTGCAGGATGGTTGCGTGTTGTGGGGAGCTCGAGTGATTATTCCACAGCCAGCACGACAGTCTATCCTAGTGCAACTGCATCAGTGTCATCCTGGAGTTTCGCGTATGAAAGCATTGGCAAGGAGTTACTTGTGGTGGCCAAAGCTAGATGAGGAGATAGAAAATCTTGTCAAGACATGCAGCACTTGTCAAGTACACAGGAAGGCACCATCAGAGGCTCCACTCCACCCCTAGGAGTGGCCGGATAAACCATGAAGAAGATTACATGTAGATTATGCGGGTCCATTCATGGGAAAGATGTTCCTCATAATCATTGATGCACATTCCAAATGGATGGATGTGTATCCTGTAAATTCTGCTTCATCTACTGTTACTATAGACTGCCTGCGTAGGAGTTTTAGTAATCAAGGGATACCGGAGATCGCAGTAAGTGACAATGCCACGTGTTTTGTGAGTACAGAAACAAAAGAGTTCACGAGAAACAATGGCATAGTGCACGTGACTTCAGCTCCATATCATCCGTCTTCAAATGGACTTGCGGAGAGAGCCATACAAACATTTAAGAAGATGATGAAAAAAAGTGCGGAAGGGAGTTTGGCAGCAAAAATGTCACGAGTTCTGTTCAGCTACAGAATAACACCTCAATCTACCACAGGACTCTCTCCTGCTGAGTTATTGTTAGGACATCGACTACGCTCCACTCTTGACCTGGTTCACCCAGATCTAAAAAGGAAGGTGGAAAACCGACAAATCAAACAAAAGGAGAACCATGACAGAAGGACAAAGAGCCGCAGTTTTGGAGAAGGAGATGCGGTCCTTACCAGGAATTTCAGTTATGGTCCAAAATGGATTCCTGGCATCATAGACTCAATGACCGGTCCAGTTTCATATACGGTCATGGTGGGAACTGGTCAGGTAGTACGCAGACATGTGGATCAGATACTGACCAGACAAAGGGAAATCGAACTGGAGGTTCCAGAGGAAATGTTGGAGGACAAGTTGGTCCCCAGTTATCCAAATGCATTGGTGGTACCAACACCACGAACAGAGCCAGTTATACCTGGACCCCTTCGTCAAGAGGAAACCATCGTAGCAGAGTCAGATACTCTGAGTACTGCTCAGGAGCAGCAGGTGGCTACACCACAACCAAGCAGGGACTTGACTGTAAGACGTTCACCAAGCCCTCACAAGCCGCCAGGGAGATTGATCACAACCTGCTAGATTAGTTCAGTATGGACTATCGTTAAAGGAGTTCCCTTATGGACTTTTTAAGAATGTTGTTAAAAAATTATTGTAAACATAAGAGGGGGGGGGATATGGTAATCTGGGTTATAATGCTTAAGTTATCCACCAGATGGAGACAAATATTAAGGGATCACATTTACAAGGTTTAAGGTAATGTCCTGGCACACCACTTGTTAAGGTAGTGGCATTGCATTCTGGGTATGACTCAGAGGTTGATCTTTGTGATTGCACAGTAAGAAATAGAGGCCTAGAAATTGGGTTTTGGCGCAGCCAGGGCTTTAGCGCCGGAAGTTAGTGCCGGCGCTAAGTCCCCCTGCGCGCGCCAAAAATTCAGTAGCGCCGCGCCCAAATGGCTACCGGCGCTACTGGAGGGTTTCAGCGCCTCCCAATGGGCGCTACCTGCCCCATTGCGGTGCTGTTCCGGCGCTGCGGCGCCCGATGCGGTGCGGCAGGCTGGGGAAGTGCAGGCCTCCTCCTTCCGTTAAGGAGGAGCTGCCTGCACCCGACCGCTGGCCGTTGACGGCTGAATAAAAATGAGCCCGGCACCTCGGAGAAGTGCCGGGCTCGCGGCCCACATGCATCTGTGCCGCGGGGGGGTCTTGGAGGAGTCCGGGGAGGGAGGTGCGGGCAGGCGGCCGCCGGGGAAGCGGCCGGCCGCCGCGCGACCTTAATGCGCCGGCGCTAACTTCAGCAAGGCACCTTTTACAGAACGTTGCTTGCGGCTGCCACGGGCGAGGCGGCCGCAACTCAATTTTGGAGTTCGGGCAGGTTACCACGGCAACCGGGACGCTGCGCACACCGATGACGTCATCGGTGCCGGCGCAGCGCTACCGGTGCAACGCCGCTTTAGGGCCCCACTCAATTTTTCAAATGGCCATAACTCTGGCGCTAGTCCCTCTAGCGCCTCAAAAGTGGCGCTAAGGCTAGTGAATTTCTAGGCCATGTTCTCTGCTAAATCGTATAATTAAACAGTTAAAGTTTTGGTTCCTGAAGTCTGGCTTATCTCAGTTTCTGACCTTACCACTCGGATATCACAATTTCCCTGCTCCTTATCACCGTCCTTCCCTCTCTCATATATAGTTACCAGCATCAGCTCTTTGCCAAATAGCACCTTCACTCCATGCAACATCATCTGGCCTCTTTTCTGCCACAGAAGACTGAGAAACTGGAGGTTTGTGCTTCTGTCAAGAGCAGCAGTGTCATTCTCTTTTGCTGGGTTCCAGACTGGTATATTATTATTTAAGAACTGAGTGGAGTAGATTTTGACTTTGTGTGATAGTGTAAAACAGGTGATAGCGTGTCAGCAGCCCGTTTTACATCTTTCCCCATTTTCACTTACATTTCTGTTTGCGCAAAGTCAAAGTCAAAATCCAGTCCCAATCCCCCGCTCTATCCTAACCTTTCACAAACTGAAGAACTGGAAAAAGAAATTGTATACCAACTGAGCCACATGCTAGTTTGTCCCTTTGTAACTACCAGCCACAATGCACCACCTGGAATCTCTGTAAGCTGTAACCAGACAACCTTGGGTGAGAAAGAGATTACCATGGTTGAATAGGCTGCAGTTAGCCATGGTCGAATAGGCTGCAGTTAGCCTGGGAACCAAGGTTAGGTGCAGTTACCATTGTGCTAGAATGTTATAACATCTGTCATAACATTCCAGCCATGTCATTCTGTGCCGTAAGACTCTATGGCCGTGAATTTCTCAGCGCTCAGAGGGCAGGTTCGGAGGCAGGTCAGTTGTTAAATCCAAAATGATTGACAGCGGGTTCAGAATCTGCCGCTAACCCGCCTCCATGCCACTTTCCAAAGTGTCGGATCGACGCCTTCACAGCTGACCCAACACCAAGCGGTGGGAGAGATATTTAAGGTTGTTAACAGCTTGCTAACTCCTTGTTAAATGTTATTTTGCCAGGGTAATTCCATTTTCACACATTTTCAACGTGTTTCATGCCATTTGGCAACCACGCCAGCTGACTGTGTCGGGTTTTCCAATGAGCTGAATAGTTCACAGCTGCAATTGCTGCATATAAACTTACCTATCACTTCAGTTCAATTTAAAATGGCCGAAGTGGCTAAATTCATGATTTTGAGGAGACCTTTGATATGTATTGAGGATATGAGCTTGTGCTGTGAACTCTATATGCACTGTCACCTCCTCGGAATAAGGTCTCTCCCCATTGACTTACTCCTGATAACATCTCATCCTAAACTGCCAGATATAACAGCAGAATGGGAATCATTTATACTCTCTCAACCTGGTCCTCAAATTCAGAAGAGGATCATCTGCGGCAGCAGCAGAACCAGGCACAGCAGCAGCACCAAGAACAAGAGTGCCAACCTTCTCCTCAGCCGTCGGATGCTGCACAGGGCAGAGGCCATCAGGGCTTGGCTGGCCCGCATCACAGGAGATACCCCCAACACAGGGTCTACAGGCAGAGGATGAGCTTCCTCAACATGACTGAGCAGCAGTGCCAAAGGTGGCCGAGACTTTCGCGAGAGGTAGTCGCAGACATCTGCACAATGCTGGACCAAGACTTACAGCCCAGAGGAGTGGGTGGACACGCCTTACCAGTGGCTGTCAAAGTCACTACCACCCTCAACTTCTTTGCGTCAGGCTCCTTCCAGGGATCAGCAGCAGACATTAGTGTCATCTCCCGGTCGGCCGCCCACAGATGCATCACGCAAGTTACTGATTCCCTCTTTGCAAAGTCCGCCAATTACATTCACTTTTCAACTGACGAAGCAAGTGTTACCACACGGGCACTAGGCTTTCTCAATATGGCCGGCTTTCCACGGGTGTGTTAGATCCGTATATCTTGATGTTGTGTATCCTTCAATAATTAGACAAGAGACTGCAGGGAACAATCAACAGGTGTTTACTGGATGAGGGTTGCTCTAAAACTAACTATACAGATCCCTACTCAGGGTTTATATACAGGTGTGGTCACTGCCGGTACTACAGTATACAGGAGCTGTAAAAAGTAGTTCTCCCCTTAAAGGTACATACACTACAATTCCTCCCCTTTTAGATTAACAGTACCATAACATTCATTTAACAATTAAATATCAACTAATTACAATTAACACTTTTAACATGCAACATTAACTGAAAATGTCTATTTATAAATTCAGTCTTTGGGGAGGCTTCCTGATCCTTTCTGGATAGCGCCTTTCCTGAGTGTCTTGCTCTTGGTGCGGAGGCGATTCTGGCCCCCTGTCGTCGGTTGGTTCATCAGCTTCCGATGCTACTGTTTCTGGGGTAGATGCTACCTGTATGTTGGGTTCATCACCAGGTACGCGAGACATGGGGTTGACTCGTTCCTGTGACTCTAGGATCTGGTCAACATGGCGTCTCACAATGTTCTCCCCAACATCCACTGTGTACATTAGTGGCCCCTGCCATGTGCATATCGTTCCTGGTTGCCATTTCCCTGTTCGGTAGTCGCGGGCCAAGACTGGTTGCCCTACATTGTCGGCTTCTCATTGATGTGCTGGAATTGCTTATTCTCAACATCTCTTCGTACATTTGGTCTGAGCAAATCCAGACGAGATCTCAACCTTCGGTTAAAGAACATCATGGCCGGGGTCTGGTTGGTGACTGCATGTGTCACATTTCTGTAAGCTAACAGGAAATTGTCCACCTTATGCTGCAGTGGAATGTCGTCATCGCACATGGCCCTTACTGCTTTTTTAAAGGTTTGTATGAACCTCTCAACCAATCCATTTGTGGCTGGATGATACGGGGCAGATGTGTAATGCCTTACCCCATTCCTTCTCATAAATCTTCGAAACTCTTCGGACACAAACTGTGGTCCGGTATCAGAGCAAATCTGCTCTGGCAAGCCGTTCCTGGCAAATATGGTCCGTAGGACTGCAATAGTTTTCTCCGTGGTGGCGGAGGACATTTTGATCACCTCAGGCCATTTCGAGTGCGCATCCACGGCTATTAAAAACATTGAGTCCATGAATGGACCAGCAAAATCAATATGCACCCGTTGCCATGGAGATGAGGGCCACTCCCATGGGTGTAGAGGGGCATGTGGTGGTGCATTTTGGACCTTCTGGCATCCTGAGCAGCTCTTTGTCAGGTCCTCGATTTGCTGATCGATCCCTGGCCACCACACATAAGCCCTAGCAAGGCTTTTCATTTTCACCCCTCCCAGATGGCCTTCGTGAAGCTCATTGAGCACTCTCTCCCTTAACTTGGGTGGAATTACCACTCGGGATCCACACATCAAGGTCCCCTGGCATACTGACAGCTGTTCTCTTCTGGATGAGAATGCTGGCAACAGTGAGTCACCATGTGTTGGCCATCCCTTCACCGTCAAGTCATATACCCGAGACCGTGTCGGGTCATTTCGGGTCTCCTTCTCTATATCAGCGTTAGTTACTGGTAAGCGTTCAATTATAGTCGAATAAAATATTTTGACAGGGTCCACTGCTGGTGCTTCCTCCGCAGTAGGCAATGGCAGACGTGATAGCCCATCAGCGTTTCCATGCTGTTTTGTGCCCTTATACTCGATTTCATATTTGTTCGCCCCTAGAAAAAGGGACCATCTTTGTAGCCGTTGCGCAGTCATCACCGGAACGCCCTTCTTTAGATTAAAGATGGAGACAAGTGGTTGGTGGTCAGTCAGCAAGGTGAACTTCTGCCCGTGCAGATAGTGGTTGAACTTTTTCACTCCCCACACTAGGCTGAGGGCCTGCCTGTCAATCTGGGCGTAGTTACGCTCGGCTGAGGTTAGTGACCGAGACGCAAAGGCTACTGGCCTCTCCGAGCCGTCCGGGAATTTGTGCGACAGCACCGCTCCAATGCCATAGGGTGATGCATCACACGCCAACAGAATTGGTAGTGCTGGGTTGAAATGAGCCAACACCTCTTTTGATGTGACCAATTCTTTGCACTTCTGGAAAGCTCGTTTACATTCGTCATTCCACTTCCATGGTACCCCCGTTTGCAGTAGGGTGTTCAGTGGGTGTAGTACTGTAGACAAATTCGGCAAGAACTTATGGTAGTAGTTCACCAGCCCGAGGAACGACCTCAGTTGTGACACATTTTCCGGTGCTGGAGCCTTGACTACTGCCTCAATCTTTTCAGGGGACTTATGTAACCCCTCTTCATCAATAACGTGGCCACAATACGAGATCTGCTTCTGGAAAAACTCGCATTTGTGGCGGTTAACTCGGAGCCCATATTCCTTCACTCTAGTGAGCACCTGCTCCAGGTTGGCGAGCTGATCACTGTCATTTTCGCCCGTGACCAGGATGTCGTCCAAATAACACTGGGTCCCTGGAATCCCTTGCAGGACTTGATCCATTGCCCTTTGCCAAATAGCCGGAGCTGATGCTACCCGGAACACCAGCCGGTTGTATTGGTAGAGACCTTTATGAGTGTTGATCGTGAGGTATTGTTTCGAGGCTTCTTCTACCTCCATTTGCAGGCACGCCTGGGCCAGATCAATCTTAGTGAAGCGTTTCCCTCCAGATAGTGAGGCAAAAATATCTTCAATCCGCGGAAGCAGATATTGTACAGTGTGAAGGATTGGGTTCACTGTCACCTTAAAGTCCCCACAGATGCAAACCTTCTTTGGTTCCCCAGGCGTATTACTCAACGACCTCTTCATTACAGGAACGATGGGTGTAGCCCACTCGCTCCAGTCCACTTTGGACAGTACTCCTGAACGTTCCGAACCTTCCAGCTCTGTTTCGACGGCTGGGCGGATCGCATAAGGTACCGGTCTGGCCTTAAAAAACTTTGGGCTTGCATTTTCCTCTATTTTGATCGTCGCTGTTATGCCTTTTAGTGTTCCGAGTCCCTCCTGGAACACTTCTTGTGCGTCAGTTAGCATTTTTGACAGTCGTCCAGGTGTGACGTCGTCATCCTTTTTGGCATCTACAGTCAGTACTTGTATGGAATGCCAATCTAGCTGTATCTTCCGGATCCATTCACGTCCTAGTAGTGGTGGTCCTCCATCTGGCAATACATATAGGTCCATTTTTGGTGTTTCCTTGCCGTTATATATAACGTTCACCCTTATTTTTCCTTTGGGGTAGACTTTTTGCCCCGTGTACGTCTTCAAGACAATATCTGTATCTCTCAAGGGTATATGTGAGAATAGCCGCTTGTAGTCCCTTCGGTTTATGACTGTTAGGGCTGATCCTGTGTCCAATTCCATTGTCACTTGGACTCCGGCTATCTTGAGCGTGACCCAGATAGTTTGGTGATCCTCCGTTTTGATCACATTATGTAGTTTCAGACAACCCAGCTCCTTGCTTCCAGAGTCTGTATCACTTTTCTGTTCGTCTGCACTACTCTCCGTCACCTTATGTACCTTCTTGTACTTCTCCTGTGGAGATTTCTTGCTGCTGGTTTTCTTTTCCGACCTGCAGACTCTTGCTATGTGTCCTACTTTTCCACACTGTCTGAACACTTGGTCCTTGAACCAGCAATCCTTATGGTCGTGTGTTGTTCTGCCGCAGCGATAGCACTTCACTGTTCCGTATGACATTTCATTTGTGCCATATTCTTGCGGTCTCCATTGTATCTCTGCCGCGCCCCATGCTGCTGCTTCGTGTGATACTGCCATGCTGAAAGCCTTGTCCAGCGTAAGATCCTTTTCTGATAGAAGCCGTTTCTGGGTTCCTTCACTTTGAAGCCCACACACAAATTGTCCCTTAAAGTATCTGCTAGGCCCGTTCCAAACTGGCAGTGTTTCGATAGCTTGCGCAGTTCCGTTAAAATCTCAGCATTACTTTCATCTTTATGCTGGTTCCTTTTGTGAAACTTAAATCTTTCCGCTATCAGCAGCGGTGTGGGGTCTAAGTGGTCCTGTAGGATTGAAACTATGTTTTGAAAATCCTTTTCCACTGGCATCTCTGGGGTTACTAGGTTTCGCAGTAAGCCATACGTTTTTTCACCCATTGAATTCAACAATACCAGCACTTTCCTGTCATCTGGCACTTCATTCGCCTTGCAGTACACTTCTATGCATTCGACACATGTCGTCCAATCTTCGACTTCATTGTCGAATGCTGTGACACTGCCACTCTTCGGCATCCCTGGGTGTGGTTAGACTGGCTCAAAATGGCGTCTCCCGCGCTCTCCCTTCTTCTCCGCTGCGGCTCAAAATGGCGTCTCCCGCGCTTTCCTTTCTTCCCCGCTGACGCTGCTCGGCCCTTGAACACCGGCTGCACTCTGCGCGTTTTCCTGCGCGCCTCTCTCTCTCATTGACGCTGCTCGGCCCTTGAACACCGGCTACGCTCTGCTCTCTCTCATTGATGCCGCTCGGTCCTGAACACCGGCTGCGCCCTGTGCGCTCTACCCTCTCTCTTCTCCCATTGATGCCGCTCGGTCCTGAACACTGGCTGCGCCCTGTGCGCTCTACCCTCTCTCTTCTCCCGTCGACGCTGCTCGGCCTTTTTCTGTGCCGTTGGTCGGCTCTAGCCGCCGCTGTCCGGGAAGGGTCTGCACCGTACCTGTTGCCAGCCCATTTCGCTGGACCACCGTGACTGGAGAACCAAGCCCAGCTCTCAACAGCCTCCCCTGCGATGCTCAAGTCTCCGCTGGATGGTCGATGCCCGTGCTTCTGGACTCGGCCTTCTTCTTTCACTGTTCTCCAGGAGCGAATCCCTGGGAGGTGATGCAGAGTTGCAGGTAGGTTTGAATCTTCTCGTCGCCAATGTTAGATCCGTGTATCTTGATGTTGTGTATCCTTCAATAATTAGACAAGAGACTGCAGGGAACAATCAACAGGTGTTTACTGGATGAGGGTTACTCTAAAACTAACTATACAGATCCCTACTCAGGGTTTATATACAGGTGTGGTCACTGCCGGTACTACAGTATACAGGAGCTGTAAAAAGTTGTTCTTGTTGAGATACCACGGCAAACGTGGGAGCCGAGACCAGAGCTAGTAAAACACAACTGCTTTTATTCTACCTCATGGCAAAGAGAAACTGGAAAAGCCCGCGCATCCACTTAAATACTCCCCAGACAGGAAGTGCTCCCGGCAGCCTGTCCCTGCGGGAAACAAGTTGCTGGAGGAAAGGGCCCCCGGCTGGGGGCGTCTGCTTAAACTGTCCGTGCCGCCGTGAGCGGATTATGTCCAGTGGTGGCGTGTCGCCACAGAGCTCCCCCCAGAATCCGCTTAGGAGGAGTGGACGAGTCGTGACGGTGGTCTGATGGTTCTGCCGTAGTGGCTCTGAGTGGTCGCTGGTCTAGTTGGTGGGGCCGGGCGGTTCACCGCCGGCTGTGCTGGCTTGCTGGCGGGACGGCCTCTAGTTGGAGGCCGGGCCACAGCGACCTGTTCCCCTGGTTTTGTGTGTGCTGGTTTGAGCCGGTCGATGGAGACTGTGTCGACCCTGTCGCCGAGTCGCAGCTTGAAGACCTTGTCCCCGGTTTGTAGTACCTCGTACGGTCCGTCGTACGGGGGTCGCAGGGGCCCGCGGTGCGTGTCGTGTCGCACGAAGACGAAGCGCGCCTGCTGTAAATTTGGCGGGACGTGAGGTGCAAGTTCGCCGTGTCGGTTGACCGGAAGTGCGGTGAACTGCTGAGCGGAAGAGAAAGAGTTGAGCTGCTGCTGTTCGGCCGACCAAGGCGTGGTAGCCTCCGGAAAGAATTCGCCTGGGACGCGCAGCAGTTGTCCGCAGACTAACTCTGCTGCCGAGCACTGGAGGTCTTCCTTGACTGTGGTGCGTAGGCCTAGTAGCACCCACGGTTGGCGGTCAGTCCAGGTACTGTCCTGCAGGCCGGTGCGGAGTGAGGCCTTGAGTGACCTGTGGAAGCGTTCACAAAGCCCGTTGGCCTGCGGGTGGTACGCCGTGGTTCGGTGGAGCATCACCCCGAGGTTGCGTGCTGTGGCCGTCCAGAGTTCGGAGGTGAACTGGGCGCCTCTGTCGGAGGTTATGTCAGCCGGTACGCCGAACCTCGCAACCCAGGTGTTAACGAACGCCCTGGCAATGTCGGCTGTGGTGGTGGAGGTCAGCGGCACTGCCTCAGGCCAGCGTGTGTAGCGGTCGACCATCGTGAGGAGATAAATTTGGCCTTGCGATGGCGGCAGAGGACCGACGATGTCGATGTGTACGTGGTCGAAGCGGCGGCTGGGTACCTCGAAGTCTCCCAGGGGTGCTTTTGTGTGCAGCTGTACCTTAGCCCGTTGGCAGGCGAGGCAGGAGGTGGCCCAAGTCCGAACATCTTTGCTGAGGCCGCGCCAGATGAAGCGCTGGGAGAGGAGTTTGATGGATGCACGGGAACCCGGGTGGGAGAGCCCGTGGAGCGCGTCGAAGATGCGGCGGCGCCAGGTTGCAGGGACGACCGGCCTGGGTTGGCCGAGCGAGACGTCGCAAGTGATTGCCGTGGCTTCGGGCCTGTGCGCGACCTTGGTTAAGCGTAGCCCTGGCAGGCTGGTAGCCGCCGAGAGGAGGTCTGGGTCCGTGAGCTGGGCCACTGCTAGTTGCGCGTAGTCGACCGCGAGGTGATTCGCGCAGATGGCAGGACGGGAAAGGCAGTCGGCGACAACATTGTCTCTACCGGAGACATGCTGGATGTCCGTAGTAAACTCGGGCACGGCCGCGAGCTGGCGTTGCTGCCTAGCGGACCAGGGTTCGGTGTGCTTGGCCATCGCGTATGTGAGCGGCTTGTGGTCCACGTACGCGGTGAAGGGGCGGCCTTCCAGGAGGAACCTGAAATGGCGGACCGACAGGTGGAGCACGAGAAGCTCGCGGTCGAAAGTGGAGTATTTGACCTCTGGGGGGCGCAGTTGGCGGCTGTAGAAGGCAAGTGGCTGCCACGCGCCATTGACCCACTGCTCGAACACGGCACCGACCGTGTGGTCGGAGGCGTAGGTGGTGAGCATGACCCAGGCGTCGGCCCTCGGGTGCGCGAGCAGGGTGGCATCGGCGAGCGCGTTTTTGGTGGCGTCGAAGGCGGCTGACGTGTCAGCGGTCCAGGCTACGTCCATCTTGCCGGATTTACCTCGGAGGGAGTCGTATAGGGGCTTCATGAGGGCTGCAGCTCTGGGGATGAACCTGTTGTAGAAGTTCACCATCCCGAGGAACTCCTGGAGGCCCTTGATGGTTGTGGGGCGGGGGAATTGCTGGACGGCCTGCACCTTGTTGGGCAGGGGGACGGCCCCAGCAGGGGTGACGTGGTGACCGAGAAAATCGATCTCGGTTAGGCCGAATTGGCACTTCGACGGGCTGAGGATGAGCCCGTGTTGGGCTAGGCGCCCGAACAGGATGTGAAGGTGTTCGAGGTGTTCCTGTTTGGAGGAGCTGGCCACGAGAATGTCGTCTAGATAGACGATTAGGAAGTTCAGGTCCCGGAGGACTGAGTCCATAAGGCGCTGGAAAGCGTGGGCTGCATTCTTGAGGCCGAAGGGCATCCTCAGGAACTCGAACAGGCCGAATGGGGTGATGACGGCCATTTTGGGGATGTCCGCGGGGTGTACGGAGACTTGGTGGTAACCGCGCACCAGGTCGACCTTGGAAAAGACGGTTCGTCCGGCCAGCCGGGCCGAGAAGTCCTGGATGTGTGGCACTGGGTATCGGTCGGGGGTGGTGGCGTCGTTGAGGCGGCGGTAGTCCCCGCAAGGGCGCCAGCCTCCGCCGGGCTTGGGGGCGATGTGGAGGGGCGAGGCCCAAGGGCTGCTGGAGCGGCGGATGATACCGAGTTGTTCCATGGTGGTGAACTCGGCCCGCGCGATTTCCAGCTTGGCCGGGTTGAGTCTGCGGGCGTGGGCAGAAACTGGGGGGCTGGTGGTGGGGATATAGTGCTCCACACCGTGTTTGGCGGCTTTGGCCGAAAAGGTCGGGTTAGTGAGGGCGGGAAACTCAGCTAGGAGTGCCGAGTAGTCGTCCGTGGCTCTGGCGAGGCAGTAGGTCGTCAGGCCAGCCGAACGGGCCGGGGTGAATGCGCCGGGGATGGGGGCCATAGTGTTGATGTCGACGAGGCGGTGCCTCGGAATGTCGACAAGGAGGCCGTGGGCGCGTAGGAAGTCGGCGCCGATGAGTGGGCAGAGGACCTTGGCTGTGAGGAACTCCCAGCGGTAGCGGCGGCCCGCGAGGTCGAGCGTGACCATGCGGGTGCCATATGTGCGGATGTCAGAGCCATTGGCTGCGGCCAGCGTGATACCCCGTGTGCCGTGTTGGATTTCGAGGGCGGAGGCGGGGGTGATGCTGTGCTGGGCCCCTGTGTCGCACAGAAATCGGCGGTTGGTTCTGTCGTTGGTGACGTACAGTAGAGGCCCCTTTTGCCCCGCGGCCATCGCGGGGGCCGGTGCGGGGGGGGGTTTGAAAGTACATGGTGGCGTGCAGCGTTGGGCCCTAGCGCCAAAACGGGTGTGGTAGTAGCAGTGACCCGGAGTGGTAGGGCGGTCGGGCCTAGTGGGCCGGGAAGCCCGCGTGGTCGTTGCCGTGAGGTCGGGCGCAACGTCGCGAGTGGACTGTGCAGAGAGCAGCCGGTCGGCCTTTTCAGCTATGTCATTCAGGTCTGTGGAGCCAGACTCCACAATGAGCGGGCGGATGCTGGCGGGGAGCTGCCGAATGAAAAGCGTGCGAAAGAGGGCGCCGGTGTTTTTGTCATCCGAGAGGGACAGCATGTGGGAAAGCAGATCCGAGGGTGAAG
The DNA here is from genome assembly GCF_052327205.1 of Somniosus microcephalus. Classification (NCBI taxonomy): domain Eukaryota; kingdom Metazoa; phylum Chordata; class Chondrichthyes; order Squaliformes; family Somniosidae; genus Somniosus; species Somniosus microcephalus. The sequence goes on along the minus strand of NC_140994.1, from coordinate 220,108,282 downwards.
CATCACCAAGGCCGGGGAGGTCAAGGAGTTGGCAGTTGCGCTGGTAAGAGGACGTTTGAAATTTTTTAAGGAGCGCAGCCTTCAGATGTTCGTACTTGCCTTCCGGTGGTGGATCCTGCAGCGCTGCCCAAACCTTGGGGGCTGTGGCGTAGGTGAGAGAGGAGACGAGGTAGTCGTACTTTGTGGCGTCGACTGTAATGTGTTTCAGCCGGAATCTGGACTCAGCTTGAACAAACCAGGCTTCAGCCAGGTTCTCCCAAAAGTCCAGTAGTTTTACCGTGACTGCGTTTGTTTCCGCCATGCTAGCTTAGGATTCGTCCTGAGCGTCGGGGTCACCAGTGTTGAGATACCGCGGCAAACGTGGGAGCCAAGACCAGAGCTAGTAAAACACAACTGCTTTTATTCTACCTCATGGCAAAGAGAAACTGGAAAAGCCCGCGCATCCACTTAAATACTCCCCAGACAGGAAGTGCTCCCGGCAGCCTGTCCCTGCGGGAAACAAGTTGCTGGAGGAAAGGGCCCCCGGCTGGGGGCGTCTGCTTAAACTGTCCGTGCCGCTGTGAGCGGATTATGTCCAGTGGTGGCGTGTCGCCACATTCTCCCCTTAAAGGTACACACACTACAGGGTGCAGGGCATCATCGACTGCACCCATGTGGCCATCAGGGCACCCCATAACAACCCAGCTGTATTTGTGAACCGCAAGGGCTTCCACTCCCTTAACATGCAGCTGGTGTGTAACCACAGGAAGAGCATCATGCATGTGTGCGCCAAGTACCCTGGCAGCTGCCATGACTCTTACATCCTGCACCAGTCCACTGTGCCTTTGCACTTCGCTCCTCCAAACGATCTTTCAGGATGGCTCCTTGGAGACAAGGACTGACCCCTGAAGACGTGACAAATGACGCTGATGAAGAGGCCATCAAACGGGTCTGAGGAGTGCTACAATCAGAGCCACATTTCCACCACAAATGTCATTGAGCAGACAATAGGGTAGCTGAAAATGTGCTTCAGATGCCTGGACAGATCTGGTGGAGCCCTACAACATGCACCAGTCAGGGTCTTGCGAATCATCGTCGTCTGCTGTGCCCTGCAAAACATCACACTGCAACGGGGATTAGCGCTGCCTGAGGAACACATTGCACAGCCTCTTCAGAGGAGGAGGAGGAGGAAGAGCCGAATGAGGTTGCAGATGAGGAACAGCTGGAGGAGGCGGCTGACCCAGTGCAACCAGCATGTGAGCACATTGCTGCCTGTGATGCCAGGGATGGCCTTATCCATGCCAGATTCAACTAACTTTAGGCATCACTGACATGTGGCTGCCACTTGCACGTGAGGGTTCGCTTGACCCCACTTCCACACCATACAGCATCCCTCCAATGAACTGTGCATTCCTAACCGTTTCACCACCATTGCTTCAGATGAAAGGTGCCCTCACCCCTCGCTGTGCCACCTCCACTTGTTAGCACACTTAGTGCAATGCTTTGAAACATCCACATGACATCACTTTAATACAATAAAATAAAAGAACACAAACGTTACACTGATTTATATGAAACCACCCAAGTGACTACCCTTGTGACTATTTGTGTGTTAGCTTTCTCTTACGCATGCTTCTTCATGGTGCTTCCCCTGTGGCTTCAGCAGATGCGGAGGCAGCCTGCTCACTTCCCTGCTGCGCCTGCTTAGACGCCTTTGGCGACCGTCCTCTGGGCCGTGGAGCCGGTGAGGGCCCCGCCAAAGTCTACTCCTCCTGCGGCTATGCAGGAGCAGACTCAGCTATCTCTGTTGGGGGAGGCATCTGGGGCTCTGACCGAGGGGTTGGCAATGGGATGGCAGTGTGAGCGCTTGGAGAGGAGCCCCCACTTCCATTTCCCGTTCCACCACCATCCCTCTCATGGGCCACCCATACTTCTCTGCCAGCAAGCAGCTGGAGAGCACCTTGTTGCACATCAGTGAGGCCATGACGACCCGTCTCTGTGCTGACATTCCTCATAATGGGGACGTCCATGAACCTCTGGTTTCTCTCCTTGATAGATGCCCATCTATCCTCCATAGCTGACCATCTATTTAGAAGTGTTACCATGTTCTCCTGAGCCTGGTGATTTATGTCCTCCATGGAGGTTGCCATCCTTTCCATGGCGGGACCTACATTTGCCGGAGCCTGCACCATGGCGCTGCTCATGTTTGAGATGGACTCCTCCATTCCCTGCATACTCGCAGTCACTGAGGTTGTGAACCCAGTCAGAGCCTCCTGCACTTGTTCCTGAAGCTCCAGCACCGCTCTCTCTAGATGGCCCCCAAGGCTCAGCGTCTGCATGCAGCTCAGCAAAGCTAGGAGTGTCCTCCGACGAGGATTCTCCACCACTGTCACTGTTTCCACTTGTGAGTTCTGAGACGCCAGGTGACAACACTACTCTATCTCGCATAGGATCCACCGAGGTGTGCGTCTCTGCGCTGGTGCTGGGTGCACTCATTCCTGCTGATGCTGCTCCCTCAGAATCTGGAGGATCCTCTGAGGAGTCCTCCTGCATTTCCTCCTGGACAGTAGGGAAGGGAGCTCTTGATGGTCCTGTGGGAGAGTAAAGACATGATTTAGACATGTGATATGTAGATTGCAAACACATTCCCTTGTGCAAGTCATTAGCACTCAATCTCTAGGAACATCAGATCCCATATCAGTCACTCCTGAATGCCAAATCAGATATTTGGAAAATATTTCTGTCACCAGATTGTTCGGCTGAGCCCGTCTCTCCGTCCCCCACTTCAAGCTCCTCAGCACCTCCAACAACGTCCAGAGCTGCCTCCTCAGCATGGGTTAGCTGCACCACGGATGGTGGTCCTCCTCCTGTTCTCTCCCTCTTATTGTGGGATCTCTTTTCCTGCAATGAGGGACAGAAGTGCAATCTTAGTGAGAGTGCTGGAATGAGTGTAAAGAATGGATAGGATAGATGTTTGGAGGGAGACTATGATGGAGTGAGGTGCCAATACCAATTTCCCTCCTTATGAGTTGTTATTTGTCATCATGGTGTAACACTGAGAGTGAGTGTGAGGGTGCATAGAAAGATGGGGATGTGATTGTGTACATACAGGGAGAGGGATGGGTAATGGTGCTAAGGGTGTTGGGGTAAGTTAGCATGTGCAGATTAGGGCTGGCAATGCAGATTGATGGAGATGTGAAGACAGGCACAGCAGAATGAAGTTAAGTGTGCTGTTATACTCACTTTTGCTGAACATAGTGTGACGGAATAAGCCATATTTCAAGAGATACACCAAAATATGAACAGAATTCTGATATTTATTAATACATGATATACTGGGTTTAAAAATCTAAAACCTCAGAGACACAAGCTGTAAACAGAAATACAGGCTTCTGAGATAAAGATCAGTTGTTAACAAAGTTGTGAGCTTTGAAATGGGAATTGATTGTTAATGCTAATACAAAGGCCCTATTGAAATAGCAGTTTGGCGCTTCCGAAGGGTCTGTGGTTTGGAACCAACACAATGAAATGACCCAAGTAAAGTGTTAAGAACTAACACGTGAAACAGAAACACAGAATATTAAAAAACCATGTGCCTTTGAAAAGATGACATCAAGTAAAAGAAACACCTGCTGGTCAGATAGTTTTTATGTTAAACTTGGAAGACAGGAAACATAAGATTAAATATGCAACCAATTGAGATAGCTAGAAATGCATGAACCACCCTAGTTGAAGTGTCTTTAATTTACATATAGTAAATATGATACCTGCAGAACACTTTGAAGATATGACTTCAATAGATGCACCAAGTAATTACATTGTTTTTGTATTGAACTTGGAACAGCGCGGAGTCACAACATCTGCAAATAACTAGTAAAGGTGGTTTTAGAATTGAATGGAAAATCTTCGATAAGAATGGCATCAAATAAAGACTACTGTCATATTGTTTTTATGATGGTTTTTGGAACACCTAAAGGTAGAGACATAATTATGCATGCAGCAGCTAAATTGACAATAAAATCAGTAAGAATTCAACAGAGAAAATAAATAAGCTTACATCAGCAGGAAACTTCAAAGGATAAACCACTAAAAAAAGAGTATAAAAGATAGAGCTTTCCAGATGAAAAGTCAGAAGTCGCTGAATGGGCAAGCATTTCTCAACTTCACAAGCACGCTCTGTAAGTTGTAACTTTGAGTCTTGGATAATCAAGGTATTTGATTTTGGTGGATGTTCTGGATTTAGAGATAAGTAAGAAATGTAGAAATGTAACGAAGTAAAGATTTGAGAATAAGCATCTCTGAGAAATAAGAAATGTAAGCTATTTGCATTTTGAATTGTTAATGTTGCGACTGACTCAACAACTGTTAGCTGAATGTCGGCTCTTAAATAAATCTATATATTTTTAGAATTGTCTCACAGAGTATTTCTGTATAAACTCGCGAACCCAATTTCTGTACACTCTTTTGTAAGGATTTGCAGAATTCTGGGGATATTCCAGACCCTCATAATATCCGGAAGGTTACAGTCTAGTTAAACTTATTAAAAGTGCTATCCGGAGGACGGTAACATCTTCAGTCATTCCTTTCCTTTAGGGAGCGATAGCCTGAACCTTTAGACCCATTTAAGCATCTTATAGAATTCAGCTATCTCTAACTTTAGTTGAAGGTGAACGTCTGGGGAATACGCCTGATCTGGGGTAGCCCGAAAAGGACTAGGACTTGTAATTATCCCTTCAGTAGGGGATCATTGAACCTCTTCCTACATTGGACCCAGGTGCATGTACAGATTTAACTCGCACTTATCTCCTCAGCAATTTTCAGCCAGGCTGCCTTGGTGTGCTGAGGAGGCTTTCTCCTTCCATCCAAAGGGAACAGAACCTCCTTGCGCCCTCTTACTCCCTCCACAAGAACATGGAGGGAGTTATCATCAAAGCAGGGAGAAGCCTTTGGTCTAGGAGCAGTCATCTCGTCAAACACCAGCACTCAGGAGCATCAAAATGTAAATGAAAGGTGAAGGGTACATGGCCCCCTTAAATGCAACTGCATCAAAGATGTCATCAAAGGCGAGCTGCAGACATGCACCCACTGATTGGGCCGGGTAGCACGCACAGTGGGCTAAATAAGCCCAATCTACTAAAAATCATTATCTCATTGCAGATCCAACTGGCAGCGGGTCCGGAACTGGCCAGACAGCGAACTCAACGCCAACCCACCTCCAGACAGAAAATCCAGCCCTATGACTCTATCTACCCCAGTGTGTGCAGCAGGTCCCCTGCTGGATAGCATGTACATTCAAGCTAAAATGAACTTTGACCAGTATGATCTGTACCATATGCATGTCAGAAAAATATTTTTTGGAAAAAACTGCTTACCTTCTGCACATTCAAGTTTGTGTCTCAGAACAAAGTAACTGAGGTACAGGATACTTGTGATTTTGCTGATGAACATTTTGATTCTACCTGGGTGTAACTACTTCAAAGCAAACTATCTGATCCCCTTACTGCTGCCACTGAGCTGCATGTTCAGTTTTGATGCAAATGGCAAGATAAAGCAAGATACGAAGATAGGATGTGAAACAAACATCAGTTCCTCATATTCTTAAAAGGGCTTCAGCTTTTTGAAAAATGTTTGGCAAGCATTAACTGACTCACTTGCAAGCACAACGCCAAGAAATAAATTTCATCAAAGCGCACTGTTGCAACATTTACCACTGATATAATGACAAAATTAATGCATAGCTCACCTCACTCCCCAAACAAAATGAGGTTTGCCAACAAAATATTAAATTTGTGGCTAGGGTAATAAACATAGGTACTAGAGGGATCAGATGATTTGCTTTGAAGTAATTTGTGACGTTGTAGGCAGCACATTAAATTGGTGCCACCTGCTGTTTTACATGCTTGCTGCATGTAGCCAGCACTACCCACGCTGTTCATTGGCTGCACGCATCAGCAGGGGGCTGGATATTGTGGGTGGCTAGCACTAATTAAAGGCAGTCTGCACCTCTTGAAGGGGAGGTGCATTGTGGCTGGAAGAAGTGGTGGAAGTCCTTTGTGAACTGAATCTGTCTGAAAAATTGAAGAAGGCTGAACATGTGAGGGAACGTGCACTTGGGGCTGTCCTTGCTCTGCTTTGAGGCTGTAGTTGTAGCTGTAGCAGTTGACAGATTTCACTCACAACTTCTTTTGTGAAGTGAAGACGTTTCATGCATTGGTTCTCGCTGACATTGAGGTACGAGAATTGCTGCCTGAAGGCCCTCGCTGTATATGACTGTAAGAATCCTGAGAAATCTCCATTTCAGATTCCCACTAGCTAACATGGATGAAATGAAATAAGCATTATTAGTTGGAGGTTTAAGTTTGTATTGTGTAACTGTTAGTCAATGCACGCCGATTCTTGAATAATCATGCTTTTAAACTAGTGTACTTTGCCTTGGGTAGACCCCATTAGATTTTAAAATGGAAGAAAGAGGGGTTGGGCCTGTTTGACCATATATTGATACCCAGAATAATACCCGGACTTCAAGGGTTAAATTACGAGGAGAGATTAAACAAATTAGGGTTGTATTCCCTAGAATTTAAAAGGTTAAGGGGTGATCTGATTGAAGTTTTCAAGATATTAAGGAGAACAGATAGGATAGATAGAGAGAAAATATTTCTGGTGGCTGGGGATTCTAGGACTAGGGGGCATAGTCTATAAATTAGAACCAGGCTTTTCAGGAGTGAAATTAGGAAACACTTCTACACACAAAGGGTGGTAGAAGTTTGAAACTCTCTTCTGCAAATGGCAAATGATGCTAGATCAATTGTTAATTTTAAATCTGAGATTGATAGCTTTTTGTTAACCAAAGGTATTAAGGGATATGGGCCATAGGCGGGTATATGGAGTTAGGTCGCAGATCAGCCATGATCTCATTGAATGGTGGAACAGGCTTGAGGGGCTCAATGGCCTACTCCTGTTCCTATGTTCCTATTAAAAATGCAGACTCCAACGAGCCTTCTTAGCAAAGCGACAGTCAGTCTGTGAAAAAAGCTGAAAGAATTAATGGAATTCCAGAGACTGAGATAAGAAGCAGTGACCTTTAGATTGTTATGAATTACATGTTAGTTGTTTTTTTTGAATACTTGCTTTAATATCTTATAACCATTAATATCTTATAATCATCAGTAATAGATCTATAAATGTGTGTAAGGATTAAATGTAGAAGTTTGTAACCATCAGCTGCATGCAAGGATAACCTGAATTATGTATAACATGTAACCCTTTTTCTTATCCTTGAAAGCCTGTGAGTAAGCTGTAACCAAACAAGCTGCGGTGAGAAAGAGATTGCCATGGTCGAATAGACTGAAGTTAGCTTGGGAACCAGGGTTGGGTGCAGTTACCATTGAGCTGGAATGTTATGACATCCGCAGTGAATTATAAAAACAAAGGCCAATAGTAGGGGCCGTATCTCAACCTATGGAGACATATTCCTTTTGTATTGCCATAACTACCCCAGATATGAGTCTTGATGGTCAAAAACAGCTGATGTAAGAGTGTCATCAGACTAAACCCTGCATAAGCCAGGGTGCTACCAACGTGGCATCTTTATGATTGGATTTTGGGTTTGGGTATCAGCCAGTGGTTGGTTCAGGATGACTCCATAGGTTTCGAATGATAGTAAGGGTATAAGAAGGGGGTCTTAACAGCCACAAATTGTAGAAGATTTCAGAGGTAAAAGATTATAGGACGAATCAAGGAGACACCCAGGAGTCGGAGAGAGACAAGAGACTCAGGGTGCAGCCTGCTCCCAGTTGCGCTTCTACCGAGAGGATAACGGGATAATATACGTCTCAATTATTCTCTGTAAACTGTTGCTTGAATACTGTAATGTATTAAGTCTTGCTTGTGCTGAATAAAGTTAAATCACTGTCCTCAATATGGGTCAACCTCGAATCATTTGGAACCAGGGTCCCTCTGGGATCTGATATGGCCTCCTGCTGAGTGCCCTTCTCCCCGTCCACCTCCTCCCTCTTCTAGTAGTTTGTCCTACCCAGTGTGGCCTCTCTTCATTTTCCCAGTCATGTTCAATTCCCAGAGGAAGTCCTACCAGGCCACCCATGTCTGGAAGAAACTTCTTTCAGTACAATATTTTATAAGACAAAAAAAGTATTGCAAGACCAGCCAGATCACTCCCTGTAGCCAAACTTTAGCCAAGTATAGGAAACCTCCAAAAACACATACAATAGCACCAGCAGCCAGAAGAAATAATCCAGCAACTAACCTGCAAGTACTTCATGAATCATGATCCCATTAAATAGCGCTGCTGAGATGTCCCTCGTTCCGTTTAATGTCGAGTTCAGCTGTGCGAGGTTAAGACTGGAGTGGGGATTTGGAAAATGGCAGTGGCAGCTTCAAATCAGCAGTTTACAATCATTCGCGTCATCAAGTCACTGCTCTGCATGCTGCCGCCGGTCATTAGGTGCACGAGCAAAAACCCCTTTACCAAAATGGCATCCTGTGCACTTCCCATCGGAAGTGTGCATGCATATCTCGGACCCATTTTTTAATCTTATTTGGCTATGTAGCACCTAAAAAATGGGTGATACACTGCCCAATTTAGCCCCCATGTTTTACAATACACACCCACTTATAACTGCCCTCTCATTCTGTACAAACTCATATTACAACATTTTCTTTAAAAGAAAACTTGTGCAGAATAAACCAATCTCTAAATCCCTCTACACCTCCATCCCCCACCATGACAGCCTGAGGACACTCCACTTCTTCCTTGAACAGAGGCCCAACCAGTCCCCATCCACCACCACCCTCCTCCGCCTGGCTGAACTTGTTCTCACATTGAACAACTTCTCCTTTGATACTACTCACATCCTCCAAATTAAAGGTGTTGCTATGGGAACCCGCATGGGTCCTAGCTTTGCCTGCCTTTTTTTGTGGGATATGTGGAACATTCTTTGTTCCAGTCCTAATCTGGTCCCCTTCCTCATCTCTTTTTCTGGTACATTGATGACTGTATCGGTGTTGTTTCCTGCTCTTGCCGTGAACTAGAAAATTTCATTCACTTTGCTTCCAATTTCCACCCTTCCTTCACCTTCACATAATCCATCTCCAACTGTTGCCTTCCCTTCTTTGACTTCTCTGTCTCCATTCCTGGGGATAGGCTATCGACAAACATCCACTATAAGCCCACTGACTCCCACAGCTACCTGGACTAAACTTCCTCCCACCCCTCTACCTGTTTCTCCGTCTCCGTCACATCTGTTCTGATGATGCCCTCTTCCATACTAGTGCTTCCGATATGTCTTCCTTTTTCCTCAATCGAGGATTCCCCTCTACCGTGGTTGACATGGCCCTCGACCGTGTCCGTTCGATTTCCCGCACTTCGAACCACAAAAGGATCCCCTTGTCCTCACTTTTCACTCCACCAGCCATCACATTCAACAGATCGTCCTCTGCCATTTCTGCCACCTCCAGTGTGATTCCACCACCAAACACATCTTCCCCTTCCCTCACCTTTCAACATTCCAAAGGGACCGCTCCCTTTGCGACACCCTGGTCCACTCCTCAAACACCCCCAACACCTCCTCCCTCTCCCACGGCACCTTCCTGTGCAAGCGCAGGAGATGCAGCACCTTCCCTATTACCTCCTCCCTTCCCACTGTCCTGGGTCCCAAACACTCCTTGCAGGTGAAACAGCGATTTACTTGTACTTCTTGCAATTTAGTATACTGTATTCGCTGCTTGTGATGTGATCTCCTCTACACTGGGGAGATCAAACGTAGGTTAGGTGACCGCTTTACGGAACACCTCCGTTCAGTCCGTAAGCATGACCCCAAGCTTTCAGTCACCTGTCACTTTAATTCTCCGCTCCAATCCCACTCTGACCTCTTCGTCCTCGGCCTCTTAAACTGTTCCAACAAAGCTCAACATAAGCTTGAGGAACAGCACCTCATCCTTCGATTAGGCACTTTACAACTTTCTGGACTCAACATCGAGTTCAACAATTTCAGACCATGACCTCTGCCCCTATTTTCTTCCACATGGCATCTTTGATGATTCTGCCATTCTCATTTACACCTCTTCTAGACTCATCTTTTGTTTCTTTACTTGTCCCATCACCCTCTCTTGCTTTGTACTATCATACCTTTTGTCATGTAATCACTCCTGCCTTCCACCCTATCACAGACCTTCCATTTTGTTCTTTCCTCCCTTTCCCTGCCCTAGCTTAAAATCTGTTACATCTCTAACTTTTTCCAGTTCTGGCAAAAGGTCATCAATGTAAGATATTTCTGCATTTCCCCGAAGGCTGTTATTAATAAACGGGACCCTGCTTGGACATTTTAAATTAAAAAGGGTACCCAAGATGGCATCCGTGCCTCGTGGCAGAAAGCCTGTGGGATTCCAAAATGGATTCTGCAATGCAGACAGCTTGGGGGAAATCGAAACTAAGGCTGCAGGCTTCCTGTGAAGAGAAACTTTGTATTTTGGAACCAGACAGGACTCTGAATTATGCATTAGACCGAATTGGAGACAAAATTTAAATTCAGTTTAGGCCTATAGTTAAGGCCATCTGGCAGTCTGCATATATTATCGGAAACAGATTAACCGAGCCATCAAGGCCAGACAAGGCCCATCAAGGAACTTTCAGGACAATACAAGTCAATTATCGGGCCGGTAGATGCGATTAGCGGCCATCCAAAACCAGTTAATATGGATTGCTACCATTATTTAAAATAGCCCGCCAAGATTAAGACAAAGAACTAACCTGATTTGGCGCGCAGATAAGGGTTTTCGATGAAGGTATAATTGAAGGCCATGGGTAGCATTGAGTTTGGTTCGTGGAGAAAACGGAGAGTTGGTGAGTTGGTGTCCAAGATCGTCAGGTGCGTTCATTGGCTGGTGTGCTGGTGCTGCTCCTCAGCCCCTCGCCCTCGTGGCTGCTGCTCTTTCCCCGTCCCGCGCTTACTCCCTGGCCTTTGCCCGTGCCCTTTTCCCACTCCATCTGGAACTGCCCCGGCACCGGGTCGGGCGGACACTGACACATTCAGGCCAGGCGAGGCGGGACGTGATGAGGGGAGAAGGGAAAACCACCGAGGGGCAGACCGGCTGGAAAAGACCAAACGAGGGGAGGTTTTGAATCATCGGGCCTTCAGCCTCAGCCGACCTTCAAATGTCTGCACACCAACTCAAACTGGCCGCTGTCGATGAAGAACCATCCCTGCAAGGTAAAGTACCCAAACAGAGACTTTAACTTTGGGGTACGTGAACCCAGACAACACCCTTGCAGCGCCTGGAGACCACGTGACGATGACAAGCTCCAGAGAGCAGCAAGAGCGAACCCCGAACCCAACCGCTGTGTTGAGTCTAACAAACCTTTTGATTGGTGAGCATGAAGTTCTGACCCCTCATAGCTTAATCTAGTTAGGTATAGGGGGTGGGATAAGGATATGGGGATTGTTAAGATAGTTGTTTTCCCTCGATGTGCCATGTGTTCCCCATTCCCGGTATAAGTATAAGTATTAGTATGATTCTCTTGTAATTTTTCCCTGTAGAAATGTGCACTAGTAATTCTTTTCCATGAGATTGCATTAAGTAAGATTTTTTTCCTCTTCAATAAAATCTTGGTTCTGTTTGCATCCAACCACCTGTCTACTCGAGTCTTCTCTATACCGCCGCCTTGTGCCTAAGTCCGGTGTCTAGAACCCAGGGGCGTGGGAGCGATTCAAACCGCTAACAAAACAGTCAGAGGCATAACTGACTGGGCGCACGCACACGCCAAGCAGCAACACCAGCACCCGCCACCCCCTACAGAAATGGCGACCGCGGCAGGACACCGGCAACAAGGTTGCGATACAGTAGACAGTGGTTCAGATGAGCGAACCGTGATGGAGGAAAGGATTTCTGATTATGTGTTTAGCAAGGTGAATATCACTAAGAAGTGGATCACCACTCTGTTAAGGGCTGGGCATCCGATAGATGCAGCAGCTAAGTGGACAGAGGGAAAGGAACACAAGAAGTCCTTAGAGAAGGCAGTTTGGCTGATGTGCTTTAAAAAGCAGGTCCAGCTCTTGGACGGGCTCGTTGCAGCACAGGCAGTCGAGTTAAGGGAGTCAGCCCTGGAGATCCAGGATAAGGCTCTCGCAGGGGAAAAGTTATTGGTAGCTTTGCAGGCTTTGAACCAAGAGAGAGTACATTTAGTAGGAGAACACAAGGCCCAGTTGGAATAACTACGGTGCCAAGTCGCTGAGGCCAAGGGAAATTAGTTAAGGTTGCGGGAGAAAAACGCCCGCTTGGCAAGGCAGATCAGGGAACAGGAAGAGAGAGTGCAGGATATAAAAGCCGCTTATAAGTTAGCAAATGAACAGGGGTTTGAGGAGGCAGACCACGGCCCCTGTAAAGAGAGGATAGAAAATCTGAGCCGAGCCCTCCGGAGGGCAAAAGGCATGGTATGCCTCATAAGCCCAAAGGCAGGCCAGGCAGATTTTATGGGGAATGAGGGGAGGACAGTTCCAACATCACCGGTGGTGCCTAGGGACGACCTGGTTGAGAGGGAGGAGACCTCACGGCCACCATCCGTCGCGCCAAGTTTCAGCGAGGTTTGGCAGCAAGGGGGGGTGGAACCGGGGCTGGAACCCGAAGCAGAGCCAGAGGTGGAGGCAGAGGTAGAGCAACCCCCGCCCCAGAGGCCGGAGCCAGGACTGATGTGCCCAGCGTGGCAACAGAGGTTTGGCCCACCTGCCGATGGCGACAATGAGGGACCCCTCCAAAACCAGTCCGTATTACCCTTTAACACCCAACAGCTCAGGGTTATGGTCAACCATATCCCGAAGCTTTCTGCCAAGGGAGACCCCTCGATCCACTTCAGGGAAATACAGCAGACCACCAGCGTCAACAACTGCGACAACGCTGAGAAGGCCAAAATGCTGCCATTCTCCCTGGAGAGTAATCTCCTCCAATCTCTCTCTGACGAGTGTAAAAGGGGGCAGAGCGGATATAAGGAGCTTAGAGATGCGGTTCTAGAGGCCATGGGGATGGATGAGGGAAGTCCCTTCTCCCGTATGGAGAAGACGATCCAGCTTTCTGGGGAAACCTCGCAGGCTTTTGCAGACCGGTTGTGGCCGGTGTACCGGAAAGCTTGCCCGGGGATGCCAGGCCGGACGTTCCTGAACGGGGATTCCCTGATGCATTGGCTCCGGTGCCTGGTGGTGAACAGCTTGCCACAGGTCCGGGCCAAGGCAGAAGCCTGGTTCAACCCCAAAGATCCCCAGACCACAGGGCTCACGGTAATTAGGCAGCTGACCCTAGCCTACAAAAACGGCAGGGCAACCGATGCACACCCACCCAAGGGAAAGGTTCATGAGGTAAAACCAGGAGTGCAGAATAGAAAGGAATGGCACCAGGAAGGGAGTAACCCCCCCAACACCAAGACCAATTGTTACGGGTGTGGGAAGGATGGTCACTGGCAGAAGGAGTGCAAAAACCCTTGGAAGGATAACAAGGGAAAGCATCCCACAGCCCCAGCCCAAAAATCTGTTACAAGAAGGTGCAGATCAGCCAGCAGGAGGTGAAATTCCTTGGTCTGACCGTGCGCGCTGGAGAAAGGGCCATAGATAAGGCTGAGGAAGGAGAGTCCCGGGACCCCTATCGGGCAGGTCCGGAAGCCACAGTCCGGGACAAGGGAGGCACATGGGAGGTAGTTTTGGCCCCGGGCCTAAAGCGGGTCCGGGCCCAAGATCCCGTCTGTAAGACCGACCGGTGAGGAAAGAGAAAGGGAAGCCCCCAGAAGGTCCGTTTGGGGCAGCGGGCGAGCCTTCAGCACAGGTTTTAAAACAGGCCGCTGGTTACATCAACCACTGCAAGCTGTTTCAGCCTGGAAGGGGAAAACAGCCAGTTGGGAAAAGGTCTGAGGGTAAAGATCCTCAGCCCGCAGCAGGAGCGAGTTCACAGACTGCTCAGGCAGGCGCTGTGGCTTGTTTGAAGGGAGGGACCATCCCGCCCATCGGTTGGGACACTCCCCCACTCTTCTGGGATCCAGACGAGGGGGAGGGACCTGAGGGCAAAAACCCTGCCCCTAACCCAGGTGTAGAGAGGGAGGGACCTGAGGTGAAAAACCCCGCCCTGGACCCAGCCATGGGACCCAGGGGCGGAGACTATCAGCTCGCAGCAGCAGGCTGTGAAAAGTTACCTGCCCTCAGCCCAGGTTCGGGAGGGGTCAAGCCTGGGGGAGCAGCGATTCGGGTAAAAGGCCCAGTGCCCAAGACAGCCCCACCCGCCAAAGCCCCCAGAAGGTCCCCACGGATGCCCCAGCCGAGAAAACCATGGTCACCAGCCCTCCAGTTACCAAGGGCCGCCCCGTGAGCCAGGGAGAGGTCCAAAGACAGAGGTCCTCAGCCAGCAGCCACGGGCTGCGAGGGACCAACAGTGCAGGGCTGTGCGGTCACGCCGGGGGTAGCGGCGAGCCGCAGTCCGACCAGGGATTAGCCTGGCCGCCCAGAGACGGGCGGCAGATGTACATAGTTTTAGTTTAAGTTTAAGTTTTAAGTAAAGTTTAATTATTTAGCTTAAGTTTGGGTGTTTATAATTTAAGTTAAATAAGGTGATGGGTAGTTTTATGTAAGTAGTCTGTTAAGAGTGTATATTTGGGTCGAGGTCGCGGGACCCGACCATGCCTCACCAAGCCAGAGAATCTCTTTGGGACCTGGCTGCATGTTTTTACATCTTTTTTGCAGAAAGATTTTCGGGATGGAATGGATCGTAATCCTATTCGCCCTGATCAGGATGAGTGCAGAGAGGAGGGGTGACGTCCAGGACTCCCACATCTACGAGTGTTTGGGATACACGGCGCCCCTGGCAATCGATGGGAGCGGTGAACAGGATGCGGAGGAGACCGCCGTCTACTTCCACGAGGGAAGGTGGCCAGGATGGTTGGGGTCCAATTCGTCTCAGTACTCCAGCCAAACCGGATTCACGTACGGGTAAGCCTCCCTCCTGTGCCCCAGGGTACGAGTCATTACTATGAGGGTCAGCATCACCGTTGGAAAGCGAATATGTTTGACGTGTAAAGGACACATTCCACTAGATAGGTGGTGGTGGCTCAGGAAGTTGAGCAAGGACATGAGGAACCCCGAAGTCGAATGGGAATGGTTGGGAAACAACACCCATCGGACAATTACCGGGACTCATGGAGGACTAAGCATGTGTTGGGACAAGTGGTGGGAACCGGATCAAGGGATTTATATCTGTATGTGGGGGTCAGAGACGGTCTGCCCCGCAGGCATATCCATTATGTTCCACCGGCAGTGGCACGACATCGGGAGGGGGATAAAGTGGGATGCCAGCTGGAAGGTGTGACCGGTCCCGTATTCCCAGATCCCGGTCAACGCCACTGAGCTGGTAACCCGCCCCCGTAAGCCCCTGCCCACGGCGCAGGCGGCGAGGTTATCCAGGGAAGATTGCCCCACCACCACCAAGGGACCAGGGAATGGGTTGGTATTAGTCCCCACCGATCAGATGCTGTACCAGGGGGTACACTACGCGGTAGCCTCCGTGATTTTAAATTTCACGGAGGTACATTTACCGGCATGGTGCCCCAAAGAAACAGAGCAGCTATACCAGGCCCTATTAAAAAACATGTTCAAGAAGTTTTACGAGTTCGACTTTGCCCACGTGGACAAGACTGAACTCTACACCACACACTGAGAATTTTTGGGTAACACAGGGAGGCAAAGAAGGGGAGTATGAAATGATGTTTTTACTGCGTTTAATACTGGGTCCTCTGTCATCAACAGCTTGGATGACATAGAGCTGCAGACCCAGATAAACGGTTTAAAAACACTGTTAAAAAGGATATTACTGGATGAGAACAAGGTGGTGGGCTCGGAGTTGCATGAGGACCAGGCCATGATGGTCCATTTAAAGGAGATCATAGCCGAGTTGGAAAAGCACGCAAAGACGGTAAATGCTCTCATAAGGGAGGACAGAAATGCTTCTGACCAAGCTGTGCAGAATGAGGTGTGCGTGTTATACGGGTCGTGGTTACTGGGCGAGGATCGCAGTAATCTGGAGGATTTAAAACAA
The DNA here is from genome assembly GCF_052327205.1 of Somniosus microcephalus. NCBI lineage: Eukaryota > Metazoa > Chordata > Chondrichthyes > Squaliformes > Somniosidae > Somniosus > Somniosus microcephalus. The sequence goes on along the minus strand of NC_140994.1, from coordinate 220,092,226 downwards.
GGTTTAGTCCCCTCCTGGATTAGCAACAAACACCTCACAGCCCTCCACCCTTTTGAGAATGCATTGCGCCCGTGCCAACTCCGGATAGCCTCCGAAGCCTATCCAGTCCCCGTGGATTGTGGGCGGTCCAACCACACAATCATGGGAGTAGTAGTTAGGATGCCGGTCATGGGTAGGACAGCCCGACCCATGCCGGTATACAGGGTTGAGAACATTGGAGTCATTCAAGGGGGTGCACACATTCGTTTCACAGCGGTCCCGCCTTACATCATTAAGTGGGAGCAGGCTATGACAGGTACTGACCTCTCAGGGTGCCGGAGCCAGGGAGCACACATAATCCTGTGTCCCCAGCACGTGAACGCCTTTTCAAAACCGCAGTGTGGGTTCAGAGCTGCTGACGCGAAGCCTATAAATTGTACCATGGAGGCAATGGCACAAGGCCATGTTCCCCCGCAGGTAGCATATATAGGAGGTGGGACATATTGTGTCACCACCGGCGCATCCCACTACCAGCATGGACAGCATAGCTGGTGTCCGGTTAGTGACAGCAGTTTCTGTTTCAAACCCAAGGCAGATGTTCAAGTGGCCCAGGAGCGAATTGTCCCCATTCCTGAACCCTCCACTGTTCACCTCACTGTGCAGGAGAATTTTGCGAACTTGCAGAAGTAGGTAGCGCACTTTGGCTATGAAATTCCCCCTCTCCCTGAACATCTGACCAAAATACTCAAAGCCGTTATAGTTTTGCAGAAACATTATTATACACTCGAACAGAAAACAGTAGAGATAGGGACGAAGATATTGGATATTGTGACTCCACCCTGGTGGAACATTTTCAGTAATATAGAAGTCCCTTCGTGGATTAGACTGGCTTCCCACAATCTCGTGCTTTGCCAGTTAAGGATAGTGTTGTATTTAGTTTGTGTTCAGTGTAAGGGAAAAGGTCGGTGGTCAGAATTCCGAAACCAGAGGATTTGGAAAGAATATTATGTAAAGGTGGAGGGAGGTACGCCGGTTTAAGTTTTTTTCCCTGTATTTTGATTAAAGAATTGTTGTTTCCTTGTGTTTGTTACTTTTAATTAAAGGTTTTTCTTTTGTTGTTTTTCTTTTGCGACGGGGTTTAATAAAGATATGTGTACCAAGTGGTGCAGGGGTGTTAGACCCCCTCCATGCTTGGATGAGTGTGTAAAGTCTGTAATTTTACTCTCTGTATGCTGATGTACAATATATTTTCGCAGAATGGGAAGTGCATGTGTCGTGGGTATACTAGATAGGTAATTACAGGGGAAGGTTGACTATGGAGGGTCAGAAAAATTTGTGCTCATTTTAACTTCAAGCAAGTTTTAGTATCACGGGGGGAATGTAAGATTCGCAAAATTTCTGCAATTCCCCGAAGGCTGTTATTAATAAACGTGACCCTGCGTGGACATTTAAAATTAAAAAGGGTACCCAAGATGGCGTCCGTGCCTCGTGGCAGAAAGCCTGTGGGATTCCAAAATGGATTCTGCAATGCAGACAGCTTGGGAGAAATCGAAACTAAGGCTGCAGGCTTTCTGTGAAGAGAAACTTTGTATTTTGGAACCAGACAGGACTCTGAATTATGCATTAGACCGAATTGGAGACAAAATTTAAATTCAGTTTAGGCCTATAGTTAAGGCCATCTGGCAGTCTGCATATATTATCAGAAACAGATTAACTGAGCCATCGAGGCCGGACAAGGCCCATCAAGAAATTTTCAGGACAATACAAGTCAATTATCGGGCCGGTAGATACGATTACCGGCCATCCAAAACCAGTTAATATGGATTGCTACCATTATTTAAAATAGCCCGCCAAGATTAAGACAAAGAACTAACCTGATTTGGCGCGCAGATAAGGGTTTTCGACGAAGGTATAATTGAAGGCCCCGGGTAGCATTGAGTTTGGTTTGTGGAGAAAACGGAGAGTTGGTGAGTTGGTGTCCAAGATCGTCAGGTGCGTTCGTTGGTTGGTGTGCTGGTGCTGCTCCTCGGCCCCTCACCCTCGTGGCTGCCGCTCTTTCCCCGTCCCGCGCTTACCCCCTGGCCTTTGCCCGTGCCCTTTTCCCACTCCATCTGGAACTGCCCCGGCACCGGGTCAGGCGGACACGGACAGATTCAGGTCAGGCGAGGCGGGGCGCAATGAGGGGAGAAGGGAAACCACCGAGGGGCAGACCGGCTGGAGAAGACCAAACGAGGGGAGGTTTCGAATCATCGGGCCTTCAGCCTCGGCCGACCTTCGAATGTCTGCACACCAACTCAAACTGGCCGCTGTTGACGAAGAACCATCCCTGCAAGGTAAAGTACCCAAACAGAGACTTTATCTTTGGGGTACGCGAACCCGGACAATGCCCTTGCAGTGCCTGGAGACCACGTGACGACGACAAGCTCCAGAGAGCACCAAGAGCGAACCCCGAACCCAACTGCTGTTTTGAGTCTAACAAACCTTTTGATTGGTGAGCATGAAGTTCTGACCCCTCATAGCTTAATCTAGTTAGGTATGGGGGTGGGATAAGGATAAGGGGATTGTTAAGATAGCTGTTTTCCCTCGATGTGCCGTGTGTTCCCCATTACGGTATAAGTATTAGTATGATTCTCTTGTAATTTTTGCCTGCAGAAGTGTGCACTAGTAATTCTTTTCCATGAGATTGTATTAAGTAAGTTTTTTTTCCTCTTCAATAAAATCTTGGTTCTGTTTGCATCCAACCACCTGTCTACTCAAGTCTTCTCTGTACCGCCGCCTTGTACCTAAGTCCGGTGTCTAGAACCCAGGGGCGTGGGAGCGATTCGAACCGCTCACAAAACAGTCAGAGGCATAACTGACTGGGCGCACGCACACGCCAAGCAGCAACAGGAGCACCCGCTACCCGCTACATCGACTTGAAACGCTAACTCTGTTTCTCACTCCGCAGATGCTGCCTGACCTGCTGAGTATTTCCAGCATTTTCTGTTTTTATTTCAGATTTCCAGCATCCGCAGTATTTTGCTTTTGCAATCTCTAAATAACCCTGGTTAAATGGTGGGCAACTCATTAGCCCTTTGAAAGAACAAATGTTCTGCTCTCCTCATTTGCACCCACTCCATTCACTATAGATGAATGGATCAACAGATTGTCACAGGCAAGCACTGAGAAAGTAGCTTACTTCATGATGACTGATGTGAAGAAGAAATGCTCTACCCTGGCAGTGTCTCTCGGAGCATATACCTGGAAATGACAGCAAGTCCATTTCTATTTTCCCTCTTTCAAATTGGATTACAATCCAAATTGTCAAACTTCAAGTTTTTTCTAATAGATCTAAATTCCCCAATTCAAGCCATTTGGGCTCTGGAACTCAGTTTATTCCTTGATCCCAACTATTAATATTTGTTGATCTCATTTCTTCCATGTAAAGGTTCCAGCTAAATATGCATGGTGCTGAAAAGTCTTTTTCAACCATGATCCACTTTAAAAATGTTTCACATTTTTTGTAGCAGAGAATTGAGGTTGGGAAGACATGATTATATCCATGTGATGGTGCCACTTCTTGGTTTTTATAAACACAAAATCAGGAACCAGCTCCATAAGCAAAAGCTCAGCACCAGATGTAAGGCTCTTGCAGAAAGAAAATTACACACCTCTTCGAAAACATTTTTTCTCCATATTTCTCCCTTCCTTTTCTGCAACCAGTGGCCTACGCTGGATATGACTCTCTGGACATAAGAAGCCTACTAGGCCATCCCAAGTGACTAATCTTCATGCTTGAAACTGGACTGAACGTTGGAATGTCACCAAGACCACTAGGGGGCATCAGAGCTGAACCAATCCTGTCTTCACCCCATGTCCATATTTTCAAACTTTGCTGTAGAAAAATCACTGAATAGTGATCAAGAATATAATCCTGGCTGATTTTTTCCAGGTCTAGCTTGAAAGTTACACCAATTGTGATCAGTTAACTCAGCACAAAAATATTTGTTGTCTGAATGGCTCAGTGTCACACCGTGGGATGGATTTACCCATGCAGCCTTTATTGGTGTTAAAACAAACTTTATTAAAGGAGGTAACTTTATTACAGGTCATTGGAGTTATAAACTCTATTTACCACGCTGGTAAAATGTAAGCCACTTCAACCATTTCATCACATGTCAGGTAAAGTGTTATTGAAATGGTGCTCTCATCAGCTGATACTTTATAAGCGGTGGCTAGGAAACATCATGCAATGAGGTGTGGAAAAACTGTGTGACTGCCAGTATTTTAATGGAATGGCGACACACGAGCAACTGTTCAACTTGAATTTCCAGTACATACTTTCCATGAAAAAAATGCAAAAAGCTCATATATAGGAGATTTTGGGTATGTTCTTTTCCTTTCATAGGCATTGTTTGCATTGTTAACCTTATTAACCTGCAGAACTCTTTGCCATTTTACTTGCCTACTTCATTTGTCCTATTTTATTTATTTGCTTCTAAGTGTTACAGTCCTTACTTGTAAGTATTTTTTTCTCTTTCACCCAATTGAGGCTCCCTGCAGCTGCACTGTCTGTGGTCAAGAGGGTGGTCAAATTGCTCCCAAAATGTCATTGCTGCTCTGGAAGTTCATCTACAACTTTCTGTTAAATAGATTTTTCTCACCTTTTCATGCCCCTTCTTAGTAGGCAAAATGCTAAAATCTATTATTAGGGACGTGGTAACAGGGCACTTAGAAAATCGCAATGGGCTGGATATTCCAATCCCTACGGGTGTGTACGCGCTGTGTGCCCACCCATAGGGACCTTGGGAATGCTGGTTTTAGGCATGCACTGCGCATGCACTGGAAACCGGCATTTCCGATCTGTCAAGAAAGCTCTTGACAGATCCTCCGGCTGCACTGGAGAAGGGTCTCTGCGGGTGGATAGTTCCGCTTTTTGGAGACCCTCCGCCCGCAGATAACACTTACAATTCTTGCGCCTGGTAAAAGCAGGCGTAAGACTTGCTTTTACCAGGATAAGAGTTGAAAAAGGTAAAAAAAAAAAATTCCAATGATTTAACACTTAAAATTACTTTAAAGAAAGGTAAGTTTATTTTTAGCCCTGTTAAAAACTTTAATTACTTTTTTCAAAAATTTAAATTTTTGTTTAAAATAGTTATTTTATGTAATTTCAAGTCATTTTAAAAATGTGATTTTTTTTTAATTTATTTGAAGTTTTACTATGTTTTGGGGGTGATCTCCATTCATATATTTGACAGGTCTTCCTGTCAAATGTATGATGGGAGATTCCCTTCTCTGATTGGCTCCCCATGGCCCACGTGGTCCCAGGGACGCTGCGAACTACCTGCACCTCTGGGATACGTGGGCCCTGCACACCGGCAGTTTGGAGAGGCCCAGCAGCAGAACTGTGTGCCTCCCAGGAGCCCTCAGGTAAGGGCACAGATTTTTCCAGATCACAGCCCTCTGCCCGCGGGAGGCCTGCGATTGGAATATCTGGGCCAAGATGATTAGGCAGAATCAACATGGCTTTATGAAAGGGGAATCGTGTTTAACAAATCTGTGAGAGTTTTTTGAAGATGTAACTAGTAGGATGGATAAGGGGGATCCAGTGGATGTCATAGAGTTATACAGCACAGAAAGAGGCCCTTCGGCCCATCGCGTCCACACCAGCCATCAAGCCCTATCTAATCTAATCCCATTTTCCAGCATTTGGTCCGTAGCCTTGTATGCTATGGCATTTCAAGTGCTCATCCAAATGCTTCTTGAATGTTGTGAGGGTTCCTGCCTCTACCACCCTTTCAGGTAGTGAGTTCCAGATTCCAACCACCCTCTGGGTGAAAAAGTTTTTCCTCAAATCCCCTCTAAACCTCCTGCCCCTTACCTTGAATCTATGCCCCCTTGTTATTGACCCCTCTACTAAGGGGAAAAGTTCCTTTCTATCCACCCTATCTATGCCCCTCATAATTTTGTATACCTCAATCAGGTCCCCCCTCCGCCTTCTCTGCTCCAAGGAAAACAACCCCAGCCTGTCCAATCTTTCTTCATAGCTGAAGTGCTCCAGCCCAGGTAACATCCTGGTAAATTTCCTCTGCACCCTCTCCAAAGCAATCACATCCTTCTTATAGTGTGGCGACCAGAACTGCACACAGTACTCCAGTTGTGGCCTTACCAGCGTTTTGTACAGCTCCATCATAACCTCCCTGCTCTTATATTCTATGCCTCGGCTAATGAAGGCAAGTATCCCATATGCCTTTTTAACCACCTTATCCACCAGTTCTGCTGCCTTCAGGGATCTATATACATGCACACCAAGGTCCCTCTGATCTTCTGTCTTGCCTTGGGTCTTACCATTCATTGTGTATTCCCTTGCCTTGTTAGTCCATCCAAAATGCATCACCTCACACTTTTCAGGGTTAAATGCCATTTGCCACTGTTCCACCCATCTGACCAACCCATCTATATCGTCCTGTAGCGTGAGGCTTCCCGCCTCGCTATTTACCACCCCACCAATTTTCGTGTCATCTGCGAAATTACTGATCATACCTTTTACATTCACATCCAAATCATTAATGTAGACCACAAACAGCAAGGGACCCAGCACCGATCCCTGCAGTACCCCACTGGACACAGGCTTCCAGTCACAAAAACAACCTTCCACCATTACCCTCTGCCTTCTGCCACTAAGCCAGTTTTGGATACAATGTGCCGAGGCACCCTGGATCCCATGGGCTCTTACCTTCCTGACCAGTCTCCTATGTGTGACTTTATCAAAAGCCTTACTGAAATCCATGTAAACCACATCCACTGCACTACCCTCATCCACACGCCTAGTCACCCCCTCGAAAAATTCAATCAAATTGGTCAGACATGATCTTCCCTTGACAAAGCCATGCTGGCTATCCCTAATTAATCCCTGCCTCTCCAAGTGGAGACCAATTCTGTCCCTCAGAATTTTTTCCAATAATTTCCCTACCACTGATGTTAGGCTCACTGGCCTGTAATTCCCTGGTTTATCCCTACTACCCTTCTTGAATAATGGTACTATGTTAGCTGTTCTCCAGTCCTCTGGCACATCCCCTGTGGCCAAAGAGGTTCTGAAAATTTGTGTCAGAGCCCCTGCAATCTCCTCCTTTGCCTCACATAGTAGCGTGGGATACATCTCATCCGGGCCTGGGGATTTATCCACTTTTAAGCCTGCTAAAACCGCTAGTACCTCCTCCCTCTCGATGCTAATATGTTCAAGTATATCACAGTCCCCCTGCCCGATTTCTATGTCCACATCGTCCTTCTCCATAGTGAACACAGATGTAAAAAATTCATTTAAAACCCCGCCTACATCCTCTGGCTCTACACACAGTTTGCCACTTTGGTCCCTAATGGGCCCTACTCTTTCCCTAGTTATCCTCTTGCCCTTAATATACTTATAAAACACCTTAGGATTTTCCTTTATTTTGCTCGCCAGTGTTATTTCATGGCCCCTCCTCGCTCTCCTAATTTCTTTTTTAAGTATCCCCCTGCACTTTTTATACTCCTCTAGGGCTTCCTCTGTCTTTAGTCCTTTGTATCTGCCAAAAGCCCCCCTTTTTTTCCTAACCCATTCTCGTATATCCCTTGACATCCACGGTTCCCTGGGCTTGTTGGTCCCACCCTTGACCTTTACGGGAACATGTTGCCATTGTACTCTCTCAATTCCCTTTCTGAAAGACTCCCATTGCTCCGATGTGGATTTTCCTTCAAATGTAAGAAATCACACAACACCAGGTTATAGTCCAACAGCTTTATTTGAAATCACAAGCTTTCGGAGCGCTGCTCCTTCTTCAGGTGAAGTGGAGAAATGCATAAAGACACAGCTTATATAGTCAGAGAATCATGTCAGATGTTTACAGGTAACCTTTCCAACTGCCATTTATCGCACCTCGGCAGAGAGATAATCACAGCTGTGTCTTTATGCATTTCTCCACTTCACCTGAAGAAGGAGCAGCGCTCCGAAAGCTTGTGATTTCAAATAAAGCTGTTGGACTATAACCTGGTGTTGTGTGATTTCTTACATTTGTCCACCCCAGTCCAACTCCGGCATCTCCACACCATGGCTACTATCGACACCACAAACTGCCGGCTCAAAGTGGAGAGGATCTCCAAGAAGATCGCGCATATCGACACAGACATCAAGTTTCTACAGAGATGCAAGAAAGCAGACAAGATCCCGAAAGGACTACAGATCACTAACCCACTCAAGTCGACCTACAACACAGACTACGCTGAGAGACTCTGCCGTCGTACCTCTCGCACACTCCTCAACCATCTCGTACACCAGCTCTACAGCAGACGCCGCAACCTCGAAACCGAGATGGAGTCCATGTTCTCAGCCTGTGCTCAGGACGCAGCAGACCAGCTACGAGACACCGCCAAACAAACAAGGCAACGGAACTACGCTACCTACATGCACACCAAGAACAGAAAGCTTGAGAAACTTGGCATCACCAGCAGCAGCAACCAAGCCTCCCCCGGTACCACGGTTGAAACCACAGGGAAATCCATTGTCAACCTGTCCGACCACACCCTTCAACCAGACGAAATTGAAGTTCTCAGCCGAGGTCTCAATTTCTGCCCCACCACCAAAATGGACCCCATCGGTCTCGCGGCAGACACAGAGGAATTCATCAGGAGAATGAGGCTCCGGGAATTCTTCCACAAATCCCAAGATGTCAGCAGCGAACCCAATGAGACAATCAATGATCCGGAACAGCAGACAGAGGGATCCGCAGTGCAGCGACCGAAGAAGAAAGAGTCAAATTGGACCCCTCCGGAGGGTCGCTGCCCTAAGCTTGACACGTATGCTCAAGCTGTCAGGAGATGCATCAATGCCAGATTCATCAGCCGCACTCACAAGACAGTCCAGAATGTCACCCGAGCACAACGCAACGCCATCCACGCTCTCAAGACCAACCGCAACATCGTCATCAAACCAGCAGACAAAGGAGGTGCCATCATCATACAGAACAGAACGGACTATTGCAAAGAAGTATACCGACAACTGGACAACCAGGAACACTACAGACAGTTACCCGCAGATCCGACCAAAGAACACACCCGCCAACTCAACAGACTGATCAAAACCTTCGATCCAGACCTTCAAAGCATCCTACATGCTCTCATCCCATGTACTCCCCGCGTGGGTGACTTCTACTGCCTCCCAAAGAGACACAAAGCCAACACACCTGGACGTCCTATCGCATCAGGCAACAGAACCCTGTGTGAGAACCTCTCTGGGTATGTCGAGGGCATCCTGAAACCCATCGTACAGGGAACCCCCAGCTTCTGTCGCGACACTACAGACTTCTTACAGAAGCTCAGCACCCACGGACCAGTTGAACCAGGAACACTCCTCGCCACAATGGACGTCTCGGCACTCTACACCAGTATCCCCCACGATGACGGCATCGCTGCGACAGCCTCAGTACTCAACACCAACAACAGCCAATCTCCAGATGCCATCCTACAACTCATCCGCTTCATCCTTGACCACAATGTCTTCACCTTCGACAACCAGTTCTTTACCCAAACACACGGAACAGCCATGGGGACCAAATTCGCACCCCAATACGCAAACATCTTCATGCACAAGTTCGAGCAAGACTTCTTCGCTGCACAGGATCTCCAACCAACGCTATACACCAGATACATCGACGACATTTTCTTCCTATGGACCCACGGCGAAGAATCACTGAAAAGACTACACGATAACATCAACAAGTTCCATCCCACCATCAAACTCACCATGGGCTACTCCTCAGAATCAGTCTCATTCCTGGACACACGAATCTCCATCAAAGACGGACACCTCAGCACTTCACTCTACCGCAAGCCCACGGACAACCTCACGATGCTTCACTTCTCCAGCTTCCACCCTAACCACGTTAAAGAAGCCATCCCCTATGGACAAGCCCTGCGAATACACAGGATCTGCTCAGACGAGGAGGAACGCGATGGACACCTACAGGCACTGAAAGACGCCCTTGTAAGAACGGGATATGACGCTCGACTCATCGATTGACAGTTCCGACGGGCCACAGCGAAAAATCGCATAGACCTCCTCAGAAGACAAACACGGGACACAACCAACAGAGTACCCTTCGTCGTCCAGTACTTCCCCGGAGCAGAGAAACTACGCCATGTTCTTCGCAGCCTTCAACATGTCATCGATGACGACGAACACCTCGCTAAGGCCATCCCCACGCCTCCACTACTCGCTTTCAAACAGCCGCCTAACCTCAAACAGACCATCGTTCGCAGCAAATTACCCAGCTTCCAGGAGAACAGCGACCACGACACTACACAACCCTGCCGCAGCAACCTCTGCAAGACATGCCAGATCATCAACACAGATACCATCATCACACGTGAGGACACCACCCACCAGGTACATGGTACATACTCATGTGACTCGGCCAACGTTGTCTACCTCATACGTTGCAGGAAAGGATGCCCCAGAGCATGGTACATCGGCGAGACCATGCAGACACTGCGACAACGGATGAACGGACACCGCGCAACAATCACCAGGCAGGAGTGTTCCCTCCCAGTCGGGGAACACTTCAGCAGTCAAGGACATTCAGCCTCCGATCTTCGGGTAAGCATTCTCCAAGGTGGCCTTCGAGACACACGACAACGCAAAATCGTCGAGCAGAAACTGATAGCCAAGTTCCGCACCCATGAGGACGGCCTTAACCGAGATCTTGGGTTCATGTCACGCTACATGTAACCCCACCTGATGCAGGGCCATCCAGACTCGAGTCGACATTGGCTTGTTCTCTCTACACAGATGCGGCTGGACCTGCTGTGATTTCCAGCCAAAAAAAAAAAAAAAAAAAAAAATGTTTTTTGTCTGTTTTTTTGTTTTTCATACAGACCCCAGCATCTGCAATATTTGACCCCTTGTGACCCCACCTCATTGTTCTTTGATGTAATGTTTCCCTGACTGACCTGTTTGGACACCATTCACACCTTTGACTGCTGTGATTATCTCTCTGCCGAGGTGCGATAAATGGCAGTTGGAAAGGTTACCTGTAAACATCTGACATGACTCTCTGACTATATAAGCTGTGTCTTTATGCATTTCTCCACTTCACCTGAAGAAGGAGCAGCGCTCCGAAAGCTTGTGATTTCAAATAAAGCTGTTGGACTATAACCTGGTGTTGTGTGATTTCTTACATTTGTCCACCCCAGTCCAACTCCGGCATCTCCACACCATGGCTACGATTTTCCTTCAAGTAGCTGATCCCAGTCCACATTGGCCAGATCCTGCCTTATCATATTAAAATCGGCCTTCCCCCAATTTAGAACCTTTATTTCCGGTCCATCCTTGTCTTTTTCCATGACTACCTTAAATCTCACCGAATTATGGTCACTGTCACCAAAGTGCTCACCAATAACACTTCTACCACTTGCCCGGCCACATTCCCTAGAATTAGATCCCGTACCGCCCCCTCTCTTGTAGGACTTTCTACATGCTGGCTCAAAAACTAGTGTATTTGGATTCTCAAAAAGCATTTGATAAGGTGCCACACAAGAGGTTATTACACAAAATTAGGGCTCATGGGATTGGGGGTAACATATTAGCATGGATTGAGGATTGGTTAATGGACACAAAAGAGAGTAGGAATAAACGGGACTCTTTCAGGTTGACAGGGTAGTGGGGTACCGCAAGGATCAGTGCTTGGGCCTCAGCTATTTATAATCTATATCAATGACTTAGAAGAAGGGACTGAGTGTAACATATCCAAGTTTGCTGATGATACAAAGTTAGATGGGAAAGTAAGGTGTGAGGAGGACGCAAAGAGGTTGCAGAGAGATATAGACAGGTTGACTGAGTGGGCAAAACATGGCAAATGGAATGCAATGTGGGGAAGTGCGAAGTTATCCACTTTGCTAGGACAAACAAAAAAGCAGAACATTTTTTGAATGGTGAGAGACTGGGTAATGTTTGCATTCAGAGGGACCTGAGTGCCTTTGTACATGAATCACAGGAAGTTAACATGCAGGTACAGCAAGCAATTAGGAAAGCAAATGGTATGTTAGCTTTTGTTACAAAGGGGTTAGAGTATAAGAGTAAAGAAGTCTTACTACAATTATACAGGGCATTGGTGAGGCCACACCTGGAGTACTGTGTACAGTTCTGGTCTCCTTATCTAAGTAAAGACATACTTGCCTTAGAGGGAGTGCAACAAAGGTTCACTAGACTGGTTCCTGGGATGAGGGGATTGTCCTATGAGGAGTGATTGAGTAGACTAGGCCTATATTCCCTAGAGTTTAGAAGAATGAGAGGTGATCTCATTGAAACATACAAAATTCTTAAGGGGCTTGACAGGGTTAATGCTGGGTAAATGTTTCCCTGTCTGGGGAATCTAGAACCAGGGGTCACAGTCTCAGAATAAGGGGTTGGCCATTTAGAACTGAGATGAGGAGAAATTTCTTCACTCAAAAGGTTGTGAATCTTTGGAATTCTCTATCCCAGAGAGCTGTGGATGCTCATTCGTTGAGTATATTCAAGACAGATGTTGATAAATTTTTGGGAACTAAGGAAATTAAAGGATATAGGGATATGGGGATGGTGCGGGAAGGTGGAGTTGAGGTAGAATATCAGCCATGATCTTGTTGAATGGCGGAGCAGGCTCGACGGGCCAAATCCCTACTCCAGCTTCTATTTCTTATGTTCTGCCCTGCCCCCACCACCTCTGAAGAGATCATTCTTGAGCTGGCCATTATGGGATTTCAAGGTCCAGGGTGATTTACCTGCTGCTCTTAATTTTTTTTTGTATTTCTTTCCAAGAAGAAAAGCTCAATCTCTGCTCACTGCCTTACCGAGAGCACAGACAAGATCAGGAACTTACTGGAATGAATCCAAGATCTGCCAGTGCCTCAGCACAGTGCATTCCTCGAATTCTATGTTGTAATATTCCACGTTGCAAACTCTATTTTGACAAATGCAATGGCAAAGAGTGAGCACAGATATTTTAAAAAGCAACAAAAGCAACAGTGTTCAAAGATTCAATAAGTTCTTCAGCAGAAACTTACCTTTTTACCAAATTTTTACAAAGCTTCACATCATCCACAGGTTGAAGCATTGGCCCAGAAATTAGGTTCGGGGGCTTGCCGCACGTGCAAGCCCCCGATGTGCACTTACCCGGCGCGCTGACATTTCAATCCTGGCCCGCATTGCATTTCCTGTCACTGGCCCGCTTCAGGTCCTGCCGCGCTGTGTGTGCGTGACCCAGCGGCGTACTTAGTGCGATGAGCCGGCTGGGATCACGTGAGCACTTGGCAACCAATGGGAGGTTGCAAAAGTTCATTCATGAGTTTGATAGTAAGAACTGTCAAACTCATGAAAACTCCTGGCCCCAAAACACTACTTAAACTTGAAAGAAAATTTTAAAAAACATCGCACTACTTAAATGAACTATAAATAACTGTAAAAAACTATTTTAAACAATAATTTTAAATTTTGAAAAAAATTATTATATAAAAAATCAGGGCTAAAAATACACTTACCTTACTATAAAGTCTTCAAAAATAATGAACCTGTGGAAAAATTTTCTAATTTTACTTAATAGACTACTTACCTGTTAAAAGTAAGTACTTACGGCTGCTTTTTTCACGCGTAAAAACCAGAGTCTTTTCCCCACGGGCAACTCTTCAAAAAAAAAGGAAGTTCAGCGCGCATGCGCTACCTGAAACCTCGCACGCGTTCCGCCTCTTAACCCCTTGGGTCAGAGGAGAGGAAATGCCGGTTTTCCCCGCATGCGCTGTGCATGCTGAAAACCGGCAATTCCTCCGGGCCCACGCGTGAGTACCCCGTCCGTACTCACACGTTGGGACAGGAATTATTGGCCCATTACTGGGAGATTTTCCACAAGGACAATATTTCAGTGAGAAGGTGGATACTAATGTTTACTGATCGCTATAAAAAAAGTTGAACTTTGCACCTGGGCACTCCAGAAACACCAATCTAGTTTTTGTATTCAAAGCAAATTAGATTAAACAACAAGAACCCGGAAGAATCAAACACCAAAGAATCCTTTACTACTTTAACAGAAAAAACTTTAAAAATTTAAACTTAAGGAGAAGGATCCCAGACTTTTGTGGAATAATCGCCTGATGTTTCATATTTTCTTTTATCTTTCATGGTGAAATTCTTTACTCCTGTTCGGCAACATACTAAGCATTGTAAGGTAAGTGGCCATTACTTCTTACTTGACATGGTGCCTCTGGCTACACTTCATCATTTGTTGTCAGTATCTTTTAACAGTTTATAACATCAGATTTATTCTGGTAATTCTGGTACTCTTACTTGGGTCAAATAATATACAAGGGAACTCATTTTGCCAAAGTCATTGTATATGTTCAGACCTTATTGTAGTAAATTCATGGAACTGATCATTTTGTTTTCATCAGTGATTGAGCTTGATTTTATTGAGCTTTGAGCTCTGTTATTGACTATAATGGAACTTCAACCAGAACCTGGGAAAAATTTATGACAACGAGGTTAAACATTCATGTTTGCAGTTCCAGGCACAGAGCTTTGCATGCCTGGAATATATATCTGTAATTTGCTTACCCCATGATTTTCTGGCCATTAAAATTAATGAAACTGAACTCCTAGGTTTCAAAATAAGAAAATTTGTTAAAATATAACAGAGGCATTCAAACTCAGTAAAATCAAGCATTAAAATATCACACGAGCAGATCTCCCAAGACCCTTTTCTGCCATCAGGTACCCCTTCTCCCCCATCAGGTACCCCTTCTCCCCCATCCTCTGTTTTCTCCATCATTGGCAGTTTTTGTTTTAAGCGAAGGTTCACCAGACTGATTCCTGGGATGGCAGGACTCTCATATGAGGAAAGATTGGGTCGACTAGGCTTGTATTCACTAGAGTTTAGAAGAATAAGAGGGGATCTCATTGAAACGTATAAAATTCTGACAGGGCTAGACAGACTGGATGCAGGGAGGATGTTTCCCCTGGCTGGGGGGTCTAGAACGAGGGGTCACAGTCTCAGGATATGGGGTAGGACATTTAGGACTGAGATGAGGAGAAATTTCTTCACTCAGAGGGTGGTGGACCTGTAGAATTCTCTAACATAGAAGGCTGTGGAGGCCAAGTCACTTAATATATTTCAGAAGGAGATAGGTAGATTTCTAGACACAAAAGGCATCAAGGGGTATGGGGAGAGAGCGAGGATATGGTATTGAGATAGAGGATCAGCCGTGATCATATTGAATGGCGGAGCAGGCTCAAAGGGCCGAATGGCCTACTCCTGCTCCTATTTTTCTATGTTTCTAATGATCCTGCCTTAAAGCTTCTTAAAATTAATGGACAGAAGTACATAGGCTAGGGGTCGGCAACTGATATGTGTTCCCAGCAGATGTCAAGAGCGCAGAAGTGTAAAATGTACTCCTTCGTGAATGTGCTTATGGGGTAGATTTTCAACTTACCGTCCGGGTGTAAAACTGGTCTTGTGGATCGGCTGCCCATTATAGAGACCACCTTATTTTTATTTCCAGCTTTTACCTAGGAGGCAAGTTGAAAATCCACCCTATAGTCTTTCATAAACATAGGTTGGTGATTTCCTTGGAGCTGCTCACATACCGCTGCCAGAACTTCACCGGAACAGCAGCAGACACCAGCTTCTGGTGCACTTCCAGCAAAGTTATGGCAGATTATGGCAAGAGTAGTTCTTCGGAACTTCCTGGCCATACATTTCTATATTTAAAAAAATTACCTCACGAAGCACCCAGAACTTCATTATTGATGTAATTTCCATGTTTTTATTCAAACAAATCCTTAAGCCTCAAAAATGGTTCAGATGAAAGAGTTTTTTTGAATTGAATATGCAACCAAAGAAAGAGGCAAGTCACAAAAACATATAAACTGTAGGAATAGGTGTATTCCTAACAAATAACGGAGCTTGACTCGGAAGAACAACAAACAGGATTTTAATGTTGTACAGTAAACAACGTAGAACGATGCAGGAGAGTCGTGGAACAGGTCTTTCCCCAGTGGGGACGCCACGAGGACTGACTAGGCAGTCCGGAGGTTTGCGCGATGACGTCATCGCGTTTGCGTCGTGACGTCATCGCGTTGCTAGCGTTTCCCGCGCTTGGGGTGTCACGTGACTTGCGACGTGACGTCATCGCGTTTACCCGGCACTGGAGCTGGCCGTTGCGGCCGAAGTTGCGGGAGCGGGAGGCCGAGCTGGGCCGGCGATTGCCGCGGGAGCGGGAGGCCGAGCTAGGCCGGCTCACGTTTAGGTGAGTCACGTGATGCGCGATGTGACGTCATTGCGTTAGGTCGCGTTCTTAAAGGGGCAATGGCCCGAACAGGTAAACTATATATATATACATAGGTAAGTTAAAGGGAATTATATATAATAAGTAAGGGACACTCGGTGGTACCGCTACAAAACAATCTTTTTTTCCTTCCTTTTAACGAAGAAACCACAATCACAGGTGTTTCTGGTTACGTGTGTTTTCTGTCCGAGGAGTTCATAATAGAAAACAATATTAGTTAATAAATGTTATCACACGCCTGAATTAGAGATTTGAGAATTCAATTTTCAGCTTTTTCCAGTCTTTTGGAAAAAAGCAAAGAAATTCTTTTCCTGTTGATAGACAGATAGCATGCTGGGAAATTCTTCAAACTACACACACTCCAAATGCATCAACAAAATTAAAACAAAGGCAAAATACTGCGGATGCTAGAAACCTGAAATATAAACAGAAAATGCTGGAAATACTCAGCAGGCTAGGCAGCATCTGTAGAGAGGGAAACAGAGATAATGGGAGGGAGATTTTTAACTCCAAAAAATGGGTGGGTTGGGAGGTTAAAGTGTTAAAAATCTGAATCTCGAGCTCAACCCGCCCACTTCCGCTTTTAACGGAGGCAGGACGGGGGATGGGCAGCCAAACCTCTTGCAGGAGGCGGGTTGGCACTTTAAATATTATAATGAGGCTGCAAACCTCATTTTGGTGCGTCATTTTAAATTTAACTGTGGGTGGCCGGCTTTCCCGGGCCACGACAAACCCGGCAGCTAAAGGAAGGCGAGGCCTGCTGGATCTAGCAGGTGAGTGCCTTTCCACTTACATGCTGAATCCAGCATTCCTGCCTCACCAACCACCGGCGATCGGACACACCAACTAACTCCTCCGAGATCCCTCCGATCTCCCCCATCCCAAGGCCTCCGATCCCCCCCTTGGACCAATCTCCGACCTGCAGCCCCTTTCTGCGACCCTCCATCCGGCCTTCTCGACACCACTCTGCCCCCGCCCCCCCCCTCCTCCCCCCAACGATCCCTGGACCCGATCCCCTCCGACGTTCCTGGCCCCAACCCCCTGTGATGATCCTGGCCCCTCCCCCTTCCGATGATCCTGGCCCCGATCCCCTCCGATAATCCCTGGTCCTGACCCCCGCTGATGATCCTGGCCTTCCTCCTCTCTGCTCCCCAGGCCTACCCGCCTGATAGCCAGATAGCCTCTCAATCTGGCTGGCTGTGGGCAGTAAACAGATAAACAAATTTAAATCAAGCCCTGCCGTTAAATTTGGCACAGCCTGAGGGAAACCCATTCTCCTGGGTTTCCCATCCGCATTGCAGCCATCCCCCACCACCAACCCCCCTCCCCCCCAAACGCCCCGCTTCCTACCTACCTCCAAGATAAAATTCCGGCCAACGCTTCTGCTCGATGACCTTTCATCAGAACTGGAAAAAGTTAGAGATGTAATGGGTTTTAAGGAAGTACAGAGGCAGGGAAAGCGGGGAGGGGAGGAAAGAACAAAAGGGAAGGCAGGAAAGATTAAATTACAAATGAGATGATGGTGCAAGGCAAAAGTGGGTGGTAATGAAACAAGTAACGAAACAAAAGAGGGGTCTAGAGGAGCTGTAAATCACAACAGCAGATTACCAGCAGCTGCTGTCCGATAAAAGTGGTTATGATCTGAAATTGTTGAACTCAATGTTTAGGCCGGAAGGCTGTAAAGTGCCTAATCGAAAGATGAGGTGCTGTTTCTCGAGCTTCCGTTGAGCTTCTTTGGAATAGTGTAAGAGGCTGAGGTCAGAGACGTCAGAATGGGAGTGTGGTGAAGAATTAAATGACAAAATGACAAGTGACCGGAAGCTCAGCGTTACGCTTGTGGACTGAATGAGGTGTTCTGCAAAACGATCACCCAATCTGCATTTGGTGTCCCCTATATAGAGGAGACTGCATCGTGAGCAGCGAGTACAGTATACTAAATTGAAGAATTACAAGTAAATCGCTGTTTCACCTGGAAGGAGTGTTTGGGACCCTGGGCAGTGGGAAGGGAGGAGGTAAAAGGGCAGGTGTTGCATCTCCTGCCCTTGCACAGGAAGACATAATTAAAAGGTTTCTTCAACAATTGAGAGGTAAAAATGTACCCAGACTTTTGAGGCAGCATGAGGCCTTGAAGTAAATATTTTAATGAGGTATTAAAAGACACAGAAGACACCTCAGTGGGTAAATTTAATCATGTTAATGTGAGATACTTTAAAATTTTTATTTAAACCAGGAATGTCCATCCATCTGTGTCCTCTTTTGTATGCATCTCACTCTCTGTGTATGTCTATCATGTGTCTCTTTCTGTATGTTACTTTTTGTATGTTTGTCACACAATTTCTTCATTCTCATCTCTCATTTTTTGTCTTTTTTTAATTTTGAATTGGCTTTACTTCTTATTGTGATATTCTTGTCCTCCTTTAACTTCCACTCTTCGTTTTCTTGTATGTCCGCTTTTGCTAATTTGTTAGTTCAAGATGCATTTTATACTTAATTTCCTTAGCATGATTCTGCGGTCATACTTGATTGGCAGTGGAGATATGGGTCAGCTCACTACTGACAGAAGAGGGTGGCTGAATGAGTCAGGACTTGATTGCGACTTTTTTTAACATATGTGAATACACTTTGCTTTAAAACAGAACCCTTAAATGTAATGCTTTTTTCCCAATCCTCTCTGAGGGAAAAATAGTCAAAAGCACACAACATGACAGCCTCTTTCAAATTATGCGCATGCATGGAAATTACACCAATGATATTCCCTCCGTGACAGCTTAAACATTCGAGGTTACTGTTTAGCACAACATTCAGCAGTTGACCAGCTCCTTAGTTAAATATGTTTGCTCATTGGGTAGCTTTCAAAATTTCAGTTAATGAAAAGCTAATTTTTTTTTAACCTTCAGTTCACAGGTCACTGCACAAGTATAATCCATACTCAATGGAAAAAAGCATTACATTTAAGGGTTCTGTTTTAAAGCAAAGTGTATTCGCATATGTTAAAAAGAAGTCGCAATCAAGTCCTGACCCATTCAGCCATCCTCTTCTGTCAGTAGTGAGCTGACCCATATCTCCACTGCCAATCAAGTATGACCGCAGAATCATGCTAAGGAAATTAAGTATAAAATGCAACTTGAACTAACAAATTAGCAAAAGCGGACATACAAGAAAATGAAGAGTGGAAGTTAAAGGAGGACAAGAATATCAGAATAAGAAGTAAAGCCAATTCAAAATTAAAAAAGACAAAAAATGAGAGATGAGAATGAAGAAATTGTGTGACATAACTAGTACTCAACAAGCAATGATTTTGAACAACAGTAACAACTTTTATTTATATAATGGGGTTGATTGTAACTGTTCCCGCCGGGCGGCAATTGGGTGACAGTGGGTCATACGCCCATGTTACACCCACTCCGATTTTCGTTTCCATTGATTTCAATGGAAAACAAAATTGTTTAGTGTGCAAAACGGGCTGTTGACTTATTGTCGCCCCTTCCATACCCAGCAGGCCAGCAGGGACAGTTAAAATCAGCCCTCGTGTTTTTGACACAGAAAATGTCCCACAGTGGGTTGGTGGGGGGAACATAAGAACATAAGAAATAGGAGCAGGAGTAGGCCATTCGGCCCTTCGAGCCTGCTCCGCCATTCAATGAGATCATGGCTGATCTTCTGCCTCAACTCCATTCACCGGCCCTATCGCCATATCCCTTGATGCCCTTACTAGTCAGAAATCTATCGACTTCTGTTTTGAATATACCCAATGACTGAGCCTCCACAGCCCTCTGGGGTAGAGAATTCCAAAGATTCGCCACCCTCTGTGTGAAGAAATTTCTTCTCATCTCAGTTCTGAATGGCCTACCCTTTATTTTGAGGCTGTGGCCCCTGGTTCTAGACTCCCCAGCCAAGGGAAACATTCTCCCAGCATCCACCCTATCAAGCCCTGTAATAATTTTGTATGCTTCAATGAGATCCCCTCTCATTCTTCTGAATTCAAGAGAATACAGGCCTAGTTTACTCAATCTCTTCTCATACGACAGTCCCACTATCCCAGGAATCAATCTCGTGAACCTTCGTTGCACTCCCTCTATGGCAAGTATATCCTTCCTTAGGTAAGGAGACCAAAATTGTACACAGAGATGAAAAATAAATCAAAGGGATAAAGGAGTGGAACCCAAGCTGTGGTGGAGAGGAAGACAAAGGCTTGGTTAAAAAGCTGGGCTTTGAGTAGGTATTTCTTCTGCATTGAAATATGTTTTTACTAGTGCTGTACCATACTGTATTATATGACTGATTTTGCATGAAGTAGAGATAAGGAAATCAATTTGGCAAAATGCTGTTTGGCAATTCCAAGATGATATTTTGGACTTTTTAAGGAGGATGAGCTTTAGATTGTTCAAACTACTGGATTAATACTCAGCAAAATATTATGGGCTATTTCTAAAAGAATAAATTATCTAGGTCATTACCTAACCGAGAGCTTAGGAGGAAATAGTGGGAATTGTTATTTGTTAAATCCCATGTCACTAATTCATCGCTCGTCTCAAATTGCTTTTTCATAGTCCATGACATCATCTGAACCACTTAATGTATTATTGCCTGATAAAGATCGCAGATAATGTGATCTCCATTATACAGTGCATCTTCCAGAGTGTTTTGTGATGGGGTAAAGGGATTCAGGTTGTGAAATGCACACAATGAAGCATGTATTTTAAGCTTCTAGCGATGTCCTATTCCAGCAGATAACATACCAAATGTCCATTCTTTTGTTAGCAGTAGAGAGGACCAAGCAATCGTGAGCCCAATACAAACAGTTTAAGAGCTCATGTGATGTAGTTTTTGATCTGTTAAAGTTTATCCTTGCAGCGTGGGCTTTTAATGGTTGATAATATCTCCCAAAAAATTAAATTGTAACTGTGTCAAGATCCAAACATTCTCATTTGGAAGGCTTCATTGGGTGGATTGGAATTTGACTTTTGACCTCTGCTCCAGGTTTGAACCCAGCCACCTCATTGCTTCGTGCCACCCAAAGGTCAAAGTCATGCCAAGGGAATTAATGACTTGTTTTGGGAGATTGCAATAGATTTTGTGTGACATGAAAAAGGTGTGTCCTTGATTAGGTAACTCAGGCACATTTCTATGCACTGAGATAAAAAGGAGCATTATTAACAGTGTGGTACACAAAGGTGTGGATTGTAAAACCAGCCATTATATTACAGGATCTCATAGATATGAAGGGTGGGACAATGAGGGCAATGTTGGTTTCTTGTTATTCTAAATAAACTTTACTGGGATGTTCAGAGGAGGTTCAGTTCTGGAAAAGCTACATTTTCCAATGGAGACTTCATGCAACAGATGCTATATTACAATTTTGACTAAATATGATATTTTTCAGTGAATGTTGTGTTCATCATGGGATGTGGATGATAGCACAGAGGAAATGAAAGACTTTTCCACTTCAGGCACCAAATATCACCATTAAGCATTCCCAAATCAAGCATAGCAGAGATTAGATATGCTATATCTCCTTTACCCAATAATTTGCCTTCATATCGAACCTCAGAAGTCGGCACAGACACGATGGGCAGGATTTTCATTGGGCCGTGGAGGCGGGATTGGAGGTGTGTGGGGGGTTAAAATTACAAAAACAACCCCGCCTCCATCCAGCCTCCAAGCAATTTTCATTAACTCGTGTCTACTGGTCCCGTCTCCGTCCCGCCTCCAAGAGGCGGGATAGGCCGTTAAGGCCCTTAACAAACACTAAATTGCCTTTATAATGCCATTTTGAAAGGTCTTTGTGATTTTAACCCTTTTCCCACGTGAAACACGCCTGTTCTGAAACACGACGGTGAAACCTGGCGGTAGCACAATTGGATTGCTGACTATCAGCTGCAGCTCAACCATTAAATAGGAGGTTTGATCAGCCATCATTTGTAGGTGGCAGGACTTTGTTGTCTCAGGTCTGGGGGAACTTTTAGAAGGCATAACCACAGCTGTGGAAGTTTGGAGCCTGACACCCATCTCCAGTGTGACCTCCTGTGAAACCCCTCTCACCACCTTCACTGAGCGCTTCCTCAACTGAGGCATATACCTGAAGCATGGGAACCATTTATTTCCTTCCCTTCTGGACATTAGATGAGGACGAAGACCAGCCGCGGCACCAGCAGAACCAGGAACAACAGCAGCACCAACAGCAGCAGCACCAGCAGGAGCGCCAAGCTGCTGCTCACCCACCTGAAGCTGCACAGGCCAGAAGGGGCCAGCGCATGGAAGCCTGTCGGCGCAGGAGATACCCCCTAAACAGGGTCTACAGACATAGGGTCAGCTACCTCAAAATGACTGAGCAGCAGTGCCAAAGGCGGCTCCGATTTTAGCGAGAGGTAGTGGGTGACATCTGCGCAATGCTGCAACAAGACCTGCAGCCCAGAGGACCAGGTGGACAACCCTTACCAGTGGACGTCAAAGTCACCACCGCACTCAACTTTTTTGCCTCAGGCTCATTCCAGGGATCAGCAGCAGACATCAGCGGCATCTCCCAGGTGGCTGCACACACTTGCATCATGCAGGTAACTGAAGCCCTCTTTGCCATCGCGCACAATCACATCCATTTCACCAAGGATCAAATAAGTGTCATGGCGTGTGCGGTTGGATTAGCTAATCTGGCAGGCTTTCCAAGGGTGCAGGGCGTCGTTGACTGCACACATGTGGCCCTTAAGGCACCCCATTGCAATCCAGGTATTTCTGTCAACCGCAAGGGCTTCCACTCCCTTAACGTTCAGCTGGTGTTTGACCACAAGAAGGAAATTTTGCATGTTTGTGCCATGACTCCTTCATACTGTGCCAGTCTAGTGTGCCTCTGCTATTCAGTCCGCCAGACCAACTTAACGGAATACTACTTGGAGACAAAGGCTATCCCCTGAAGACATGGTTAATGACGCCATTGAAGAGCCCATCCAATGAAGCTGAGGAGAGCTACAACTCCAGCCACATGTCCACCAGAGCCATAATCGAGCTTCAGATGCCTGGATAGATCAGTGGAGTCCTGCAGTACTCAACAGCCAGGGTCTCCAGAATTGTCATGGTTTGCTGTGCACTTCACAACATGGCACAGCGTCATGGCTTGCAGATTCCTGAGGACCAGGTGGCTCATCACATATCCTCCTCAGATGAGGAGGAGGAGGAGGAGGAGGAGGAGAACGAAAAAGAACATCTTGCAGAGGCCCATCAACCAACGGCAGCAGTACGCGAGAACATTGCTGCCTGGGATGCAAGGAACGCACTCATCTTGGCCAGATTTGCTTAGCCTAGTCAATCAAGCACTTTTGCCTCACAGCTTCTTACCTGAGCATCGACAATGGCCAAGAACCAGTGGATTCCTAGCTACTTGACCACCATACTGACAATTGCAAGTAATCCTAAGCCCTCAATGTGAAAGTCCCATTCACGAAATGACACACGCCACAGCTACAGCAGTAGCCATCAGGTTTTTTATTTACATTATTCATCTGATGGCTTTTTCATATAAAACATCAAATTTCACCCAAGTGACTACCCTTGTGACTATTTGTGCAGTATCTTTCTCTTACGCATGCTCCTACGTGGTGCTTCCCCTGTGGCTTCAGCAGATGTGGAGGCCCCCTGCTCACTTTCCTGCTGCTCCTGTCTCGACACCTTTGGCGGGTGTCCTCTGGGGTTGCGAACCTGTGAGGGCTCATCAACAGTCTGCTGCTCCTGCGGCTGTGCAGGGGTTGAGATGCCAATCTCAGTTGGGTGTGGACTCTGGTGGGGCTCTGACCGAGCGCTCTGCAGTGCCATGGAAGTGTGAGCGCTTGGAGAGGAGCCCCAACTTCCTTGATGTCTGCCACCAACTTCCCTTTCATGGGTCAGGTCCCCCTCAGTGCTTGCACGTGGCTTGAGAACACCTTGCTGCACATCAGGGGGGCCATGGGGACCCATATCTGCACTGGTAGTCCTACTCAGACAGACTTCCATGAAGGACTGGTTTCTCTGTTCAATAGATGATCATCGCTCCTCCAGAGATGTCATTCTATTCTGAACACCCACCATGTTTTCTGCACTCTGGTGACTTATCACCTCCATGGAGGTTGCCAACCTTTCCATGGTGATGCGTTCATGCGCCAATGACTCCACAAAGGGTCTGCTCATGTTCGCAATGGACTCCTCCATTCGCCCCACACTCGCAGTGACCCTGGAGACAAAACCTGCCAGAGACTCCTGCATCTGTTCCTGGACTTCCAGCACCACTGATGTTATGGATGGACCCAGAGGCAGAGGGTCGACATGCAGCTGAGCTGAGCTGGCAGAGTCCTGCACCCTCTGACTAGGATTCTCCACTGCTGTCCCTGTGTCCACAATCTGCTAATGCTCACTTGTGAGCTGTGATACACCAGGTGACAACACTATTCTATGTCCTGAAGGTCCCACCGAGGTGTGAGTGTCTGCGCTGGTGCTGGGTGTGCTGAATTCTGCTGACGCTGCGCCCTCAGAGGTTGCAGCTTCCTCTGAGGAGCCTGGAGGCTCAGGCTCTTCCTCCTGGCTAGTGGGGATGGGTGCTTGCAATGGTCCTGTGGGGGAGTAAAGGAAAGAGTCAGAGATGTGAGGCCAAGGTTACATGCACATTGCATATTGCAGATGATCATAAGTCCATCTGTTAGAGCTTCAGAATCATTATCAGCGACTCATGCAATGTCAATGAGAGAGATGGAAAACTATTCTGTCACCAGCTTGCTGTGATGCACTTGTCTGTCCATCCCCCACTTGCGCATCTTCCTCCACTCCTATGATCTCCAGGACCGTCTCCTCCCAGGGGGTGAGGTGGGCTACTGAGGGTGGCCCTCCTCCTGTCCTCACCCTTTCTCTTTCATCGTGAGTTCTCTTTTCCTGCAATGAGGGAGACAAGTGGAGGTTGAGTGAGAATGAAGGAGTGAGTGTAGAGATTCCATAGCATAGATACTTAGAAGGAGACAAAGATGGAGTGAGGTGGCAAGACCAAGGGCCCTCCCTGTGTATTGTCAGTTGTTTTCATAGCATCAAAGTGATAGGGAGTGTGCGGGCTGCATAGTCAAATAGTTAGGTGAATGTGACCATAGAGAAAGAGGGAATGGGTAAGGGTGCATGGATGTCAGTGTCAAGTGGGATGTGGAGGAAGAGATTGCTAAAGCTGAGTGTTGGTGAGGAAAGGCAATGGGGATCAGATTGAGGGTGATGGGAAATTCATACTCACTTTTCCAGTGTGCAGAAGGTCATGAAATCTCTTCCTGCACTGAATCCAGGTTCTGCGGGTTATTGACAAAGAGTTCACCTCCTCTGCCACCTGGATCCACACAGCCTTGGTTTGCTGGGGAGGCTTCTTCCTCCCTGAAGAAGGGAAGAGCACCTCTTTATGAGCTCTTGCTCCCTCAACTAAAGCCTGCAGGGCAACGTCGTCAAACCTGGGAGCAGACCTAGGTGTTTCACTGGCCATTCTGCCTCCAGGTCCCTCTAGCATGAAAGGACAAAAGGTTGGCAGTCTGCAGAAGAAGCAACGCTTGTTGCAGACCTTAAATGCAGCAGCAATGATGACATCATCGGAGGCGACTTTCAGACTGGAAAATCTCATTTGCTGTGGGTTCCCACATGTTGGCGCTCAATTGGCCAATTAAGTTAAATTCGCATCAATCTCCCACATCGATTTAGATTCGGGTGGATAACATGAAATGCAGATTACAGGACCCCAGCCCGCCCCTGAATCAAAATCCAGCCCGATGGGTCAAATGGCTGTGAAGGAATAGCCATGATTCAGAGAAATACACGATACCATGAACAGAATTCTGATATTATTAATAAAAGACATACTGGGTTTAAAAGACACAAGTCTCAGCAGACAGGCTGTAAAGGGAAATATAGGCTTCTGAGAAAAGACCAGTTGATAACAAAGTTGTAAACAAGCTTTGAAATGGGAATTAGTTAAATATTCTAAAACAATGAAAGATTGAAGCAAACCATTGGTGGTACCGAAAGGTCTAGAGTTTGGAGGTAACACAATGAAAATGCCCAGTTTAAAGTGTGAAGAGCTAACAAAATAAAACAGAAACACAAACTTCATGTTTGAAGGAGCGAGAGCTGGAGAGAGCAGTTTGAAGGAGCGAGAGCTGGAGAGACAGTTTGAAGGAGCGAGAGCTGGAGAGGACAGTTTGAAGGAGCGAGAGCTGGAGAGACAGTTTGAAGGAGCGAGAGCTGGAGAGACAGTTTGAAGGAGCGAGAGCTGGAGAGGACAGTTTGAAGGAGCGAGAGCTGGAGAGACAGTTTGAAGGACGAGAGCTGGAGAGGATAGTTTGAAGGAGCGAGAGCTGGAGAGACAGTTTGAAGGAGCGAGAGCTGGAGAGAGCAGTTTGAAGGAGCGAGAGCTGGAGAGAGCAGTTTGAAGGAGCGAGAGCTGAGAGAGCAGTTTGAAGGAGCGAGAGCTGGAGAGAGCAGTTTGAAGGAGTGAGAGCTGGAGAGACAGTTTGAAGGAGCGAGAGCTGGAGAGGACAGTTTGAAGGAGCGAGAGCTGGAGAGACAGTTTGAAGGATGAGAGCTGGAGAGACAGTTTGAAGGACGAGAGCTGGAGAGACAGTTTGAAGGAGTGAGAGCTGGAGAGACAGTTTGAAGGAGCGAGAGCTGGAGAGACAGTTTGAAGGAGCGAGAGCTGGAGAGACAGTTTGAAGGAGCGAGAGCTGGAGAGAGCAGTTTGATGGGGTGAGAGCTGGAGAGGACAGTTTGAAGGGGTGAGAGCTGGAGAGAGCAGTTTGAAGGAGCGAGAGCTGGAGAGAGCAGTTTGAAGGACGAGAGCTGGAGAGGACAGTTTGAAGGACGAGAGCTGGAGAGGACAGTTTGAAGGAGCGAGAGCTGGAGAGGATAGTTTGAAGGAGCGAGAGCTGGAGAGAGCAGTTTGAAGGGGTGAGAGCTGGAGAGGACAGTTTGAAGGAGCGAGAGCTGGAGAGACAGTTTGAAGGAGCAAGAGCTGGAGAGAGCAGTTTGAAGGAGCGAGAGCTGGAGAGAGCAGTTTGAAGGAGCGAGAGCTGGAGAGGACAGTTTGAAGGAGCGAGAGCTGGAGAGGACAGTTTGAAGGAGCGAGAGCTGGAGAGAGCAGTTTGAAGGACAAGAGCTGGAGAGACAGTTTGAAGGAGCGAGAGCTGGAGAGAGTAGTTTGAAGGAGCGAGAGCTGGAGAGAGCAGTTTGAAGGAGCGAGAGCTGAGAGAGCAGTTTGAAGGAGCGAGAGCTGAAGAGAGCAGTTTGAAGGAGCGAGGGCTGGCGAGAGCAGTTTGAAGGAGCGAGAGCTGAGAGAGCAGTTTGAAGGAGCGAGAGCTGGAGAGAGCAGTTTGAAGGAGCGAGAGCTGGAGAGAGCAGTTTGAAGGAGCGAGAGCTGGAGAGAGCAGTTTGAAGGAGCGAGAGCTGGAGAGAGCAGTTTGAAGGACGAGAGCTGGAGAGAGCAGTTTGAAGGACGAGAGCTGGAGAGGACAGTTTGAAGGAGCGAGAGCTGGAGAGAGCAGTTTGAAGGACGAGAGCTGGAGAGGACAGTTTGAAGGAGCGAGAGCTGGAGAGACAGTTTGAAGGAGCGAGAGCTGGAGAGACAGTTTGAAGGAGCGAGGGCTGGAGAGACAGTTTGAAGGAGCGAGAGCTGGAGAGAGCAGTTTGAAGGAGCGAGAGCTGGAGAGGACAGTTTGAAGGAGCGAGAGCTGGAGAGAGCAGTTTGAAGGAGCGAGAGCTGGAGAGGACAGTTTGAAGGAGCGAGAGCTGGAGAGACAGTTTGAAGGAGCGAAAGCTGGAGAGACAGTTTGAAGGAGCGAGAGCTGGAGAGAGCAGTTTGAAGGAGCGAGAGCTGGAGAGAGCAGTTTGAAGGACGAGAGCTGGAGAGGACAGTTTGAAGGAGCGAGAGCTGGAGAGAGCAGTTTGAAGGACGAGAGCTGGAGAGGACAGTTTGAAGGAGCGAGAGCTGGAGAGACAGTTTGAAGGAGCGAGGGCTGGAGAGAGCAGTTTGAAGGAGCGAGAGCTGAGAGAGCAGTTTGAAGGAGCGAGAGCTGGAGAGAGCAGTTTGAAGGAGCGAGAGCTGGAGAGACAGTTTGAAGGAGTGAGAGCTGGAGAGACAGTTTGAAGGAGCGAGGGCTGGAGAGACAGTTTGAAGGACGAGAGCTGGAGAGACAGTTTGAAGGAGCGAGAGCTGAGAGAGCAGTTTGAAGGACGAGAGCTAGAGAGGACAGTTTGAAGGAGTGAGAGCTGGAGAGACAGTTTGAAGGAGCGAGGGCTGGAGAGACAGTTTGAAGGATGAGAGCTGGAGAGACAGTTTGAAGGAGCGAGAGCTGGAGAGACAGTTTGAAGGAGCGAGAGCTGGAGAGACAGTTTGAAGGAGCGAGAGCTGGAGAGAGCAGTTTGAAGGAGCGAGAGCTGAGAGAGCAGTTTGAAGGAGCGAGAGCTGGAGGGAGCAGTTTGAAGGACGAGAGCTGGAGAGAGCAGCTTGAAGGAGCGAGAGCTGGAGAGAGCAGTTTGAAGGGGTGAGAGCTGGAGAGGACAGTTTGAAGGAGCGAGAGCTGGAGAGACAGTTTGAAGGAGCGAGAGCTGGAG
The DNA here is from genome assembly GCF_052327205.1 of Somniosus microcephalus. Classification (NCBI taxonomy): domain Eukaryota; kingdom Metazoa; phylum Chordata; class Chondrichthyes; order Squaliformes; family Somniosidae; genus Somniosus; species Somniosus microcephalus. The sequence continues at coordinate 220,063,336 of NC_140994.1, read as the reverse complement.
AGACAGTTTGAATGAGCGAGAGCTGGAGAGAGCAGTTTGAAGGACGAGAGCTGGAGAGACAGTTTGAAGGAGCGAGAGCTGGAGAGACAGTTTGAAGGAGCGAGAGCTGGAGAGAGCAGTTTGAAGGAGCGAGAGCTGGAGAGAGCAGTTTGAAGGACGAGAGCTGGAGAGAGCAGTTTGAAGGACGAGAGCTGGAGAGACAGTTTGAAGGAGCGAGAGCTGGAGAGACAGTTTGAAGGAGCGAGAGCTGGAGAGACAGTTTGAAGGACGAGAGCTGGAGCGGAACCCGGTTACCAGGACACCAATTTCGACAGCCAGGGGTAATGTGCAGGCCAGGTGTGTGGAGGAAACCGAGGGGAAACATCGAGAAAAACTGAGAGGAAACATCGAGAAAGACAGAGGAAACATCGAGAGAGAGAGAGAGAGAGAGAGGGGAAACATCGAGAGAGACCAAGATGGAAACATCGAGAAAGACTGAGGGGGCACTTTATTTATTTACTTTTATTAATTTATTAATTAATTAATTAAATTTATTTAATTATAAGTTGTCAGTTCCTTATGATGCTCTCCCAGTGCGGCCACCCTGTAGCCAGAGATTATTCTAGAAGCCTGGGTAGAAATATCAATGTAATTACTGTAGAAATTACTTTTTTTACATTATTGCTTGTTCATTTTATGTGCTGTCTTTTTCATGTCTTTTATTTATTTTATGTCTGCTTTATTTATATTTAAAGTATGTATGCGTGTATATGTCGGTATGTGTTTTTTTGTGATGGCGCCGATGAAGATGGCTGCCGTCCTTGCGAGCTCCGTGCGTACCAGGCAGCTAAGTGTTCTTGCTGCTTGGTGCTCTCGGCTCGTCAAGAAAAAAGCATTTCACTGACTAGATTACACTTCTTGTATTTAGTTATGTGACCAATAAAATTGAAATTGAAATTGAAATTGAAATAAAATTGAAATTAAAAGAGGCATGTGCCTTTGAAACATGACATCAAGTAAAGAAACAACTGCTGGTCAAATAGTTTTATGTTAACCTTGGAAAACAGGAAACACGATTAAATATGCAACCAATTGAGATAGCTAGAAATGCATGAACCACCCTGGTCAAAGTGTCTTTAATTTAGATATATTAAAAACCATACCAACAAGACTTTGAAGATATGACATCAATAGATGACACCAAGCAATGGCATTGTTTTTGTGTTGAATGTGGAAAACCACGGAGACACAACGTCTGATAATAAGAATTACATCAAGGAGATAAATCGATAGTAGCTATTTTATGATACATATTTGAAACACCTAAACAAGAGACCGAAGTCTAAGAGCAACAGCTGAAATGAGGGTAAAGAATAGAAGCATTCAAAAGAGAGAATGAATAAGACAATTAGCTGACATTAGCAGAGAACATCAAAGAAGAAACCAATGCCAAAAGGGTATAAAAATAAGACCTTTTTTAACAGCAGTCAGAACACGCTGAACGGGCAGGGCCTTTCTCAACTTTCCAGTGGCATCTCTGTAAGTCTTTAACTATGAGTCTCGGGAAGTCAGATTGATTTTGGTGGATGTTCTGGATTTAGAAATAAGTAAGAAATAAGGAATGTAACGAAGTAAAGATTTGAGACTAAGGATCTCTGAGAAATAAGAAATGTAAGCTAATTGTATTTTGAATTGTTAATGTTGTGACTGATTCAACAGATGTTAACTGAATGTCGGCTCTTAAATAAAACTATATTTTTAGAATTGTCTCAAAGAGTAATTCTGTATAGACTCGCAAACCCACAAATTCTGTACACTCTTTTGTAAGGAGTTGCAGAATTCTGGGGGGTATTCCGGACCCTCATAATATCTGGAAGGTTACAGTCTAGTTCAACTTATTAAAAGTACTATCCGGAGGACGGTAACATCTTCAGTCATTCCATTCCTTTAGGGAGAGATAGCCTGAGCCTTTAGACCCATTTAAGCATCTTATGGAATTCGGCTATCTCTAACTTAAGTTGAAGGTGAACGTCTGGGGAATACGCCTGATCTGGGGTAGCCCAAAAGGGCTAGGACTGTAATTAACCCTTCATGGCCTCCTTCTGTGCCGTACATTTCTGTGATTCTATGATTCTATAAGTGTACAGTGTGAATTTCCCACATTGGCTATTCTTGTGGCCTCGGAATGATATTTCAAACTTATGTTGACTTGTGGTCTGGTTTGTGCAGTGGTTGTGCTCCCATTGAGACATAGGTTAAAACCTGTCCGAACTCACTTAACATTAAAAAAAACCTTACAGCTAACATAAAAGGAAGACTTTCATCCCTATCAATGGGGACTGATTTGAAACTTAGGTCTCAAAGGTGAACAAAGACTGTGCTAACTCATTCTTGTTATTGGCTGCTTACTTTTTATTTTTCTCTTACAGAATTTTTACCATCAGACATCTTTCATGCAGTTACATTGTTGTACTATCCTCAAATTATAATCTCATATAAACTAAAATGGCAATTCTGTGATTCGAGCCAGGAAGCCCTGCTCAAAGGTAATGTGAGTCAAACATAGGACTACAACAATGTAGCCCCAATTCTATGACCCACACTCCCACTGAACAAGACTTCCTGCTGTCAGAACAGGATCATGGAATCACACTTTAAATTCTTTCTTTAATTCCTACATTACAACAGTGACTACACTTCAAAAGTACTTCATTGGTTGTAAAGTGCTTTGGGGCGTGCGGTGGTCATGAACGGCACTGTATAAATGTAAGTCTTTCTTTCTATTGTAGGGGGTTGTTGGCGTGTGCCCAGTCAGTTTCACCTCTGACTGTCTCTGAGCGGTTCAAATCGCTCCCACACCCCTGGGTTCTAGACACCAGACTTAGGTACAGGCGGCGATACAGAAAATTGAGTAGACAAGTGGTTTGGTGCAAGAAAACCAAAATTTTATTAAAAGCAGAATAAAACACAATCTTACTGTGAATTACTGATATAGTTACAGGCATAAACAATTACACTTATATGGAAATGGGGAACACATGGCACATCGAGGGAAACAAATACATTAAAAATCCCCTTATCCTTATCCCACCCCCAATACCTAACTAGATTAAGCTATGAGGGGCCAGGAATTCATGCTCACCAATTCGAAACCTGTTGAATTAACTGGTCGTGAGGTTTTGAGGTACTTCATCGCCACATGGTCACAGGGCGCGGTGATGGAGTTGTTTATGCGGGTCACCCTCCTTTTCCTCAGCTGACGTCATCGTCGAGTCGCGATGGGTCTTCTTCTTCCTCGGGCGGTTTAGTCACTGATGGGTTTTTTAAACGGTTGGGGCTCGGTTGGCGGTTTACACTGTCAAACTGATTTTACTACCCAAGCTTCGAATGCCAGTTTATTTGTCATGGACGCCGCTATCCATGCTTCGAACGCCAACTTATTCTTAAACTGGGGTTTTATTATCCATGCATGCAACGCCAACTTATTCATCAAATGCCAGCTTATAACTAGGCGTTTGTCCCCCAACGCGTCTTTCCGCTGCCCTTCTCTGCCCTTCTCTGCCCTTATCGGTTTACCGTATTCTTCATCTCGTCTCGTCTCATCTGCCCGTTTGTGGCCTGTGTGTCCTGTGTGTTTTTGAATCGGTCCGTTCTCCTCCCACGTTTGGCCCTCAGTGTAATGGGCGTCCTTGGTGCTGAGCGGCGTGGGGAGCGAGAAGATAGCCCGCCACGAGGCCAGGGCACGAGAACGAGAGGCAGCAGGCCAAGGCCACAAGCAAGAGATAAGAGCGCGATCACCACTGATGGGCTTACAATTATACCCGTTCTTCATTCCTTATCTGCGCGCCAAATCAGGTCAGTCCTTTGTCTAACTTTTGGCGGGCTCATTTAAAATGATTACAGCCATTTACTTTAACGACTTCTGGAGTGGTTGTCTCCGTGTTTAATGGCCTCGATGTCCTGGTTGTTTGTCATTTATAAAACTTAATTGTTCCCATCCTGACTTGATGGCTACTGTGAGCTGTTACCGATTAAATGTGCAGAAACCTGATGGCCTCGATTTAGGCCCATTCTAACTTGATCTGTTTCAAGGCGAATGAATGCATATTCTGTGTTTGCTTTAGCTGTCTGGCTCCACAAAGTCTCTTCACAGATTCATGCATTTTAAGTTTCATTTCAGGGCCTGCCTGTTTGCAGGGTCTTGCTTTTAAAACCCTGTCGGTTTTGCTCACGAGGTTACAGAAGCCATTTTGGGTACCCTGGTTTTAATAACTTGTCCATACAGGGTCCCTTTATCCACAACTTTGGGGAATGTGGGAATTTTGAGAACCCTACACTATCTTTGTAGCATCAGTCTAGCTGAAATCAGAAAACTCAACACATTGGGGATCAAGCCTGGGATCATAACACTCAGCTACTCACTGGATAAACTGACTGAGCCATCAGTAATACATTTAAAATGTCTTAGAAGCTAGGTTTGCTGATAAATTGGCCCTTAATGGGGATACACTCATATTAACAAAGTGAAGATCATTATGGAGACCATAATGTCTGAAAATGTCTAATACCTGCACAAATAATTATTAGCAAAAGGGTTCCATCGCCTCTTGTGTCACTGACTGACTCAGGGCGCAATCTTGCCAGCCCTGGGGAGGTGGGTATGGAGGCGGGACTGCTGGGAAAATGGCAGAATCTGGGGGCGGGTGCCCAACCCGCTCCCAACCCGCCTCTGTGCCATCTTGCCAGGAGCCGGGTAGCCTACCCGTGCTGGGTCCCGTCTCCTGCGGGAAGGGGATTAGTGCCACTTAACTGCCTGTGTGCCACACAAGTGCGGGCTTCCCGAAGGCTCCGAACCCCACCAGGGTCACCGAGGCGAAGCAGTGGGTCTGCGGGGGTCGGAGGGGTGCAAAAGTGCATTGTGAAGGTAAGTGATGGGTGCAAGTGTAGAGAGGTGAGTATGTAAGGTAAGTGGAAAGTGTTAGAAAATGTTTACTTACCTTTGTTTCTTCCTGTAGGCTTCAAGAGTTGGGTATGCGGAGAGTCTCGCACCTCCGCGGTAGAGATGACAGACGGCCGCTGCGTTCTCCAATGCAACAACCATCTCATTTCTGCAAAAGAAAGAGGTTTGATGAGGTCTTGGCAGTTTTAAAACTGCCAACTTAAAACCATTTGTTCCACAAATATATTCATATTCAATGAATTGACATGTTGGCCCAGAAATTCGGGTCCCAACGCGTGAGTACGGACGGAGTACTCATGCGTGGACCCGATGGAAGTGCCGGAATCTTGCATGCACTATGCATGCGCGGGAAACCGACACTTCTGATCCTCTGAACCAAGGGGTCAACTCCCGGCGCGCTAGGTAAGTGTAGGTTGGGGGCTTGCACCCGCGGGAAGCCCCCGACCCGAATTTCTGGGCCGTTATGTTCCAATAATTAACTGCAGATTATCACTCAATAAAATCACAGTGATTGCATCTTTGTAATCTTTGTGTAATGGAATTATCTGCATAAAACATCCTGGTCAACTATAGCCATTAGGACACTCATTCCTGGCAAAAAAAAAATAAAATCAAACTACTTCAAAGTCCACAGAACAAACAGGCGTTTTGTTTGTCATGTAGGAATTAACGAATTCCTACGAATAACAGAGATCAACACAAGAGAACAATTAAACAGGTCTTTACTCCACGGAGATGCCACGAGGACCGCCTGGGCAGCCCCGTGGTTTGCGACGTGACGTCACCGCGTTTACCCGGGTTTTCCCACGCTCTTAAAGGGGCCACGCCCCGTACATGCAAACTCTATATACAAAACACAGTAATGCCTAACACAATGGTATAGGTTTAGGCTGGTGTTAGAACATCGTTAAAGAGAATTATATACAGTTAGCCAGAGTCATTCAGTGGTTCTGCCACATGCGCCCCCCCAGAATTCGCTTTAACGGACAAAGTCAAATGGTGAGGGGGTCTGCCGAGCCTGTCAGAATGACTCCTGTACTCTCGAGGCGGAGGCTGCTGGTCAGCTAGCGGCCTGGCGGGCGGTCGCACTTGGTCTGCCATAACGACGATGGGTGGCCGACCCCGTCTCGGCGGTTGTGCTGTCTCGACGGGGCGGTCGAGGTCTAAATGTGCTGGCTTTAAGCGGTCGACCAAAATGTGGTCCGGTTTACCACCGACATCTACCATGACGGTTTTGTCCCCTGCTTCCAACACGCGGAAGGGACCGGTATATGGGGCCTTGAGCAGATCCCTATGTGCGTCATGGCGAATAAAAACATATTCAGCCTTGTGAAGCTCCGTGGGAACGTGTGACCTCTGCAGCCCGTGGTGCGAAGTGGGCACCGGTGCAAAACATCTGGCCACCTCTTGGTGACTAGCAAGCTGGGCAGACGCGGACCAGGGCTCCGTCGATGTTGGTACGAAGTCCCCTGGGACTCGCAGCGGCTGACCATACACAAGCTCCGCTGATGAAGAGTGAAGGTCTTCTTTGGGGGCCGTGCAAAGGCCCAACAGGACCCACGGTAGCTTGTCTGCCCATCCAGCATCCTGGAGGCTGGCCCTCAGGGCAGCTTTCATTGACCGGTGGAAGCGTTCGCAGAGGCCATTCGCCTGTGGGTGGTAGGCTGTGGTGCGGTGCAATTTGACACAGAGTCCTTGGGCCACTGCATTCCAGAGTTCGGAGGAAAACTGCGGTCCCCTGTCTGACGAAATATCTGCGGGCACTCCGAAATGGGTAATCCAGGAGGAAATGAACGCCCTGGCCACGTCCGCCGAAGTAGTGGATGACAGGGGAACCGCCTCCGGCCATCTGGTGGTGCGGCCAACCATGGTCAGGATGTGTGAAAAACCATGGGAAGGTGGGAGTGGTCCTACCAGGTCCACGTTGACATGGTCAAAACGTTGCTCCGGAACTGTGAAGGTGGCCAACGGAGCTTTGATGTGGCACTGTACCTTGACCTTTTGGCAGACCACGCAGGTGTTGGCCCAGTCGTGGACATCTTTATGCATGCCATGCCATACAAATTTCGCTGACATCAGTTTCTGAGAGGCCTTCATTCCTGGGTGTGACAACCCATGTATGGCATGGAACACTTTGCGGCGCCAGACGACCGGCACGACAGGGCGAGGATCCTGTACGGAGACGTCACACAACAGCGTGGTACCTGCCGAATGGAAGTTGACATCGGCCAACTGGAGGCCAGTGATGGCCATTCTGTAAGCTTAGACTTCCGGGTCTGAGGCTTGGTCCGCTGCCATGAGGGCGCAGTCGATGCCCAAATGAACCGTATTGATGATCGTGCGAGAGAGGCAGTCTGCCACCAGGTTGTCCTTACCGGCCACGTGCTGTATATCCGTGGTGAATTCGGATATGTAGGTCAGTTGACGCTGCTGTCGGGCTGACCACGGTTCGGCGGTCTTGGCCATTGCAAAGGTTAGCGGCTTATGGTCCACAAAGGCGGTGAAAGGACGTCCTTCCAGTAAGAACCGAAAATGGCAGATGGCCAGAAAAAGGGCGAGCAACTCCTGGTCGAACATGCTGTATGCTCTCTCGTTCTGCCGTAGTTGACAGCTGAAGAATGCCAACGGCTGCCACGTCCCGTTCACCCACTGCTGTTGCACGGCACCGACTGCATAGTCCGACGCGTCGGTGGTGAGGGCGATGGTGGTTCCTGGCAGTGGGTGCGCCAGCATAGTCGCGTTGGCTAAGGCGCTTTTGGTGTCGGCGAATGCTCGGGCCATGTCATCCATCCAGTCTACCGGGTTCTTGCCAGTCTTGCCCTTGAGGGCCTCGTACAGGGGCTGCATGAGTAGTGCCGCCTTAGGCATGAAATGGTGGTAAAAGTTTACCATGCCTAGGAATTCCTGCAGGTCCTTTACGTTCTGCGGGTGTGGAAAGGATGTCACCGCCTCTACTTTCGAAGGTAAAGGAACCGTTCCCTCTGAGGTGATGCGATGCCCCAGGAAATCAATTTGGTGCAGGCCAAACTGACACTTGGCCGGGTTGATAATCAGGCCGTGTTGGCTGAGGCGTCGAAAAAGGGTGTGTAGGTGACAGGTATTTTCTTCCTTAGTAGGACTGGCAATTAGAATATCATCCAGGTAGACGAAGAGGAACTTGAGGTCCCGCAGCACGGATTCCATCAGGCGTTGGAAAGCCTGGGCGGCGTTCTTTAATCCAAACGGCATTCGTAAAAACTTGAAGAGGCCAAATGGGGTGATGACTGCGGTCTTCTGGATGTCTTGTGGATGAACTGGGACCTGGTGGTAGCCCCGGACGAGGTCGACTTTTGAGAACACGGTGTTCCCTGCCAAATGGGCAGAGAAATCCTGAATGTGGGGGATCGGGTACCGATCAGGAGTGGTGGCGTCGTTTAGGCGTCGATAATCGCAGCATGGCTGCCATCTGCCGCCAGGCTTCGGGACGATATGGAGGAGCGAAGACCAGGGACTATTCGACCGGCGAATAATCCCTAACCGTTCCATGGTTGCGAACTCCGCATTTGCGACCGCCAGCTTGCCAGGTTCCAGGCGCCGGGCCTGCGCGTAGACCGGGGGGCCGTTGGTGGTGATGTGGTGTTCCACACCATGTTTCGTGGCTGTGGAGGAGAACGTGGGTCTTGTCAGGTCGGGGAATTCGCCGAGCAGGCGAGCGAACTCATCAGGAGTCGGGAACGCACAGGAGATGGTGCCCGACGTAGTGTTACTGCGGTAACACGGAAGAGAATTAAAAGTTGCTGCGTTGATCAGCCGCCAGTTTCTAACGTCGACCAGGAGGCTGTTGGCGCACAGGAAATCCGTGCTGAGGAGGGGCTGGGAAACTTTGGCCGTAACAAACTCCCAGTGAAAACATTGCCCCCCGAGGCACACCTCCACTCGCCGTCTGCCGAAGGTCCAAATTGTTCCGCCATTGGCCGCTTCAAGTGTGGGGCCATGATTCCCCGCCTGCACATCGAGGGCGGACGCGGGTAAAATGCTGCACTGCGCTCCGGTGTCGCACAGAAAACGACGACTGGAGAGAGTATCAGTGATGAACAGCAATTTTCCCACGTTGCCAATCACCATTGCGGCTGCGGGGTGCCCGTTAGACCCGTTCCTCGGTAATCGCAGTGTCAGTTGTTGTTTGTTTTGTTGGGGAAAAATACAGGGAGGGCGGCAACGCTTCGCCTTCATGCCGAACTGCGCGTGGTAGAAACACAGCCCAGCAGGCTGACGAGCTGGGGCGGCGTCTGCGGGGGATGGGTGCCTCATGGCAGCGCAGTACTGTCAAGTTACAACGAAAATTTTGTCAGCCTCCGCAGCGAGTGTTGCGCAGTCTTCAGTTTCAGATCTGGCCAGGGCAGCTTGTACCTGTTCAGGCAGTTGGCTGAGGAAAATCTCGCGGAATAGGAAACATTCCCGTTCTGAGCCCAGGAGTGTGAGCATTTGGCTCATCAACTCTGAAGGCTTGGAGCCCCCGAGCCCGGGCATAGCGAGTAATCGACGGGCGCGCTCCGATTTTGTGAGCCTGAAAACCTGCAGTAACCGCACTTTGAGGGTTTCATACTTGCGCTCCGTTGAGGGGTTTTCGAGGAGGCTGATGATCCGAGAGGCGGTAGAGCTGTCGAGTGCCACATAAAGGTATTTGGTCTGATCCGCATTGATGTTCCTCAGGGCGAACTGGGCCTCGACCTGAATAAACCACGAGGGTGCTTGCTGCTCCCAGAACTGCGGTAGCTTTAGTGAAACGGCATTTGCTTCCATGCTGTGCTCTTCTTTTGTGAAAACGTTCACAAAAACGGGGTCACCAATGTAGGAATTAACAAATTCCTATGAATAACGGAGATCGACACAAGAGAACAATTAAACAGGTCTTTACTCAATGGAGATGCCACGAGGACTGCCTGGGCAGCCCTGTGGTTTGCGACGTGATGTCATCGCGTTTACCCACGTTTTCCCGCGCTCTTAAAGGGACCACGCCCCGTACATGCAAACTCTATATACAAAACACAGTAATGCCTAACACAATGGTACAGGTTTAGGCTGGTGTTAGAACATCGTTAAAGAGAATTATATACAGTTAGCCAGAGTCATTCAGTGGTTCTGCCACAGTCACATGATATTTCTTGTATTACACTTCAGTGTCACATGTCTATGACCACATGTCTTGCAGCTAATTTGCTGAATTTGCATATTCATAAAACAGCAACAAATCACATTTGAACAGGTATGGAATGTACGAATCAAACTTGAGGAAAGCAGGTGGATAAACCTCTAATGAGGAATTACTGAGGATATATGAAAACAATTAATCAAGTATGAACAGTCAGCAAAATCTATCAATAAAAGAATGGTGAAGCTGAACAAATCCTTTGACTCAAGATATTTTTTGAAAATGTTTTTGAGTACCATATTTCTACATTACAACAGTGGCTACACTTCAAAAGTACTTCATTGGCTGTAAAGCGCTTTGGGACATCCGGTGGTTATGAAAGGCACTATATAAATGCAAGTCTTTCTTTTTTTATGTATTTGCTTCTCTACCGATACAAGAGGACCTTCTTTATTTGCAATGCCTGTAACGATGCTTTCCAGTGGAGATTGTGCCCATGTGAGAAGTCTGAGCCTTTGAGTTCATGCACGTTCCCAGACCCATCAATGTTAGCTGAAGAGACTGACACAGGAAGGCTACAGTTCCCAGCATGTATATGTGCCTCCAACCTCTAAGATTGGCAGCAAGACTGGTCATTTCTACAGCATGCCTGGGCTTAATATTCGTAAGCCTTGCCCTGCCATAGTAAATTGCTAAGAACAAAAGCCCCCAGGGACCCATTTTTAGGACAGTGAAAAGTAATCATTTTTGTAGGGAACATTCAAACAAGGTAAAACGACAACTCTGAAATCCTTTAAATTATCTGTAACTGTATCGTGGAAGTTACAATAAACATTAAGTTTGAAGAAAGATTGAAGAGAGAGGTTACAAGTATCTCGGGGTTTATGGAATTTTCCAAATCCTAACTGAGATTACTGCCTTGCACTATACAATATTCTTTTGTTTAAAAAATATTTCTCCTGGATTGTTTTGGGTGCTGTAATCTATTGGAAACTTGGCAAATGCCAAAAACTGCCTGGGCTAAACTCTTGTGGTTTATGATTTTGACCCTTCAATAAAGTCACAGCTTTATCATTTCTCACAGATATGTCAAATTTCATGTAGTTTTATTCTTTCAATGGGTCAGCATAGTACAACAATGGCATGCGGCACTGTAATCTTATCCAAGGCAGAGAAAACGTTAAGTGGACTTTAATACCTAAGAATGCTTCGGACTATTTGTGGAATTTATGCCAACATTCCTCTCCAATATACTTGCACAGCACTTCCTGACAAAACACCCTACCTTGACCCTGTTTACCAATATTATTTATCTAACTTTCATTGACTTCACTCCACATGACTGCAAGTGGCTTTCAAGTGCAGATGCCCTGATTTAGTCATGGAATTCGGTGTTAGGAAACGTAAGGTGCAGTAGGTGCCCCCTGGAACATACATTGGCAAACACCAAATTAATCCCTGCTGTTGTCTTTCCTTTGGACCTAAATCGAACGCTGGTAAGCACTAAAAGTTACATTTCTCTCTCTCTACTTCATTTTGACTCAGGCACTGTTAGTGTGAAGGTGAGACACTGTGCTAATTCCTGACTTGGTTATGATTTAACAACCAAAAGGCAAAAACAAAGTAACATCAACTGTTCTTTTTAAACTAATTTCTACGATTATGCTCCATATTTACAAGGGGTTGGAAATGATTGTTGTGAATCATAGGTCCGCGAGTGAAAGTTACTGCCATAATTTACTAAGTTACAAATACAGCACTAAAGCTAAAGACAATCAAATTGTCTTTTTCCCTCTATAATTTGAGTTTTACATTTTTTTTGAAATTGTCTTTCCAGTTTTTTCCCTCAATTTTAACCTTTTTTACACTGAGGTACATTCTGAAACAGCAGCAACAGCTGTTGCACCAGATTATTGCCGATGAGTGGAGCTCTCGATGTGGGTTCCAGCCGCTCACTGACACTAACTGCTTTGAATTAAATACCTGTACTGCAATCTAAGGTTTTAAGTTCTGTAAAAGTTCGTTACTGTGTGGCTTGGCGGTGGCTGAGGAGCTGCAGCAATTTAACAGAATTACCTTTGTGTTTAAAGGAGAGTTCTATATTAATTTGGAGCAAAGAAAAACCCCAAACCGGTTGAAGGGGGCAGGAGTGATTTTAACCCTACTCGCTCAGCAGAGACCTGGCGGGTGGACAGTTAAAATCGCCCTGGCTCTTACCTGTCCGAAAGCCGCCATGATCTCAACATCTGCAATTTTAACCTGCTCTCCTGAACAGACAGCAAGGACACCCGCCCAGACCGAACAGGGTTGTTCTTTACATAAGCATGTTGCGGCCCGATCATTGAGACCCGACTGTAAGTTTAACTAATTCCTGAGCGGGTAATCAACCTGAACATAAGAACATAAGAACATAAGAAGTAGGAGTAGAAGAAGGCCATACGGCCCCTCGGGCCTGCTCCGCCATTCAATAGGATCATGGAAAACTGCTAATGTAACACCCTTATTTAAAAAGGGCAGTAGACAGAAGGCTGGAAACTATAGACCGGTTAGCCTAACATCTGTGGTAGGTAAAATTTTGGAGTCCATTATTAAGGAGACAGTAACAGGACATTTGGATAATCATAATTTAATAGGACAAAGTCAGCATGGTTTTATGAAGGGGAAGTCATGTTTGACAAATTTGCTGGAGTTCTTTGAGGAAGTAACATATAGGGTGGATAAAGGGGAACCAGTGGACGTCGTGTATTTAGACTTCCAAAAGGCATTTGACAAGGTGCCACACAAAAGATTATTGCTTAAGATAAAAAATCACGGGATTGGGGGTAATATTCTGGCATGGATAGAGGATTGGCTATCTAACAGAAGGCAGAGAGTTGGGATAAATGGTTCATTCTCAGACTGGCAATCAGTAACTAGTGGTGTTCCACAGGGGTCACTGCTGGGTCCCTAACTCTTTACAATCGATATTAACGATTTGGAGGAGGGGACCGAGTGTAACATATCAAAGTTTGCAGATGATACTAAGATGGGGGGGAAAGTAGTGAGTGAGGAGGACATAAAAAATCTTCAAGGGGACATAGACAGGCTAAGTAAGTGGGCAGAGATTTGGCAGATGGAATACAATACTGGAAAGTGTGAGGTTATGCACTTTGGCAGGAAAAATCGTACAGCAAATTATTATCTTAATGGCAAGAAACTGGAAAGTACTGAAGTACAAAGGGATCTGGGGGTCCTGGTGCACGAAACTCAAAAGGTTAGTATGCAGGTGCAGCAAGTGATTAAGAAGGCCAATGGAATGTTGGCTTTCATTGCTAGGGGGATAGAATATAAAAATAGGGAGGTATTGCTTCAGTTGTACAAGGTATTGGTGAGACCGCACCTGGAATACTGCATACAGTTTTGGTGTCCATACTTAAGAAAGGACATACTTGCTCTCGAGTCAGTACAAAGAAGGTTCACTCGGTTAATCCCAGGGATGAGGGGATGGACATATGAGGAGAGGTTGAGTAGATTGGGACTCTACTCATTGGAGTTCAGAAGAATGAGAGGCGATCTTATTGAAACATATAAGATTGTGAAGGGGTTGGATCGGGTGGATGCAGGGAAGATGTTCCCGATGATGGGTGAAACTAGAACTAGGGGGCATAGTCTTAGAATAAGGGGCTGCTCTTTCAAAACTGAGATGAGGAGGAACTACTTCACTCAGAGGGTGGTAGGTCCATGGAATATGCTGCCCCAAAAAACTGTAGAAGCTACATCATTACATAAATTTAAAACAGAAATAGACAGTTTCCTAGAAGTAAAGGGAATTAAGGGTTACGGGGAGCGGGCAGGAATTTGGACATGAGTCTAGGTTCGGATCGGTCATGGCCCTGTGGGTAGCGGAGCGGGCCCAGGGGCCGTGTAGCCTGATCCTGCTCCTATTTCGTGTGTCTAATTCTGTTAGATGCAGGAGATGGTTCTGTGATAGTAGATTGGCAGTTAGGATCAGATCAGCCATGATCTTATTGAATGGTGGAGCAGGCTCGAGGGGCCGATTGGCCTACTACTGCTCCTATTTCTTATGTTCTTATGTTCTTATGGCTGATCCGAATCTAGACTCACGTCCACTTCCCTGCCATCTCCCCGTAACCCCTAATTCCCTTATCTGCTAGGAAACTGTCTATCTCCGATTTAAATTTATTTAATGTTGCAGCTTCCACAGCTCTCTGGGGTAGCAAATTCCATAGATTTACTACCCTTTGAGTGAAGAAGTGTCTCCTCATCTCAGTTTTGAAAGGGCAGCCCCTTATTCTAAGATTATGCCCCCTAGTTCTAGTCTCACCCATCAGTGGAAACATCCTCACCGCATCCACCCGATCAAGCCCCCTCACAATCTTATATGTTTCGATAAGATCACCTCTCATTCTTCTGAACTCCAATGAGTAGAGGCCCAACCTACTCAACCTTTCCTCATACATCAACCCCCTCATCTCCAGTTACTGACTGCCAGCCTGAGAACGAACCATTTATCCCAACTCTTTGTTTTCTGTTAGATAGCCAATCTTCCACCCATGCCAGTATATTACCCCCAATCCCGTGATTTTTTATCTTGATCAGTAATCTTTTGTGTGGAACCTTGTCAAATGCATAAAGCTCAATCTGTCTTCCAAATAGAGTAAGCAACAGCCTTCTGCACTTGGAAAGTGAACAGCTGTGAGGTGGGAGCTTTTATAGCACATTTCAAGCTGTCAACTAATCAGCTGATTCAATGGCCATTCAACTCCCGCCTCAGGTTAACAGACGGGGTCCACAAGCAGCGTGGACTCCGTGGGCGAGCAGTTAAAGTTAAAAGGTAAGGTTAAAACCATTAATAAGGGTCTGTCAACAAGCCAATAATTGCTTTAATTGTGTTGCCAGCCTCCGCGGCTTGGGCCCAATCCGAGATCGCAGATGCGCCATTGGGAAAGGCATGTTGCGGTGGGATGACAGCAGGTTCCCCAAACAAATCTCAAAAATCTCAAAAAAATTCAGATTTCCCACCCAACCCACCACCAATCCTGCCTGCTGACCACCTGAAAATTCTGGCCTTTGATTCCCACATTCATGGCCATCCCCTTAATCTTGCCATCTCATAAAGCCCCTCTGCTCCCACGGTTTTAGGGTTGATTAATCTCCTGGACACTGCTGCCAGCAACCCAGGAGAAAAATCATTGTGACATTTTTTAAAAATTATTTTTTTTAATTTCTAAATATTGAAGATGGGAAAAATGACTGTTTGACTGAGCAGGGAGGTGGGAGACAGGAGGTTATTTGATGAATCCTCCAGGAATACGTCCAACCAGTGTTGCCAAGTGAACGTTTCAAGCATTGCACTTCCCCAGAACCCCTTCTAATGAAGAGCAATGTCTGAAAGGTTGACTTGTTGCTCTCCACAGATACTGGCCTAGAAATTCAGTGGGCTGCGCCACCCGTTATCACCTTAAGAGGGCGCTAAGTGGGTCGGAAGCCACTGGCCATGCCTCCCGCTAAATTCAGTGGGACACTAATGGCGGTGCTAGTCATTAGCGCTGCGCTGCTACCGATGACGTCATCGGTGTGCGCAGCGCCCTGTTAACGCCCTGATCACGATATTTAGTTGCGCCCCCTGCTTTAACGCCGGACGCAATGTGCGACCGGTTCAGGGGGGCCTACCTGCGGCGGTAGAGGCGCTAATTAAAGGAGAGGTGCGGGGCGGCCATTTTTTTTGCTGGCCGCCTGCCAGCACCTCTCCGCGCTGCCGTCCCCGACCTCCTGAGTGCCCCCCCCCGCGGAGTGCCGGCTGCGTTCCAAGAGCCCGGCACTTCTCCTCGGTGCCGGGCTCTTTTGCCGGCACTCGCGATCCTCGATCTTTTAGCACCCTGGCGAGGCTGTCGCCCCAAATGGGGCTATAGTCAATTTCCAGGCCACTGTGCCTGACTTGCTGAGTGTTTCCAGGATTTTCTGTTTTCATTTACTGCAATGACTTCTCCACATGAATTTGGCCAGTGTGACCCACAACCAGCCAGTTCAAACCAAGTGTGTGTAAGTTTTGCAATTTAAAAGTTAATCAAGACTTGTGCCTCACATTCTATAGTGACTTGGGCTCTCGGAAAGTACTTACATTTACCTCCATACCCATATTTTGTATTCCACCTACCGAGAATTTTAAAATAATAAAATCACAAGATGGAAAAGCTGCATTGAGCGTACAACATGGCTGCCTCAGTCTCTGGAATTATATGATTGGTGACTAAAACCGAGGTTATCGGAGGTGATTACACCAAGCAGCTTCTGCACTGTGCTATTTCAGGAAATTCAGCCTGTTGTGTGACCAAACTAATAAAACATTATCGCACCTCACTTAAAAATACTGTAACGCCCATTTGAAACAACTCCTGTATTGTGCAACAGCACTGGCAGGGCCCTGCTACAATGTTACTGTTTTGCTTTGGTCCTACAGTGTTATTTTTCTTCAATAAAAGAGAGATTAAATTGTTTGTTTGTACCTTTGAGTGTTTAATGTTACTGCCAAAAATATCAGGGTGCAGTAAGAGCAGTTAATCAGTAAGTGGAATTCAAGCTGTTAGTATTTAACCAATAACTGAGGGATTACACATTGCCTGGCCTTTTATGTCTGTTCAGTAAAGGAGCTGAGAAGCAGAATCTCTTAAAGAAAGAAAAAGCTTATTATATTTATATAGTGGTTTTCACAATCTCAGTGTGTTCCTATGTGTTCACAGCCAATTAATAACTTTTGAAGTGTAGTCACTGTTGTTGCGTAAGTAAAATAGGCAGCCAATTTGTGCACAGCAAGGCCCATAATTAACAATGAGATCAATGACCATCTAATCTGTTTTGATAGTGTTGTTCGATGGATAAATATTGGCCAAGACTCCCCTGCTAGTCTTCAAATTGTGCCATGGGATCTTTTATGTCCACCTGACAGGGCAGACGGAGCCTTGGTTTAGTGTCTCATCTAATAGACGCCACCTCTGACAATGCAGCCCTTTCTCAGTACTGTATTGAAGTGCCAGCCTCGATTATGTACTCAAATCCTGGAGTGGACATTTGACTTTCTGACTCAAAGGTGACAGTGCTACCACTGAGCCAAGCCCAATCTATCAGTGCAAGTCAATGGCTTCAACAGTCAGTAGGTAATACACTGTAAGACCAGGTACATTGGTCGCATCTGTGTACATTTTTACATCCATGTAAAAGCTAATTAACAACCTGTAATCCTGTAATATGAGTAGGTTCTATTAGTATCAAATTCCCAAATTTATACTGCAGGATGGACTTAGCAACATCCAAAATAATAATGATAAAGCTCAGGTTATAAAGCTGTTGGATAGTCTGTGTTAGAAACAAATCCATATGCAACTTTTTGGGAGATTTAAGAGTCCTTGAGGGATGAGCTCCAATGGACCAAATGGCCTTTTCTTGCTTTGGCTTTTATTATGGATAAGGTACTGTGGGGGAAAAATTCAGTCGGTTAGCGCCTCCCGTTAGCACCTGCAGATGGAGGTAATGGGGCGCTGATGCAGTAGTGCCGGGGCAAGGCAAATCCAGTGCCGCACAGCAAATCAGGCTCCCCTGTTGCGCCGCCGGTATGAGGTATTGCTGGGGACTTCAACGCCAGGCAGATCGCGCTCACTGGACGCCCGATCTGGAAAGTTAATGTCGCCACTTACCTTTACACCTCGACCAGACAGCAACACGGAGAGCTGGCGTGCAGCTCCAGGAAGCTGGCTCCAGTGACGTTATTCAAAGGCATCAGAATTAATCACTTCCAGCTGTCAGGGCAGGTTAGTTTCAGTGATTTCTTGTCAGTTTCACCCTGTGGAAGAGTTTGTATGAGTAATTTCAAGCTTCTTTTGTATTAGCAGTCTTCTGACAAGTGCAAAGTAGTTACATTTATTGCTCAAAGATTCAAACTGCTACACTTGGCAACATTAATGGGAGCTGTACTGGCATGCTACCTCGCCCTCCAGGATCTACGGTGGAGGGAGCGTAAGCAGCGAGAAATATGGGAACATGTGCGCAGAGGGATGAGGAGGGATATCAGGGCTCTCACCAGGAGGCCTTACCCTCCGAGGGTATTCCGACAGCACATCCCCTACCTTCAATTAAGCGAGGAGCAGTGTATTAGATGGCTCCGCATCACCAAGGTGGTGGTCACAGAACTCTGCCACCTCCTCCAAACAGACCTCCAGCCTCACACCAGCATGACCTAAACCCCTTTTGCTCACCACATGCCCATCATACCATCCCTGTGTCATGCCATATCACAGCGTCCTCCTGGGCACAAAGGTGAAATGAGAGAGACCACAAACTATTGCAAACTCCATTAATAAATTTATGCATAGAAACATAGAAGATAGGAGCAGGAGTAGGCCATTTGGCCCCTCGAGCCTACTCCACCATATAGCCCTATTCCTGGGACTAGGGACAGGGTCACTGACAAGTGCTTGGAAGCTAAGCTAGAGCCAGGCCTGGTTAGTACCTGGAGGGGTAACCATCAGGGAAAACCAGGTGCAGAAGGTCACAGAAGGAGCCCTGAGGAGGGGCAGTTGGTGAGAAGGTCACAGAAGGAGGAGCGGCTGGTGAGCAGGCCCAGGCGTTGGGCTGAAGATTGTCGGACAGGAGGAATGGTGGCAATGGAATGGTGGCATGCAGCGGCTTTGCTTCTGCCAGTCATGGGAGCTTGCAAGATCACATTTTGTTGTTCATGTACTTGTGCAATGACAATAAAGTTGAATTATTATTAATGAGATCATGGCTGATCATCCAAACTCAGTACCCTGTCCCTGCCTTCTCCCCATATCCCTTGAGCCCTTTAGCCTTAAGAAATATATCTCACTCCTTCTTGAATATATTTAATGAATTGGCCTCAACTGCCTTCTGTGGTAGAGAATTCCACAGGTTCACCACTCTCTGGGTGAAGAAATTCCTCCTCATCTCTGTCCTAAATGGCTTACCCCTTATCCTTAGACTGTGACCCCTGGATCTGGACTCCCTGGCCATCGGGAACATCCCTCCTGCATCTAGTTTGTCTAGTCCTGTTAGAATTTTATAAGTTTCAATGAGATCCCCTCTCATTCTTCTAAACTCCAGCGAGTATAAGCCCAATCGACCCAATCTCTCCTCATACGTCATTCCTGCCATCCCAGGTATCAGTCTGGTGAATCTTCGCTGCACTCCCTCCATGGCAAGAACATCCTTCCTCAGATAAACATGTCACACATATCACATTCATTCTAATAACTAATAACCCTTGTGCCTGCCATAGTTGAATAGCTGTCATTGTGTGCAAGACGTGAGATGTGGGTGTGAGTGTTGGTAGGTAGAGATTGTTGGTGGGTAAGTGCTGAGGGTGTGGTGCATTGGGCAGTGTGTGAAGCTTGTGGTACAGATGATGGTATGTAGCATTTGTTGAAGCATTCAATCACCCTGACCACTCGACTGAGGTGGATCTGCCATGAGCACACCTGCTTAAGCCCTCTGGCTCCTTCTCCTTGTAGTACTTCTCCTTGCTGAGGCAGCTGCACAGCCAGTAATGCTGAGAATGAGGTGCTGCAGTATCAATGAACCTCCGCTTTAAGTACTGGGAAAAGCCTGTGGCAATGATGGCCGCAATTTCACCTTCAGAGGCATGTCCAGTGTAGCCAGGCTCTGTGGCAGGGTACAACCCCGCTGCAGGCTCCATCCCGCACTGTGAAAATAATTTTACGCTGATTGGGCTTGTTAAGCCTGCCCAGCACATTTCCCGGCCAATTGAAGGTAGCGGGTCTGATGACATCACTTGATGACATATCATCAGCCGGTTTCCTTAAAGAGACCATGCGCAAATTGTTTTTGACAGTTCTGCTGTCAGTTTTCTACAGATGCTGCAAACACTGACAAGCACTGCACAGAGGTGCACGGCTGCACCTAGGTTCTCCCATGACTCCCTCCATATGCTTATGGGGGGAGTCACAGCACGCAGGGAGGTTCTCTTCCCTTTCAATGGGCGGAAGAGACCTCCCCAGGAAATCAACACAGCCTGGTTGCACATTGCACAGGAGGGCACAAGCAGGGATGTTGTCAGAAGGACCTGGCTGCAGTGGTGCAAACCTTGCAATGATCTCAGTAGATCACGAAACGTTACTACAAAGCCACACTCAACCTCATCTTGCTGTGCCACTCATCACATCCCCATCACTCTGCCTTCCCTACCCTACTCCTGCACATCCTTACTCACACCAACTTACCTTGCAACTCCACCCATCCCACTCTCTCTGTCTACATTATCACTTCCCCATCTCACTAGCCACTCCTCACATTCACCCTCATCCTAGTCCAATCATACCAACTAACAACACACAAGGGGAGGCACTTGTGTGTTTTAGCCAATGTTCATGTGAAGTTTCTGTTAATGTGCTGTCAAACATTGAAATCTTTAATTTCAACACTTTGCATTCTTGGACAGATTTGTGTGCACCTTTGGAAGTGGCTTAGTGAGATGCAGTGAATGGTGAGACATAACGCTACCCCCCACCGCCCCCCCCCCCCACCCCGCAATGGTCATGAGTGTGAAAGGAATGGCTTGGACATTATAGGGATGCTTTATGGTGTTGGCGTGGGGTGGTGCCAACCTGGTGTATCATGTGGCAGCCAGGGTGTACAGCGTCAAGTGAAGTAAATCTGGCTATGGTGAGGCCATCCCTGGCCTCCCGGGCAGCAATGTGGACGGGTGATGATGCCCTCTGTCCTGTGCAGCACCAGCTGATTGCGGATAAGGTTGGTGTTGTTGTTGGTTCTGCTGGTGTGCCTGGTGCTGCTGGTGTTGGGGCTGATCGTGGTGGGATTCTGAGGACCAAGGTGATATTTTTTTCAAGGGCAACGATGCTGATGGAATAGATGGCAGGTGAGGTTGAGATGACAGAAACGATCTGTCAATGGTGTTCCAATGAGGTGACACTGGATAGAGAGTTAGCTCCAAACACTCGCAAACTCCCTACCCGCTGTCAAAAAAATGTTTTCCCAGCCGACCCACCTCCAAACACCCCCGCTGACCCCCCCGAAAAATTCCCCCCGATGAGTTGCGATTAGACTGCACCCGATATTGTTCCATCCTTTCAGTGTAACGCCACTGAGCTATGCTTTTAAGACTTGATTTAGCGCTCCAATCGTTTCTTTGAGCAGTGAGAATGATTTTGCGTGCAGTCTAAAGCATTATCGCCAAACTTTTTTGAAGATACCGTCCAGTCCAGGGCTATAATGAATTTCTCGCCCCGTGAATGTGTTCTTGTTTTCATGATAGCTACTTCTCAGGATGCACCAAAAGCAGTCAGAAAATTATTTAAATTTATTATAAAGTGTAATTACATCATAACTGTAGCTGATGGGTTACAGGTCTCATGTGCTGTTGTTATCTCTTCACTAACTATCTATTCAGGTGTTAGCCTTGGCTCTGGTAGCAATCTCTCCTCAGAAAGTGGGGGAAAAATTCGGTAACGACCATTTTGGGATGCTAACTCAGCGCCGATGGCCGCAAAATTGAATTTTAGCGCCACAAGAGGGAAGTGGAGTGCTAAATCAAGCGGCGAGCAGGGCGGAGACTTCAGCAGCGCTGCACACTAGGCCATGCAACGTTGCCACGTTCAAAGACTCCTTCCCTCCCTTAAAGGCTCTGCAATTTAAAAAGTACCTGCCTGGACCACCAAGGCAGCCACGATCCCGCGTGATCAGCCCGGCACTCAAGCAGAGTGCCAGGCTGATCGATCGCGGGCAGGAACCAACGGAAAAACCTGGAACAACAAAGGTAAGTTTTTATTTTACTTACCTCGGCCACCTCGCCTTTAATCATCGCCCCTGAAGTGGCCGGCCGCCCGATGCACGCCTCCTGCAGCTGTCGGTGTTTTCGATGGGCGCTGCTGCAGGGGGCGGAAGTCAATTTCGGGTCCAGGGCGCTACCGGGTCGATGTGCACGGCGATGATGTCACAATCTGCAGGCAAAGGAGATCAGGGCGCAATGCTGTAGCGCTACCGCAAAACTCCTGCCAAATATGGCGGGAGTTGATGTCAGTGTCGCGCTCGGTCGCAAAGCCATTTGAGCCCCGTTAGTGCCCCCCGGGGGCTCTGGCGGGAGGCACAAAGGCAGCCAATTTCACCCCCATGGTTTCAAGCTGCACTCTAGAGGCTTGGGGTGAAAAATTGGTTTGTGCCCCCTATGGGGCGCTAACTTTGCCAGGGCGCTAAAGTTAGCGTCCCCACACCCGAAATTCACCGGTAGCGCCCCAAGAAGGAGACGGGGCGCTACTGAAAGTGCTCCGCCTCCCTCTTGGGGCGCTACGAGTGAATATCGCGGCACGACGTGGTGCTGCGGCACGACGTGGCGCTGCGGCACGACGCGCGACGGTACTGCAGGCCTTCCTCCCCTTATTAAAGGGGAGGAGCCTAGCGCAGCCCGACCTGGGGCCCAGGAATCGGAGTGCCGGCAAAAGAGCCCGGCACTCAAGAGAAGTGCCAGGCTCACAGAACGCAGCCGGCACTCCGGGGGGGGGGGTGGGAGGGGACTGCTCAGAAGGCCAGGGGCGGCAAAGCGGGCAGGTGCTGGCAGGCGGCCAGCAACAAAAATGGCCGCCAGGCACCTTCCCTTTAATTTGTGCAGCCCCAGTCACAGGTAGGCCCCCCTGACCCTGTCAGACGTAGCGTCTGGCGGTAAGTCAGGGGCTGCTATAGAAGATCGCAGCTGGGGTGCGAGTGGGGCGTGAGCGGGGCGCTGCGCACGGCAAAGATGTCATTGCCAGCGGTGCAGCACCGCGGGGCGCTAACGGTTACCGCTGCTGCTAACCTCCTGCTGAATTTCATGGGAAGCATTAGCGGCGCCACGCCCAGACACTAATTGCTTTGCGCCCCCGTCAGCGCCCTAAGAGAGTCCTAACGGGAGGCGCAAATCAACCGAATTTTTCCCCCTTATAATCTAGGCGGATAGTTCAGTACAGTGCTGTAGGAGTGCTGCAATGTTGGGGTGCCACCTTTTGGATAAGATGTTAAACCGAGGTTCCATCTGGCATCTCAGGTGGATGTAAAAGATCCCCATGCACATTCTGAAGAAGAGCAGGGAAGTTCTCCTGCTCTCCTGGCCAATACTTACCCCTCAGGCAACACCATCAAAAATAGATTATCTGGTCATTTATCTGATTGCTGTATGTGGGACATTGCTGTGTGGAAATTAGCTGTCGCTTTTCCCTACAATACACCAGTTCAACACTTCACAAGTACTTAATTGGCTGTAAAATGCTATGGGATGCCCTGAGGTTGTGAAAGGTGTTGTATAAATGCAAGTTATTTCTTTAACAGAAAACTGACTGCTATCAACAAAATCACAGGCCAATATTTAAGGGGAGGGTGTGGGTGTGGCATTTATTATTTTAAGTTGTGTGCATAGAAACATTCAGAATCACGAGCAATAATTTTAATTTGTAAAATCCTGCTGATTACAGGTGAGGCTGAACCTTGAAGTGACAAGATGAAGTCAGGTATGTTTTATAACATAACGGTGTTATCCTGCTCGCTCAGTGTTATCCTGCTCGCTCGGTGTTAGCTTGCTCGCTCAGTGTTATCCTGCTCTCTCCGTGTTATCCTGCTCGCTCGGTGTTGTCCTGCTCGCTCGGTGTTATCCTGCTCGCTCGGTGTTATCCTGCTCGCTCAGTGTTATCCTGCTCGCTCGGTGTTAGCTTGCTCGCTCAGTGTTATCCTGCTCTCTCCGTGTTATCCTGCTCGCTCGGTGTTGTCCTGCTCGCTCGGTGTTATCCTGCTCGCTCGGTGTTATCCTGCTAGCTCGGTGTTATCCTGCACCCTCGGTGTTATCCTGCTCGCTCGGTGTTATCCTGCTCGCTCGGTGTTATCCTGCTCGCTCGGTGTTATCCTGCTCGCTCGGTGTTATCCTGCTCGCTCGGTGTTATCCTGCTCGCTCGGTGTTACCCTGCTCGCTCGGTGTTATCCTGCTCGCTCGGTGTTACCCTGCTCGCTCGGTGTTATCCTGCTCGCTCGGTGTTATCCTGCTTGCTCGGTGTTACCCTGCTCGCTCGGTGTTACCCTGCTCGCTCGGTGTTATCCTGCTCGCTCGGTGTTATCCTGCTCGTTCGGTGTTATCCTGCTCGCTCGGTGTTATCCTGCTCGCTCGGTGTTATCCTGCTCGCTCGGTGTTAAACTGCTCGCTCGGTGTTATCCTGCTCGCTCGGTGTTATCCTGCTCGCTCAGTGTTATCCTGCTCACTCGGTGTTAATCTGCTCGCTCGGTGTTACCATGCTCGCTCAGTGTTATCATGCTCGCTCGGTGTTAACCTGCTCGCTCGGTGTTACCATGCTCGCTCGGTGTTATCCTGCTCGCTCGGTCTCATCCTGCTCGCTCGGTGTCATCCTGCTCGCTCGGTGTTATGCTGCTCGCTCGGTGTCATCCTGCTCTCTCGGTGTCATCCTGCTCGCTCGGTGTTATCCTGCTCGCTCGGTGTTATCCTGCTCGCTTGGTGTTATCCTGCTCTCTCGGTGTTATCCTGCTCTCTCGGTGTTATACTGCTCGCTCGGTGTCATCCTGCTCGCTCGGTGTCATCCTGCTCGCTCGGTGTTATCCTGCTCGCTCGGTGTCATCCTGCTCTCTCGGTGTCATCCTGCTCGCTCGGTGCCATCCTGCTCTCTCGGTGTTATCCTGCTCGCTCGGTTTTATCCTGCTCTCTCGTTGTTATCCTGCTCGCTCGGTGTTATCCTGCTCGCTCGGTGTTATCCTGCTCGCTCGGTGTTAGCCTGCTCCCTCGGTGTAATCCTGCTCGCTCGGTGTTATCCTGCTCGCTCGGTGTCATCCTGCTCTCTCGGTGTCATCCTGCTCGTTCGGTGTTATCCTGCTCACTCGGTGTTACCCTGCTCGCTCGGTGTTACCCTGCTCGCTCGGTGTGATCCTGCTCGCTCGGTGTTATCCTGCTCGCTCGGTGTTATCCTGCTCTCTCGGTGTTATCCGGCTCGCTCGGTGTTATCCTGCTCGCTCGGTGTTATCCAGCTCTCTCGGTGTTACCCTGCTCGCTCGGTGTTACCCTGCTCGCTCGGTGTTATCCTGCTCTCTCGGTGTTATCCTGCTCGCTCGGTGTTAGCCTGCTCCCTCGGTGTTATCCTGATCGCTCGGTGTTACCCTGCTCGCTCGGTGTTATCCTGCTCGCTCGGTGTTATCCTGCTCGCTCGGTGTTAGCCTGCTCCCTCGGTGTTATCCTGCTCGCTCGGTGTTATCCTGCTCGCTCGGTGTCATCCTGCTCTCTCGGTGTCATCCTGCTCGCTCGGTGTTATCCTGCTCGCTCGGTGTTACCCTGCTCGCTCGGTGTTACCCTGCTTGCTCGGTGTTATCCTGCTCGCTTGGTGTTATCCTGCTCGCTCGGTGTTATCCTGCTCTCTCGGTGTTATCCGGCTCGCTCGGTGTTATCCTGCTCGCTCGGTGTTATCCTGCTCGCTCGGTGTTACCCTGCTCGCTCGGTGTTACCCTGCTCGCTCGGTGTTATCCTGCTCGCTCGGTGTTATCCTGCTCGCTCGGTGTTACCCTGCTCGCTCGGTGTTATCCTGCTCTCTCGGTGTTATCCTCCTCGCTCAGCATTTTCCTGCTCGCTCGGATTAATCCTGCGCTCTCGGTGTTATCCTGCTCGCTCGGTGTTATCCTGCTCGCTCGGTGTTATCCTGATCGCTCGGTGTTACCCTGCTCGCTCGGTGTTATCCTGCTCGCTCAGTGTTATCCTGCTCGCTCGGTGTTATCCTGATCGCTCGGTGTTACCCTGCTCGCTCGGTGTTATCCTGCTCGCTCGGTGTTATCCTGCTCGCTCGGTGTTATCCTGATCGCTCGGTGTTATCCTGCTCGCTCGGTGTTATACTGCTCGCTCGGTGTTATCATGCTCGCTCGGTGTTACCTTGCTCGCTCGGTGTTACCTTGCTCGCTCGGTGTTATCCTGCTCGCTCAGTGTTATCCTGCTCGCTCGGTGTTATCCTGCTCGCTCGGTGTTATCCTGCTCGCTCGGTGTTACCCTGCTCGCTCGGTGTTATCCTCCTCGCTCGGTGTTACCCTGCTCGCTCGATGTTATCCTGCTCGCTCAGTGTTATCCTGCTCGCTCGGTGTTACCCTGCTCGCTCGGTGTTATCCTGCTCGCTCGGTGTTATCCTGCTCGCTCGGTGTTATCCTGCTCGTTCGGTGTTATCCTGCTCTCTCGGTGTTATCCTGCTCGCTCGGTGTTATCCTCCTCGCTCGGTGTTATCCTGCTCGCTCGGTGTTATCCTGCTCGCTCGGTGTTATCCTGCTTACTCGGTGTTATCCTGCTCGCTCGGTGTTAATCTGCTCGCTCGGTGTTACCATGCTCGCTCGGTGTTATCCTGCTCGCTCGGTGTTAACCTGCTCGCTCGGTGTTACCTTGCTCGCTCGGTGTTATCCTGCTCGCTCGGTGTTATCCTGCTCGCTGGGTGTTATCCTGCTCTCTCAGTGTTACCCTGCTCGCTCGGTGATATCCTGCTCGCTCGGTGATATCCTGCTCGCTCGGTGTTATCCTGCTCGCTCAGTGTTATCCTGCTCGCTCGGTGTTATCCTGCTCGCTAGGTGTTATCCTGCACGCTCTGTGTTATCCTGCTCGCTCGGTGTTAGCTTGCTCGCTCGGTGATATCCTGCTCGCTCGGTGTTATCCTGCTCTCTCCATTTTATCCTGCTCGCTCGGTGTTATCCTGCTCGCTCGGTGTTATGCTGCTCGCTCGGTGTTATCCTGCACACTCGGTGTTATCCTGCACCCTCGGTGTTATCCTGCTCGCTCGGTGTTATCCTGCTCGCTCGGTGTTATCCCGCTCGCTCAGTGTCATCCCGCTCGCTCGGTGTTATCCTGCTCGCTCGGTGTTAACCTGCTCGCTCAGTGTTATCCTGCTCGCTCGGTGTTATCCTGCTCTCTCGGTGTTATCCTGCTCGCTCGGTGTTGTCCTGCTCGCTCGGTGTTACCCTGCTCGCTCGGTATTATCCTGCTCGCTCGGTGTTATCCTGCTCGCTCGGTGTTATCCTGCTCCCTCGGTGTTACCCTGCTCGCGCGGCATTATCCTGCTCGCTCGGTGTTATCCTGCTCGCTCGGTGTTATCCTGCTCTCTCGGTGTTATCCTGCTTGCTCAGTGTTATCCTGCTCTCTCGGTGTTATTCTCCTCGCTCGGTGTTATCCTGCTCGCTCGGTGTTACCCTGCTCGCTCGGTGTTACCCTGCTCGCTCGGTGTTATCCTGCTCGCTCGGTGTTATCCTGCTCGCTCGGTGTTAACCTGCTCGCTCGGTGTTATCCTGCTCGCGCGGTGTTATCCTGCTCCCTCGGTGTTATCCTGCTCGCTCGGTGTTAATCTGCTCGCTTGGTGTTACCATGCTCGCTCGGTGTTATCCTGCTCGCTCGGTGTTAACCTGCTCGCTCGGTGTTACCGTGCTCGCTCGGTGTAATCCTGCTCGCTCGGTGTTATCCTGCTCGCTCGGTGTTAACCTGCTCGCTCGGTGTTATCCTGCTCTCTCGGTGTTATCCTGCTCGCTCGGTGTTATCCTGCTCGCTCGGTGTTATCCTGCTCGCTCGATGTTATCCTGCTCGCTCGGTGTTATCCTGCTCGCTCGGTGGTATCCTGCTCGCTCGGTGTTATCCTGCTCGCTCGGTGTTACCCTGCTCGCTCGGTGTTATCCTGCTCGCTCGGTGTCATCCTGCTCGCTCAGTGTCATCCTGCTCGCTCGGTGTCATCCTGCTCGCTCGTTGTTATCCTGCTCGCTCGGTGTCATCCTGCTCGCTCGGTGTTACCCTGCTCGCTCGGTGTTATCCTGCTCGCTCGGTGTTATCCTGCTCTCTCGGTGTTATCCTGCTCGCTCGGTGTTATCCTGCTCGCTCGGTGTCATCCTGCTCGCTCGGTGTCATCCTGCTCGCTCGGTGTTATCCTGCTCTCTCGGTGTTATCCTGCTTGCTCGGTGTTATCCTGCTCTCTCGGTGTTATCCTGCTCGCTCGGTGTTATCCTGCTCGCTCGGTGTCATCCTGCTCGCTCGGTGTCATCCTGCTCGCTCGGTGTTATCCTGCTCTCTCGGTGTTATCCTGCTTGCTCGGTGTTACCCTGCTCGCTCGGTGTTATCCTCCTCGCTCGGTGGTATCCTGCTCTCTCGGTGTTATCCTGCTTGCTCGTTGTTATACTGCTCGCTCGGTGTTATCCTGCTTGCTCGGTGTTATCCTGCTCTCTCGGTGTCATCCTGCTTGCTCGGTGTTATCCTGCTCGCTCGGTGTTACCCTGCTCGCTCGGTCTTACCCTGCTCGCTCGGTGTTATCCTGCTCGCTCGGTGTTATCCTGCTCGCTCGGTGTTATCCTGCTCTCTCGGTGTTATCCTGCTCGCTCGCTGTTAGCCTGCTCTCTCGGTGTTATCCTGCTCGCTCGGTGTTATCCTGCTCGCTCGGTGTTATCCTGCTCGCTCGGTGTTATCCTGCTGGCTCGGTGTTATCCTGCTCACTTGGTGTTATC
Source organism: Somniosus microcephalus (assembly GCF_052327205.1). Taxonomy (NCBI): domain Eukaryota; kingdom Metazoa; phylum Chordata; class Chondrichthyes; order Squaliformes; family Somniosidae; genus Somniosus; species Somniosus microcephalus. Next base: position 220,034,756 of record NC_140994.1, on the reverse strand, counting down.
CTGCTCGCTCGGTGTTATCCTGCTCGCTCGGTGGTATCCTGCTCGCTCGGTGTTATCCTGCTCGCTCGGTGTTACCCTGCTCGCTCGGTGTTATACTGCTCGCTGGGTGTTATCCTGCTCGCTCGGTGTTATCCTGCTCTCTCGGTGTTATCCTGCTTGCTCGGTGTTATCCTGCTCGCTCGGTGTTCTCCTGCTCTCTCGGTGTTATCCTCCTCGCTCGGTGTTATCCTGCTTGCTCCTTTTTATCCTGCTCTCTCGTTGTTATCCTGCTCGCTCGGTGTTATCCTGCTCGCTCGGTGTTATCCTGCTCGCTCGGTGTTATCGTGCTCGCTCGGTGTTATCCTGCTCGCTCGGTGTCATCCTGCTCTCTCGGTGTCATTCTGCTCGCTCGGTGTCATCCTTCTCGCTCGGTGTCACCCTGCTCGCTCGGTGTTATCCTGCTCACTCTGTGTTACCCTGCTCGCTCGGTGTTACCCTGCTAGCTCGGTGTTATCCTGCTCTCACTGAGTTATCCTGCTTGCTCGGTGTTATCCTGCTCTCTCGTTGTCATCATGCTCGCTCGGTGTCATCCCGCTCGCTCGGTGTTACCCTGCTCGCTCGGTGTTATCCTGCTCGCTCGGTGTTATCCTGATCGCTCGGTGTTAACCTGCTCGCTCGGTGTTATCCTGCTCGCTCGGTGTTATCCTGCTCGCTCGGTGTTATCCTGATCGCTCGGTGTTATCCTGCTCGCTCGGTGTTATACTGCTCGCTCGGTGTTATACTGCTCGCTCGGTGTTACCCTGCTTGCTCGGTGTTATCCTCCTCGCTCGGTGTTATCCTGCTCGCTCGGTGACATCCTGCTCTCTCGGTGTTACCCTGCTCGCTCGGTGTTACCCTGCTCGCTCGGTGTTATCCTGCTCGCTCGGTGTTATCCTGCTTGCTCGGTGTTATCCTGCTCGCTCGGTGTTATCCTGCTCTCTCGGTGTTATCCTGCTCGCTCGCTGTTAGCCTGCTCTCTCGGTGTTATCCTGCTCGCTCGGTGTTATCCTGCTCGCTCGGTGTTATCCTGCTCGCTCGGTGTTATCCTGCTGGCTCGGTGTTATCCTGCTCACTTGGTGTTATCCTGCTCGCTCGGTGTTATCCTGCTCACTCGGTGGTATCCTGCTCGCTCGGTGTTATCCTGCTCGCTCGGTGTTACCCTGCTCGCTCGGTGTTATACTGCTCGCTGGGTGTTATCCTGCTCGCTCGGTGTTATCCTGCTCTCTCGGTGTTATCCTGCTTGCTCGGTGTTATCCTGCTCGCTCGGTGTTCTCCTGCTCTCTCGGTGTTATCCTCCTCGCTCGGTGTTATCCTGCTCGCTCCTTTTTATCCTGCTCTCTCGTTGTTATCCTGCTCGCTCGGTGTTATCCTGCTCGCTCGGTGTTATCCTGCTCGCTCGGTGTTATCGTGCTCGCTCGGTGTTATCCTGCTCGCTCGGTGTTATCCTGCTCGCTCGGTGTCATCCTGCTCGCTCGGTGTCATCCTGCTCTCTCGGTGTCATCCTGCTCGCTCGGTGTCATCCTTCTCGCTCGGTGTCACCCTGCTCGCTCGGTGTTATCCTGCTCGCTCTGTGTTACCCTGCTCGCTCGGTGTTACCCTGCTCGCTCGGTGTTATCCTGCTCCCACGGTGTTATCCTGCTTGCTCGGTGTTATCCTGCTCTCTCGTTGTCATCCTGCTCGCTCGGTGTCATCCCGCTCGCTCGGTGTCATCCCGCTCGCTCGGTGTTACCCTGCTCGCTCGGTGTTATCCTGCTCGCTCGGTGTTATCCTGATCGCTCGGTGTTATCCTGCTCGCTCGGTGTTATCCTGCTCGCTCGGTGTTATCCTGATCGCTCGGTGTTATCCTGCTCGCACGGTGTTATACTGCTCGCTCGGTGTTATACTGCTCGCTCGGTGTTACCCTGCTCGCTCGGTGTTATCCTCCTCGCTCGGTGTTATCCTGCTCGCTCGGTGACATCCTGCTCTCTCGGTGTTACCCTGCTCGCTCGGTGTTATCCTGCTCGCTCGGTGTTATCCTGCTCGCTCGGTGTTATCCTGCTCTCTCGGTGTTATCCTGCTCTCTCGGTGTTATCCTGCTCGCTCGGTGTTATCCTGCTCGCTCGGTGTTATCCTGCTCGCTCGGTGTTATCCTGCATGCTCTGTGTTATCCTGCTCGCTCGGTGTTATCCTGCTCGCTCGGTGTTATCCTGCTCGCTCCGTGTTATCCTGCTCTCTCGGTGTTATCCTGTTCTCTCGGTGTTATCCTGCTCACTCGGTGTTATCCTGCTCTCTCGGTGTTATCCTGCTCTCTCGTTGTTATCCTGCTCGCTCGGTGTTATCCTGCTCTCTCGGTGTTATCCTGCTCTCTCGGTGTTATGCTGCTCGCTCGGTGTTATCCTGCTCGCTCGGTTTTATCCTGCTCGCTCAGTGTTATCGTACTCGCTCGGTGTTATCCTGCTCGCTCGGTGTTACCCTGCTCGCTCGGTGTTATCCTGCTCGCTCGGTGTTATCCTGCTCGCTCGGTGTTACCCTGCTCGCTCGGTGTTACCCTGCTCGCTCGGTGTTATCCTGCTCTCTTGGTGTTATCCTGCTCGCTCTGTGTTATCCTGCTCGCTCGGTGTTATCCTGATCGCTCGGTCTTATCCTGCTCGCTTGGTGTTATCCTGCTAGCTCGGTGTTATCGTGCTCGCTCGGTGTTATCCTGCTCGCTCCGTGTTATCCTGCTCTCTCGGTGTTATCCTGCTCGCTCGGTGTTATCCTGCTCGCTTGGTTATATCCTGCTCGCTCGGTGTTATCCTACTCGCTCGGTGTTATCCTGCACGCTCTGTTATCCTGCTCGCTCGGTGTTATCCTGCTCGCTCGGTGTTATCCTGCTCTCTCGGTGTTACCCTGTTCTCTCGGTGTTATCCTGCTCGCTCGGTGTTATCCTCCTTGCTCGGTGTTTTCCTGCTCGCTCGATTTTATCCTGCTCTCTCGTTGTTATCCTGCTCGCTCGGTGTTATCCTGCTCGCTCGGTGTTATCCTGCTCGCTCGGTGTTATCCTGCTCGCTCGGTGTTATCCTGCTCGCTCGGTGTTATCCTGCTCTCTCGGTTTTATCCTGCTCTCTCGGTGTCATCCTGCTCGCTCGGTGTCATCCTGCTCGCTCGGTGTTACCCTGCTAGCTCGGTGCTTTCCTGCTCGCTCGGTGTTATCCTGCTCGCTCGGTGTTATCCTGCTCGCTCGGTGTTATCCTGCTCGGTCGGTGTTATCCTGCTCGATCGGTGTTATCCTGCTCGCTCGGTGTTATCCTGCTCGCTCGGTGTTATCCTGCTCTCTCGGTGTCATCCTGCTCGCTCGGTGTTATCCTGCTCGCTCGGTGTTATCCTGCTCGCTCGGTGTTATCCTGCTCGCTCGGTGTTATCCTGCTCGTTCGGTGTTAACCTGCTCGCTCGGTGTTACCCTGCTCGCTCGGTGTTATCCTGCTCGCTTGGTGTTATCCTGCTCTCTCGGTGTTATCCTCCTCGCTCGGCGTTTTCCTGCTCGCTCGGTTTTAACCTGCTCTCTCGGTGTTATCCTGCTCGCTCGGTGTTATCCTGCTCGCTCAGTGTTATCCTGATCGCTCGGTGTTCTCCTGCTCGCTCGGTGTTATCCTGCTCGCTCGGTGTTATCCTGCTCGCTCGGTGTTACCCTGCTCGCTCGGTGTTATCCTGCTCGCTCGGTGTTATCCTGATCGCTCGGTGTTACCCTGCTCGCTCCGTGTTATCCTGCTCTCTCGGTGTTATCCTGCTCGCTCGGTGTTATCCTGCTCGCTCGGTGTTACCCTGCTCGCTCCGTGTTATCCTGCTCTCTCGGTGTTATCCTGCTTGCTCGGTGTTATCCTGCTGGCTTGGTTTTATCCTGCTCGCTCGGTGTTATCCTACTCGCTCGGTGTTATCCTGCACGCTCTGTTATCCTGCTCGCTCGGTGTTATCCTGCTCGCTCGGTGTTATCCTGCTCTCTCGGTGTTACCCTGTTCTCTCGGTGTTATCCTGCTCGCTCGGTGTTATCCTCCTTGCTCGGTGTTATCCTGCTCGCTCGATTTTATCCTGCTCTCTCATTGTTCTCCTGCTCGCTCGGTGTTATCCTGCTCGCTCGGTGTTATCCTGCTCGCTCGGTGTTATCCTGCTCGCTCGGTGTTATCCTGCTCGCTCGGTGTTATCCTGCTCTCTCGGTTTTATCCTGCTCTCTCGGTGTCATCCTGCTCGCTCGGTGTTATCCTGCTCGCTCGGTGTTACCCTGGTAGCTCGGTGTTATCCTGCTCGCTCGGTGTTATCCTGCTCGCTCGGTGTTATCCTGCTCGCTCGGTGTTATCCTGCTCTGTCGGTGTTATCCTGCTCGATCGGTGTTATCCTGCTCGCTCGGTGTTATCCTGCTCGCTCGGTGTTATCCTGCTCTCTCGGTGTCATCCTGCTCGCTCGGTGTTATCCTACTCGCTCGGTGTTATCCTGCTCGCTCGGTGTTATCCTGCTCGCTCGGTGTTAACCTGCTCGCTCGGTGTTACCCTGCTCGCTCGATGTTATCCTGCTCGCTTGGTGTTATCCTGCTCTCTCGGTGTTATCCTCCTCGCTCGGCGTTTTCCTGCTCGCTCAGTTTTAACCTGCTCTCTCGGTGTTATCCTGCTCGCTCGGTGTTATCCTGCTAGCTCAGTGTTATCCTGATCGCTCGGTGTTCTCCTGCTCGCTCGGTGTTATCCTGCTCGCTCGGTGTTATCCTGCTCGCTCGGTGTTACCCTGCTCGCTCGGTGTTATCCTGCTCGCTCGGTGTTATCCTGATCGCTCGGTGTTATCCTGATCGCTCGGTGTTATCCTGCTCGCTCGGTGTTACCTTGCTCGCTCGGTGTTATCCTGCTCTCTCGGTGTTACCCTGCTCGCTCGGTGTTATCATGCTCGCTCGGTGTTATCCTGCTCGCTCAGTGTTACCCTGCTCGCTCCGTGTTATCCTGCTCTCTCGGTGTTATCCTGCTCGCTCGGTGTTATCCTGCTCGCTCGGTGTTATCCTGCTCGCTTGGTGTTATCCTGCTCTCTCGGTGTTATCCTGCTCGCTCGGTGTTATCCTGCTCGCTCGGTGTTATCCTGCTCGCTTGGTGTTATCCTGCTCTCTCGGTGTTATCCTGCTCGCTCGGTGTTATCCTGCTCGCTCGGTTTTATCCTGCTCTCTCAGTGTTATCCTGCTCGCTCGGTGTTATCCTGCTCGCTCGGTGTTATCCTGCTCGCTCCGTGTTATCCTGCTCTCTCGGTGTTCTCCTGCTCGCTCGGTGTTATCCTGCTCGCTCGGTGTTATCCTGCTCGCTCGGTGTTATCCTGATCACTCTGTGTTACCCTGCTCGCTCCGTGTTATCCTGCTCGCTCGGTGTTACCCTGCTCGCTCGGTGTTACCCTGCTCGCTCGGTGTTATCCTGCTCTCTCGGTGTTATCCTGCTCGCTCGGTGTTATCCTGATCGCTCTGTGTTACCCTGCTCGCTCGGTGTTATCCTGCTTGCTCGGTGTTATCCTGATCGCTCGGTGTTACCCTGCTCGCTCCGTGTTATCCTGCTCTCTCGGTGTTATCCTGCTCGCTCGGTGTTATCCTGCTCGCTCCGTGTTACCCTGCTCGCTCCGTGTTATCCTGCTCTCTCGGTGTTATCCTGCTCGCTCGGTGTTATCCTGCTCGCTTGGTTTTATCCTGCTCGCTCGGTGTTATCCTACTCGCTCGGTGTTATCCTGCACGCTCTGTTATCCTGCTCGCTCGGTGTTATCCTGCTCGCTCGGTGTTATCCTGCTCTCTCGGTGTTACCCTGTTCTCTCAGTGTTATCCTGCTCGCTCGGTGTTATCCTCCTTGCTCGGTGTTATCCTGCTCGCTCGATTTTATCCTGCTCTCTCGTTGTTGTCCTGCTCGCTCGGTGTTATCCTGCTCGCTCGGTGTTATCCTGCTCGCTCGGTGTTATCCTGCTCTCTCGGTTTTATCCTGCTCTCTCGGTGTCATCCTGCTCGCTCGGTGTTATCCTGCTCGCTCGGTGTTACCCTGGTAGCTCGGTGTTATCCTGCTCGCTCGGTGTTACCCTGCTCGCTCGGTGTTATCCTGCTCGCTCGGTGTTATCCTGCTCGGTCGGTGTTATCCTGCTCGATCGGTGTTATCCTGCTCGCTCGGTGTTATCCTGCTCGCTCGGTGTTATCCTGCTCTCTCGGTGTCATCCTGCTCGCTCCGTGTTATCCTACTCGCTCGGTGTTATCCTGCTCGCTCGGTGTTATCCTGCTCGCTCGGTGTTATCCTGCTCGTTCGGTGTTAACCTGCTCGCTCGGTGTTACCCTGCTCGCTCGGTGTTATCCTGCTCGCTTGGTGTTATCCTGCTCTCTCGGTGTTATCCTCCTCGCTCGGCGTTTTCCTGCTCGCTCGGTTTTAACCTGCTCTCTCGGTGTTATCCTGCTCGCTCGGTGTTATCCTGCTCGCTCAGTGTTATCCTGATCGCTCGGTGTTCTCCTGCTCGCTCGGTGTTATCCTGCTCGCTCGGTGTTATCCTGCTCGCTCGGTGTTACCCTGCTCGCTCGGTGTTATCCTGCTCGCTCGGTGTTATCCTGATCGCTCGGTGTAACCCTGCTCGCTCGGTGTTATCCTGCTCGCTCGGTGTTACCTTGCTCGCTCGGTGTTATCCTGCTCTCTCGGTGTTACCCTGCTCGCTCGGTGTTATCATGCTCGCTCAGTGTTATCCTGCTCGCTCAGTGTTACCCTGCTCGCTCCGTGTTATCCTGCTCTCTCGGTGTTATCCTGCTCGCTCGGTGTTATCCTGCTCGCTCGGTGTTATCCTGCTCGCTTGGTGTTATCCTGCTCTCTCGGTGTTATCCTGCTCGCTCGGTGTTATCCTGCTCGCTCGGTTTTATCCTGCTCTCTCAGTGTTATCCTGCTCGCTCGGTGTTATCCTGCTCGCTCGGTGTTATCCTGCTCGCTCCGTGTTATCCTGCTCTCTCGGTGTTCTCCTGATCGCTCGGTGTTATCCTGCTCGCTCGGTGTTATCCTGCTCGCTCGGTGTTATCCTGATCACTCTGTGTTACCCTGCTCGCTCCGTGTTATCCTGCTCGCTCGGTGTTACCCTGCTCGCTCGGTGTTACCCTGCTCGCTCGGTGTTATCCTGCTCTCTCGGTGTTATCCTGCTCGCTCGGTGTTATCCTGATCGCTCTGTGTTACCCTGCTCGCTCCGTGTTATCCTGCTCTCTCGGTGTTATCCTGCTCGCTCGGTGTTATCCTGCTCGCTCGGTGTTATCCTGCTCGCTCGGTGTTACCCTGCTCGCTCGGTGGTATCCTGCTCGCTCGGTGTTATGCTGCTCGCTCGGTGTTATACTGCTCGCTCGGTGTTATCCTGCTCGCTCGGTGTTACCCTGCTAGCTCGGTGTTACCTTGCTCGCTCGGTGTTATCCTGCTCGCTCGGTTTTATCCTGCTCGCTCGGTGTTATCCTGCTCTCTCGGTGTTACCCTGCTCGCTCAGTGTTATCATGCTCGCTCGGTGTTATCCTGCTCGCTCGGTGTTATCCTGCTCGCTCGGTGTTATCCTGCTCACTCGGTGTTATCCTGCTCGCTCGGTGTTATCCTGCTCTCTCGGTGTTATCATGCTCGCTCGGTGTTATCCTGCTCTCTCGGTGTTATCCTCCTCGCTCGGTGTTATCCTGCTCTCTCGGTGTTATCCTGCTCGCTCGGTGTTATCCTGCTCGCTCGGTGTTATCCTGCTCGCTCGGTGTTATCCTGCTCGCTCGGTGTTAACCTGCTCGCTCGGTGTTATCCTGCACGCTCTGTGTTATCCTGCTCGCTCGGTGTTATCCTGCTCGCTCGGTGTTATCCTGCTCGCTCGGTGTTATCCTGCACGCTCTGTGTTATCCTGCTCGCTCGGTGTTAACCTGCTCGCTCGGTGTTATCCTGCACGCTCTGTGTTATCCTGCTCGCTCGGTGTTAACCTGCTCGCTCGGTGTTATCCTGCACGCTCTGTGTTATCCTGCTCGCTCCGTGTTATCCTGCTCTCTCGGTGTTATCCTGTTCTCTTGGTGTTATCCTGCTCACTCGGTGTTATCCTGCTCTCTCGGTGTTATCCTGCTCTCTCGGTGTTATCCTGCTCGCTCGGTGTTATCCTGCTCGCTCGGTGTTATCCTGCTCGCTCGGTGTTATCCTGCTCGCTCGGTGTTATCCTGCTCGCTCGGTGTTATCCTGCTCGCTCGGTGTTACCCTGCTCGCTCGGTGTTATCCTGCTCGCTCGGTGTTATCCTGCTCGCTCGGTGTTACCCTGCTCGCTCGGTGTTATCCTGCTCTCTCGGTGTTATCCTGATCGCTCGGTGTTACCCTGCTCGCTCGGTGTTACCCTGCTCGCTCGGTGTTATCCTGCTCTCTCGGTGTTATGCTGCTCGCTCGGTGTTATCCTGCTCGCTCGGTGTTATCCTGCTCGCTCGGTGTTATCCTGCTCGCTCGGTGTTACCCTGCTCGCTCGGTGTTACCCTGCTCGCTCCGTGTTATCCTGCTCGCTCGGTGTTATCCTGCTCGCTCGGTGTTCTCCTGATCGCTCGGTGTTACCCTGCTCACTCGGTGTTATCCTGCTCGCTCGGTGTTATCCTGCTCACTCGGTGTTATCCTCCTCGCTCGGTGTTATCCTGATCGCTCAGTATTATCCTGCTCGCTCGGTGTTATCCTGCTCGCTCAGTGTTACCCTGCTCGCTCCGTGTTATCCTGCTCTCTCGGTGTTATCCTGCTCGCTCGGTGTTATCCTGCTCGCTCAGTGTTACCCTGCTCGCTCCGTGTTATCCTGCTCTCTCGGTGTTATCCTGCTCGCTCGGTGTTATCCTGCTCGCTCGGTGTTATCCTGCTCGCTCGGTGTTATCCTTATCGCTCAGTGTTACCCTGCTCGCTCCGTGTTATCCTGCTCTCTCGGTGTTACCCTGCTCGCTCGGTGTTATCCTGCTCCCTCGGTTTTATCCTGCTCGCTCGGTGTTATCCTGCTCGCTCGGTGTTATCCTGCTCTCTCGGTGTTATCCTGCTCGCTCGGTGTTATCCTGATCGCTCTGTGTTTCCCTGCTCGCTCCGTGTTATCCTGCTCTCTCTGTGTTATCCTGCTCGCTCGGTGTTATCCTGCTCGCTCGGTGTTACCCTGCTCGCTCGGTGTTATCCTGCTCGCTCGGTGTTATCCTGCTCGCTCGGTGTTATCCTGCTCGCTCGGTGTTATCCTGCTCTCTCAGTGTTATCCTGCTCGCTCGGTTTTATCCTGCTCGCTCGGTGTTATCCTGCTCGCTCGGTGTTATCCTGCTCGCTCGGTGTTATCCTGCTCACTCGGTGTTATCCTGCTCGCTCAGTGTTATCCTGCTCGCTCCGTGTTATCCTGCTCGCTCGGTGTTATCCTGCTCGCTCGGTGTTATCCTGCTCTCTCAGTGTTATCCTGCTCGTTCGGTTTTATCCTGCTCGCTCGGTGTTATCCTGCTCGCTCGGTGTTATCCTGCTCGCTCGGTGTTATCCTGCTCACTCGGTGTTATCCTGCTCGCTCGGTGTTATCCTGCTCTCTGTGTTATCCTGCTCGCTCGGTGTTATCCTGCTCGCTCGGTGTTATTCTGCTCGCTTGGTGTTATCCTGCTCTCTGTGTTATCCTGCTCCTTCGCTGTTATCCTGTTTGCATGGTGCACCAGTTCTACCCTAAAATGGCAATCAGGATCATCGGATCTCAATTTGCATATTAAAACAGGCCTACCGCATGAAACAAGCAGGGCCTGCTGTGTTCAGGGTAACCATTTGTACATGCAGCCAAATCGCCGGTCCTTAAAAGGACCACTTGAGGCCACCACTAGAAAGGTGTGATTTTTTAAAAATACTTAGCTAAAGTTGTAACTAGGAGGGGCAGGAGTGCTCCTCCCAGCCCTTCAGCAGTCCTGAAGTCCATAGCCAGTCTCCGCTCGCTCCCTCCCTCCCTCCAAGCTATGCTTTCCGCCACCCCAGACCTACCTTTGGGCCACTGCCGGAGAGGAAGCCGGCCCAACCTCACCTTCATGGCACCAGCCAGCTGCCTCAGGATTGGTGTCCGTAACTCTCCGGCAACATGCCTGAGGCCCAATTTCAGGAGAGCCTCAGGACTCCGGCTTCTGGCAGATACTTCCAGTGCGCTGTCTATTTCAGGTCTGAAACCAATTTCCACCCCATAAAGTACTTTGACACTGATTAATTGACAGAGTTTAAATTACTACAGGTGCAAATGGCATTGAAGTGTGAACTGTATCTCAGCATTAGCAGAGTTTTGTTTTATAACAGTGTGACAGTTATGCTCAGTGTACAAGAGCGCTATATGACTTAGCACGGTTAAGGTTATAGTTTGCATTCAGTGTTGCTGATGGCTTTGAATGTACAACTTATACATGTGTTTAGGTGCAACGGTGTACAACCTTGTCTAACTAGCAGACTGGCTGTTAGAAACATAGAAAAATAGGAGCAGGAGTAGGCCATTCGGCCCTTCGAGCCTGCTCTGCCATTCAATATGATCATGGTTGGCCTTTATCTCAGTACCATATTCCCGCTCTCTCTCCATACCCCTTGATGCCTTTTGTGTCTAGAAAGTGTTCTGTTGTTCTTCTTCAAGGATACTTAGCTCCACCTCTTAGAACACCTGTGGTGAGTCACCATTATCTTCTTTCTTTGGTTGCCATTATCTCATCCTAGCTAAATGTACCTTGCACACATGGGCCTCGAGTTTCGTCCAGGCCCGACACTGCCCCCGTCTGGCCGAGCTGACATTGCGCCCCAGTTTCTGCACATAATAATTAACATAAGCTTGCATGGAAAATCTCCCGTGAACCAGCCAGCGTAATTGAGCATTATCGATTTGTGACTGGAGCTGAGCCAAAGGGGCTTCAAGGTGCTCGGGTGGGGCAGTATAAAAGGTGAAGGGGAAAAAAATGTCCCCTTCAGAGTGAGGCTGGAGACTACAGGGTAAGCAGCACTTATCTTTCTGTCTTGCAAAACTTTTACAGTCATTCATTTAAATCGCTCTGTAGAGAATCTGAAGTATTTGTCACTTTTCTCTCCCTGCAGCAAGAAAATGAGCCATCCTTCAAGTTTTTTTAAATGATGTATGATTTCTACAGCATCAGGGCAGGCCTGAGGCGTTGATTCACAGCTGGTCGGCTGATTTGCACTCGATTCATATGACCACAGGTGGCTGTGCATCTGAGAATCTGTGCGCAACGTAATGAGCCCCCCATGCTACCGCCCCCCTCGAGCATGTGCTATTGGAAGAAGCTCATGCTGGGGGTGTGGCTAGTTTTGTGGGCGGGGACTCATTCGGGCGCAGGGATTGATGGACACACTTAAAATATTGTGGATATTTGCATGGATTGTAGTTACGAGTGTAACTCATTTCCACCCAAATTTCCATGCTCTTTCATGCCGTTTCCTTAGAGACTTGACCTGTTGCATTAAAGTGTGATACACACGTTTCTATCAGATTGGACGCTTAACCTTTCTTAACCTTCCAACTTTCACTCGTCACCCTCCTTTCAGCTTAGATGACCATCTTTTTCTAAGCCTTCTGAAACCATTCCGAAAACTTATGAAAGCTTCTGTGTTCTGAAAACCTTCTCTTTTGGATGTCAAGAAGAGATTGTTTTATACAGTTCATTTCACAAAGTAAAACCCCCTTTTTCCAACCATTTCATTATTTGATCAACCAAGTTGCTTCATTCCATCACATAGATTAATTTTAAGGTGTCACTGAGTTTGAACAGATGTGTCAAGTACTGTAACAGTCAGGTTTTTAATTAGTCGATGAAGGCCAGGCTGCTTGCTAAGGCATTAAAACTCTCTTTCATTTCAACCATAAATTGACAATATCAAGACAGCAGGTCAGATAAAAAATAGGCTTCCCAGGGAAAACTCTGAAGTATTCCTTCTGTACTCAGACAGCATGATCCATCCATACTGGTAACCTTGACAAGTTTGGGTTCATCTGAGACAACCTTTAATTGTGTACAGCTGTTAGAGTCCTTTCATCTACAACTGAGCCTCTGATCAATTTTTCCAGAGTTCTAGTATTCACTTTTTTGGTCTTCCTACAACTCATTTGTATGATTTAAGAGACCACTTTTCAAGCCACTTTTCCTACAAACCCTTCCAATGGGACATATTGGCCCAGTAATTTGGGTGCGCCCATTTGTGGGCATGGGGGTGGGGCGTATGTCGTGAGCCCCTGCGCCTGAATGGTGAGGCCCGAGGCTCACCCAATATTGGGCCTCGGGCCTAATTTCCATGGCGCCGGGAAAGCGAGAACAGCCTGCCGGTGAAGAGGAGTGCATGTTTGGGCCACTGCTGGTGTCGCAGCGACCCTCGGGCAGGTGAGTCCAGTCCGGTGATTGCGGGTTCTAGAGATCAGGTTCGATGATCACAGGGGCCGGGCATCATGGGGCCCAGGGGTCAGAGGATGATGGGGGCCAGGGGTCAGAGGATGATGGGGGCCGGGGGTCAGGTCTGGGGATCACGAGGGTCGGGTCCGGGGATCGCGAGGGCAGGGTATGGGCCAGCAGCAGCCCACAGCACTGCTGTGGGGCGCTCCTGCTTCTCCTGGCTATACATTAAGGAAAGTTAATAAAAACTTACCTTTTCATCAGTGGCCCCTTTAAGGACCGCTGGTTGGGCTGCACAAGACCCGGAAAAACTAAGGAGACTGTGTTTCTGCCAAACTCAGGACCTAAATCAGGTGTTAGGCCCATGATTTGCATACTCAAAGGGCCTAATGCTTGTTTCAAATGAGCAGCTTGACACTCAGAAGTCATCAGCTTCTGATTTGGCGGCCAGCACATTTCTGGGGCAGGTGAGGGGTCGGGCGCAGAATGACACGGCCAAAATTCTTCATTTTTCACCCAGAAATCAGACACGCGCAGGCCTATTTGTCCCCTATCTTATCAGTACAGACACACATTATGAAGAAAGTGAGTCTTTCCATTTTTTTTTCATTCCGGGATGTGGGTGTCGCTGGTAAGGCCAGCATTTATTGCCCATCCCTAATTGCCCTTGAGAAGGTGGTGGTGAGCCACCTTCCTAAACCGCTGCATTCCGTGTGGTGAAGGTACTCCCACAGTGCTGCTAGAGAGGGAGTTCCAGAATTTTGACCCAGCGACGATGAAGGAACGCCAATATATTTCCAAGTCAGGATTGTGTGTGATTTGTTAACTTATATCCTCGTGTCCAATTTTTTCTTTTTCTTTTTCTCTTGTAGTCTGGAATCCATGCTCGCTAGAAGGAGAACCCCAAAACAGTCTGGCTGCAAAGGGTTTCCGTAGTGTGAAACCAAAATTCCTTACATCTGGCAGAAAACCACCCCTGCAGGTAAAGTCTAAAAACTTCTGTTTATCAAAGAAATTGTTCTTGTAATTATATAGACCAGGCAGCCTCAGTTGAAATATTAATCCTAGAGAAAAGAAGATTACTTTCAATGTAAAGTGCTTGTTCATTCTAAATTACACTGTGATATGAACGATTCCTTTGATATTCCTCCCTCCTCTATTTTAGTGGAGACATTAAACCATTCATTTTAAATGGGTTAATGCCTCTGTTAAAATGGCAGTGGGAAAAGTTTCAAAGGAACTTGTTATTTCAGATGAATGCTAGTATCCCGTGTCTCTGCTGGATGTTGCTCAGCTGGTGTTAACTATGGTTTAGGCGGCAAGCAACTCCACCATTGAGCACGTAGGTAGCAATCCTTTACATCAGTCACTTGGATTTATATAGCATCTTTAACATAGACAAATGTCCCAGGGCACTTCACAGAGGTGTGAGGAAAACAGGCCAAAGAAATAGAAATTAGGAAGGGTGACCAAAAGCTTGATCCAGGAGATGATTTAAAAGGAGGAGAAGGAAGTGGTGAGGTGGAGAGGTTTAGGGAGGAAATTGCAGGAAGTGGGAACTAGGTGGGGCAAAGGGAGGTTGGCTGCACAAGAGGTCAGAGTCAAAGAAACAGGGAATTCAAGGGATTGGAGGAGGTTGCAGAAATAGGAAGGGGTAAGGTCTTGGTGGGATTTAAATAGCAGGACAAGAAATTTTAAATTTCAGCCTTTAGAAGACAATGTAGTTCAGCGAGGACAGAGCTAATGGATGAGAATGTAGTGGAAACCACATAGGGACAGTAACACAATTCACTATGTATAGCCAATGTTGTTATCGCTCCACGTTATGTACGGAACTTGGTTGGGTTGTCGGGGCAGGGTCCCTTTAAGAGTCATCGATTGTGTGATGACGTCATAGCCCTGTGACGAGGCCGAGTCCCTGAGTTGATGCGGAGAGTTAATAAAGCTAACACGCGTTTTTCTTTGCTGCTACGAAAGTCTCGCAGTCTGTTGATTTCCAGCGACTCCTACATTGGTGACCCCGTTTCTCTTTTGGACGTTTCCAAAGACTTTATCCGAGATGGCGACGAACGCCGTTTCTCTCAAATTACCGGAGTTTTGGAACGACAGGCTGCCGCTTGGTTCGCCCAGGCCGAGGCTCAGTTTGCACTCCGGGACATCACCGCGGACGACACTAAGTATTATTACGTCGTGTCTGCTCTCGTCAGCTCCACCGTGGCCAGAGTCGTGAGCCTGCTTGAGGACCCCCCGGAGCACCACAAATTTGCGACGCTGAGAACGCACCTCCTAGAGACTTTTGGACTAACTGAACCTGAGCGCGCACGCCAGCTTCTCTCTCTGCCCGGGCTTGGCGACTCCAAGCCCTCAGAACTGATGGACCACATGTTTACCCTCCTGGGCAAGCACAGGCCGTGCTTCCTCTTCAGAGAACTGTTCCTACAACAGCTGCCAGGGCAGGTACGGTCGGCTTTAGTCAACTCTCATATTAGTGATTTCCGCCACCTGGCCAAGGAGGCCGACAAATTTTTCTCTGCCGTGCAACAGTACTGCGCGGCCATGCGGGGCCCTGCCCCCACCGCCACAGCATAACGGCGGCAGCCCCCAAGCATGTGCTTCTAACACGCGCAGTTCGGCCCCAAAGCTAAGAAGTGCCGGCCCCCATGCAGCTTTACCATGTCGGGAAATGTGAAGGCCCACTCATTAGCTACCATGGCTGTCGGCCTTTCAGGTAGTCTGTTATTCATTACAGACACTGACTCTGGACGTCGTTTCCTCTGCGACACGGGTGCCCAGGTGAGCGTCCTGCCCGCGTCAACCGTAGACATACAGGGGGGAACCACGGTCCCGCCCTCGAAGCCGCCAACGGCAATTCCATCCGTACCTTTGGGAAACGGAGTGTGGCACTGTGTTTTGGCGGGCAGCGTTTCGCTTGGGTCTTTGTTACAGCGAAAGTGTCCACCCCCCTTCTCGGCGCTGACTTCCTCTGCGCCAATGGCCTTTTGGTGGACATCTAGAACCGATGTCTCATCAACGCTGAGACTTTCAGTTCACTCCCGTGTTCGCTCAGTGGTTCCGGCACGACGAAGTTGTCCAGCGCACTCTCGGCCTCCGACGAGTTTTCTCGTCTCCACGCCAGGTTCCTGGACCTCACGAAGCCCACTTTCTCGTCCGCCGCCACCAAGCACGAGGTAGAACACCACATCCCGACCACCGGTCCACCTGTCTACGCCCACGCTCTGCACCTCGACCCGGGGAAACTCGCCATCGCTAAAGCCGAGTTCGACACGATGGATCGCCTCGGCATTATTCGCCGGTTGAACAGCCCGTGGGCCTTGCCCCTCCACATCGCACTGAAACTAGGTGGCAGTTGGCGCCCATGCAGCGATTACTGGCGCCTCAACGACGCTACGACCCCCGACCGCTACCCGATTCCACACATCCAGGACTTTTCCGCCTGCCTGGCCGGGAAAGTTGTTTTCTCTAAAGTGGACCTCATTCGGGGTTACCACCAGGTCCCCGTCCGGCCGCAGGACATCCCGAAAACCGCGGTGATCGGCCCGTTCTGGCTGTTCGAATTCCTCCGCATGCCATTCGGTCTCAAAAACGCCGCTCAAGCTTTTCAACGCCTAATGGACACCGTGTTACGGGACCTGCCATTCCTGTTCATCCACCTGGATGACATTCTCATCGCCAGCGCCTCCAGGACGGAGCATGTGTCCCACCTCCGGACTCTCTTCGAACACCTCAGCCAGCACGGCCTAATCGCCAGTCCGACCAAGTGCCAGTTCGGGCTGTCCTCAATCGACTTTCTCGGGCACCGCATCACGAAGGGCGGGGCGGGGCGGTGCCACTGCCATCGAACGTGGAGGCCGTGAAGGATTTTCCGCGACCCCTCACCGTGAAGGCCCTGCAAGAGTTTTTGGGCATGGTGAACTTTTATCATCGCTTCGTTCCCCGGGCAGCCCAGCTTATGCGGCCCCTTTACGAGGTCCTCAAAGGCAAGCCCGCCAAGCTCGCCATCGACTGGTCCGAGGAGATGGCCAATTCTTTCACGGACACGAAAAGGGCCCCGGATAACGCGACCATGCTGGCGCATCTGTTGCCCGATGCGCCGATCGCTCTCACCACTGACGCTTCAGACTATGCTGTCGGCGCCGTCCACGAACAGTGGGTCAACGGCACCTGGCAGCCGCTCGCCTTCTTCAGCCGGCAGCTCCGCCCCAATGAGCGGAAGTACAGCACCTTCAATCGCGAGCTTCTCGGCCTCTACCTCACCGTCTGACACTTCCGTTTCCTGCTGGAGGCCCGCCCGTTCACGGCGTTCGTGGACCACAAGCCGTTGACCTTCGCCATGGCCAAAGTTTCCGAGCCATGGTCGGCCCGTCAGCAGCGCCAGCTTTCCTTCGTCTCCGAGTTCACGACGGACATCCAGCATGTGGCTGGGAAAAACAACCCTGTCGCCGACTGTCTCTCCTGGGCTGTCGCCAGCGCCGTACACCTCGGCATCGACTACACCCGCATGGTGGCCGACCAGGCCTCTGACCCAGACATCCAGGCCTACAGGACGGCTGTCACGGGCCTTCAGTTAGCGGACGTCGCGTTTGACGATGCCGGCACCACGCTCCTGTGTGACGTCTCCACTGGGCAGCCACGCCCCGTCGTGCCCGACGGGTGGAGACGGCAGGTTTTCAACGCCGTCCATAGCCTTTCCCACCCGGGCAGGAAGCCGTCACAGAAGCTGGTGGTGGCTAAGTTCGTCTGGCACGGCCTCAAGAAGGACGTTCGCGACTGGGCCAATACCTGCGTGGTATGCCAGTGATCGAAAGTGCATCGCCATACTAAGGCCCCGTTGGCGCCTTTCGCGGTGCCCGAGAGGCGGTTCGATCATGTTAACGTGGACCTGGTGGGGCCCCTGCCGCCCTCCTGTGGGTTCACCCACCTCCTCACGATGGTCGACAGAACCACCCGATGGCCGGAAGCCGTCCCACTGTCGTCAACAACGTCCGCCGATGTGGCTCCGGCGTTCATCAACACTTGGGTCGCCCGGTTCGGCGCCCCATCTGACGTCTCCTCCGACCGGGGGCCCCAGTTCACGTCGGAGCTCTGGAACGCTGTCGCCCAAGGCCTCGGGTTGAGACTCCACCGCACCACCGTATACCACCCTCAGGCTAACGGGCTGTGCGAACGGTTTCATCGCTCCATGAAGGCCGCGCTCCGGGCCCACCTCCGGGACGACAGTTGGATCGACAGACTCCCGTGTGTCATGCTGGGACTCAGGACCGCCCCCAAGGAGGACCTCC
This sequence comes from Somniosus microcephalus, assembly GCF_052327205.1. NCBI lineage: Eukaryota > Metazoa > Chordata > Chondrichthyes > Squaliformes > Somniosidae > Somniosus > Somniosus microcephalus. The sequence continues at coordinate 220,017,113 of NC_140994.1, read as the reverse complement.
AGTCCTCGTCCGCCGAGCTCGTCTACGGGCAGCCGCTGCGGGTTCCCGGGGATTTCGTCCCCAATGCCACGGACCCTTGGTCCGCAGCCCATCAGCGGTCCGCCCTCCTGGACAACGCCAAGGTTTTCGCACCGGTGCCCATGTCGCAGCACGGTCTCCCTCAGTCCCACGTTCTGCCCGACCTTCGTGCGGCGGAGTACGTTTTTGTCCGCCACGACGCCCACCAGGGACCTCTTCACCCACCCTACGATGGACCATTCTGTGTCCTGGAAGCCGGGGACAAGGCCTTCGTGGTGGATGTCGGCGGTAAGCCGGACTACATTTCCATGGACCGTCTTAAGCCGGCACACCTGGATCTGGACTGACCCGTTGGGCTGGCTCAGCCCCCGCGGCGGGGCTGACCTCCGGCTTCTGCACCCTCAGCCCACCACCGAGCGTCCGGGGACCCTCCGGCGACCCCCCTGGTCCCCGCCCCGGACTTAAGGAGCTGTTTCGGCCGTATGATCCGGGCCCCTCAACGACTGACAGTGCCAGTTCTAGTGAATTCTGGGGGACGTATGTGGTGGAGACCACATAGGGACAGTAACACAATTCACTATGTATAGCCAATGTTGTTATCGCTCCACGTTATGTACGGAACTTGGTTGGGTTATCGGGGCAGGGTCCCTTTAAGAGTCGTCGATTGTGTGATGACATCATAGCCCTGCGACAAGGCCGAGTCCCTGAGTCGATGCGGAGAGTTAATAAAGCTAACACACGTTTTTCTTTGCTGCTACGAAAGTCTCGCAATCTGTTGATTTCCAGCAACTCCTACAAGAACATCATTTGTGAATTTGCTTGGGGCGTTTTGGCAGGAATGGTAACTGGATTGGGGGAAATCAAAGACTGAGTTATGGGAGAGATGGACATGGAGCAACAACATGCTCAAGGGAGGTTGGGGAGGCAAAAGGAGAGGACAGTGCCTGAGGAGAGGGATCAACTTACAATGGGGTTCAGAAACAGAATATGGATGGTCAAGAAGATGGATGGTCAGGGGTTTAGTGGGAATGAGGTCGCGGGTCGAGGAGATGATTCTCATAGGTAAAATTAACTTGGAGAGGGAAGGGGCGCGATGGGGGACAAACTACAGAGATTGCGGATCAGGGCTAGAGTGGCGACTGAGAGGATTTGGCTTAGTAGGAAAAGGGAGAAAGTAGTGGAGGCAGCTGAACGATGGTCTCTATCTTGTTGACAAAGAACTCCATGAGCATCTCACACTTAGTGTAAGAGTTGAATATGGAGGAAGCAAGGGAGACGGTTTTAAGGAGGTAGTGGGTCATAGAGAAAAGTAGCATGAGGGTTATCTTTGCCCTCCAGGATGATCCTAGAGTAGTGCGTGGTTTTGGCTGAGGAGAGAAAAACCTCTCCACACCCCAAATACTTTAGCGGGGCCAACAGCTGAGGTTCCTGGTGGACTTTCCCATCATTTACACCATATTACACCATATTTTTGGCCTCAAAAATGTTAAACATAGTTGAGTTCATATTTGATTATAACGTAACAATGAAAAAATAATGGCAGCTTACAAACAGGTGGCTGCTGAGTTGTTTCAGGATAGTGGTCATGAACATAAACACACAATTCCTGATTCCTATTATCTTATCAAACAGCACTTTTTTTCCCCTGCAGTTAATTGTTGTACAATCATGTGAATCTGTTGACTGTATGTCTGTTTTTAATTCTGTAGTTTTGTACATTTTGTTCTAATCTAAACTAAGAAATTAGTTTACATAGACATGACCCAATTATTTATTTGTCAATTCCAGCCTTCAATCCACAATGGGATGGTGGATATCAAAGACAACAGCCACAATGCAAGAGCAAAAGAGGCTCTCTCTTCAGAATTACCAAACCAAGAAGCATCTTCAGTGAGATCTCACTCCAACATCCTATGTGACACAGAAACAAATAAACTGTCATCTTCCCTCGGTCCGAACCTCAATGTACCATATACCACAGAAACAGAAAACCCAGCTTCTTCAGTCAGCACAGCATGTAAGGTCCTGCGTAACACGAAAGTGGATAACTCTGCATCTTCAGCTGATGCTAGGGAGCTGCATAATATTGAAACAGGTAAACCTATCTAATGGATTGTAAATTAAGACGAGTGGCATGGTGGTTCAGCAAACCAGTGGTTTGTGCTCAGGATTCCTCACATGTTGATTTCCGTACACATCTGTGCAGTCTGAGAAGGCAGTGAGTAGAGATCAAGCTCTTAGCCACGAAAAGCGATGGAACATTAGAACGTCACTCCAGGCTGCTCTAATGATTCCAGCATGGCACTGGAAGAGGCCTGACAGAAGGCTCCCTTCCTGCTTCATGGACAAGTAGTGGTGTATGGAATGCAGGACACATAAAGACTGGAAAACTGACATTTTAAAAAATCCAATTAAAAGGCCTATTTCTCTTGATTTCTCTTTAAATCAATGAAGATATCCTTGTGGAGCTGCAATAATTATTTTATCCTTTTGCGTGATCATGACAGGGGTCCAAGGAACTGATACATGATTTACTTCATCAGAAAAATAGATCAATGGCATTAAAATTAAAACTGTAACCAACAGCTGACAGAATATATGTGCTAGTATGTTCTTTATCTGTATTATGAGTAACCAATTATAATTCCTAACCACTACTGTTATATTTCACTCCATAAGAGCTGCAGGTCACAGAGATTGATTCATCTGATTCGGAGACCGACCTTGATCTAATCTACAAAGTCAGGCTTCGAACAGTTAGTGAAAAGATGAACATTGCCATCAGATCATCTCCTAATTCTGTGTTGACTTCAGAAAAGAGATCATTGCCTTTAATAACAAAGAAAGTAAGTATATTTGTTTAAAGTAATAATTTTTAAAAATGTAATCAATAGCTGGACACTGATATTCAGTTGAACTGTCAACTCATCACACCTGATAGCCCAGTTTAAAGAGAATCGATAGATAATATTGTAAATGCACAGCAGGTCTGTTAGTGTGTGATAAGAGATAAGAGAATGGATGGGTTCATGATTTGGATGTAAACCCCGGATGAAGGGAATTTATCCAAAACATTAACATATCTTTTCTCTTTCCAGATGCTAACAAGCCTCCTTTGCAATTCCAGCATTTTCATTTTTTTAATCCTAGATTTACAGCATTGAAAGTTTTTCCTTTTATCTCTTAAAGAATAGTCGCCTAAATTATGAGAATGTAAAAACTGATTGAGCCTATTGTTGTATGGGATGGTATATAGGAACCTAGGAACAGGAGCAGGCCTTCCAGGCCCTCAAGCTTCTTCTGTCATTCAGTTAGACCACGGCTGAGCTGTACCTCAACTCCATTCACTTGCCTTTGCTCCATATCCCTCGATAATCTTACCTAACAAAAATCTATCAATCTCAGTCTAGGAAATGTCAATTGGCCCAGCACCCACAGCCTTTCTGGGGAGAGAGTTCCAGTTTCCACTACTCTTTGCGTGAAAGATTTCTTTCTGATTTCACTCCTAAATAGACTAGCTGTAATTTTAAGATTATTTTGCTCTTGTTCCGGATTCCCCCACCAGAGGAAATAGTTTTTCGGTATCTGCCCTTCCTTCCTCCCTCCCCTCCCTTCCTTTCTTTCTTTCCCTAAACTAGAATACAATAATCATTCTTTGTTTATGTTCCAATCCATAATCCTGCACAAATTATCCATGGCTGGCTTTTAACAAGGCCTCAATAAGCAAAACTTACAAACTTTTAATAAGTTTAACTTTTGCTAATGCTTGAACCTACTTGTGGCAAAGAGCACTGCTCAGGGAAGTACTAAACACAGGCAAATAGTCCCAAGCCACTTTCCACTGGTATTGCACCTGTTCACAGACATCTACTTTATCATACAATTATTGGCTACAGGTTTTTTCAGTTCACAGGGACGAACTGTGTAAAACCACTAGAGGGCACCAAAGCATCAATTTACCTAAGCTATATGAGACCTGCAGCAATATTAGAAGCAGAGAAGGAAAGAACTTGCATTTATATAGTGCCTTTCATGCCCTCGGGACATCCCAAAACACTTTACAGCCAATAACTTGCTTTTGAAGAGTAATCACTCTTGTTTTGTAGCCAATTAATGTAACTTTCAAAGACTGTAGCAGAAAGCAATCACATGTATAACTGATTGTCCAGTTTTTGTATGCATAGTCAGTGTACCCTGAATATCCGGTAAATCTATGGACTAGCTGCCTCAGTGTGTAAGCGAATCGCATGCTATGGTATCCCACCCCGGGAGATCTTCGCGCTTTAAATTTCTAGACAGACTAGATGCAGGAAGGATGTTCCCGATGGTGGGGGAGTCCAGAACCAGGGGTCACAGTCTAAAGATAAGGAATAAGCCATTTAGGACAGAGATGAGAAGGAATTTCTTCACCCAGAGAGTGGAATTCTCTACCACAAAAGGCAGTTGAGGCCAATTCATTAAATATACTCAAGAAGGAGTTAGATATATTTCTTAAGGCTAAAGGGATCAAGGGATATGGGGCGAAAGCAGGGACAGGGTACTGAATTTGGATGATCAGCCATGATCTCATTGAATGGCGGAGCGGGCTCGAGGGGCCGAATGGCCTACTCCTGCTCCTATCTTCTATGTTTCTATGTTTCACACCGCAGGAACCTCCCCTCACTCTGTAACATGCACCAACTGTACCGCAGAGAAGTCCCCAGCTCGGTGACATTACCCCTCCCCCCTCCCTGCCCCCCCTCCCCCTGCAGAGAGCCTGGTGTGCCGGGAACAATCAGGAGTCGGGGGAGAGGGGGGGAGGGTTCTGAAGTTGAAGAAGGTGGTCGGGCATCTTGTGGGGGGAGGGGGGCCATTTTGTGAAAGGGAGACTGGAGAATGTAGGTTAAGAGATAACAACAACACCAACTTGTATTTATATAGCGCCTTTAACATAGTAAAACATCCCAAGGCGCCTCACAGGAGTTTTATAATACAAAATATTTGACACCGAGCCACATAAGGATAAATTAGGGCAGGTGACCAAAAGCTTGGTTAAAGAGGTAGGTTTTAAGGAGTGTCTTAAAGGAGGAAGGAGAGGTAGTGAGGCGGAGAGGTTTAGGGGGGGAAATTCCAGAGCTTAGGGCCTAGGCAGCTGAAGGCTCGGCCACCAATGGTTGAGCGATTATAATCAGGGATGTTCAAGAAGGCTGAATCAGAGGAGCGCAGATTTCTCGTGGGGGGTGGTTGTGGGGCTGAAGGAGATTACAGAGATTGGAAGGGGCGAGACCATAGAAGGATTTGAAAACAAGGGTGAGAATTTTGAAATCGAGACGCTGCTTAACCGGGAGCCAATGTAGGTCAGTGAGCACAGGGGTGATGGGCAAACAAGACTTGGTGCGAGTTAGGACACGGGCAGCCGAGTTTTGGATGACCTCAAGTTTACCTAGGGTGGAATGTGAGAGGCCAGCCAGTAGTGCATTGGAATAGTCAAGTCTAGAGGTAACAAAGGCATGGATGAGGGTTTCAGCAGCGGATGAGCTGAGGCAAGGGCAGAGACGGGCAATGTTACGGGGGTGGAAATAGGCGGTCTTTGTTATGCTGCGGATGGGACGGGGGAGAGAGAGAGGCAAAATGGGGTTGAGCATGGGGACTCGGGAGGAAGAGTGATGAATAGGGGCCAGAGACTGAGCACTGGGGGCTCGAGGGAAAGAGGCCGGGGATCAGTGGGATGAGTGAGAGAGAAGGACTAGGGGCTGGATTTTCATTGAGGAGTCGGGTAGGAGGCGGGACTGCAACGTTCGGGGTTGTAGTCCCGCCTCCATCGAGTTCTAGCCAACCCACGCGATTTAGACTTGTTTGACCTTGTTGAGCCCACCCAGCGGGCTCAGTGGGCCAATTAAGGGCCACCCGGCAACAGGTGACATCACAGATTGATATTTCATCTGTCAAGAGCTTTTGACAGATGAAATATCAGTGTTTCACAGCTGTTTGAAGCTGTCAAACACTGACAATCTGTACTCCAAGTTAATTCCTTCCTGCCAGGATGATTTAAAGATCTCCCCGGAACAGAAAGCTGAATGCTGGAACTTTTGATAGATCGCGGCCATTCTGCTTTCTGTGCCGGTGAGATGAGGGACTCCCGAGACATGAGGGAAGGAGGGCTGTAAAGGTATGTAAATATAAGTAAAACTTATTTAAACACTTTAAACACACCAAACCCACTTACCTCTGCACTCATGCACCCATCACTCACCTGAACACTGGACATCTCGACCCCTCCAAGCCCTTCAGCCCGACGGCCCGCCTCGCTAACTTGGCGTGGTTTGGAGCCGTCAGGAATCCCACATTTCAATCATGAAAATAGGGATTAGGCTAAAAACTGCCTGTTAACTACCTGTTAACAGGCAGTTAATTGGCACTAATCCCCTTCCCGCCTCTGGGAGGCGGGTCCCGGTGCGGGTCGGGTACCCGTCTCCTTTGAAACTGGCATGGAGGCGGGTTCCGGGTGGGATGGGTTCGTGCCCCCCCACCCCCCCACCCCCCGATTTCGGGATTTTAACCCCCCACACGCCTCCAATCCTGCCTCTACGGCCCAATGAAAATCCTGCCCTAGGGATGGGGGAGTCCGAAGAGAGGGAGACAGGTTTTGGGAGATTGGGGCTCGAGCACTGGGGCAGAGTGGCAAACTGTTAATGGGAGTGGGAGCAGTGCTGAGAGAGGAGCAGCCCAGAGCGGTGAGTGAAGCAGCATGGGTAAATAGTCAAATTGGGCGAATGGAGAAAAAAGGAACCGAGACCAAGAATTCTCACTGGAAGAACCAAGAGAGAAGGGAGAAGAAAGGTTTTTGCAGTGTGGGCCATTAAAGGGCAGCACGGTGGCATAGTGGTTAGCACTGTTGCCTCACAGCGCCAGGGACCCGGGTTCAAATCCGGCCTCAGGTGACTGTCTGTGTGGAGTTTGCACATTCTCCCCGTGTTTGCGTGGGTTTCCTCCGGGTGCTCCGGTTTCCTCCCACAGTCCAAAGATGTGCGGGTTAGGTTGATTGGCTATGATTAAAAAAAATTGACCCTTAGTGTTAGGGGGGATTAAATACGTGGGGTTACGGGGATAGGGCTTGGGTGGGATGGCTGTCGGTGTGGGGACCGGGTGCTAGGGTTTGGATGATCAGCCATGATCTCGTTGAATGGCGGAGCAGGCTCGAAGGGCCGAATGGCCTACTCCTGCTCCTATCTTCTATGTTTCTATGTAAACCATGGGATACTTCACCACAAGTGGCTATTGAGGTGTAGACTACAACAACATTTAAAAGAGAAAGGGATAAGTATTTGAAAAGAAGGAATATATAAAGGATCTGAGGTCGGATGGGATTACAGGAGCGAGCTCCAGGTACCAAGTGGTCTCCACCTGTGCTGTAATTTCTCTCATTCTATGAAAACGCTCCTTTATTGACTCTGCGTCAGGAGATGTTGGTGCTGAGCTGTGTTTAGGATGCTGTGCCCTGTGAGATGTGCCCCAAACACCGAGCTCGCTGCCTTTTGTGTGATCTCTCAGTTTGGTCCAGGTTGGCCTGTGCCAGCCGGTTTTGGCGTGTGAAATCTAAGTACAAGTCAGCTCTGAATGAGGCTCCCAGTTCAGAATCTGAGTCCAAACCAGAGTCCGAGGAGATAAGGTGAGAGATTGGGCCTCTTAAAAGTGGCAACAACTGGGGAGCCTGACTGCACCTTGTTCAGTGCAGGGGGATTCTGGCTGTAGTTACAGGGTGAATATCAGTGGGTTATAAGATTACAACTAGATAGAGGTAGGCTAGTGGGGCGTTACACCCATTACTACCAGTTACATATACACTATCAGTGAGTTATTGCTTTACTGTTGGTTGTGAGAGGACTCTGCATGTTACCACTATTACTATTCGTTATTGGCGCACTTTCAGTGAGTTACTATTAGTTACTGGGGAATCAAAGTTCCTCCCGCCTCAGGGTTCCCTTCTTCGCCTGCTCACGGGTCATCTCCTGAACTTCTCACATAGCAGGTGCTGGCGCAAAGATACTCAGCTTCAGGGGACTCAACTTTTATAAGGTAAATGCAATAATATTTTCAGGTGTCACATGATCAAACCTCCACGAATGCTTCCAACCAGAGTTGGCCACCCTACACTGAGCCAATGAGGCCAAGAAGGCCTCAATCCTTCATCTGTGTTGATTTAGCTAACCTCAACCAGGGCGACAGTGTAGCTGTTACAGTTGACCTTAGCATTCCCAGCCTAGGGGAATAAGTCAGGTTCCTGTCTCCGCTATCGAAGAAACCTTGCTAGAAATCATGTTGAGGGCAAGATCAGATTTGGTTGAAGAATCTACTTGCTTGGAAAATTACCAGTTGAATACTGGAGGGCCTCTGATGCAGGTAGAACTGTTCGCCGGTGTGAGTCAATGCCTTCAGGAAAGGAAAATTGAAACAAGAAAAAACCTTGTATGAGTAATTTCGTCTGAAAGCTGTTGATAGCAGAACAGTGTTGACTCGTGTACGCTCTGAGCAATGTCTACAAATGTGACTACACTTCAAACGTAATTCATTGGCTTTGAAGCACTTTGGGACAACAACAACAACAACTTGCATTTATATAGCATCTTTAACGTAGTAAAATGTCCCAAGGTGCTTCACAGGAGGGTTATCAAAGAAGATTTGACACCGAGCCACATAAGGAGCTCTTAGGACACAGAGGTAGGTTTTAAGGAGCTTCTTAAAGAAGGAGGGAGAGGTAGAGAGGCGGAGAGGTTTAGGGAGGGAATTCCAGAGCTTAGGGCCTGGGCAGCTGAAGGCACGGCCGCCAATGGTGGAGTGACTAAAATCAGGGATGGTCAAGAGGCCAGATTTGGAGGAACGCAGAGATCTCGGAGAGTTGTAGGGCTGGAGGAGGTTACAGAGATAGGGAAGGGTGAGGACATGGAGGGATTTAAAAACAAGGATGAGAATTTTAAAATTAATGCACTGCTAGACCGGGATATTCTGAGGATGTGGAAGGTGCTATATAAATGTAGTCTTTATTTATTTTTAAAAACATGAGAAAGTAAGTTGCAGTTATTTTTAACGACTGCAATAGAAAGAAAGCTTCATGTACGGTACATACACTGAACTGAGTCAAGGAGGTGACATAATTAAGGGATTAACATTTACAATGGTGAACAGGAAGGAAAGATTGAAAAATTAGATGCTTACCAGAAAATGACTGACTGTTCAACAGCAAGTCACTCTGAATAATCACTGCATTTTTGAAATAATTTTCTTTGTATAAACTACTGTTCACTGTGCGTTCCTCAACTACACGTTTTAAATCTGCTCCTTGGGATATCCTGTCGCGTAACATAATGTTCTAGATCAATCTGATAGCACACAGTTCTAGACTGATGTGATATTCTTCTGTATAATGTACTGTTTAAGGTCAGTGTGTTACTGAGCAACATAACATGCTGTTCTAGGTCAATGGAATACTGCGACACATTATTAACTTTTACGTCATTCTTTACCACCAGTGCAATATGCTATTCGAAACCACTGTGATACTTTGCAGCATTAATGTACTGGTCTAGATCAACGTGATACCATCAACATAACACACTGGTTTTTTTTTAGTTTCAAGGTAAGAGGCAGGAGGTTATGAGGGGATTTGAGGAAAAACTTTTTCACCCAGAGGGTGGTTGGAATCTGGAACTCACTGCCTGAAAGGGTGGGAGAGGCAGGAACCCTCACAATATTCAAGAAGCATTTAGATGAGCACTTGAAATGCCATAGCATACAAGGCTGTGGACCAAGTGCTGGAAAATGGGATTAGAATAGACAGGGCTTGATCGCCGGCGCAGACACGATGGGCTGAAGGGCCTCTTTCTGTGCTGCATAACTCTATGGGTCAGATTTTCAGTGTGCCGTGAGGCGGGCTTTTAGGCATGCGGGGGGCAAAAATCCTGAATTCGGGGGTCCCGACACCATCCCGCCCAAAACCCGCCTCCACGTAAGTTTCAAAGGAGGCGGGTACCCGCCCCGCACTGGGACCCACCGACCCGAGGCGGGAAGGGATTAGTGCCAATTAACTGCCTGTTAACAGGTAGTTAACAGGCAGTTTTTAGCCTAATCCCTATTTTGAGGGGTGTCGTGTGGGATTCCCGACGGCTCCAAACCACGCCAGGTTAGAGCAGGCGGGCCGTCGGGTTGAAGGACTTGGAGGAGTCGCGATGTCAGTGTTCAGGTGAGTGATGGGTGCATGAGTGCAAAGGTAAGTGTGTTTGGTGTGTTTAAAGTGTGTAAAGAAATTCAAATTACCTGTACTTACCTTAACAGCCATTCTTCCTCTAGGTGTCGGGAGTCTTTCACTCAGCCAGCACTGAAAGCTGAATGGCTGCAATCTGTCAAAAGTGACAGCCTTCAGCTTTCAGTACCAGTGAGAGTTCTAACTGAGTCTGCATAGAAGGACTCAGGTTAGAAGTCAGACTGTCAGTGTTTGACAGCTTCAAACAGCTGTGAAACACTGATATTTTATCTGTCAACACCTCTTGACAGATGAAATTTGAGTCTGTGACGTCACCTGTTGCCAGGTGGCCCTTAATTGGCCTGCTGAGCCCGCTGGGTGGGCTCAACAAGGTCAATCAAGGGAAAATCGCGTGGATTGGCCGGACGTCGATGGAGGCGGGACTAAAACCCGAAAGTTGTAGTACCGCCTCCTTCCCGACTGCTGAATGAAAATCCAGCCCTATGACTCTCTCTCTATCTATGACACTAAGGCCTAGAAATTCAGTTGGGCGCGCCAGCCGTTAGCGCCTTAGGAGGAGTAGATCTCGAGCGCTAGGCGCTTAGCGCCCGGGCGCAACGCGATCTGCGCCTCGCCCCAACTTCAATACACATTTAGCGCCAGCGCAAAGTCTTAGCGCGCGCCCTGCTGCGCGCGCAGATCATGACGTCATTTACGAGTGCAATGCCCTTTGTGCGCCCCAAACCGGAACTTCACTCGCGCCGGCCCATTGTGCGCCGGGCGGCCCGAACGACTGTGAAATGGAACGGTACACAGCCGAGCCGGGCCACGGGGAGCGCTAATTAAAGGGCACTTACCCTGCACTATAAAGGGCCGCCATTTTGCAGCATTCACTCTTGTGCAACGGTTTTTTGGACAGAGACCAAGGAGGAGAGCTTACTAGTTTGGACCAACACTAGGACAGGTATTTTTGGCTCAGGCCAGAGCTTAGCAATTATCTTTGCCTTCATTGAGAGCTCAGTGTTTGCCAGCATATAATGGGGGCTGCATTGGGTGGCAACGCTGACTTTCAGCCTTATGCCAGAAGGGCTTACAGACGCCGTGAGAGAGTGGCAGCCCTGGCTAGATGCAGAGGGGGCAACAGGCGTCGCCAACTGAGGCCTTACCCACCCAGGGTATACCGCCAGCAGACCTCCTATCTGACCATGTCTGCCGCGATGTGTGTTAGGAGGCTGCGATTCAGAAGGGAGGTGGTTGCAGACATCTGCCGGCTGCTTCACAGAGATCTGCAGCCACAGCTGATGTGCAGGACGTCTCTGTCGGTGGCAGTGAAGGTGACGGTGGCTCTCAACTTCTATGCCACCGGCTCCTTCCAATCCGCTGCTGGGGACATCGCTAACATCTCCCAGTTCGCCGTGCATTGCTGCATCCGCCAGGTGACCGAAGCCCTTTTCAGAAGGAGACATCAATTCATCTCCTTCCCCATGACCCTGGACAAGCAGCAGCAGCGTGCAGTGGGATTTGCAAGAATAGCGGGCTTCCCCATGGTGCAGGGCGCCATTGACTGCACGCATGTGGCTTTGCGGGCACCTCTTGAGCATGCCGAGGATTACCGCAACCGGAAGGGCTACCATTCCCTCAATGTACAGCTGGTGTGTGACCACAGGCAGCGCATCCTAGCTGTCAATGCCCGCTTTCCAGGCAGCAGCCACGATGCCTTTATCCTGCGACAGACAACTGTGGCTGACATGTTCCAGGCACAGCCTCCCCCAAGAGGATGGCTTATCGGGGACAAAGGCTATCCTTTGTGTACCTGGCTCATGACCCCGCTCCGCGTGCCCACGACCCCTGCTGAAGAGGCATACAACGAGAGCCATCAAGCGACTAGGAACATCATAGAACAAACAATCGGTGTCCTCAAGCAACGGTTCCGCTGTCTCGATCACTCCGGGGGAGCCCTCCAGTATTCGCAGGATCGAGTCTCCCAATTCGTCGTCGTTTGCTGCATGCTGCACAACCTGGCTATCCGCAGGACTCAGGCACTGCCACCTCACGTTGGACCACCACCTCAGGAGGAGGAGCAGGAGGAGCATGAGGAGGAGGAGGACGAGGAGTACCAGCCCAGGAGGGAGGCACAAGGTCCAAGGGCCGCCCGTCGGCGGCTTATTGAACGTCACTTCTAGGCCCCCTGTCAGGGAATGGCTTGTGCCAATGAAAGAACATGATTGCAGCCGCTCCGCAAGCCCTCAGTCGGTTAAGGCAACAAACACTTCAAAGATCAAACATGGACAATGTTAATAAATAAAATGGTTTATTGTTCAAACTCAGGTCCCTTCCCACATGAAAACCAAAAACAGACGAAACCCCCAAAAAACACTCAAACACATTACTCGCTCCCACAACCTGGAGAGGATTAACAAAATAGTGCAACTAAAATGGCCGTCATTCTCGGCCTTCGTAAAAAACAAACATCACATCATCAGCCTTCAAAAAACAAACATCCAATTCTCGGCCTCAAAAAACAAACACAACTGGCCACACATTCGACTATTTGGCCCGCTAGGGCGATGCCTTGGCCATCTTTGTGTGGCCCCTGCCCGCCCTGCTGCTCCTCCTCAAAGTAAGGCCACTGGCTGCTGCAAGGCTGGGGGCAGGCTCCTGAGGGGCACATGTCGTGATGGCAGATGCCCTTGGGGGTCGGCCTAGTCGAGGTCTGGCCGTCGAGCGGGCGGCTGTTGAATGCTGCAGCTGTGGCTGGCCAGCATCAGTCGCTGCAGCAGCTCCTGCCAGCTCCACTGGGGGAGTGGCAGTGGCGGCTGGAGGAATGGGGGCAAGCTGGCGGATGGCAGGCGCTCGCTGGTCGCCTGAGACACTGGCACTCGCCCGGGCCAGCACTGCAGCATGCGCACCAATCTGCCGAGGGACAGACCGCTGTGCTGCTGCAGCGCGCCGGGTGCCCTGGCGATGCCTGGCTGACACAGCGAGTGTGGCAGCAGTGAGTGCCCGTGTTGACCTGTTCACTGACCGCATCAGAGCAGCCAGTGACTGGACGGCACCACTGATCACCTGGCCAGTCGCTGCCAGAGCTGCCCCGAATTCCACCCGACTCGCTGCCTGATCTGCCCCAAATTCCGCCCGACTCGCTGCCAGAGCTGCCCCGAATTCCGCCCGACTCGCTGCCTGATCTGCCCGGAATTCAGCCCGACTGGTGGCCTCTGAGGGCCCGAACTCGGTCACACTCCGAGAGAGGGACTCGATGGCCTCAGGCAACCGTGCCACTGCCGCCATGAGCTCCATGTGCCGGCGCTCCGAGTCCGCGGACAAGTCCTCGAGGCGTTCCATCTCCTCGGCGAAGACCATCTCCGGACTGGAGGCCGGACTCTCCCTCTGGGGAGAAGGCCGCCGAGCTGGCCGACCCTTCCTGCGTTGCTGGACGCCGCTGGGCCTAACAATTGGACTCCCCTCCGACGCATCCCCCCTCTGGGGAGAAGGCCACCGAGCTTCCACCCCCCTCCCGCGTTTCTGCAGGCCGCAGGTCCCATGAGCTCCCCTCCACTTCGACACTTCCGCCACGCTCCCCTCCAGGGAAGACGTGTCCCCTACATTGGCCTGGGTGGCGGCGGCTGAGGGTTCCCCTGATGGGCCGCCTTCCTCTTGCTCCTCCTCCTGCTCCTCTTCTGAGGGGCTGTCACTGGCAAGTTCAGGGACCTCCTCCTCACCATCTGAAAGCAGGAAGGCACAAGAGTAGCTTTAGACTGAGGAGAGGGCATCAGCAAGGGATGCATGAGTGGTGGCATTCAGCGCATTGGTCGGACAGTGGCAAAGGATATAGATCTGATGCGCAAGTGGGACGAGAGAGGTCCAAACGTGGATGTCCTTACCATTGGTGCCCAGAACAGGGTCGGCATCTCCACATGCAACAGGGCCAATCACCCGGGCACCCATGATGCGCTCCACGCGATGTTGAAGCTCGGTGAGCGGCTGGATCTGGGGTCGGCCTCCCCCGGTCGCAGTCCGGCTCTTCCGATTATTAGCCAGCTTGGCCTGCAAGAGAAAGGACGGCCTCTAAGTACAGTGTGTCGCCCTGATCTTGTGTGCACTGCCTCCCATGGTGGAATAGCCTGGCCAGTGTGTCGCCCTGATCTTGTGTGCACTGCCTCCCATGGTGGAATAGTTTGGCCAGTGTGTTAAGTGCAGAATATGCAATTGATGTTCATGCCTGTCCCATCGCTGCTGGATGAGGGCTGGCCATTAGGGCTTTCAGGTCCCTTTGCCCATAATGTGAGGTGCACATGCAAGGATGAGGAGGTCACTGGAAAGGGTACTCACCCTGACAATGCGAGTGAGGTCATTAAACTTTTTGCGGCATTGGACACCGCTCCTGGGGACCTCGCTGTTGGCTGACAGCTTGCTGGCGACATGCCTCCAGGCTCTCCTGTAGACGCGGAACGGCGCCTTCTTGCCATTGTCCGGGTACAAAACATGGTACCTCTTCTCCACACCACCAACCAGCACACTCAGATCACACTCTGAGAAGCGCTGCGCACGTTCACGGGCCTTCTGCATGGCTTCAGGCGCTATTTGGGTCCAGCAGCAGTGTTCAGGCCTAGCTGGAGGGCTCCACTATCCAGGGCGTGGCAGCAGACACAGTCGACCCTTCCCCCTTAAGAGCTGGCCGGCGCCAGGGTGTCTGCTGTCAATCACGAGATGGCCGCACCTGCGCTGCGCCCGGCCTCGACGCTATCGATCAGCACCTCCGGCTTAGCGCCCAAAGAGAGGCGTCCAGCACCAGTTTTAGCGCTCGAGCGAACTCTTAGGGCGAAGCTAATGAATATCGGTGAAGTGGCCTCGATTTGGCGGCGGGCGCAAACTTTAGCGGCCACCCCACTTTACTGCCCCAAAAGTGGCTACAATGAATTTCTAGGCCTAAAGTTTGATTTTTAAAGCAGGTACTGATGGTGGAAGCCTTTCATTAGGAGGTCAGATTTTCTCTTTAAAGAGGGGTCCTGATGGGTGGAACAGCTGTTTAGTTGGAACAGGCTCCATATCAATTTCTACAGATGTGTTTCACTGCTGTACACATTTATATTTCAGCCTCTTAAAAAGAAAGGCATGAGCATGTAGCTCAATAGAGAAATGATTCAGAATTACTTGTTTATATTAGAACAAAAACTCTTGACTCTAATAAATGCAAGGTTCAGTGTTGTTGCAATTTATGTTGTATGTTGTGTAGAAATAACAACCCCACAGGTCCTACATTTACAAATGACAAACAATATTTTTTTATGCTATATTGTAGTCAGAAAATTATGCAGAAAATTCAGGGCAGCTATATTTTGGGGCAAATTTAAGGGGGCATGCAATCACTGAGTAATACGACAGAAAACTCTTCAGTGGTGTTTGTACACAGAAATCAATACATTGCCAATGGTGTTTATGGTGGTGAAGATATGGGGCCAGAAGCTCAGTTCAGGGTCAAATGGGATTCTGAGGTTGCAATCAGTCTGAGACAGTGGCCAGGGAGGGGAATGGAGTCAGGGCAAGGGTACAGAGTTTGTGGCAGGAGCTTAAGTCGGTGGCTCTGGCCTTCCCAATGTTTATCTGGAGGAAATTGCGGCTTATTCAAGACTGGATGAAAGACCAGCAGCCGGACAGCACCGATGCAGTGGAGGGATCAAGAAATGTGGTGCAGAGGTAGAGCTGGATATCATCAGTGCACATGTGGAAGCTGACCCCATGTCTGTGGAATATATTCCCAAACCGCAGCATGTAGATGAGGAAAAGCAGTGGCCAAGGATAACTTTGATTAAGACCATTTTAGTCTGTGGTAGGGGCAGAAGCCAAATTGGAGGGATTCAAACACTGAGTTGCAGGAGAGATAGACACAGATTTGAGAGGCGAAAATATGTTCAAGGACTTAGGAGGTTGGAGATGGAGCAGAAGTTTGTAAGTACAGAGTGGTCATGGGTGGGTTTTTGATGAAGGAGGTGATGAAAGAGTTTTTGAAAGGGAGACAGTAGCTGAGTGGAGGGATTTCAGCTCGCATGGGGACCAGGAAGGAATGATGGATGGTCAGCAGTTTAGGTGGAATGGGGAGCAAGAGGTGGTTCTCATGGCTTAGACGAGCTGAGAGAGGGCATTTGGGGGTGGGGGCGGGGGTGGGGGGGAGAGGTTTAGGTCAATGGGCATGGGGAAGGGGATAAGCAGCAGACATGGCTGAATGGACAATCTCTATCTTGGCGACAAAGAAACCCATGAGTTCTTCTCACCTGGTGGAGGTGAGGGGAGAGGGGAGAAGGATTTAAGGAAATACTTCGTTGTGGAGAAAAGAAGCCAGAAGTTATCTTTGCTCTCTCGGGTGATCCTAGATCCTGGATTAAAGAAGATGAAGGTGGGGCCATTCTGGGGGAATGACTGGAATGTGAAACTATGATGGTTTTGTTGGGGACAAGGACATCAACTGCTGCGGTGAGGGAGTAGTTGATCAAATTGATGGCTGCAGAGGAATTTGGGGTGAATGGAGGGTCAAAGGCTAAACAATTGGAAGTTTGAAATGCAGTTGTAAGTGACTTGGGGGAGAGTTTTTTTTCCCCCAGAGGCGGTCACAGTTGGAAGTGGGTATGGGGAATGTGGTTGGTTAAGGGATACAAAGATGTGGTCAGAGATGGCCTTGTCGGTGGTCTTGATCACTGACGAGGCTATCTCCAACCAGGTAAGCCACCGAAGCTTTGCTATTACGGTCTGTAATATCACCTGGTCCTCTCAGCAGGATTACTGCCTTGATTCATTTGACTTTTTACATGAAATGGACAATGTCTATTTCTTTATTCATTACCTTGAATCTAGTGGACAAAGTATTTTCACTATATTGTCCTGTGTATGTGGAGCTGACTGGAGTAGAAATTGAACTTGGTCTATTAGAAGGAGCAGGCGTGATGCGACACATACAGAACATTCCTCGTATTGTATTTTATTTTACTATCAACAGGTTTTAGAATTTTTCAGCAAGTTCCCTGATCTTCCAGACTAAGTAAAAATAAATCACTGTATCACATTCTTCAGTGACTGAATTAGTAAAACATCATGACCGGTTGACAATCTAGCAGATGTCAAATAGGACGCTGGGAGATATCTTTTCTGTATTTTGTAGCTATGTGATAAAATATCCAGATAAACTCTGATCTAACTTAATCATCTATTTCAGTTTCCAGTTGAAAATGGACCAAAGACTTGGTACAAATCAATGTTCAAAGACGGTTACAGTGTACTAAAGGCAGGTAAACAGCATTTCATTCTCTGCTGTGTTTACATGGAATTAACACATAATACAAATATATTGGTCCGTAATTTGTGGTCAGCGGCAAGGCAAAGGCGCTCGCCGCTGGCCCCGAAGAAAGCTGCCCAGAGATCGCGCGATCTCTGTGGTGAGAAGGTTGCCTTTAACGACATTTCATTAATTGCAGCGCTGTGAATAGGGGATTCCTATGGCGGTGCTGCAGTGACGTCAACAAGCTGTCTAAGCAGCCAATCACATTGAATAGTTCTCACAGACAGGAAATGAGAAGCTACTTTTATCCGGACTTTTTAAAAAAGTTACAGAGAACAAAATAAAGATTGGGACTTTCACACGGGGATATGGTAGAAGCTGAAATATCATGAACAAACTTTAAAAAAACTTTTAGGGGGAAAAATTGGGTTGCTTTGCGCCTCCCGTTAGTGTCCCGGGGGCACAAAGCTCTGAGCGCTCGGGCACAGCACTGCTAACACCTCCCGCGAAATTCAGCAAGAGGTTAGCGGCGGCAGTAGGCGGTAGTGCCCCCCAGCATTGCACTGCCGGCACTGACATCATTGCTGTGCGAAGCACCCCGCTTGGCCCCGGCTCCAACCTTGGGTTGCGCCCCCTGACCTATCGCCGGGCGATATGTCCGACAGGATTAGGGGAGCACTTTTTCAGCCACCGCGGCACTACTTAAAGGGCAGGTGTCAGGCGGCCATTTTTTTTGGCCAACTATCAGCACCTGCCCCCCTTCCCCTTTTTTATGCGGGGTGCCAGCCTCGATCGCTCAGCCCGGCACCCCACTCCCAGTGGTTCAATAGGGCCCAGTGCATGCAGCACTAGGCCCCACCCCTTACATCAGGGGAGGGAGGCCTACAATACTGCGGCGCTACATGCCGACACGCGTGGTGCTGTTGCACGTAGCGCCGCGAAATTCACTGGTAGCGCCCCAAGTAGGAGGGAGAGCGCTTTCAGTCATGCCCTGCCTCCTGCTTGGGCCGCTACTATTGAATTTACGGCGCAGGGGCACTAACTTTTTCAGAGTGCAGCAGCGCTAGCACCCCGTAGGGGGTGCCACTGAATTTTTCCCCCTTAAAGTTTAAAAAAAATTGTACTTTTTTATTATAATGGAGAAATTTTACACTCCAAAAATATAAAAATTAGTTTTTCAGGGCCAGAACGTTTGTTTACCAGTCAATATGCTGTGAAAACCCCAGTTACACCTATTCCAACAAGGCTTAACATTTAATGGGTTATTTAATAGTGATATTATCGCAGAAAAGCCCAAGTTTTCATCAGTTTCACTGATTTCACTGATTGCTGGCCATGGGGGCCGAGGGGAGGGGGGGGTAGCGGTGGCTCCACATCGCAGCCAATGTGGGAGCAGTGAATGACTGACCGCAACTTCAGGATTTCTATGTTTAGATACGCATGTATTAAATCTTGAAGTTGCAGTCAGTTTCAAAATGGTAATGACGGCGAACGCTGACAATTCACTGTCATTACCCATCGCAAATTCCGGGCCAATGTACTTAAAAATTCTTCAGCAGCTGTTACCAGGAAGACTTGGAAATGCCTCATTTTAAAATGTAGTTGTGTATATGCTAATAAAAGGGTGTATATATCCTGTCACTGGTCCTGGGTTGACATCCATGCATTTGGTAAATCACTATTTCAGGATAATAATTTTTCCCCTTTATATTGTTTTTATTGGAATATTTTAAAATATGATCATTATTAGGTTTTACGGGAGGGTTAATATAGATCTCATCTGCATTTCTTGCTGTATTATGCTAGCTGGAAAATCACATAAAAGTGCAGTAATTTTTTTCTGTGCTCAGTTGGAATGTGCTGACACACTCTTGATTTCTGATCTCATTTCAAAAGATGGCCGTACAAAATCTAAAACATTGTTTGCTAAAATCAACGACTGCAAAACAGTGAACTAAGTCTGGTAGAATATTCCAACCCTGACAGTGTGGGGTTTGCAAGATGTGTTACATTTTTTTTCATCAATTTTCTCCCTGGTCTGATTCTGAGCTATACAGCCCCGAAGATTGCCGAGTCAGTTTTCAGCGTATGTACAGTTACCTGACGTCAGCCTACGAATAACTGAGAACGACACCAGAGAACAATTAAACAGGTCTTTACTCAATGGAGATGCCACGAGGACTGCCTGGGCGGTCCCGTGGTTTGCGACGTGACGCCATCGCGTTTGCCCACATTTTCCCGCGCTCTTAAAGGGGCCACGCCCCGTACATGCAAACTCTATATACAAAACACAGTAATGCCTAACACAATGGTACAGGTTTAGGCTGGTGTTAGAACATCGTTAAAGAGAATTATATACAGTTAGCCAGAGTCATTCAGTGGTTCTGCCACACTATCACTATAGTTACCAAGCTGGCTTGTTCTGTTCCCATCTGAAAGGGACATCATTTATCACTGAGAATGAAGAACAACCATTTTTATTATTATGGTTACAATTGATCAGAGATCTGTTGTTTCCTTTTATAATAGACTATGGGCTAAAAATTGAGTAGCGCCCCAAAAGGGGTGCTAACTTCGCCGGGGCGCTAAAAGGAGCGCCCCGGAAAAATTAGCACACCCACGCCGGAAATTGAGTGGTTGCGCCCCAAGAGGGAAGCGGGGCACTACTGGAAGCGCCCTGCATCCCTCTTGGGGCGCTGTGAGTCAATATTGCGGTGCTGCAGCACGTCGCGCCATGGTATTGCAGGCCTTCCTCCCCTTCTTAAAGGGGAGGGGCCTTGTGCAGCGCGACCTGGGGCCCAGCTGGGCCCCCGGGGATCGGGAGTGCAGGCAAAAAAGCCCGGCACTCAAGAGAAGTGCCGGGCTCTTGGAGCGCAGCCAGCACTCTGCGGGGTGGGGGGGGTGGTTTCAGGAGGTCTGGGACGGGAGCGCAGGCAGGTGCTGGCAGGCGGCCAGCAACAAAAATGGCCGCCCCACACCTCGCCTTTAAATTGCACCTCCCCGGCCGCAGGTATGCCCCCCTGACCCCGTCGGACATAGCGTCCCACGGTAAGTCAGGGGACGCTCCCGAAGATTGTGGCCGGGGCATGAGCGGGGCGCTGCGCACGCTAATGACATCATCACCAGTGGCGCGGCGCCGCCGGGCGCTACCGGTTAGCACCACCACTAACCTCCCGCTGAATTTTGCGGGAGGAGTGGGCAGTGCTGCGCCCGGGCGCTAGTTGGTTTGCGTCCCGTTAGCGCCCTCTTAAGGCGCTAATGGGAGGCGCAACCAACTGAATTTTCCCCCTATATTTTTAACATGATAGCAAAATACTGCGGATGCTGGAAATCCGAAATAACAACAGAAAATGCTGGAAAAACTCAGCAGCCCAGGCAACATCCGTGGAGAGAGAAATAGAGTCAACGTTTCGGGTCGAAACCCTTCTACAGAACTGAGAGAAAAGGCAGGAAATGAAACAAAAGGCAGTTTGGGGGGCTGGGAAATGGGGGAGGGGATGAAAGAAGAGACATTAAGAGATATTCAAGGTGAGATGAGATAGTAATAGGATAGGTAAAGGAACAGACAATGGCTCTCGATGAATTGTGAAATGCGCTGGCAGAGTGAGAGACAGCTGTCATGTGGGAGAGAGAGAGAAAAAAGGAAAAGGCACAAACCAAAGGTGTGGATAAAAAATATAAAAATATAATAGAGGCCGAGGTTATGATCTGAAGTTGCCGAACTCGATATTGAGTCCGGAAGGCTGTAAAGTGCCTAATCGGAAGATGAGGTGCTGTTCCTCGAGTTTACGGTGAGCTTCTGTGGAACAATGCAAAAGGCCGCAGACGGTGAGGTCCGAGTGGGAGTGGAACGGTGAATTGAAATGACAGGCGACCGGAAGCTCGGGGTCACCCTTACGGACTGAACGGAGGTGTTCCGCAAAGCGGTCACCCAATCTGCGTTTGGTCTCCCCATTTTTATGGGACTTGATATCTGAGATTACTTTAATTTGGTTACTGCTTTAAGTGAGCACAGGCTGGCCATTAGCAGCATATACATTCTTTGGCTCGTGGCTGTGTAAATAAGGGTGCCTTTGAGTTCCTTTACTTCTCTGATGTCTTTAATTACATTTCAGGAAACTGTGCATGGCCAAAAACTATATATGGGAGGGGAAATGTTTTCACTGTATTGTTTGCAAGTTGCTACCACAGTAAGGTTGGCTGCAATTGTCCATTTGATCTGGCAATTAACAATTAATAGGGGATGAAGGAACAATGTTCATGCAGTGCCTGTTCAGAAAGATGTAATTATTTAAAAATGTGACTACTGGGCTGCAAGAAAGACACAGAGCTATTTGTTATTGCTGACTCACCGAAGGGATATGAGTCTGTTCCAGCAGGCATTTCAGCCATGGCGTCTGGAAATGATGTTGATTGACAGCGTCGTGCTCAGAGCCCAACTGACAAAAAAATAATCTGGAGCATTTCTCAGTTCACCAGTTCCCTTTTTCGCTGTATTGCCATTTGGGTGGAGGCAAAAAACATTTAATCAAGAACATGCATTGTTTACATTAAACAGAGAACTGTTATCAATTCCCTGACTTTCGTTGTTTTGAAAGAGACACTGTGATTACCTGATGTATTCTAATCTGCTGAAGCCTGGTCTTGCTTCTGTTTAACTTCATTCTTAACAAACTTGATTCGTAGCATATAGTTTGGGAGATGTAATCTGTGTTCATATATTGAAGGGATCTAGAGGGCAAGAGGTATCTCCTGCTATAGTCAGTGAGATTATTAGCAGCACAGGGGATTTATATTTCAGCCAGATATTCTACCTCCC
Source organism: Somniosus microcephalus (assembly GCF_052327205.1). Classification (NCBI taxonomy): domain Eukaryota; kingdom Metazoa; phylum Chordata; class Chondrichthyes; order Squaliformes; family Somniosidae; genus Somniosus; species Somniosus microcephalus. The sequence goes on along the minus strand of NC_140994.1, from coordinate 219,994,793 downwards.
ACGTTACTTTGCATAGAAACTCTGATTTCAGTGCTTTGGAAGCATGAGCTTGCCTGTGGAAATAGTCCTTCATGCTGCGCACAGGAAGTAATATCTGTAAAGCTCTAAATCACAACAGAACAACCATTCTTTATCATCACATGCAAGTAAAATGATCATGTTTTCATGATTTGTTTTAATGGGAATTGCATGTCTGGAAAATGAAAAATGTTTAATTCAAAGCAGTTCATCTTTAAATTATTAGAGTTCATTTCTTTCATAATTGCTTGCAGTTTTAATATTTTTGAGTGTGGAATTAAGAAATATTTGGTGATTTTATAACTTGTTGAGGCTGTTTATTAAATTACTGCCTCTCTATTATAGAAGATTATGGGATGCCTTCTATTATTGATGCCAAGATGAAGAAGTGGGAGGTCGATCCAACAAAACAACAGCCCCTTTCCTGTTCTGCCACAGGTTATAGGTCAAGAGCCCAGCTAACTGGACCATTGCCCTACATTTCAACAACAAAGGAAAATTACACAATCAAGTGGCCACTTTTGTCAGAACCACTCAGCAGCTCTGATAGTGAAAAGCAAAATTGTAGCCCTCGATCACAATGTCTACGCCCCAACATTTCTGACAGCAAAAGTGATCAAAGAAGCTCCATCCCTTTATCAGCCAACCTTCGTGATACCATCAGTTGGAATTGCCAAAATTACACAGCCCCTTCAAGCAATTGTCAGCCAACGAGGTCTACAGAAATACCCTGCAATTCACTGGCAGCAAAAGAAACTAATTCACTTTCTTCTACCAAAGCTACTGTTGAAGAGTAAGTTTTGCATCCCCTTGTACTAAAGAATTAATTGAACAAGAGTGCTTCAGATATTGCAAGCCAGTTGGGCCGTTCCAGGGTATCAGATACTTCCATTTAGCCTAATAAAATGTGGACCTTCCAGGGTTGGTAGTGCATGTCCCTATAAAAAAATACCCATGGACAGAGGGGTACATCTTCCCACCACTATTTTAAATATTTCATAAGTTTCTGCAACATAATTGTGTTATTGGGGAGGCAGGGGTGGGTGGGGGAGTGGTGGGCGGGAGGGAGGGGAGACTATCATCTGCTGCTGAAGCCACGGCTATAAAGAAAGGTGGTATTTTTTTAAATTATAACTGAAGTCTCAACCTTAGCATCTGGTGGGGAAGTAGGTATATGAGTTTGAAGTGGGTAAGTGTTCATCCCAGTAGGTGAAGGGTGAAGGAGTATGTGGATTTGCTGTGATGCTTGACTGTTCATTTCCTACAAATCTAGTGATCTAATGTTTCTTTGACATTGGGGAGTCCAGAACCAGGAGTCACAGTCTAAAGATAAGGAGTAAGCCATTTAGGACAGAGATGAGGAGGAATTTCTTCACCCAGAGAGTGGTGAACCTGTGGAATTCTCTACCACAGAAGGCAGTTGAGGCCAATTCATTAAATATATTCAAGAAGGAGTTAGATATATTTCTTAAGGCTAAAGGGATCAAGGGATATGGGGAGAAAGCAGGGACAGGGTACTGAGTTTGGATGATCAGCCATGATCTCATTAAATGGCGGAGCAGGCTCGAGGGGCCGAATGGCCTACTCCTGCTCCTATCTTCTATGTTTCTATGTTTGACAATATTGGTAGAGGGAGGATGTATTTGTCCATTCCCTACCCATGGTCATTAGCATATATGAACCCATTTAATTAGAGGGGTTTGCCTATGCTAAGGAAAGTATTTGGAGACCAAAATGGCATTGCCCTGCCCATACACATGAAATAGCTCTAGAGCCTTATACAGCAGCTTCATTATTCTAAAGAACATGGATAAGCATCCATGCTCTTTGACCTGAGCCTTAAGTTTGCCCTCTGATCCAACAACCAATGTTTGAATGTATCTAAATGTTCAGTCCTGGTGTGCTGTCGATGATTTATCCTTTTCATTTTTTCTTACAAATGTATCCAAGTTTGGATTAGAGCACCGACAGTGGGATGATTCATTTCCTCTTTAAAGAAACTGAAGTGTCAGCAAACTTCTGATTATAGCTCCACAACAGTAGGCCAGTTTGCAGATGGGAGATCTGAGGTTGAACATAGTTTTAACTGCTGTACGTGCTGTTATTATGTATAGAACTGGCTTTGCCAGTCTAGACCAGATTTGGAAGAATAAACTGTCTGGGGTGGGACAGTCCTTCCTGCACTGTTGAATATGGGAGTGAAGCAGCTCAGTTTGGATACTCTCTAGCTATTTCTTGAAAAATTTAAAATTCCAAAAAAATATTGCAATTGCATATGCACAGTGGTTTTTGTGGACTTAATGTTTGGTTTATTTTTGCCAGTGCACAGTTCATCACGCACAAAGTCTGGCATTTTTCAGGAATGCTTTTTTTTAAATTCCCTGAACAAAATCTAGATCAGGCTGCCAATGATTCAGACTTGGTTTGGTTCTGTCCAACTGGGGAAGGGCTGGACTTTGTGCCTCACTCGTTTAATTATTGCGCTTCCAGGGATAGTGCTGTGTGTAAGGATGATGTCTGCTGCTTGGAGCTAATGAATGGCGAAGAAAAAATAGAAAAAAGCATGAAATTAAGATAGATGTAAAAGTCAGAAAAGATTATGGTTTGCATGTGTTGGTTTTGTGTGAATTCACTTGTTATTTTTATCTTTGACCTTGACTCCATCAATTTCTCAAGGCTTTATCAGGAGGTGTGGAATCTAGCTAAACCCTGCACTCAGCCTCCAGTCCCCACATAAGGTCTAGCACCAAGACCACCTTCTTCCATCTCCAGAACATTGCCCGCTTCCACCCCACCTCTCCACATTGCCACTGAAAACTTAGTTTGTGCCTTCATCACATTGAGGCTTTACTTCTCTTACACTCCTAGCTGACCTCTCTGCCTCAAACCCCCCACAAGTTATAATTCACTGCAATCTTCATAATCTTCATAATCACACATTTTCATCACTCTTGACCTCTCCAAGCTCCATTCGCAACAATGCCCTAGTGAGTTGACTTCAAAATTATCTTTCTTGCTTCAAATCCCTCCATTGTTTTGCCACCCCCACCCCCCCACCCCGCAATCTTAGTGATCCCTCCCGCATTACAACGGTGACTCCACTTCAAAAGTACTTAATTGGCTGTAAAGCGTTTTGAGACATCCGGTGGTTGTGAAAGGCGCTATATAAATGCAAGTCTTTCTTGCATCCCTAGAGGCACTCTCCACTCCTCTAATACTGGCCATCTCTTTGTACTGGCTTGCTTCACTCCACCATGGGTGACTATTATGCTATATGCTACTGTCCTTTGATCTATTCACTCCACCTTGACACCTACCCACCTTTCAAAAACCTCCTCAAAACTTGTCCCGCCCACTCTACTTTCGGCCCTCCACCCTAACCCTCCCTTTTCCACTCTTACTCAGTTTTGTCCTCCTTACTGTAGAAGACTGTGAAATGTCTTCATGCACACGAGTGCTACAGAAATATAAGTAGTTGTTCCATTACAATCAAATCAGTTATATTTGGTACTTGCGTAGAATGGGCAGCTATGGCATTGCTACCCATACTCTACAATCATGTATACTCTGTGGCAACCTTCCCACAGCCACGTTATTCATTAGCAAATAATTATCAATTTAAAATAATCAGGCACTATTGTTTTGTTTATAAGCTTATATTTTTTGAGGAGGAATGATAATGGTTTATGCTTATCAAATTGTGTGATGACAGTTCTGAGAACTAATACTTTTTTCATTTTGAGTAGCCAGTGTCAGCATCAAGAGCTCCCATGCCAAGTAAACTCTGGTTAGCTGTTATGTCAGCATGAAGTTTTCCACTTCCCACATTAGCTATCCTTTCCTATTGTCTGAATCAGATTACTAATTTAATGCTATTGTATGTTAAATTAAGGGCATTTTTATATTAAGAACCATACCCACTAAGAACTGAGTTAAGATGGATTCAATTCATTTCATTTAAGGCCAACACAACCAGAGATATTTTAATCAATTGTGACATATAATCCATGTTCACTACTTACTCTTTTAATGAAAAAAAAATGACAATAAGAACATTAGTTATTCATTTTAACTCCAATTTTGCAAATTAGGCTCCCTGCACATTATAATCTATTCCTAAGCTTAAAAGATAACCAGCAACCAAGCTTCAGGCCTCTGCTACTGCATCTCTTCATCTAGTTATTAGCAGGTGAATGAATATAACAAAAAAAATGTTTAACCATCCTGACAGTTACTTCCTGCTTCTGGGAAAGGCCTAGGCTCCATTAAGCATCTCTCACTGCTTCTTCCTCTAGTACAACCAAGAATGCCAACTTGCTCTATGGCAAATCATAGACACAGACCCACACTGTGTTGGGTGGCCAAGGTGCTCACCACCATTGCTATCATAGGAGTGTACTCACAATACCAAGGTAAAACGTGCTTCAGAACTGAAAATGCAATCTGGGACATCTATCATTAATTGTGTTGGAATATTTTTCATCAGAAAGAACTGGTCACCTCCAAATGGCAAAAGTGATGCCTGCAGCTATCGAGTTGAACCAAGGAGTGTGTTTGATTATGAGCCTGGAAAGTCAACAGTTTTAGATTATGATCATCCAGTAAGTGCTGCTATGTTAGTATGTGTAAATACCTGTGAAGAGGCAAATTATATAGATGACAATAGATACTTGGGAGCAAGCCCAAGAGAGGTTTAGGTGGTTAATATCAAAAATAATGGATATGTGGGAACAATTACAAAGCTGTAATCTATTCAAGGGGCTCGGGTGGTTTGAACATAGAGTAATAGATACCTGGGAATGAGTAACAGAAGTAATATAACAGTGTTTCTGATGGTCACTGGGAAGGTCTATTATTTCCATTACAAACTGCAGCCTGGAGAATTTAAATTACATGATGATTACTTGTCCATATTGTTAAAAGCGTGCACCTGGACTTTTAATGTAGACGATAGTACGAATGTTATGGTATCTTTGAGGAGAGGAGGGGTGAAACCAGCAGTGAAAATTAGTGAGAAAAAGAAAAAAACTTTGCTTAAGCTATACTATTATTACTTGATATAAAAAAATCACCAAAAGCAGACTTAAATTAATAAGCTGAGTTACAATGGGAGGTCAATTTTAACTTGGCGAAATCAGCGTCAACAGAGGGTAATGATCTGAAAATGAGATTTGTAGGCTTGCCACCGTTAACGCCAACGCTCTACCCACAGTCACTTTAACAGGGCCTACCACTGGGCACTGAAGCACCTGCCTGTTTCAGGCAGTAGGTCACTCTTAATATGTAAATAACATACATAAGACCTGATTCCCCATCAGAATTGGTCAGAACATGTGTTGTACACTCTCCAACCAGTTTTAGTGGTGATAGAGCTGGAGAGGCCCTGAAAGGTAAGTTCTCAATTATTTTTGTGGTGCCAGAAGGAGCAGGAGTGCTCCTCTGGGCCACACAAAAATAATCTGAGCCACTACCACCCTGGGCTCGTGATCGAGACCCCCCACCAGTACCTTGCCCAACTGTCTATTCATTATGTTTGAACCTAGACTGTTGGTGTTAGCAGACTATTCAAACATGGGCGCATTAGATCTAAGCCTGGCATAGTCTCTATCTAACATGTATATCCATATACACACACTTTTCAGTGATAAGCTGTAATGAGTCGCTCCCCACAGGGACAGAGAAAAAACTGGGGGCTGAGTCAATCCCTTCTCCTCTCAGACCTGCTAGCATCCTGCTCAGGAGTAACATAGATGGAGAGGCTACATCTGCTGCAGCAGAAACTTACCACTATAGAAACATAGAAACATAGAAGATAGGAGCAGGAGTAGGCCATTCGGCCCTTCGAGCCTGCTCCGCCATTCAATGTGATCATGGCTGATCATCCAAACTCAGTACCCTGTCCCCGCCTTTTCCCCATATCCCTTGATCCCTTCAGCCTCAAGAAACATATCCAACTCTTTCTTGAATATATTTAATGAACTGGCCTCCACCGCCCTCTGTGGCAGAGAATTCCACAGGTTCACCACTCTCTGGGTGAAGAAATTCCTCCTCATTTCAGTCCTAAATGGCTTACCCCTTATCCTTAGACTATGACCCCTGGTTCTGGACTCCCCGGCCATCAAAAACACCCTTCCTGCATCTAGTCTGTCCAGACCTGACAGAATTTTATAGGTCTCGATGAGATCCCCTCTCAACCTTCTAAACTCCAGTGAGTATAAGCCCAATCGACACAATCTCTCCTCATACGTCATTCCTGCCATCCCAGGTATCAGCCTGGTGAATCTTCGCTGCACTCCCTCCGTGGCAAGAACGTCCTTCCTCAGGTATGGTGACCAAAACTGCACACAATACTCAAGGTGCGGTCTCACCAAGGCCCTGTACAACTGTAGCAAGACATCCTTGTTCCTGTACTCGAACCCTCTTGCTACGAAGGCCAACATACCATTTGCCTTCTTAACCGCCTGCTGCACCTGCATGCTTACCTTCAGCGACTGGTGCACAAGGACACCCAGGTCTCTTTGCACTTCCCCTTCTCCCAATCTATTGCCAGTCAAATAATAATCTGCCTTCCTGTTTTTGCCACCAAAGTGGATAACCTCACATTTATCCACATTATAGTGCATTTGCCATGTTTCTGCCCAATCACCCAACCTGTCCAAATTGTACTGGATTTTCCCGACATCCTCCTCACAGCTTACCCTCCCGCCCAGCTTTGTGTCGTCTGCAAATTTGGAGATATTACATCCAATTCCCTCATCCAGATCATTAATATATACTGTGAACAGCTGGGGTCCTAGGACCGATCCTTGCGGCACCCCACTAGTCACTGCCTGCCACTCGGAAAATGACCCGTTTATTCCAACTCTTTGCTTTCTGTCCACCAACCAGTTCTCTATCCAAGTCAATACCTTGCCCCCAATCCCATGTGCCTTAATTTTGCACGCTAATCTCTTGTGTGGGACCTTATCGAAAGCCTTCTGAAAGTCCAAATACACCACATCCACTGGTTCTCCCTTATCTATTTTACCAGTTACATCCTCAAAAAATTCCAGTAGATTAGTCAAGCATGATTTACCTTTTGTAAATCCATGTTGACTTTGTCCGATCCTGTCACTGCTTTCCAAGTGCTCTGCTATTACATCTTTTATAATAGACTCTAGCATTTTCCCCACTACCGATGTCAGGCTTACCGGTCTATAATTCCCCGCTTTTTCTCTAACACCTTTTTTGAATAGTGGGGTAACATTAGCTACCCTCCAACCCATGGGTACCGTTCCAGAGTCTATCGAGTTCTGGAAGATGATCAGTAGTGCATCTACTATCTCTAGGGCCACTTCCTTAAGTACCCTGGGATGTAGACCATCAGGCCCTGGGGATTTATCGCCCTTCAGTCCCATCAATTTTCCTAACACCATTTTCCTACAAATACTGATTTCTTTCAGTTCCTCGCTTTCATCAGACCCTATGTTCCCCGGCATCTCTGGGAGGTTATTTGTGTCCTCCTTTGTGAAGACAGAACCAAAGTATGCATTTAGTTGGTCTGCCATTTCCTTGTTTCCCATTATAAATTCCCCCGATTCTGACTGCAAGGGACCTATGCTTGACTTCACTAATCTTTTTCTCTTCACATATCTATAAAAGCTTTTACAGTCAGTTTTTATGTTCCCTGTTAGCTTACTCTCATATTCTATTTTCCCTTTCTTAATTAATCCCTTTGTCCTCCTTTGTTGACTCCTAAACTGCTCCCAATCCTCAGGATTATTGCTTTTTCTAGCCAATTTATATGTCCTCTCCTTGGATCTTATGCTATCCCTAATTTCCCTTGTTAGCCACGGTTGAGTCACCTTTTTTGTTTTATTTTTGCGCCAAACTGGGATGAACAAATTCTGTAGCTCATCCATTCGGTCTTTGAATGTTCGCCATTGCCTATCCACCGTCAACCCTTTGAGCGCCATTCCCCACTCAATCCTGCCCAACTCGCTCCTCAGACCATCATAGTTTCCTTTATTTAAATTGAGGACCCTTGTCTCTGAGTCAACTACTTCATTCTCCATCTTAATGAAGAATTCGATCATATTATGATCGCTCCGACCCAAGGGGCCTCGTACAACAAGATTGCTAATTAATCCTTTCTCGTTGCATAATACCCAGTCTAAGATGGCCTGATCTCTGGTTGGTTCCTCGACATATTGGTCCAGGAAACCATCCCGTAAACACTCCAGGAATTCCTCCTCCACAGTATTGTTACTAATTTGGTTGGCCCAATCTATATGTAGGTTAAAGTCACCCATGATGACTGCTGTGCCCTTATTGCACGCTTCTTTAATTTCCCTTTTAATGCCATCCCCAACCTCCACCTTACTGTTTGGAGGTCTATATACCACTCCCACTAATGTTTTTTTCCCCTTAGTATTTCTCAATTCTACCCATACAGATTCCACATCATCAGAGCTAATATCCTTCATTACAATTGTATTAATCCCTTCTTTAACCAGTAATGCTACCCCACCTCCCTTTCCTTTTTGCCTATCTTTCCTGAATATCGAATACCCCTGGATTTTGAGTTCCCAGTCCTGGCCATCCTTGAGCCACGTTTCTGTAATCCCAATCAAATCGTATTCGTTTACCTCTATTTGCGCAGCCAATTCATCCACCTTATTACAAATGCTCCTCGCATTAAGACACAAAGCCTTCAGGCTTGTTTTTTTAATGCTCTTAGACCTATTAGAATTATTATTTACTGTGGCCACGTTTGATTTAAACCGTTGATTTCTCTGACTGCCACTTTTGTTTTTCTCCTTCCTATCTTTTGCTTTTACCCCTGTTTTCTTTTCCTCTGTCTCCCTGTTCAGGTTCCTAACCCCCTGCCATTTTAGTTTAAACCCCCCCGAACAGTGCTAGCAAACCTCCCCGCAAGGATATTTATCCCGCTCTGGTTCAGGTGCAACCCGTCCGACTTGTACAAGTCCCACCTTTCCCAGAAGCAGGCCCAGTGATCCAGGAAACTAAAGCCCTCCCTCCTGCACCAACTCTTTAGCCACGCATTCATCTGCTCTATCCTCCTATTCCTATACTCACTAGCACGTGGCACCGGGAGTAATCCAGAGATTACTACCTTTGAGGTCCTGCCCTTTAATCTGCTACCTAGCTACCTAAATTCTTGTTGCAGGACCTCATCCGTCTTCCGACCTATGTCATTGGTCCCAATGTGAACCACGACCTCTGCCTGTTCCCCCTCCCCCTATGTGTCCAACTCTTTTGTGCAAACTGATACTAGCTATTTCAGGAAATAGACCTGTTTCAAAACCCTTCAATACATTGCTGAGTGCCTTCAAACATTATTAGTTACAGGAAAAATAAGTGATTTTTTTTTTTAAGTACCACTTTAGCAGAAGAATTCAAGGGTCTTTAAAGGGCTAAAGAATACCATCCTTTGTGCTCGAAGACAGCAGTATGTTGGTATTGGCATTAACCCTGTGCTTGTTCTGGTTTCAGACACCAACACAAAGCACCACTTCAGGGGATGCATTTCTCATTAAAGCTAGGTATGTATTTGCTTATTCACTTACACACATGTGAGTTATACACTCAATTTTACAATGCTCAGCAAAATTATAGCAAGAGAATTTTTAGAAGCATACACACTGTTGGGTATGTACCTTGGTAAATGTAATATCAGTCTTATTCCAGTTTCAAACATTGTCCAGCTGAGTGGACATGCCCTCTATTGATTTCACTCTAACCTATACAGTCATAGCGAGAGCATCTCCAACAAAGGCTTCTCTTCCCACCCCAAAACTGTTGCCTCTGAAGTCCCCCAAAGATCTATCCTTGGCCCCTCTCCTTTGCTGCCTCTTGGCAACATTATTCAAAGACATGGGATCATGCTTCCACAAGTACGCTGATGACACCCAGCTCTACCTCTTCACCACCTGTTTGTCTGACATCCAGTCTTGGATGAGCCGCAATTTCCTCCATTTAAACATTGGGAAGACCAAAGCAATTGTCTTCAGCCTCCATCACAATCCTGAAGCTGAGCTTCCGACCCAATATCCTCTCTATCAGAAAGACCTCCTTCCACTTCCATAACATTGTCCACCTGTCTCAGCCCTTCTGCTGCTGAAACTCTCACCCAGGCCTTTGTCACCTCCAGACTCAACTATTCAAATGCTCTCCTGGCCGGCCACCTGTTGGATCCGTGGTTCAGTGAATATGCTGTTATTAAATAATCACACGGATGCTGTACATTAACAATAAACAGGTCTTGACTGGAGGAGGGTAGTCTCAAGACTGGGGGTACAGAGGCATGCGCAAAGCTTATATACCGGTGTGGTCACTGCCGGTACTACAGTATACAGGAGCTGTAAAAGTAGTTCTGACTTAAAGGCACATACACTACAATTCCTCCCCTTTTATATTAGTAGTACCCCTAATATTCAAATAACAATTGACATTTCAACATGTACATTAAACAACAAAAGTCCATTTATAGATTCAGTCTTTGGGGCGGCTTCCTGACCCTTTCGGGATAGCGCCTTTCCGGAGGTTCTTGTTCTTGGTGCAGAGGCGATTCTGACCCCTTTTCATCGGGTAGTTCATCGGGTTCCACTGCTACTGGGTCTGAGGTAGATGCTACCGGTATGTCAGGTTCATCCCCAGGTACTCGAGACATGGGGTTGACGTGTTCCTGCGATGCTAAGATCTGATCGACGTGGCGTCTCACAATGTTCTCCCCGACATCCACTGTGTACATTAATGGCCCCTGCCTTGTGCATATCGTTCCGGGTTGCCATTTCTCTGTTCGATAGTCACGGGCCAAGACTGGTTGCCCTACATTGAAGCTCCTTGTCGGCTTCTCATTGATGTGCTGGAATTGTTTGTCCTCAACATTTCTTCGCACATTTGGTCTGAGCAAGTCCAGACGAGATCTCAACTTTCGGTTAAAGAACATCATGGCCGGGGTCTGGTTGGTAACTGCATGTGTCGTGTTTCGGTAGGCTAATAAGAAATTGTCCATCTTATGCGGTAGTGGAATTTCATTGTCATACATGGCCTTTATCGCCTTCTTAAAGGTTTGTACGAACCTCTCAGCCAATCCATTTGTGGCTGGATGATACGGGGCGGATGTGTAATGCCTTACTCCATTCCTTCTCATAAATTTTTGGAACTCGTCGGACACAAACTGTGGTCCATTATCAGAGCAAATCTGCTCTGGCAAACCGTTTCTGGCAAATATGGTCCGTAGGACTGCAATCGTTTTCTCTGTAGTGGTTGAAGACATTTTTATCACCTCAGGCCACTTTGAATGAGCATCCACTGCTATTAAGGACATTGAGTCCATGAATGGACCAGCGAAATCAATATGCACCCATTGCCATGGCGAGGAGGGCCACTCCCATGGGTGTAGAGGGGCATGTGGTGGTGCATTTTGGACCTTCTGGCATCCTAAGCAGCTCTTAGTTAGGCCTTCGATTTGTTGATCGATTCCCGGCCACCACACATAAGCCCTAGCAAGGCTTTTCATTTTCACTCCCCCCAGATGACCTTCATGTAGCTCATTTAGCACTCTCTCCCTTAACTTGGGTGGAATCACCACTCTGGATCCACACATCACTGTCCCCTGGCATACTGACAGCTGTTCTCTTCTGGATGAGAATGCTGGCAACAGTGAGTCGCCATGAGTTGGCCATCCCCTCACCGTCAATTCATATACCCGAGACAGCATCGGATCATTGCGGGTCTCCTTCTCTATATCCGCGTTCGTTACTGGCAATCGTTCAATTATTGACGAATAAAATATCTCGATAGGGTCCACTGCTGGTGCTTCCTCCACAGTAGGCAGTGGCAGGCGCGATAGCCCATCAACGTTCCCATGCTGTTTCGTGCCTTTATATTCTATTTCATATTGATTCGCCCCTAGAAACAGGGACCATCTTTGTAACCGCTGTGCAGTCATCACTGGAACGCCCTTCTTAGGATTAAAGATGGAGACAAGTGGTTGGTGGTCAGTCAGCAAGGTGAACTTCTGCCCATGCAGATAGTGGTTGAATTTTTTTACTCCCCATACTAGGCTGAGGGCCTCCCTGTCAATCTGGGCGTAGTTGCGCTCGGCTGAGGTTAGTGACCGAGACGCAAAGGCTACTGGCCTCTCCAACCCGTCAGGGAATTTGTGCGACAGCACCGCTCCAATACCATAGGGTGATGCATCACATGCCAAACGAATTGGTAGTGCTGGGTTGAAATGGGCCAACATCTCTTTTGATGTGATCAATTCTTTACACTTCTGGAAAGCTCGTCTACATTCGTCGTCCCACTTCCATGGTACTCCTGTTTGCAGTAGGGTGTTCAGTGGGTGTAATACCGTAGACAAATTTGGTAAGAACTTGTGGTAGTAGTTTACCAGCGCGAGGAACGACCTCAGTTGTGACACATTTTCCGGTGCTGGAGCCTTGACTACTGCCTCAGTCTTGTCAGGGGACTTATGTAACCCCTCTTCATCGATGACGTGGCCACAATACGAGATCTGTTTCTGGAAAAACTCGCACTTGTGGCGATTAGCTCGTAGCCCATACTCCTTTAATCTGGTGAGCACCTTCTCCAAGTTGGCGAGGTGATCACTGTCGTTTTCGCCCGTGACCAAGATGTCGTCCAAATAACACTGGGTCCCTGGAATCCCTTGCAGGACCTGATCCATCGCCTTTTGCCAGATAGCCGGAGCCGAGGCTACTCCAAACACCAGCCAGTTGTATTGATAGAGACCTTTATGAGTGTTGATCGTAAGGTATTGTTTCGAAGCTTCTTCTACCTCCATTTGCAAGTACGCCTGGGCTAGATCAATTTTGGTGAAGCGTTTACCTCCAGATAGCGAGGCGAAAATATCCTCAATTCGTGGAAGCGGATATTGTACCATGTGAAGGACTGGGTTCACTGTCACCTTAAAATCCCCACAGATGCGGACCTTCTTTGGTTCCCCAGGCATATTACTCAACGACCTCTTCATTACAGGAACGATGGGTGTAGCCCACTCGCACCAGTCCACTTTGGACAGTACTCCTGAACGTTCCAACCCTTCCAGCTCTGCTTCAACAGCTGGTCTGATCGCATAAGGCACTGGTCTGGCCTTCAGAAACTTTGGGCTTGCATTTTCCTCTATTTTAATCGTTGCTGTTATTCCTTTTAGTGTTCCTAGTCCCTCCTGGAACACTTCTTTTGCGTCAGTTAGCATTTTTGACAGTCGTCCAGGTGTGACGTCGTCATCCTTTTTGGCCTCAACCTTCAGTGCCTGTATGGAATGCCAATCTAATTGTATCTTCCAGATCCATTCAAGTCCTAGCAGTGGTGGTCCTCCATCTGGCAATACATATATATCCATTTTAGGTATTTCCTGGCCTTTATATGCCACTTTCACCCTTATTTTTCCTTTGGGGTAGACTTTTTGCCCCGTATATGTCTTCAAGACAATCTCTGTAGCTTTCAAGGGTATGTGTGAAAATAGCCGCTTGTAGTCTCTTTGATTTATGACTGTTAGAGCTGACCCTGTGTCCAATTCCATTTTCACTTGTACTCCGTCTATCTTGAGTGTAACCCAGATAGTCTGGTGATCCTCCATTTATGTTACCTTATGTAGTTTCAGACAACCCAGCTCCTTTTCTGTTCGTCTGAACCACTGTCCATCACCTGGTGTACCTTTTTGTACTTCTCCTGTGGAGATTTCTTACTGTTGGTTTTCTTCCCAGACCTGCAGACTCTTGCTATGTGTCCTGCTTTCCCACACTGTCTGCACACTTGGTCCTTGAACCAACAATCTTTCTGGTCATGTGTTGTTCTGCCGCAGCGATAGCACTTCCCTGTTCCATAGGACATTTCATTGGTGCCATATTCTTGCGGTCTCCGTTGTATCTCTGCAGCGCCCCTTGCGGCTGCTTCGTGTGATACTGCCATACTGAAAGCTTTGTCCAGCGTAAGGTCCTTTTCTGATAGAAGCCGTTTCTGGGTTCCTTCACTTTGTAGCCCACACACAAACTTGTCCCTTAACGTATCTGCTAGTCCCGCTCCAAACTGGCAGTGTTTCGATAGCTTGCGCAGTTCCGTTAGGTACTCAGCATTGCTTTCGTCTTTGTGTTGGTTCCTTTTATGGAACTTAAATCGTTCTGCTATCAGCAGCAGTGTGGGGTTTAAGTGGTCCTGTTGGATTTCTACTATGCTTTCAAAATTCTTGTTTACCGGCTTCTCTGGGGTTATTAGATTTTGCAGTAACCCATAAGTTTTTGCACCCATGGAATTTAACAGAACCAGTGCTTTATCAGCATCTGGCACTTCATTCGCCCTGCAGTACACCTCAATACATTCCACATATGTCGCCCAATCTTCGACTTCATTGTCGAACTTAGAGATACTGCCACTCTTCGGCATCCTTGGGTGTGAGTTAACTGTCAAAAATGGCGCCTCCCGCGCTTCCCCTTCTTCTCCGCTGGCACAAAATGGTGTCTCCCGCGCTTTCCTTCCTTCCCGCGCTCGCCCTTCTTCTCCGCTGCGGCTTCTAAGAATGGCGTCTCCCGCGCTCTTTCTTCTTCTCCGCGGCTCAATGGCGTCTCCCGTGCTCCCCTTTCTTCGCCCCGCGGACCCTGTTCAGCCCATGAGCCCTGGCTGTGCTCTGAGCGTTCTTCTTTTTATATTTTTCGACGCCGCTCACTCTAGAACCCGGCTGTTTCTCTACCCTCTCTCTCTCCGATTTGTTTTCTTTCTCTCGACGCCTCTCGGTGTTCAACCCCCGGCTGCGCCCTGCGCTCTTCACCCTCTGTCTTACCCCGTTGACGCTGCTCGGCTTTCTCTCCGCCGTCGGTCGGCTCCAGCCACCGCTGCTCGGGAAGGGTCTGCGCTGGACCTGTCGTCGGTCTCTTGCTGCTCGTCATGGCTGGGGAACCAAGCCCGGCTCTCCACAGCCTCCCCTGCGAAGTTCAATCTCTGCCTGACTGCTGGGCGGTTGCTCGTGGTCGACGCCCGTGTTCCTGGCCTCGACTGTTTTTTTTAATGTTGCAGGTAGATTCGAATCGACACTCGTCGCCACTGTTGGATCCGTGGTTCAGTGGATATGCTGTTATGAAATAATCACACGGATGCTGTACATTAACAATAAACAGGTCTTTACTGGAGGAGGGTACTCTCAAGACTGGGGGTACAGAGGCATGCGCAAAGCTTATATACCGGTGTGGTCACTGCCGGTACTACAGTATACAGGAGCTGTAAAAGTAGTTCTGACTTAAAGGCACACACACTACACCACCCATTCTCCACTTTCTGTAAATTTCAGCTCATGAAAAGTTCTGCTGATCGTATGCAATCATGCACCAAGTCACACTCATCCATCACTCCTGTACTTGCTGACCTATATTGGCTCCTGGTCCCTCAGCACCCCCATTTAATAAATGTCATTCTCATGTTTAAATCCCTTTATAGCCTCGACCCTCTCTATCTCTGTAAACTCCTCCAGCCCTACAACCACACCCCTTCCCCCAGATCTCTGCATTCCTTCGATTCTGGCCTCTTGTGCATCCCCCTATTTGTCCCTTACTGCAATTATAAAGGGCCCTGGTGAGCCACACCTGGAGTATTGTGTACAGCTTTGGTCTCCTTACCTAATGAAGGATATACTTGCCTTGGAGAGAGTGCAACGAAGGTTCACCAGACTGATTCCTGGGATGGGTGGATTGTCCTATGGGGAGAGACTGATTAGACAATATTGCCTGTTTTTAAGCTCCTTGTAGGCCAAGAGGAGCAGGAGTGTCCTCCCAGACCTCACAAGAAATCTTTCCGCCTTCCCAACCCCAATCGCAGCCCCGATGTCTCAGACTTCCCTCACCCCACCTCTGATCATGGCCCCAGATCCCTCAGGCCGCTCCCCCCCCACTCCTGATCACGGCCCCCATTTCTCAGATTTCTTCCCCCCCACCACCCGCCAATCACAGCCCCAATCTCTCAGGCTCCCCATTCCCAATCGCGTCCCCAGTGTCTCACAATTCCCTCTCCACCCTCTCCCCCGCTCTACTCCTGATCGCGGGCCCCATTTCTCAGACTCCTTACACCCCCACCACCCACCCTCCCAGCCCCCTGCCCACCCCCCGCCCTGCCAATCACTGCCCCAATCTCTCAGGCTCCCCCAGCCTCTTCCCAATTGCAGCCCAGAGCCTTCCCTCCTCCCCCCCGCCCCCCATACTGACTGCCAGTGACCGTTCCCACGGGTCCCCGGCTGCGGCCTCCTGCCACTATTAACTGTGGCCAGGCAGTCAATCTGCCCACATACTTATTTTGTCCGACTCGCTCTGTAATTTTAGAGCTGCTTCCTCCAATTTCACTGCCCCTCCCAGTTTGATATAATCAGCAAATTTTTGGCCAGATTGCATTGCATTTCTGAGTCTATGTCACTGAGCCCTGGGGTACCCTGCTCAGTACTTCCATCTGCCCGCTTCCTGACCTAACTCCTATAATTTGTTGCTTTCTACCGGTTCCTTATTTATTTCCAGGGTTTACTTGAATCCCTAAAGTTTTGAGTTTGACTCAGTCGACCCCGATATTTACGGGGAGGTGGAAGGGAGTGTGTCTGCGGCCGGAAAACCTGGAAATAATGGGAAGACAGGAACTCAATATCATTTTTTTACTCCGTTTCCTGCCTGGCAGCTGGCCAGATTGAAGACAGTTCCTGGCAATCGAAAAGAGCGAGGTTTCGATGGAGGGCTGGGGCCTGGAAGTGCGGTAGCGAGCAGGGAGAGAGAGATCGCGGGGGGGGGGGTGGAGAGAAATCACGGGGGGGGGTGGAGATAGATCGCGGGGGGGTGGAGAGAGATCGCGGGGCGTGGAGAGAGATCGCGGGGGGTGGAGAGATCACGGGGGGGTGAGAGAGATCGCGGGGAGTGAGAGAGATCATGGTGGGGTGAGAGAGATCGCGGGGGGGTGGAGAGAGATCATGGGGGGGTGGAGAGAGATCGTGGGGCGTGGAGAGAGATCGCGGGTGTGGAGAGAGATTGCGGGGGGGTGGAGAGAGATCGCGGGGGGGTGGAGAGAGATCGCGGGGGGGTGGAGAGAGATCGCGGGGGGGAGAGAGATCGCGGGGGGTGGAGAGAGATCGCGGGGGGTGGAGAGAGATCGCGGGGGGGTGGAGAGATCGCGGGGGGGTGGAGAGAGATCGCGGGGGGGTGGAGAGAGATCGCGGGGGGTGGAGAGAGATCACGGGGGGGTGGAGGGAGATCGCGGGGGGGTGGAGAGAGATCGCAGGGGGGTGGAGAGAGATCGCGGGGGGGTGGAGAGAGATCCCGGGGGGGTGGAGAGAGATCGCGGGGGGGTGGAGAGAGATCCCGGGGGGGTGGAGAGAGATCGCGGGGGGGTGGAGAGAGATCGCGGGGGGTTGGAGAGAGATCGCGGGGGGTGGAGAGAGATCGCAGGGGGGTGGAGAGAGATCGCGGGGGGGGTGAGAGAGATCGCGGAGGGGTGGAGAGAAATCGCGGGGGGTGGAGAGAGATCGCGGGGGGTGGAGAGAGATCGCGGGGGGTGGAGAGAGATCGTGGAGGGTGGAGAGAGATCGCGGGGGGGTGGAGAGAGATCGCGGGGGGGGTGGAGAGAGATTGCGGGGGGATGGAGAGAGATCGCGGGGGGGTGGAGAGAGATCGCGGGGAAGTGGAGAGAGATCGCGGGAAGGTGAGAGAGATCACGGGGGGTGGAGAGAGATCACGGGGGGTGGAGAGAGATCGCGGGGGGGAGAGAGATCGCGGGGGGTGGAGAGAGATCGCGGGGGGTGGAGATAGATCACGGGGGGTGGAGAGAGATCGCGGTGGGCGAGAGAGATCGCGGGGGGGTGGAGAGAGATCGCGGGGGGGTGGAGAGAGATCGCGGGGGGAGAGAGATCGTGGGGTGGAGAGGGATCGCGGGGGGGCAGAGAGAGATAGCGGGGGGGAGGAGAGAGATCGCGGGGGGTGGAGAGAGGTCGTGGGGGGGTGGAGAGAGATCGCAGGGGGGTGGAGTGAGATCGCGGGGGGGTGGAGAGAGATCGCTGGGGGTGGAGAGAGATCGCGGGGGGGTGGAGAGAGATCGCGGGGGGGTGGAGAGAGATCGCAGGGGGTGGAGAGAGATCGCGGAGGGGTGGAGAGAGATCGCGGGGGGGTGGAGAGAGATCGCGGGGGGGTGGAGAGAGATCGCGGGGGGGTGGAGAGAGATCGCGGGGGGGTGGAGAGAGATCCCGGGGGGGTGGAGAGAGATCGCGGGGGGGTGGAGAGAGATCGCGGGGGGGTGGAGAGAGATCCCGGGGGGGTGGAGAGAGATCGCGGGGGGGTGGAGAGAGATCGCGGGGTTTGGAGAGAGATCGCGGGGGGTGGAGAGAGATCGCAGGGGGGTGGAGAGAGATCACGGGGGGGTTGAGAGAGATCGCGGGGGGGTGGAGAGAAATCGCGGGGGGTGGAGAGAGATCGCGGGGGGTGGAGAGAGATCGCGGGGGGTGGAGAGAGATCGCGGGGGCTGGAGAGAGATCGCGGGGGGGTGGAGAGAGATTGCGGGGGGATGGAGAGAGATCGCGGGGGGGTGGAGAGAGATCGCGGGGAAGTGGAGAGAGATCGCGGGAAGGTGAGAGAGATCGCGGGGGGTGGAGAGAGATCGCGGGGGGGAGAGAGATCGCGGGGGGTGGAGAGAGATCGCGGGGGGTGGAGAGAGATCACGGGGGGTTTAGAGAGATCGCGGTGGGCGAGAGAGATCGCGGGGGGGTGGAGAGAGATCGCGGGGGGGTGGAGAGAGATCGCGGGGGGAGAGAGATCGTGGGGGTGGAGAGAGATCGCGGGGGGGCAGAGAGCGATAGCGGGGGGGAGGAGAGAGATTGCGGGGGGGTGGAGAGAGATCGCGGGGGGGTGGAGAGAGATCGCGGGGGGGTGGAGAGAGATCGCGGGGGGTGGAGTGAGATCGCGGGGGGGTGGAGAAAGATCGCGGGGGGGTGGAGTGAGATCGCGGGGGGTGGAGAGAGATCGCGGGGGGTGGAGAGAGATCGCGGGGGGGTGGAGAGATCGCGGGGGGGTGGAGAGAGATCGCGGGGGGGTGGAGAGAGATCGCGGGGGGTGGAGAGAGATCACGGGGGGGTGGAGGGAGATCGCGGGGGGGTGGAGAGAGATCGCAGGGGGGTGGAGAGAGATCGCGGGGGGGTGGAGAGAGATCCCGGGGGGGTGGAGAGAGATCGCGGGGGGGTGGAGAGAGATCCCGGGGGGGTGGAGAGAGATCGCGGGGGGGTGGAGAGAGATCGCGGGGGGTTGGAGAGAGATCGCGGGGGGTGGAGAGAGATCGCAGGGGGGTGGAGAGAGATCGCGGGGGGGGTGAGAGAGATCGCGGAGGGGTGGAGAGAAATCGCGGGGGGTGGAGAGAGATCGCGGGGGGTGGAGAGAGATCGCGGGGGGTGGAGAGAGATCGTGGGGGGTGGAGAGAGATCGCGGGGGGGTGGAGAGAGATCGCGGGGGGGGTGGAGAGAGATTGCGGGGGGATGGAGAGAGATCGCGGGGGGGTGGAGAGAGATCGCGGGGAAGTGGAGAGAGATCGCGGGAAGGTGAGAGAGATCACGGGGGGTGGAGAGAGATCACGGGGGGTGGAGAGAGATCGCGGGGGGGAGAGAGATCGCGGGGGGTGGAGAGAGATCGCGGGGGGTGGAGATAGATCACGGGGGGTGGAGAGAGATCGCGGTGGGCGAGAGAGATCGCGGGGGGGTGGAGAGAGATCGCGGGGGGGTGGAGAGAGATCGCGGGGGGAGAGAGATCGTGGGGTGGAGAGGGATCGCGGGGGGGCAGAGAGAGATAGCGGGGGGGAGGAGAGAGATCGCGGGGGGTGGAGAGAGGTCGTGGGGGGGTGGAGAGAGATCGCAGGGGGGTGGAGTGAGATCGCGGGGGGGTGGAGAGAGATCGCTGGGGGTGGAGAGAGATCGCGGGGGGGTGGAGAGAGATCGCGGGGGGGTGGAGAGAGATCGCAGGGGGTGGAGAGAGATCGCGGGGGGGTGGAGAGAGATTGCGGGGGGATGGAGAGAGATCGCGGGGGGGTGGAGAGAGATCGCGGGGAAGTGGAGAGAGATCGCGGGAAGGTGAGAGAGATCGCGGGGGGTGGAGAGAGATCGCGGGGGGGAGAGAGATCGCGGGGGGTGGAGAGAGATCGCGGGGGGTGGAGAGAGATCACGGGGGGTTTAGAGAGATCGCGGTGGGCGAGAGAGATCGCGGGGGGGTGGAGAGAGATCGCGGGGGGGTGGAGAGAGATCGCGGGGGGAGAGAGATCGTGGGGGTGGAGAGAGATCGCGGGGGGGCAGAGAGCGATAGCGGGGGGGAGGAGAGAGATTGCGGGGGGGTGGAGAGAGATCGCGGGGGGGTGGAGAGAGATCGCGGGGGGGTGGAGAGAGATCGCGGGGGGTGGAGTGAGATCGCGGGGGGGTGGAGAAAGATCGCGGGGGGGTGGAGTGAGATCGCGGGGGGGTGGAGAGAGATCGCGGGGGGTGGAGAGAGATCACGGGGGGGTGGAGAGAGATCGCGGGGGCGTGGAGAGAGATCGCGGCTGGTGAGAGAGATCGCGGGGGGAGAGAGAGATCGCGGGGGGGTGGAGAGAGATCGCGGGGGGGTGGAGAAAGATCGCGGGGGTGGAGAGAGATCGCGGGGGTTGGAGAGAGATCGTGGGGGGTTGAGAGAGATCGCGGGGGGGTGGAGAGAGATCGCGGGGGGGTGGAGAGAGATCGCAGGGGGTGGAGAGAGATCGCGGGGGGGTGGAGAGAGATCGCGGGGGGGTGGAGAGAGATCAAGGGGGGGTGGAGAGAGATCGCGGGGGGGTGGAGAGAGATTGCGGGCGGTGGAGAGAGATCGCGGAGGGGGTGGAGAGAGATCGCGGGGGGTGGAGAGAGATCGCGGGGGGGTGGAGAGAGATCGCGGGGGGGTGGAGAGAGATCGCGGAGGGGTGGAGAGAGATCGCGGGGGAGTGAGAGAGATCGCGGGGGGGTGGAGAGAGATCGCGGGGGGGTGGAGAGAGATCGCGGGCGGTGGAGAGAGATCGCGGGGGGGTGGAGAGAGATCGTGGGGGGGTGGATAGAGATCGCGGGGAGTGGAGAGAGATCGTGGGGGGTTGGAGAGAGATCGCGGGGGGGTGGAGAGAGATCGCGGGGGGGTGGATAGAGATCACGGGGAGTGGAGAGAGATCGCGGGGGGGTGGAGAGAGATCGCGGGGGGGTGGAGAGAGATCGCAGGGGGTGGAGAGAGATCGCGGGGGGGTGGAGAGAGATCGCGGGGGGTTGAGAGAGATCGCGGGGGGGTGGAGAGAGATCGCGGGGGCGTGGAGAGAGATCGCGGGGGGTGGAGAGAGATCGCGGGGTTGGAGAGAGATCGCGGGGGGGTGGAGAGAGATCGCGGGGTGGAGAGAGATCGCGGGGGTGAGAGATCGCGGGGGTGAGATCTCGCGGGGTGGTCTAGAGCTCAGGGTGAGGGTTGGCTTATCATGGGGGCTTCTGGAGATCACGGGAGGGGAGAGATCACAGCAGGTTTGCTTGAAAGTCCGGGAGGAAGCATTCCTACTTCACCTGGTCCGCAAGCAGTACTGGAAAAGCACAAACCTGCTGGACCTGGCAGCTCCCGCCTCCCTTCAACTGCCAAGTTTCCCGAGCCCTGGGAAATCTGGCCCACAGCCTTTAAATTTAAACGGCTGCCTAAATCTCATGAAAGGAGCCTCATTAACATATTAAAATCACTGACCCGCCTCTCCAGAGCAGGTTACTCAGATGCCCCCAAACCTGCCGTAGTTAAACCAGAAGTAGGTGCGTTCGTGGCGGGGTGGGGTTTGGTTTCCCATTTTTTACAATTTAAACCCCCTCGACCCTCTCCCGCCCGTCGTGGTGGGGGGTTAAAATTCCCCCCATAATCTTTCATAAGAGAATTTGTATAAGGTTTTAGGAATTATCGGTACAATATAATAGGGCTCACAGTCCACTTAGGATGTTACTTCCTCAAAGAAGTTAAGGAGGTTGGTCAGGCATGATCATTCCCTTCTGGATCCATGTTGACTATTATTTACTCGTTAATTAGTAAGCCACTTGTTTACTCCTGATGATTGATTCCATTAGTTTCCATGGAATGGAGGTGAGACTGATAGTTGTTTTGAGTCTGTTTTATCCCCTTTCTGAATATGAGCACTGTACTGCCTGTTTCCAATATACGGGTACCCGCTCACCCCTCCCCCATGCCCAGTGGCTCCCTCATAATGGTTGTCACTGCTTCACAAATCTCCTCTCTAGTCTCTTTCTGCACTCTGAGATAAATGCCAACTAACCCCAGTGATTAGTTTGTTTTGAACCATTTCAACCTGTCCTGGACTTCCATCTGATTTATATCAAAGTCCTAAATTTTACTTTGGTTAACTCTGATGAGGACATGTTGCTCATGCATGGAAGAATTAAACATTCAGAATATTTTGATTATCTTGTGCTCATCCTCAGTTTTGGTTTATTTTATATCTTTTATGGTTTTCACCTCTTCTCTGACTGCTGTTATAGCATTGAAATAACTTTTTATTTTTATGTTTAGCCTCTACTGTTGTGCTTTCAACCTGTGAATTAACAAGGCCCATTGCAAATAGGAAGCTGGCGACCTGAGTTATAAGTGCCAATTGAGCTGTACTCTTGTCACCCTTCAGCTTTGCTCAACAGGCAAAAGTTTATTGCTGGATCAAAGTGTTTGCCAGCACAGCCTCACATTACACCTCTGCTGCCACACACTTGAGCTATATTGGGTGGGAAGCTAAAATGTTTCTCATTTTTAGCTGTTTAACAGACAGTGAATGATTCAAATTCAAAAACTATTCAAATCAACTTTTATTGTCATTGTTAGTGCACAAGTGCAGTACAACGAAATGTAGGCTTGCGGTTCCCGAGAGTGTACATTTGGATTAAGACGGTTTGTAAGTTTTGAACAAAGACCAAGATTAAACTTATTTATTGTTCCTGGGCCATAGACCAAATATTTAGATTTCAATCCCTGCAGTTTACATTTTAAAATATTTTTGGTTATTTTGCTAAAACAGAATGATGCTTTTATGTTGATGTCAATAGATCGCTCCCGACATTGACAGAATCAGCCAGTCAGCTGACCATCAATAATACTGTACGACACAACGGCTCAGACACAGATCTATCTCAACTGAAGTGCCTGGAAATCAGACATCATTCATCTGCTGAGCTAACCGCCATAGACAGTGAAAATGGTAAAAAAAAAATTATTCCAACATAAAGGATACAGCAAGGTTAAAAGGAAATAGCCAGATGCATCTCTGCCGAAGCAATAGTATGTGTGTGTGTTCATGTGTGTTTGTGTCTGGATTTATACGTTGATGGGTGTGGGATTGACAGAGACTTTAACATGACTTTCAGAAAATGATTGTGTTGTCGTAGTACTGGAGCCTTGGCACTCTGCCATCAGCTTAGAAACTACTTGCAAGGTTCGAGGTATCTAATTTCCAGTAAACCTAACCAATGCACTAGGTTCATTAACTGCTTGATGGCCGAATATGGTACTATCAATCATTCTACTTTCTGTTTTAAATGCTGCATGTTCTTGATAATCATACTTTAAATTCATTGTTTGTGATAGCATGCAACACAACTCTTTTCTAGAACAGTATGATACCACGTACTGTTGATGTTCTGTTCTAGATCAATGCGTTATTGCAGTTATGATGCATTGCTTTGGATCAACATGTCATAATCTTGACTAATGTTCAGCAAAATGCACTGTTTAAGAATAACAAGCTACCTGCAACAAAACATACTTCCTAGATCAGTATGATACTGTGCATTATAATGTAGGAATGTCTAGTTCCTATCCAAAAGACTGAGGTCCACTCAGGCGATCAAATAAATGAGGTTTAATGAAAAGTAACAGAGTTTAACGGATAACTACAGGAGAACATCGAATATAGGTCTAGTCAGTTCGGAGGCTCCACGAGGACTGCTTGGGCGGTCCCGTGGCTGATGTCATGACGTCATCACGTTTTTCCCGCCGGTGGGGGATCACGTGATGAACGGCGTGACGTCATCGCGTTTGCCCGCGCTATTAAAGTGATCGTACTCTGTACATATAAACAGTGAAAACAAAGATACAGACTCAGGCTGCAGCCAACATATTATTAAAGGGAATTATATACAACTGATTGCAGTCCCTTAGTGGCTCCGCCACAATAACACTATTCTTGATCCATGTAACACAGAGCATTGTCTACACAAATGTGATGCAGACCTTCGTCATTTACTGTTCTGGAATAATATAATACCCTGAAGCATAACATCCTTTCCTATTTTGCAGGTAGCACATTGAATATAAATCAGTATGGCTCTGCACTATCATGGATTCTTTTAGATCAATGTGATGTTCACCGGTACCACAAATTGTTCTAGTTCAGTCTGATGTCCTGCAACATAATTTGTTTTATCTGTCCTTGAGATGTGGGCAAGGCCACATTTATTGTCCATCCCAGTTGCCCTGAGAAGTTGGTGGTGGCCCATTTTCTTGAACCATTGTAGTCTTTGAAATGATGCTGCACATTATGTTATTGCGTTTCATAGCGATAGAAGGTGATTTTCAATTGCCATCCTTTTCTTGCCTGAAAAATGGGTCACCACCAGTTGAAAATTGGGCGGGGGCACCTCGGCCGCCCTGATGACCCGCCAGATGCAATTTTCAGGAGGACCTGTAAATGGGCAAGCAGCCCGCCTATCTGTATCAGACGGAAGGCTGCTTACCTATCCAAATCAAGGACTCGATTTGCAAATTTCAGGGGGTCCTGTAAATGCAAGCAGTATGCCCATCTGTTTCGGACGGGAGGCTGCATACATATACAAATCAGGGGCCCTGTTGCAATTTTCAGGTACAAATGGGTGCAGGCTCTGCCCATTTTTACTAGGCGGTGAAATGCCTAATTGTCGATCCTTAAAGGGACCACAGGGTGGCTGCTCAAGAAAAGGCCCAGAAATGTTTTGAGAACATTTATGTGGGGCCATGAGGAGCAGGAGTGCTTGATCCCCTCTGGGATCAGCTCTCCCTCCCTTCCAGGCCCAACCTGCCGGCCGACTCAGCATGATAGCCAGCCGATTGACCGCCCTCCCACAACCAGTGGGGTGCCCACTTGGCGCCCTCAGATCATGAACCCTAAAATGGTTCCGGCCTCCTGACGCCGGTTTTGGCCAGGCGGCATAGCCCTCCATCAACGTCACGCCCATTTTGGTTGCGTTAAAAATCCCCCCCATTGTTTTTACAATTGAGTGGCTTGCTAGGCCACTTCAGAGGAAGTCAACCATGTAATATAGACTGGAGTCACATGTAGGCAAGAGCAGATAGGGATGCCAAGTTCTCTTCCCTGAAGAACATCAGTGAACCAGTAGAGTTTTATGATAATCCAGCAGCTTTCTTGGTCATTGTTTCAAGTGATCAGTAATTTTACAAATTGCCAGATTTATTGGGCCATAATTTGCTGTGGTAGGGCATCAAATGGCTTTTGCCGTTGGTTAGACTTGCCCTTGCACGTTTAGGTTTTTTTATTTTTTGCGTGGCAATTTGCTGGAAGTGCGAGCTGATAACATCGCAGCGAGGAAAACAGGGCATCTGGGGCCTGAGTGAACAGGGCAACCAACAGGATATCTCCTTAACCAATCACATTGCAGGATTGTGAAATTAACATCGCAAGGACTGAGGAGGAATTGTAAATTAGAGTGGGTGAACTCAATGTCAAATCAGATACAAAAAGAGAAATAAATGGAGGGAAAGAAAGATTGGATTAAGAGAAAGAGAGAAAATAGACAAAGGAAAAATAAAACAAAATTATTTTAAATTTTACAGTTTTAAAATCTCCAATAACAATTAAAACCGGAAGGAATGAGACTCCACACTTGTAATAGTTAATTTTCAGTGCAAGAGAAGTTGACTGGCAGTAATTAACACTTATCATGTTGTCAAAAGCGTATTTAGACAGAAATAGACAAGACTTAACTTTCTGTGGCGAGTTTAGTTCATATCTACCGCACATGTACAGTGACTTCAAGGCATTCAATGCATTTCACTGGTGAGCCAGACAGTGAGATGCCGTTTTCGCAAAGCTAACGGCAGAGCGGCGCAACTCAGACACCAGCTTTTGGATTTTTGAGGTTAATGGCGCATTTGCCCCTCACCTGAAGTTGTTGTGCCATTTGCGCATAAATAATAGCAAGCGCCATTAGACTCACCATTATTTTGACAGCAATTATGACCCAATGAGTTGAGTTTTACAGCTCTCCATGCTGGGATTTCCATTCACTGGGTTGCTTGTCAAGTGCCATAGGATGGGTACAGAGCAGTTATGTACAGAGTACACCAGAAGGTGAGTTTTGTTTATACAAAGAGCAGCTCCACTAAATATCCATACTCTGTGTCTTTTTTTAATTCTGAGTATGAAAACACAAACACCCGCTAAATATTTGACCCTTCCACCATTGTGTTAGGATGGCTCCAGGGAGACAAGGTGATACACACATGGCTCATAACAACCCTCTGCAACCTCACCATGCTTGAGCAACACCGGTATAATCAATGCTATAGGACCATTATTGGATGATTATTGAGTACACCATACAGCTGCCAAAGCAGAGGTTCAGGAGTCTGGACAGGTCAAGGGCCTCCCTATAAAATGCCCCACAAAGAGTTTCCCGCATCATAGTGGTGTGCTGCATCCTGCAAAAGCTTGCCATACAAGTAGGCCTGCATTTGGAGGAGGCAGAACAACAGCACATAAAAAAATAGGAGCAGGAGTAGGCCATTCGGCCCTTCG
This sequence comes from Somniosus microcephalus, assembly GCF_052327205.1. Lineage (NCBI taxonomy): Eukaryota > Metazoa > Chordata > Chondrichthyes > Squaliformes > Somniosidae > Somniosus > Somniosus microcephalus. The sequence continues at coordinate 219,967,946 of NC_140994.1, read as the reverse complement.
AGCCTGCTTCGCCATTCAATATGATCATGGCTGATCCTCTATCTCAATACCATATTCCTGCTCACTCCACATACCCCTTGATGCCTTTTGCGTCTAGAAATCTATCTATCTCCTTCTTAAATATATTCAGTGACTTGGCCTCCACAGCCTTCTGTGGTAGAGAATTCCACAGGTTCACTGCCCTCTGAGTGAAGAAATTTCTCCTCATCTCAGTCCTAAATGTCCTACCCCGTATTCTGAGACTGTGACCCCTCGTTCTAGACCCCCCAGCCAGGGAAAACATCCTCCCTGCATCCAATCTGTCTAGCCCTGTCAGAATTTTATACGTTTCAATAAGATCCCCTCTCATTCTTCTAAACTCTAGTGAATACAGACCTAGTCGACCCAATCTCTCCTCATAAGACAGTCCTGCCATCCCAGGAATCAATCTGGTGAACCTTCGCGGCACTCCCTCTATGGCAAGTATATCCTTTCTTAGGTAAGGAGACCAAAACTGCACACAGTACTCCAGGTGTGGTCTCACCAAGGCCCTGTATAATGGTAGTAAGGCATCATTGCTCCTGTACTCAAATCCTCTTGCAATGAAGGCCAACATACCATTTGCCTTCCTAACTGCTTGCTGCACCTGCATGTTTTGCTTTTAGTGACTGGTGTACAAGGACACCCAGGTCCCTCTGTACATCAACATTTCCCAATCTATCACCATTTAAATAATACTCTGCCTTTCTGTTTTTCCTACCAAAGTGGATAACTTCACATTTATCCACGTTATACTGCATCTGCCATGTATTTGCCCACTCACTCAACTTGTCTAAATCAATTCCTCATCAGATGAGGAAGAGCAGGGGAAGGAGAAGAAGCAGTAGAAGAAGGAGGGCCACCTTAACACCACTTCTCTTCATTATTTAAATACCACCCAAAGCATCTGTCCATCTATAAGCCTGTCAGAGGCTGATTTAGGAAATGGAGCCTCATTCTTCTACATGTATTCAAAAACCAAGCAGCCATTTTTCAAATAGGGTATCTCCAATGGGGAGAGCAATAACATCAGAAGGTTTATATTCCTCTAATACATTTAAAAAGGTATTCCATTAAAAAAAATAATTGCACAGGCTGGCAACCCATGCTGATCCGGACCAGTGCATCGTGCTTTGTAAGCCGACATGTTGAACCGGTTTAGCATGTTTACAAGATGACTTTCAGAGCCAATGACAGATTGGGAAACCCAGCTTTCTTGCCCGCAGACACGTGCCCCCACTCCCTCCCCGCTTCTCCATAAACATCGGGGCCACTGAATCTTGTGAAGGAGTACACAGGTAGTTTTTAACTTGTCACGTGCCATAGGACGGGTCAACTTATCTCTGAAATTATTTTAGAATTATCTGAGATTTGCAAACCACATAGAAATGAGACTGGACCATTTACCACAAAATAGAGATTCCTGTTTGCATGAAGTTATCTGCTGATAATGGAATGTATTCACCTAATTTAATTTAATTAGATCGTCAAATAGGACACGGCAATCAATTGGCGGATTATTTCATTTCAGACAGCTGAACCTATCTTATTCTTTGAAGTTTTTAACAGCCTTGAGGAACAACCTCTGAGTCATCAGTCTGTTACTCAAAGGTGTCCAGAATTGTAAAAGCTAAAGACCTGTGAAAGAGATTCGTACAACATCATGAAATTCACAGGATCATCTAATAATGTAATTTGTGGCCTCAGGAAGTTCAATTGTACATTGTCTTCAACTGATAGTTGAATTAAAGGGTCTGAATCTTGACTGGAATTGGCAAATATTTAATGATTAGAAAAAAGATTTAGATCATAATGTAAGTGGTTCACATAAACTTGGTAATTTAGTGATGAATTCAACTGGATATGCTTTAGTTATGGCAAATTAGACTTCACTCACAACTTCATGGAAATAGCCTGATGCGTAAAGTTTGGGAGTTTACGCCACAAATTGAGCCCAGTTCTTTTTTTGTAAATTTAAATTGTTTGCTTCCTCTGCCATTTTTTTCCTGGAGGCATTGACTCCTTGCTGGGGTACATTTCTAAAGAGCATCCAGTACTTCGCCCATGTGGCCATTGTTCAGTTGTAAACTAGTGAGTGGCTGTCGGCAGGCAATTCAGCAGTATTGAGCCTGACTAGTTGAGTCCAATCTTGTTTTCATCCATTATCCACAAATGGCACTTCCAGCAGAGGTTGCTGGATGGCAACCAGAATCATGGGTCTTGCTATACTCGCTCCATTCCAACCCAAGATGCCAAGACCAGTTTTAATATTCCAAACACCAACCTGACTGAGATCATCTAATCCATTACAGATGAGGGAACTGATTTTTTTAATTAAATCCCCAGTTGAAAGCTGGAAGTTTTAATGTTACTGAAAACAGCTCATTACAAGATTCCAGGCTTTCTATTTATTCCAAGCCTGTTCTGGCTGCTAGTGTTTTTGTGTTGACCAAGGAGGTTGTCCTCCTGCTTGCTCAGAGGAAGATGGTTATGGTGGTTGGAGGTCAATCATCACAGTCCCAGGACATCGCTGCAGGAGTTCCTCAGGGCAGTGTCCTCGGCCCAACCATCTTCAGCTGCTTCATCAATGACCTTCCCTCCATCATAAGGTCAGAAGTAGGGATGTTCGCTGATGACTGCACAGTGTTTAGTGTCATTCAAAACTCTTCCGATAATGAAGCAGTCCATGCCCACATGCAGCAAGACCTGGATGACATTCAGGCTTGGGCTGATAAGTGGCAGGTAACATTCGCACCACACAAGTGCCAGGCAATGACTATCTCCAACAAGCGAGTGTCAAACCACTGCCCCTTGACATTCAACGGCATTACCATGGCCAAACCCCACACCATCAACATCCTGGGGGTCACCATTGACCAGAAACTTAACTGGACCAGCCACATAAATACTGTGACAACAAGAGCAGGTCAGAGGCTGGGTATTCTGCAGCGATTGTCTCATCTCCTGATTCCCCAAAGCCTTTCCACCATCTACAAGGCACAAGTCAGGAGTGTGATGGAATACTCACCACTTGCCTGGATGAGTGCTGCTCCAACAACACTCAAGAAGCTCGACACCATCTAGGACAAAGCAGCCCGCTTGATTGGCACCCCATCCACCACCTTAAACATTCATTCCCTCCACCACCAGCGTACCATGGCTGCAGTGTGTACCATCTACAAGATGCACTGCAGCAACTCACCAAGGCTTCTTCGGCAACACCTCCCAAACCCACAACCTCTACCACCTAGAAGGACAAGATCAGCAGGCTCCTGGGAACACCACCGCCTCCAAGTATCCCTCCAAGTCACACACCATCCTGACATGGAAGTATATCGCTGATCCTTCATCGTCATGGTGTAAAAATCCTGGAACTCCCTCCCTAACAGCATTGTGGGAGTACCTTCACCACACGGACTGCAGCGGTTCAAGCAGACGGCTCACCACCACCTTCTCAAGGGCAATTAGGGCTGGGCAATAAATGCTCGCCTTGCCAGCAACGCCCACATCCCATGAACGAATTAAAAAAATTCCTGTGGTGCGTGAATGATGCATTGTGTGGTTTAGTATTGAATTATAAATACCAAAAAGGTTGCAGCTTAGACTGCTGATCAGGTGGGTTGCAGCAGTAAAGCTACATTGTCCCTGAAGTTGGAAAGAAAACAAAAACCACCTAGTTACGGAGAGGAATGTCAGCCTGTCAGTGCCCTTTAAACAGCAAACTCTGCTCGAAGTCAGGCAAGAATGAAGTCGGGCTCCGTTGTGATGGCCCTTGGTGAATAGGCTGTAAATACTATCAAGGCTCACAGAAGAATATTAGCAACTTGGGAAAGTATCAGATTGTAGCAGTGCCTGTGTAATTGTATCCCAGTGAGGAATCAACAACGCCAGAAGAGGAGGGAAGGAGAGAAAATTGTTTAAAAAATAAATTAACTTCAAGTTTCTGGGGTAGATTTTACCTATTGAGCAGCTGACCGTTGGAGCATATCGGCAGACCACCCGAACCTGTCGGCGGGGCACCCAATCCATTTTGAGGGCCGGGCCTCATTATCATACCCCCCAATTTGGAATCATCTGCAAATTTCAACACCATACCTCCAAATCATTTATGTATATGGTGAACAACTGTGGTCCCACCACAGATGCCTACGGGACATCACTTCCAACTCTCTGCCAGTCTCAGGAACTTCCCTTAACTTCTACCCTCTGTTTTCTGTTTTGTAGCCATCTTTCAATCCAATCGGCCAGCTGGCCCCTGACTCTACCCGCCCTGACCTTTGTCATGAGTCTCTTATGTGGCACCTGATTGAAGACCTTCTGAAAGTCCATGTATACCACATCCATTGCATTGCTCTTGTGTAATCTTTATGTTATTTCTTCAAAGAATTCAGTAAGGTTGGTTAAACATGTATTTCCTTTTCGAAATCAATGCTGACTACTTTTTGGAACATGCATAAGACGTAAGAACATAAGACATAGGAGCAGGAGTCGGTCATTTGGCCCCTCGAGCCTGCTCCACCATTCATTAAGATCATGGCTGATCTGATCTTGGCCTCAACCCCACTTCCCTGCCCATTCCCCATAACCCTTGACTCCCTTACCTTTCAAAAATCTGTATATCTCCACCTTAAATATATTCAATGATCCAGCCTCCACAGCTCTCTGGGGAAGAGAATTCCAAAGATTCATGACCCTCTGAGAGAAGAAATTCCTCCTCATCTCCGTTTTAAATGGATGCTCCCTTATCCTGAAATTATGCCCCCTAGTTCTAGATTCACCCATGAGGGGAAACATCCTCTCTGCATCTACCCTGTCAAGCCCCTTCAGAATCTTATATGTTTCAATAAGATCCCCTCTCATTCTTCTAAACTCCAATGAGTATAGGCCCAACCTGCTCAACCTTTCTTCATAAGACAACCCTTTCATCTCCGGAATCAACCTAGTGAACCTTCTCTGAACTACCTCCAATGCAAGTATATTATTCCTTAAATAAGGAGACCAAAACTGTACACAGTACTCCAGGTATGGTCTCACCAACGCCATGTACAGTTGTAACAGGACTTCCCTACTTTTATACTCCATTTCCTTTGCAATAAAGGCCAACACTCCATTTGCCTTCCTAATTACTTGCTGTACCTGCATGCTAACTTTTTGTGATTCATATACAAGGACCCCCAGATCCCTCTGTAACTCAGCATTTTGTAATCTCTCCCCATTTAAGTAATAATTAGCTTTTTTATTTTTCCTACCAAAGTGGATAACCTCACATTTTCCCACATTATACTCCATCTGTCAGATTCTTTCCCCCGCATTTAACCTATCTGTATCCCTTTGGAGATTCTTTGCATCCTCCACACAATTTGCTTTCCCACCTATCTTTGTATCATCAGCAAATTTGGCTACATTACACTTGGTCCCTTCATCCAAGTCATTAATATAGATTGTAAATAGTTGAGGCCCCAGCACTGATCCCTGCGGCACCCCACTAGTTACAGTTTGCCAAACTGAAAATGACCCATTTATCCCGACTCTCTGTTTTCTGTTAGTTAGCCAATCCTCTATTGATGCTGATATATTACCCCCAACCCTGTGAGCTCTTGTCTTGTGTAGCAACCTTTTATGTGGCACCTTATCGAATGCCTTCTGGAAATTCAAATACACGACATCTACTAGTTCCCCTTTATCCACCCTGCTCGTTACATCCTCAAAGAACTCCAGCAAATTTGTCAAACATGATTTCCCTTTCATAAAACCATGCTGACTCTGCTTTTTTATTATATTCGCCATCTCTAGATCTCTTTCAGCAAAGAATCAAGTATCCTCCCTACCACTGACATTAAGCTAATTTGTCTATTATTCCCTGGATTCGTTCTATCTCCTATTTTGAAGACAGAAAATATATTTGCTTTTTACCAGTCCTCTGGTACTATTCCTTTTTCTTGTATAAACCATATATAGTCAAACAGTTTTAGAGGTTTTCTCTCTTGGAGAGCAGATGGTTTCGATGTGATTTAAAATGTGCTTGTTGGCAATTTTATTCAGCAGGAACACAATAATTAGAGAACATTCCCTTTGTAATTGAATTTTTAAAAATAGTTTATTTAAGCCTCAACTTCCCAGAGAGTTGTTTTGAAGATTTTTTTTTGTTTAACTCGTACAGTAGCAGCCAACATATGGTTCTTCTGTTGCACAAATATGGCTCTTTAAACGTTCAGTATAATTGACAGCAGTGCAGCCACCCACACTGAGTGCGGCAAGTACCGTCTCCTGTGGGAGCAGAGTTTTCAGTGGAGCGGGACCGGTGCTTCGTGTGACACAGGACTAGCGTTTAGCAGGGAGTGGGACGAGTCCTCCTCAGCAGGGAACAGTTTTACCAAACAGGATCTGAGTAAGATTTCTTTGTATAGTGGGGAGCAGCAGGTAACATGAGGAGCTTGCTCAAGACAGGAGTAGTGTTGAGCAAGCTGCAGCAGGCAAAGTGATGTGCGGATCAAAATCAAGAAAATTTTAGATTCAAAAGTGTGACTCGTTGCTGATAATCTGGGATTTTAGGCTTAATAATGACGTGCTGAAATTTTGAGGTGCCAAGTGTTGTTTCGTTAGCTTCTTTTTTAGGAGTCGTGAGGGAAAAAAAATCACAGGCACCAAGTTGTTGGGCCAAATGCTCTGTTTCTGTGCTGTAACATTCTATGATTCAATGCTAAAGTGAACATAAAATATGACATTTTCAAGGTATGAACTGCTATCCTTCTTTTCCAGTATAATGTAAAATTCCAGTTAGAATCGAGGTGAGGCAATAAAATGAAAGTGAAATCGAGCAATGTTTTCATTGTTTGTTGCTGAACCGAAGTTACTCTTTTATAGAGTGTGAGGGCAGGAGTGCTCCCCCGGCACCATATTCAAACCCTAATCGCAACCTGGCCCCCACCCTCATCCCCGATCGGCGCCTCCACCCCCTCCTAGTCGACCTTTTACATGGTTGCCCCCCTTTGCCCGATTACCCTTGTCTCCCGGTCACACCTCTCACGATCGCCTTCCCCTTTAAGAACTTACCTGAGGATGCAGCAGCCTGATATTCGAAGCCTCTTTGCCGGCAAGCTGCCCGGGGATGCCCAGTAGGTGTCCACAGCTCACCGATATCATTTAAATGAAGCCCAAAGCCCAATATCGAGTGTGCCTCGGGTCTATCTGTTGAGGTGCAAGGATCGATCCCTACCTTTAGACCGTTGCTAATAAATTTCTACCCCTGTATCCTGAAAAAGACAATGTGACCCTCAGTGACTCATGGCTAATGCTCCATATTGGCAGCCATTATTTTGTGTTTGCATGGGTGGATAACTCAAAACAGTCTAAGACTCTGATTTTCATTTAAAAAAATACTTCCAAACGTAGTAAAGATCTGCTGTGTTTCAGCTCATGTTTAGCTAACTCGCTACCTGCTATAGGCATCTTTCAACTTCCACTTCACTGTTCTTGGGGATGAGGGAAAACTGCTGCTCCCACAAGCCCTCCATCTACAGTGGAGGCTAACTGTGGTTGCTGTAGTGCTGCCAGCATTTGCTGCTAGTAGCCCTTTTTTGTACTATTTTGAGGTATTTGCTTGTATAGAAGAGTTCACCTATAAAGTTTGCAAAGTGAAGAATTGTTTACATTATAAAACATGAAATGGGTCTGAAGAACCAATCAAAGTGCCCCTAAAGGTTCAGCACGTTTATCAAAAAAGCCGTGCAGAATAGGAATATCCGAGGTTTGATGCTTGGTCTGTTGATCTCATTTGGGATGAGAGTGGGTGTGCGACAACTGGCATCAGTGCCCCTTAGTTAGTGAGGGAGGGTAAAGTCAGTGTTTCTACTCTTGATCACCATCCAACAATCCCTGCTATAAATCCATATATTATTGAGTTCAGCTGTGATGGCCCTATAGTAGAATAGTCTATCATTACTTAAAGTCAAGACCCACATATGAATAAGAACAGCTTGAATGAGGCATCAAAGAGCAGCTGGAAGCTGAGAAAACATATCCTGCCAATTAATTGATTCCTTAAGGAGGGGAGGGGAAGGGAAAGGAATAAGTTGGCAGCTAAAATTGGCAAGAACGTAAACATCAATAGGAACTGATGCCTCCAGCCACAAAGAGTTATATTTTCCTCCAATTACTAATGTGAGCAATAAAGCTGGTGCAAGTAGAAAAAGGGGAAACAAGCCTTATTATCGCACTGACTTTTTCACTCACATTAGTGACCAGAAATCCTGGAGAGACCTGGGCCGAGAAATTGGTTTTGCAACAGAAACCAGCGTAAGTGGGCAGCACACCTAATACGGGCGCCCGAAGACGCAGCCCGAGGCTCATCAATATTGGGCCTCATGTATATAAAACGGTGAGCTGTGGGCACCTGTCAGGCGTCCCGATATAGCTCCTCGGTCGGAGCCCTGGAAAATTCATCCAGCACCAATGCGGAGGTAGCCCCACCCCCAGGTAAGTCCTGGGGGCGGGAGGCGAATGGGAAGGGCGTGAGCCCAGGCTGGCAGCAGCCCACAGTACTGCTGCTCCTCCTGCCTCTAAATTAACGTCAATTTAAGAAAAAATGTTACTGACCTTTCTGTCAGCGGCTCCAGCAGTTCCTTTAAGGATCAAAAAAACTAAGCGCAGCATGCATGACACATTTGGCAGCCAGTGCACTTCTGGAGGTGAACTCTATTGCCCAGAAATTGCTTCCCACAACTCTTTATTTTTTCCCCAAAAAACAAGCACAATAGGGACCAGATGCTCAATGGCAATTGTTGTTTTTCTTCAACGTATATAACCCAAAACAAAGTGCAATAAGGACATAAGAAATAGAAGCAGGAATAGGCCGCTTGGCCCCTCGAACCTGCTCCGCCATTCAATAAGATCATGGCTGATCTTGGGCTCAAAGCCACTTCCTCACCCGCTCCCCATAACCCTTCACTCCCTTATCTTGCAAAAATCTGTCTATCTCCACCTTAAATGTATTTAATGACCCAACCTCCACAGCTCTCTGGGGCAGAGAATTCCACAGATTTACGACCATCTGAGAGAAGAAATTTCTCCTCCTCTCAGTTCTAAAAGGGCGACCCTTTATTCTGAAACTATGGGCTGGATTTTGTCATTGGGGCAGGCTGGAGTCGTGTCATCCGCTTTTCGTGTTATCCACCCGATTCCAAATCGATGTGGGAGATCGATGCGATTTTCACATAACTGGGCAATTGAGTTCCAACGTGTGGGAACCCATGGCCCAATTAGATTTTTCAGTCTGAAACTCGCCTCCGATGACGTCATCATTGCTGCTGCATTTAAGGTCTGCAAGAAGCCTTGCTTCTTCTGCAGACTGCCAACCTTTTGACCTTTGCAGTGAGAGGGACCTGGAGGCAGAATGAGCAGCGGGAGACCTAAGTCTGCTCCCAGATTTGATTACGTCACCCTGCAAGATTTGGTGGAGGGAGCAAGAGCTAGTAAGGAGGTGCTCTTCCCTTCTTTAGGGAGGAAGAAGCCTCCGCAGCAGACAAAGGCTGTGTGGGTCCAGGTGGTCCAGGAGGTGAACTCGTTGTCCCTCATCCGCAGAACCTGGCTTCAGTGCAGGAAGAGGTTTCATGACCGTCTGCGCACTGGAAAAGTGAGTATGACTTTGCCATCACCCTCAATCTGATCCCCATTGCCTCTCCTCACTGGCACTCAGCTTTAGCAATCTCTTCCTCCACATCCCACTTGACACTGACATCCCTGCACCATTACCCATTCCCTGTCTCTCTATGGTCACATTCACTTAACTATTCAACTATGCAGCCCTCACACTCCCTATCACTGTGATGCTATGAAAACAACTTACAAAACACAGGAGGGCCCTTGGTCTTGCCAAATCACTCCATCTTTGTCTCCTTCTAAGCATCTATACTATGGATTCTCTACACTCATGTTTTGATTTCTTTTTGGGTTCAATAAAGACTCATTTCTGAAAGAGAATGTTGGTTAATCTAAAGTCTTGTTCAAGACTTTCTACAGCTTTTTACAGAACACACTATGCTGTGATGCATCTAGAATGAAACTGAAAGTAAAACTCCTCTGGACTGCTTGTCTCTCACATGACCTCTGCTGGTCAGGCACAAGTAATCAAAAACACAGACAAATATGCTGTAAGGCATAAGTAATCAAACACAGACAAATATCATCACTATTTGCTGATATCATTACATCTCCCTTTCTTAAAACAAAAGTATTTTACTTTTAACTAACAACATTTAATGAACTTACATTATCATTATCATGATCAAGGTTTTTTACCCTTGCTTTGTGTGTTCACATGAAATATGTCAATACACTAGAACTTGAAGAAAGAATAAGATAACATTACTTCCTTCTTTAACAATAGTCCTTAAATTTGCTCAATGAGTCTCTCAGGAGGCTTCACGTGTCTTGAGGATTTTCTGATTGATTGTCCTTGAATCTGAGTTGTTGCCTCAGATGATTGGTTCTCAGCTGTGTGATCAGGTTGTTCACCAGTATCAGTCTCTTGACCTGCTGTGGCTGGTCCCATGAGAAAATCTCGACGATTTCTTCTCAGAACAGCACCCTCATCTGTCTGAATGGTGTATGATCTTGGTTGAACTTCACTCAGGACAGTCCCCTTCTGAGTCCATGTGTTTGTTTTGTCTTTCAACCTTACTTGGTCACCAGTGTGGAGTTCAGGTAGGTTTTGTGTTCCTCTGTCATAGTAGTACTTTTGCTTTTCTTTCTGTTGCTCTTTGAACTTCCTCACTTTCTCCCCCTCTTTTGTTTTCAGGAGGTTCTCCGGGATGGGTAGGTTTGACCTTAGCCGACGTCCCATCAGGAGTTGGGCTGGTGACATACCACACTCGAGCGGCGTTGTGCGGTATACAAGCATGCTTTGGTAGAAGTCAGTTCCACTGTCTTTTGCCTTGTACATCAGTCTTTTCACTGTCTGGACCGATTTTTCCACTAGTCCATTGGACTGTGGATAGTGAGGACTTGACGTTGTGTGGACAAAGTCCCACTCTTTGGCAAAGTGTCGGAAATTTGCATTGTTAAACTGGGGTCCGTTGTCTGTGAAGACCTCGCTTGCCACGCCATGTCTGGAGAATATGGCTTTCATACTTCTTATCACAGCTTCTGCAGTGGTGGTGTACAGTCTACAAACCTCTGGATACAGGGAGTAATAGTCTGTGACGACAAGATAGTCCTTCCCTTGACATACGAATAGGTCAGCGCCTACCTTCTGGTAAGGTCTGTCTGGTGCTGGGTGTGGCTTTAGTGGTTCTACCGGATTGCTTGCTCGATATTTCAGGCATATTGTGCAGTTTGACACCTCATTTGTCACATCTTGGTTGATTCGTGGCCAGTACATCACCTCTCGTGCTCTTTTCTTACACTTTTCGATTCCCAGATGTCCTCCATGGATCTTTTTTAGCATCTCTCTTCTCAGACTCTTTGGGATAACTATTTTACTTCCTTTGTAGATTATGTCTTCGACCACTGATAGTTCCGCCCTGCAGTTCCAGTACTCTGCTATATCAGGTGAGCAGTCTTGCTTCATGTTGGGCCATCCATCCAAGATGCTTTTTCTCAGTCGTCTCATTGTTTCATCTTTGTTTGTCTCAGTCTTTATGAGCTCCATTTTTGCATCTGCTATGGGCAGTGCACTTGTGATCATGTCCACGTAGGCGTTCACTTTTTCATCCATTGTGGTGTTTGCGGGCTCACTTGGGTCAACAGCTCTGGACAACGTGTCTGCTGTATACATCAGCTTACCCGGTGTGTACGCAACATTCAGTGTATAGCGTTGCAGCCTGATCGTCATTCTTTGTATTCTAAGCGGACAGCTATTCAGTGGCTTTTGGAACAATGCAATCAAGGGCTTATGGTCAGTCTCTACACTGATTGCTTGTCCTGCCACAAACTGGTGAAATCCTTCACAGGCGTATGTGATGCTGAGCAGCTCCTTTTCTATTTGAGCATATCGCGTCTCCGCGTCTGTCACTGAGCGCGATGCATATGCAATAGGTTGCCAGTAGTCATATTGTTGCAGAAGAACGGCACCGAGCCCACTCTGTGATGCATCTGATGATATCTTGATGGGTCTCGCTGGGTCATAAAACCTCAGAACTGGTTCCTCTGTGAGCAGTTTCTTTAGATCGCTCCATGACTTCTCATGCTCATGATTCCATTCCCATTCTATGTTCTTTTCAGTTAGTCTTCTCAGTGGCGCTATTTTTTCTGAGAGGTTGGATATGAATTTACCCATGTAGTTGATCATTCCATTAAACCTCTGCACGTCCTTTTTGCATTGTGGCCTTGGCATATTCTCAATGGCGGACACCTTTCTGGGATCTGGTCTGATGCCCTCACTGCTAAGGATATCTCCCACGAATGTCAGTTCTGTCACCCCGAGCTGGCATTTCTCTCTATTCAGCTTCAGGTTTGTTTTCCTTGTTGCTTCCAGCACTTTTTTCAGTCTCTCGTCATGCTCAGTTCTCGTGGTTCCCCATACTATGATGTCATCCATTGATGTATCAACTCCCTCCAGGTGCTCATAGATCATATGGATAGTCTTGTGATACACTTCAGGAGCTGAGGCAATGCCAAATGGTAACCTTAGGAATCTGTATCTGCCAAATGGAGTGTTGAACGTGCACAGTCTTGAACTTGCTTCATCCAGCTTCATCTGCCAAAATCCTGAGGACGCATCTAACTTGCTGAAATATTTTGCATTTGCAAACTGTGCCATGATTTCCTCACGTGTAGGAAGCTTGAAGTGCTCTCTCTTTATTGCTCTGTTTAGATCTCTTGGATCCAGGCAAATTCTGAGCTTTCCATTCTTTTTGTCCACTACGACGAGGGAACTCACCCACTCAGTTGGCTCATCTATCTTCTGAATCACGTTCAGGCTTTCCATCCTGTCCAACTCTGCCTTCAGATGCTTTTGAAGAGCAAACGGAACTTTTCTGCATGAATGTATGACCGGTGTCATACTTTTATCTACTCTGATCGTGTGTTCTCCTGGAATGCAGCCTAGACCCTTAAATAGGTCTTTGTACTCTTTCATGAGTTCATCATAGACTGTCTCTCCTTCGCTTTCCACAACGAGGACTCTCTTTACCAGGTTCAGTCTCTCACAGGCTTTTAACCCTAGTATGGCTTGCACATCCTTTGGCACCACGATTAATGCTAGCGTGTGCTCTCTGTCCTTGTGTGTTACTTTGACAATGCATTTTCCTTTCACTGGTATATCAGTACCTGAGTATCCGGTCACTTTCACTTGTATTCCATGTAACTTTGGTTTGGGTCTAATTCTCTTAAAATCGGTCTCTGATATCACATTAACTTGTGCTCCAGTTCCAATTTAAATGGAATGTGTATGTCATTCACTTTTAGTGTCAACATCCAGTCTCTTTCTTTTTTGTTTTCAGACACAACATCTACATTGAATTCCTTTATCTCGCTTTCATCTACTGTATGGACCTTGCTTTGTTGCGCTTGGTTCTTACAGCAATGGGCATAATGGTTGTTTTTGTTGCATCTATTGCATGTTTTACCATATGCTGGACACTTTCTTGGTGGATGCTGTGTACCGCATCGACTACATGACTTCCGATTGTCTCTTTCATTTTCGTTTGCTGGCCACGTCTCTTTTTTCACATTGGCGCTCTCTTTGTTAAACGGTTTGTATCCGTTCTTTCTCACTGCATCCACGTTGCAGCTACTGTCACTGAACAGCTCCTTTGCCTGCAACTTCACAGTCTCTGTAGCCCTACACAATGCTATGGCTTTTCCCAGGTCTGGATCTTGCTCTCTTAGCAGCCTTTCCCTTAGACCATTATCTGGAATACCACACACCAGTCTGTCTTTTATCAGCGAGTCTGTGAGTCCCCCAAATTCACACGATTTGCTCCGGTTTCTCAGTTCAGTCACATACTGATCAATAGTCTTGCCGATTTTCTGTACACATGTGAAAAATTTGTGCCTCTCAAAGGTCACGTTGCGTTTAGGTATGCAGTAGGCCTCAAACTGTTCCATTATTTTATCTAGCTTCATTTTGTCTCCATCAACAGCAAATATGAAATTATTATATACCTCCAGCGCTGCATCACCCACGACATGTAAGAACACGGACGATTTTTGTTTATCACTTTTCTCGTCAGCTCCGATTGCCGCTAAATACAACTCTAAACGTTGTTTGAACCTTCTCCAATTTTCAGCCACATTACCTGTCAATTGAAGCGTCGCCGGTGGGAGTAAACCTTCCATTTTTTCACTTCGTTAGCTATTCTCTAATGGTAAGCAACGATGTTCTCTTCTGGCTTGCTAATATGTGGAGAGCTGATTTCGCTTACTTGCCACAACTGCTTTCGCTGTCCCATCAAGTTGCTAACTTCAGATTTTTTCTCTTTCAGCCACTTCTGACATCATGTTTTGATTTCTTTTTGGGTTCAATAAAGACTCATTTCTGAAAGAGAATGTTGTTTAATCTAAAGTCTTGTTCAAGACTTTCTACAGCTTTTTACAGAACACACTATGCTGTGATGCATCTAGAATGAAACTGAAAGTAAAACTCCTCTGGACTGCTTGTCTCTCACATGACCTCTGCTGGTCAGGCACAAGTAATCAAAAACACAGACAAATATGCTGTAAGGCATAAGTAATCAAACACAGACAAATATCATCACTATTTGCTGATATCATTACAACTCACTCCTTCATTCTCACTCAAACTCCAGTTGTCTCCCTCAATGCAGGAAAAGAGAGCTCACAATAAGAGGGAAAGAGCGAGGACAGGAGGAGGGCCACCCTCAGTAGCCTTCCACACCCCTTGGGAGGAGGCGGTCCTGGATAGAGTGGGATTCGAGGACGATGCGCAAGTGGGGGACGGACAGACGGGTGCATCATAGAAAGCTGGTCACAGAATAGTTTTTCATCTCTCTCATTGGCATTGCATGAGTCGCTGATAATGATTCTGAAGCTCTAACAGATGGACTTATTATCATCTATAATATGCAATGTGCATGTAACCTTGGCCTCACATCTCTGACTCTTTCATTTACTCCCCCACAGGATCATCGCAAGCACCTGTCCCCACTATCCAGGAGGAACAGCCTGAGTCTCCAGACTCCTCAGAGGAAGCTGCAACCTCTGAGGGCGCAGCGTCAGCAGAATTCAGCCAACCCAACACCAGTGCAGACACTCACACCTCGGTGGGACCATCGGGAGATACAGTAGTGTTGTCACCTGGTGTATCACAGCTCACAAGTGAGCATCAGCAGATTGTGGAGACAGGGACAGCAGTGGAGAGTCCTAGTCTGAGGGCGCAGGACTCTCCCAGCTCGGCTCAACTGCATGTCGACCCTCTGCCTCTTGGTCCATCCAGAAGAACAGCGGTGCTGGAACTCCAGGAACAGGTGCAGGAGTCTCTGGCAGGTTTTGTCTCCAGGGTCACCGCGAGTGTGGAGTGAATGGAGGAGTCCATCACAAACATGAGCAGAGCCGTTGTGGAGTCATTACCACATGAACGCAGCATCACGGAAAGGATAGCAACCTCCGTGGAAAGGATGGCTACAGTAGGCGAGAGGATGGCTACAAACATGGAGGAGCTAAGTCGCCAGAGTGTAGAAAACATGGTGAGTGTTCAGAATAGACTGACATCTCTGGAGGAGCGATGGTTAGCTACTGAACAGAGAAACCAGACCTTCATGGAAGTCCTTCTGAGTAGGACTGCCAGTGCAGATACGGGACCCCATGGCCCCCCTGATGTGCAGCAAGGTGCTCTCAAGCCACTTGCAAGCGCTGAGGTGGACCTGACCCAAGAGGAGGATGTTGCTGGCAGAGAACAAGGAAGTGGGGGCTCCTCTCCAAGCGCTCAAACGACCATGCCACTGCAGAGCCCTCGGTCAGAGCCCCACCAGTGTCCCCATCCAACTGAGATCAGCGTCTCAACCCCTGCACAATCGCAGGAGCAGCAGACTGTTGTCGAGCCCTCGCAGGTTCGCAATCCCAGAGGTTGCCCGCCAAAGGTGTCGAGACAGGAGCAGCAAGAAAGTGAGCAAGGGGCCTCCACATCTACTGAAGCCACAGGGGAAGCACCACGTAGGAGCATGTGTAAGAGAAAGATACTGCACAAATAGTCACAAGGGTAGTCACTTGGGTGAAATGTTGTGTTCATTTTTTAAATGCCATCAGTTGGTTATTGTAAATAAAAATTCTGATGGCAATTGTTGCAGTTGTGGCATGTGTCATTTCGCAAATGGGACTTCCACATTGAGGGCTTAGGATAACTTGCAATTGTCAGTATGGTGGTCAGAGTGCTAGGAATCCTCTGGTTCTTGGCCATTGTCGATGCTCTGGTAAGAAGCTGCGAGGCAAAAGTGCTTGATTGGCTAGGCTAAGCAAATCTGGCCAAGATGAGTCC
This sequence comes from Somniosus microcephalus, assembly GCF_052327205.1. NCBI lineage: Eukaryota > Metazoa > Chordata > Chondrichthyes > Squaliformes > Somniosidae > Somniosus > Somniosus microcephalus. Next base: position 219,951,496 of record NC_140994.1, on the reverse strand, counting down.
GTTCCTTGCATCCCGGGCAGCAATGTTCTCGCGTACTGCTGCCGCTGGTTGATGGGCCTCTGCAAGATGTTTGTTTTCGCTCTCCTCCTCCTCCTCCTCCTCCTCATCTGAGGAGGATATGTGAGGAGCCACTTGGTCCTCAGGAATCTGCAAGCCATGACGCTGTGCCATGTTATGTAGTGCACAGCAAACCACAACAATTCTGGAGACCCTGGCTGCTGAGTACTGCAAGGCTCCACCTGATCTATCCAGGCATCTGAAGCGCATCTTCAGCATGCCGATGGTTTGCTCGATTATGGATCTGGTGGAAATGTGGTTGTAGTTGTAGCTCTCCTCAGCTTCGTTGGATGGGCTCCTCAATGGCGTCATTAGCCACATCTTCAGGTGATAGCCCTTGTCTCCAAGTAGCCATCCGTTAAATTGGTCTGGTGGACTGAAGAGCGGAGGCACACTAGACTGGCGCAGTATGAAGGAGACATGGCAACTGCCAGGGTACTTGGCACAAACATGCAAAATTTCCTTTAGTGGTCACACACCAGCTGCACATTGAGGGTGTGGAAGCCCTTGCAGTTGACAAAAATATGTGGATTATAAAGGGGTGCTTTAAGGGCCACATGTTTGCAGTCAACGACGCCCTGCACCCTTGGAAAGCCTGCCAGATTAGCTAACCCAACTGCACGCGCCGTGACACTTGCTTGATCCTTGGAGAAATGGATGTGATTGTGCACGATGGCAAAGAGAGCATTGGTTACCTGCGTGATGCAAGTGTGTGCGGCTGACTGGGAGATGCTGCTGATGTCTGCTGCTGATCCCTGGAATGAGCCTGAAGCAAAAAAGTTGAGTGCGGTGGTGCCTTTGACGGCCACTGGTAAGGGGTGTCCACCTGCTCCTCTGGGCTCCAGGTCTTGCTGCACCATTGCGCAGATGTCACCCACTACCTCTCGTGAAAGTCGAAGCCGCCTTTGGCACTGCTGCTCACTCATGTTGAGGTAGCTGATCCTCTACCTGTAGACCCTGTTTGGCGGGTATCTCCTGCGCCGACGGGCTTCCATGGGCTGGTGCCTTCTGGTCTGTGCAGCTTCAGGTGGGTGAGCAGCAGCTTGGCGCTCCTGTTGTTGCTGCTGCTGTTGTTGATGGTTCTGCTGCTGCCGCAGCTGGTCTTCATCCTCATCTGATGTCCAGGAGGAAAGGAAATAAATGGTTCCCATGCTTCTGGTAGATGCCTCAATTGAGGAAGCGCTCAGTCAAGGTGGCGAGAGGGGTTTCCCAGGAGGTCACACTGGAGATGGGTGTCAGGCTCCAAACTTCCACAGCTATGGTTATGCCTGCTAAAAGTTCCCCCAGACCTGAGACAACAAAGTCCTGTCACCTGCAAATGATGACTGATCAAATCTCCTATTTAATGGTGGAGCTGCAGCTGATAGTCAGCAATCCAATTGTGCTCCCGCCAGGTTTCACCATCATGTTTCAGAGGAGACGTGAATCACATGGGAAACATGTTAAAATTGGAAAGGCCTTGCAAAATGGGATTATAGAGGCAATTTAGTGGTTGTTAAGGGCCTTAAGGGCCTATCCTGCCTTTTGGAGGCGGGACGGGGACGGGATCTATTACGTCCGTGAATAATTGAGACACAGACTGCAGGAGTGGAAAAAAAAAGTCTTTACTGGTGGAAGTCAATAGTGAAACTAAAAACACAGAGGCTCACTAGCGCCTTTTATACAGGGGTGGTCACTGCCGGTACTGCAGTCTGAGACCAGTTATTCTCTTAAAGGTACATACACAACAATTCCTCCCCTTTTAGATAAACAATACATAACATTCATTTAACAACTAAATGATAACTAATTACAATCACAGTTACTGTTGCTAGATACATTGGTTAAGTTTAAGCAATTATAAGTTCAGCCTTTGAGGAGGCTTCCTGATTCTGTCTGGATAACACCTCTTTGGGGTATCAGGTTCTTCTGGCAATGTTGAGTCAGGATCAATGTCGTTGTTTGGTTCATCTGCTTCCAATATTACCGGTTCTGCGGTAGCTGCAATTGGAACGTCGATTTCATTACCAGGTGTATCAGATCGTGGTGTGGAGTTGACATTTTCCAGTGACTCTAGAATCTGGTCAACATGGCGTCTTACAATGCTCTCCCCAACGTCCATGGTATACATGAGAGGTCCTTCTCGTGTACAAATCGTTCCTGGCTGCCATTTCTCAGTGCGGTAGTCCCAGGCCAAAACTGGTTGACCTATCTTAAAACTCCTGGTCGGCCTTTCATTCATATTCTGAAACTGCCTGTTCTCCACATCTCTTCAGACGTTTGGCTTAACCAAATCCAAGCGGCATTGTAGTCTTCGATTGAAGAACATCATGGCTGGAGTTTGGTTGGTAACCGCATGTGTCGCATTCCGGTAGGCAAACAAGAAGTTGTCCACCTTGTGTTGTAGGGGTATATCTTCATTACACATTGCCTTGATAGCCTTCTTGAATGTTTGGACAAACCTCTCGGCCAATCCATTAGTGGCTGGATGATATGGGGCAGATGTGTAATGCTTAACACCATTGTTCATTAAGAACCTCCGGAACCCTTCAGACACAAACTGTGGTCCATTGTCAGAGCAAATCTGTTCAGGCAGCCCATTCCTGGCGAATATGGTTCGTAAAACTGTGATAGTTTTTTCCGTGGTGGTTGAGGACATTTTTATTACCTCTGGCCACTTTGAATGTGCATCCACCGCAATTAAAAACATCGAGTCCATGAAGGGACCAGCAAAATCAATGTGCGCCCTTTGCCATGGAGATGAGGGCCACTCCCATGGATGCAGAGGAGCTTGTGGTGGGGCGTTTTGGACCTTCTGGCATCCTGCACAGCTCTTGGTCATCTCTTCGATTTCTCTATCGATTCCCGGCCACCACACAAATGCTTTGGCTAAGTTCTTCATTTTTACCCCACCCAGATGACCCTCATGAAGCTCATTGAGCACTCTATCCGTCAACTTAGGTGGAATTACTACTCTGGATCCACACATCAAGGTTCCTCTGCACACTGACAACTGTTCTCTTCTCGGCGAGAATGCTGGCAGCAGTGGTTCGCCATGTGCTGGCCATCCCTTCGCCGTTAAATCATAGACCCGTGATAGTGTCGGGTCATTCCGTGTTTCCTTTTCTATGTTTGCATTCGTCACAGGGAGACATTCGACTATGGTCGATTGGAATAACTCCATTGGATCCACTGCAAGGTCTTCTTCTTCCACCGTCGGCAACGGTAGATGTAACAATCCATCAGCATTTCCATGCTGTTTAGTTCCTTTGTACTCGATGTCATATTGGTGTGCCCCTAGGAAAAGGGACCATCTCTGCAGCCGTTGTGCTGTCATTATCGGTACGCCCTTCTGAGGGTTGAAAATGGAGACAAGAGGTTGATGATCGGTTAGTAGAGTAAATTTTTGACCGTGCAGGTAGTGATTGAACTTCTTCACCCCCCACACTAGGCTGAGGGCCTCTCTGTCAATCTGGGCGTAGTTACGCTCGGCAGAAGTTAACGAGCGTGACGCAAAAGCTATCGGCCTCTCTAAACCATCAAGGAATTTATGTGACAGTACCGCCCCAATGCCGTAGGGAGACGCATCACACGCCAGTCTGATCGGCAGTGCTGGGTTGTAGTGAGCCAATACTTCTCTTGATGTGATTAGGTCCTTACTCTTCTGAAAGGCCCGCTTGCATTCATCGCTCCATTTCCATGCTACCCCCGTTCGTAGCAGGGCGTTCAGTGGGTGCAGAATTGTCGACAAATTCGGCAAAAACTTATGATAGTAATTCACCAATCCAAGGAATGACCTCAGTTGCGACATATTTTCAGGCGCTGGGGCCTTAACAACCGCTTCAATTTTGTCAGGAGACTTATGTAGCCCCTCTTCATCAATCACGTGGCCACAATACGATATCTGTTTCTTAAAAAATTCGCACTTGGGGCGGTTGGCTCGCAGCCCATGTTCCCGTAGTCTAGTGAGCACCTGTTCTAGGTTGTTAAGGTGTTCACTGTCATCTTCACCTGTCACAAGGATGTCGTCCAAGTAACACTGAGTCCCCGGAATCCCTTGCAGGACTTGTTCCATCGCTCTTTGCCATATCGCCGGAGCCGATGCTACTCCGAATATCAATCGATGATACTGTTAAAGACCTTTGTGAGTGTTTATCGTGAGATACTTCCTAGAGGACTCTTCAACCTCCATCTGCAAATATGCTTGTGCGAGGTCAATTTTTGTAAAACGCTTCCCTCCAGACAGTGAGGCGAAGATGTCTTCTATCCTTGGAAGAGGATATTGTACTGTGTGAAGGACTGGGTTCACCGTCACCTTGAAATCCCCACAGATGCGAATCTTCCTTGGCTCCCCGGACTTATTGCTTAACGTTTTCTTCATGACAGGAACGATGGGTGTCGCCCACTCGCTCCAGTCGACCTTAGACAACACGCCAGCCTTCTCCAGATTCTCCAGCTCTGCCTCGACGGCTGGGCGAATTGCATATGGTACCGGTCTTGCTTTGAAAAACTTGGGAACTGCATTCTCTTCTATTTTTATCAGGGCGGTTACGCCTTTAAGCGTGCCCAGTTCTTGTTGAAATACCTCTTTGGCGCTAGCTAAGATTGTTGACAATCGTCCAGGAGTGACGTCTTCATCTTTTTTACCGTCCACCGTCATTGCATGAATGGAGTGCCAATCTAAGTTTATCTTCCTGATCCATTCCCATCCCAATAACGGTGGTCCACCATTTGGCAGCATGTAGAGATACAATTTCCGTATTTTCTTGCCGTTGTATTCGACAGGCACCCTTATTTTTCCTCTGGGGTATACTTTTTGCCCCGTATACGTCGTCAAGACGATGGATGTCTCTCTCAAGGGTATGTGTGAAAATAGCCGCTCGTAGTCTCGTCGATTCATGACGGTTAGCGCTGATCCTGTATCCAATTCCATTTTAACTTGGGACCCTGCTATCGTGAGGGTGACCCAAATGGTTCGGTGATCCTCTTTTGCGATTACATTGTGAAGTTTGAGACAGCTTAGTCTCCTGTTCTCGAATTCACTATCGCTCATCTGGTCTTCGGAACTACTGTCCGTCATCTTTTGTACTTTCTTGTACGGTTCCTTAGTAGCCTTTTTGTTGTCGCTGGTCTTCTTCCCAGACTGCAAACTCGTGCAATGTGTCCCATCTTCCCGCATTGCCTGCATATTTTGTCTTTGGACCAGCAGTCCTTCTGGTCATGGTTAGTTCTGCCGCAGCGATAACATTTTGCAAATCCCCGTGTCATTTCGTGGGTGCCGTATTCCTGTGGTTTTTGTTGAATTTCTGCAGCTCCCCTAGCTGCTGCTTCATACGATACTGCCACGCTGAAAGCCTTATCTAGCGTCAGCTCTTTCTCTGCGAGTAACTTCTTCTGTGTTCCTTCACTCAGGAGTCCACAGACAAATTTGTCCCGTAGGGTATCTGCCAGTCCTGCTCCGAACTGGCAGTGCTTTGATAGCTTGCATAGTTCCGTAAGATACTCAGCATTGCTCTCATCTTTGTGCTGAGTTCTCCTGTGGAATTTAAATCTTTCTGCTATCAACAGCGGTGCAGGGTTTAGGTGTTCCTGTAGGACAGCAACAATTTCGTTAAAACTCTTCACCTTCGGTTTGGCTGGAGTAATCAGGTCCCGCAATAGGCCGTACGTTCTAGCGCCCATTAAGTTTAGCAATATCGATGCCTTTTTCTCCTCCGCTATTTCGTTTGCCTCGAAATATACCTCGACTCTTTCCACATACGTGGTCCAGTCCTCTATTGTATTATCAAAAGCAGTGATACAGCCAGTCTTCGGCATCTTGCAAATCTAAAATGGCACCTCCCGCGCTTTGCCTTCTTCCCCGATTTAACAAAATGGCGCCTCCCGCGCTTTGCCTTCTTCCCCGCTGTTGTTAGCGCTGCTTTCCACGGTTTCTTGCGCATTTAATATTTTTTTTTATTATTTTCCCGTCGTGGAGCGGCACCTCTGGGACACTTCCCTCCCTCTTCTTAGGTCCGAACGCTGCCCGGCTTCGAAGCACCGGCTGCGCCCTGTGTGCTCCACCCTCTCTCTCTCTTTGCTTCCCGACTCGCTGCCCGGCCCTGTTACAGAGCCACCCGATCGAGCTCTAGCCCGCCGCAGCCCAGGAAGGATCAGTGCACTACCTGCCACCAGCCCGATTAGCTGGGAAACCACAGACCGGGGAACCAAGCCTGGCTCTTGACAGTCTCTCCTGCAAGTTTTCAATCCGACGATTTGGAGGGTGGTTGCCCACGGTCGACGCCCATTTCTCGAGTTTCTTTGGATTCTATTTTTTTTTTTCTGGCTTCGACCTTCAAAAACATCGTCTGAGGTGCTGCCGAGTTGCAGGTAAGTTCGTTTCTTACTCGTCGCCAGTATTACGTCCGTGAATAATTGAGACACGGACTGCAGGAGTGGAACAAAATAAGTCTTTACTGGTGGAAGTCAATAGTGAAACTAATAACACAGAGGCTCACTAGCGCCTATTATACAGGGGTGGTCACTGCCGGTACTGCAGTCTGAGACCAGTTATTCTCTTAAAGGTACATACACAACAGGATCAGAAACCACGCATTTGGGAAAATTGCTTGGAGGCGGGATGGAGGCGGGGTCGGGCCCGCCCGCCACTTTTTGCAATTTTAACACCCCACACGCCTCCATTCCCACCTCCTCGGGCCTGGCAAAATCCAGCCCTATGCCCCCGAGTTCTAGATTTCCCCACGAGGGGAAACATCCTCTCTGCATCTACCTTGTCGAGACCTCTCAGTATCTTATATGTTTCAATAAGATCACCTCTCATTCTTCTAAATTCCAATGAGTATAGGCCCAACCTGCTCAACCTTTCTTCATAATTCAACCCCCTCATCTCAGGAATCAACTGTGTGAATCGTCTCTGAACTGCCTCCAATGCAAGTATATCCTTCCTTAAATAAGGAGACCAAAATTGTACACAGTACGCAAGGTGTGGTCTCACCAATACCCTGTACAGTTGTAGCAGGACTTCCCTGCTTTTATATTCCAATACCCTGTACAATTGTAGCAGGACTTCCCTGCTTTTATATTCCCCTTGCAAATTGCAAAAATTTGCAATCTGCAAAAATCTAGATTTGAACCACCTGAAATCAAGGGAACTTTGGATCAGAGCTCATCACTGATTACTGAACTTGAGCTTGCTACTTTCTCCATTACATCACACTGTTGGTCAATAACATTCAACCAGCTACCACTCCGTACAGTGAAATTCCCAATAGAGTGAGTGAACTGACATTGTGGCAGAGTGAACTTCATTACAGAATGTTCCTACTATATCTAATTAGTAACATTTCAAATAACTCAAGTGGATTTTGATCCATGGTCGCGGAATTAAATGATGATTGACTTCATATGTTCACTGTGAATTCTTTCTTCATCCAGAAGAACTATCTCTGGCTGCTGTACCCAAACTCCCAGATGTCAATCAGAGCTTTCAGTCCCAAAATATGCCAGAGGAGACATGTAATCCAAGACAGCGACTGAAAATGGTAACAGAACACCCAATGTAACCTTTTGTATGTTGAATATCTTTAGCAGCTTTTACACTTTGAACCCGTTGCTATTTGTCATAACTGCTGCAAAAGGCATTCTGTGCAAATGATTTATTCTGTGTCGTCTTGATTTTGAAGAATAAAAAAATTGCATAGCTTTCCTCAAATCACAATGTTCCCCGGGATAAATGATAACATATGGAACATGGTGAATTCTTTGTAATTCTCCATCTAAAAGAAACCAATGTTCTGTGAGGTCCTGTGCTACTTAACGTCGCAAGCCTAATATTCTAATGGGTCATCCAATTACAGCAGAAAGAGTGTCGGCAACATTCAATATTTAAAAAAAAGAATCATATGCTATAAGATAAAAGATACTAGATGGATGGCTAATGCTTATAGACAGTGGTCCCGATTTTCTACATCAAAGAGTTTATCCTTTATCTTTGAATTTTATTATTTCAGGGATTGACTGTTAGAGTGAAATATGACTTCCATGGTCAAACGTCAAAGTGAGTTTCAATTAATCTTTTATTAATCAAAGACTAACTTACTATTTCTGTGTAATTAATTAATGAGAGTTGTGGAGAGGGAAACAAACTTCCCTGCCAATCGAGATTCAACAAGATTTTTGTACAAGTATGTGGCATTGTATCATAGAACATTTCAAGCTTTAAATCTTCACTGCCCCTCTGACAGTACGGCGCTCACTCAGTACTGCCCCTCCGACAGTGCAGCACTCCATCAGTACTGCCCCTCCGACAGTGCAGCACTCCATCAGTACTGCCACTCGACAGTGCAGCACTCCCTCAGTACTGTCCCTTGGGCAGTGCAGCATGCCCTCAGTATGCCCCCCTGACAGAGCAGCGCTCTCTCAGTACTGACCCTCCAACAGTGCAGCACTCCATCTGTACTGCCCCTCCGGCAGTGCAGTGCTCCCTCGGTACTGCCTTTCCGACTCTGCGGCACTCCCTTAATACTTCCCCTGTGCACTGTTCGGAGGGGCAGTACTGATGGAGCGACGCACGGTTGGAGGGGCAGCACTGAGTGAGCACTGCACTGTCGGAGAGGCAGTACTGAGGGAGCGATAACTGTCTGAGGGGCAATACTGAGGGAGCACTGCACTGTCGGAGGGGCATAACTGAGGGAGCACTGCAATGCCAGATTGGCAGTACTGAGGGAGTGCTGTACTGTCGGAGGGATGATACTGAGGCAGTGCTGTACTGTCAGAGGGGCAGTACTGAGGGAGAGCTGCACTGTCGGAGGGGCAGTACAAATGGCATTACAGTCTAAAAATAGAAATGTTTTATACCGAATAGTTCTGTTTTTTGTTATTAGTACCCCAACTGCCAACATTCATTACTCCTATTAAAATAAGTCTTAAACTTAACAAAAAATATTTTGCAATTCTAACAAGTAATGGACTCTGAATATAAAGTTATGTATACCTTCTGCTCTATCAGAAAACTTATGCTGCTCTCCTATATTTTTGTAATTTTGTTCTCGATATGGATGACTCTGGCAATTCCCCATTTATTGTCCATCTTCTGAGAAGGTGTCGGTGAGTCTTCAGCTTGAACTGCTGCTGTGCTTGTAGTGATGGTTCCTAGAATGGTGGTCGGTAGAAATCAATAGACTGATGCTGCAATAAGTTTGCTCCTGTTGAAAGCTGAAAAGCCGACAACATCAAAGTAGAACCATTTATAAAAATGAGGCAGACTTCAATCACCATTACTCAGTAGGTTAACCAACTGCCAACACCCAATGTCCAGGCTGATACAATAGCTTGGGAATGATTAACCTTCAGGAGATTAGGATAAGGTAAGAAGAATTTAAAGAGGACCAACAATATGCGAAGTAAAATCAGTTCAGAAATATTATTTAAGGCACAAATTCAGAGTTTTGAATGTTCAAAAGTACTGTTTACCACATCACCAAATCTTTGTAGAAGTTGAAAAAGAATGATTTAAGTTGGAGATAAAGCTGTGCAGATACATCTGTTAGTAACCAATAGCAACACGTGCTACCCTCACATATTGGCAGTCAAAGGATTCACCCGGCAATCCATTAGCAAGTTCAGGGTAGGAGATTACAACCATTTAGGAGAAAACAAAATGGAGTCTCAAGCAAATAGTGCAAGGCATTCTTCAGTTTTTTCTGTGTTTACATGGCTGGAACAAAGCAGTAACTGAGAATAAGGAAGGCAGGAGTGGCGTCAAAGAAGCTATGGCTGCCCCACTTAGAATCCTAGGCTTTGGTCCTTTGAAACAAGTCTTTTCCCTTCCATGTTCCATATCTTGCCTACTTCATCCATGGGGGTGGAACAGAGAAGTGTTGCCATAGTCAGAATATTTTAAAAAATGGTAGTTGACGTTTATCCATCATATATAATTATCATGTATATAAGTACAACATGCAAATATAACATATAAAATACATAGGTCATAAAATATATTGGATCTGCACATCTATAATCCAGCTAATAATTTAATTGATTTGAATAAAGTTAAAATTATATGGAATTCTGTGAGTCTTCACTCTACTAAAAATTAAATGTTTGCTTTGCCACTGATTGGTCCTGATAATGCAGCAGAAACTAGAGAGAAATGAACTGAACACTTCATTAACCAACTATTTTCAACTCCTAAAAAGGACTGGTATTTAGTGCAGAACATTCATCATTTATTAGCTTTTCATTTCCATGACCTCTGTTCAAATCTGCCCCGTACTGATGGCATGAAAATATCTTCTTTCTGGAAGGTGACTGCAAGGGCCCTCCCTGTGTGAAACAGCTTTGGGCAGTTTAGGCTCTGTTATTACTGGGCAGGAGCCCACAACACAAGCTTGCCTCTATTAAATGGGGTTCTGGCCTTCCACTTTATGCATCCACACATGTTCATCTGAAATATGGGCATTTAAATTATTTTTTATTTGGATGCATTCCTTAATAACATTCCAAAATAGCACACCAGCTTTTCACATCGGGACAGATGCATTAAAACAGTTTGAGCCTGTAATTGCTGGCGAACACATCTGAGAGTCCATCTACAAGTAATGGCTTCTTTTGATGTGGTAACATGATAATGTTCAAAGTTCAGTTGCATGACCACATAAAACTCAATAATGTTTCTGCAGAGAATTGCCTGTCAGAAAGGGAGACATCATCTCCATCCACAGACAGAGGGATCACAACTGGTATGAAGGCGAATGCAATGGAAACCGTGGCTTACTCCCAATTTGCTACGTAGAGGTTGGAGAAAATTGAATCCATTCATTTCATTTTTAAAATCAAGTTCAAGTATGCGCCTTAATCTGTATCAAAATCTTTCTAATTGCAACTTTTTTTGTCAGCCTGTTTCTGAGCTGCAGAGATACAAACAAGAAGTGCTTGAAGATGTAGCAATTGCTAAATTCCGATTTGCTGCCTTGACTAATATAGAACTACCACTGGAAAAGGTAAACTACCCATGTTGATCTAGTCTTAACCAAGAGGTCTTGATGATTTTATAAAGTTTTAAGGATCAAAACCTGGTATGTGTATGCGTGTGTGTGTATATAATATATATATAAAACAATATTATAAAACTTGGAAGGGAAAATCAAAGAAAACCAGCTGCAGTTGCTCTCCTGTACCTACTTGTGGTCAATCGAAGAGAAATATAGGCAAAGACTTGAAAGCAAGTTACCTGCCCGGTGCACGGTGACATAGTGGTTAGCACTGTTGCCTCACAGCGCCAGGGACCCGGGTTCAAATCTGGCCTCGGGTGACTGTCTGTGTGGAGTTTGCACATTCTCCCCGTGTTTGCGTGGGTTTCCTCCAGGTGCTCCAGTTTCCTCCCACAGTCCAAAGATGTGCGGGTTAGGTTGATTGGCCATGATAAAAAAATTGACCCTTAGTGTTAAGGGGGATTAAATACGTGGGGATAGGGCTTGGGTGGGATGGCTGTCGGTGTAGGGACCGGGTGCTAGGGTTTGGATGATCAGCCATGATCTCGTTGAATGGCGGAGCAGGCTCGAAGGGCCGAATGGCCTACTCCTGCTCCTATCTTCTATGTTTTCACAAAATAAAAGCAGATTAGCGAGGCCATTCAGAAAATCTTAGCTCATCCACCCACAAAAAACTTTGCAGTCCTCCCATCATCTTAAAGTATCTAAAGTGCAGTGGTGCAGTGGTTATGTTACTAGACTAAAGCACACCATGACAGTTTGAGAACTTGAATTCACTTTTAAAAATCTGGAATCAGTAAGAAGTGACCATGAAGCTATCGGATTGCCGTAAAAACCCAACTGGTTCACTACTGTCCTTTAGGGAAGGAAACCTGCCATTCTTATCCGGCCTGGCATAGATGTGCCCTTTTCCCATTTAATTAACATTTGTTTCCCGTGTAATATTCCACATTTCAGAACTGTGTCATAATGTTACCAGATGTCAATTTATACCTTTTTTTTTAACAGCTACGTTTTGTGGTATTCTAGCCACGTAACCATACTCAGCTCGAAGTGCCGCTCCCTAGACAATTGGGCACTGGTTTTGGTTATTTAGGTACTTTTGTGAGTGTATAAAAGAAAGTGGAGAAGTTTTCAGATTTAATCAAAAGAATGTTCAAAGGCTGGAGCTTCAACACTCTCACACCTTTCGGCATTAGCATTCCAATTACTTCTTTAGCTATATGTTTTCTGGCAGGTATAATTTAGCATTATCCATTCAAGGATTTTCATTTAGAATATTAGCTTTTATATTTTTTCAACTGATCCTACCTGCTTTAAACTCAGCTGCAGAGATTACCAGTGAACCTTCCAGCATTTGCCGGTGTCTACACACTGCCAGGGGAATGGCTTCAAGCTGCATCTGTGCTGATAGGACACTGGACAAGTTCCTCGAGAATTATTTATTTATTTTTAAATGAAATATTGATGACAGGATTGCTATATTAATGATTCTACCACCAACAATACCAAATGGAAACATTGGGGGAGTGGGGGGAAGGTGGGAGTGATTTTCTAGTAGCGCCGAAAACAGACGCAAAGTCAGGGGAGCTGCCACTCAGCTCACCCATTCATGCTGATGTGAAGCCCGAGTTATTTTGAGGCCTAGGCCATATTAGCGGGCCACCGGTGAGCTGCAGGCGCCAAACCAGCAACCAGCTCCAGATCCAGGAGTCGGCCAGCAGGTCTAGCTTGGGTGGGGGGGAGGGGGGGCGGAGAATGTGATCCCTGAGAGGCCTAGAAGGGCCAGCAGCAGATCAGAGTTTTTTGCGAGGCCGTCTCCTGCTCCTCCTGCGTGCACTAAAAAAAAAGTTTCCTGGGGCATTTTTGGAGTGGTCTCCAACGGTCTCTTTAAGGACCACTAGTTACTCAGTGCTTGGCACAACTGGGTGGAGTGTACATGACATACACTGTGCCCTGTTGTACCTGAAAATTAAAATAGGGGTCCTACTACCAGCATGGGATACCAATTTTCATATTTAAGTAGCTTTCCAGCTGTTTCAGGTGGGCGAAAATTGCACCAGGCGGGCCTTTGGCATCAATGGGGTAGGGGAGCAAGATGCCCCCACCCACCCCAATTTCAGCTGCTGGCTGCCCATTTTTCAGGCGGCCAGCAGTTGAAAATTGTCCCCACGGAACGCATGGCAGCAGCATTCTGCTTAAGCATGTGTTAAACAGAAAGATTGTGGCTAGTCCAACTGGTTCTTCTAGCCTGTCCTTCATTCCTAGCCACAGCGTGCATTCAGGTACATTACTGTTCAATCACAACTACAAATCAGTGAAGAAAATTTGTTGTTTGAAGAAATTGGATTTTTTTAATGTTTGAAACACAGTCAAACTGTACAAGGCACAACAGCAGCTCATCTCACAATCGGGTCCAGGTATCCTTGGTCAAATGTGAAAGCATGATGGGATTATGCGTCCATGTGATCAAATTGAAGTTAGATTTATGTTAAACCGTAACTGTAAAAGTTTGCATTGTTTCAGTTGTAAAGCTAATAGTGGGCACGTGTGGGGATTCAGTGGAAGGGTTTCGACCTGAAACGTTGACTCTGTTTCTCTCTCCACGGATGTTGCCTAGCCTGCTGAGTTTTTCCAGCGTTTTCTGTTGTTATTGTGGGGATTCATGCTTTGAGGAAAGTGCCCTGGTTATAATAGCAGCTCTTGAATTACCGTGTTGCAGCCAACACCATTGCAGCTTAGTGGTGTTGCCTGTTGGAACACCAGTGCACTTTGCCACAACACAGCAGGTCACCTGTGTACAACTGCGATTGTCTATGTGATGAATTTGAGGTCATCACCAGAGAGATGCTGAATTGCCCGTGTGTACTTCCAAGCAGCCGGAAGGGGAAGGGCAGAGAAAACTACATTGGCTGCAACTGCCATGAATCAAGCTATTTAACTCTGTTATATAGGTCCATGTATTGTACTGTAGCTTTAAATAATGATGACTTATTTCAGAATCAGACAGTAGTTCTGCTCCGGAGAATAGATGAGAACTGGTATGAAGGAAAGTACCCCGGGACAAATCGGAAAGGGATATTTCCTGTCACATATGTTGAAGTCATTGGAAAACCACCAGATAAGCCTGTCTGCCACCAAGATCTGCCAACATCTGGGAGTGATTTGAAAATAAAAATGGCTTCCCAGAGGCCTTTTCAGCAGGTAAGATGCCACAAGGGATAATTTTACTTTATATCAGTGATAATAATTAAAATAAAAGATAAAGTGAAAGCTATAGTAATTCTGAAAAGAGGCACTTTATTACCATCCAGTGCTGCTGTACATATAATGTGCACTACACAGGAAGGAAGATTAAGAGTTCAGAAAAGGGTGAGGCAGCATGAGTAGCACTGAGTATTGGATCACTGACACACAGCATTATGGAGGGTGGGGGGGGTGGAAGGGGGAGAAGAAGGTTCAATTCCCTCCCCCACCCCCACCCGCACCAATTAGCTTATGATCTGAGTCGCATCAGGCAGAGACTTTCAAATGAAGAACGTGGTGTTTCCTTGTGGGGTGGGGAAACATTTTAGACAAGAGCATCATTCCTAAATTACTATTGTATGCTACCTGACTGCCAGCTGCCCAAAAGTACTATTGACAAAAATCTGGAAGAAAGCAATCCCGGCCATCCAGTCTCTCAATGGAAGAGGCAGGTGAGATATCGGAACTTCAAGGAAAATAAATGCAGTGTTCATCCTTCAGCAGAGAGTAGAAACCCTTTGCTCCAAACAAAAATTAAGGGAGAGACAAAAATGTAAATAATAAACATTAAGGGGGAGCAATTCGGTATAGCCCTGTTTGGGGCGTCATTAGTGGCCGGGCGCAAAGTTTAGCACCTGGCGCTAATTATCACCTCCAACGGCAAACTTGGCTTTTATCGCCCCTGGAGGTGATTGGAGCGCTAAATCAGGCGCTACACACCTCTCTTAAGGCGCTAAGGCCGAGGAGTGAGGCACTACCTCAGAGGGCGGGCGCAGCGCAGGTGCTGTCAGTTAGCGATTGAACACAGACACACTGGTGCCGGTCAGTTCTTAAAGGGGAGGGGCGATCTTGCTCTGCAGCCGCACCCTGCTCATTGGAGCCTTGAATCTTGGCCTGGGCAGACCTGTGGCTAAATCTTGCAGCCAAAGACTATAGAGAGGGCCAGGGAGTGAGCACAGCGCTTCTGCGAGCAGGCCTTGGAGGCTCTGGTTGGCACGGTGGAGCGCAGAAGATCTATTCTGTACCCAGAGAGTGGCAGGAGGCCTTTGCCATGCGAGTACAGAAGAGTGTGGAGGGAGGTGGCTCAGAGAGTCTCCTCAAGCAGCATGGTGCCTAGGACCCATCTCCAATGTAGGAAAATGTTCAACGACCTCACTCGGGTCATCAGGGTGAGTGCCTTTTTTTCAAAACCTCTCCATCCCTCCATCTCAACCTCACTTTATGGCCAGAGGGTCTTAAAAGCCACAATGCCCACCACTCATCCAAAACCTATGGCCCTTTCATCAAACACACACGCACATTCCACACTTTGCATACAGTAAGGGCTATTCAACTATGGGAGGCATTTCAGGCAAGACCATGGCTGCATAAAGTAAGGGCTATTCAACAATGGGAGGCATTTCAGGCAAGGCCACGGCTGCATACAGTAAGGGCTATACAACTATGGGAGGCATTTCAGGCAAGACCATGGCTGCATACAGTAAGGGCTATTCAACTATGGGAGGCATTTCGGGCAAGACCATGGATGCATACAGTAAGGGCTATTCAACTATGGGAGGCATTTCAGGCAAGACCATGGCTGCATACAGTAAGGGCTATTCAACTATGGGAGGCATTTCAGGCAAGACCATGGCTGCATACAGTAAGGGCTATTCAACTATGGGAGGCATTTCAGGCAAGACCATGGCTGCATATAGTAAGGGCTATTCAACTATGGGAGGCATTTTGGGCAAGACCATGGCTGCATACAGTAAGGGCTATTGAACTATGGGAGGCATTTCAAGCAAGACCATGGCTGCATACAGTAAGGGCTATTCAACTATGGGAGGCATTTCAGCCAAGACCATGGCTGTATATTTACTCAGACTCCATCCTATATTTTGCAGGCCAAGATATCTCATAATAGGAGACAGCAGCAACGGACCGGTGGAGGGCAGCCTCAGCTGCAACCCCTCAGTGATCTTGAGGTGCGCATCCAGAGGATTGTGGCAAGCCGGGTGATTGGTCCCATCGCCACTGGAGATGCCGACCCCGTTCTGGACAGCAATGGTAAGGTCATCACCTTTTTGTCTTCTCTCCTTCCACTTGTTCCTCACAACACCAGCCTTTGACACTTTCAATCCAAATTACTAAATCGCTGCACTCATGCCTCCCTTGCTGCCACCCTGTCCTCACGCTAAAGCCACTCTTGTACCTCCCTGCTTTCAGATGGTGATTCACCAGGTGAGGAGACGGGCCCTCAAGCTGCCAGTGGGAATGAAGCTGCAGGCGAGGAGGAAGAGGAAGCCGGAGCATCAGCACCACCCTCTCCCAAGGAAGCCCATGCCCACACTGGCAACACGCCTTCCCTGGAGGGGAGCAGGGGGGAAATGTCTGATGAGGGTGAAGCTCCAGGACCCAGCGGGCTGCAGCAACGCGATGGGGGTAGGGAAGCTCGGGGGGCTTCTCCACAGAGGGCGAGTATGCCATCGAGTCCTGCTGCACTGGACGCAGAGGAGGAGCAGGTCCTCGCTGAAATGAGCGCCCAGGCAGAGCACAGACACACTGAGCTCATGGCTGCAGTGGCAAGGGTGCCCGAATCCATTGAATCACTGGCAAGGAGTGTGGAGCACTTGGCTGTAGCACAGGCGGATGCCAAGCAAATGTTTAGTGCTGCAATTCAGTCACTGGCTGCCATGACCCCATCTCTGACTGCTCTCATGCAGACTCAGATTGAGGCCACGCGAGCACTGACTGCTGCCATTCTCGCTGGTTCGGACACATTTCCCCGGGGCCCTCACCGCGCCGCAGTAGGCCAGCAATCTGTGCTCCAGCAGATTGCTCCGGATGCTGAAGTGCTGCCCCGTGGGAGTGCCAGTGTGTCAAGATGACAGCATTCCTGCTGCCACCACTGTCACTTCTCCACTGCACTTGCCACTGCCTGTAGGACAGACTGCTGCCGCCCATGCAGAGTTGGTGCAGTCTGCAGCCGGGCCCTCCAGGCCCAGAGCTGGTCGAGGCCGTCATCAAGGGTGTGATGAAATATGCCATTCATCAGGCACTGTATTCCCTGTGTTTAGTTTAGTTTCAGTTTCATTTCCTTACCTGTATTGTATTGTGTGTAGGGCTCTGCCCATACCTGGCCCCTACTTAAGCAAGCCCCAGCGTGTCTCACAGCAGTACAGCAGATCTCTGGATGAGAGACACTTCTCCAATGTGTATTACTTTCTGAGTTAATAAAAGCCTTGCTTTGCTCCGTTAACGTCGAGTCTCGGATTCATTGAGGCACATCAAAGGGCATCTGCAGTCTCAGGTTGTGACAATCAGCAGCCTTGCTCCAGCCACTGGGGTCCCATTACGGAGGAGCTGCAGGGTGGGAAGGGGGGAATTTCGCAAGGGAAGGAGATCACCCTCGAAGTGCAAGAAGTAGGAGGTGTGACAAAATGCTGTTCATTGTTTTATTAAAGGCCGAGGTTCGTGGTCAAATTTTTTTTAACCGTTTTGGACATTGTCTGCAGGTTGTGAGAGCCAGTTATGTTAATGACTGTTTTTTTTTTGTGTTTCTTTCTATTAGTTTGTCATGCGGAAATGAGACACACAGGGGGTGAAATTCAGTTGTTTGCGCCACCCGTTAGCACCTTAAGAGGGCGATAAGTGGGGCGCAAGGCAGCTCACACCCAGGCGCGGCGAGACCTGCGCCTCTCGCGAAATTGAGCAGACATTTAGCGGCAGCGCAAAACCGCAACACTCGCTCAGCTCCGCGCGCAGCTCCTGGCGTCATTTCATGGTGCAACGCCCTTGGGGCGCCCCGAACCGGAAATTCGGTGGCGCCCCCCTCCTTTCCGCCTGGCGCTCCCAGCGACTGGTTGACTGGAATGGTTCCCAGTCACTGTGGGGCTGGGGGGGCACTATTTAAAGGGGGCTCTTCCTGGCTTCTTTGTGGTAGCCATTTTTGGACCACTCCTTCTGTGAGAGAGAGAGAGATTTGCAGAGAGACAAAGGGAGAGAGCTTTCTGCATTGAGTCAGCGCTCGCAGAGGTACTTTTGGCTTGGGCCCAGAACTTTGTAGTTGGTTTGCTTTTTCACTGGCATAACCTTGAGTGGCCACATACTATGGGGGCTGCAATGGGTGGAAACGTTGGGCTTCTCCATTATATTGAGAGGGCTCAGAGATGCCGAGAGAGAGTGCCAATCATGGCCAGACAGAGGAGGGCCAACAGGCGTCGGCACACGAGACCTTACCATCCCAGGGTTTTCCGCCAACAGTTCTCATACCTCAACATGTCTGAGGAGCAGTGTTTTCAGAGGCTGCGATTCAGCAAGGAGGTGGTCACTGAGCTCTGCCACCTGCTTCAGCCAGGTCTGCAGCCTCAACTGAGGAGCAGGATGTCTCTGTCGGTGGCAGTGAAGGTGACAGTGGCTCTCAACTTCTATGCCACCGGCTCCTTCCAATCCGCTACTGGGGACATTGCCAATATCTCACAGTTCGCGGTGCATTGCTGCATCCGTCAAGTCATGAATGCCCTCTTTAAAAGGAGACGTCAGTACATTTCCTTCCCCATGACCCTGGACAAGCAGCAAGAGCGCGCAATGGGATTTGCAAGAATAGCAGGCTTCCCCATGGTCCAGGGCGCCATTGATTGCACGCATGTGGCTTTGCGGGCACCGCAAGAGAATGCCGAGGATTACCACAACCGGAAGGGGTTCCATTCGTTGAACGTCCAGTTGGTGTGTGACCACAGACAGCTGATACTCGCTGTCAATGCCCGCTTTCCAGGCAGCAGCCATGACGCCTTCATCCTGCGCCAGACTTCTGTGGCAGACCTTTTCGAAGCCCCGGCTCACCCAGGATGCTGGCTTCTTGGGGACAAGGGCTATCCTCTGTGTACCTGGCTGATGACCCCGCTCCGTGCGCCCAGCACCCCTGCTGAAGAACGATACAATGAGAGCCATCAAGCGACCAGGAACAACATTGAGCACACAATCGGCGTGCTCAAGCAACAGTTCCGCTGTCTGGACCATTCCGGGGGAGCCCTTCAGTACTCACCTGAGCGAGTCTCCCATTTCATTGTAGTGTGCTGCATGCTGCATAACCTGGCAATCCTCAGGATTCAGCCACTGCCACCAGACATTGGAGCACCAGCAGAGGAGGAGGAGGAGGAGGAGGAGGAGCACCAAGATGGGAGGGAGGCACAAAGTGCAAGGGCCGTCCGTCAGCAGCTTATTGCAAGTCGGTTCTAGGCCCCCTCTGAGGGAATGGCTTCTGCCATTGAAAGAACATAAATGGAACCATTCCACAACCCCTAAGCCGGTCAAGGCAACAAATAGTTCAAAGAGCAAACATGCACATTCTGAATAAAGACACTTATTTATTTAACAAACTGTGTGCCCTTCCCGCATGACAAAGTAACAGAGAGAAACCCCAAAAAATGCAGTCAGACACATAACTGGCTCTCACAACCTGGAGACAATGAACAAAACAGTAACCAAAAAATGACCACGATCCTCGGCCTTCAATAAAACATTTAACAGCATTTTGCCACATCTCCTACTTTTTGCCCTTCGAGGGTGATCTGCTTCGCTTGCGAGATTCGCCCCTTCCCACCCTGCAGCTCCTCCGCAATGGGACCCCAGTGGCTGCAGCAAGGCTGGGGGAAGGCTGCTGAGTGTCAGAAACTGAGTTGGCAGATGCCCTTGAGGGACGGCCTGGACAAGCTCTGGGCCTGGAGGGCCCGGCTGCTGACTGCTCCAACTCTGCATGGGCGGCAGCAGTCTGTCCTACAGGTGGTGGCAGCTGCAGTGCAGAAGTGACAGTGTTGGCAGCAGGAATGCTGCCATCCTGACAGAGGACAGCAACTCCCTGGTCAGACGACACACTGGCACTCCCACGGGGAAGCACTGCAGCATGCGGAGCAATCTGCTGAAGCACAGACTGCTGGCCTGCTGCGGCACGGCGAGGGCCCCGGCGATTCGTGCCCGATCCAGCGAGGGTGGCAGCAGTCAGTGCTCGTGTGGCCTCAATCTGCGTCTGCATCAGACCAGCCACTGACTGCATTACACCACTAAGCACTTGCGTGGAAGCTGCCTGTGCTGCGCCGAAGTCCTGGAGACTCCTTGCCTGTGCTGCGCTGAAGTCCTGCAGACTCCTTGTCAGTGCTGTGCCGAAGTCCTGGACACTCCTTGCCAGTGACTCAATGGATACGGGCATCCTTGCCACTGCAGCCATGAGCTCAGTGTGCCTGTGCTCCGCCTGGGTGCTCACTTCAGGGAGGAGCCACACCTCTTCTGCGCTCACTGTAGCAGGACTCGAGGCCAGACTCTCCCTCTGGGGAGAAGGCCGCCGAGCTTCCTTACCCCCCCCCCACGTTGCTGCAGCCCGCTGGGCCCCGGAGCTTCACCCTCCTCAGACCATTCCCCCCTGCTCCCCTCCAGGGAAGACGTGTCCCCATTATGGCCATGGGCTGCCTAGGCTGAGGTTTGCACTGATGGTCCGGCTTCCTCCTCGTCGTCGCCTTCAGAGTCACTCACAGTGGCAGCTTGAGGGCCCGCCTCCTCACCTGGCGAATCAGCATCTGAAAGCAGGGAGGTACAAGAGTGGCTTTAGCGTGAGGGCAGGGCGGCAGCGAGGGAGGCATGAGTGCTGCAATGCACTGTATTGGTTCGGTAGTGGCAAAGGATGCTGGTGTGAGGCACAAGTGGAAGGAGAGAGGTCAAAAAGGTGATCACCTTACCATTGCTGTCCAGAACGGGGTCGGCATCTCCAGTGGCGACGGGGCCAATCATCCGGCCTGCCATAATCCACTGGACTCGCTGCTCCAGACCTGTGAGGGCTTGAAGGTGAGGCCGGCCTCCCCCGGTCCGTTGCTGCTGCCTCCTGTTATGGGCCAGCTTGCCCTGCAAGAGAAAGGTTGGGCTCTGAGTACAGTGTGAAGCCCTGATCTTGGCTGCACTGCCTCCCATGGTTGAATAGCCCTTACAGTGTGAAGCCCTGATCTTGGCTGCACTGCCTCCCATGGTGGAATAGCCCTTACAGTGTTTAACATGCTGAATGTGCATGTGAGTTTCATGAAAGGCCCATAGGTGTTGGATGAGGGCTGGGCATTGGGGCTTTCAGGACCCTTTGGCCATAAAGTGAGGTGGACATGCAGGGATGAAGAGGATACTGAAAAGGGTACTCACCCTGATGACCCGAGTGAGGTCGTTGAACTTCTTCCTGCATTGCACAGGGGTCCTAGGCACCATGCTGCTGGAGGTCACTCTGTGAGCCACCTCCCTCCAAGCTTTGCGATAGTCGTTGGGCAGCAGCCTCCTGCCACTGTCCGGGAACAGGATAGATCGCCTGCGCTCCACCGCGCCAACCAGAACCAGCAAGGCCCCCTCACTGAACCGCTGCGCTCGCTCCCTGGCCCTCTCCATGGTCCTAGGCATTAGAATGTGGCAGCAGGTCTGTCCAGGTCGAGAATCAGGGCTCCGATGCGCAGGGTGTGGCTGCAATCCAAGATCGAACCTCCCCTTTAAGAGCTGACCGGCGCCAGCGTGTTTGCGTGCAATCACTAACTGGCCGCACCTGCGCTGCGCCCGCCCTCAGTAGTAGCGCCTCGCTTCTCCGGCTTAGCGCCTGTTTTAGCGCTCCAAGCACCTCCTGGGGCGAAGCAGGTCAATTTAGCAGTAGGTGGCGATAATTTGCGCCGGGCGCTAAATTTCGCGCCTGCTCGAGTATTACGCCCCAAACGTGGCGATACTGAATTTCTCCCCCACAGAGTTTGTAAAATAAATAAGTTTCTGTATTCAAAATGTACATGTTTGGTCTTTGCAATCATTGTTGCCTTGACCGGCTTAGGGGTTGCGGGATGGTTTCATTCAGGTTGTTTGAATGGCAGAAGCCATTTCCTCAGAAGGGGCCTAGAAGCGACTTGCTATGAGCCTTTGACGGACGGCCCTTCCACTTTGTACATTGTGTGCCTCCCTCCCGCCTTGGTGCTGCTGATGACCATCCTCCTCATCTTCCTCCTCCTCTTCCTCCTCCTCCTCTGCTGGTGCTCCAATGCCTGGTGGCATTGGCTGGGTCCTGAGGATTGCAAGGTTATGCAGCATGCAGCACACAACAACGAAGTGGGAGGCGAGTACTGAAGGGCTCCTCCAGAATAGTCCAGACAGTGGAACCGTTGCTTGAGCACGCCGATTGTGTGCTCAACGATGTTCCTGGTAGCTTGATGGCTCTCGTTGTATCGCAGCTCAGCAGGGGTGTTGGGCATACGGAGCGGTGTCATCAGTCAGGTGCACAGAGGATATCCCTTGTCTCCGAGAAGCCAACCACCTGGGTAATGCGGTGCCTGGAAAAGGTCTGCCACAGATGTCTGGCGCAGGATGAAGGCATCGTGGCTGCTGCCAGGAAAGCGGGCATTGACAGCGAGTATCAGCTGTCTGTGGTCACAGACCAACTGAACATTTGAGGAATGGAAGCCCTTTCAGTTGCGGAAATCCTCTGCATTCTCTTGCGGCGCACGCAAAGCCACATGCGTGCAGTCAATGGTGCCCTGCACCATGGGGAAGCCCGCTATCATCGCAAAGCCCATTGCGCGTTCTTGCTGCTTGTCCGGGGTCATGGGGAAAGAGATGTACTCTCGTCTCCTTTCAAAGAGGGCATTTGTGACCTGACGGATGCAGCAATGCACCGCGAACTGGGAGATATTGGCGATGTCCCCAGTAGCTGATTGAAATATGCTGGTGGCATAAAAGTTGAGAGCCACTGTTATCTTCACTGCCACCGACAGAGACATCCTGCTGCTCAGTTGAGGCTGCAGATCTGGCTGAAGCAGGTGGCAGAGCTCAGTGACCACCTCCTTGCTGAAACGCAGCCTTCGCAAACACTGCTCCTCAGACATATTAATATAGGAGAACTGTTGGCGAAAAACCCTGGGAGGGTAAGGTCTCCTGTACAGAGGCCTGTTGGCCCTCCTCCATCTGGCCATGATTGCCACTCTCTCTCTGCATCTCTGTGCCCTCTGAATGTGATGGAGAAGGACGACGTCCCCATTCATTGCAGCCCCCATAGTATCTAGGCAATCAAAGTTATGAAGGTCAAAAACCAAAGTACCTGCAAAGTTATGGTCAGAAGCCAAAACTACCTCAGACAGCGTTGACTCAATGCAGAAGTCTCTCTCTCTCTCTTTGTCTCTCTCAAAATCTCTCTCTCTCTCTCAGAACGACTGGTGCAGAAATGGCTACCACACAAAAGCCAGGAAGAGGCCCCCTTTAAATAGCGCCCCCCCAGCCCCACAGTGACTGGGAAGCGTTCCAGTCTACCTGTCGCTGGTTGCGCCAGGCGGAAAGGAGGGGGGCGCCACTCAATTTCCGTCCCGGGGCGTCACAAGGGCGTTGCACTCTCGAATGACGTCAAGATCTGCGTGCGCAGGAGATCGGGCGGTATTGTTTAGCACCGCCGCAAAATGTCCGGTCAATTTTGCGAGAGGTGCAGATATCGCCGCGCCCGGGCGCTAGTTGCTTTGCGCCCCACTTACCGCCCTTTTAAGGCGCTAACGGGAGGCGCAAACCAGCTGAATTTTTCCCCCTAAGACATTTACCATGATGTTCATAAGTATCATGTAGTCATGTATTATGTATGTGTACCAAAAATCTGAGGCTATGTATCTATATTTTTATGTCAATCTCTAGTTTTAGTTTGTGATTAGATGGGGTACAATCCATCAGGGTGTTGGTATTTAACATTGCACAGTGTTAATTCAGTGCTTTTCTTATCATGTTCATAAATGGCTTTTGCACTTACCACATAACACTGTACAGTTTACTTGAAAGACATAATAAGGTGCTGTATAAGTGCAAGTTCACTCTTTCTAACTATTATGTTAATTTGAAAGAATGTTCTGGAGACCAGCCTGTAAAAACATGATTCAGGCTCTAACTTCAATGCAATGCTTTTGATATTTTTATTTTTGGTACCATTAGCCAAAGTCTTTTTTCTGGACTGCCATCTCCTTTGTCGCTCCCTCATTTTCTGAGTGTTCTATTGTCCCATTTATTGATGTGGTGGTGCCAGAATGCTCTAAAATTAGAGTACTCTTCTTCTGTACTGTAACTGGTTTAACCATTGCAATAACGTTTGTCACTATGCCAAAGATTCCCTTCACTGTATCTATATTGTTCAGTAAGTAGAGTTTGACAGCAAGTATCAAACTGCTGCCACCTTTAATTCATGGTGTTGAAGCGTATTTTACCTGTGGGCTCACAACCTCATCAACATAATTATATCATGTGAGTTTAAGGACTTGTAGGCAACCTCGTTTCATTATTCAGTAGCGAGAGTTACATTTTCAACAATACATTTTGATATCTGACAATGCTTCCACAATAGAAAAGGCAAATAAATAATTCAGGAGTTTATCTTTACTGCCCAGTATCTAGTCCCACAATAATGTGAGTTGGGATCAAAACAATGAAACCCCTTGTTGTATGAACTGGATACTGTAATCCCCATGTGTCACCATGCACACTCTAATGTTCCAAAAGGCAGTCTGATGAACACTTCAATGTGATGAGACCAATTATAAATGAACTGGCTGATTTATTTTACAAGCAATATGTGAATGAACAGAGTAACATCTTATAGTAACTCTCACCCTATTTCAATTTATTTTCATAACACTTCACATACATAGAAAATAACAAAGTACACTACAACGCCCGTGTTAGTTGGCTTAATGAGTGCTTCTGACCAGTAGACTCTGAAACTGGTCAGCCCTGAGCTTAAGGAGAGAGCTTTCTTGATTTAGGTCTGGCTTCCTTGTCAGTTCACGTCAACAGTGTTTGTTCTTTTATTCCTTCACTAGACAGGAAGCCAAGGAATTTACCTCTGACCCTCTCCCAGTGTATCCAGGGATATGCCTGTTGAACTGCCAATCAAATCTGACAACCACTCTTTTAGGCTTGGGCTCCTGGCAACCGTCCCTGCTGAACTCAAATGAATAGGGTCATTCAAAAATCTCATGTATGAATGCTTACTGGGCTGTTTTTAATGAACTTCCATTGTTTCTAGTAATCTGCTACACCCGAATTCTAATCAGCATCCCCAGCACATGGCTGTTAGTTGAATTTTATTCCGTGAAATAAATTTAACTTAATACTTTTTATATCAATCCTTCCATGCCTAAATAGTCATAAATCCCAAAATGTGGCACTTATATTTTTTACATTTCTTAATTCAAATTCAGTTTTTTTCAGTGCAAAACTATACCTTGAACCACTAGGAGTGGTTTGAAATTACAATAATGTTTTAACATCTTTGGGGGAAGTTTGCCTATCTATTTTCATTGCTTTTTTTGTTGAATATATTTTTTCAAACGCTGGGGTAAATTCGAATTTTTGGGTGGACAACCTGCGGAGCGTTCTAGCCATCCGCCAGTGCCGGGAATTAAGGAGCCAGAGTCAGTTTGGCACCTAGTCCCATTTAAATAGAAACAGTGAGCTGCAAACAAATGAGAATGGAACCAGTAAGAAGCCTGGTTAAGTCCTTTCCCAGTTAAATAATTTACCCAGTCCTGTGATGCAGCATACTCGGCATCAACTGAGTTTTAGAATGGTATGCCAACAACTTTAAATGAATTCCTGGGATGAGGGACTTCAGTTACGTGGATAGACTGGAGAAGCTGAGTTTGTTCTCCTTAGAGCAAAGAAGATTGAGAGGAGATTTGATAGAGGTATTCAAAATCATGAGGGGTCTAGACAGAGTAGATAGAGAGAAACTGTTCCCATTGGCAGAAGGGTCAAGAACCAGAGGACACAGATTTAAGGTGATTAGCAGAAGAACCAAAGGCGACATGAGGAAAAACTTTTTTATGCAGCGAGTGGTTAGGATCTGGAATGCACTGCCTGAAGGGTGGTGGAACCAGACTCAATCACGGCTTTCAAAAGGGAGTTGGATAAGTACCTGAAGGAAAAAAAATTGCAGGGCTACGGGGAAAGGGCGGGGGAGTGGGACTAGCTGAAGTGCTCTTGCAGAGAGCTGGCACAGGCTCGAAGGGCCGAATGGCCTTCTTCTGTGCTGTAACCATTCTATGATTCTATGAATCCACTCGCCTGCTTGTCTAAAGGAAATATCACCTGATAATTTCTCTTTCAAGAAAACAGCAGAATTGGTGCTGCAATAAAGCAGAAACAGGTTTTTCCTATGCCTAAACTAAACGTAGGAAATAATCTGGAACAATCCCTGGTTACCTGAGGCCGCAGTGAGCTTTTCATCCTTCTGATGATTTTAGTCTTAAATTTATTCAGATCAGTATAGCACAGGACATGCATGTTTCCCCATCCAGCATTGACTAATGTCACAGTAAATAAATGACGTACAGCAACAACCTCACTGTTGTAGCTTATCTTTGGCATGATAGCTGTGAGTGATTTATATGGCAATTGCAAAGGTTTCAGATTGGTGTTTGCTCTTAATTACTCATAGACAGGCTAGTCTTTGTGTTGGCAATACATCAAACTGTCAGTAAACACATTTTCATAATGAGTCTTGTGCTAACAAATGTTTATGTGTTAAAGTGCATGAGGACTGTATTTCAACATCTGAATAAAAGCTGTTGGTGTGCTTATAACCAGTGTACACTTTGTGGATACACCAATATGAAAGTAGAGGTTTACTCATGTTGTTACCATGCACGTCTAAACCATATACCAAACTTATCGGCCTAGAAATTTAGTTGCACAGCACCGGTTTTTCAGGCGCTAACTGGTCTCCCAATAAGGCGGGCAGGAAGCTTGTGCACATTTCTGGCTGGAAGAGCGCCACCCCCCATATTGGAGCAGGTAGTAGCTGGTTTATCACTTCAGGCAGCTGCTTGACTTCTGGGCGTTTTCTGGTGTGTTTTCTCACTTGGAAGTTCACTTTGTGTAAACAGAGAAAGATTTTGCTGGTCTTGCACTGTTGTTGGTTGCCTCAGAAATAGTTTACTTGCAGACATATGTGGTCTCATGGGGCTGCCTTCGGTGCTGGAGGATGAGGGTGATTAGAAAGGAAGACACCACAGAGCAGGAGCAGCTGCCAGAAGAGGGAGGAGGAGGTGGAGAGCACTGCACAGGAGGCCATATCCACAGCGGGTATTCATGGAGCACTTTTCATAGCTTTATTCAGGAGCAATGTCTCGAGTGCCTTCGCTTCACCAAGGAGTCTGTCACTGAGCTATGTCACCTGCTGCAGCCACAACTTGAGCCTCGCACCAAACCATGGACATCACTGTCTGTGACTATCAAGGTCACCGTAGCCCTCAACTTTTATGCCATGGGTGCCTTTTAGGCTGTAACAGGTAACATCAATGATATCCCACAGTTCGCAGTACACTCGTGTATCAGGGAGGTCACCGAGGCTCTCTATGCCACAAGGAACACCTACATCTCCTTCCCTATAGACAGAGCAAAGCAGGACAAGAGAGCACTAGGTTTTGTCCACATGGCAGGCTTCCACATGGAGCAAGTTGCAATAGAATGCATACCAAATGACTTGCATGCTCCCTATCACCAGCCTGGCATCTTTATTAATCGAAAGGGATTCCACTCCCTCAAGGTCCAGCATTTTGTGATCACAGGCAGGGGACTATCCTGGTAGCTGTCATCCTGCCCCAGCCCCTGGTGCTGCTTTCAAGTTGGATTCAAAACTGGCTTAGAGACAGGAAGCAGAGGGTAATGGTTGATGGAAGTTTTTGTGAATGGAAGGCTGTTTCCAGTGGGGTTTTGCAGGGCTCAGTACTAGGTCCCTTGCTTTTTGTGGTATATATCAACAATCTTGACTTGAATATAGGGGGTATGATTAAGAAGTTTGCAGATGATACTAAAATCGGCTGTGTTGTTGGTACTGAAGAAGGAAGCTGTAGACTACAGGAAGATATCAATAAATTGGTCAGGTGGGCAGAACAGTGGCAAACAGAATTCAATCCGGAGAAGTGTGAAGTAATGCATTTTGGGAGGGCTAAAAAGGAAAGGGAATACACATTAAATGATAGGACATTGAGTAGTGTAGAGGAACAAAGGGACCTTGGAGTGCATGTCCACAGATCCCTGAAGGTAGCAGCCAAGTAGATAAGGTGGTTAAGAAGGCATACGGAATGCTTGCCTTTATTAGCTGTGGCATAGAATACAAGAGCAGGGGGGGTTATGCTTGAACTGTATAAAACACTAGTCTAGAGAGGGTACAGAGGAGATTTACAAGGATGTTGCCGAGAGTAGAGATTCTTAGCTATGAGGAAAGACTGGTTAGGCTGGGTCTGTTTTCCTTGGAACAGAGGAGGCTGAGGGGAGACCTTATTGAGGTGTATAAAATTATGAGGGGCATAGATAAAGTGGATAGAAAGGAATTATTTCCCTCAACAGAGGGGTCAAAAACCAGGGGGCACAGATTTAAAGTAATTAGGGGAAGGTTTAGAGGGGATTTGAGGGGAAATTTCTTCACCCAGAGGGTTGTGGGGTCTGGAACTCACTGCCTGAAAGGGTGGTAGAGGCAGGAACCCTAACCACATTTAAAAAGTACTTGGATGTGCACTTGGGATGCTCTAACCTGCAGGGCTACGGACCAAGAGCTGGGAAGTGGGATTCGGCTGGATAGCTCTTTGTTGGCCAGTGCGGACACGATGGGCTGAAATGGCCTCCTTCCGTGCTGTAACTTTCTATGATTCTATGATTCTTATTCTAACCAGGCTGCCAAGTTACAGGCTAGCTATTGGGTGACAAGAGCTATCCCCTCTGGACATGGCTTATGACATAAGAACATAGGAGCAGGAGTAGGCCATTTGGCCCATCGAGCCTGCTCTACCATTCAGTAAGATCATGGCTGATCTTCTACCTCATCTCCACTTTCCTACACTATCCCCATATCCCTTGATTCCCTTAATATTCAAAAATCTATTGATCTCTGCCTTGAATATACTCAACGACTGAGCCTCCACAGCCCTCTAGGGTAGAGAATTCCAAAGATTCACAACCCTCTGAGGAAAGAAATTTTTCCTCAACTCAGTCCTAAATGGCTGATCCCTTATTCTGAGACTGTGACCCCTGGTTCTAGACTCCCCAGCCAGGGGAAATATCTACCCTGTCAAGCCCTGTAGGAATTTTGTATGTTTCAATGAGATCACTTCTCATCATTCTAAATTCCAGCGAATATAGACATAGTCTACTCAATCTCTCCTCATAGGACAATCCCCCCATCCCAGGAACCAGTCTGGTGAACTTTTGTTTCACTCCCTATATGGCAAGAATATCCTTCCTTAAGTAAGGAGACCAAAACTGTACACAATACTCCAGGTGTGGTCTCACCAGGACCCTATATAATTGCAGTAAGACGCCTTTACTCATATATATATATACTGTATATGACTCCTGTCAGCAACCGATGCACAACTGCAGAGCTGGTCTACAGTGAGAGCCATGCTGCCACAAGGAACATCATCAAGCAAACACAAATTTGTAGTACAGGGTACTATGAATGTGAGAATGGAAATGAACTATTGATTTCCATGCACTTCTCAATGAGATTACACAGGGGACGATAGGACTTGTACATTACAAATACGTTTTTAGATCAGATAAGTTTTTATTGACATTTTGGAGTACCTCTGAGTCTTCTTCCCTCCTAACACTCCAGTACTGTGTTTATGAGCTGTTGTTACATATTCTAATTCTTCGGGTGGGTTTTACAGTGTTACATTCCACTCAGTATTCAGTTAATGCATTGACATTGAACTTGTGTCTACAAATCGCACAACACTGAACCATTCTCTACACAAGTTCAAGCAAAATAAAGTCAATGTGCACTGTGCTGCAGTCCAATCATGATAAATGCAGTTATGCCAAGAAATGTTATGTTTGGATGACGTTAGATTACTATAAACTGCAGATAAAAATGAGACAATTTGTAAATCTTTGTACCACACAGACTGTTGAATATTTAATTCAACAATTTAATCTAAGTATAAAAACAGAAAAAAATTTAAGAGCCAAAAAGGTACTTTCTACATAGAAGTGATCATAACTCTGAAAGCTGATGCCAACTGTCAGTAAACTGATTATTATATTTTATGTGTTGAGGAATGAAAGAGCTTACGATAGCAAAGTACGAATGCTGAAAATCTGAAATAGAAACAGAAAATGCTGGAAATACTCAGCAGGTCAGTATCTGTAGAGAGAGAAACAGAGTTAATGTTTCAGGTTGATGACCCTTTGTCAGAACTGGAAAAAGTTGGAGATGTAACAGGTGTTTAAGCAAGTGTAGGGGCAGGGAGAGGGGGGAGGGGAGAAAAGAACAAAAGGGAAGGTCTGTGATAGGATGGAAGGCAGGAGAGGTTAAAAGACAAATGGGATGATGGTGCAAGGCAAAAAGAGATGGTAATGGGACAAGTTAAGAAACAAAAGATGACTCTAGATGAAGTGTAAATGGCAATGGCAGAATCATCAACAGCTGTCATGTGAGAGAAAAAAAAGAATTTGGGGCCGAGGTTATGGTCTGAAATTGTTGAACTTGATGTTGAGTCCAAAACGCTGTAAAACTGCCTAATCGAAAGATGAGGTGTTGTTCCTCGAGCTTACGTTGAGCTTCATTGGAACAGTGTAAGAGGTCGAGGACGAAGAGGTCAGAGTGGGAGTGGAGCGGAGAATTAAAGTGACAGGCGACCGGAAGCTCGGGATCACCCATACGGACTGAACGGAGGTGTTCCACAAAGCGGTCACCCAACCTGCGTTTGGTCTCCCCAGTGTAGAGGAGACCGCATCGTGAGCAGCGAATACAGTATACTAAATTGCAAGAAGTACAAGTAAATCGCGGTTTCATCTGGAAGGAGTGTTTGGGGCCCTGGATAGTGGAAAGGGAGGAGATAAAAGAGCAAGTGTTGCATCTCCTGTGCTTGCACGGGAAGGTGCCATGGGAAGGGGAAGGGGTGTTGTGGGTGTTAGACGAGTGGACCAGGGTGTCGCGGAGGGAGCGGTCCCTTTGGAATGCTGAAAGAGGAGGTGAGGGGAAGATGGGTTTGGTGGTGGGATCACGCTGGAGGTGGCGGAAATGGCAGAGGATGATCTGATAAATGTGGAGGCTGGTGGGGTGAAAGGTGAGGACAAGGGGAACCCTATCGTGGTTCCGCGAGGAAGGGAAAGGGGTGAGAGCAGAAGTGTGGGAAATAGAATGGACACGGTCAAGGGCCGTGTCAACCATAGTAGAGGGGAATCCTCGGTTGAGGAAGAAGGAAGACATATCAGAAGCACTAGTATGGAAGGTGGCATCATCAGCGTAGATGCGGCGGAGACAGAGAAACTGGGAGAATGGAATAGAGTCCTTGCAGGAAGCGAGGTTGGAGGAAGTGTAGTCCAGGTAGCTGTGGGAGTCAGTGGGCTTATAGTGAATGTTTGTCAATAGCCTATCCCCAGAGATGGAGACAGAGAAGTCGACGAAGGGAAGGGAAGAGTCAGAGATGGACCTTGTGAAGGTGAGGGAAGGATGGAAATTGGAAGCAAAGTGACTGAAATTTTCTAGTTCAGGGCGAGAGCAGAAAACGGCACCGATACAGTCATCAATGTACCGGAAAAAGAGGTGAGGAAGGGGACCAGAGTAGGACTGGAACAAAGAGTGTTCCACATATCCCACGAAAAATGAAAGAGTTTAGTTGGGTTTATGGAATTAAGAAAACTTTATTGCTTTTACAAACATGACACCATTAAATCATTCACATGAAGCCATCATAGCATCTGCCCTCTCTCGTCTCCTGATTATATTGCGCTGCGGTATGGTGCCACAGGTGCCAGCAATCCTGCTTTTGTATAATCAGCATCTTTGACCTTGAAGGCATCGTACCCCAGCCTGGCCTTGCCTTCATCCAGTAACCATTTTCAATTTTGAAAAATAGATCATTTAATTGTCACAAACATTTTAGTACAAAAACTCTATGGCCTAGCAATTGGATCGCACTGCATCCGTTTTACAGGCGACATGCGCGTGATCATTCTGTTCCGTCCGCCATATTGGTTAGGGGTGCTCAGTAGGTGTCCAGGACATGCTCCTGAAACTGGCGTTAGACTCATTGCATATGCAAATCGGGAGCTCAAGGCCTGTTTCAGGCCCCTGTGTCAAATTGGACTGCGAAAGACCACAGCATGTGACGTGCATACCCTGATTGGGAAACTCTGCCCACAGCCCATTATTCCCATTCACAATCACTGGAGTGGAACTAGATGATGCCATATTAGGTGAAGTTGTATACAAATTTTAATTTGCAGGTTGCCTCTAATGAACCACTTGAATGCCAGCAAAGGATGTGTGAGCGACACCAATAAATGTGCAAATGATTTCCATTATAAATGTTAAGAATTATGTGACAATTCAGTAGAATGTGCTTTCCCTTTAAATGAGAATGAAATTTCACAACTCTGCTGAATACACAATGGCAGCACTTTGCTATTCGGGGTCATAATTCACTACAGCTTGGCAGACATAGAAACCCGAGCATTTGGCTTCCCCTGAGACTTGGTGCAGGCGCATAAAATAAAAGGTTTCAACATGTTAAAAATGGTTATAGGTTTTGGTGAGTCAAATGCCGGTAAATTATGGGTCACTTGGCCTACACTGCTGCCATTTGACATCTTTCATTTTGACAGAGAATTTGAAATATTTATGAGATTCCTGCAATCCGTCCATTCTCTCACTGAGATCTCGAGGGATTATGAAAACCCTGAGGCTCTCTGACACGTACACTGATGGCTCCCACAGTGATGTACACAACTGCAGTCGTATTGAATTATATTTTTTGAAAATATATTAGTAAAACACTGGTATGAAAACATTCTATTTTTCCTGCGATAGATGTGGTTGCTAATTAAAATCAGCCCACAACTGTCTGCTCATTTTGCGCTGTCCTGCAGGGGTGTTAAAGGATCATATGTTTTTTCTACAGCTTCAGCAAAGAAGTGTGAATTATGAGAACATTCAGTCTGGTGAAGAAATGTAAGTACTTAATTTCCTCAGGAAATCACACCGAGTGCACCAAACACACTGAGCAATCTACATGAACACCCAATTAATTGTACCTCAAGAATTTTAAGAACAACGTGGCTTAATAAAACTCTTAATTTGTTTCATGCTTCAAATATTTTTGTGCGGGAAAAGGAAAAAAAACCTGAAAATATACTAACCTTATATCATGCATAAACAGCTGACTATGATTAGAATGTTTAATAGGCTGACCAGGTCACAATGCGCCTTTTCTGGGGAGAGGTTGGGGAATATTTCTCTCATCCATGTATCAATGCTGTCCTCCTTGGTTGGGAAGGTAAGATCGGCCAGCCTGCAGACATCTAGGCAAATGTTGGTTGAAACACCAGTGTAGGGAAAAGGACCCCAGTTCTGAGTAATTTTCACTACCTCCCCTGATGGTCATACCAAAATGGCCAAAACCTGGTTTGAAGGATAAACTTCAATGTGAATGTCAGTCAAGACATTCAGGGCTATGGGGAAAGAGCAAGGGAGTGGGACTAATTAGATAGCTCTTTCAAAGAGCCGGCACAGGAACTGTGGGCCGAATTGTCTACTTCTATTCTGTATGATTCTATGAGAACTGGAATTCAAACTCATCTCTTCCAGTTCTAAATCATTCAACTTAGTGCTTCTCCCAAGCTATCTGGGCAACTCTGTACACAGCCAATTTTTCTCTTATTGTTTAATATTTAGTTGAAAAGTGAAGCTCACTACAGATATTACGACCTCCTTTGAAACAAATTACTTTACAAACAATTAAGATTAAGATGAATCTCTTTTTATTTTGTTCCATCCATTTTTGTTTATTAAAATTAATTTACATGTGGAATGCTAATTATTTTGTAATGGGTACTGGCTTGAAGGAGTTAATGAAACTAACTGTCAGGGTACTGAGTTATCATTAGCGGGCATATAATCATAAACACGGGAATGCATCAGCACTGACTGTGGTTGTTAATTCAGATCTATTCCAAGTCTAGCCATGCAACTTTTCCAAACCTATACTCCCAAATGAAATCATCAGCTCTATCTGACTCTTAAGTTGTTGCTAAGAAAGCGCACTGAAGAAATGTTTGACAAACTGTTATTTATTTGGACAGGGAAACAAGCCAGAACTGCATCATTATAGTGCTGATGATTTCATGCATGAGTAATGTGATTATGTTGGGTGTTTTTGAACAAATGATGTGGCAAATACTTTTTCATGAAAACATTGCATGTTAAACATTTTTTGTAACTGATTTTTTGAGACACCCTGATGGTGAGACTCATGTAAACTGCCACAGATCGTAAAATATGGGTTTAGTTCTACAGTGCCCCCTCACAGCAAGTAACTGATTCCAGTTGGACAATGAGACAGAAGAGACAATTGGCACAGCCCAGACAATTTCCCACAGGCAGGAAAGAAAATTTAGAGGGAGTGGGAGGTACTTTCATGCCAGATAAGGAGAGGCCTTGGTATGGGTGTGAGAGTATGTCACCTCCCTGCTCTTTTAGCCAAGGAAATTATGCATAGGATAAAGGAGCAATAAAAGAAACAAGTTCTCAATGGAGCAAAGAGATCAAAACAATATTCACTTGTAGAATGTTATAATAGATGGAAAAACCAAAGGGAACATATGAACAGTGATTCTGACTAACAGTACAGCGATTCACTCCTAACACTGAAAGGGCTTATGAATCAAGAACACCGATTGTAGGGATCTTTCACATGAGTGAAGAAATGTCTGGAACACGTCATCACTAGTGAATCCCTTTGTTTAATCTCTAGTTGCCCAAACCTTATAGGATTGTGTCACCTCTTTAGGTCTTGGGACATCACACACTGCTGTGTATGACAAAAACCCTTTTCACATGTGATTTTCACAACCTACAGGCAGTAAAGTGACCAGTCATACTCACAGAGACACTTTCTGCTGGTTTTAGTTATTACACTTTTGGACCTTGCTGTAGCCTCATAAATAAAGCCATGGATATTCAGGATACTCTTTTGGGGATAATTTTTCGGGGGGTCAGCGGGCGCATTTGGTGGTGGGTCGGGTGAGAATTTTTTTTTTTGACAGCGGGTAGGGAACCCGGTGTCAACCCGCCACCATGCTACTTTCCCAGATGTTGAGTCTGTCAATGCTAAACAGACCTGACATGCAGGGTGGGGGAGACAATTTAGGTCAATATGACCTTGTTAAGAGCCATTTAAAAAGTATTTTGAGCTCACCTTTAAATTTTACGAGGTCGCCCATGGGTTCCACGCTGCTCGGGAATCACGTCAGGTAAACAGATCGGGAGTTGTGTTACCATGAAATCATCTCTTTACTTGACAGCTGAAAATGTGCTATAAAAGCTCCCATCTCATAGCTGTTCACTTTCCAAGCTCAGAAGCTGTTGCTTACTGCATTTGGAAGACAGATTGAGCTTTATGCAGTTTGCAAGTGTTTGGAGTAAACTCAGTATCCAGTGTCACCTCATTGGAACAACCTCTCTCGCCATTGACAGATCGCTTCTGTCATCGCTACTTCACCTGCCATTTATTCCATCAGCATCGTTGCCCTTGAAACTATCTCATCTTGGTCTGCAGAATCCCACCACAATCAGCCCCAACACCAGCAGCACCAGGCACACCAGCAGCACCAGCAACAACACCAATCTTCTCCGCAATCAACTGATGCTGCACAGGTCACAGGGCATCAGCACCCGACCACATTGCTGCCCGGGAGGCCAGGGATGGCCTCACCATAGCCAGATTTACTTCACTTGATGCTGTACACCATGGCTGCCACATGATGTGCCAAGTTGGCACCACCCCACACCAGCACCATAAAGCATCCCTACAATGACCAAGCCATTCCTTTCACACTCATCACCATTGCAGGGATAACATTATGTCTCACCGTTCACTGCAACTCACCTAAGCCACTTCTAAAGGTGCACACAAATCTGTCCAAGAACACAAAGTGTTGAAAATAATTATTTCAATGTTTGACAGCACATTAACAGAAACTTCACATGAAAATTGACTAAAACATACAAGTGCCTACCCTTGTGTGTTGTTAGTTGGTATGATTGGACTAGGATGAGGGTGATTGTGAGGAGTGCCTAGTGAGGTGGGGGAGTGATAATGTAGATAGAGAGGGATGGGTGGAGGTGCAAGGTAAGTTGGTGTGAGTAAGGATGTGCAGGAGTAGGGTAGGGAAGGCAGAGTGATGG
Organism: Somniosus microcephalus; assembly: GCF_052327205.1. Lineage (NCBI taxonomy): Eukaryota > Metazoa > Chordata > Chondrichthyes > Squaliformes > Somniosidae > Somniosus > Somniosus microcephalus. The sequence continues at coordinate 219,915,022 of NC_140994.1, read as the reverse complement.
GGATGTGATGAGTGGTACAGCAGGATGAGGTTGAGTGTGGTGTTTCATGATCTACTGAGATCATTGAAAGGTTTGTGTCACTGCAGCCAGGTCCTCCTGACGACATCCCTGCTTGTGCCCTCCTGTGCAATGTGCAACTAGGCTGCCTTGATCTCCTGGAGAAGTCTCTTCCACCCATGGGAAGGGAAGAGGACCTCCCTGTGTGCTGTGACTCCCTCCATAAGCATATGGAGGGAGTCATGGGAGAGCCTGGGTGCAGCCGTGTACCTCTGTGCAGTGCTTGGCTGTGTTTGTAGCTCCTCAATGCTGCAGAACACTGACAGCACAACTGTCAAAATAAATGTGCGCATGGTCCATTTAAGTAAACCGGCTGAAGACGCATCATCTAGTGACATCATCAGACCCGCTTCCTTCAATTGGCCAGCAAACGCGCTGGGGAGGCTCAACAAGTCCAATCAATGTAAAATCACTGTGGACAGCGGGCTGGAGCCTGCAGCGGGGTCAGGACCCGCCACCGACCCCGGCTGCACCAGACCTGCCAGGTAGCGGGAATCGCAGCCTTTGTATGGGAGTTTGTCAATTGCATACATTTAATTCTGATGCAACAATTAATCATTAAACCGTCAAGACAGTGTAAAAGTGCTCTAGCATGCTGTGCCAAAGAGATGTGAGTTCAAGCCTGCAAATTCTCCACGTGGTAAAATCAGAGGGTGGTGTACAGCACTTCTCCTCAGGAAGGACTGGAAAGTAGGAGAATGAGTCATGTCAGAACTGCTGTCACGTGCCTCCAAGCATACAGTTACAGAATAGCATGAGTAAAGGCCTGGGAGAAATCTGTCTGTCTGTTCTGTCGGGGATGGTGTGGGGCACAGAAAGACCTAAAAAAAAAAATTGTATCCCAAATGATCTGCAAAGCCAGAACAAATGATAAAGCTCATGTTTTATTACAGATATTTGGCTTTATATTCCTTTGCTCCCAACAAGGATGATGAACTGGAGCTCAGACAAGGAGACCTCATTAACGTTATTAAAAAATGTGGTGACGGTTGGTACTTGGGTATGTTACTGACATATATTTTACAGTGTATTAAATGCAGCCTGTTCTTCAGTGCACTATTAAAATAAAACCCACAAGGTCTAACTCATTGCAGTATGAGTTACACAGTACAACACAAGAGCAGTCTGAATCATATGATGCAGCTGCTGATTCATGGATGCTTTATACCAGGGAACTTTCCGTTCAACTTCACTATGCCTCTCATTATACTCTCACTGTTTTCTTTTATTCATTCATGGGTTGTGGGTGCTGTTGGCAAGGCCAGCATTTAAATGGGATCAACATTTTCCTGTGTGTTCCCTGCGTATCTGCAAGAGTGAAAATGTATCACGCATAATATTGAAACAATTAAATTGGTCTAATATTTTCCTAAATGGGAATGAAATACAACTGTTCCACTAAGTTGAGACTGAGGTACCTCATGACTCCCCAACTGCCACTTCTGCATCACCATGGAAGGTGCATATATTCTGCCTATTCTGTTTCAGTTCAGATTTTTAACATACTGTCATGATTTATGTGATATTTATACAGTAAGGAGGTTATTTTGGTGAAAGGGTGAAAACAGGCGCTAAGTGGGTGCTGTGCTAATAAGACAGGCCTGTTTGAAAGTTTAGTTTTAGCACACAGTTTTGGGGCTAATTGCTGATTACCATGATTCGAACTCCGATATTTCCAGAATAAATGTTGATAAACTGTCCCAGAAAGTCTCCTGATGTGTTTCAAAAGTCCCCTTCAAACCTCCAGCAGTAGGTGAACAGTGAAAGCTGAGCATGCCTTTAAGTAGTGCTCAAAATCCTCAGCAACGACTTGTTTACTGCCGAACAGCTGGTCACTGTTAGGAAATGGTGTCAGTTGAAGCGCTAGCTGGCAAAATGCCGTCCAGCCTCTTAAATAAGCACTAGCAGGCAGTTTAATTGTCAATCAGACCCCTAATGATCCTCCGGCCAGCAGTTCTTAGCATGCGTTTCAACTCCTTTACCAAGATGGCATCTTGCGCTAAACACGGGCTAAACTGGCGTTGCAGCTCAAGACCAATGTTCCTCTATTTTTTTTGGCTCATGTGGCCTCCATAATGGGCTGCGTGGGCCGTTCAAAATTCCGCGCATGTGCATTTTTTCTATTTAGAACTTTTTAGCTACCTGGGATTAATCATTTTAAAGTGCAATAAAATAAGGGACCATCCATAATTGCCATTATTTGTACAAGAATATGAAGTGGGGTGGGGGGGGCTGGTATCAATGCTTATTGTTTACTTACATTTTAGTCATTTTTTTACATTGAGCTTCTTTAGGTCTTCCATAAACAAGAACTGTTTTTATGCTTGTGGAAAGAATGAGAAATGTGAATTATGGATAGCCAACTGTGCCCCAGTGTTTAAAAATGATTTATCGTCTGGTCATTAATTTACAGCATTTTTATAGCACACTGTTGGTTATGAGGGGAGGTAAGTGAATGAATAGTCTTTGTACTGTTGTGAAAAGTTTGTAAATTATGATTGGCCACGAGGTTCTTGAAAATTATTTATTACAGTGTCATCAAATTATTAAATACTTTTCAACAGTATTATAGTGCTCCACTGATGAGATATCTATCTTTAATTGAAAAGTGTATTGTATAAAATATTAATTGCACTGATGTGTATTTTTGTAGGTACATCCATAAGAACCAAGAAGTTTGGCACCTTCCCAGGAAATTATGTGGATAAATTATGTTTGTGATTAACAGAACTGAGTCTCCTAATTCAATCAACAAATTATTATTGGCCAATTTATGTACTGAATGGGTCAGAAAGTGCACTGAAATGTACAATCTATATATAAAGTTAAGCCCCAGTGGTAGATTCAATTGGCCTGGAATTTCCTGGAAAGGTTTGGGGTAACTATGGCTTAAGTGTTGCAGTATTTTTTCCCCCCAAGGTTATTTGTGTGCAACTGATTTAAGTCGGTTTTACCCCAAACCATTGCCACATGAAAACTTTCTTGATCGTTTACACCACTCCCATGTTACTTCCGCCGAAACCTCACTTCACTCATTAACATAGCTCTGCCCTCAAGCAAAACACCAGGAAACACAAGTTTATTGCATTTTCCCAAGTTTTGAACATGCATAAGTTTATGTGCAAATTTTTAGGAACAGCAGGAACTGAAGTCTTTCTGGTGTTTTACAAGTGATTTTTTTTAACGACTTTAAAAAAATATATTATTTCTTCTTACTGAGACCGGCCATATATTTTCTATATCTTTGAATGCATTTTTATGGCATCAGGGTCCGTTACATTAAAAAACTCCCACAATTGATTTTTTTTTACACAAACTGTGCTTAATGTACAAAAATGATGGTTTGATGGCTTACAACTTTCATTTTCATAATATCAATACAAGGGACTTAAATAAGGAAGATGGCAAATATTCTGCAATTTCCTCAGGCCCTGATTGTTTACAGTGATTCTGCTTGTTTTATGTGGGTTTTTATTCAATTTCGGCATAAATTCACGTTAGGAAATTCAGCATAAAACGGACATATACATCAGCGAAAGTATAATCCAGGAAATTCCAGCCAATTAGTGGATGCTAAATGTATTTTTGTACAAAAATTCTTCTAGACCTTGGGCTCTTCAATTCGCTCAATTAACCATTTTATATATTCTCCCATCCAAGAGGATGGTTACATAACCTGTTCCCATGTCACTGTAAAGACAGCTTTGTAAGTAGTCAGTGGGAGGTGTGTAAGAGTCTTGCGTATTAACTCACTTTTAAATTTTATGTTTTTCCCTGTGGAGATGGAGCCTCCTTTGGACAGACCTAGCTCAGGTTGCTAAGTCATGGACATGAATCCATGTCCTTCCCTTGATATAGTGCACTGCTACAACAAAATACACTGCCCTCAGGCTGCCTGTCTCAAATGCATAACTGAATCATCAAACATTTGTACTTTAAATGAACATGACTTGTAATCAAAAATAGTCTTAGAATCCACACCTCCTCCATTGATTGTAATTTCACTGTCATTAGATTTGTACTAGGCAGTAGTGAGTGTGATTTATAACTGAACATGGTTCCTTGATAAATGACAGGAGAGAGATTAAAGTCTGTTAAATCAAAACAGAAAATGCTGGGAATACTCAGCAAGTCAGGCAGTATCTGTGGGGAGAGAAAGAGTTAATGTTTCAGGTCAATGCAAAGGTCATCGAACTGAAATGTTAACTCTATTCTTCTCTCCACAGATGCTGCCTGACCTGCTGAGTATTTCCAGCATTTTCTGTTTTTATTTCAGATTTCCAGCATCCGCAGTATTTTGCTTTTGTATTAAAGTCTGTTGAGTCGATACTAATGACAAAAGTCACCAATTCAAGCTGTGTGGAATTTCTGTAGATGTTCTAAAAGGAGAATATTTTAACAGATAAATGGAGATATTTGGAAACATCAGAGAATACCACAGAGATTAAAGTGAAGGATAAACACCAACACAGACTGGTTGGGCTGAACACCCTATTTTCATCTTGTAATTTCTAAGCAATTCTATGTAATTTCCATCAGAACATGCGAAAAGCAGAACTGCATCTGCCAGTCATCAGACAAATTATTCCCTGGTTGTTGCTGCAGACTAATTCTTAGAGTGAGAATAGACTCAATATCAACATCAGCTTTCAACAAAAGGGACTACAGCTCATGCTATGGTACTTTGCTCTGACGAATGAAGAAAAGCTGCTTTTACCTCACGAAACGCATTTGGCCTCAAGCTTCACAGAAAAAACATTGTAATTGTGTTTCTTTCTATGGAATTGCTCAAATGAACTTGTTTACACTGACAGCCAACATTGTAAAGGATGGTTCCTTCCTCATTGGACTGTCGGGTACTAAAATCACTATTATAGCAATACAAAGGCAAATGTCAAGCAAATGTCAGCAGTGTCACTCTTCTCAAGGCAACAGCTATATTTGTAACCAATACAATTCCATACACAGCCATTCCTCATTGTCAATCCACCATTTCAGTGCAGAATGTAGGAGCACCATCTGGAGTGACAGCATTCTCTTCCTGTGTGCTAAAGGCACAGTACTCAATGAGAACTGTAACCTAGTCATCATGTCACTTTTGCTTTGCATTGGTGTAGGAAAATATGAAACAAACTCTTCATGCAGAGTTTGGTAAATGGAAACATATTGCAATACAGGAAGGTTTGAATGTAGTGAACCTATCGAAAGTGGAAAAAAGTTCATTTTGCCAGTTTTTTTAACACGTATTAAAAGAATTATGCCCAATGAGGTTACGACTGGCTTACTGTGGAAATCTTTAACACTGATCTTACATTACTTGATCCATGTGATGCAGATCAAGGAAACCAGTTATATAATTACATCTAATCTCGCTTTCTGTTCAATCACTAACTTTTTAACTTTTTAAAAACATTGGCCCCGATATTTATGGGGAGGCACATTCAGAGCAGGAGTTCTGGGCGGGAAACTCGGAAGTGTGGGTTTCCCAGATGTCCTGCAGATATTAACTGCAGGAAGTCTTTTACATTTTATCTGCAGGTTTCCCGCCCGACAGCCAACCTGATTGACAGGCTGGCTGCCTGTCAGGTGGGAACACCTGCTGTACAAGGCCGCAGCCGAGGAGCAGTGAGCAGGTAGGGAGGCAGGTAGAGCTCACGGTCGTAGGGTGAGAGATCGCTGGGGGGGAGGGGGGGGAGGCATGGTCGGTGCGCAGATGGTGGTCGGGGGGGAGCAGATTGTGGTCAGGGAGAGAGAGAGAAAGAACATAGAGGCAGGGGGAGATCGCGGAGGGGAGATTGGGTGGAGTCGGCAATCGTGGAGCTGGAAGCAGGTAAGCTTATTGGGCTGGGGGGGAACCCTCCTGCTCTTCCTGATCCACAAGCAGTTCTGTAAATACACTTATCTTATGGATCCGGCCCTTCTCGCTTCATTTTATCTGTTGGGTGTCCCGAGGCCGGAAATGGGTTAAAAATAAAAAACCTGTAAAAATGGTGGCATCCAGCCTCTTTAAAAGCTTTTACCAACTGACCCGCCTCCTGAGAGCAGGTTGGTCGTGCACGCCATTCCACCCCCCAAACACCACCCCACCCACCCCGTCCCGCCTCTCTTAAAACCGGAAGTCACCGGGTTGGGGTCGGGTTTGAAATTTTTTAAATTCTAACTTCTCACCCAATCCAAACCCGCCTGTTCTCGCAAGTTAAAATTACCCCCATTCTTTCCAGTTCGGCTGCAGTTAAACAGCCTCAAGATCGCAATAATTTCTGAAATGTATGGATTCATTTCAGATTTACATCATGAAGAGGCAGAGATACAGCAACTTCATTAGAATCTTGGAATCACTCTTTGTATCACTGAACCTGATTGCAATCGTTTCAAGTTGAATAAACACTGCCAGAAACCTTGCTGCTGTCTCTAAATTTCTTTAACCAATTTTGTCATCAGTAACACACACAGTCATACTGAAGAACAATCATAGCAAACAGGATTTCACTATTGTAATGTATTGTCACATGGTTTGTTATAAGCATGCTAAGTTTGCTCTGGCCTAGTAAAGCAAGCTCATGAACTAGCAACTCATCGTGTCTCTGTCCTTCATTTGTTCTACCCACATATACTGGCCCAGAAATTCGGGTCGGGGGCTTCCCGTGGGTGCAAGCCCCCGACCTGCACTTACCTGGCGTGCCGGCCGTTGAGCTGTGGGCCCATGTGGGATTTTGATCCTGGGCCTCCTCCAACTGCCGGCGCGCAGTGCTTGCGTATCCCAGGGGCGCAGTTAGTTCGATGCATTCCCTGGGCCATGGAGAGCCAATGGTAGCAGGGAATGCTTCATTCATAAGTTTGACAGGAAGAGCTGTCAAACCTATAAATACCATAAGGCCCAAAACATCACTAAAACTTCAAATAATTTTTTTTTTAAATCACATTTTAAAAATAATTATAAATTACATGAAATAACTATTTTAAACAATAATTTAAAATTTTGAAAAAATTAATTACATTTTCTAATGGGGCTAAAAATAAACTTACCTTTCTTTAAAGTATTTAAAAATAATAAACCTGTGGAAAAAATGTTTTAATTTTAATTAATTCACCACTTACCTTGTTAAAAGCAGGCCTTGCGCCTGCTTTTTAAAAGTGCAACTCCTGGAGACTTACCCTCTCGGAAAAACCGGGAAAAAAACGTAAGTTCGATGCGCACGCGTTCCACCTGTCAACCCCTTCTTTCAGGGGAACGGAAGTGCCGGTTTCCCGCGCATGCGCAGTGCATGCACAAAACCGGCACTTTCGTTGGGCCAACGCGTGAGTACCCCATGTGTACTCACGCGTTAGGACCCGAATTTCTGGGCCATTATGTACCTGAATGGGTTGCAGCCTCCTGAAAATCCAAACATTCATTTGAAGGCATATGATATCACACAGATATCACACAGAAACCCCACAGTGCAGATAGAGGCCATTTCGGCCCATCGAGCCTGCACCGACACATATCCCACCCGATCCCCGTAACCCCTACACCAACACATATCCCACCCTATCCCTGTAACCCCACGTATTTAATCCCCCTAACACTAAGGGTCAATTTATCATAGCCAATCAACCTAACCCGCACATCTTTGGACTGTGGGAGGAAACCGGAGCACCCGGAGAAAACCCACGCAAACACGGGGAGAATGTGCAAACTCCACACAGACAGTCGCCCGAGGCCGGATTCGAACCCGGGTCTCTGGCGCTGTGAGGCAACAGTGCTAACCACTATGCCACCGTGCTGCCCTAATCTGCTTTTAGCAGACAAAAGAGTAACTTTCTAGTTTGGTTGCTGGAACTGAGAAGGAATTCTCCATTATGTCTGCATCAAACTAAAATCAAAATTTGGAACATCCCCTTTGAGATGATTTCAGGAGTTAGGAACAAACTCAGTGTTTATACAGCTGCTGACATCCAGATTGCACAAAGTGGGTCAAGTACATTCTAAATCACTGACTGGAAATTGCTGGTTTCCTTTCAATGTATGCATTTAAAATAAAATTAAAGGGCAATGACATTCCATTGCACTGTCACATAATTGTAAATGTTGTAAAAGGAGATACCTGTACAGGATTTTTCCTGGCTGATTAGGGGCTGGCTGGCAGCATACGTTTTGGGAAGAATTTTAACCCTCCGCCCACCTGGCAGAAACTGGGCTGGGGGGTAGTAAAAACAGAGCAGCAGATTTACCAGCTCGCCCCCCAGCCCGCTCCTGATGACTGCAATTTGGTGCACCTGACCAAAATTGTCAGGTCCTTGTTTAAATATGTAGTTCAGGTCCTGATTATGTCATCAGGACCTGACTGCAATATTAACCCCAGGCATGTGTGCGGGAACCCCGTGCGGCTTTCCCGTCAAAGAGGCCTAGCAAGGTAGATTTAAAATTTAATTGTTTCTTTTTGGTCAGAAAGGGCAGGGGTGCTCCTCTGGGCCCCACAAGGAAAGCTTGGGCTTCTCCTGCCCCAGGCTTCTCTCCCCTACCCGCGAGCACCTCCAGACACCCCCCTCCCCCGACCACTTACCTCATGCCGCAGACCATTCCCTTGGGTCTCTGGCGGCAGCCTCCTGCCACCCAAAATCCTGCTCCCGCCCACCGGGCTCCTTATCATTCCCACCGAGTTCGGGCAAGAGTCCATCCTGCAGAATGTAAATGAGGCCCGGCCGTTAAAATCAGCTGGGCCTTCCCGCTGCCTTTCCCGGACGGGCTGGCCACTTGCTAGGCCACATTCCCAACTGGGAGTTACACTTTGATTCCTTTGCGTAGAACCACACACCGCCCCACCCCCACACTTCCCCACCCCCAAATGCGACATGTATTTCCACTCCAGTGACATTAGAGGGGCCGATAATGCAATGGCTGCACCCATCGCACTGAAGTGCATAAGGTGTTGGCTCCCCATACTATCTGGCATGGAGGCCAGAGGCCTACCATGTACTGAATGTGCTCTGTGCCCTCTTTTAACAAGACTCATTAAGGGCCCAGAAAGTAATGAAATGAAGCCCAATCCCAATATTGCAGCTGGAGTACCTGAGCAGCACTTCAGTTGCTCAGTAGCCATTAACAATGGGCATTGAAGGAGAGGTCTAATTTATAAAACAAGAACATTTCTTTTCCTGGGTAGCCTTGACTTTACACTAAGGCCAACCAGCCAACCTTGTTAGGCCTCAAAAGGCTGATTCTTCTCCAATGCAGCATTCCTTCCCCTCAACCCCAGATCGTTCTTTAAACCCAAAATTCTGCCCCAGTAAACGTGCCTCACTCCCAGAATGTCACACACAATGTTTTAATCATATGAGCTAAGTTCACATTGCGGCACATGCTCAATCGGGCACAGGCACAGTCAATGCCTCAGAGCAGGGATTTCAGCCCTGTTCAACCAGGATTGGATTGTCAGCCACCATGCATGAGAAAAGTAGGTTGTGGGTAGCACCTCTTATTCATCATGTTATTACAATGGAACTTCACTTACATCCGATTAGGCAGAGGTCCATCTAAAATGCCTGACTTTAACTAGTAGTGTTAAAGCATAAACATTGTAAAAACTGAGAGACAACAATATTGTTCTCTTAGCTTAGATGCGAGGGGCTGCCCCAAGGCATTCGTTTTTTGCTTGCAGCCTGCCAGCTGCCAAAATGGACCGGGCCTCCCGTTGGCACCATCAGGCGGTCGGTCAGCACGCTCCACCAGCTGGCCACCCAAAGGCCACACTGGGAAAAATCTACCCTAGTAAGTACAAAACCTATCTTTTTGGGGCCAGGAGGAACTGTAATGTTTCTCCACAAGGAAAGTTTGGGGCTCTGTGGGGTGGCAACTGGATGGCGACCTCTCTATTCTTATTTTGGGTGGGCAGCTTGCCAGCGAAATGTTAATGAGTCTTGTCCATAAAAATCAACCCGGCCTTTCACAGCAACTTGAAGGTGGGAAGTTTGGCACCTTTCCCCTGCTTTCTGCCCGGGAATTAAAATCCCCACTTAAGTCTTTGCAATTTTAATAAATCAGTGGCTTTTTAAAAATGAAATGATCTATATAGTCCGTATTTAAAAACATTGTTCATGCATAACTTGAAAGCGGCAATGTTTGAAAGCAATCTCCTGACCTGTGAACAGTGAAGCTGAATGTAAGATAAGTCTGGAAGAACTAGCTTCCAATTTATTGCAGTGCAGTGATTGCATTGTAGAGGACAAGGATGGCTATTCTGAATACTAATGAACATGCACAGGCACATATTTATTGTAAAGTTGCTGAACCAGATGTTCTTTTCTATTACACCATGTGTGTGGTCTGGCAATGTTTCTGCATTGTAGCGGTGGCTTGATTACATATCTGGAGGATTGGAACTGATTCCCACCTCATTTCTTGGTTGCCTGGAGCTAAAGTCTAACCCTCCTGTGCTTCTGACAGTCATACCGGAAATGGTGAGCTCAGTTCCAAATACAACTTGATTCAACATTCAATTTCAAAACCAGTAAGATTATTTTTGCTCCATGACACAATGGTCCAGAATTGCCTCGTAATTTTCAGCGCAATAATGGCGTAAGAGCCGCGTTGCACCAAGTGTTTCCAAGGAAGTTCTTGCGTAAGTAACATACTCTGGTTTTACGCCAGAATTAGCTGTGCACAAATTTCCTCAATCATTTGTTACATCTCCCAAGTTACGCCTGCTGAAAACTCAATCATCTCATTAATATAGCTCTGCTCTCCATGCAGAAGACCAGAGAGAACAAGTGTCCTGCATTTACACCCGTTCTGAATGGATGTAAATTTATGCCCAAACTTTTAGGTGCAGTAGGGTCTGAAGTTACTAATTCTGGGGGGAGAAAATGGGTGCCTTTGCGCCTCCCGTTATCACCTCTGGGGGGTGATAACAGGGCGTTAACCACTTACCGCCCGGGCGCGGCAAGAATATTGCCTCCTGCTAAATTCGGCGGGAGGTTTGAGGCAGTGGTATGGCGTTGCGCCCCGATCTCCTTCGCCCAGAGATCGTGATGTCATCGCCGTACGCATCACCCCGGTTGCACCCCGGACCCGAACTTCGGTTCCGCCCCCTGCAGCATCGCCAGTTGAAAACACCGACAGCTGCAGGAGGCGTTGTTCAGGAGGCCGGGCGCTTCGGGGGTGAAAGTTAAAGGGGAGGTTGCCGAAGTAAGTGCCTAAATTATTTAATTGTTTGGGTCAATTTTTTTCCTTCTCCTGGGCTGCAATCGATCAGCCCGGCACTCTGCTGGAGTGCATGGGGCTGATCGAGCGAATTTGCGGCCTCCGTCGGGGACCAGCTAACTGCTCCCAATGCAGAGCCTGCAGTGATGGCCCTTCCCTTTCAGGGAGGGAAGGAGCCTCAGATTGCAGCAGTGTTGCATGGGACATTGTGCAGCGCTGCACAACTACCGCCCCACCTGCACCCTTTAGCATTCCAGGAAGGAAGTGGCGTGCTGGATTTAGCACTCCGCTTCCTTCCTGGAGCGCTAAACCAAATTTCGTGAAAGCTGGGACTCATTAGTGCCTGGCACTAAGTTTCCCAGCTTTCAAAGGCTACCGCCTCCAAAAGAAGTGATAATGAATTTCTCCCCCCTGGTGCTTTATTGTGTGTTTTGTTAATGATTTTTTTTTTAATTTCCTTTATTGAGACCTCCCTGTATTTTCTATATTTTTTGAATGCTTTTTTATGATATCAGAATCTGTTACATTATAAAGCTTCCACAATTACATTTTCTTAAACAAGCTATGCTTAATGTGCATGAATGATGGTTTGATGGCTTCAAACTTCAATTTTCATAATATCAATAAGATAAAGAGGGATTTATAGAAGGAAAATGGCATATGTTCCACACTTTACTTGGGCCCCAATTGTTTACGCCAATGTTACTTGTTTTATGCTAGTTTTTATGTTCCGGTGTATGGTAATGAGATTCTCAGGAAATTTAGGCATAAGTTTATATCGGCAGGAGCTGTTAGTTTCGACGTAATTTCAGTGTAAATCGGTGCAAGCAAATTCTGGCTCATTATTAAATAGGCAAAGCCTGAGTCCGAAAGTCGTGGATTCAAGCCCCACTCCATAAGTTGAGGACATAATCCAGGTTGATACTTCAGCGCAACACTGAGGGAGTGCTGCACTATTGGAGGTGCCGTCTTTCAGATGAAACATTAAACTGAGGCCATGTCTGCCCTCTCAGGTGGACATAAAAGATTCCATACCACTACTCAAGGAAAGATCGTGCATTTATATAGCATCTTTCATCATCTCAGTATGTCCCAAAATGCTTTACAGCCAATGAAGTACTTTTGAAGTGTCGTCACTGTTGTAATGCAAGAAATTCGGCAGCCAATTCGTGCACAGTAAGGTTCCACAAACAGCAATGAAATAAAAAACTAGGGCCTAAAAATTCGGTTGATTTGCGCCTCCCATTAGTGCCCTCTTAGGGTGCTAACGGGTTGCAAAGCAACTAGCACCTGGGTGCGCCGCCGCCAACGCCTCCCGTGAAAGCGTTAGCACCCCGCGGCGCTGCGCCACCAGCAATGACGTCATCGCTATGCGCAGCACCCCGCTCGCGCCCCGGCCGCAATCTTCGGTAGTGACCCCTGACTTATCACCGGACGCTATGTCAGGGGGGCATACCTGCAGCCGAGGCGGCGCTAATTAAAGGGAATGTGCCGGGTGGCCATTTTTGTTGCTGGCCGCCTGCCAGCACCTGCCCCCCGTTGCTGTCCCCGGCCTCCTCTGCAGCCTCGCCGCAGAGTGCCGGCTGCGCTCCGTGAGCCCGGCAGTTCTCTTGAGTGCTGGGCTCTTTTGCCTGCACTCCGATCCCTGGTGGCCCAGCTGGGCCTCGGGTCATGCTGCGCTAGGCCCCTCCCCTTTAAGAAGGGGAGGAAGGCCTGCAGTACCGTGGCATGACTTGCCGCAGCACCAGGTCGGCGTGATATTCACTCACAGCGCCCCAAGAGGGAGGCGGGGTGCTTCCAGTAGCAACTTTCTTCCCTCTTGGGGTGCTACTGGTGAATTTCGTCCAAGGGAGCGCTAATTTTTTCGGGGCGCTTAAAGTAGTTAGCACCCCAAAGGGGGCGTGACTCAATTTTTCCCCCAAAAATTAATGTAATGTTTCAAGATTTTTACCTATATAGCCTAGAAGTGATTTAAGGATAATTTGTATTATGATGTTGCTATGATGTTATATTTAGGCCACAGGGGAGTTAAATTACAGCAACACACAAGGTATCTGGGATGTTAATTTGTCATAACAACAGAAAATGCTGGAAATACTCAGCAGGCCAGGCAGCATCCGTGGAGAGAGAAACAGAGTTAACGTTTCAGGTCTGGGACCCTTCTTCAGAACTGATGAAGGGTCCCAGACCTGAAACGTTAACTCTGTTTCTCTCTCCACGAATGCTGCCTGGCCTGCTGAGTATTTCCAGCATTTTCTGTTGTTATTTCAGATTTCCAGCATCCGCAGTATTTTGCTGTTGTGTATATGTTAATTTGTCAGTTTGCTGGGGTATGAGAAGAAGGAGTTAACAGACTTTTATTTCTTCCATACCAGATCAGTTTGAGAAATTCTAGCAATATTTGCACCTTTAAAGTTGGATTGGTTTCCATTCAGAGGTGCCAGTGGGGCATAGGTCATCAGGCAATGTGGTTTCTAAAGTATCTGCACAAGTCAGGTTTCTAATTCAAGGTGGCAGTTTTGATTGCCAGCTTGATGAGCCAATTCTTGTCAAAGAGCAGGGGGAGGAGCAAAGGTTCAGCTTTTGGCTCTCTCTCTCTCTGGGTGGGAAAAGGTCAGTGTACAGCCAGTTTGTCTTTGAAACAGTCAAAGTTAGAAAAGCGGAAATTGCTCCCTTTCTGAGTACCAACAGTCAGTGATTTTGGCTAGTAAAGTGAGATAGGATAAGGTGCTTTTACCAGGCATAAGACTTTTAAAGGTTTTCAGCGGCCGGAAGCTGTGCAGAAAGCGGAACTCTCTGCCTGCGGAAGCCCTTTTCCAGGGCAGGCGGATGATCTGTCAAGAGAATTCTTGACAGATCAGAAGTGCTGGGTTTTAGTGCATGCACTTCACATACCTGAAACCGGCATTTGCGAGGCCCCTACGGGTGCGTACACACCTCGTACACACCCGTGGGGGGTGGAAAATCTGGCTCATTATCCAATCAGACCAAATTTCAGAACAATTAGAAAGATTAAACAGCTACACGCTTGAAGGAAGGAGGGTTTTGGTATTGATCAAAGTGGTGGATTTTAATGCTAGGAAATGGGGTAACTTTCTAGTTAGCATCCAGCACTTCCAGATTAGTTACATTACAAATTAGATGCAGGATGAACCCTCCTCTTCACTACTGTAAGGGGTTTTCCTCTCTGAGATCGCAGAGGTTTCTCTCGCCAGAGGCCTCTCTCTCTCTTTTGCACAGTAAAACCTTGAGTGGTTTGACCCACTTGCCCCTTAGGTTCTAGACACTGGACTTAGGTGCAGGAACTACAATGCAGAGAAGACTCTTATAGACCAAGTTTAATGAATCAAAATGGAATTTTATTGCATATGGAAAACCAAATCAAATGCAAGCAAATAAGAGTGTACATGGGAGGGAAAAACAAATCATAACAATACAGTACTAGCTAAAATAGATACAGGCATATTGGCCTAGAAATTCAGTCGCGTTTGCGCCCACTTATTGGCTATAAAGTGGTTTGCGCCTGAAGTTTTTTATCGCCCGAAATTCAGATGGACCCTAACATCGGCGTTAGGCGGTAGCGCCGCGCCGGCACCGATGACGTCATCGGTGTGCGCAGCGCCCCGGTTGCAATGCTATTCCGGCCCGATGGCCAAATTCAGTTGCGGCCGCCTCGCCCGTGGCAGCCGCAAACAGCGTTTGTGAAACGGGGTCTTGCAGCTCCGAAAGGCCGGCGCATAAAGGTGGAGCGGCGGCCGGCCGCTTTCCCGGCGGCCGCCTGCCCGCACCTCCCTCCCCGGACTCCTGCACCACCCCCCCGCGGCATTGATGTCTTAATCCCGCGAGCCCAGCACTTCTCCGTGGTGCCGGGCTCATTTGCCGGGGGAATCCACCGGTGATCTGACGGCTGCAGGCAGCTCCTCCTTAAGAGAAGGAGGAGGCCTGCAGTACCCCAGCCTGCCGCACCGCATCGGGTGCCGCAGCGGGAGCTGGACGCCTGAAAGTGACATTCATCGCCCCTAGCGAGGCGGCCAAACCCTGCAATAGCGCCCGCCGCCGTCTTGGCCCGTCGCAACTGAATTTTAGGCGGGCGCTACGGGAATCCTGGCGGGCGCAAAATTTCAGGCGCAAAAGACCTGGCGGGGCCATACCGAATTTCTAGGCCATTATACCTTACAACAGTCATTATGAAATGGGGAAACACACGGAACATCGAGGGACAACAACTCATGTTAATTATACCCAAAATGACCACCCCCTTTAACCTATCTAGATCCGATTATGAAGGGCCAGAAACATGCTCACCAATCCAGTTGGAAAAGTATAGAGTTTTGAAACAGGTCTGCATTTTGATCCCCTCAGGCGTCCGGTTTCCTCGTGGTCAGTGGAGCCACAGCGGGCTGCGCCACACCTCTCTCTCTCTCTCTCTCTCGAGGTGAAGGTCACGGACAGGCTGGACACTGACGGGCCTGGATGTCAGCGGAGATCATCTGCTTGACCACGGTTGGAAGCCCCTAGCCGGCTTTCATAAAGGTTTCTTCTGTAGTTTTGTCTCATCAAATGGCCCGGGGTTTGTCAATGATCTCCCGATGATTACCCCGGGGTGGGATGTTGACTCGAACCGTCTTCTTCTTCTCCAATCGCCACGATGGCCACGATGGCGCTCTGTGATGGCTCTGATGGCTTTCCGATCGCTACGATGGCCCTATGGTCCCGATGGCTACCACACACTCACTACCCCCGGGTGTCTCCAATTATACTTCTCAGAAGAAGCCTCTATCTCCCGCCAAATCAAGGTTAGTCTTTGTTTAACTTTTGGCGGGCTTATGGCACAGCGGGGTAGTTATTATATTTAAACTGCTTTCGGGATGGCCGGTGATGGCCATCTCTGGCCTGGAATGACCTGGTAATGTTTTAATGTCTTCTTGATGTCCTTAATGGGTCCTTGATGCGTTCTTTATGAATATGGAACTGTTCCCCTTTGTCTGGGTAAACATCTAGATGGCCTTTATCTACAGGCCGATCTGACTGGATCTGCATCCAATCTATATGTATGTATAGGTGTCTGGTTTTGTTCTCTCAGAAATGGCTTCCAGAACTTACTGTGGGTTGAATCCACAAAGGCTGTCTGGGGACTGCAGGAACCATTTTAAAGTGTCCCAATAAGTCAGTCATGGGGTCTGGCGGCCATTTTGTGTGTCCCTTTTCTAGGCTTCTTTTAAAACAGTCTTTTAAAATCAAGGCCTCTTCTGCCAGAGGACCCTTATAGTACAATATTAATTTTGCAAATTCTACACTACCCAATAATATTCCTTAACCTGGTGTGTCCAAGACATAGCACGTTAGCTAAATCCAACTTCTTTCACCCAACTCAGTTTCTGTCTTTGTGTACTTGAGCGCAATGTCAATTTTCAGCCTGAGCTATTTAACATTCCCAGGCTTAGAAGACTAGAACAGGGTTGCTCCTTGATTGGTGGATTTACAGCATTGAAGCAACAGTCTATTAGCGCCAATCAGCAGACAGCCTTTACCAGTCTACCAGGCCTGGGAAGTTTAAAGGACTGAGGTTGAAGTTTCTTAGCATGCAAACCTCATGGCGGATTCCTGGATAGTGGTGAACACATTGGCGAAAGACACAGAAGTGGCAGCAGTAGTGGTGGCAACAATAGTGGCAGCAGCAGCGGTGGTGGCAGTGACAGAGGTGGCAGCAGCAACAACAGCATTGGCTGCAGTGATGGTGGTAGACAAGGATGAAAAGGCAGCAAAGTGAGTAGTGGGGAGTGGGCAATGGCCAGGACAATGGGTGGAGGTGGATTGGACCAGACCAGGAAATTAAGAACAAAAAGGTAAGTGAGGTACAGAGGTTTTGAGTTTTGGGGGCTTGGATTATTTGAGTATAAAAGCTTGGATTATTAATGTACGTAACATCAGCAGAAAACCTCAGATAGATACGTATACAGGATTTCCGCCAATTTTCTGCTGAAGTTACAGCAACCAATCAGGAGAGGTGCTGAGGAAATTTCTGCCATTAGTTTATGGGGCAGGGGATGGTGTGGGGGGGCTTGGATTTTTTGTGTATGGGTGGTTCACATTTTTGTTTATGGGGCTCGCATCTCATATGCAACCCACTCACTGATAGTGGCACGTGGATTCGACTCCCTGCTCCAAAAGGTTGAACACAACTGTCTTAACTATACCCTCAGCTGATAGCTTCTTACTGTAACATATTTCCATGTCCCACACCAACCATCCTTGGAGTCACTCAGTGAGAGTTTCCAATTAGCACAAATTAATTACAATCACATCATATTAAAATTGTAGTAACACAGTAGTAAAGATTAAAGTTGCCTTTGTTACTGAGTCATTCAGAGTCAGACAAATACGACCTCGTGATTCTATGCTTGTCTGCGTACTTATGCCATTTTCTGACCTCCTTTATTTTTACTACAGTACATGACTTGGCATCCATTAATTTTCTTTGGGGATTTTTTCCCCTCATTTACATACCATTCCAAGAGGACTGGAGGAAAAGTTGTTCCCAGGCCTCTTGCAATACCATGCTGGAGCTAGCTGCTAGGAAGTAGCTTGGGTGACTGCTGTGGAGCGCCTTGGGATGTTTTACTATGTTAAAGGCGCTATGTAAATGCAAGTTGTTGTTCACTTAACCTCCATTCAGCTCTTCCCCCAATGAATGCATCAAAATTTGGAATCTCAGGCACAAACCTACATCCTATCACTCTGTGGCACACAGTGTTGGAGCACAGATTTATTTTCAAGGAGAAGAAGCCACACAATGTCAGTGGGGTGCCCTGCCTGCTGGTAGTGCATATTGCAAATTTGGCCTTTTGATGCCTATGATTTTCTGACCATAACATGCACTTGCCTGAATTTCTGTCGTGTGCTGTTGGTGGACAAGGCTCCCTATCAGCAATGTGGGCTCATAAAATTATCTCTTTAGAGTACATGTTATCCCAAACAACAGAGGAAACTAACAGGTAGCTATGAACTTTTAATATATTTACAATGCACAGAGCACTACCACTAACTTTCTATCAGCTACATTCTAACTTAAAGTTCTTTTCATTCACTCCCAATGTACAGGTCCAAACCTTTTTCCATCTACTCCCAGTAAATAATATTTCTGCTGCAAATGTTAATGCTGAAATTGACAATCTTTTTTAACTCCTTCTTTGCCCACCAGTTTGCACGCTCAGATTTTGGTTGGAGTGTCGCAATAGACAACAACAGATGATCAGCTCCAGCTTGTATACAACATGATTCTAGAAGTGATCTCAGGATTTAATTTACAGGCTGATAGAGGGAAGTGCTGTAGCCATTACCTATTATTCTGATAGATGGTGCTAAGGAAGTTTTCAACAATAAATGTACCTCTTTTACTGCTTTGTTGCTTTTTGCTGACTATAACAGAGATCATTTGTGTGCAATTTATCAGATTGGACATGGATCCTGCTAAAATACCACAATACAGAGATTGAGATACTTTCCGGAATTTTAAATCTATGGTTACACAAACTATAACAAACTCTATTGCCAAACTCAACAATGTAACTATTTTCTACTGCTTATTGATGTAGGTGGATCCCAGATAAGTCGAACTTTATCCCCAGTTTAGTCCTCTAAACTGAATTCTATAGACCACTCGTGATTGCAGGTTGGCCACAATCTGGTTCAATTCAATATCTAACAACCTGTTAGCATTTTTTACTGACAGTTGAAAAGCTGCTGCAGAGGAAAAGCTACACAAAGCTTCAGTTGTTTGTTTGTTACTGTTATTATTGTTGTTATGGTAATTATGCATTATGTTATTCACCTTTTCCATTACGTGCCTCTTTTATCTCTTGTAGCTTGTCAGAATACCAGAACAGGAAATAATTAACAATGCCCTGACTTTATAGGACAGCTGAATGATTGGATGATCAATTAGTTTATTTTCACATGAAAAGGATATTGCTGTAACGCAGTGGCGGCTGGTGATCTTTTTGACAGGGGAGGCACAGCTATACATGCCTAACCAAGCCAATGTGTTATCATGGCAATGGGCCCTTCCAGTGGAATCCCACTGGCAACCTTTTGCAAATGGTTGCACTCTCAGTCCCATATTGAAGTGTGCCTCATCTGCCATGGTCCCTTACACATTTCCATAGATAGGAAGGCAACTGGCCATGTTTACGCCAAGTGAAAACACAAAAGAAGAAAATGAAGCTTTGTCATCCTTATCTTCCTTAGCTCATGAGACAGGCTCCATGTTTCTAACCATAAGTCAGTTTGTGGAATAAAGGACAACAAACCTTCCTGTTTTCAAAAAGACTGATGTACAAACTCTAAAGACTGCACTCCTGTTTGATTTATAAAGCACTGTCTTTATTGCACGTTAATGATTTTGGCTGCTGCCAACAGCGCATTAACTCCCCGCTTGTGTGTGTGCACACACAGAATGCTAGGTGAGGCAGTGTATTACTTGCCTTATCTGAAGAGCCACTTCTGCTGTAATGTAACAACACTGATAAAATATTGAAAAATTTTACTGAACTAGCATTCACTGACAACTCCTTTAAAAACTCGATTACCTATTCATGAAATATAAAATAACAGATATTATAAAAAGCAATTTTCCTTTATCTCACAACCTTCGCCCCCGTCATTGACAGGCATGCCTTCAGCCAGCAAGGTCACATTCTCTGAAACTCCCTCCCCGAGTCCCTCCACTTCAGCACCTTCCACTCCTCCTTCAAGATATACCTTAAAACAGGGTGATGGGCTAGTGGGACTTGGTGTGGCGTAACATATGGACAGCAGAGTTTTGGATGAGCTTAAGTTTATGGAGGGTGGTAGATGGAGGCTGGCCAGAAGAGCACCAGCATAATCAAGTCTCTAGGTGACAAAGGCATGTATGAAGGTTTCACATCTGCAGATGATATCACCAAAGGACAGCATGTAGAATAGAAAAAAGAGGAGGGGGCCAAGGATGGATCCTAGGGGGACTCTAGGGGTCACTGTGCAGGGATGAGAAGAGATGCCATTGCTAGATATGCTCTGTCTATGATCAGATAGGTAAGAGTGAAATCAAGCAAAGGATGTCACACGGAGATGGACAATGGAGGAGAGGCATTGGAAGAGTAGTTGCCCATGTTGAAGGCTGAAGAGTCACACCCGAACACTTCAAATGACATATTAAACCTTCACATTAAGGTTAATCACTTTATCATATAAACGCAAAGATCAAAAGCTGGAGGAGTCTTGATGGCAAAATTTAGTGCCTTTACCATTGTGTATTATGTTCATATAGCATGATATAGTATGTGATAAATCAAGCAAATTTTATTTTATTATTGTATCAATGTATTTTAAAGCTCTCCTGAAACTCAGCAAGTTTATCCAGTGAGTAGCTGAGCTATATAGACCATGAAGGTTCCACGTTTTTTTTAATGGGATGGACCAGCTGTCCTTCCTTCCTTCCTGTCCTTCATTTTTGTATGTTCATTGATTCGATCCACCATCCGTGCTGAATTAACTGACCTCAGCTGGAACAGTGGTTGGGGTGCTATAATTGTTTATCCGTGTTCCTGGGCTAGGAAGGGAAATTTGGTCAGATTTTCCGCTCCTGACTGCTATCCAGCTATCCCTGCTAGAGGTATGTTGCATGGAAGTTGGGCAGAATCAAGCTCAGTCGTAAGACTCCTGTAGTCAAGTAGCCTGCCAACACTTAACTAGCAAAGATCAGGTACAGTAGCATAGTGGTTATGTTACTGGGCTAGTAATCGATAGGCCTGGACTAATGATCCAGAGACACAAGTTCACGGCAGCTGGGAAATTTAAATTCAATTTAATAAATCTGGAATAAAAAAGCTCGTATCAGTAATGGTGACCATGAAACTACAGGATTGCTGTAAAAACCCAGCTGGTTCACTAATGTCCTTGCCCCAGAAATTTGGGTCGGGGATTCCCGCGGGTGCAAGCCCCCGACCTACACTTACCTTGCGCGCCAGCAGTTGAGCTCTGGGCTCCCGTGGAATTCCTCTCCAGGGCCTGGCCCAGGTGCCGGCGCGCTGTGCTTGCGTGTTCCAGGGGCGTAGTTAGTGCGATGCATCCCCTGGGATCACGTGAGCCATGGGCAGCCAATCGGAGCAGGGAATGCTCCATTCGTAAGTCTGACAGGAAGATCTGTCACACTTATGAATACTACCGGCCCCAGAATAGCATTAAACCTTCAAATAATTTTTTTTTTAAATCACACAAACCATAAATTACGTTAAATAACTATTTTAAACAATAACTTAAATTTTTGAAAAAATAATTTTATATTATAACGGGCCTAAAAATAAACTTACCTTGCTTTAAAGTATTTAAAACGAATAAACCTGTGGAAAAAATGTTTTAATTTTAATTAATTGACCACTTACCTTGCAAAAAGCAGGCCTTACGCCTGCTTTTTAAATGTGTAACTTCTGGAGACTTAACCTCGCGTGAAAACCTGTAAAAAAAAAACTAAGTTCAAAGCGCACGCGCAGACTCCCCTGTGCGCGCCTTCGACCTCTGAACCTCTTCATTCAGAGGAATGGAAGTGCCGGTTTCCCGCGCATGCGTAGTGCATGCAGGAAACCGTCACTTCCAATCGGCCTACGGGTGAGTACCCCATGCGTACTCACCCGGGGCGGGCCGAATTTCTGGGCCCTTATATCTGCCTATATGTGACTCCAGACCCGCAACAATGTGGTTGACTCTTAACTGCCCTCTGACATGGCCTAGAAAACCACTCAGTTGTATTCAAGAAGGTAGCTCACCACCACCTTCTCAAGGACAATTAGGGATGGGCAATAAATGCTGGCCTTGCCAGTGACATCCACATCTTGTGAATGAATTTTTAAAAATCACACACAAATAATGACTGCTTGGGCAAGGTGTCAATACGGAGAGACTGGCAGACTGGGAGTACCCCATCGAGGATGCCTTCAGGAGAGGAGGGGAGAAAATTTTGTGGAGGAAAAAAAAGGGTATATTCTGGGATATGGTAAATGCAGAGGGTGTTGGGATCGACAGAAATCAACAGGCTGAGACTTTCTTTTGGTAAAGGACAAAACGCGTCCTGCTTTTATCACATCTCCACATGGACTGCAAAACCTCAGCCCCGTGCAGGGTTACAAGCAGGGGCTGATGAGTCATCACGTAACCCGACACTCTTAAAGGGGCCCTGCACCAATAACCCAGCCCAGCATGTACATACCACAGCATTGCTTTACAAAGTGAATTGTGTTAGGTACATATAACAGCATTGGGTACACATTGTGTTATTGTCCCTTTGTGGCCTCCGCCAAAAGGGCATGTTTTTATGTGAAGTGTTTCCACTTCTGTCCAGACATCTTGAAAATTCCATGAATGATTGCTACAGTTCCGTCGGCACACACAGCCTTTTAGCACTTTACCCAAGTGGTTATTCTTCAGGTGTGAGCCTAGACAGTGACTACTGGCAGGCTTTACATATGGAGATCATCAAATTTGAGCCTGGATCCTGTCCTCTACCCAACAACCACATATACACACTTTATAGCAAGGGTCACTTGACAGTAATTAGGGTAGCTGATTTTTCCCTCCCTACCCAGATGTGCTAAGGCTGGGATCAGAAATTGAACCTGGAATCTTCTGGTCAACATGGCCTAGTAAGTGGTATAAAATGTCACATCACATAGGAGAACAATGTGATCAACATCAAGCAGTAATAGGAGAGTTAGGAGAAATCACTGAAGATATGGTTGAAAAGATAGGTTTCGGAGACTTTCAAAAGCAGCAAGAGAAGTAGCCAGGCAAAGAGGTTTAGGGAAAGAGTTCGAGAACTCTTGTACCATTACCTTTGGTATCCCCTAAGGATCTCTCCTTGGCCCCCTCCTATTTCCCATCTACATGCTGCCCCTCGGCGACATCATCACGCAGCATCAGTTTCCACATGTACACTGATGATACCCAGCTCTACCTCACCCCCACCTCTATCGACCTCTCCACGGTCTCTAAATTGTCAGACTGCTTGTCCGACATCCAGTACTGGATGAGCAGAAATTTCCTCCAACTAAATATTGGGAAGTCATTGTCTTCGGTCCCCACCACAAACTCTGTTCCCTTGCCACTGACTCCATGCCTCTCCATGCCAACCCTCTGAAGTTGAACCAGACTATTCCAAACCTTGTGTGATATTTGACCCCAAGATGAGCTTCAGACCACATATTGGCACCATCACTAAAACCACCTATTTCCACCTCCGTAACTTCGCCCGACTCCACCCTTGTCTCAGCTTATCTGTTGATGAAATCCTCATCCATGCCTTCGTTGCCTCTAGACTTGACTATTCTAATGCACTCCTGGCCGCCCTCCCTAGTTCTACCCTCTGTCATAAAAAAACTCTGCTGCCCGTGTCCTAACTTACACCAAGTCCTCTCACCCATCTCTCCTGTGCTCGCTGACCTAAATTGGCTCCCGATTAAGCAACGCCTTGATTTTAAAATTCTCATCCTTGTTTTCAAATCCCTCTATGGCCTCATCCCTCCCTATCTCCGTAATCTCCTCCAGCCTTACATCTCCCACCCCCCGCCCCGCACCCCGCCTCCTGCCCCGAGATCTCTGCACTCCGCCAATTCTGGCCTCTTGAACATCCCACATTTTCATTGCTCCACCATTGGCGGCCATGCCTTCAGCTACCAAGGCCCTAAGCTCTAGAATTCCCTCCTTAAACCTCTCTACCAATGATCCCTGTAATTTTTTTTGGGTGTACATGCATGGGCCCTTTGTGCAGCTGTGCGGCCCATTCAAAATTTCGCGCATGCATGAAATCATCCATTCAAAAGCCAGTAAGCAGCCTGCACGGCCTCCAAACAGCTGCACGGCCACGCAACTTAGCGGGAACATTGCTCTCTACATCTCCTTCCTCTTTTAACATGTTCCTTAAAACCTACCCATCTGCCCTAATATCTGCTTATGTGGCTCAGTGTCAAATTTTGTTTGATAATGCTCCTGTGAAGCGCCTTGGGCCGTTTTACTACATTAAAGGCACCATAAATAAATGCAAGTCATTGTTGTTGAGAGAGGAGGGCTGAAGTGACTGCTTCTGTTGGAAGAGTGACAAGATTCCACAGGAGGATCAAAGAACTCAGGCTGTGTGATAGGACAGGAAGAGATTACAGAAGTAAGATAGTGAGATGCCATGGTTTAAATAAGGACAGGGTTTTTGAATTTAGCATGTTGAAGACAGGGAATCAATAGCAAGGACAGGACTTTGGTGGAGTACAGAGTGGCGTTGGCGGAATTTTGGATGAGCTAGTGTTTGTTTGGCTGAATCTCAGAGACAGGCAAGGCAGGCATTGAAGAAATCAAGTCTAGAGGTAACAAAAGTGTGAATAAGGGTTTCAGTGGGGGTGAGAATGAGGCGAGGACAGAATTGGGCAATGTTACAGAGTAGTACTAGTAGATTGACAGGCTGTAAGTTTAGAAGCTCAGCTCAGTGTCAAACAGGACAAAACAATTCTGCACTGTCTCATTTGCCTGAGTGAGCAAACAGGAGGAGGGTTGGAATCGGTGTTCCTGGTAGGAGCTAAATACGTAGATTCCATTTTCCCAAAGTTCAGTTATAGAAGTTCATAGAATCATCATAGAAATTTACAGCACAGAAGGAGGCCATTCGACCCATTGGGCTGGATTTTGCCAGGCCCGAAGAGGCGGGAATGGAGGCGTGTGGGGTGTTAAAATTGCAAAAGGTGGCGGGAGGGCCTGACCCCGCCTCCATCCCACCTCCAAGCAATTTTTCCAAATGCGTGGTTTCTGATCACGTCTCCGTCCCGCCTCCAAGAGGCAGGATAGGCCCTTAAGGCCCTTAACAACCACTAAATTGCCTCTATAATCCCATTTTGAGAGGCCTTTCCAATTTTAACACGTTTCCCATGAGATTCATGTCTCATAGAGTCATAGAGTAATACAGCACGGATAGAGGCCCTTCGGCCCATCGTGTCCACGCCGGCCATCAAGCCCTGTCTAATCTAATCCCATATTCCAGCATTTGGCCCGTAGCCTTGTATGCTATGGCATTTCAAGTGCACATCCAAATGCTTCTTAAATGTTGTGAGGGTTTCTGCCTCCACAACCCTTTCAGGCAGTGAGTTCCAGACTCCAACCACCCTCTGGGTGAAAAAGTTCTTTCTCAAATCCCCTCTAAACCTCCCGCCCTTTACCTTGAATCTATGCCCCCTAGTTATTGACCCCTCTACTAAGGGAAAAAGCTCCTCAGCATCCATCCTATCTATGCCCCTCATAATTTTGTACACCTCAATCATGTCCCCCCTCAGCCTCCTCAGCTCCAAGGAAAGCAAACCCAACCTGCCCAGTCTCTCTTCATAGCTGAAGCGCTCCAGCCCTGGTAACATCCTGGTGAACCTCCTCTGCACCCTCTCTAACGCGATCACATCCTTCCTGTAGTGTGGCGACCAGAACTGCACACAATATTCCAGCTGTGGCCTAACCAGTGTTTTATACAGCTCCATCATAACCTCCTTGCTCTTATATTCAATGCCTCGGCTAATGAAGGCAAGTATCCCATATGCCTTTTTTACCACCTTATCCACCTGTTCCGCCGCCTTCAGGGATCTGTGTACCTGCACACCCAGATCCCTCTGACCCTCCGTCTTGCCTAGGGTCTTTCCATTCATTGTGTATTCCTTTGCCTTGTTAGTCCCCCCAAAGTGCATCACCTCGCACTTTTCCGGGTTAAATTCCATTTGCCACTGTTCCGCCCATCTGACCAACCCATCTATATCGTCCTGCAGACTGAGGCTACCCTCCTCGCTATTTACCACCCTACCAATTTTTGTATCATCCGCGAACTTACTGATCATACCCTTTACATTCATATCCAAGTCATTAATGTAGACCACAAACAGCAAGGGACCCAGCACCGATCCCTGTGGTACCCCACTGGCCACAGGCTTCCAGTCACAAAAACAACCTTCGACCATCACCCTCTGCCTTCTGCCACTAAGCCAGTTTTGTATCCAATGTGCCAAGGCACCCTGGATTCCATGGGCTCTTACCTTCTTGACCAGTCTCCTGTGCGGGACTTTATCGAAGGCCTTACTGAAATCCATGTATACCACATCCACTGCGTTACCCTCATCCACACACCTAGTCACCCCCTCAAAAAATTCAATCAAATTAGTCAGACATGATCTTCCCTTGACAAAGCCATGTTGACTATCCCTGATTAATCCTTGCCTCTCCAAGTGGAGACAAATTTTGTCCCTCAGGATTTTTTCCAATAATTTTCCTACCACTGATGTTAGGCTCACTGGCCTGTAGTTCCCCGGTTTTTCCCTACTACCCTTCTTGAATAATGGTACTACATTAGCGGTTCTCCAGTCCTCTGGCACATCCCCTGTGGCCAGAGAGGTCCTGAATATATGTGTTAGAGCCCCCGCAATCTCCTCCTTTGCCTCACACAGCAGCCTGGGATACATTTCATCCGGGCCTGGGGATTTATCCATTTTTAGGCCAGCTAAAACCGCCAATACCTCCTCCCTCTCGATGTTAATATGTTCGAGCATATCACAGTCCCCCCGCCCTATTTCTATGTCTACATCGTCCTTCTCCATAGTGAAAACAGATGCAAAAAATTCATTTAGAACCCCTCCTACATCTTCCGGCTCC
This sequence comes from Somniosus microcephalus, assembly GCF_052327205.1. NCBI lineage: Eukaryota > Metazoa > Chordata > Chondrichthyes > Squaliformes > Somniosidae > Somniosus > Somniosus microcephalus. The sequence goes on along the minus strand of NC_140994.1, from coordinate 219,888,087 downwards.
ACACACAGATTGCCACTTTTGTCCCTAATGGGCCCTATTTTTTCCCTAGTTATCCTCTTACCCTTAATATACTTATAAAACATCTTCGGATTTTCCTTTATTTTGCTTGCCAGTGTTATTTCATGGCCCCTCCTTGATCTCCTAATTTCTTTTTTAAGTATCCCCCTGCACTTTTTGTACTCCTCTAGGGCTTCCTCCGTCTTTAGCCTTTTGTATCTACCAAAAGCCCTCCTTTTTTTCCTAATCCATTCTCGTATATCCCCTGACATCCAAGGTTCCCTGTGGTTTTTGGAACCACCCTTGACCTTTACGGGAACATGTTGCCATTGTATGATCTCAATCTCCCTTCTGAAAGCCTCCCATTGCTCCGATGCGGATTTTCCTACAAGTAGCTGATCCCAGTCCATTTTGGCCAGATCCTGCCTTATCCTATTAAAATCGGCCTTCCCCCAATTTAGAACCTTTATTTCCGGCCCATCCCTGTCCTTTTCCATGGCCACCTTAAATCTTACCATATTATGGTCACTATCACCAAAGTGCTCACCTACTAGCACTTTTTCCACTTGGCCGGCCACATTCCCTAGAATTAGGTCCAGTACCGCCCCCTCTCTTGTAGGACTTTCTACATGCTGGCTCAAAAAGCTCTCCTGGATGCACTTTAAGAATTCTACACCCTCTGAGCCTTTCACACTCTGACTATCCCAGTTAATATTGGGGAAGTTGAAATCCCCCATTATTATTACCCTATTATTTGCACAATTTTCTGAGATTTGCCTACATATCTGTTCCTCTATCTCCCCCTGACTGTTTGGAGGCCTATAGTACACTCCCAGCAAAGTGCTTGCCCCCTTTTTGTTTTTAAGCTCCACCCATATGGCCTCATTAGAGGACCCTGCTAATATATCATCCCTCCTTACTGCAGTAATTGACTCCTTAATTAATATTGCGACACCCCCTCCTCTTATACCTCCCCCTCTGTCTCGCCTGAAGATTCTGTACCCCGGAATATTGAGCTGCCAGTCTTGCCCTTCCCTCAACCATGTCTCCGTGATAGCAACAATATCATACTCCCATGTGTTTATCACCACCTTCAGTTCATCCACCTTATTTGCAAGACTCCTTGCATTAAAATAGATGCCATCCAGCCTTGCCCTTATATATTTGCCCTTTCTACCAAGCTGACTTGTTTTTTTCTCTGAAACACGACGGTGAAACCTGGCGGGAGCACAATTGGATTGCTGACTATCAGCTGCAGCTCCACCATTAAATAGGAGATTTGATCAGTCATCATTTGCATGTGGCAGTACTTTGTTGTCTCAGGTCTGGGGGAACATTTAGCAGGCATAACCATAGCTGTGGAAGTTTGGAGCCTGACACCCATCTCCAGTGTGACCTCTTGGGAAACCCCTCTCGCCACCTGGACTGAGCGCTTCCTCAACTGAGGCATCTGCCAGAAGCTTGGGAACCATTTATTTCCTTTCCTCCTGGACATCAAATGAGGACAAAGACCAGCCGCGGCAGCAGCAGAACCATGAACAACAGCAGCACCAACAGCAGCGACAACAATAGGAGCGCCAAGCTGCTGCTCGCCCACCTGAAGCTGCACAGGCCAGAAGGCGCTAGCCCATGGAAGCCCATCGGCGCAGGAGATACCCCCCAAAGAGGGTCTACAGACAGAGGATCAGCTACCTCAACATGAGTGAGCAGCAGTGCCAAAGGCGGGTCCGACTTTCGCGAGAGGTAGTGGGTGACATCTGCGCAAAGGTGCAGCAAGACATGGAGCCCAGAAGAGCAGGTGGACACCCCTTACCAGTGGCCGTCAAAGTCACCACCGCACTCAACTTTTTTGCTTCAGGCTCAATCCAGGAATCAGCAGCAGACATCAGCGGCATCTCCCAGGCGGCCGCACACACTTGCATCGCGCAGGTAACCGATGCCCTCTTTGCCATCATGCACAATCACATCCATTTCTCCAAGGATCAAGCAAGTGTCACGGCGCGTGCGGTTGGATTAGCTAATCTGGCAAGATTTCCAAGGGTGCAGGGCGTTGTTGACTGCACACATGTGGCCCTTAAGGCACCCCATCGTAATCCATGTATTTTTGTCAACCGCAAGGGCTTCCAATCCCTCAATGTGCAGCTGGTGTGTGACCACAAGAAGGAAATTTTGCATGTTTGTGCCAAGTACCCTGGCAGTTGGCATGACTCCTTCATACTGCGCCAGTCTAGTGCGCTTCCACTCTTCAGTCCACCAGACCATCTTAAGGGATGGCTAATTGGAGACAAGGGCTAGCCCCTGAAGATGTGGCTAATGACTCCATTGAGGAGCCCATCCAACGAAGCTGAGGAGAGCTACTGCAACAGCCACATTTCCACCAGATCCATGATCGAGCAAACCATCGGCATGCTGAAGATGCGCTTCAGAAGCCTGGATAGATCAGGTGGAGCCCTGCAGTACTCGGCAGCCAGGGTCTCCAGAATCATTGTGGTTTGCTGTGCACTTCACAACATGGCACAGCGTTGTGGCTTGCAGGTTCCTGAGGACCAAGTGGCTCCTCACATATCCTCCTCAGATGAGGAGGAAGAGGAGGAGGAGAGCGAAAACGAACATCTTACAGAGGCCCATCAACCAGCGGCAGCAGTACGCGAGAACATTGCTGCCCGGGATGCAAGGAACGGACTCATCTTGGCCAGATTTGCTTAGCCTAGCCAATCAAGCACTTTTGCCTCGCAGCTTCTTACCAGAGCATCGACAATGGCCAAGAACCAGAGGATTCCTAGCACTCTGACCACCATACTGACAATTGCAAGTAATCCTAAGCCCTCAATGTGGAAGTCCCATTTGCGAAATGACACACGCCACAACTGCAACAGTTGCCATCAGAATTTTTATTTACAATAACCAACTGATGGCATTTTAAAAATGAACACAACATTTTACCCAAGTGACTACCCTTGTGACTATTTGTGCAGTATCTTTCACTTACGCATGTTCCTACGTGGTGCTTCCCCTGTGGCTTCAGCAGATGTGGAGGCCTCTTGCTCACTTTCTTGCTGCTCCTGCCTCGACACCTTTGCCAGGCATCCTCTGGGGTTGCGAACCTGTGAGGGCTCGGCAACAGCCTGCTGCTTCTACGGCTGTGCAGGAGTTGAGACGCCGATCTCAGTTGGGTGGGGACTCTGCTGGGGCTCTGACCGAGGACTCTGCAGTGGCATGGTCATGTGAGCGCTTGGAGAGGAGACCCCACTTCCTTGTTCTCTGCCACCAACATCCCTCTCATGGGGCAGGTCCAGCTCAGAGCTTGCAAGTTGCTTGAGAGCACCTTGCTGCACATCAGGGGTGCCATGGGGACCCGTATCTGCACTGGCAGTCCTACTCAGAAGGACTTCCATGAAAGTCTGGTTTCTCTGTTCAATAGCTGACCATTGCTCCTCCAGAGATGTCAGTCTATTCTGAACACTCACCATGTTTTCTACACTCTGACGACTTAGCTCCTCCATGGCCGTAGCCATCCTCTCGTCTACTGTAGCCATCCGTACTACGGAGGTTACCATCCTTTCTGTGGTGCTGCGTTCATATGCCAATGACTCCACAAAGGCTCTGCTCATGTTCGCGATGGACTTCTCCATTCGCTCCACAATCGCAGTGACCCTGGAGACAAAACCTGCCAGAGACTCCTACACCTGTTCCTAGAGTTCCAGCACCACTGTTCTTCTGGATGGACCAAGAGGCAGAGGGTCGACATGCAGTTGAGCCGAGCTGGGAGAGTCCTGCGCCCTCAGACTAGGACTCTCCACTGCTGTCCCTGTCTCCACAATCTGCTGATGCTCACTTGTGAGCTGTGATACACCAGGTGACAACACTACTCTATCTCGCGATGGTCCCACCGAGGTGTGAGTATCTGCGCTGGTGCTGGGTTGGCTGAGTCCTGCTGACGCTGCACCCTCAGAGGTTGCAGCTTTATCTGAGGACTCTGGAGACTCAGGCTGTTCCTCCTGGATAGTGGGGACGGGTGCTTGTGATGGTCCTGTGGGGGAGCAAAGGAAAGAGTCAGAGATGTGAGGCCAAGGTTACATGCACATTGCATATTGCAGATGATCATAAGTCCATCTGTTGGAGCTTCAGAATCATTATCAGCGACTCATGCAATGTTAATGAGAGAGATGAAAAACTATTCTGTCACCAGCTTTCTCTGATGCACCCGTCTGTCCGTCCCCCACTTGCGCATCGTCCTCGAGTCCCACTCTCTCCAGGACCGCCTCCTCCCAGGGGGTGAGGTGGGCTACTGAGGGTGGCCATCCTCCTGTCCTCGCTCTTTCCCTCTTATTGTGAGCTCTCTTTTCCTACAATGAGGGAGACAAGTGGAGTTTGAGTGAGAATGAAGGAGTGAGTGTAGAAAATCCATAGCATAGATGCTTAGAAGTAGACAAAGATGGAGTGAGTTGGCAAGACCAAGGGCCCTCCCTGTGTTTTGTAAGTTGTTTTCATAGCATCACAGTGATAGGGAGTATGAGGTCTGCATAGTCGAATAGTTAGGTGAATGTGACCATAGAGAGAGAGGGAATGGGTAAGGGTGCAGGGATGTCAGTGTTAAGTGGGATGTGGAGGAAGAGGTTGCTAAAGCTGAGTGCTGGTGAGGAGAGGCAATGGGGATCAGATTGAGGGTGATGGGAAAGTCATACTCACTTTTCCAGTGCGCAGAAGGTCATGAAACCTCTTCCTGCACTGAAGCCAGGTTCTGCGGATGAGGGACAACGAGTTCACCTCCTGGACCACCTGGACCCACACAGCCTTCGTCTGCTGGGGAGGCTTCTTCCTCCCTGAAGAAGGGAAGAGCACCTCCTTACTAGCTCTTGCTCCCTCCACCAAAGCTTGCAGGGCGATGTCATCAAATGTGGGAGCAGACTTAGGTCTCCCGCTGCTCATTCTGCCTCCAGGTCCCTCTCACTGCAAAGGTCAAAAGGTTGGCAATCTGCAGAAGAAGCAAGGCTTCTTGCAGACCTTAAATGCAGCAGCAATGATGACGTCATCTGAGGCGAGTTTCAGACTGAAAAAACTAATTGGGCCATGGGTACCCACACGCTGGAACTCAATTGCCCAATTATGTGAAAATCGCATCAATGTCCCACATCGATTTGGAATCGGGTGGATAACACAAAAAGCGGATGACACGCCCCAATGACAAAATCCAACCCATTGTGTCTGTGCTGGCCGAAAAAGAGCTATCCAGCCTAATCCCACTTTCCAGCTCTTGGTCCGTAGTCTTATAGGTTACGGCACTTCAAGTGCATATCCAAGTACTTTTTAAATGTGATAAGCATTTCTGCCTCTATAACCCTTTCAGGCAGTGAGTTCCAGACACCCACCAACCTGTGGGTGAAAAAAGTTTTCCTCAACTCCCATCTAATCCTTCTACCAATTACTTTAAATCTATGCCCCTTGGTTATTGACCTCTCTGCTAGGGGAAATAGGTCCTTTTTATCCACTCTATCTCGGCCCCTCATAATTTTATACATCTCAATCAAGTTTCCCCTCAGCCACCTCTGTTCTAAAGAAAACAACCACAGCCTATCCAATCTTTCCTCATAGCTAAAATTCTCCAGTCCAGGCACCATCCTTGTAAATCTCCTCTGTCCCCTCTCTAGTGCAATCACATCTTTCCTGTAATGTGGTGGCCAGAACTGTGCGCAGTACTCTAGCTGTGGCCTAACTAGTGTTTTATACAGTTCAAGCCTGCTCTTATATTCTATGCCTTGGCTAATAAAGTAAAATTTCACGTATGTCTTCTTAACCACCTGATCTACCTGTCCTCCTACCTTCAGGGATCTGTGGGCATGCACTCCAAGGTCCCTCTGTTCTTTTACGCTTCTCAGTATCCAACCATTTAATGTGTATTCCCTTGCCTTGTTAGCCTTCCCCAAATGCATTACCTCACACTTCTACAGATTGAATTCCATTTGCCACTTTTATGCCCACTGACCAGTCCATTGATATCTTCCTGCAATCTACAGCTTTCTTCCTCACTATCAACTGCACAGCCAATTTTTGTAGCATCTGCAAACTTCTTAATCATGCCCCCTACATTGAAGTCTAAATCATTGATATATACCACAAAAAGCAAGGGACCTAATCCTAAGCCCTGCGAAACCCCACTGGAAACAGCTTTCCAGTCACAAAACATCCGTCAACTATTACCCTTTGCTTCCTGCCACTGAGCCAATTTTGGATCCAACTTGCCACTTTCCCTTGGATTCCATGGGCTTTTACTTTTCTGACCAGTCTGTCATGTGGGACCTCGTCAAAAGTCTTGTCAAAATCCATGTGGACTGCATCAAATGCACTATCCTCATCAACCCTCCTTGTTCCTCCTTAAAAAATTCAATCAAGTTAGTCAGATCCGACCTTCCTTTAACAAATCCATGCTGACTGTCCTTGATTAATCCGTGCCTTTCTAAGTGACAATCAATACTGTCCTTCAGAATTTTTTCCAACAATTTGCCCACCACCGAGGTTAGGCTTGTGAAGGAATGAGCCATATAACCTATTCAGAAAAATACACCGTTCTATGAAAGAATTCTGGCCTTATTAAAACATGACAAACTGGGTCTGGAAATCTAGAAACCTAATGATGAAAAAGCTGTGATAGCATTCTGGCTATTGAGATAAGATAAGTTGTTGACACTGAATCAATAACCTTATTGAAACAGAAGGTTAGAGGCTCCTGAAGTCTGAACCTCTGGGAACAAGACAATAGTTACCCGATACAAACTGTTCTAATTTACACATCGTAAAGGAGTAACAAACATCTGCCTTCATAAAAATGATACCAAGTAAAGCGCACCTGCTGTTATGCCATTTTTTATGATAAATTTAGAACACCTAGAGAAGAGACATAATTCTGTAGTGCTACCACCTGAGGTGACTGTAAGAACTGCAGGGGTCAGCAGAAAAATGACTAGAGATAATTAGCTTACATCAGCAGAAAACCTTAAAGGAAATACCACTGGAAAAGGGTATAAATATTGAATTCTCAAATGGGATAATAGACTCGCTTAAAGGGGTAAAGCGATTCTCAGCTTCAGGGCTAGCTCTGTAAGTCTCCAACTCTTTGTACCTCGGGGATCAAGGTATTGTATTTGATTTTGGTGGATATCCTAAATAAATTTTAAGGCCTAGAAATTCAGTGGGCTGTGCCACCCGTTAGCGCCTTAAGAGGGCTCTAAGTGGGTCGGAAGCCACTGGCCACACCTCCCACTAAATTTAGCGGGACGCTAATGGTGGCACTAGCCACTAGCGCTGCGCCGCTACCGATGACGTCATCGGTGTGCGCAGCGCCTCACTGATGCCCCGATCGTGATATTTAGATGCGCCCCCTGATTTAACGCCAGACACTATGTGCGATCGGTTCAGGGGGGCCTACCTGCGGCGGTAGAGGCGCTAATTAAAGGAGCGGTGCGGGGCAGCCAATTTTGTTGCTGGCCGCCTGCCAGCACCTCTCCGCGCTGCCATCCCCGGCCTCCTGAGCACCCCCCTGCAGAGTGCCAACTGCGTTCCAAGAGCCCGGCACTTCTCCTCGGTGCCGGGCACTTTTGCCGGCACTCACGATCCTCGGGGGCCCAGCTGGGCCCCAGATCGCACTGCATGAGGCCCCTCCCCTTTAAGAAGGGGAGGAAGGCCTGCAGAACCGCAGCGCGACGTGCCGCAGCATGTGGCGCTGCGGCACGTTGTGCAGCGATATTCAGTTGCAGCGCCCCAAGAGGGATGCAGGGCGCCTCCAGTAGCGCCGCGCTTCGCTTTGGGGCGCTCCAACTGAATTTTCGGCGGGCGGCTGCGACTGCTTCCGGGGCGCTATTTTAAGTGCCCTGGCGAGGCTGGCACCCCAAACGGGGCTATAGTCAATTTCTAGGCCTAAGAACTGTAAAACTGTAGCGAAGTTAAGATTTGAGAGTAAGGTATCTGATAAGGTTGTAAAGCTTTCTCTTTTTGGAACTGTTAATGTTGCAATTGACTCATCAACTGTAAATTATATGTCGGTTCTTTAATAAATCTATATATTTTTGGAATTGTCTCACATAATACTTCTGTATCAAATTCGCAAACTCAATCTCTGTACACTCTTTGGTGAGGAGTTGCAGAATTCTGGGGGAGTTTTCCGGACCCTCATAATATCCAGAACATTACAGTCTAGCTAAACTTATTAAAAGTGCTATCTGGAGGATGTTAACATTTTCAGGTTGTTTCTTTCCTTTAGGTAGAGATAGTCCGGACCTTTAGACCCAATTAAGCGTCTTTAGGATTCGGCTACCTCAAACTTTAGTTGAAAGTGAACGTCTGAGGAATACGCCTGATCCGGGGTAGCCTAAAGGGGCTAGGACTAGTAATTATCCTTTCAGTCTGACTCCGCCATCCATGAATTGATGTCAGATAGATTGTCTGACAAAACTGAAATGGTTGCTAAACCTATGGTGGGTTTGGAGAGGTAAATTTGGAATCAACTTTTGTCATTATTGGAACAGAAGTATTTGTGTCATTTCTTTTTTTGTGCTCATTAACATAAGCCATCAGTCATATATTGTGGTAGCAATTGCATTCCTGTAACAATTATTGCTGCCATAGACATCTAAGGATATCTGAGGTGAGAATTAAAATGTCACATTGTTGAAGGAGCAGAGTGGAGGAAACTTCACTCTGTGTAGGCCAGGTAACACCTGGCCTGGAAGTAATTGATGCTGACACTGGATAACCCCGTCCTAGCCCTGATCCTGCCTCTTTCGCTAAATTCTCTCCTATTTCCCCCTCATGCCCTCTCCAAGCTCATCTTGTCCATGAGACCCACCTCCTGATCCCTTGACTCCATTCCCACTAAACTGTTGACCACCCAACTTCCCTCCCTGGCCCCCATGCTGGCTGACATTGTAAATTGTTCCTTTTCCACAGGTATTGTCCCCCTCCCTTTCAAAACCATCATAATCACCCCTTCCTGATAAATAAATGATTCTCAACCCCTCTGTCCTTTCAAACTACCACCCTTTATCCATCCTCCCTTGCTTCTCCAAAGTCTTTGAATGCATTGACGCCTCCCAAATCTGTGCCCATCTTTCCCGCAACTCCATGTTTGAATCTCTTCAATCAAGTTTCCACCTGAGCCACAGCAGTGAAACAACCCAAATAAAAGTCACAAATGGCATCCTCTGTTTCTGTGGCCATGATGCAGTTTCCCATTCTCCACAACCTCTCTGCAGCTTTTGACATGGTCAACCACACCATCCATCTCGAACACCTCTCCTCCATTGTCCAGATCAGTGGGTCTGCCCATGATTGGTTCTGCTCTTACCTATCCAATCATAGCCAGAGCATCTCTAGCAGTGGCTTCTCTTCCCACCCCTACACCGTTATCTCCAGAGTCTCCCAAGGATCTATCCTTAGCCCCCTCTTTGTTCTCTTTTACATGGTGTCCCTTTACTAAAACCATTACTGCAATATTATTCAGCATCAGACTGCAAGAGCTGAAAATTTACAGAACCAGTAGCCCCGGGAAACAGGGGTTTATTCAGAACTGCCCAAGTCTAAGGTTAATCACTTCTTGGTAGCCATCATTCTGTATATAAACCACCTCAACTCGTTAATCACTCTCAGGTGTCCATTATCCTTGATGTAAACCATCTGAATGCCAAAATTAGACCATACTTTGCAACTCACTCTCAGACATCCAGGATTCTGAATGCCTATATTAGATTACACATTTTAATCGCTGCCTGGTATCCATTAGTCAATTTATAAACCACCTGAATGCCTCAATTATATTACTGCCTGTAGTCACCTTTGGGTAGCTGCGATTCTGATGCTGCGTAATGCTGAGTAATATATCATATATGCTCGATAATATTGCCACCAGAGGGCACCAGTTGTTAAAAACAGTAGAATTGTAGGTGAATCAGTGTTACAGAATCCAAGTATGACCAAAATTTACTGATAAACAAAGAAATAGAACAGCAGTAGGAAACATTTAAAATGGTGATCAATAGAGTCCAGGGGTACTCTAAAATATATATCCCACTAAAAAGGAAGAACAAACTAGCCAGTAATGACACGCCATAGATGAATAATTAAATAAGGGCAAAATTGAAACTGAAGGAAAAGGCATAAACTAAGTACATAGACAAGAAGGGAGAGGATGACAAAAGGGAATACAAAAAGGTTAGAAAAGAAGTCAAAAAAACAATTAGGAAGGCAAAGAGAAACTACAAAATTAAATGATCAAGGAATATAAAAAGAAATAGTAAAGTATTCTACAGACACATCGGGATAGGGCCACTAAGAGATACATACGATAAACTCACAGGTAATGACAGCGAAATGGCAGAAATATTAAATAATTACTTTGCCTCAGTATTTACCAGTGAGACTAAGAAGGCGGGCATGACATTAGAAGACAAGATAAAAAAGATATAAAGACATTTAAGATAGAAAGGTAGGAGATAATTGATAAACTAATCAAACTTAGAGAGGATAAATCCTCTGGTCCAGATGGAGTGCATCCCCACATATTAAAAGCAGTTAAAGAAGAGATAGCAGAGGCACTATTCCATATATATAAAAATTCATTAGGAAAAGGAATAGTGCCAGAGGACTGGCAGACAGCTAATGTGATTCCTATATTTAACAAGGGAGATAGAAGTCCAGGGATCTATAGACCAATTAGTTTAACGTTGGTGATAGGAAAGATAATGGAATCCTTACTCAAAGATGTAATAGAAAAACATCTGGAAACTTAAAATATAATGAAGAATAAATCAGCACCCATTTCAAAAGGGATAGTCATGCTTGATCAACCTTATTGAATTTTTTGAAAAATTAACAGAAATGGTTGACAAGGGTAATGTCATAGATGTAATATATTTGGATAATTCAAAAGGCCTTCAATAAGGTGCTACATATTATACTCATGACTAAAGTCAGAACATATGGAGTCAGGGGACAAGTAGCAGAATGGATAGCAAGCTGGCTACAAAACAGAAAACAGAGAGTGGGGTAGCGACTCAGACTGAAAAAGGTGGGAATTGGTGTTCCAAAAGGATCGGTGCTGGGACCACTGTTGTTCATCATTTAGATAAATGATTTAGACTCGGGAATCGGAAGTACAACATTTTTGGAGGACACCAAATTAGGGGTATAGTTAATAGAGAGGAGGACTGTGACAAAATACAAGAAGACAATAATAAAACTTGCATAATGGGCACGTTATTGGCAAATTAACTTCAATATAGGTAAGTGTGAGGTGTTACATTTTGGTAGGAAAAATAAGGAGGTCACATACTCCATGGAAAATAAGGCCTAGAAATTCAGTATAGCCACGTTCAGGGCACTAAAGTCGGGCGGCCGCTAAAGTTTGCGCCCGGCGCAAGTTCGCGCCACCTTCGCCGATATTCAGTCGCATCGCCCCAAGAGGTTGCTGCTGCGCTAAAACAGGCGATGCACGACTATCATTAGGCGCTAAGCCGGCGGTCCGGGGCAATACCCCCGAGGGCGGGCGCAGCGCAGGTGCGGCGAGTTGCTGATTGACGGCAGACACTCTGGCGCCGGTCAGCTCTTAAAGGGGGAGGGTGGATTTGTTTGCCTGCCACGCCCTGCACACTGCAGCGCTCAAGCTAGGCCTGACCACTTCTGCTTCATCTGTGCAACGCCCAGGGCTATGGAGAAGGCCAGGAAGAGAGCGCAGCGCTTCAGCGAGGGCGACCTGAGGGTGCTGGTTGGCGGAGTGGAGCGCAGGCGCCATGTTCTGTTCCCTGAAGGTGGCAGGAGGCCGCTGCCCAGCACCTACCGGAAAGCCTGGAGGGAGGTCTCAAACAGGGTGACTTCCAACAGCGTGGTTGCCAGGACTCCTGTGCAATGCCGGAAAAAGTTCAACGACCTCACTCGGGTTGTCAGGGTGAGTACCCTTTCCAGTGTCCTCCTCATCCCTGCATGTGCACCTCAGTTTATGGGCAAAGGGACCTGAAAGCCCTAATGGCCAGCCCTCATCCAGCAGCTATGGGACTGTCATGAAAATCACTTGCACATTCAGCACTTTACACACTGTACAAGCTATTCCACCATGGGAGGCAGTGCAGCCAAGATCAGGGCTTCACACTGTCAGGGCCAGTCCACCATGGGAGGCAGTGCAGCCAAGATCAGGGCTTCACACTGTCAGGGCCAGTCCGCCATGGGAGGCAGTGCAGCCAAGATCAGGGCTTCACACTGCCAGGGCCAGTCCGCCATGGGAGGCAGTGCAGCCAAGATCAGGGCTTCACACTGTCAGGGCCAGTCCGCCATGGGAGGCAGTGCAGCCAAGATCAGGGCTTCACACTGCCAGGGCCAGTCCACCATGGAAGGCAGTGCAGCCAAGATCAGGGCTTCGCACTGTCAGGGCCAGTCCACCATGGGAGGCAGTGCAGCCAAGATCAGGGCTTCACACTGTACTTAGAGGCCGTCCTTACTCTTGCAGGCCAAGGTGGCGCACAACCGTAGGAAGCAACGTGAGACCGGGGGAGGCCGTCCTGATGTCAAAGAGCTCTCCGACCTCGACCAGCGTGTGCAGCGCATTATGGCAGGACGGCTGATTGGCCCCGTCGCCAGTGGAGATGCCGACCCTGTTCTGGGCACCAATGGTAAGGGCATCACCTTTTTGACCTCTCTCTTTCCACTTGCGCCTCAGATCAGCATCCTTTGCCACTGTCCGACCAATGCAGTGCATGGCAGCACTCATGCCTCCCTCGCTGCTGCCCTGTCCTCACTCTAAAGCAACTCTTGTGCCTCCCTGCTTTCAGATGGTGAATCGCCAGGTGAGGAGGCGGGCCCTCAAGCTGCCACTGTCAGCGATTCCGAATTCGAGGAGGAGGAAGAGGAAGCCAGCCCATCAGTGCCACCCTCAGCCGCGCCAGCCCATGGCGATGAAGGGGACAAGTCTTCCCTGGAGGGGAGCCGGGGGGAAGGGTCGGAGGAGAGTGAAGCTCCGGGGCCCAGCGGCCTGCAGCAACGCGGGAGGGGTGGGGAAGCTCGGTGGACTTCTCCCCAGAGGGTGAGTGCGGCCTCCAGTCCTGCGACTGTGAGCGCAGAGGAGGTGCGGCTCCTGGAGGAAATGGCCGTCCAGGCTGAGCGCAGGCACAATGAGCTCATGGCTGCAGTGGCAAGGATGCCTGACTCCATTGAGTCTCTGTCAAGGAGTGTGCAGGAATTTGGAGCAGCACAGGCCAGGAGTCTGCAACAATTCAGTGCAGCACAGGCCAGGAGTCTGGAACAATTCAGTGCAGCACAGGCCAGGAGTCTGCAGGACTTCGCGGCAGCACAGGCGGTTTCTAGCCAAGTGCTCAGTCGTGCCGTTCATTCACTGGCTGGTGTCATGCGGACACAGACCAGGGCCACACGGGCACTAACTGCTGCCACCCTCGCTGGATCGGCCAGGCATCGCCAGGGCACTCGCCGCACAGCAGCAGCCCAGCAGTCTGTTCTTCAGCTGTTTGCTGCGCATGCTGCAGTGCTGGCCCGTGCGAGTGCCAATGTCTCAGGCGACCAGGGAGTACCTGCGATCTGTCAGGTTGGCACCATTCCTGCAGCCAACACTGTCACTCCGCCATTGCAGCTGCCACAAGCCGCTGGACAGACTGCTGCCGCCCAAGCAGAGTTGGAGCAGTCAGCAGCCGGCCCCTCCAGGGCCAGAGCTGGTGCAGGCCAACCCCCAAGGGCATCTGCCGTCTCGCCATCTGACCCTCAGCAGCCTTTCCCCAGCCTTGCTGCAGCCACTGGGGTCCCATTGAGGAGGAGCTGCAGGGCGGGCGGGGGCCAGTCACGGATGCGAAAGGCATCGCCCTCGCACACGACCACGAAATGGGAGACTCGCTCCGGCGAATATTGTAGGGTTCCACCGGAACGATCCAGACAGCGGAACCATTGCTTCAGGACGCCGATTGTTTGCTCAATGATGTTCCTGGTTGCTTGATGGCTGTCATTGTATCCCTCTTCAGCAGGGGTGCTGGGCGCACGGAGCAGGGTCATCAGCCAGGTACACAAAGGATAGCCTTTTTCCCCGAGAAGCCATCCTTGTGGGTGAGGCTGGGCCTGGAACATGTCTGCCACAGAAGTCTGGCGCAGGATGAAGGCATCGTGGCTGCTGCCTGGAAAGCGGGCATTGACAGCTAGGATGAGCTGCCTGTGGTCACACACCAGCTGAACGTTGAGCAAATGGTAGCCCTTCCGGTTGCGGTAATCCTCGGCATTCTCCAGAGGTGCCCGCAAAGCCACATGCGTGCAGTCAATGGCGCCCTGCACCATGGGGAAGCCCGCGAATGCTGCAAAGCCCATTGCACGCTGTTGCTGCTTGACAAGGGCCATGGAGAAGGAGATGAACTGACGTCTCCTTCTGAAAAGGGCATTGGTCACCTGGCGGATGCAGCAATGCACGGCGAACTGGGAGATGTTGGAAATGTCCCCAGTAGCGGATTGGAAGGAGCCGGTGGCATAGAAGTTGAGAGCCATCGTCACCTTCACTGCCACCGACAGAGACGTCCTGCTCCTCAGATGTGGCTGCAGATCACCGCCAAGCAGGTGGCAGATCTCAGTGACCACCGCCCTTCGGAATCGCAGCCTCCGAACACACTGCTCGTCAGGCATGTTCAGATAGGAGAACTGCTGGCAGTATACCCTGGGTGGGTAAGGCCTCCTTTCCCGACGCCTGTTGCCCCCTCTCCGTCTCGCCAGGACTGCCACTCTCTCACGGCGTCTGTGAGCCCTTTGAATGCAATGGAGAAGGCCAGCGTTTGCACCCATTGCAGCCCCCATTATATGTTTGCAAACAATGATATGACACTGAAGGCAAAGACAAGTGGAAAGCTGTGGCCTGAAGCCACAAGTACCTGTCCGAGTGTTGAGCCAAAGCAGAAAGCTCTCTACCTTTGTCTCTCTGCAAAGATCCGTCTCTCAAAAAGAAGGAGTGCTGCGAAATGGCAGCTTTTTCTGCTGCAGGAGGTGTGCCCTTTAATTTGCGCCCCCCGCGCCCCGCATCGACTGAGAACCGTTCCCCTCTACCAGTCGCTAGGGGCGCCAGGCGCACAATAGGGCGTTGCCACTGAATTTCCGGTTTGGGGCGCACAAAGGGCGTTGCACGAGGAAATTACGTCAGGATCTGCGCGCGCAGCTGAGCGCGCACAAAGACTTTGCGCCGCCGCTAAATCTTGAGTGAAGTTGGGGAGAGGCACAGGTCGCGCTGCGCCCGGCCGCTAGCCGCCTAGCGCCCAACATCTCCTCCTCCTAAGGCGCTACCGGCTGGCGCAAGCAACTGAATTTCTAGGCCTAAGTGTCTAAATGGGGTAGAGGAGCAAATGGATCTGGGGGTGCAGATACACAAATCACTAAAGTAGTGATGCAGGTTAATAAGGCCATAAAAAAGTAAACAAAGCACCGGGGTTCACTTCTAGAGCGATAGAATTGAAAATCAGAGAACTCATGTTAAACTTGTATAGCACCTCGGTTAGACCACACTTGTTGAACTGTTCTGATCTCCATATTATAAAAAGGTTCTAGAGGCACCGGAGCAAGTGCAAAAAACATTTACTAGGATGATACCAGAACTCAAAGGTTATACCTATCGGGAAAGATTGAACAGGCTGGAGCTCTGTAGATTTATGTATTTTATGTCATCTATTTTTTGTCTACGTACAACATTTTAAATGGATGTACAGGGGTAATATTTAATGTATTCAAGGTTTTAATTGGTTTAAATCATTTGCAATATAAATGACTTGCTGTAATGTAACACCTTTGGTCATTGCCCGTTTAACATAAGTTAGGGCTCACCCAAATCTCCATTCCTAGCTACACCACTGGTGCACCACTGTTACCCAACATGCTCCAGCTGCATGCAAGGCCTTGCAAGCAGCACAGGGCCATGCAAAATGTACCCTTATAAGTCTCAGAGCATCATGTTGAAGGCTTAGAGTGCTTTGATTAGGCCACACTTGAATACTGTGTTCAATTCTGTTCACGAAGGGAAAGATCCAAGCCCTGGATAAAGTGTAAAGAAGGACAAAGTAGTTGATCCCTACCATTAGAGGATTTGGTTATGAAGAAACGTTTGGAAAAAATCAGACTCTTCTGCCTTAAAAGGAATGAGAGGGAACCTTACAGATGCATAAGATGCTAAGTAGAATAGAAAAGAGCACTAGTTCATATTAAGCCTTGACTGTGGATAAGGGAATATAGGTACCAACTGGCAAAAGACCAGTTAAGGATTGATGTCAGGAAACATTTTTTTCATGCCAAGTGATTAAAAGAAAGAAATAAATGACATTCATATGGTGCTTTTCACAAGTCAGGATAACCGAAAGTGCTTCATAGCCAATTAATTAGTTTTTGAAGTGTAGTCACTGCTTTAATGTAGGAAAACATGGCAGTCAATTTGCACACAGCAAGGTGCACAAACAACAATTAGATAAGTGACCAGAGAATGTTTTTTTTAGTGACGTTGACATAGGCATAAATGTTTGCCAGGACAAGAATAGAAGTCCCCACCACCCCCGCGCTCTTTTTCAATTTGTGCCATGAGATCTTTTACGTCCATTTCATAGGACCTCGGTTCAATGTCTCATCTGAAAGATGGCACCTTCAACAGTGCAGCACTCCCTCAGTACTTCACTGCACTGTCAGGCTAGATTATGTGCTTAATTTTCTGAAGTGGGGCTTGAACTCACGATGCATGGACTCAGAGGTTAGAGTACCATCACTGAGCCAAGGCCTAAATAGTTTTCTGGGCTGAGTAGAGGAATCAAAAACCCTGAAATCATTCATAAGAACATAAGAAATAGGAGCAGGAGTAGGCCATACAGCCCCTCAAGCCTGCTCCACTATTCAATAAGATCATGGCTAAACTTCTACATTAACTACATTTCCCCCCATCCCCATATTCCTAGATTCCCTTAGTGCCCAAAAATCTATCGACCTCAGTCTTGAATATATTCATCAACTGAGCAGCCACAGCCCTCTGGGGTCGAGAATTCCAAAGATTCATAACCTTTTGAGTGAAGACCTTTCTCCTCAACTCAGTCCTAACTGGCTGACCCCTTATCCTGAGACTATGACCCCTAGTTCTAGACTCTCCAGCCAGAGGAAACAGCTTCTCAGCATTCAAACAACAGTTAGATTTTGTGGTACGGGAACGATAGGCTTTTATGGAAGAATGAGCTGAATGGCCTTCACATTTTATCCTCGTGATACTTCATGACATAGTTTTAACAGTAACCATTTTGAATCAATGTTATTTTTTTATTTGTTCCTAGGATGTGGGCGTCACTGGCAAGGCCAGCATTTATTGCCCATCCCTAACTGCCCTTGAGAAGGCAGTGGTGAGCCGCCTTCTTGAACCGCTGCAGTCCGTGTGGTGAAGATACTCCCACAGTGCTGTTAGGTAGGAAGTTCCAGGAGTTTGACCCAACGACGATGAAGGATCAGCGATATACTTCTAAGTCAGGATGGTGTGTGACTTGGAGTGGAACTTGAAGGTGGTAGTGTTCCCATGCGTCTGCTGCCCTTGTCCGTCTAGGTGGAAGAGGTCGCGGGTTTGGGAGGTGCTGCCGAAAAAGCCTTGGCGAGTTGCTGCAGTGCATCCTGTAGATGGTAAACACGGCAGCCACGGTACGCCGGTGGTGGAGAGAGTGAATGTTTAAGGTGGTAGATGGGATGCTAATCAAGTGGGTTGCTTTGTCCTGGATGGTGTCGAGCTTCTTGAGTGTTGTTGGAGCTGCACTCATCCAGGCAAGTGGTGAGTATTCCATCACACTCCTTATTTGTGCCTTGTAGATAGTAGAAAGGCTTTGGGGAGTCAGGAGGTGAGGCACTCGCCGTAGAATACCTAGCCTCTGACCTGCTCTTGTTGTCACGGTATTTATGTGGCTGGTCCAGTTAAGCTTCTGGTCAATGGTGACCCCCTGAATGTTGATGGTGGGGGATTCAGCGATGGTAATGCCATTGAATGTCAAGGGGCAGTGGTTAGACTCTCGCTTGTTGGAGATAGTCATTGCCGGGCACTTGTGTAGCGCGAATGTTACCTGCCACTTATCAGCCCAAGCCTGAACGTCGTTCAGGTCTTGTTGCATGTGGGCATGGACTGCTTCATTATCTGAGGAGTTGTGAATGGCACTGAACACTGTGCAGTCATCAGCGAACATCCCCATTTCTGACCTTATGTTGGAGGGAAGGTCATTGATGAAGCAGCTGAACATAGTTGGGCCTAGGACACTGTCCTGAGGAACTCCTGCAGCGATGTCTTGGGGCTGTGATGATTGACATTCAATCACCACAACCATCTTCCTTTGTGCTAGGTATGACTCCAGCCAGTGGATAGTTTTCCCCCCCGATTCCCATTGACTTCAGTTTTACTAGGGCTCCTTGATGCCACACTCGGTCAAATGCTGCCTTGATGTCAAGAGCAGTCACTCTCACTTCTCATCTGGAATTCAGCTCCTTTGTCCATGTTTGGACCAAGGCTGTAATGAGGTCGGGAGCCGAGTGGTCTTGGCAGAACCCAAACTGGGCATCAGTGAGCAGGTTATTGGTGAGTAAGTGCCACTTGATAGCACTGTCGATGACACCTTCCATCATGATTGATGGGGCGGTAATTGGCCGGGTTGGATTTATCTTGTTTTTTGTGGACAGGAGATACCTGGGCAGTTTTCCACATTGTCGGATAGATGCCAGTGTTGTAGCTGTACTGGAACAGCTTGGCTAGAGGCGCGGCTAGTTCTGGAGGAAGGAATGGCAATATATTTCCAAGTCAGGATGGTGTATAACTTGGAAGGGAACTTGCAACTGATGGTGATCGGATGCGCCTGCTGCCCTTGTCATTGCATATTTGCTTCAGGTGCTTGTAGCTATTTAGTTGGAGTAACTAATTGAAATATATTATATATTTAGATATTATCTATCAGTACAGTTAAAACTTCAATCAGCAATGGTTTTAGAGAAGTGAGCTGTACAGACAGACAGGCCAGGATTTGATTCTTTGCTGAGCGGTACTAGATGCTGTACAATTGGCCTTAATTCCCCAAGATAAGGGAGAGGGAAAAATCAGTCAGGATCCTGCTTCTAATTGCTGTTCAGTTTCCCGTGCTAGAAAGCGTGCATGTGTGAACAATTTTTGATGACAGGATCGGGCATTGATAATATACCCTCATAGTTGAATAGTCTGCCTACACTTACTGTGTCTGTTCACACATGAAGAATGGACACTTGGGTGAGATACTGGGAGATGCCCACTGTCCCTGGAACCTTACCCAGCAGAGAGGAAAGAGAGAGAACAAGAAAGATAATTGACTAAACAGACAATACAACATGGCTGATTACCTGACCATGGTAAAGGATAGCAAACTGAGAAAAACTTTGACAATGTACAGACTTAGTGAACATAACCTGGCGATCGAAAAAGGTAGACACAGGCAGACCCGGCTACCAAGAGAGGACAGGATATGCTCACACTGCAGTCAGGGAGTGGTGGAGACAGAGATGCACTTCCTCGCAGCTTGTAGAAAATATCAGGGCATAAGGGAGAATTTCTACCCAAAATTCACAAAAATATGCCCGGAATTCAGAAATTTGAATGATGACCAAAAACTCCCATACCTACTAGGGGAAGAGAGAAATTGCGTAACACTAGCGGCACACTATGTTACAGCTTGCCATAAACAGAGGGACAACCACTAAATATAAGAAAAGAGTATATATAAATTATATGAAAGTATATTTTTACACTCAGGGATATATCTGTTTATACACTGTATGGATAGATCTGTATTTTTGTGAACAAACATGAATGTTTTTCGATGCTTTGGCAACATAAGATGTAACTTGTCATGCCAATAAAGCGATTTGAATTGAATTGAATTGAATTGACAGGGAAAAGCTGTGTACAGTATTATTATTTATAATAATTTTTGTTCACCTGAACTAAATTCCAATTGGGTAGAATGATGTGTGTTCATTCCTGGTGATATCTTTCAATCGTTGATGGCGTGTCTCATGAGAGGACCAAGAAAGAGAGGAAATACGTATCTTAAAAAGAAGGCAGTCTCCCCTCATTATGAAAAACAATGGAAAGATAGAAAGACTGATGTTAAAGTTAATTTTAAATCTTTTAAAATAAATTACTCCATATTTTCTTATAAAGTAAACAGTGTGTTTATCATTGTATATAATTGCAAACATCAACACTACAGAGTGAGTTTGGGGCTATAATCTCATTATATCACTCGGACACAATTTAAAATGCCGGAGCAAGAACTCCAAGTTTAAACTACAGCTTCTTGACTTTGCTCCTAGGTAGCAATTATTTTATATATTACAAAGTACATTTAAGAAATCAGTAAGATTATAGGATGTTACATTTTTTCAGATGCACTGAAAGAAAAGATTTATTCATAACAGCCCTCAGCTTTTTCAGTGAGTAACTGTAATCACTTAGAAGATACAGACTCAACAGAGTAAAAACTTACAGATGTATAGCATACCAGGACTGCTTGGAGTTTGGCATAAAGCCAACTGCCCCAATTAATTCTAAAGCCATAAAGCACTGAAGCTTTTTGTATAAATTCAACTGAAAATAATACTTCAGATCATTGAGCAGCACCATGTTATAATAAAAATCACGTTTTAGGACAATTTTCAATCTGAAGCCCATTAATGCAAACTTCTTTCAGAAAAATAATTAAATGAAACCTATTTCATTTCTTTCCTTCCCCTCTCCCGTTTTCTCCCTTCTTTGTTACAGTGATTTTACCGGTGCCAGCAATCCTCTTGCCCCCTTCTCATTTGAGCATTCTTAATATGTGAACTTAGAGTTTCAGTAGGTTATTCAATTGTGGGGAGCTTCACAGTTTAATCCTACTGTGGCACAACTAGCGGGTACGGTAGTGTAGTGGTTATGTTACTGGACTAGTAATCCAGTAGGCCTGGACTAATAATCCAGTAGAACGTGAGTTCAAAATGGCAGTTTGAGAACTTGAATTCAGTTTTTTTTAATCTGGAAATAAAATGCTGGTATTAGTAAAAACTGTCAGATTGTTGTAAAGACCTAACTGGTTCACTAATGTAATTTAGGGAAGGAAACCTGTTTACTTTACCCAGTCTGGCCTATGTGTGACTCTAGTCCCGCACCAACATGGTTGACTCGTGAATTGGTCTCGAAATCCACTCAGATGTATCAAACCACTACCAGCGGTTCAAAAATAATGCCCACCACCTTCTCAGAACAAATAGGGATGGGCAATAAAATGGGCCTTGCCAGTGATGCCCACATCCCAAGGTTGAAAAAAAAACACATTCTAACAGAGGTCATTGGATAGCAATTAAGAAAAGAAACTCTAGCTGTTTTTTTCCCACTCTCTCATCTTGGATGTTGAGGCCCAAGCACCCTGACCTTAATCCTGGCTGATAACTAACTCAGCATAGATCATGAATCAAACCTGGGACATTTTTGGTTGTCATGACTCAATGCCAAATTGGGTATTGCATTTACCTACTGAGCCATCAGGGTATCCAGGGGTAAAAATTCAGTTGCTTTGCACCTCCCGTTAGCGCCTCAATGGGGCGCAAAGCAACTAGCACCGCCCACTCCTCCTGCGAAATTCAGCAGGAGGTTAGCGGCAGTGCTAACCGGTAGCGCCCCGCGGCGCTGCACCACCGGCAATGACGTCATCACCGTGTGCAGTGCCCTGGCTGCAGTCTTCGGGAGTGCCCCCTGGCTTACCGCCGGACGCTATATCCAACGGGGTCAGGGGGGCATGCCTGCAGCCGGGGAGGCACTATTTAAAGGCGAGGTGCAGGGCAGCCATTTTTGTTGCTGGCCGCCTGCCAGCACCTGCCTGCGCTCCCGTCCCCGGCCTCCTGAACTGCCCCCCCACCCCTCGCGGAGTGACGGCTGCGCTCCAAGAGCCTGGCACTTCTCTTGAGTGCCGGGCTCTTTCGCCGGCACTCCCGATGCTTGGGGGCCCAGCTGGGCCCTGGGTCACGCTGCGCAAGGCCCCTCCCATTTAAGAAGGGGAGGAAGGCCTGCAATACCGCGGCACGTAGCGCCACGATATTCCCTCGCAGCACTCCAAGAGGGATGCGGGGCGCTTCCAGTAGCACTCCGCTTCCCTCTTGGGCACTACCACTAAATTTCCGTCACAGGGGCGCTAATTTTTTCAGGGCACTACTCAATTTTTAGCCCAGATTTCTTTAATCATGAAGCCTGTTTCTTAAATCTGATGCATTTGATTTAACATATAAAGCTAGATTTTCCAATCGACTTTAGTTTCACACCAGCATTAACCCATTCACCAGCATTAACATAACACCAATCATAAAATGTAGACTGGAGATTTCATCTCAAGTCCCAAATGTAATGGCCCTGAAATTAGGATCGGGAGCTTGCCGCGCGTGCAAGCCCCCGATGTGCACTCACCCTGCGCGCCGACATCTGAAGCCTGGGCCTGCTCGCATTTCCTGTCACTGGCCCGGTTCAGATGTCAGCGCGATGTGCTTACCTGATCCAGCGGCGTAGTTAGTGCGATGTGCCGGCTGGGATCAGGTGAGCACTGTGCAGCCAATCAGGGGAGGGGAAACTCATTCATGAGTTTGAGAGTAAGAACTGTCAAACTCATGAAAAGTACGATAGCAAAATACTGCGGATGTTGGAAATCCAAATAACAACAGAAAATGCTGGAGAAACTCAGCAGGTCAGGCAACATCCATGGACAGAAATTTGAGTTGACGTTTCGGGTCGAACCCTTCTTCAAAACTGGAAAGAAAAGATAGATCGGAGGCAGGTTATTTCAGATTTCCAACATCTGCAGTATTTTGCTATCATACTAGTGTTTGGTTCACTGCCACACCTCTTCTCGGAATGCCTACCTTGAAGAAGTTCTGCTCTTCTCTTCGACGGGATCTCCGTTTGGCTCTTCAACCTTGTTCATCCCTGCCTCCGATCTATCTTTTCTTTCCAGTTTTGAAGAAGGGTTCGACCCGAAACGTCAACTCAAATTTCTGTCCACGGATGTTGCGTGACCTGCTGAGTTTTTCCAGCATTTTCTGTTGTTATTTCATGAAAAGTATGGGCTGCCAAAACACTACTTAAACTTTAAATAAAATTTTAAAAAACATCCCACTGATTATATTAACTATAAATAAGTTTTTAAAAATGTTTTAAACAATTAATCAAATTTTTGAAAAAAATAAATTTTTAAAAAATAGGGTCTAAAACTAAACTTACCTTACTGTAAATTCTTAAAAAATAATAAACCTGTGGAAAAAAAATTCTAAATTGTACTAAAAGCCCACTTACCTGTAAAACTAAGTACTTACGTCTGGTTTTTCCACCCGTAAAAACCGGAGGCCTTTACACTCGGGCAACTCTGGAAAAAAAAAGGAATTTCACTGCGCACGCGCTGCCTGTGCAGTCGCACGCGTTCTGCCTCTTAACCCCCTGGGTCAGAGGACAGGAAATGCTGGTTTTCAGCACATGCGCTGTGCATGCTGAAAACCGGCAATTCCTCCGGGCACACGCGTGAGTACCCCATCCGTACTCACGCGTTTTGACAGGAATTACTGGGCCAATATATTTAATTAGATGCCCGTCTGTGCCCCAGACACTGTTCTGCTACATCTCATGTCTTTTCAAGTGCAACTTTCTGACTGAAAATGTTACATGCTCCTTTGTGTCTCATTCTTTTGAAAATAAACAGAGATCTCTGTGTTTAAAATGGGTTGGAATCTGTCTCAGTCAGTGCTCATAAAATCTCACTACTGGTATTGCTCTGAGGTTAATAGCTATCCAAGTAGTAGTTTGACATTGTATATTTATAACTGTCATCAAATCATGAAAATCTACTGACTATAGTTTGACAAAAAAATTCTTATAAACTAAAAAAAAGTCTGTATCAAGATTGACCCAAAAAATTCATAGGGCTAGATTTTCAGTTGCTTGCGCCAGCAGTTAGCGCCTTAAGAGAAGTGATTTTCGGGCGCTATGCGTGTAGCGCCCGGGCGCAGCGCAGTTTGCGCCCCGCCCCAAATTAAGTTGCCCGTTAGCGCCGGCGCAAAGTTTAGCGGCCGCCCGGATGCGCGCGCAGAAAATGACATCACATCCTCGTGCAACGCCCTTTGGCCGCCCCGAATCCAAACTTCAGTCGGACCGCCCCATTGTGCGGCTGGCGTCCAGAGCGTTTGTAAAATGGAACGCAACACACCCTGGGGAGCGCAAATTAAAGGGCACTCCTCCTGCACTATAAACGGCAGTCTGCATGTGTTGAGTGGAAGGATCCAGTGTGTTGTTGTGAACGGTGTATTTATGTTTCCGGCCACCACCACCACCACCTCCTCCTCCTCCTCCTCCTCCTCCTCCTCCTCCTCCTCCTCCTCCTCCTCCTCCTCCTCATGTTTTCCCCCCAGACTCTGCCTTTGAAAGAAACACATGCACCCTTCCCCTTTAAGAGCTCACTGGCACCAGAGTGTCTGCCGTGCGCGGCGCCCGAGCTCGGGTGTTGCGCTCTGCACCGCTGGCTTAGCGCCTAAAGATAGTAGTGGAACGCCTCTTTTAGCGCTCCACCAACCTCTTAGGGCGAAGCCACTGAATTTCCGGCAACGGGGCACTACTTTGGGGCGGGCGCTAACTTCGGGCGGGCGCTAAGGTTAGCGCCCCAAAACTGTCTATACTGAAAATCTAGCCCATAGTTTTTCACATCATTCCATGATTTTAAGTATAAGGTAAGTGTATTTGCTATGGAATTTAAGACTGTGCAGGGAGTTTCTCATAAATTACAGTATATTACAGAGTGTGATGAACAGCTCATGTTTCAGCTAATATAGTTCAGAAGACTAGATATTCAACTTCATTAAAAAAGGTTAATATGGCAGCCCAGTGTGGTTGCATAACATATTGATATTCATGTGCTAAGCTAAGAAGTGATAGGATGTAAATTTATGCTCACGGCATTGTCCTGATTTCAGGCATGCCCAAACAGTGAAAAGGAAAATTTTAAGAACAAGTTCCCTTCCACCTCTTAGCCACTCCTAACCACTTGCTCAATCATGAAATATTGCACAGTGAAATCTAAAGATGCGGAGAGAAAAAAAGACATTTTTTAAAACCCTGTATCCAGATCACTTGGCATGCTTCACAAGTTGGTGAGGGGATATTTTTTAGGATGTGGCGGAGACCACATAGGGACAATAACACAATTCACAATGTATAGCCAATGTTGTTATATGTACCTAAACACAATTCACTATGTATAGCCAATGTTGTTATATATATGTATTTGGTTGGGTTATCGGGGCATGGTCCCTTTAAGAGCGTCGGTAGCGTGATGACGTCATAGCCCTGCAACGAGGCTGAGACCCTCAGTCCTCATGGAGAGTGAATAAAGTAACACACGTTTTGCCTTTGCTGCAACAAAAGTCTCAGAGCCTGTTGATTTCTAGCGACTCCAACATTGGTGACCCCGCTGCTCTTTCGGACGATTCCAAAGACCTCATCCGAAATGGCGACGAACGCCATTTCCATCAAATTACCCGAGTTTTGGGAACGACAGGCTGCTGCTTGGTTCGCCCAGGCCGAGGCTCAATTTGCACTCCGGGACATCACCGCGGACGACATGAGGTACTACTACGTCGTCTCTGCTCGCAGCAGCTCCACCTTGGCCAGAGTCGTGAGCCTGCTCGAGAACCCCCCGGAGCTCAACAAATTCGAAACGCTGAAAACACAGCTCTTAGAAACTTTTGGACTCACCGAAGCCGAGCGCGCACGCCAGCTTCTCTCTCTACCCGGGCTTGGCGACTCCAAGCCCTCGGAGCTGATGGACCACATGCTGGCCCTCCTGGGCACACACAGGCCATGCTTCCTCGTCAAGGAACTGTTGCTTCAACAGCTGCCAGGTCAGTTACGGTCGGCTTTAGCCAACTCTTCCAGTACCGATTTCCGCAACCTGGCCAAGGAGGCTGACAAATTTTTCTCCGCCGGGCAACAGTACTGCGCGGCCACGCGGAGCCCTGCCCCCACCGATACAGCCCAATGGCGGCAGCCCCCAAGCCTCTGCTTCTACCACGCGCGGTTCGGCCCCAAAGCCAGGAAGTGCCGGCCCCCGTGCAGTTTTCCCGCATCGAAACAAACGAAAGACCACTCGTCGGCTGCCACGGCTGTCAGCCGTTCAGGCAGTTTGTTATTTATTACGGACACCAACTCCGGACGTCGCTTTCTTTGCGACACGGGCACCCAGGTGAGCGTCCTGCCCACGTCAACCATAGACATGCAAGGGGGGAACCATGGCCCCGTCCTCGAAGCCGCCAACAGCAGTTCCGTCCACACCTTCGGGAAACGGAGCGTGGCGCTTTGTTTTGGCGAGCAGCGGTTCACCTGGGGCTTTGTCACGGCAAAAGTGTCCACCCCCCTTCTCGGCGCTGACTTCCTCTGCACCAATGGCCTTTTGGTGGACGTCAAGAACCGACGCCTCATCAACGCTGAGACTTTCAGCTCGCTCCCGTGTTCCCTCAGCGAGTGCAGCACGACGAAGTTGTCCAGCGCACTCTCGGCCTCCGACGAGTTTTCCCACCTCCTCGCCGAGTTCCCGGACCTCATGAAGCCCACGTTCTCGTCCGCCGCCACCAAACACGGGGTAGAACACCACATCTCGACCACCGGACCGCCCGTCTACACCCGCGCTCGGCGCCTTGACCCGGGGAAACTCACTATCGCTAAAGCCGAGTTCAACACCATGGAGCGTCTCGGCATCATCCACCAGTCGAACAGTCTGTTGGCCTCGCCCCTCCACATCGCTCCGAAACCAGGCGGCGGGTGGCGCCCGTGCGGCGATTACCGGCGCTTCAACGACGCTACGACTCCCGATCGCTACCCGATTCCACACATCCAGGACTTTTCCGCCAGCCTGGCCGGGAAAGTGGTATTCTCGAAAGTGGACCTCATCCGGGGTTACCACCAGGTCCCTGTCCGGCTGCAGGATGTCCCGAAAACCACGGTGATCACCCCGCTCTGGCTGTTTGAATTCCTCCGCATGCCATTCGGCCTCAAAAACGCCGCCCAGGCTTTTCAACGCCTAATGGACACCGTGTTACGGGACCTGACATTCCTGTTCGTATACCTGGATGACATCCTCATTGCCAGCGCCTCCAGGACGGAGCATGTGTCGCACCTTCTGACTCTCTTCCAATGCCTCAGCCAACACGGCCTAATCATCAACCCGGCCAAGTGCCAGTTCGGGCTGTCCTCGATCGACTTTCTCGGGCACCGCATCACGAAGGACGGGGCGGTGTCATTGCCATCAAAAGTGGAGGCCGTGATGGACTTCCCGCGACCCCTCACCGTGAAGGCCCTGCAGGAGTTTTTGGGCAAGGTGAACTTTTACCATCGTTTCGTCCCCCGAGCAGCCCAGCTTATGCGGCCCCTTTATGAGGCCCTCAAAGGCAAGCCCGACAAGCTCGCCGTCGACTGGTCCGAGGAGATGGCCAATTCTTTCACGGACACGAAAAGGGCCCTGGCTAACGCGACCATGCTGGCGCATCCGTTACCTGATGCGCCGATCACTCTCACCACCGACGCCTCGGACAATGCGGTCGGCGCCGTCCACAAACAGTGGGTCAATGGCACCTGGCAGCCGCTCGCCTTCTTCAGCCGGCAGCTCCATCCCAGCGAACGGAAGTACAGCACCTTCGATCGCGAGCTTCTCGGCCTCTACCTCGCCGTCCGACACTTCCGTTTTCTACTGGAGGCTCGCCCGTTCACAGCGTTCGTGGACCACAAACCATTGACCTTCGTCATGGCCAAAGCTTCCGAGCCGTGGTCGGCCTGTCAGCAACGCCAGCTGGCCTTCATTTCAGAGTTCACAGCGGACATCCAGCATGTGGCTGGGAAAGACAACCCCATCGCCAACTGTCTCTCCCGAGCCGTTGCCAGCACCGTACACCTCGGCATCGACTACACCCGCATGGAGGACCTCCAGTCCTCGTCCGCCGAGCTCGTCTATGGACAGCCGCTGCGGGTTCCCGGGGATTTCATCCCCAACGCAACGGAACCTTGGTCCACAGCCCGTCAGCGGTCCGACCTTCTGGACAACGCCAAGGTTTTCACACCGGTGCCCACATCGCAGCATGGCCTCCCGCAGTCTCACGTTCTGCTCGACCTTCATGCGGCGGAGTACATTTTCGTCCGCCACGACGCTCACCGGGGACCTCTTCAGCCACCTTACGATGGACCATTCCGCGCCCTGGAAACTGGGGACAAGACCTTCGTAGTGGATGTCGGCGGTAAGCCAGACTGTATTTCCGTGGACCGTCTTAAGCCGGCCCACCTGGATCTGGACCAACCCGTTGAATTGGCACAGCCCCCGAGGCGGGGCCAACCTCCGGTTTCTGCACCCTCAGTCCACCACCGAGCGGCCGAGGTCCCTCCGACGAATCCCCCGGTCCCTGCCCCGGAATTGAGGAGCCATTCTGACCGTGTGATCCGGCCCCCCCCAACGACTGACATTGCCAGTGCTAGTGAATTCTGGGGGGACGTATTTGGCGGAGACCACATAGGGACAATAACACAATTCACAATGTATAGCCAATGTTGTTATATGTACCTAAACACAATTCACTATGTATAGCCAATGTTGTTATATGTACGTACTTGGTTGGGTTATCGGGGCAGGGTCCCTTTAAGAGCGTTGGTAGCGTGATGACGTCATGCTTCGGTAGCGTAATGACATCATAGCCCTGCAACGAGGCTGAGACCCTCAGTCCTCATGGGGAGTGAATAAAGTAACACGAGTTTTGCCTTTGCTGCAACAAAAGTCTCAGAGCCTATTGATTTCTAACGACTCCAACAAGGATATGAATAGACTTAAAGAAAGAAAGACTTGCCTTTCGCCACCACCAGACGTCCCAAAGTGCTTTACAGCCAATGAAGGACTGTTTTTTAAATGTAGTCAGTGTTGTAATGTAAGAAACGCGGCAACCAATTTGCGCACAGCAAGCTCCCACAAACAGCAATGTGATAATGACGTGATAATCTGTTTTTAGTGATGTTGATTGAGGGATAAATATTGGCCAGGACACCGGGAATTACTCCCCTGCTCTTCTTCAAAATAGTGCCATGGGATCTTTTACGTCCACCTGAGAGAGCGAACGGGGCCTCGGTTTAACGTCTCAACCAACAGACGGCACCTCCGACTAATCCAGGAGTTTCAGGCTGGATTTTTGTGCTCAGGTCTCTGGAGTGGGACTTGAACCCAGAACCTTCTGACTCAGAAGTCATGTATTCAAATTTGCCGATGACAGAAAGATAGGCAGTGTAGATGAAAGCATAAAATTACAAGGGAATATTGATAGATTAAGTGAATGGACAAAACTGTGGGAAATGGGTTTCAATGTAAGTAAATGTGAGGTCATCCACTTTGGACTTAAAAAGGATTGAACAGGGTAATTTCTAAATGGAAAAAAGCTAAAAACAGTGGCTGTCAAAGAGACTTGGGGGTTCAGGTACATAGATCATTAAAATGTCATGAACAGGTACAGAAAATAATCAAAAAGGCTAATGGAATGCTGGCCTTTATATGTAGAGGACTAGAGTACAAGGGGCAGAAGTTATGCTGCAGCTATACAAAACCTGGTTAGACCACACCTGGAGCACTGTGAGCAGTTCTGGGCACCACACCTTAGGAAGGATATATTGGCCTTGGAGGGAGGGCAGGGTAGGTTTGCCAGAATGATACCCAGACTTCAAGGGTTAAGTTACGAGGAGAGATTACACAAGTTAGGGTTCTTTTCCCCAGAAATTAGAAGGTTAAGGGGTGACCTGATCAAAGTTTTCAGGATATTAAGGGGAACAGATAGGGTAGATATAGAGAAACTATTTCCGCTGGTTGGGGATTCTAGGACTAGGAGGCATAGTCTAAAAGTTAGAGCCAGACCTTTCAGGAGTGAAATTAGGAAACGCTTCTACACACAAAGGGTGGTAGAAATTTGGAACTCTCTTCCACAAACGGCAACTGATGCTAGATCAATTGTTAATTTTAAATCGGAGATTGCTAGCTTTTTGTTAACTAAAGGTGTTAAGGGATATGGGCCTAAGGCAGGTATATGGAGTCAGATCACAGATCAGCCATGATCTCATCGAATGGTGGAACAGGCTCGAGGGGCTGAATGGCCTACTCCTGTTCCTATGTTCCTATGGGTGCTACCAACTGAGCCACGGCTGACACTTAGTATGTGATAGTTTAATATCTAATTCTTTCTTTTATTTTTTTTCAGTCCTTTCAGTTTTTATTTTCTTGATCCAAGGATATCTGCCGATTTAGTTATCTGATCTGGTGATTAAGTGAACAGATATAAATTTGGAGTTTCATGGTAAAATCTGGAGAATTAAATGAAGAGTTAATCAATCTGTAATAGCCATTGTTTTCCAGCTCAAACTACTCTGCTCATCCAGCTTTGAAAAAGTTAGTATCTCTTTTAAAAATAACATAAGATTTACCAAAAACGTTTTATAAGTACTTTCACTTTCATCTTTCAAGGTATTAAAAGGTAGAAATGTTGCCCGGCAGCAGATTGAGAGAGGGACACAGACAAGGCCCAAAAGCCTGGGACTCGATTTAAAATGTTGCCCGGCAGCAGATTCACAGAGGGACACAGAGAGGCCCCAAAGCCTCGCACTCGATTTAAACCGCCCGGCCCAAAACAGCCCTGGCAAAGCCGGGCTCCCCCAGCTAGTATTTCTATACAGCAAATATTTACATGGAATTATTTTTTTTTCTGTTCAGGTTGACTTTTAAAACATATGATTATAAACAGTGAGTGCTGTTAATATTCTATTAAATGGCTTAATTAACACAAATATTAGACACAATACAATGGCTGAAACAACTAAAAATTCTACTGTCATCCTTGGCTCAGTGGTAGTGTTCTCAAATCTGAGGGTGCTGTGTTCAAGTCCCAGTCTAGAGATCTGAGCACAAAGGCCTTGAATTCCTTCGTATCTGTGCTTAGGGACACGTGTAACCTGGGTGCAAATGAAGTACAGGGCTTAAAAGAAAGTGGAATTTTGGGTGTAAGTGAGTTTTGCATGTCATAGAGTCATAGGGCTCGAATTTCATTGGGCCGTTGAGGCGGGATTGGAGGTGTGTGGGGGTTAAAATCGCGAAATCGGGGGGGCATGAAACCATCCTGCCCCCAACCCGCCTCCATGCCCGTTTCACAGGAGGCGGGTACCCGACCTGTGGTGGGACCTGCCTCCCCGAGGCGGGAAGGGGATTAGTGTCAATTAACTGCCTGTTAACAGGTAGTTAACAGGCAGTTTTTAGCCTAATCCCTATTTTTATCCCTGAAGTATGGGCTTCCCGACCGTTGGGCTGAAGGGCTTGGAGGGTTCGAGATGCCCGGTGTTCAGGTGAGTAATGGGTGCATGAGTGCAGAGGTAAGTGTGTTTGGTGTGTGTAAAGTGTTTAAGTAAGTTTTACTTACCTTTACTTAATAATGCTGCCTTCCTTCCTTCAGGCCTCGGGAGTCCCTCATCTCACCGGCACAGAAAGCAGGATGGCCGCGAGCTGTCAAAATCTGCAGCATTCTGCTTTCTGTTCTGGAGAGATCTCTAAATCAGCCTGAGAGGAAGGAATTAACTTAGAGTACAGATGGTCAGTGTTTGACAGCTTCAAAGAGCTGTCAACCGCTGATATTTCATCTGTCAAAAACTCTTGACAGATGAAATGTCAATCTGTGACGTCACCTGTTGCCGGGTGGCCCTTAATTGGCCTGCTGAGCCTGCCGGGCGGGCTCAACAAGGTCAATCAGGGGAAAATCGAGTGGGTTGGCCACAACTCGATGGAGGCGGGACTACAACCCCAAAAGTGGGAGTCCTGCCTCCTACACGCCTCCATTGATAAAATCTAGCCCATAGAGTCATAACGGCACAGGAGGCCATTCGGCCCATCGAGTCCGTGCCGGCTCTCTGCAGAGTAATCGAGTGAGTTCCATTCCCCCACTCTATTCCCATAGCCCTGAAAGTTTATTTCCCTCAAGTGCCTATCCAGTCTCCCCTTGAAAACACTGAGGGGCCGATTTTCCCGCAGGTGCGGGGAATTGTCGGGTTCCCCGAATGTCGGGGTTCCCACACGAATCTAAATGGGTCTGCCAGCTGGATGCCATTTTCCCTCAATTGGCCAATTCATTTCCAGCGTGTGGGAACCCTTGCTAATTGACTATTTCCAGTCAGAAAGCCCCACAGTATGATGTCATCATTCGTGGTGCTTTTAAAGTCTATAGCAAGCATTGCAACCTCTGCAGGCTTCCCAACGAGCCATTCAGTATGGCAGAGGAGCCTGCAGCAGCTGTGGCCAGTGCCAGACCCCGAGCTGCCGTCAAATTCGACGAGTCGTCACTACAGACATTATTGGATGGGGTTAGGGCCCACAGGGAGGTCCTCTTCCCTAGGTCAGGGAGGAAGAGGCCTCCCACTGAGACCAAGGCTGCATGGATGCAGGTGGCAGCAGATGTGAACTCTCTGGGAGTCACCAGAAGAACATGGAGGCAGTGCAGGAAGCGATTCCATGGCCTTCACCGTACAGGAAAAGTAAGTATGAAGTTTCCATCACCCTCAACCTGATCCCCATTGCCTTTCCCCAACAGCACTCAGCTTCAGCACTCTCTTCCTCCACATCCCACTTCACAGTCACATCCATGCACCCTTACCCATTCCGTCTCTCTCTATGCTCACATTCACATAACTATTCCACCATGCAGCCCTCACACTCCCTCTCACTCTGATGCTTTGAACACAACTGACAACACACAGGGAGGGCCCTTGGTCTTGCAGCCTCACACCATCTTTGTCTCCCTCTAAGTATCTATGCTATGCAATCCCTACACTCACTCCTGCACTCTCACTCAAACTCCAATTGTCTCCCTCATTGCAGGAAAAGAGAGCTCACAACAACAGAGAGCGAGCCAGGACTGGAGGAGGACCACCCTCAATAGGCCACCTGACCCCCCTGGGAGGAAGGAGTACTGGAGATTGTCGGGGCTGATGTGGCTGCAGAAGCTGGGGAAGGAGAGACAGGGGCAGGCCCGCAAGCTGGTGACAGAATAGTTTTCCATCTCTCTCATTGACATAGCATGAGTCTCTGTTATGATTCTGAAGCTACATCATTTGGACTTATGAGCATCTGCAAAGTCCAATGTGCATGTAGCCTTGGCATCACATCTCTAACTCTTTCCTTTACTCCCCCACAGGACCATCCAGAGCCCCCGTCTCCACTGTGGAGGAGGAAGAGGCTGTGCATCCAGACTCCTCAGAGGAAGCTCCAACCTCTGAGGGCGCAGCGTCAGCAGAAGTAAGCGCACCCAGCACCAGCGCAGACACTCACACCTCGGGGGGGCCTTCGGGACATAGAGTAGTGTTATCACCTGGTGTATCACAGCTCACAAGTGTGCATCAGCAGATTGTGGAGACAGGGACAGCAGTGGAGAGTCCTCGTTGGAGGGCGCAGGTCTCTGCCAGCTCAGCTCAGCTGCATGTCGACCCTCTGCCTCTGGGCCCATCCGCAAGAGAAGAGGTGATGGATCTCCATGCACAGATGCAGGAGTCTCTGGCAGGTTTTGTCTCCAGGGTCGCTGCGAGTGTGGAGCGAATGGAGGAGTCCATAGCGAACATGAGCACAGCCTTAGTGGAGTCATTGGCGCATGAACGCATCACCACGGAAAGGATGGTTACCTCCGTGGTAAGGCTGGCTGCCGCCGAGGAGAGGAGGGCTGCGGCCGAGGAGAGGAGGGCTACGGCCGAGGAGAGGAGGGTTGTGGCCGAGGAGAGGAGGGCTACGGCCGAGGAGAGGGGGGCTACGGCCATGGAGGAGCTTAGTCGCCAGGGTATGGAAAACATGGTGAGTGCTCAGAATAGAATGATATCTCTTGAGGAGCAATGGGCATCTATTGAGCACAGAAGCCAGACTGTCATGGAAGTCCTTCTGAGCAGGACTTCCAGTGCAGATACGGATCCCCATGGCCCCCCTGATGTGCAGCAAGGTGCTCTCCAGCCACTTGCAGGCGCTGAGGGGGACCTGACCCATGAGAGGGAGGTTGCTGGCACACCTCAAGGAAGTGGGGGCTCCTCTCCATGCGCTCACACTTCCATGCCACTGCAGAGCCCTCAGTCAGAGCCCTGCCGGAGTCCACACCCAAGTGAGATAGGCGGCTCAACCCCTGCACAGCCGCAGGAGCAGCAGACTGGTGGCGAGCCCCACAGGCTCGCCACCCCAAAGGATGCCCGCCAAAGGTGTCGAGACAGGAGCAGCAGGAAAGTGAGCAAGGGGCCTGCACATCTGCTGAAGCCACAGGGGTACCACTATGTAGGAGCACGCGTAAGAGAAAAATAAAGCACCACTAATCACAAGGGTAGTCACTTGGGTGAAAACTTTTGTATATAGTTTTAATGCCATCAGTATCTTGTGCATTAAAAATCTGATGGCAACTGCTGCAGTTGTGGCGTCTGTCATTTGGTGAATGGGGATTTCACATAGAGGCATTAGGATTACTTGCAGTTGTCAGCAAGCTGGTCAAATAGGTAGAAATGCACAGGGATTGGCCATTGTCCATGCTCAGGTAAGAAGCAGCGAGGCTACAGTGTTTGATGTACTAGGCTAAGCAAATCTGGACAGGATGAATGCGTTCCTTGCATTCCGGCCAGCAATGTTCTCGCGCACTGGTGCCGCTGGTTGATGGGCCTCTGCAGGATGGTCGTTCTAGGCCTCCTCCTCCTCCTCCTCCTCTTCCTCCTCCTCCTCAGCATCATCCTCATCCGAGGCGGCTCTGTGAGGAGCCTCTTGGTCCTGCGGAATCTGCAAGCCACGACGCTGTGCCATGTTGTGAAGTACACAGCAAACCATGACGATTTTGGAGACCCTGGCTGCGGAGTACTGTAGGGCTCCACCTGATCTATCCAAGCATCTGAAGCGCATCTTCAGCAAACCAATGGTTTGCTCGATAATGCATCTGGTGGAAATGTGGCTGGAGTTGTAGCGCTCCTCAGCTTCGTTGGCTGGTCTCCTCAACGGCGTCATTAGCCAAGTCTGCAGGGGATAGCCCTTGTCTCCAAGTAGCCATCCCTGAAGTTCATCTGGCGGACTGAATAGCGGAGGTACAGTAGACTGGCGCAGTATGAGGGAGTCATGGCAGTTGCCAGGGTACTTGGCACAAACATGCAAAATCTCCTTCTTGTGGTCACACACCAGCTGAACGTTAAGGGAGTGGAAGCCCTTGCGGTTGACAAAAACTCCTGGATTGCGATGGGGTGCCCTAAGGGCCACATGTGTGCAGTCAATGACGCCCTGCACCCTTGGAAAGTCTGCCAGCTGAGCTAATCCAAGCGTTCGCGCCCTCACACTTGCGCGATCCCGGGTGAAATGGATGTGATTGTGCGTGAGGGCAAAGAGGGCATCGGTTACCTGCGTGATGCAAGTGTGTGCGGCCGCCTGGGAGATGCCGCTGATGTCTGCTGCTGATCCCTGGAAGGAACCTGAGGCAAAAAAGTTGAGTGCGGTGGTGACTTTGATGGCCACTGGTAAGGAGTGTCGACCTGGTGCTCTGGGCTCCAGGTCTTGCTGCAGCATCGCGCAGATGTCAGTCACTACCTCTCGCAAAAGTCGGAGCCGCCTTTGGCACTGCTGCTCAGCCATGTTGAGGTAGCTCACCCTGTGTCTGTAGACCCTGGTTGTGGGGTATCTCCTGCGCCGACGGCCTTCCATGCGCTGGCCCCTTCTGGCGTGTGCTGCCTCAGGTGGGTGAGCCGCAGCCCATCGCTCCTGCTGCTGTTGCTGTTGCTGGTGCTGCTGTTGCTGGTGCTGCTGTTGTTGCTGGATCTGCTGCTGCCTCCTCTGCTGTTGGAGATCCTCTAATGCCAAGAAGGGAAGGAAAAAAAGGCCTCCCATGCTTCTGGTAGATGCCTCTGTTGAGGAAGCGCTGAGTGAGGGTGGTGAGAGGGGCTTCCCAGGAGCTCACACTGGAGAAGTGTGTGAGGCTCCAACCTTCCACAGCTGTGCTTAAGCCTTGAACAAGTTGCCCCAAGCCTGAAACAACAAGGACCTGCAACCTATAAATGCTGTCTGATTAAATCTCTTCTTTCCTGATTGACCTGCAGCTGAAAGTAAGCAAGCCGACATTGTTCACGCCAGGTTTCATCAGCGGGGTTCCCAC
Organism: Somniosus microcephalus; assembly: GCF_052327205.1. Taxonomy (NCBI): domain Eukaryota; kingdom Metazoa; phylum Chordata; class Chondrichthyes; order Squaliformes; family Somniosidae; genus Somniosus; species Somniosus microcephalus. Next base: position 219,851,856 of record NC_140994.1, on the reverse strand, counting down.
CAGGCGTATTTAACATGGGGAAAGGCTGAAAATAGCAAGGGCCCCTTAAAATGGCATTATAGATGCCAATTATTGGTGATTAGGCTCCCGAAGACCAGTCCCACCTGCTGCGGGCGGGACTGATTCGGGTCGGATTGAAACGCCGGGGTGAAAGTCGGACGGGGCGAGGAATCAGGCGGGGGGGGTGTCGCGACCCCCTATTTTTGTGATTTTCCCCCCCCACACACCTGAAACCCCACCTGACGGCTCCAGGAAAATCGACCCCTGAGTGTCTCCGTTTCCACCACTTCCGTCGGCATCGAGTTCCAGGTCCTCACTACTCGCTGCGTAAAAAAGCTTTTCCTCACGTCCCCCCTGTATCTCTTGCCCAAAACCTCAAATCTGTGTCCCCTAGTCTTTGTACCATCAACTAGTGGGAACAGCCTTTCCCCATCTAACCTATCCAAATCCGTCATAATCTTGTACACCTCTATCAAATCACCCCTCAACCTCCTTTGCTCTAATGAAAACAAATCCAGCTTCTCCAACCTGTCCATGTAGCTAAGATCCCCCATCCCCAGAACCATTCTGGTAAATCTTCTCTGCACCCTCTCAAGGATCTTCACATCCTTCCTAAAGTGTGGTGACCAGAACTGGGCGCAATACTCCAGTTGTGGCCTAACCAGCGCTTTATAAAGGTTCAGCATAACTTCTCTACTTTTGTACTCAGTACCTCTATTTATGAAACCCAAGATCCCATATGCTTTGCTAACCACTCTCTCAATATGTCCCGCCACCTTCAGGGACCTATGCACATTAACTTCCAGGTCCCTCTGTCCCTGCACACTCTGTGCCATTAAGTGTATATTGCCTCTCCCTGTTCCTTCTGCCAAAAAGCATCACCTCACACTTCTCTGTATTAAATTCCATCTGCCACTTGTCTGCCCATTCTGCTAGCCTTTCTATGTCCTGTGGCGGTCGATTGGTATCATCATCACTGTTTGCCACACCCCCAAGTTTGGTGTCATCAGCAAAATTAGAAATTCTACTTTGTATTCCAATATCGAGGTCATTTATATATATCAAAAAAAGCAGTGGCTCCAGCAGTGACCCTTGGGGAACACCACTGTCTACCATCCTCCAGTCTGAAAAACAGCCATTTACCACAACTCGCTGTTTTCTGCCCTTAAGCCAATTCCTTATCCAAGCTGCCACTGACCCACCTATTCCATGAGCCTCAGTTTTGTTAACCAGCCTTCTATGTGGTACTTTGTCAAACGCCTTCCTAAAATCCATGTAGACAACATCCATTGCATTCCCTTCATCGATCCTCCCTGTTACTTCATCAAGAAATTCAATTAGATTTGTCAAACATGATCTGCATTTTACAAACCTGTGTTGGCTCTCCTTAATTAGCTTAAAGCTCTCCAAGTGCCCGTAAAATTTTTCCTTGATTATTGTTTCTAAAACTTTACCCACCACTGACCGGCCTGTAGTTACTAGAATTGTCCTTACACCCTTTCTTGAACAATGGTGTCACATGTAGCTATAATATGCACAAATCTCCTCAATCTTTTATGGCCAGTTATTGATCCCTCTGCTTGAATGCATCCCTGCCCATAAAACTTGCCACACCCCAAGTTACAGAGCATCATATATGAGTTTCGTGCATTTGCACTTGCTCAGAGTCTCTCTTAAAATTATGACTAGATTTTCACGTGTAGCAGGAAACCATCAATTTTCTAGTATTTTATTGCAACTTTTTGTGAGTTAAAAAAAAATTAATCCTCATTGAGACCTGCCCTGTATTTTCTGTTTCTTTTACTAAATGTTTATGGCATAAATATAAGTCACATTAAAAATTGAAATAAAAACAGAAAATGCTGGCAATACTCAGCAGGTCAGCAGCATATGTAGAGAGAGAAACAGAGTTAATGTTTCAGGTCGATGTCCTTTCATCAGAGCGAGAAAAAGTTAGAGTAACAGGTTTTAAATGAGTACAGAGGCAAGGAGAAGGGGAGGGGAGGCAAGAACAAAAGGGAAGGTCTGTGATAGGGTGGAAGGCAGGAGAGATTGAATGACAAAAGGGATGATGGTGCAAGCCAAAAGGAGATGGTAATGAGACAAGTAAAGAAACCAAAGATGAGTCTAGAGGAGGTGTAAATGGGAATAGCAGAATCATCAACAGCTGACGTCCAAAAAATTGGGGACAGAGGTTATGATCTGAAATTGTCGAACTCAGTGTTGAGACCAGAAGGCTGTAAAGTGCCTGATCGAAAAATGAGTTGCTGCAGTGAACCTTGTAGATGGTACACACTGCAGCCACGGTCCGTCGGTGGTGGAGGGAGTGAATGTTTAAGGTGGTGGATGGGGTGCCAATCAAGTGGGCTGCTTTGTCCTGGATGGTGTCGAGCTTCTTGAGTGTTGTTAAAGCTGCACTCCTCCAGGCAATTGGAGAGTATTTCATCTCACCTGTGCCTTGTAGATGGTGGAAAGGCTTTGGGGAGTCAGGAGGTGAGTCACTCGCCGCAGAATACCCAGCCTCTGACCTGCTCTTGTAGCCACTGTATTTATGTGGCTGGTCCAGTTAAGTTTCTTGTCAATGGTGACCAGCAGGATGTTGATGGTGGGGGACTTGGTGATGGTAATGCCGTTGAATTTCAAGTGGCGGTGGTTAGATCCTCTCTTGTTGGAGATAGTCATTGCCCATTGCCTGGCACTTGTGTGGTGCGAATGTTACTTGCCACTTATCAGCCCAAGCCTGAATGTTGTCCAGGTCTTGCTGCATGTGGGCGTGGACTGCTTCATTATCTGAGGAGCTGCGAATGGAACTGAAAACTGTGCAATCATCAGCAAACATCCCCACTTCTGACCTTATGATAGTGGGAAGGTCATTGATGAAGCAGGTGAAGATGGTTGTGCCAAGGACGCTGCCCTGAGGAACTCCTGAAGCGATGTCCTGGGGCTTGGGATTATAAGTAGAGGAATAGAATATAAAAGCAAAGAGATCGTGCTAGAACTTTATAAATCACTGGTTAGGCCTCAGCTGGAGTATTGTGGACAATTCAGGTCACCACACTTCAAATACAAGGGCCTTAGAAAGGGTGCAGAGGAGGTTTACCAGGGTGTTACCAGGGATGAGGGACTTCAGTTATGAGGAGAGGTTGGAAAAGTTAGGACTGCTCTCCTTGGAACAGAGAAGGTTAAGAGGTGGCCTAGTAAAGGTTTTCAAGGTGATGAGAGGTTTGATAGAATAGAAAGAGAAAAATGATTCCCTCTGGCAAGTGGATCAATAGCTAGAGGTCATAGATACAAACTCATTGGCAAAAGATCTAGAGGGGAGATGAGAAGAATTTTTTTCACTTAGTGAGTGGTCAGGATCTCGACTCCTCTAACTGAAAAGGTGGTGGAAGCTGATTCCATAAATAATTTTAAAAGAGAGTTGGATAGGTACTTGAGAATGAGGAACTTAGAGGGTTACGGACAAAAAACAGGAATGTGGGACTAAGCACAATTGCTCTTTCAAAGGGCCAGCACAGGCACGATGGGCCGAATGGCCTCCTTCTATGCTGTAAGTTTCTATGAGGTGCTGTTCCTCGAGCTTACGTTGAGCTACATTGGATCAGTGTAGGAGGCCGAGGACAGAAAGGTCAGAGTGGGAGTGGGGTAGAGAATTAAAATGACAGGCAGCCGAAAGCTTGGGGTCACACTTGTGGACCGAACGGAGGCATTCCGCAAAGCGGTTACCCAATCTGCATTTGGTCTCCCCAATATAGAGGAGATCACATTGTGTGCAGCGAATACAGCATACTAAATTGAAAGAAGTACAAGTAAATCACTGTTTCACCTGGAAGGAGTGTTTGGGGCCCTGGACGGTGGGAAGGGAGAAGGTAAAAGGGCAGGTGTTGCACCTCCTGCACTTGCACGGGAAGGTGCTGTGGTAAGGGGAGGGGGTGTTGGGGATGATTGAAGAGTGGACCAGGGTGTCGCGGAGGGAACGGTGCCTTCGGAATGCTAAAAGGGAAGGGGAGAGGAAGATGTGTTTGCTTTCCTGATTGCAGGTTCTTAAGCATGGGTGCCTAATGTCTATAAATAAATGGCTGAAAGAGTTGAATCTTTAATTTTCATATTTAAAAAAGGAATACATGGTGTGAGTTTGGTGTTGTCCTCACTCCCTGACCATCTAGACTGATTTAAGCCCATTTTTGCCCATTTTTATGTTTGGGAGCATTCTAATCAGATTGGTAGGGAATTCCTGAATATCTTGAGAGCAGGAGAATGGGCACGGGATTGGGTGTATTTTTGGGTCTAACTTCCGGGATACACCTACGCAGAAAATTCAAGGCCATAATCTGGGTTGTTGCTTCAGTACAGTGCTGAGGGAGTACTGTGTTATCATGGTACCTACTTTCAGATGAGATGTAAATCTGCCCTCTCAGGTGGATGTAAATGATCCAACTGCACAATTTGAAGAGCATGAGATTTCTCTTGGTGTCCTGGCCAACATTTATCCTTCAACCAACACCACTAACACAGATTATCTGGTCATTTCTCTCTCATTGCTGTTAGTGGGACCTTGCCATGGATAAATTGGCTGTTGTGTTTACCTCCATTACAACAGTTACTACACTTTAAAGGTAGTTACTTAGCTGTGAAGTGTTTAGGGATATTCTGGAGTACCTGAAAAGAGCTATAAATGCAAGTTCTTTTTTTTCCCTTCTTACTCACCTTTTAATACAGTTAGGCAAAGTAATTTATCCTAACCAAATAGTCAAAACAAGAAGAAACTGAGAAAAATAAAAGCTTATTAAAGATAATTAGACTTTGTAGCTGTTTAATTTTAACAGTACTATTGATGTAAATATTGGATCCTCTTTTGGAAACTGTGTGAGAAAGTGCTGATCACTGTTTATATACATGCAACACAAGGACATTATTTGCATGAATAAACATTATTATAGTACAAAAGCATCATTGTATCACTTTGTGTGTGGTGTAAATCAATACACAGCTCTCTCCAATAAGGCTAATAATGCCCCTTCAACCAGTATCAATTTACATCATTAATTTTCCTTTTGCTGACAAGTACTTCCTGTTAACAAAACTGAACATAATAGGAATTTCAGTGTCGTTATGACTGCCAAACAAATTAGCAGTTTTCATCTTAAAATGGAATTGTACTTTTTTTTAAGTCTTTCATTAAATGTTCACAGAATAACACAATTATAGGAGCTACCTATAGAGCACGTCATCTTTTTAATAAAAGAATTTTAGTTGCAAAAAATTTCCCCAAACCAGAAGTGTGCTAAAATGTGAAAACTGCCAGTAACGTATAGCAACAGAATCTTGTGAGACGCTACACCTGTACTGATGCGCTGGCGACGTATTTCTTCCGCCAGCTGCACGGCCTCAATTACAACATGCAGCTCCTGTTTGTGAAACTGGGCGGTACTCGTGCCTGCCTGCGGGAGTTGCCTGTCTTCTACCAGGAGCTGCTATGGATCTGGAACAATGTCGCCTCCAGGCGGAGTTCTCCCCCGTCAGGAGTGGCGGCTGTCCTTCGGGAGCTGCTGCTCAGGAATCCGCACCTCCACAACCGCGGGTTCGGGTGGCTGGCGGAGGGCAGGGCTGTGCCTGGCAAGGTGATTAGAGTCGGGGACCTGCTCGATGGCGGAGAAGCGGGCTGGATGGCGCCGGTAGAGCTGGCGCAGCGCCTGTCTTGGGCCAACATCTGGCTTTTGGTCAAAGCCATTGAGTCGCTGAAAGTGGCACTGGGCCCCGACTCCACTAGGTGTATCGAGGAGGCTCAAGCACGTGGGGCATTCCTGTCCGAACTGACCCCCGTTCGGACGGAATTCCTCATCAGTGCCTGACCCCGAAACCCCTCTCGGGAACCAGCGCCTCACAATTTTAGCCGTCTTGGGGAAATGCCCTCTGTGCTTTTTCATTCTGCATGGAGGGGTTTCCTGTATGGGCTGCTCCTGCACACGCTCCACTTTGCCATCTTCATCTGCCATCCGGACACACCTTGGCATACCATGTTACCGTGCGGCAGAGGCGGGGGTCCCCAATGGAGGGCTCTCTACGTGGGAGTCCTCTCTTTGTCTATCGGGGACTTGGCCTGGAGGGTGTTGCACAGAGCAGTCCCGTGCAATAAAGTTTTAAACAGGTTTACAAGCTCCCAGGCCGCCTGCTTTTTCTGCGGCCATGTCTGCTTTTCATGTATACACGGAATGTGAGAGGTTGCAGCCCTCTTTCATTATTTGAAGGGGCTGTTCCTCGATTTTCGGCTGCACTTCAGTTCCACGCTCCTGATCTTTGGTCACCCGGTGCAGAGGGGAGCGGGCAGATCGGAGGACCTCCTCATAGGACTGCTCCTGGGCTGGCACGCTCGAGGCCTTCCGCGACCGGTGGGTGCCGCGGGGACTGGAGTGAATCATCACCCCGGCCAATCAAATTTTAATTTAAGTTGTTAAGTTTTATTTAAAGTTTTATTAGTTACAGACTATTTGTTTAACCACCCAAAACCAGAAGAGTACGCCTGTACTGATGTGCTGGTTTGGTTTCTGCCTCATGTATGAACTCCCAACAATCAAAACAAAAAGTGTGAGGCAGTTGTTTGACTTGCAAACAAGGGCTGGGATTTAATGGGGAGGCGCCTATGGTTCTGAGAGACAAGCAGATGCATTGTGCCGGAGAACTACAACTCCCAGAGAGCTTTGCAAACTTTACACCTGCGTGGAAGAGTCCTCGGTCCCGGGTCGGGTGGGCGGTCCCCTTGGCAACGGGACGGCCGCGCTGTCAGTCGAGGACACGTAACGGGCTGCGGTTCTTTGTTCTGACTGGCGCGGGGACGGGGGGGATGCTCAGGGGAATGACGTAATGTGGAAGCACCTAATTTAAAGGGAGGGCGGGGAGAGAGCGAGAGAAAGGGTAGAATTGCTGCAGCTTTTGCTCTCACTCTCACTGGCAGCCAAAGCGTTCGCTCCAAGTCACTGCTCGAGGAAAATCATAGATTAAAAATGCCACATCCTGTGACTCTTTACGGACCGTCACCTTGGGGCTTTAGATTAGTAGGAGGCAAGGACTATAGCCAGCCCTTAACAATCTCGCGGGTAAGCAATAAGTCTCTCTGGGAGAAACGCATTTGGAACTTTTCTCTTCCAGCTATTTAATGGAGCGTTAGCTCTTATCACTTTTATTTCATGCATTGAAAATCATTTGCAACGTGGGAAAGAAATCTGCAGCGTGTTACTTGCATTAAAGTTGTTCAAATTCTTTGTATTACGGAATGACTTAAAAAAAGAAAATCTATTTGGTTTGAGGGTGAAGTGGGACAGTCTTTTCCCCCCCTCTCAACTGTTGTGTGACCTGCGAGTGCCCATCGGTGTCCTTTTGCAATCGTGTCTTTTTCATAGGAAGGTGTTCCCCAGTGGGAGCTCCTCGCTCGGTTGCTTTCCTAATGGGCACGCGTATTGTGTCCATTCTTGGCTGTTGCCGCGTAGTCTTGTCCTTTTTAATCTGAGCTCGTTTTACCGGCAACATGTTCGTTTAATTAAACAATCACACCTAATCTTATCTTGGGGGCATAACGGACTGTGGGTTAATTCCCCCGTAGGTGAACTTTGATGTACTCTAGTCTCTCTTGTCTCAAAATCCAATACAGTGAGTGGGCTTGTTTTCTGGTGAAATGCAAACTTGTTCTAAATGCTGACAGGTGTTTAGCGAATGGTTCAGCGAGTTAATGCAACAAATAGACATATAATATAGACCAGGAAGGTTCAGTCTCGATAACTCTGCTGAGTTAGTTGGTAACTGCAACCATCCGCCAGGAGGGAGGCAACGACTTGAATAGTGGTAAACTGATCAAGGAAAAAAAATATTATTTATGAAACTATTATTGTATTTCTCTAATTGTGACTACTATTTGTGAAGGAACATTTTTTTCAAGAATTTACAGATCGTCTAGTTTAGTTGAAATCTTATTTAGCCAATAATGCTCTATCCTATAAATGGAATAGTGGCTATGTTCAGACTGGTGGGTATATATAAATTATAAATGGCTAATGGTGTTACACATTATTGTTTATCACTGGTGAGTTATAGTTCAGCATCACTAATGAGTTATAAATCCTATTCCCTGAGTTTATCATGTATTCTGTTTATATTGTATGTTAAAATCAATTAAGTGAAATTTATTATGGGTAAAAAGCTTTTAAAGTAAGTAGGTTTTAATGGTGCATATATTCCTCTTTTTGGTCTGGTTCCAGTTTAGCTGAAGGTAGTTTGCTAGTTGGGAGAATATTTCCTGAATGCACTAGGTGCAATAAAATCATAAATACATTTTATAAATAATTACTTTATAATTTTGTTACATCTAATGCTCAAGGAAAGTCTTCATGTTAAGTCTATTGTGTGATATGGGTTTTGGTCAAATTGATTTTTCAGAGTTTTGAAAAGCTCTATTAATTTGGATATGATGTCATGACAATGAGGTATGAAAGGGGGGGACCTGATTGAGGTGTACAAAATTATGAGGGGCATAGATAGGGTAGATAGAAAGGAACTTTTTCCCTTAGTAGAAGGGTCAATAACAAGGGGGCATAGATTCAAGGTAAGGGGCAGGAGGTTTAGAGGGGATTTGAGGAAGAACTTTTTCACCCAGAGGGTGGTTGGAATCTGGAACTCACTGCCTGAAAGGGTGGTAGAGGCAGGAACCCTCACCATTCAAGAAGCATTTGGATGAGCACTTGAAATGCCATAGCATACAAGGCTACGGACCAAATGCTGGAAAATGGGATTAGGTTAGACAGGGCCTGATGGCCGGTGTGGACGCGATGGGCCGAAGGGCCTCTTTCTGTGCTCTATGACTCTATGAAAAATAATGGAAATGGCATCAAGTGTCCATTGCTATCCAGAGTCCATTCAGATGTGGCCAGATCAAAAGCTTGTTCTGGTGTTGGTACTGGTTACAGAAATCCAAAGAGAATTGGTCTAGAATCTACACTAATCAATCTATGCTACTGATACTCATCAGTCCAGAGTGAAACCCAAGGCCAGATGAGAGCATTTGTACAGTTTAAAAACAAAATACCAAATTACATTGCTTTTCATCAATTGTTAAATGTAAATGTACTGTTTTTTTATACTACCCGTAGCTTAGTATAACAGGACAAAACTGATGAGATAAGATAATATTGCCTTAAACTAAATCATCTTTCTATCCAAAGGCTGTAATTATTTACATGTTGTATTTTGATTGAAAACTGGGGCACCATGGCAATATATGTAGCATTCAGTCCCCTCCCAAGTCCTATAACCTGAACCATCGTGTTTGATTTAACAATTTTGTGTCTACTGTGCATAAATTTTTAATAACATGCAACCAATGGACTGGCACAAAGGGAGAGTTGTTACTCTTTGAAAGTAGATGCACTCTGGAAAGAACTAGTAATCGTATTTATAAAATACTGGCGCCTGCTTTTGTTTTCTGTTTCAATGATACTGGTGCTCATATCCTATCTCTCATAACTTTTACCAGTATTTTTAATTGTAAAACTATCTTGTTATAGCACTTGAATGTGTGATTATAATGACCAACTTGGGAACAGTGGGATACAAGAAAATGTTGCTCATAACAACAACAACAACAACAACAACAACTGGCATTTAAATAGCACCTTTTCAATGTAGGAAAATGCCCTAAGGCACTGCATAGAAATGAGATCGGACAAAAGTAACAAAGAAGTAGATATTAAGAAGGGTGACTAAGCTTCTACAAAGAGGTAGGTTTTAAGGAGAGTCTTGAGAGGGGGAATTCCCAAGCTTGGGGCCCAGACTGCTGAAAGCATAGCTGCAAATGTTGAAGGGAGTTGGGGGGGGGGGGGGGGATACACAAGAGGCCATTGTTAGAGGAACAGAGTGTGGCTGATTTTAGGGCTAGAGGAGGCTAGAGATAGGAAGGGGTGAAGCCATGAAGCTATTTGAACACACGAATGAGAATTATAAATTGGAGGCGTTTGTGCACTGGGAACCAATGTAGGTCCATGAGTATTGGGGTGACGGTTGAGAGAGACTTGGTGCATGCTAGGATACGGGCAGCAGAGATTTTGATGAGCTGAAGTTTATGGAGGATGGAAGGCCAGCCAGAAGATGAGTCTGGAGGTGACAAAAGTGTGGATGAGGGTTTTGACAGCTGATGGGCTGAGGTAGGGATCAGAGACTGGCAGTGTTTTGGAGGTGGCAGTAGACAATCTTTCTGATGGAGAGGATATGAAGGGAGAAATTCAGCTCTGGGTCAAATAGAACGCAGAGGTAGTGAACAGGTTGGCTTCAATCTGAGACTGGCGGGGGAGGGGGAATGCACTTGAAGGGCGAGGGTAGAGTTTGTGGGGGGGGGGGGTGGGGATGGAATTAATAGCTTTGGTCTTCCCAATGTTTAACTGGAGGATAACATCAGGAAACACTCAACCTACAAAATACTTCTTGCCAACCTCAAACGGTGAATTATTTTCTGTGTCTCCCTGCTGTATACTTAAGTTGCGGCTGTTTAATTTGTATTTAAAGCAGAATTTTGCGCTCAAATCAAAGATTGTGGCATGGTACTTGGCCTTCAGTGAATAAAAATGTTTACCTATTTAACTAAGTCTACTTGTGAACCAGTACATTTATGCTAGATTAGTACAAGATGATCTGAGCCCTCTATGGGGGAAAACTCTATGTATATTATGCTGATAAAACACAGATTTTGGATATTTTTAAATTGTGGAAGAAAATATTACATTCAGATTATTCTGTAGTTGGATGAGGGTCAAAGGATGAAGTATAAAGTTGGGTCAGTTATCCATTTTTATTTCTAAACTTAATATCCCATTTCTATAGTGGTAAAATGGTGAATCCAATTTCCACTGTTGTAAATGAGACTCATTCAAGTATCATTTTAGTGTCAATTTGAATCCCTCCCAATATAAATAAGCAGCAGATCTGCAACACTGTTTTCAGCAGAACATTTATTTCCTCTCTGTAATGGCACACAAATTTTAAAATGGTTGATGCATATTTATATGTGCATGCTTGATGTGCATACTTTTTGTTTAAGGATTAGTGTGCTTATTCTGTGGGGCTTTTGAGGTTATTTAGAGGCTGTACATGCACTGGCCAGGCCACACTTGGAGTTACTGCATGCTAGTTGCAATGCTAGAAAAGGGATATACTGTACAAGCATTGAAGATGGTGCAGAAAAGAGGAAGAAGAATGATTCCAGATATGGTGGATGGCCTATAAGGAAAAGTTAAAATGAGCAAGGATAGGTGGGGGTTTGTTGGTGTGTGTATAAATGATCAAATAGTTTAGTTAAGGTGAAATCTTGGACCCTACTTGCAAAATGATAGGATCAGTGCAGTAGGTATAAATTAGTGAAAGTATTTTAGATTAGATAGCAGAATGTACTATTTCACATGTGAAGAATGTCTGGGTTATTTAATGGGTAGTAAATAGACATCTAGGTATTTCTGACCATTTGAATGTTGGCTGCTCAGCTGAGAGGTTAGAATTGGGGGTGGGGGGAGGTGATCGTTAATGGATTAAATGGCCTTTTTCTCCTCATTGACTTTTCAGCTCCCTCCACTACAATAGGTCAGCTACACTCAGCCCACCCAAAATATTAGATATCACCACAGCTTATAAAAACAAATCTTTTTAAACTCCATTATCTTAACAATCTTCATGGATTAAAAAAAAAAGTTGCATTGAATTAAAATAAGTCAATATTATGATTAAAATTAAACACAGGAGATAGAAATGCTAGTCAGCTTGACAAACAATCTTGCACTAGCATACTAAGGTCACCTATTCATATGTGTACATTTGTTTTTTTAAATCCTTGAGTTTTTTTTTTTAAATCTCAACATTTCAAAGTCACCTTCCATTTTTTATATGTGCGATCTTTTTAAATTGTACATTAGAATTTTTTTAACCTGGGTTTTATGGTGAAGTGGTATTTAGCCAAATCTTACAAAGTGTGCGATTTCCTGCTAATAGTTGCCTTGTGTGATTAAAATTAAGTTGCATTTAAAGAAGCTATTAAATCAGACTGACCTGAACCACAGTTCCAGCACGAAGTAGTGTGCACTGTACTTTAATGGCAGGGCAACAAATACTTGAACAGAATAGCTTTATGTTGCACATAAACTAATGGAAAAGGTGGTAGAATAAATCCTTAGCAATTAGTTGTATGCAATTGAAATGAGACCAGGCATTAGTTAGAGCAAGTCCAAACTGGCGCTTTCTGTCTAAGTAGGTTGTTGATCTTTCTGAGGTTGAGGTCAGAATTCCACAGATGGTGTTATTACGTTCAGTTATTTGATCGCTGCTTTGTCTACGTGATGTACGTAGAACAGTATTCACTAGAGTCCACAGTCCTCCTTTATACAAGTCTATAATTGACATTTTTGCTGTGACTTTTTGTGACCAAATCACACTGATACCTTGTTTGTCAAATTTAAGCTCCATTATGCAAACCCACAATACTCAACAGATGTGTTCTGTTTTCATTACTGGCTTTCAGGGTTGGGGTAGAGGTTTTGTCATGTACATGGGAATTTTTTTTACTTTTTTACTCATGGAGAACTGCTGACCATGTGTGGTGGTGTCAGAATATTGAGGTATAGATGTCATAGGAAGGTTAAAGTAGATTTGCTGTACTTCCCTTCAAATCATCCCTGCACGAAAACTACCTTAAGAGTGATTTGTGCTGCCACCTGTAGGTCAGTATTTTTGTACACATTGGCTCTGGTCAGTCTTCCAATTGACCATTAAAAAAATATATACAAATCTCCCATTTTTTGCAATTTATGAAGTAATTTAAAGAACCAATGTTTATAGGAAATATTGAACCATTAGCTTTTCAAACTAGAATTTCAATTCTGAAATTTGTATATGGTGTCACAAAATAGGCTCAAATTTTCTTGTAAAATAGAACAGGACCCCTATCCTAATGAGTGATCCTTCCACTTTTTTTTAGGAGCTATATAGAAAGTATAAAAATGGGATTTCTTTAAATTAGTAAGGAAGCTGTTAAATAAACTTGTATTCTATTTTACAAATAGTGCAATGAAGTTTCACCCTTTATTTGCAATGGAGGAATCTAGAGAGAGAGAGAGAGAGAGGAAAAGTTTGTTACTTTCCTGGCTGCCATGCTAGCTGCCACAAACATGAACAACTTTCTCTGTGACCATGGTGCATTATCCTTCCTTGACCACTCTGCAGCCTTTGACATGGTCGACCACACCATGCTTCACCAATACCTCGGCTTCATTGCCCAGCTCAGTGGGACTGCCTCACTTGGTTCCACACTTGCCTTTCTAACTGTAGCCAGAGTATCTCCAGCAATGGTTTTCTTCCCACCCCTGCTCTCTCTCCTTTTGCCTCATCTGCATGCTACCCCTTGGCGACATCATTTGCAGGCATGGGGGTCAGCTTCCATATCTGTGCTGATGACACCCTGCTCTACCTCGAGTCTGCTGCAGCCTCTATGATGATCCACAATTTGCTCCAGCTAAACATTGATAAGACTGAGGCAATCGTCCTTGACCCCCTGCCACCAACTTTGTACCCTTGCCACTGATTCTATCCTGTACTCCGACTGAACCAGACTGTGTGTACCTCGGCATCCTGTTTAACCCTGAACCGAGATCCGGCCCCATAGTCTCCCTCACAAAGACCACTTGCTTACACCTCTGTTACATCACCTGTCTCGGCCAGTGTGGTGCTGAAACCCTTGTCCATGTCTTTATCATTTCCAGGCTTCACTACTCCAATGCTCTCCTGGCTTGCCTCCTATCTGCCACTCTCTAAACTACAGCTCATCTGAAAATTTGCTACTTGTGTCCTGTCGCGCTCATCCATCATCTGTCATTGCTGACCTTGCATTGTCTCCCAGTCCCCAAACGCCATTAATTTAACATTTCTTTCCTTGTGTTTAAATCCCTTCATTGCTTCACCTGTCCCTATCTTTGCAACATCCTACAACCTCCCTCCCCTGCAATCTTGTTCCTCTAACTCTGACATCTTGTGCATTTCTTTCCCACCCTTCACCAGACCATTTGCAGCCATGCCTTCAGCTGCCTAGGTTCACACTCTGGAATTCCCTCCCTAAACCCATCCACCTCTTGCAATTCCCCCTCTTCCAATAAGAGTCTTCTTGAAGTCCACATCTTTGATCAAGCTTTTGGTCACTCCACCTAATATCTCCTTCTTTGGCTCAGCATCCAGTTCTTTCTTTGTGCATCTGTGAAGCACTTTGGGTCATATTTTTTATGTTAAAGGCACTATATAAATGTAAGTTATTACATAGAAATTATAACCTGGAAACAGGCCATTCTTCTCAACCAGTCCATATTTGTGTTTACTCGCCGCATGAGCAATAAACCTTTTTTGCTGTTTAAAGTCTTAAGTCTCAATCTAGTGAGGTGTTTATTACATTGCATTACATTAGTGAGTTCTGACGAAGGGTCATTGACCTGAAACGTTAACTCACTTTCTCTCTCTACAGATGCTGCCTGACCTGCTGAGTATTTCCAGCATTTTCTGTTTTATATTTTGGATTTCCAGCATCTGCAGTATTTTGCTTTTGTATTGTTGTAGAGGTGTTTATTACATTGCCTTCCAAAGGCAAAGGTCACATATAGGCAAATAATCTAACTAATAAGCTGAAATACAGTGATGAGGATTCCCTGCTTAACCCCTGGATATGCTATTGACCTAGTTATTGAACATGTGAAGGTAAAGGCCAGGTCATAGAGTGACGATTTGCCTATTGGAATGGCTTGAAATGCTGAAACTTTAAAAAAAAAATCTAAAATGAAGACCCAGTAATGTTACAAAATTAATAAATCTCGCCATATGTTAACCATGATCACATTGACCTTGGAAGGGGTATGGTGCAGATTTACCAGAATGATATTGAGGCTGATGGGGTTAACAGACAGATTGCATAAACTCCAGGGTTTAAATTTCCTGGTGTTCAGCAGGTTGAGGGGTGATCTAATCGAGGTGCTTAAAATGGTAAAGGGATTTGATAGGGTATATATGGAGAAGCTATTTCCTCTAGTGGAGAAATCCAGAATAAGGGGTCAGAAACTTGATGTAAAGCTAGGTGCTTTCGGAGTGAAATCGGGATGCACATTTTCGCACAATAGTGGAACTCTAGAACTGACTCCACCAGAAAGGCTAAGGCTGCTGGGTCAGTTGAAATTGTCAAGGCTGAGGTTGATGGGTTATTGTTGGGTAAGGGTATTGAGGGATATGGAGCAAAGGAGGGTAAATTGAGTGGAGGTACAGATCAGCCATGGTCTAGAATAGCAGAACAGATTTGTGGGACTGAATGGGCTACTCCTGTACCTGACATTTCAGATTATATATCTAAATTAGGCAGCCTATCAATATTAATGTGAAAAAAAAATGATGCACTGATCTGGACTTTAACTTGATAAAATTTTAATAAGTATATTTGGAAAATTTTTAGGAATATAACTTTAATGCAGCAACTTTTTGTTTTCTGGCTTAAATCCTTGAATTTTGGATTTTTTTTTTTTTTAAAAAGTGAGCTTTTATAAATGGGTTTATTTTGTTAGATGTAGTCTTGGTGCACTGAAATTAATTAAAATTGTACCATGTGATGTTGTACGGACTCTCTCTCAAACCAGACACTTGAGGTTTAATCCTCTGTTAATGATGAGTTGGCTATTTCAGGATGGCAGTAGTGCTATAACTGGTCGGGCTGGGGGTGTAGGTTAGGATTCCTGCTAATCACTGTTCAGTGAACTCTGCTGGAAAGTTTGTTTGTTGACTTTGAATGAGAATAGGATTAGGCTCAGCTACAATAATCAACACTAGCTGTCAGGGTTCCTGTAATAATAGTGGCTCCTTGGATGAGGTACTAGAAAGCAACTGGTACTCGTGAAACCAACTCTAGCATAAGTAAATACTTTCAGAAGATGAAGGAAATTGGACAGGGATTAAAACCGCTTACCCATCTGAATATTTCTGTAGCATTTATACACTGGAAATTGCCCAAACACTTTCCATTTACTTTTCCCTATATGTACATTCAAATTTTTTTTCCAGGAAGTCATGACGTGAGACTCTGGGCTATGTCTGAATTTGTCCTACACATCTTGACCAGCTTAGACTGAGAATGCAATGTTGGGGAGTCATAGCGCAGAGGATAGTGACTTCCCTGCAGGGAGGGAATATTTTAGAGCTAATCGCCCTGGTTTTTCTCGTGTACATCTACTAGTGAGCTCTGAAGCTTCATTTGGTAGAAGCCTAAGAGTAGCTGTACAGGCCTTCCTGAGGAGGTCAAATAATAAATAAATAGATTTGTTATGTAACTATGAATTGATGAGATGTCAGGGTTGCCTAGCTTGTGATTTGGAGGCAGTCCAGCAGAATTTCTGTGCCAATCTGCTATCCAGCAACCAATGCTGGAAGTAGTATATTTAAATGAACTGTAAATTCACAGGAGCTGTTTAGGAGCAGTAGAATAAGAGAAGAAAGTCAGTGAGCAATTAAAGCACAGAGGGAGAGGTGAAGAGCCTGCTGATTCTGATACCTCACAAAATAGTGAATTCTGGAATTTAACAGCATCAGGAATATACAGAAAGCTGGAATTTCATGTATGTAAACCATGGCAACACCATATAAACATGTAGCCACCCATAGTTGGCAAGTTCAGAACCTCTACTCTTCATGACTAAATAGCAAAAACAGCCACTTTTTACTGAGTGCATTATTTAGTAAACTAGTCAACAGGCACGGTGGCATAGTGGTTAGCACTGTTGCCTCACAGCACCAGGGACCCGGGTTCAAATCTGGCCTCGGGTGACTGTCTGTGTGGAGTTTGCACATTCTCCCTGTGTCTGCGTGGGTTTCCTCCGGGTGCTCTGGTTTCCTCCCACAGTCCAAAGATGTGCAGGTTAGGTTGATTTGGCTATGATAAATTGACCCTTAGTGTTAGGGGATTAAAAATACGTGGGGTTACGGGGATAGGGTGGGATATGTGTCGGTGCAGGCTCGATGGGCCGAAATGGCCTTTATCTGCACTGTTGATTCTGTGAGAAATGCTGGAAAAACACAGGTCAGGCAGCATCTGTGGAGAGAAACCGAGTTAACGGCTCACATTTTGCTGGCGTGGGGCATCTCGCAGTGTGCCCTATTAGTTACACTTTTCCCTCCCTCTTTCACTCAAATGTTCTACCCTACAAGTTGCTGGAAGTGCGAGTGGATAATGATGCAAGGGCATTAAAAACATCTCTAACAACAATTTACTACCTGTAGGAATGAGACTCCATGCTTTAAATTATTTCCTTTCTGGGCTGGAGTGGCTAAGTGGTATTGCAGGAACATAGATCTCCTTTTTAAAAGGGTACATGTGCTGTTCAGCAGAAGCTCTAACTTTCTGTGGCAGGTATAATTGGCAATTAATGTGTAAATGCAGCAATTTCATGAAACTCACAGGAAGGTTGCAGGTGAGCTGCTGTTTTGTGAGGCTAACTGGAGCGGTGCCAATCATCCAGGAATTGTGGCAATTCACAGCTCGTGTCTTATCTCTTCCTCGCCACAAGTTGCTGGACACTTTACACTTTAACAGTGGTGCATTAAACTCACCATTATTTTCCCAGGAAATCCTGGGCTGCTAGTCTGAAGTAAAAATAAAGCTCCCAGCCTGGCCTCTTAATCTATTTCATTTCCTGTGCTTTTCCAGTCTTGACAAAGGGTTTGACTCGAAACATTGACTCTATTTTCTCTCCACGGATGTTGCCTGGCCTGCTGAGTTTTTCCAGCATTTTCTGTTGTTTTGGATTTCCAGCATCTGCAGTATTTTGCTATTGTAAAAATAAAACTCCCTTTTTTCTATGCATACTAACTAAGTTTATAGCTTTACAGTCTATTTCCATTTTTAATATTACAGTTGATCAATTTTCCACCCAGGGAAGAGTGTAGCCAAACCAAAGGGATCATAAAGCATACAATGATGTACTTGTTTATGACAAGTGGAATAAATGTTCACAAAAGTTGTTCTGGTTAGCTTAAAACCATGAGTGTTAAGAATTAAGTTTACACTTATCAAGTTTTTAATTCATTTTTCCATTTGCTTATTGAAAATATTCTGTGTTGTCACATCTGTGTTTGGAGTCTTTCCATGCTCATGTTCAGAGCACTGTAGCACTTGAAAATGATATAAGATGACACAAGTGTGCTGGGTGCTGATTCTGTTTTGCCCAACTTTTTATCATTGAGGCAGACAATTAATTAATTAATATCTTTTAAATATATAGTGCCCTCTCAGCAATTTAATTCTACTTTCTCAATATTTAGTTTTAGGTTAACAAGTATGTTTCCTATAGCATTTCTTCAGCAAAATCTGATTTTAGTACACCAGAAATCTAAACTTAAATGTGCTTTGCGTACAAACTGCATACTGGAGTAATAAGCATCAGTTCATCACAGTTCTGAAGTAAAAAACCGTTTTACCAGTTATTACTAGGCTTGCTACAATTGTAAAGTAGCATTTAAACAAAACCAGAGCAGCTTACTTAAGTATTTATAAAGAACTGATTAACATTTTGATTGAGTTGAGGAATGTGATTTAACACAATATTTTGTTCACTTTGGACAGTTCATTTGTTTTGTAATTATTGATTTGACCAATAATGTAACCCAACTCTGGCCTTGAAACAGCACTCTTTTACTGCACCAGTGTGACATTTACATTCCTCATACCATCTGTCCTGAGTGAGATGGTCAAGTTAGTGCTGAATTATGGACAGTTTGTGTTGTGGAACCCTTAAACAGGGCTATGGCTGCTGAGGCTCATGTCACTTATGACACTTTACAGCTAGCAGGAAGAGGGAGACTTTCAATACTGCAATCTTGGCTAGATTCACCACTGCTATCCAAATTCCCTAACTTACTTCAAACAGGATATCCACCTCCTGGACCTTTTTTAGAAAATTAAATTATTCCAAGGAATTGTAATTAAAGTTAATTGAAAGATTTGTTTTAAACTGTGTATACTGATTGTAAAGTCTGTGGGTTGTGCAGTTAATAAATACACAGACTTCAGAAGTAACAAACAAAACAGGTCTTTACTATTCGAAGGTCCGGGCGAATCTGCCCAATAACTCCTGGCACAACACTTATATACTGGTGTGGTCACTATCGGTATTACAGTATACAGAAGCCAAACAAATAGTGCCACACCTAAAGTAGTTCCCTTAAAGGTGAACGGTTACATTCAATAGTTCCCTTAAAGATAGACGGGTACATACACTACAATCCTCCCTTTTTAGTTTATTACTTAGAGTCCCCGTTAAACATACATATCTTCAACTTCCTATAAAACAAATTACAGATATAATCTCGGTGGAGTCAATGTCATATAAAACAATTTACAAATATAATCTCGGTGGAAACAGTTCACAGGTTCAGTCTCTGCGGAAACAGTTCATAGATTCAGTCTCTGATCTTGACTCGTTCCGAACAACATTTCTTTGGTGTAGCCGGATTACCTGGCTAGCGTGACTCCTCCATAGCCTTTTTCTTGACGTAACAGCTTGAACCTTCATCCTGTTGAACCAGCAGTGCGGACTTTTACAACCAACTGGCTGTCTTGACATTTTCCAGCTTTTCAACTAATTTAGCTCCTTTCGTAATGTCCCGCCTGGAATGGTAGAAGTGCTAATATTTTAGACAGTTATTATCTTCTTCTTCTTTTTCTGCCTTTTTGAAACTCTCGGAGCTCCTTTCTCGGCTGCCAGCTGTAGCGCCACCAACTCGCTATGTTCCTTAGACCTTAAGTGCTTCCTCCGGATTTCAGCACAGAGTTTTCATCACAAGCTGGGCAGACCACATCCTCGTAATATTCAGTGTCACTCAACAGGTCATGGTAATATTCGGGTTCGTCCTGAGTTAGGCCAGCGAGAGAGACTTCTTCCTCCTCCTCACCCATCTGGACATTAGCTGACGGTGGTTCCTTCCCTAAACATCTTTCTTGAAAAGCCTTCTTCATGCATTCATATTCATCCCGCTCTTCCTGGGTTATCTGCCATTCCTTCACGACAGACCTCATTTGTGAGTTCAAAACGCAATTACCGATGGAAAGGAAGGTAATCAGGCTATTTAACCCTTCTACTGAAGTAACGGTTTCCACATTCTTCTGTTCACCTTGACGTGATTCAACGTACTTTTGGCATCCTTGTAAAATTTGTGTTGCCACCTCAGTTATCTCCGTGACTTTTGAGAGCTCCGAACTCGTTCCCCCTGAAGATTGAAGCTCGTGTTCAGATTGTTCCCCTTGCAGAGTCTTGTCCTTCAGCATATGAAGGAGTTGGCTGACCGTTAACTCTTCCCTGGGAACACGGTGGATCAGAGTCTTCACCATTTCCTCCACCTCTTTCTCCAATACCTCCACCTTACGTTCCTCTTGAACTTTGGCTTTCAGCGCTCGGAAAAGTTGCGCCCTGATGCTCTCTAGTTCATGTTCAGGGACCATTCTTAGTGTCCTGTTCTTCCACTGAAAGGATTCCCAGTTGAATCTGTTCTTCAAGTTGTTGAACCTCGGTCATTGCCGCCTCATATTTGTCTTGGGTGTCCTTCAATGTTTTTATAAGTTCTTGGACATCCTGTCTTTCATGCTCTGCCATGATTTTCACCTGTAATTGCTCATCTATGGATGGATCTCCTACCGATGAGTCTGTCTTGGCCTTGAGCTCATCAAGAATTTCCTGCAGCCTTTGGACTTCTT
Organism: Somniosus microcephalus; assembly: GCF_052327205.1. Classification (NCBI taxonomy): domain Eukaryota; kingdom Metazoa; phylum Chordata; class Chondrichthyes; order Squaliformes; family Somniosidae; genus Somniosus; species Somniosus microcephalus. The sequence goes on along the minus strand of NC_140994.1, from coordinate 219,831,071 downwards.
GCTCATGTTCAACCTTTAGTTGTTCATATGCTTCTACTGAAACTAGCTTTTCGGAGGCTGCCGAGTTAACCCCCTCCAGAATTGTAGCCTGGGCCTGTTCATACTGTTCTTTCAACTTCTCACACTCTGCTTGTAAGGAGTCGTAGAGAAGAACTGGAATAAAATCCTGGCTCCCTGAAGATTCCTCTTCCTTTGGTTCATTCTGTAAATATTCTAGTTCCTGAACAGCATCAGGGGAATGTGATTGGTATTTGACCACGATGGCTCTATGGTCGCTCTCTGCTTGAGCTAGCTGTCTCTAGTCTTTCCAGGTTCTCCCATTCGGTGTCCCAGAACCTTTCCATATTTTTCATCTCTTGTACGAGACGGTCACTCAACTGTTCTAATTGTTGTCGTACTTTGACATAAGTTTGCGTCCGAGCTCGGTGTTCTTCCTTCATGGATGAATCCTTTGCTTGAACAGGCTCAGAATTCTCTGTCAACCTGGAGTTCTGCTCTGCAGCTTTATTCTTCTTGGTACCATAAGTCCTTCTGCATGTCTTTGTTTTCTCTCCCATCGTCGGCAAGTCCCTTTTAGCCTTGTCTTCCATATTCGACTTGGTCTTCTCATCATCCATTTCAGAATCTGAGCTAATAGCTTGCACCGAGTCCTCCCTCATTATGGCTTTTAGGTAATGCCATTCCATGTCTATTTTCTTAATCCACTCCCGTCCTAGAAGTGGTGGTCCTCCCTCAGGTAATACGTACAAGTTCATTCTTGGGTGTTCTTTACCCCTATCTCTCACCTTGACTCTTATTTTCCCCACGGGGTATACGTTATGCCCCGTGTATGTCTAATACGAACTTGGTATTTCTTAAAGGTATGAGAGAGAATAGCCGGTGGTAGTCCCTTCGGTTGATGACTGATTGATAGAGCTGATCCAGTGTCCAGCTCCATTCTTACTTGGACTCCAGCTATTTTTAGTATGACCCAGATGGCCTGTAGATCTGTTTCTTTACCCACATTGTGGATTCTCAGCCTACCCAGCTCCTGGTTGTTTGGGTCTGAGTCTGAATTCTGTTCGTCTGAACTCTTCTCAGCCACCTTGTGTACCTTGTTGTACTTTTCTTGTGGTGGCTTCCTTTGATTATTGGTCTTTTTCCCGGACCGACATACCTTCGCGATGTGACCCAGTTTGCCACATTTCTTACACTCTTGGTTCTTAAACCAGCATTGATTCTGGTCATGCGTTGTCTTCCCACAACGGTAGCATTTTGTTGTGCTTGAAGTAATTTGGTCCACCCCGAGTGCCGCCGCCTTTAGTTGCATTTCCGCCGTTCCTTTCGCTGCGGCTTCGTGCGATGCAGCTATAAGGACAGCCCTGTCCAGTGTGAGGTCGTTCTCTTCCAGTAGTCGCTTCTGCGTCCCTTCTTTGGACAATCCGCATACGAACTTGTCCCGCAGCGCTTCTGTCAGATTCCCTCTGAACTGGCAGTATTTCGCTAGCCTACGCAGTTCGACCAAGTATTCCGCATTGATTTCGTCTTTCTTCTGCGTTCTTGCGTAGAATTTGAATCGTTCAGCCAGCATCAGCGGTGTGGGGTTCAAGTGGTCCTTCAGCACAGCCACAATCTCTTCGAAGGTCTGATCCGCTGGTTTATTTGGTGCTATTAGATGCTTCAAGAGCCCGTATGTTTTTGCCCCCATCGAGTTTAGCAATGTTATCGCCTTGTCGTCTTCCTCTATTTTGTTGGCTTCGCAATAGATCTCTATATGCGTTCCACGTACGTGGCCCAGTCTTCTATTTCCGAATTAAAGTCGTTAATATTCCCTCGCTTAGGCATTTCTCTTCCCTTGGGAGCAGCACCAGTATTTCTTTAAGTATTCTTATTTATTTGTTTGTTTCTAAGATGGCGGTTTTCCCGCAAAATCGGCGGTTTCCCGCTCTTCCCTTCTCTCCCCGCCCACTTCAATGGCGGTATGTCAATCAAGATGGCGGTTTTCCCGCGAAAATGGCGGTTTCCCGCTCTTCCTTTCTCGCCCCGCCCACTTCAATGGCGGTTTCCCGCTTCTGGCGTCTTCTCCGCCTAATGGCGGCTTCCCGCGTTTCTTCCCGGTGGAAGGGGTACGCTTCCCCCACAGCGGACAGGTTCAGCCGCTGGCTGGCTTCCGCACAGCTCCCCTTACTCGGCTATGTCCTTTCCTCCCGCCCGCATGGCTCTACCGGCGCTGGGTACACCCCGTTAACGGAGGACAGTTCAGCCGCTGGACTGGCTCTCGCGCAATCTCTCTCTCCGTACCCGGCTCTGTCGCTCTCTCACCCGCACGTTCAGTGCTACCGGCCCTGGGTACCCCGTTGGTGGAGAACAGCTCAGCCGCTGGACTGGCTCCTCGCAGTCTCTCTCTCCGCACCCGGCTCTCACCTGCACGGTTCCCGTTCGCCTCCCCCAGCCCTCTCGCAGACCGGTGTTTCCCTCCCCGGCTGCGGCTGGGTTTCTCTTCCCGCGCCTACTCGCAGGCTCAGCGCTTCGTGGCTGCGGTCGCTGCCCGGATTTTTCCCGCCGATCGCGGTCCGGCTGTCACCCGACGCCGTTGGACCCGACTTTTGGCCGGCACAGCTCCCCCTCGACCGAGGTCGAGTGCTCTGCCCTTATCCTCTGGATACTTCTATACCTTCCCCTACTCAGTCTCTTCGGCCGCCTTGTTCCCTGCTGATCAGCTCACTCCGCACCGTGGTAGAAGGGTAGTCAGTGCCTATTGCTAATGGAAGATTGTTGCTAAAGTCTTCCTCCTTCCTCCTGCTGCAGCCTCGTGTTTTCTTCCAGCAGCACGACGAGGGCGGTTGCCTCTCTTCGACGCTCTTCTTGCTTTGGTAATCTTGCCGCAGGGTACGATCGGACTCGTCGCCACTGTAAAGTCTGTGGGTTGTGCAGTTAATAAATACACAGACTTCAGAAGTAACAAACAAAACAGGTCTTTACTATTCGAAGGTCCGGGCGAATCTGCCCAATAACTCCTGGCACAACACTTATATACTGGTGTGGTCACTATCGGTATTACAGTATACAGAAGCCAAACAAATAGTGCCACACCTAAAGTAGTTCCCTTAAAGGTGAACGGTTACATTCAATAGTTCCCTTAAAGATAGACGGGTACATACACTACACTGATGACCCACTCTGGCTTGGAGGAGAGTGAGGGAGCCATTTGCCCAGGTGCTGTACCGATTTTTTTTGTATTTGTATTCATTCAGCTGCCTCAGACTTTGTCTTTGTAATTCCTTTGTGCCAATTCACCAAATAAACTACTTGCTGCATGTGTTTCAAAAATTGTAATGAACAGGAATAGAAAAAATGCAGGATCATTCACCATTCTGGTAAGGACGGTATGGTGATGCAGTGTGCAGAACTTCCAGTGGCTTGTAGCACACAGTGGCTGGACACTTGCTTGTTTTCACTGTCCCATCTATTCAGTTAACAATCTCCAAATCATGCCATTGTGCAGAAGCAGTGCTTCTCTTGAAGGAGGGATAATCAGTAAGTAGAATCAATCTGAGCCAGTATTGTGCAGCTTCTACTGGGCAATGATAGAATATTAGTAGCCAACAGCTTCTTCTGGCACTGCCTGTTTGTGGGCTGGATGCTTTCTCTGCCTGCTCCCTTTCTGTTCTGACATAACAGAAGACGGCAGGAATGGTGGGATGATGATGCCCATCAGCAATGTTTCACCACCCCGTCCAATTGCGAGGTCCCGCACAGGCTGCTCACCAGCTCCTGCTGTTGGAAGAGATGCTGCGCAGGGGAGAAAAAAAATTAGAGGGAACATCGCCCACCAAATATATAGAATCATAAATATTCCATTGTTTTGTCTTTCTTGAAATCTATGGATAGTTTGCTTGCATAATGCGGTCTTGCGTGCAGCTGGACACAGGAGCTGGGGCACTTCCTAATCAATCGCATTGATTGATGGCTGGTAGGAAAGCGGCAACAGTCAAATGGCTGTACTTGATGCGAGGGAAAACATTTTTAGTCTAAGCACCCTGCCCCAATCATAAAGTGGCACAATGCTGCTCTGGGCCTTGCCCGGTGGATATGCAAGGGGCATCATAACCCCAAGCCCCAGGATTTGATTGGGTGAATAGGTTGTAGGAAGTCCTGCCTGGGGTGGAGTGGGCCTTGGAAGAATTTCAGCCCACCCTCTCTAAAAAGGGTGCAGGTAGCTACCCTGATGGCTCAGTAGGGAAAGAAGCACCTGGTATGTTGGTGTGCTACTAATTATACTGAAAAGGAAAGTCCCTAGCCCAATGCCTGTTCTGTGACATTGCTCTCTCTGGGCTGGATTGGTGGTTGAAGTAGGGAGGGGAAAATTGGCCTTGGTTCCTGGTGTCCTTGTTAGATTGGGCTTGATTCTGATGTTCTTCTCGTTCCCCTACAATTGCATCTTCGTTGACCATGCTCATACACAATGCAGCTCTTGGGGAGCCTATCAGAAAGCACCTAATGGTGCTATAACCCATCCTGCATTTTTACCTTCAAGAAACAGGTGGTGAGGGGGAAAATTCAAGTAGGGAAAGTGTTTAAAAAGAGGGGGTAAATTGTGTTCTTTCAAACAAAAAATACATTTTTAAATAGCTTTGGACACCAGTTTGAGATTGCACCATGTATGTTTTCAGTCTTTGGACCTACCCGATTCAAATAATTCTGTGTGCTATGTTGCTTCTTCCTGGTCTGCAAATTGAAAGATGCTTTGTGCTTTTGGCTGAAGTATAGGCTTTTTCTGCTGAAATTTGCAATTGGTATGTGTCTGGACCAGAACACTGGCTACAACTGAAATTTCCCAGAAGTGGTTGCAGTTAGCACATTGGTGTGGAATTAGTCATATGAATTTTACAGCTGCATTAATCACTAGAGAACAGCTATGGCACGATGTGTTTAGAAGCATGATCCTCACTAGGATTTCAGGAGAGACCACTTGAACCTAGCGGCTTGTCACAATTAATTCTACCAAGTGTTCTTCATGGAGTGAAAACAAAGTTGCTTTTACTTCTATATAAATGACAATAGAAGTTTATCATGCCATTTCTAAATTGCTGGGATCTAATCATCTGTGAAGTAATGGTTCTTGAGCCTTTTTTACTAGAATTCTAGTTTTTTTTTCTCTTGCAAATAGTCTGACCGTGCTTTATTTGGAGAGGTCAACTTGTGCAGACATATGTAGCCTCCTATGCAGTGTCAGTGGCTAGGCACTCCGGCTGCATTAGTGGCCCTTTCAATGTAGGCAGACTGAGCATATGAACTAAAATCTGCTTCATGAATTTTGCTAGATGCTTTTTATGCCCCAGTCTTTGGAAAAGTTGAAATTTAACAATGTTGCCCCTATGCAATAACTTGCCTTCAGGTGGCTGCATCCCTTTAAAATTAATCCGACCCCAGAAGTTCTGAGCTGCACATATCTTGCCGTATCTCACTCATGCCTAGTCCAGTGGCTGGAAAATCTACTCTAACATATATCAGTACAATTGTCTCAATTCTTTTATTTCTTTGCTACATTCTTTTTTCTCATAGGCAGTGATTTGTGCTGCTACCTAGTATCTTTGTCCAATTGGCCATAGTTTCTTGATCAAGCCTGGGCAGTGACTGTCACTACACTATTTGACTGAGGAATTGTCACAGATGATTTTGACCCTGAATTTGCTTGACTTTCCAGCAATGGTTATAGTAAAGGAGTGGAAATGCTCTTTCCCACCTCTCCCCCCCCCCCCCCCCCCCCCCCAGCCTAGCCTGGGATTCTGAAGCAAGTTAAGATATCACTACTGAGATTAGCTAGGTCAGAAAAGACCATGGACCCAACATGGGGCTTTCCTGGTCTGTATGGCTCTACTGTACCTTGCAGAGTGCACTTAACTGCTGAATCATCAGGGGATCTCCTTGTGCATGTGTTTTTATGTCCTCCTAAAATAATGGAATGTGGCTTATAAATCGGGCTTCTCCATGGAAATCCCCAGGTAAATCACTGCATGAAAATAATTAATTGTGTAAAGCACTTTGAGATGTTTCAACGTGATGTGCTGTATAAATGCAGTTATTAATGGGATTCATTACTTATCAGTAATGTTCAATATTCTAAAAGTCATGTATAAATATATTGGATAACATTTAAAGTAATATGAGTATATAATTGGTTTTGCTCCTAATTACTCTTTTCAACACTGAGTACTGTAGAAGGTCAATGAAGGCGAAGTTATACTGTATCGTCTAAGACATTGGTCAACTCCTAAATTTAATACATAAATTATTTATACAGCAAATGTTGCTCTCCCTGCTCTAAATGGTTTATATTGCAATGTTATGAGTGGAGATAGGAGAACACTTTTTTTTTTTTTAAATTTTGTGTAGATTCCCTTAGTTTGGGTTTATAGGGTTGCATCCCTAGCTTTTGAGTTTCACTTCCTTTGAGTGTGGCTCCCCACTGGGAATGCGTAATCGGTGAATTTATCTTTCTACGTTGGGCAGGTTTTGTGGCAACTTGTAGGGGTGTGTGCGTCTTTAGTGTAACTGGACCCAAAGAAATGCTACTTACCTGGTATTACGCCCACAGTGTGCTCCAGCTCATTTGCATTCTCTCTCCAGCATTAGCCACCTGTATCCTATCCTATACTAAATTGCACTTCTCCATCATCTGTGTTCTTGCTAAGCTTCATTGACTCTCTCTTGCCAATATATCCATTTAAAAAATCCTTGCTCTCACCTACAACTCCCTCTGTGACCCCTCTCTTCCCATCTTTGCAACCTCAGCCAACCCTGCAATCCAGCATGTATATTCCAGCATGCAACTTCCATTCTTTTGACTCTAGCTTCCCTTGGAACTGCCATTTCCTTTTCTGTACATTTTTAAGCATACAGCTGTCAGTTATCTCACTGACACTCTGTCCCTATTACCCCTTGCCTTCCTTCAAGGGCCTCCTCCAAAGCCTACTTTTTTGATCTTGCTACCCTTTCTCCCACCATTGCTCCATGTCCACTTATTTTCACCTCTGAAATGCTTGGGACATTTATGTTAAAGTTGCTTTATATTTATGGGGGGAAAATGTACTGCTTGTTGTCTTCGTCTTTTGCCCTGTTCCAGTGATTGATTCACAATCATTGTCCTGCTCATTCCACTTATGCTAGTATCTGGTGAAGCAATTCATACACGGAGCAAACTTTGGTTATCCTAAGAGTGTAAAACAATGTTGGATTAATGAAGGGTCATTAACTGTCAGAATTTGAAAAGTATGCTGCTAAACATGTGATATAACTCTAGGGTGTGATTTTTAAAAAAGGGAGTATGTGTGATATGGGTTCTATGCATACATACCTATTAATCTCTAATCTGTTAATAGTTTATTTGGTCTACTACCTTGATTTAGAGTAGTCATTAACTCAACTGTTAGAAATGTAGGATTGTAGTTGTCTTCCCCTCCACCCTTTCTGCTTAATTACACACTTACTAGGAAAATGCAAGACTCACTTTCTTTAATGCACTTAAACTGTAATTACGAAATCAGTTTTACATTTAGCGAGTAACTTAAATCTTTTCAAAACCAGATTGCAAGGTCTGTTGTTTAGAAGGTAACTGTAAATAACCCTTTCGTGTTATTTTCAGCTTCAGTACACACCTCCACGAGGCATTTCAGGATATTTAATGCTCTGGCAATGGTGCATTGCAGATATAAGGATAGAGTATTATCACAGAAACCCCACAGTGCAGATAGAGGCCATTTTGGCCCATCGAGCCTGCACCGACACACATCCCACCCGATCCCCGTAACCCCACGTATTTAATCCCCCTAACACTAAGGGTCAATTTATCATAGCCAATCAACCTAACCCGCACATCTTTGGACTGTGGGAGGAAACCGGAGCACCCGGAGGAAACCCACGCAAACACGGGGCGAATGTCTGTGTGGAGTTTGCACAGTCACCCGAGGCCGGATTTGAACCCGGGTCCCTGGCGCTGTGAGGCAACAGTGCTAACCACCATGCCACCGTGCTGCTATTTCAAATTTAATGGGGCATTGTTATTGGTATAATTTCACTAGGCATTCATAAACATAGACCTGGATTTTGTTGTACTAATAATGGCGAGGTTGTTGGCACTTGCTGTTACTGGGTAAAACTTACAAGAACTTCTGCCGTTCGCACATGTGCAGTTAAACGTGGAAATCCAGAAGTTGCTGTAATACCCTGCTCCTCCACAGGCAGCACTGTTTTGTCTTTGCAGATGGAATCTGTCCAAAGATCACTGACATGACATGAACTTAGGTTAATTATGCACTATTATTGCACTAAAGATTGATGGAAAAACTTGAGCCTTGTTCAATCAGGCATAACTTAAGTTTTTGACAGCATTCTAAGTCATAATTACTGCTGAACAACCTCCCTGGCCCTGAAAAATTAATTTTGCAAGCATAAAGGCTCATTCCCTCAATTAATGTTGCAGATTTTCAATTTTTTTTATACAGTTTCTGTTTTGCTCTCACATCTTTCACTTAATCCCATGTGTATGACCCAATCTCTCTCTTTTGCTTCCTGTACAATGATGTAAATGTAACTTATTTCCTGTTTACTACTTCCTGCTTTGCTGTCGAAGGATTCTTCAGTCTGATTGGTTGAGCAGCTTCCCTGCTGCATGTCCTGCTCAGACACCACAGATCCCCTGTAGAAGGTGCCACTACAGATGGTGGGAGACTGGAAATCTGCACTGACAAGCCCACCAGAAGTCTGTGGGCAGCTGTATGCGAGGTGAATGGCGAAAGCCATTCCTTCATTGCTCACAGCAAAATCTGGGCCAAAACCATGTGATGTCATTCACCAATACCATTTGCTTAACAAAGTGCACCTCTGATCTGCAGCACAAAATTTCCTGTTGGCTAATTATTTATATGTAAATTGCATTTCCTGAGAAATTGTAGCCCCTAAGATTTTTCTAGCGTAATCTGTCCCTATTTAAAGCTCAAATCATAAGGAACTGTTACTTTTAAATCTTTGTTGGATGCTTGAGGAGGAAACTTTCTGAAACTCCTAGCTAATTAAGAGTTACAGATCAATGTGTTAATACTTTGTGTTAACACTTTACATAAGATGCTTGTGTTCATTCCCAAGATGTAAGGATTTTTCTGTGGTTAATAAATGTCAACTTTACATCAACTCTTAAATCTAGATAGTAAGGCTTACTCAGATTTACTCTATCCTTAAGTTTACTTTTTTTAAGAAACTGGTTCAAAACCACAATGTACATTTATATAGCACCTTTAACATAGTAAAATGCCCCAAGGTGCTTTACAGAAGCTATTATCAAACATAATTTGACACTGAGCCACAAGGAAATATTAGTACAGGTGACCAAAAGTTTGGTCAAAAAGGTAGCTATTAAGGCACGTCTTAAAGGAGGAAAGAGAAGTGGCTAAGCAACTGAAGGCCAATGGTGGAGCTAAGAAAATCAGATGTGCAGGAGGCCAGAATTGGAAACGTGCAGAGTTCTGAGGGTTTTAGGGCTGGAGGTGGTTACAGATTTTGGGAGTAGTGAGGCTATGCAGAGATTTGAAAATGAGGATGAGAATTTTAAAATTGAGGCATTGCCAGACCAAGAGCTAATGTAAGGAGTGAGCACAGGGATGGTGGGTGAATGGGACTTGTTGGGATATAGACAGCAGAGTTTTGGATGAGATGTTTATTCTTCCCTATACTACTCACTAGCTCTAGGCCAAATGTGTGGTTTTTACAATGATTCATTACCTATGGTTAAAGTTTGACTTGTTTGGATGAGCAGGTTAATTTTAAAAAGATTTTGCAAAAGGGGAAAAAAAACCTCTGAGTAAACATTTTGCAGTCCTGAACTCTTGGGCTATGCTGTGGTGGGTATTCAGCACTCTGACTGAAGGTCCGCTTCTTGTACAGCAGAGCCGCAACAGTTCTTGCTGTCCTACCTACCTGTCCTGTTTGAAATATATTCTATTACAGTACATACTACTCTTACAGGGCAGGTGAGAAATACTTTGGATTGAAAATATCCATTCCCAGCCCCAGAATCACTATATAACAAACAATAGGTTTCCCATCCTTAAGACCGATAGTCTCCATATCCCTAACATTAAAAAGCCTGCTTGAAAACCCACTGTCAGGACTTCTGCACTGCAAAAATCTGCTCTGTAATGTTTGTTCTGGCAACTCCTGTCCTGTTGCCCACATTATTAAAACATTTGCATGTATTACTATGAGTGACTTGAGGCAGAGACGATAGCATCCTTTAAAAAATAAATAAATAAACTGAATAAATATTTGTAAAGGAAGAATGACAGGATATGGGGAAAGGGGCAGAGAAATGGGGTTAGAGTATATGGCTCCATTTGAAGGGTGAGCACCAGCAAAAAGACAAATTGCTTCCTTTGGGCTGTAATTTCTATGAATCTGTGGGCCTAGTGCCATTTTCCAGTGATCTCAAATGTTTTAATAATGGTGCTGGCTCTTGATCCAGAACTGAAGAGCAATTAATTTTGTCTATACAGTGTATGTGCTTTTTAAAATGCTTTTCTCTAGCAATGCTTTCCCTTACCACTGAATGTATTAACCTCTAGCTGGGATATGATCTGATGCCCATTCTTCATCTATGAGCTATAGAAAGACTTTCATTTATACAGCGCCTTTCAGCGGACATCTCAAAACACTTTACAGCTAATGAAGCACTTTTGAAGTGGAGTCACTGCTGTAATGTGGCAACCAATTTGCACACAGCAAACTCTCTCGAACAGCAATGTGATAATGACCAGATAATCTATTTGTTATGTTGGTTGAGGGATAAATATTGACCAGGACACCGAGGATAACTCCCCTGTTCTTCCTTGAAATAGTGCCATGGGATCTTTTACGTCCACCTGAGCGAGCAGATGGGGCCTCGGTTTAAAGTCTCATCTGAAAGACGGCACCTCTGACAGTGCCGCACTCCCTCAGCATTGTACTGGAGTGTCAGCCTAGCTTTGTGCTCAATTCCCTAGAGTGGGACTTGAACCCACAACCTTCTGACTCAGAGGCGAGTGTGCTGACAAGGCAGCTATGATTGTTAATGTTTGCAGGCTATCTCTTGTGGTTATCACTGCTGAGCCAAGTCCTATTGTCACCCAATATTTGTACATGTGCACTTTCCAGCCAGAGTTGCTGGATTGTTATGAGGAGTGAGACAAGCTATTTCCTGTCTTCCCTTCCTGAACCCTGGGACACTCAGTTGTAGCAAACTTGCTGTCTCTTGACTATGATCAGATACCCCAGCTAAAGTATTCACAGTAGTTGATCTTGTTGCTCTAATGCAGTATAGTAAAACATTGTCCAAGGTAATAATTCTGAAGGTATTTTGTTGCTGTTTGTTTGTAGGGCACCACATGACATTGTAGTGTGGTGTGCCACAGAATTGGTCTACTGCACAAACAGGTCATTTGGATAGGGTCACTGGCAAGGCTTGGCTGCTAAGCCAGAGCCAGGCCTGGTTAGTACCTGGAGGGGTGACCATCAGGGAAGACCAGGTGTAGAAGGTCACGGAAGGAGCCCAGAGGAGGGGCGGCTGGTGAGCAGGCCCGGGCATTGGGCTGAAGATTGTCGGACAGGAGGAATGGCGGAAATGGAATGGCGGCGCGCACAGATGCAGCGGCTTTGCGTCTCCCAGGACGGTGCTATTTACGTTTAATGTTAATGTTATTTGTACTGGACTCGTGGGAGCTTGCAAGATCACATTTCATTGTTCATGTACTTGTGCATTGTACAATGACAAAGTTGAAATTATTATTATTATTATTATTATAATTGATCTATGCCACCGTTATGCTCTACACAAGCATCCTCCCATCCCCTCTTCATAATCTAACTCCATCTGAATGATGAGATGCATTCATGCACTCAAGTTACATGTGCAATGAATTCCTGATCTTGGCTGTGTTGCTAGAATGAGGCACTAAGTAGGGGTGCAACTACTTCCCTTATTTGGAAGGTCTATTACTTCTGGCTGTTGTGTATCCCTCTCGTTTAATTACAGAATGGAACTACCTGAAGTTTGGGAGTTACCATGGTGGCTAATGATATGTGGTGCAAGGAGACATGAAAAAGATAAGATATGAAATCAACAATTAAAAGGGTTAAAAAGAAAACTATCAAATGCTGAAAATACAGGTCAGTCAGCATTTGTAAGAGTAATGGCAGTTTTTTAAAATTATTTTGTTTCTGGGATGTGGGTGTTGCTGCAAGGCCAGCATTTATTGTCCATCCCTAATTGCCCTTGAGAAAGTGGTGGTGAGCCACCTTGAACCACTGCAGTCCATGTGGTGAAGGTACTCCCCACAGTGCTGTTGGGGAGGAGTTCCTGGATTTTAACCCCATGACAATGAATGAATGGCAATATATGTCCAAAGTGAGGATGGTGTGAGATTTGGAGAGGAACTTGCAGGTGGTGGTGTTCCCATGCCCCTGCTGCTCTTCTACTTCTGGGTGGTAGAGGGTTTGGTAGGTGCTGTCAAAGAAGCCTTGGTGAGTTGTTGCAGTGCATCTTGTAGATGGTACACACTGCAGCCACAATGGGCCAGTAGTGGAGGGAGTGAATGTTAGGTAGTGGATGGGGTGCCAATCAAGTAGACTGCTTTGTCCTAGATGGTGTCAAGCTTCTTGTGTTGTTGGAACTGCACTCGTCCAGGCAAGTGGAGAGTATTCCATCACACACATAACTTGTGCCTTTATAGATGGTGGAAAGACTTTGCAGAGTCAGGAGGTGAGACACTCTCTGCAGAATACCCAGCCTCTGACCTGCTGTTGTAGCCACAGTATTTATGTGGCTGGTCCAGTTAAGTTTCTGGTCAATGGTGACCCCCCAGGATGTTGATGGTGGGGGATTCAGCAATAGTAATCCATTGAATTTCAAGGGGTGGTGGTTAGACTCTCCTGTTGGAGATGGTCATTGCCTGGCACTTGTGTGGCGTGGATGTTACCTGCCACTTAACAGCCCAAGCCTGAATGTTGTCGAGGTCTTGCTGCAAGTGGGCACAGACTGCTTCATTATCTGAGGAGTTGCAAATGGAACTGAACATTTCAATCATCAGTGAACATCCCCACCTCTGACCTTTTTTGATCGCGGGAAGGTCATTGAAGCAGCTGAAGATGGTTGGGCCTAGGACACTGCCCTGAGGAACTCTTGCAGCAATGTCCTGGGGCCGAGATTGACTTCCAACAACTACAACCATCTTCCTTTGTGTTTGGTATGACTCCAGCCAGTGGAGAGTTTTCCCTGATTCCCATTGACTTCAGTTTTACTAGGGCTCCTTGATGCCACACTCTGTCAAATGCTGCCTTGATGTCAAGGGCAGTAATTTCTCCTTGCCACTCAAATTCAGGGCTTGTTCATGTTTGGACTAAGGCTGTAATGATGTCTGGAGCGGAGTGGTCCTGGCAGACTGAAACTGGGCATCTGTGAGCAGATTATTGGTGAGTAAGTGCTGCTTGATAGCACTGTCGACGACACCTTCCATCACTTTGCTGATGATTGAGAGTAGACTGTGCAGTAATTGGCCGGATTGGATTTGTCCTGCTTTTTGTGTGCAGGATGTACTTGGGCAGTTTTCCGCATTGTCGGGTAGATGCCAATGTTGTAGCTGTACTGGAATAGCTTGGCTAGATGCATGGCTAGTTCTAAAGCACGAGCCTTCAGCACGGCAGCCAGGATGTTGTTGTTGGGACCCATAGCCTTTGCTGTACCCAGTGCGTCCAGCCATTTCTTTATCATGTGGAGTGGATTGAATTGGTTGAAGACTGGCCTCTGTGATGTTGGGGCCTGCGGGAGGAGACGGATAGATCATCCACTTGGCACTTCTGGCTGAAGATAGTTGTGAACGCTTCAGCCTTGTCTTTTGCTCTTGCGTGCTGGGCTCCACCATCATTGAAGATAGGGATATTCTAATTGCCACCATTCATGACTGGATGTGACATTATAATGTTTCAGGTGTGTACCCCTTTATTATATTAAAAAATGGAATGACTCCTCCATGCAGAATTTTATGCCCTGTAATTCTAGGGTTGTGAATTGGGCACCACAGCAATTTGCAGATTTTATTGGCTGCTGGTATCTGAATTGGAAATGGCACTTTGTCAAGTGACTAACACAGTAAATTTTAAGTTTTGATCAAAGTATGATTATGGTGTAGCATCATAGTGTATACAAGTCTGCACTTTAGAAAGTACTCACTAAGTAAAAGGAATCGGTCTAGAAAGAAACACAAGTAAACTTTCAAACAAAAGCCTCCCAAATATGGTTGTCATGTCTTGCTCCTTTTTTCTAGTCCTAAACAATGTGCTGGGTCTACCCACAAGTCTCCAGAGAGCATAATGTGCAGTGTTGTGTTCATCTGGGAAGCAGACCATAAAAAGAATGCATTGTCATTCAAAGAAAACTGATCTTGTATCTCTTTATTTTTAAACAACCCACACTTGCACACCACTGGCCTACATATGTGATTAATGAAGTTTGTTCAGTTAGGATTCCAACAATGGCAACCAAAAGTAGAACTTGCTAGACCAGCCCCCCAGTAAAAGTATCTGGAGATTCAGGGATCACCCTTAATTGTAGAAAAGAGAAGGATAAAGAGTATTATCTTACTTTCTCCCCCTCAAATGCACGGTTGAGGAAAAAGTGTATGTAGTGCATGAACCAGGGGTAGCTGCTACTATTCCAGAAAAAAAATCTAGAGTTTAACTCTCATTAGTGTGTTTATTTTGTTTTAAATCAAATCTTCCCTTTTTTAAGTAAATTAATAATTTGAATTCAGAATTGGCAATAGTGCATAATAAAGTACTAATGTAGCTTGTACAGTAATAGAATTGCTTTGACTCCAACTGAGGTTCTGTGTGCTTTTTTAGTCTGTTGGTTTGATGTTAACAGACAAAAGTGGAAATTGTGAGTCAGCGAATGGTTGGTGAACTATAGTGTTAAGCCTGACAAGCCATCAAAAATGAAAAGATGGCCTAAGCAAACAACCAGTTTACACATTTTTTAAAAGTCACAAAATCCACCCTATTGTTCAACCCGTTCACTTTCCGTCCCAGATCTTTGTGCTCCAGGCTATTCTTTGCTCAAGTTACCAAATGCTGAGGCTCGTTAGTTTCTCTGAGTAGATGTGAGGTTTATGTCATGTAGTCATGTTAATTGCAACTCTACTGACCTTTGCTGCTCCTTTTGATTCACCAGTCTGTCTTCAGTGCTGGAACTTTGACTACAAGGCTGTCAGTCACTGAAGTGGTGCCAAAGGTGACTTATGAAAAAGTTTATTCATCCTGCTCTTGGCATAACAGCTTCAATCGTGTTGCTGTTCCAAAAATCTCTTGCAATCAAACCCATGGACAGTAGTCTCTCATCTTCACTTCCTGTAAAAGGAACTCTCGGTGTAACAACATTGCATTTCTGGTTCATATTTTTGGAATGTTTAAATACTTTCTGAATTACTCTGATCTGGTTACCCTTTGATGTAATGGTTCATTAAAATGTACCAATTTGGTGGGAGTTGGGAAAGAAACAATTTATTAAACTTTCAATAGGAAGAATTTTTAATTGACCATGGCTCACATTTCAAAGTACTTTTCACTATATACTAAACTTAATAACTAAAAGGGAACAAGATTTTGGGTCGGGAGCCATACATTTACCTTAAAATATCCCTTCCCATCACCACCCAAGAAAGACTGAAAAATAAATCGGTGTTTCACCAGCAGGATATCCCCAGCTCTTCTAATGAATAGTGGTGTCATGGATCATTTTATATCGACTGGAGAAGACAGATGAAGCCTTGCTTTAATATCTCATCTGAAAGATGGCATTTCAGGCAGTGCAGTGCTCTCTCAGTACTGCTGCTTAGTGTCAGCCAAGTCTCTGGAGTGGAGCTTGAACACAGTGATTTTGAGGTAAAAGTGCTACCACTGAATCAAGACGGACACTTAAAGGAAGTGGGTTTCCTATTGGGATATTAACACATGAGGATTTCAGTGTGATTAAAGTAACTGACAATGCAGGTTTGAAATGTTTTCTTTGCTTTCGTATCCTTGTTCTGTCGACAGCATGGCATTCCAAAGATGACTGTTGAAACCAATGAGCAACTACCTGAGCATACACATCAGGTACAAGGGAACACCTGGCACCTGGGGAAGAAGTTGACACTTTAGGAAGGGAGGGGAGCATAGGAAATAGTGAAGGACAGGAAAATGTACCAAACTGGAAAGCTTAGACTTTTTTTAAGCAGACTCTAAATGTATTGTCCATAAGGATGTAGATTGACCATAGGTTTCTCCAACATATAGTTTTTCTCTATCCCATATGCTGAAAATTCCTTCCATTTTTTTTTAAAGTTGCCTTCATATTTTGTCCCTCTATGCTACCCCTTTTTCTTTTTATAAAAAAAAAGACGATAACAACCTTGACATTTGTCCAATTGTAGGTCATAAACTTGGTTCCAATTGTGTTCACCTGTCAACCCTGTGCTCACTGACCTACATTGGCACGATAGCAAAATACTGCAGATGTTGGAAATCCAAAATAACAACAGAAAATGCTGGAAAAACTCGGCAGGTCAGGCAACATCTGTGGAGAGAAATTTGAGTTGACGTTTCGGGTTGAACCCTTCAAAACTGGAAAGAAAAGAAACTAGATCGAAGGCAGGGCTGCGATCGGACACTGCCACACCTCTTCTAGGAATGCCTACCTTGAAGTTCTGCTCTTCTCTTCGACAGGATCTCCGTTTGGCTCTTCAACCTTGTTTCTTTTATTCTTTTGTCCGATCGCAGCCCTGCCTTCGATCTAGTTTCTTTTCTTTCCAGTTTTGAAGGGTTCAACCCGAAACGTCAACTCAAATTTCTCCACGGATGTTGCCTGACCTGCGTTTTTCCAGCATTTTCTGTTATTTTGGACCTGCATTGGCTCCTGGTGCAGCAGCACCTCAATTTTAAAATTAATTCTTGTTTTCAAATCCTTCCATGGCCTCGCCCCTCCCTACCTCTGTAGCACCCTCCAGCCCTAAAAGCCTGAGATCTCTGTGCTTCTCTTGTGAATCCCTGATTTTAATTGTTCCACCATTTGGTGGCCATGCCTTCAGCTGCCTAGGCCCTAAGCTCTGATTCCCTCCCTAAACCTCTCCTCCCCTCTTCTATTAAAACCTACCTTTGTCCAAGCTTTTAGTCATCTGTCCTAGTACTTCCTTATGTGGCTAGGTGTGAAACTTTGTTTGATAACACTCCTGTGAACTGCCTTGGGATGTTTTGCTATGTAAAAGGTGCTATATAAATGCAAGCTATACACTGCCAATGTACATAGTTATAAATCTAAAGTCTAAACTACACATGTAGGCAACAGAACAAATACTGGTACTGTACCAAGGGTAAGATTGAGTGATGTCTTCTTCCTCTGGCAGAATAACTAAAGGCCTAAGCTCTTTAGTCATGGTGTTTGATTTGTATCTCAGCTGTCACTTAATGGAAATTTTCAGCTAAATTTGATACTTAGCCCTTGAAATATTTTTAATTAAAAAAACTTTAATATTATTGATAACTCCAAGCAAAAGTGACAAAGCATTTCAGATCCCAAAGCTTGTATAATTGTTTGTTTTTTAATTGTCATGGAGAGCAGAAGGGTGGAAAGAATTGTGTATCAAATATCCAACTTGAAACTCCACAGGGATATTATTGTTATTACTTATTTTGAGGAAGAATGACTTCAGTTTATAACTCGACATTCCAGAATCTTAGCAAAAAATTGGCGCTTTTTCATTCTCTCCTTTTTCTTGGGTTGATTTTAATATGCTGGGAATCAGCTGTTTAGTTTCAGTCCTGCACACATTTAATTGAAGTAAAGCAAGCATAGCTGCTTTACATTCAAGTTTTCAGCGGTTGTTTTTTTTTTTTAAGTTCTCTATCTCCTGAAAATTAAAAACACAACGCCCCATGTTTATCTATCCATCTAAAGAAAAGGACAGCAGTGAAAGTTGTGTTGGCTAGCTGCCGAATGCCTTCTAAACTGTTTTAACTCCTACTGTAGCTGCTTCCCTTTATGTACAATAAACAAAAAAAGACTTGCATTTATATAGCACCTTTAACAGTTTTATTTAAGCAGTCCCAGCTAATTTTTACTATGAACATCGGGGAAGGGGTGCTCACATAATGTTTGCGTAGATATTTGATCTGAGATTGTTACAACCATGACCTACATTTCCAGGCAGAACAAAAAAAGTTCATAGTTGATTGACTTCAGTGGTTGGGGTCTTCAGCTGCTGCCATGTTTCACTGTTTGAGTGTGGACATTTGTCGTGTGTGTGAAGTTCTAGCTCATTAAAGCTTGTCATTTATGACCAGTTTTTGGACAAAACCCTATTCCACCTTCCACCCTCCGGAAACTTGAGCTCATCCAAAACTCTGCCGTGCGTATCCTAACTCTCTCCAAATCCCATTCACCAATATTTCTTCCCCCCCACCCCCCCCCCCCCCTATTTTTTGTGCATGGACCCCTTTTAAATCGCTGCATCGCCCATTCAAATTCTGCGCATGCACAGTTTTTACAATGCAAAAGCCGGTGAGCGGCCTGCGAGGGACCTCGGATACTGTGCATTCACGCAGCTTCAAGGGAACATTGCCCATCACCCCGTACTCGCTGACTTACATTAGCTCCTGGTCTGACAACACCTCAATTTAAAAATTCTCATCCTTGTGTTAATTCTTTCATGGCTACACCCCATCCTATCTCTGTAACCTTCTCCAACCCTCCTAGATCTTTGTGCTCATCCAATTCTGGCCTCTTGCACATCCCCAATTTTCACTGCTCCACCACTGGCGGCTGTACCTTCAGTTAATCTAGGCCCTAAACTTTGAAATTCTCTACCTCTTCTTAAAACGTAACTCGTTTTGATCAAGGTTTTTGGTCACCTGTCCTTGGCCTAGAAATTGGGTTGGGGTGCCAAAGTGGCGCAAAAGTCACCTGAGCGCAGGATTTAGCGCAGCGTTCGAGGCTTTAGTGATCATCAGATATTCAGTTCCATTGCCCCGCGTCCCTCTTAGGGCACTGAAACTGAATATCGCAGCGTGCCGTGCCGCAGCATGTGGCGCTGCAGGCCTTCCTCCCATTGTTAAGGGGGAGGGGCCTGCAACAGCACGGTCCCCGCTCGCGAGTGCCGGCAAACGAGCCCGGCACCAAGAAGTGCTGGGCTCTCTGGAAACAGTCGGGGGGGCGGCAGGAGGCCGGGGACGGAGGTGCTGGCAGGCGGCCGCACCTCCACCTTAGCTTGCGCTGCTGCCGGCACAGTAAGGCCCCGTGAACCAGGCGCGGGTAGCGAACGGCGCAACTGCGGCGTTCACTACCAAATATCACGAATGGGGCACTGCGCACACCAATGACGTAATCGGTGGTGGCGCAGCGCAAATGGCTAATGACACCATTAGCGCCCCTGCTGAATATCGCGGGAGGCGCAGCCAGTGGCGCTACAGCCACTGACTGCCTCTTTAGGCGCTAACAGGTGGCGCTACTCACCCAATTTTTCCCCCCCCTAATATCTGGCTC
This sequence comes from Somniosus microcephalus, assembly GCF_052327205.1. Taxonomy (NCBI): domain Eukaryota; kingdom Metazoa; phylum Chordata; class Chondrichthyes; order Squaliformes; family Somniosidae; genus Somniosus; species Somniosus microcephalus. The sequence continues at coordinate 219,811,495 of NC_140994.1, read as the reverse complement.
GGTGTCAAATTTTGTTTGTGTTCCTATGACGTGCCTTAGGATGTTTTTACTATGTTAAAGGTGCTATATAAATGCAAGTTGTTTTTTTGTTGCTGTTGCTGCTGGATTTGCAGGTGGAATGTTTAATTCAACATACTACTCAGTAGAGCTTTCTGGTGTTAATTCAGCAGAGTAGCGACCTGCAAATATTAACTCGTATCTAGTGTTTTAATGTCTGAGGATTGCAGTGAGCAAATGCATAACTATTGAATGCGTGCTCAAATACAATATGAACCTGATTCTGCATTCAATCACCTTTTTAACTTTGATCCTTTTACTTTTTGTTTGGTTTAATTCTTCATTTAAGCAGTAAGGGAGCATTTCTTTAGCTAGAAATTATCAAGAAAGGAGATGGTTTCATTTGAGAAACTACCTGCTCCCAATCTGTGCTTTATACAGGGTAAATCAGCTACTCTGGTGTTGGAAATACTAATGGTAAATGCATAGATCAGTCAGCATCTGAAAGATGATCACATGTCATGTGTGACCCTTCATAGATGGCAGGTGCTGACAGACCTGTATATTTGTAGCATTTTCTGATGTTTTAGATTTCTGGAGCATTTTCTTTTAGCCCCAGCAGCATATCTGGGTTAATGTCTCATCACTTGGCTTAATTTGTTTGTTTCTGAAGTTTTTAAACTTTGAATCATTTTGTGATTTGTTTCATTGTTTGTATAAAAGTGATCTGTAGTGTATGGAGATTTGGGGGTGGGAAGAGTGTGAATTTTAACCCCCAAGAATGGGTGTTTTTTTTTGGATCATGACTGCAACCCAGCTCCAATGTGCCCACTTCTGGGTTTAAACGGAGGCTGTATGGATGCCTGTGAGTAATCTACTCACCGCAGTTGGGACCTTAACTAGTGTGGGCGGACAGTTATCGCAGCAATTAACATCCTTTGAGATGCTAATTAAGTCTTTTTAAATTGAATTTCACTGACCTTTTAAATTTAACATATCTCCAGCATGGTTTCCTGGGACTCTGGAAACTGATCAGTAAAAAGGTGAGCTGCAGGTGCACCTCATGGGGGTCTGTCAACTTCAGATAGCCCAAAAATAAATGCTCCGTTCTAACAGCTGTTTGTCAGTTCTCTCTGGCAAATGTTTAGCAGAGAGTTCTTGGAGCTATTGGAGAACGTTTGGAGGCTTTCAAACAGACACCAGCAGGATGGGAGGTGCCTTGGATGTTTTTGACAGTACATCAGAAGAGGCAGACCATCACCATCCACTGCAGTGATGACTTGCTGTGGTGGGATCAGCAGATGCACAGGAGAGGGGCTGAGGTAGCAGGAAGCACTACCCATGCAATGGACAGGCTTAGGCTCCTTGACCTCTCCGAAGAGCAATGCTTACACAATGCTGAAATTGTCACGTCAGGTGGTCGCAGACATCTGCAGCCTCCTAAAGTCCTGCTACCTACTAGATCTGGTGGCCATGCATTACCAGTAGCTGTCCCCACCGTCCTTAATTATTTTGCCTCTGGTCCCTTCCAGGACGCTACTGGAGGCACATATGGTCTCAGTCCTCAAAACATAAATTCATAAGGCAGGTGACGGTTGGATTGTTTGCTAGGGCTGGGAGTTATATAAACTTCTCCTGTGATGATGATAGCCAGAATGTGTAGGCACTCTCATTTCTCTCTGGTTGACTTCCCACAAGTACAGGATGCCTTCGATTGCACATGTGGTAATCGGAGCACCACCACAGCAGTTTTTATCAACTGCAGGGGCATTCCATCAACAGGCAGCTGGTGTGCAACCCCAAGAGGTTCATGCAGGTGTGCGCCAAATTCCCTGGGAGCTGTTGTGATGCTTCCATACTGCGGCAGTCCAACATTTCAGACCTTTTCATTCCAGGAAACAGACTTGAGGACTGGTTCGTAAGAGACAAATATTCCCTTGAAACTTGGCTCATGACACCTGTGACGAACCCCACCAGTGGGGTGCAGGAGTGCTACAAGAGCCACATGACCACCAGGTGTGTCACTGAGCAAACCATTGAAACGTTGAAGATGCGCTTCAGATGCAGAGATAGGTCTGGAGGCGCCCTTCTGTACTTGCAGTGGTGTGCGTGCTGCGTCCTGCACAACATCTCCGCAGAGAGGATTGCAGGAGGAGGAGGATGAAGGTGCTCATTAGTCTTCAGATGAGAACATTGACGTGGAGGAGAAGGCATCTGAAGATCAGGCACCCATCGCCAGTCCAGTGTTGGACTTTTCTCCTCTCCACTATTGTGGAGTGTGCGAGGCATTTTATCAGTACCTGGCTAAGTTGCTGATGCACCTCTAGCATTCTCCTTAACAATAGTCCCTGGGGTTCAGCAGCTGTGTCTAGCTGAGCAGAGCTTGCAGAAGATTGCTTTGCCCGCCCCGACGCCAACTAACTACAGCTGTCCCTGCTACCATTGTCTGCTTGTGCACAATTGCGAGTTGTGAATCACCAGGTGGAAACCTGTCTAACTGGACCCACCGAAGTGCAAGTATTTCTGCTGGTGCAAGGCTGTACGTCCTGTGACTGCACCCTTTAAGAATGAGGTTCTTCTGTGAAATTGTCGTCATGCATGTCCAGTGACACTTGCTGTACATGTGAAGGCCCTGGAAGACAAATGAAAGGGATATGAATTAGTCATGGCAAAGTCACAATCGCCATACTCCGTCTTAAGTCAGTTATTGATGAAATAAAGTCAGCATCTGTGTTAGATATTTGTAATTCTGTCACCAGCTATCTGCGAGTTCCCAGGCTCTCCATCCATTTCCGATTGAGGGATGCAGATGTGCCACTTATCTCCTCCACTGCTGTAAACTGGACTATTTTCACCGCCCACCCCCCCCCCCCCCCCCCCCCCCAGCACTCCCTTCTACAAGCGGCCAAAAAACAGAGCTGTGAGTGACTGAAGGTCAGGTATTCACCTAATGGATCCAGTGCCTTCGGTGACTGAGACAGATGCATCACATTGCCACTCACCCCAATCCTCATGTAACGATGAATGGATAAATGGGGGAAAAAAAGTGCCTAGAAAGTGAAGGCTGGGCACTGCTGAAATTTGAGGGGTTGTGAGGAGTGATGATGCTTGGCAGGACAGAGTGAAGTGAGTGGGGTAGGTGCTTAATCAACAGGATGTAGGTAAATCAGCAAATGTACTCTCTTTTCCTGATCTGGTTAGGTTATTAAATCGCTTACTGCACTGTATCCAAGACTGGGGCAAAACTGTCCTGCTGCTCACCTTCTCCGCTACCTCTAACCATGCTGCCTTGGTGAGAGCTGCAGGTTTCTTCCTCCAATTGCTGGGGATAAGTATGTCTCTCCTTGCTCCTGACTGCACCCAGCAGCAATTCCAGGGCTGCATCATTAAATCTGGGTGCTGTCATTGCTCTCTGCCTCAATCGTAAACACCACCTGGCTCCTCCAAATTCCATTGTCTCTTTAAACAGAGTTGAGATTGCATCACGCAGGTGCACAACATGCCGCGGAAGTTAAAATTTTGCCTCAATCAAGCTGAAATCTGAGAATCTGACGCGCTGATTTGACTTCTGGGTTTCGCCCTCGTAATTCCACCCCCTGCTCTGAAGCCACCTTCCAATTAATATAGGGCCTTAATGTTTTAATTTGGCTGTTGGGAGATTGAGTTTAAGCATTTTTGGAATTGGGATGTTGTTTCGCAAAACTGCCCACAGCAATTCTGATGACTGGTGATTTAACGTAGTCACGAGTTCCAATTGTCTAGGGGCAGACTGGCAGTTTTTATTATATTTACTCTGACATATTTAGAGAATAGTTTGAGGGGGGGAAAATGATTTTTCAAGACGAACAGTATCTTTTTAAAACTCTGGTTATGAAGGGTGAGAGTTGTTTGTTGTATTAATAACTGGCGATTGAAATATCACCGGCTTGCCTATCAGCCCTGTCCTTGTTCCATCGGTTCCCTGTCCTTCAAAATCCTCATTGTCATCTACAAATCGGCTCTGTGGTCTCGCTCCAAATTGCCTCTGCAGTCTCCTCCCAGCCCTATATCTGTACTCGCCCCAACTGCTCTACCAACCCTGGTTTACGGTGCAATTTCCCCCACCCCCTGAATGTACCATGTTGCCCACGTGCTCTGGAATTCTCTACCTAAATCTTTTGACTTTGCCATCTTGAAAAGCCTCCTTAAAACACAATTCCTTTAACACTTAAGCAATCTTGCCTAATTTTCCTCCTGCTTGGGTCTGATCCATAACTGTGTGAAGCACCTTGAGCTTTTGCTTTATTAAAGCCACTATATTGTAAATTGTTTATAAAGAGGAAAATCTTGATTTGTGTTTCCCCATGTTGTCATAATTAAAAATTGCCTTGCACAGTTTGGGCTTCTTCAAATTCTGGGTATGAAATTTTTTTTGTAATCTGTACATTGATTTTTTTTTTTTTGAACATAAGAAATAGGAATAGGCCATTCGGCCCCTCAAGCCTGCTCTGCCATTCAATAAGATCATGGCTGATCTCCTACCTCAACTCCACTTTCCACATCCCTTGATTCCCTTAACATCCAAAAATCAACGATCTCTGTCTTGAATATACTCAACGACTGAGCCTCCACAGCCTGCTGGGGTAGAGAATTCCAAAGATTCACCACCCTCCTGAGTGAGGAAATGTCTCCTCATTTTCAGTCTTAAATGGCCGACCCCTTATTCTGAGGCTGTAACCCCTGGTTCTAGACTCTCCAGCCAGGGGAAACATCCTCCCTGCATCTACCCTGTCGAGCTCTAAGAATTTTGTATGTTTCAATGAGATCACCTTTCATTCTTCTAAACTCCAGAGAATATAGGCCTAGTCTACTCCAATCTCTCCTCACAGGACAATTACACCCCCCCCCCCCCCCCCCCCCCCCCCAAATCCCAGGAATCAGTCTGGTGAACCTTTTGTTGCACTCCCTTTATGGCAAGTATATCCTTCCTTTGGTAAGGAGACCAAAACTGTGCACAATAGTCCAAGTGTGGTCTCAGCAGGGCCCGATTATATTGGTTCTCAGGATGTGGGTGGCACTGGCAAAGCTGACATTTATCACATACCTGAGTGGCTTGCTAGGCTATTTCAGAGGACCGTTCACGAGTAGACCAGTTAAGGAACGCAGGTTTACATCCCTGTAGGGGGGCATCTATTCTTTGGTTTATGGTAACATACCTGGCCAGCAGCCTTTTGCCTGCTGCACTGTAAACCAATTTTAACAGCGGTTCCGAATCGCTACCCCACCTTTCAGTTCTGATTGGAGGACTTACAATTAATGATGTTAAAGCAGACAATTGGTTTGGATATGAGCAAAGTCAAAATTTATTAAACTAAAGAACCATAATCAAATATAAACTATACCACATGAACACAGTAAATGCAGTAAAAGTATATAACAAGGGGGTAGAGACGGTAAAAACGAGGGATACAATGACTACAATGTTATTTAAACAATCTTAGTAATTCCCTTAAATCACCACCCCAAACTCCTTCCTAGGTTGTCTTGTTGAGGAGTCAGAACACCCCGCTCACCTGTGATCCAGCGAAGTAAAAAGAGGGCAGATAGCTTCTCAGTAGCTATCTTTATACCTGTGTGCTGCTGCCGTTCTGTCTGGAAAAATTCCTGCCTAAAGTTCCAGTACACAAACAAAAGGACTGTGGTTGCTGAATTGCTTGTTTAAACATAGCCAGCCATAATCGGCCTTGGGTCAAGTGGGCAACTCCTGACCTCCCTGGTTTGATTGACAGCTTTCATTCATTCTCCTGCCGTTCTGTCTGGCCAGTACACAAAAAAAGGACTGTGATTGGTTGCTGAACATAGCCAGCCATAATAACCTGTCTCTGTGGCCTCGGGTCAAGTGGGCAACTCCTGACCTCCCTGGTTTGGTTGACAGGTCTTTCTCACAAACACATTACAAGCTGTAAACCTCTGTTTGACCGGGCTCAAAAGCACACGTTTTAATCAAGATGTTCTTAATGTGTGTGAATACTTCCACGAATTTCCTCAATTCCGTTGTAGCCCAGCTCAGCAGTCTTTTGTGGTTCAGAGCATGCTTTAAAACATTGATCTGACCCAGAGGCAATTCAAAACACACAAATCTTCATCCACGATGTGGACCAATGTTTCTCTTGTTTTCAGGGGAATTTTGCAAAACCCTACATCCCTAAAGTATATTATAGAATCATAGAATGGTTACAGCACAGTATGCGGCCATTCAGCCCGTCTAGTCCGAGTTGGCTCTCTGCAAGAGCCCTTCAGCTAGTCCCACATCCCTGCCCTTCCCTATTTCCACCCCCCCCCCCCCTCCTCCAGCCCTGCAATTTTTTTTCCTTCAGATACTTATCCAATTCCCTTTTGAAAGCCACAGTTGAATCTGCCTCCACCACCATTTCAGGCAGTGCATTCCAGATCATAACTACTCGCTGCGTAATAAAGTTTTTCCTCATGTCGTCTTTGTGCCAATCACCTTTAAATCTGTGTCCTCTGGTTCTCGACCCTTTTGCCAATGGGAAAAGTTTCTCTCTCTCTACTGTCTAGACACCTCATGATTTTGAACACCCCTATCAAATCTCCTCTCAATCTCCTCTGCTGTAAGGAGAACAACCCCAGCTTCTCCAGTCTATTCCCGTAACTGAAGTCCCTCATCCCTGTAAATCTTTTCTGCACCCTCTCTAAGGCCTTCACATCCTTCCTAAAGTGCAGTGGCCAGAATTAGACACCATACTTAGTAAAGCAATTAGATTTTTGCAACAATTTGACCGCTTTTACTGATGTCAGCTTTTTATTTCTAAATTTAAAAAAAAAAAAAATGAATTCAGAGCACCAATTTTTAACTTGCAAATAATGTAAGTTGAAGAAAATAATTTTTTTTTTTTTTTAAACATTTCTATTGTGGCTTATTTCAGATCGCTCTCATGGGTGAGTAACAACTCCCCAAACTTTTGGGTGTCTACCCTTGCAATGAAATCTAGGAAGGGTTTCAGTAACGTGCCTTGGGAAAGCAAAATGGCGCATGGAGAAGAGGTTAAAATGGTTGATTTTTGGATATTCAGGGAATCTAGGGATATGCGGATAGTGCAGGAAAGTTGAGTTGATCATGGGGAAACACAAAAATGGAATCTTAGAAAATCATCAATCCTTCATCTTTAAATATTAAGTGTATTAAATGCAAGGGTTTTTTAATGGAATGCGCTGCTTCTGTTTAATCTCCTTCAGTAGTGTCGGAGACTCCCACAAGGCAGTTGGATTGATCTCCGTGTGAGGCCTGGTATCAGTGATGAAGAGACATAATTTTAGAGCTTTACTGTAGACTGCTCTTTCCCCAGCCCGCCCCCCCACCCACCCCCCAAAAAAAAAGAAACTGCCTTGTAATCAAACTAGTTATATGGGATTTTCCTTGTTAATCATTGTTTCATTATTACATTTAAAATTGATTAATCCCAAATCTTCAATGATGCATTTAGATTGCTGTCTAGATCAGATGATTTTTTTAATTATCACATTGTGGAGAAGTTCACTAACGCTCAGTTTGGATTTTTGTATCCCCTTAACCCCAAGCTGAAGGTACTTTGCTTTACAACCTCCCACTGCTCTGTGTTCTTATGACTTGATTTTTGTCTTTGAAAATGTATTTTCAAATTCATTAGTCTGCAGCTGGTCAGTCAATGCAGTGGAACAAGAGTTCCTCCTGCTGGTTTGTATGTAGTATGTGGTAATTTAAAAAGCTCATGCACAGCCCCCCACTCACTCCCAAAAACAACATTGAACTCTAGATTAATGTATGATTTGTGTTGGATTTAATGAGATCGCAACTTCTAACCTTGGGCATTTTTTTGTTAAAGGTTACCCCTGGAAGTAAGGCATCCTCTGCTAATCTTTGCCCTGGTGACATCATTGTGGCTATCAATGAAGACAGTACAGAGAATATGAACCATCTGGATGCTCAAAACAAGATAAAAGCCTGTACAGACCAGCTCACACTTTCTATTAACAGGTCAGTAAGTGTAGTCCAAAACTGAGATTCTTTATAAATACAAATCGACCTTAAATAATGTTCTCGGGGGGGGGGGGGGTGGGGGGAGGGAGAGAGAAATATCAGTCATAAATTGAAAAGGCAATCCATTTTTGCAGCCTTTGATGGTGAATTCTCCAACTGCACTAGTTTTAACCCTCCCTCCACTACTTTCCTGTAGATATATACGCAAAGTACTGTTTCTTCCCCACCTGCAATGTTGTGTACTGTCAGATTACAATACTTCAGTAAGAGCCTCTTGGCACTGGAGAGAATACTACGAAGCTTGGCTAAATTGATGCTTTGCAATCAGGAGAGGAGAATGGGTTTTGAAGAAGGGTCAAACCCGAAACGTCAACTCAAATTTCTCTCCACGGATGTTGCCTGACCTGCTGAGTTTTTCCAGCATTTTCTGTTGTTATTTTGAGGAGAATGGGGTACTTGGAGCATTTGGCGATGGCATATAGGGAGTGAAAAGAGAACACAGATGTATGCGCACACACTCACTGCAAGTCTCTTACCTCTACATTAGCCTATTGGAGTGTTTGTAATCCATTTTTGATTGCATGTCAAAAACTTTTAAATAAAGACTTGCTCCTGTTTAAGCATATTTGTGACAATTGGCTTCTTTAATGGCTTTTGAACAGAAGGAATATCCTTTCTCCCTCAGTAGATTCTCACTCTCCATCTCCTGTAATGGGTATACCTCCCTTTCTGTTCTTGCCTACCTCCAAGGTTCAACAAGATCTCTTGCACTTTCTCCCCTTTGCCCCTCCCTGGTCCCAACACCCCCATTCTTGACTTTTTTTTTCTCTCTCTTCACTGTACAACAGTGTTGTTAAAATAAATAGCAGGAGTTTGTTCATTGGGAAATGCAGTTTGATTTATCACTCAAACAATTGCAGCTTCTTGGTCATCAAAAGCAATGGCTTGTTATTGGGAACATTTAATCCCATTGAAGGAAATGAAGAAAAGTGTACACATGGTGTAAACTTTTTATTGCCACCATTGCTGTTCAGTGGTCCCATATTTTGCAAAGTGCGTCGATAATAAATTTGTAACTTTATATTGGGATGATGGCTTTATTGAGCTGTGTGCAGTAAACACATAGCCAAATTGGTTTTGATCTGCTTTAAAACTAATTACTTCAGACTTTTGAGAGCACAGTGATGGCCTCATATCGTATCATATCATGGTTAATCTAAATTGGTGGCTGGTTTGGGACTAGTATGTTTTTCAAGCCTCTTGTGGCTTGTAGCTGTACTAGATAAAGTGAATACAAAGAGATGATATAAGAGAACCTTATCATAAAGACAAGTGTTATGAAAAGCTGATGTCTGCCAACTACTAGTTCTGTAGCACTGGGATACCAGGCCTCATAACATTCTGCACTTGCATTTGAATGGCTTTTTTTGCTCCATTTATTTAGCCTTGCAGTGATCCATCTGTTTTCATTTTGTTTTACAATTCTGTTGTTGAAATAGTCATTTTAGGGCCGGTGACGACAAGGAATGTTGAATAGCACAACACTATTATTACACAGCATTATTGGCATTTGAAGATTGATGTGAGCTCACTTGCATACTTTTGGGAGTGATTTGGTGGGTTGGTACATTTTTTTTTGTTAACGGAGAAGTGTATAATTGCCATTGTGGCTCAGTATGGTATGGCAGCTGTAGCTACTATGACCGGAAAGCCCTGCAGCGGGTAGTCAAAACTGCCCAACGCATTACCGGCACCCGGCTACCGACCATAGAGCACATACCAGAAACGCTGTTTACGGAGGTCACGGACCATCAAAAACCCTACCCACCCCAGCCACCGTCTGTTCGCCCTCCTGCCATCTGGGAGACGCTACAGATGCATTCGCACCTGTACGACCAGATTTAGGAACAGCTTCTTTCCCAGGGCTGTCATCCTACTGAACTCCACAAATAAACTCTAAAGCCTGCACATCTGCCAATGCACTTTATTATGTTTATGTATTACAAGCCAAATGAATGTTGAATGTTTAAATGTCTTCATCTAAATGTACACTCTCTCGGGAGCTGCAAGCCTACATTTCGTTGTACTGCACTTGTGCACTAATAATAATAAATCAACTTTATTGTCATTGTATCATGTACAGCTCGGAGTCAGAAAGTTATAGATTCAAGCTCCACCACAGGACTTTGGAGCATAATTTAGGTTGAAACATTAGCTCGCATTGCAGCCTTTCTGATGCCTTTTAAACTGAGCAACACCCCCACCCCACCCCCTTCCTGGTCCAGGTAGATGTAAAAAAAAAAAAAAATCCCATGGAAAAATGGGGAGGTGTCCTGGCCAACATTTATCCCTCAACCCACAAATCAGATTAACTAATCATTTATTCTATTTGCTGTTTGTAGGACCTTGCTGTGCACAATTTAGCTGCCACTGGCCTACATAATGGTGACTGCACTTCAAATAGCAATTTATTGGCTGTGAAGTGCTTTGAGAGATCCTGAGGGCATGAAAGGTGCTATAAAGTTTTTTTTTTCCTTCCCCCTTTCTTTCAATTGGCAAAAGCTGAATGGTACAGCAAACCATCTCTTTTTTTTAATTAAGCTCAGTGGTGGCAGTTATGTGGGTGGTAATGAGAAACAAAAATAGTGACCTAGGGTTGCCAACTCTGGGTGTATTCATGGAGGTTTGATCATGTGGTCATTAATCACATGATATTTGCCCACTGTTGCAAATGTCATTGCATGAGTGTCTCTATCACCGAAGGCTGAATAAAATATTTTAGCCTTTTTGTTTCAAGAATACAAAAATTTCAGTGAGATGAATTGCAACATATAAGTCAAAGCAAGTCTGGGTAATCAATTTCCTGAGTTGCTTTTGGGTTACTGCTGAACTTTTTTCTACCAAGAGAAAACCTCTGTGTCTCTCCCTCCCTATTTTTATCCTTCACACCTCGCTGCAGTGCCCTTTGCTTTTGTCCATTATCCTGGCTTTGCCCCTCTCCATTCCTGTCGGTCAATTGCCCTAACGTGGCCGATCTGGTGCAATCCCCTTTACGGGGCTCCTGTAATGTAATGTAATTTAGTTTAAATTGAAGGGAGAGTTGGAATGTGCAGGGCCAAATGTTAATTTTTCATTTTTAAATTCATGCTCCCCATCCCCACACTGTAGGGTCTTCCCCACCCTCCCAGCTATTGGCTGGATTGTATTGTCTTTGTGATGATGATATTTCTCAGATTTTCTCCCCTCTTGCGTCTGTTTGAGGTGCACAGGAGAAAAGTTCATAGAGTCATAGAGTTTTACAGCACAGAAAGAGGCCCTTCGGCCCATCGTGTCTGCGCCGCCCTTCCCTCCCTGTCCAGTCTAATCCCATTTTCCAGCATTTGGTCCATAGCCTTGTATGCAATGGCATTTCAAGTGCTCATCCAAATGCTTCTTGAATGTTGAGGGTTCCTGCCTCTACCACCCTTTCAGGCAGTGAGTTCCAGCTTCCAACCACCCTCTGGTTCTGCTCTTCTGGGTTGCTAGAAGCAGGATCCAGGAGGGTTGGCCACCCTAGCATGACCACCACTTGCTGGTGATCTAGCTAAGGAAAAGACTGAGCAGGAACACAACAAGCTTGACACATTGTGGCACCATCATTGCTTTTGTGACTCGTAGCATTTTGAGAGGAAAGGCCTCATGCCTTACAACTCTTTTTTTTTGTAAGTAATATTTTAAGTGAATGACCTCTTTTTGCTGAAAAAGCCTCTGAACAACTGAAGTCTGTCCCAAGCAGGAGTTAAATGTGGCAATTGAAACTTCACAATGCCAGAATCACTCTGGATTCATGGTTCTAATTAATTGATTTCCTTTGCACTGAGTTTAGTAACTCGTCCAAACCAACTTCTCCAGTGGCTTTATTGGCAATCACTGTTTAAGCAATTTTTTTAACATCCAAGCGGATGAAATAATATTGTTTAATTAGAATTCTCAGTATCGCTTTTAAAATAGCAGTTCCAAACGGCAAGACCCATTTCTCGAGAATCAACTGGTAAAGTTGGAGTGCATTTGATTAAACTACAGTAATTTCTTTACCCAAAGAGTGGTGAGAGTGTGGAACTCGCTACCTCAGTGGTTGAAGCAAATAATATAGATGCATTTAAGGGGCGGTTAGATAAGCATATGAGGGAATAGGGAAGAGAGGATTATGCTGATAGATTTAGATGAGGAAAGACTGGAGGAGGCTCGAGTGGAGCATAAATGTCAGCATGGACTGGTTGGGCCGAATGGCTTGTTTCCTATGTAATAAAATTTAAAGTGAAAAATGATTGTGGTTTGCATATTCAGTTACTAGAATTTTTGGAGCATGTAAAATTAGTAAATGTGCATGCATCTTGCTCATGCATGCAACTAGCATAGAAACATAGAAACATAGAAGATAGGAGCAGGAGTAGGCCATTCGGCCCCTCGAGCCTGCTCTGCCATTCAATGCGATCATGGCTGATCATCCAATTTCAGTACCCGGTCCCTGCTTTCTCCCCATACCCCGGATCCCTTTCGCCTTAAATATATCCAACTCCTTGAATATATTTAATGAATTGGCTTCTACTGCCTTCTGTGATAGAGAATTCCACAGGTTCACCACTCTCTGGGTGAAGAAATTCCTCTTCATTTCTGTCCTAAATGGCTTACCCCTTTTATCCTTAGACTGTGACCCCTGGTTCTGGACTCCCTGACCATCGCGAACATTCTTCCTGCATCTAGTCTGTCCAGTCCTGTCAGAATTTTATAAGTTTCAATTAGATCCCCTCTCATTCTTCTAAACTCCAGCGACTACAAGCCCAATCATCCCAATCTCTCCTCATACATCATTCCTGCCATCCCAGGTATCAGCCTGGTGAATCTTTGCTGAACTCCCTCCATGGCAAGAACATCCTTCCTCAGATAAGGCGACCAAAACTGCACACAATATTCAAGGTGTGGTCTCACCAAGGCCCTGTATAACTGCAGCAAGACATCCTTGTTCCTGTACTCCAACCCTCTCACTACGAAGGCCAACATCCCATTTGCTGCCTTAACCGCCCGCTGCACCTGCATGCTTACCTTCAGCGACTGGTGCACAAGGACACCCAGGTCTCGTTGCACTTCTCCTCCTTCTCCCAATCTATTGCCATTCAGATAATCTGCCTTCCTGTTTTTGCCACCAAAGTGGATAACCTTGCATTTATCCACGTTATATTGCATCTGCCATGCTTCTGCCCAACCACCCAACCTGTCCAAATCATCCTGGAGTTTCTCGGCATCCTCCTCATGGCACACATGCCCACCCAGCTTTGTGTCGTCTGCAAATTTGGAGATATTACATCTAGTTCCCTTGTCTAGATCATTAATATATATTGTGAATAGCTGGGGTCCAAGGACCGATCCCTGTGGTACCCCACTAGTCACTGCCTACCACTTGGAAAAAGACCCGTTTATTCCAACTCTTTGCTTTCTGTCTGCCAACCAGTTCTCTATCCAAGCCAATACCTTGCCCCCAATCCCATGTGCCTTAACTTTACACGCTAATCACTTATGTGGGACCTTATCAAAGGCCTTCTGAAAGTCCAAATATACCACATCCACTGGTTCTCCCTTTTTATCTATTTTACCAGTTACATCCTCAAAAAATTCCAGTCGATTAGTCCATGTTGACTTTGTCCAATCCTGTCACTGTTTTCCAAGTGCTCTGCTATTACATCATCTTTTATAATGGACTCTAGCATTTTCCCCACTACCGATGTCAGGCTTACCGGTCTATAATTCCCCATTTTTCGCTACCACCTTTTTTGAATAGTGGGGTAACATTAGCTACCCTCCAATCCATGGGTACTGTTCCAGATTCCATCGAATGTTGGAAGATGATCAGCAATGCATCTACTATTTCTAGGATGTAGATTATCAGGCCCTGGGGATATATCCACCTTCAATCCCATCAATTTTCCTAACACCATTTCCCTACAAATACTGATTTCTTTCAGTTCCTCCCTTTCATCAGATCCATGTTCCCCGACATCTCTGGGAGGTTATTTGTGTCCTCCTTTGTGAAGACCGAACAAAAATATGTATTTAATTGGTCTGCCATTTCTTTGTTATCCATTATAAATTCCCCTGATTCTGACTGCAAGGGACCTATGCTTGACTTCACCAATCTTTTTCTCTTCACATATCTATAAAAGCTTTTACAGTCAGTTTTTATGTTCCCTGCAAGCTTGCTCTCATATTCTATTTTCCCCTTCTTAATTAATCCCTTTGTCCTCCTTTGTGGAATCCTAAACTGCTCCCAATCCTCAAGTTTACTGCTTTTTCTGGCCAATTTATATGTCCTCTTCTTGGATCTTATGCTATCCCTAATTTCCCTTGTTAGCCATAGCATTACTATATGATTATTCTATGAATGTACTTCTGACCTTGTATCCTCTCCATCACACAGCAAAGACTACATACTTCAATTTCCAAAACATTGCCTATATCCATTCGTACTTCAGTCTATCTGCCACTGAAATCGTCTTCATTGATGACTTGATTTGTTTAAATGCTCTCCTGGACTGCCTCCCATCCTCCACTTTGGTAAGGTTCAGCTCACCCAAAACTTTGCTGCCATCTCCCCTGTCCTTGCTGACTACAATCTCCTGGTCGCCCCCAGCACCTCAAATTTAAAATTCTCATCCTTTGTTTTAAAATCTTTCCATGACCTTAAACTCTCTTTCCCACCCCATGTCTATAACCCCTTCTCTTTTTCTCTCTCTCTCTCTTTCTCTCTTTCCCCCCCCCCCCCCCCCAGCTTTTGACAATCATGTCTTCAGCTGGTTAGGCGCCTGGTCTGGAATTAGTTTCCCAAGCCACTACTGTCTTTCCATATCTCTCTCCTTTTCACACCCTCCTTAAAACCCATCCATTTCACCACACTATTGGTTACCTCGCCCAATATCTGCATCTTTTGGCTCAGCATTGGGTTTTTCCCTTGTTGCTGTGAAATGCCTGAAGATATTTTTTTATGTAAAATGTACTATGTAAATGGTTGTTTTTATATTTAATTATCTGGAACAACATTACCCAAGTGTAGACACTTGAGGTCTCTTAAATGTAAGTGAAGTCCTAATCTACATCCCAAATAGTCAGCGGGTAATAGAATAGCAGATATGTAGGCTAATTTCTGAGATACAAAAACAATAGGGTAGTAATAGGGGATTCCAGCTACCCTAATATTAACTGGGATAGAATCAGTGTAAAAGGTATAGAGGGTGCAGAATTCTTAATGCATTCAGGAGAACTTTTTTTAGCCAGTACGTAGCAAGCCCAACAAGAGAGGTGGTGGTTCTGGACTTGGTTTTAGGGAGTGAAGCTGGGCAGATGGAAAGGGCATCAGTGGGAGAGCATTTTGGTGATAGTGATCATAATTCAGTTAGATTTAGTGTAGTTATGGAAAAGGACAAAGGTGGACCAGGAGTAAAAGTTTACAATTGGGGAGGGGGGGGGGGGAAAAGGCCAATTTTACTAAGCTGAGATGTGATTTAGCAAAAGTGGACTGGAAACAGCTACTTGAAGATAAATTGGTGTTAGAGCAGTGGGAGGAGATGATGAGGGTTCAGAGCAAATATGTTCCCAACAAGAAAAAAGGTGCGGGGATTCTGAAATCTAGAGCCCCCCTGGATGCCGAGGGGTATATAGGATAGGTAAGGTAAAAAAGGGAAGCTTTGTCCGATAGAGAGCTAAATACTGCAGAAAGCCAAGAGGAGTATAGTAAGTATGGGGTGAAATTAGGAAAGCAAAGAGAAGGCATAAAAAGTATTGGCAAGTAAAATCAAGGCAAACTCAAAGATGTTAAATACGTAAAAGAGCAAGAGGATAACTAAGAATAGGGCCTATTAGAGGCCAACACAAAGGTAGCCTTTGTGTCGAGGCAGAAGACGTGGGTATGATTCTTCATGAATGCATTGCGTCTGTTTTCACACATGAGGGATGATAGACATTGTAGTTAAGGCAGAGGAGTGTGAAATATTAGATGAGAGAAACATAGTGAGAGGGCAAATGTTAAGGGGTTTTGCATCTTTGAAAGTAGATAAATCACAAGGCCTGGATGAAATGTTTCCCAGGCTGTTGAGAAGCAAGGGATGAAATAGCATAGGTTCTGACAATCCTTTTCCAAATCTCTCTGGCTACAGGTGTGGTGCTGGAGGACTGCTAACTTGTACTGTTGTTTAAGAAGGGAAAAAGAGAGAGATTGAGTATTTACAGGTCAATCAGTCTAACCTTGGTCATGGGCAAATTATTGGAAGAAATTCAGAGGGACAGTATAAATCATCATTTAGAAAGGCATGGAAGAATCCAGAACAGTCAGCATGGATTTGTTAAAGGAAGGTCATGTCACTAACTTGATTTTGAATTTTTTGAGGAGGGTCATTGAGGGTAGTGCATTTGATGTAGCCTACATGGATTTTAGCAAGGCTTTTGACAAGGTTTCACATGGCAGACTGGTCAGAAAAGTAAAAGCCAATGGGATCCAAGGGAAAGTGGTAAGTTGGATCCAAAATTGGCTCAGTGGCAGGAAGCAAAGGGTAATGGTCAACTAGTGTTTTTTGTGACTGGAAGGCTGTTTCCAGTGGGGTTCTGCAGGGCTCTGTACTAGGTCCCTTGATTTTTGTGGTATACATCAATGATTTAGACTTTAATGTAGGGGGCATGATTAAGACATTTAGTAGATGATACAAAAATTGGCCGTGTGGTTGATAGTGAGGAAGAAAGCTGTAGACTGCCGAAAGATATCAATGGACTGGTCAGGTGGGCAGAAAAGTGGCAAATGGAATTGTGAGAAGTGTAAGGTAATGCATTTGGGGAGGGTTATCAAGGCAAGGGAATACACATTAAATGGTAGGATATTGAAATGAAGAGCAACAGAGGGACCTTGGAGTGCATGTGCACAGATCCCTGAAGGTAGCAGGACAGGTAGATATGGTGGTTAAGAAGGCATATGGGATACTTTTCTTTATTAGCCGAGGCATAGAATATCCGAGCAGGGAGTTATGCTGTATAAAACACTAGTTAGGCCACAGCTAGAGTACTACGTACAGTTCTGGTCACCATATTACAAGAAAGATGTGATTGTACTAGAGGGTACAGAAGAGATTTACAAGGATGTTGCCCGGACTGGAGAATTTTAGCTCCTGAGGAAAGATTGGATAGGCTGGGGTTGTTTTCTTTGGAACAGAGGGGAAACTTGATTGAGATGTGTAAAATTGAGGGACCGAGATTATCTCCCTTAGCAGAGAGGTCAATAACCAGGAGGCATAGATTTAAAGTCATTAGTTGAAGGATTAGAGGGTAGTTGAAAACTTTTTTATCCAGAGGGTGGTGGGGTTTGGAACGCATTGCCTGAAGGGATGGTAGAGGCAGAAACCCTCGTCTCATTTGAAAAGTACTTGGATATGCACTTGAAGTGCCATAACCTACAAGAGCTGTAAAGTGGGATTAGGCTGATGGCTCTTTTTTGGCTGGCATAGACATGATGGGCCGAATGGTCTCCTTCAGTGCCATAGAATCATGTCTATGATTCTACATATGGCTTCTGCTGCTAGTTAGACAATTATACCTTTTTTCTTTATTCTGCCACAAACAAATATCTATTGGCCTAGAAATTCAGTGGCCTGCGCCACCAGTTTGCGCCCAAAGAGGGCTTTTGCGCCACTGTGCAAACCTGCCGCGATATTTAGCGGGGCGCTAATGGCAGCGTTAGCCAGTAGCGCTGCACCGCCACCGATGACGTCATCGGTGTGCGCAGCGCCCCGCTATCGCCCCGCTGGCCATATTTGGTTGCTGCCGCCTCCCCCGCGCCGGCCGCAAACAGCGACTGGTACACGGGGCCTACCTGTGCCGGTAGTGGGGCGAGTTAAGGTGGAGGTGCGGCCGGCCGCTTTTTCGGCGGCCGCCTGCCCGCACCTCTGTCCCCGGCCTCCTACACCCCCCCCCCCCCCCCCCCGCGGCATTGCCGGCTGTTTCCAGAGAGCCCGGCACTTCTCCTTGGTGCCGGGCTCATTTGTCGGCACTCGCGAGCGGGGATCGCGCTGTTGCAGGCACCTCCCCCTTAAGAGTGAGAGGAAGGCCTGCAGTACCGCAGGCTGCCGTGCCGCAGTGGGTGGCGCGGCGGCACTTTGCACGCCGATATTCAGTTTCAGCGCCCCCAAGCGGGGCGCCAAAACCCTTGTTTAGCGGCCGGCTTCCACTTGGGGCGCTGAAACTGAATTTCCCGCTGGCGCAAGTGGCTCCGCGCGCAGCGGTAATTCCGGCGAGCTGGGCGCCCCTAACTGAATTTCTAGGCCATAGTGTTTAATGAAACTTAAGGCATGCAGTTCTTATTGGAGTTGGTTTGTTCTGCCAATGGAATTGTTGCAATAGTACAGCACAGGCTAGCAGTTCTATTTGGGGTAAGTACTGCAGAATCATTAACATCACTGGCACAACATTTTGTTTAAAGTGCCAATTGGCTCCCTTATCGAGGGACTGATTTTCTGGTATTGCTTGCATTTTTGGCTAAGACCCATGCCTGGACACTTTGGCTAATGGCTTGTTTGGCTGGTTAATGTAGGCATACTGGCTGCTTTGCATAAACCAGGATGAGCATGAGGAAATACCTGACATCAGGGGCCACTTTTGGGGCAGATGGAGGTTCTGTCTCAAACAAGTTCCCACAGAAACTACCAACAAAGGCTGAGATCTGTTGGATCCACATCCTGACAATTTCTGGCCCCTCCAAAGCACTACCAGTGTGGCCAGTAGTCCTGCAGATTAGTAAAATAATCTTTCTTTAACTTAACACTACACTTGTTACTGGCCAGGATTGCATGTTGACAAACACTTGGGTTGTTGAGGTTCTTACTGACTTGCCTTTGACTGTCTAATAACTCCCTCAGGCCGCATTTGCACTCCTGCTGCACACTGAACCATCACCCCAGTGATGCTAACTCCAGGCGGGCGGCTTGCAACCTCACCTTGCTGGCAGCCATATAAATAGCAGGCCTGTTCAGCCATTGACATGCGTTGGGAGGGACCCGCCTTTTCCGCGCATCGATTGGCCGGGGAACCCTGTGAGAGACTGTAGTATTGGGCTTGTGTGCGCAGCCTGTTTATTTAACTGCATGGCCCAACCAAGAGTGCTGCAAAGTATTTACAGCACAGAAATGTGCCATTTGGCCCAACAGGTCCATGCTGGTGTTTATGCTTCACAAGCCTCCTCTCATCCTCCTTAATCTAACCCCATCAACATATCCTTATTCCTTTCTCCCTTGTGCTTATCTAGCTTCCCCATAAATGCATCTCTGCTATTTGTCTTAGCTACTACTTGTGGTGGCAAGTTCCACATTCTAACCATTCTTTGGATGAAGAAGATTCTCCTTGATTCCCTATTGGCTTTATTAGTGACCATCTTCTATTTATGGCCCTAGTTCTGGTCTCGCCAAAAGTGGAAGCATCTTTAAGTCTACCCTATCAAACCCTTTCATAATCTTAAACCTCCATCAGGTCACCCCTCGGTCCCCTCTTTTTTTTTTTTTTCAAGAGAAAAGAGCCCCAGCCTGTTCAATCTTTCCTGATGAGTATAACCTTTCTGTTCTGATATTCTAGTAAATCATCTTTGCACCCTCTCCAGTGCCTCTACATCCTTTTTTTATAATATGGAGATCAGAACTGTTCAATACTCCAAGCAAGGTTCTATACAAATTCAACATAACTTCTCTGCTTTTCAATTCTGTCCCTCCTATAAATGAACCCCAGTGATTTGTTTGCTTTTTTTTATGGCCTTGTTAACCTGCAACACTACTTTTTAGTGACTTGTATATCTACCCCCAGATCCCTTTGCTCCGCTACCCCATTTAGACACTTTGGGCTGGATTTTCTTCGTGGTGGTGGGATAGCTGGTTTCCGGATTCCGGTCCTGCTCCCAGCTGCAGCCGGTCTGTCAAAGGGATTTTCCCTTAATTGGCCTTGTTAAGCCTGTCCTGCAGGCATCCCGGCCAATTAACAGGAAGCGGGTCTGATGACATTTGATGACGCATCAGCTGGTTTCCTTAAAGGGACCATGGCCTCATTGAGTTTGACAGTTGTTGTTCTGTCAATGATTGACAGCATTGAGGTGCTGCAAACACTGACAAGCACTATACAAAGGTGGACGCTTGCACCCAGGCTCTCCAATGACTCCCTTTTATATGCTTATGGAGGGAGTCCCAGCATGCAGGGAGGTTCTCTTCCCTTCCAAGGGCGGTAAAGATCTCCCCAGGACACCACCACAGCCTGATTGCACAGGAGGGCAAAAGCAGGGATGTCATCAGGGGTCTCTGGCTGCAGTGGCACCAACCTTTCAATGATCTCAGTGGATTACAAAATGTTACTGCAAAGCCACACACAAACTCGCCCTGCTATACCACTCATCACATCCCCATCACTCTGCCTTCCCTATCCTTCTCCTGCACATCCTTACTCACATCAACTTACCTTGCACCTCCACCCATCCCTCTCTATCTACATTATCACTTCCTCATCTCACTAGCCACCCCTCGCACTTGCCCTCATCCTACTGCAAGCGTGCCAACTAGTGACTGTTGGTAAACCATTTAACTGGTGTAACTAGAGGGATTGATTTAATTTAAATCCAATTAATTAAAGGGGATACTAGCATCTAAAATCGGGCAGAGGGTGTCCATAACTAACAATAAAAAATGTAATTAAATACATAGAATGGAGCAGGTGATGTGTTACTGTTGCGAGATGTGGGAGCCGGTGAACCCCATTGAGGCTCATGGTGATTACGTCTGTGACAAGTGTCTGCTGCTACAGGAACTCCAGCTCCGTGTTGATGAGCTGGAGTCTGAGCTTCAGACACTGCGACACATCAGGGAGGGGGAGAAGTACCTGGACTCTGTATCAGGAGGTGGTCACACCTATGAAGTTAAGTAATTCAGATGTAGCCCATGGTCAGGGACAGGATGGTGTGACTACGAGTGAGGCAGGTACGGGGATCCAGGAGGTAGAGCTGGAGGAGCCGCAGCCCTTGCTGTTGACCGACAGGTTCGAGGTTCCTACTCTGGGGACAGGAGCAGGGACTGCAGGGAGGATGAGCAACCTGGCCACAGCACCGTGGAATGGGGGGCCATTCACGAGGGGAGTAAATAGAAATGTTGTAGTGGTAGGGGATAGTATTATTAGGGGGATAGATAGAGTTCTCTGCAGCAGAGAGCGAGAGTCCCGAAGGCTGTGTTGCCTACCCGGTGCCAGGGTTAAGGACATCTCCTCTGGGCTGGAAAGAAACTTGCAGTGGGAGGGGGTGGATCCAGTTGTCGTGGTCCATGTTGGTACAAATGATGTAGATAGGACTAGGAAGCCGGTTCTGTTAAAGGAGTATGAGCAGCTAGGGGTCAAATTAAAAAACAGAACCTCAAGGGTAATAATCTCCTGAGCCACGAGCGAATTTGGCTAGGACAAATAAAATTAGAGCGTTAAATGCGTGGCTCAAAGACTGGTGTGGGAGAAATAGGTTTTGCTTCCTGGGACACTGGCACCAGTACTGGGGCAGGAGGGAGCTGTTCCGTTGGGACGGGCTTCACTTGGCCAGTGCTGGGGCTAGAGTCCTGGTGGATCATATAACTAGGGCTGTAGAGAGGGCTTTAAACTAACTAGTGGGGGGGAGGTTCCTAGAGAGCAAATAATAAAAATGACAACAGAGAAGGTCATAGACTTAGGTAGCAGTGGGGAAATTAAAAACCAGAGCGTGTCAGGAACGGGCAGAAGGTATGGAGTAAAAGGTAAAGTAATAAAAAGGGCAAAAGCAGGAACTAATTGTCACAACATATTTGAAAGTTCTCTATCTGAATGCATGTAGCATTGTAACAAAACAGACTAGTTAATGGCACAAATAACTACATATGGGTATGATCTTGTGGCCATTACAGAAACATGGCTGCAGGGTGACTGCCTGGGAATTAAACATACCAGGTTATTTAATGATCAGGAAGGACAGGCAGGAAGGAAGGGGAGGTGGGGTGGCTATGTTAATAAAGGAAGGAATCACTGTAATACAGAGAAATGATATTGGGTCAAAAGATCAGGATAATGAAACAGTTTGGGTGGAGGGAAGGAATAATAAGGGGAAAAAAACACGTGGGTGTAGTCTATAGGCCTCCGAACAGTTGCAACTCTGTTGGACGGAGTATCAATCAGGAAATAGTTGAGGCTTGTAATAAGGGAACATCTATAATATGGGGGATTTTAACTATCATATTAATTGGACAAATCAAATTGGGCAGGGCTGCCTTGAGGATGAGTTCATTGAGTGTATTAGGGATGGGTTTCTTGAGCAGTATGTAACTGAACCGACCAGGGGGCAAGCAACCTTGGATCTGGTCCTGTGTAACGAGACAGGATTAATTAAAAATGTCCTAGTAAAGGATCCCCTTGGAATGAGTGACCATAACATGGTTGAATTCCATATTCAATTAGAGGGTGAGAAGGTTGGATCTCAAACAAGCGTGCTAAGCTTGAATAAAGGAGACTATGAAGGTATGAGAGCGGAATTGAGTGGATTGGGAAAATAGATTAAAGGGTAAGACGATACATGATCAGTAGTGTACATTTAAGGAGTTATTTTACAACTTCCAAAAAAAAAATATTCCACTAAGAAAAGGGTGTAAAAGAAAAGACAGCCATCCGTGGCTAAGTAAAGAAATTAAGGATAGTATTCAACTAAAAACAAGGGCATATAAGGTAGCCAAATCTAGTGGGAGGATAGAGGATTGGGAAAACTTTAAAAGACAGCAAAAAATAACAAAAATATTGATTAAGAAAGGGAAGATAGATATTATGAAAGTAAATTAGCAAAAAATATAAAAACAGATAGTAAGAGTTTTTATAGTTATATAAAAAGAAAAAGGGTGGCTAAAGTAAATGTTGGTCCCTTAGAGGATGAGACTGGGAAATTAATGGTGGGAAATATGGAGATGGCAAAAACACAATGAATATTTTATCAGTCTTTGCAGTAGAAGACACTAAGAATATCCCAACACTGGACAAATGGGGCTATAGGGGGGGAGGAGCTAAACACGATCAAAATCACTAAGGAAGTGGTACTCAGTAAAATAATGGGACTCAAGGCGGATAAATCACCTGGACCCTGATGGCTTACATCCTAGGGTCTTGAGGGAAGTGGCGGTAGGGATTGTGGATGCATTGGTAATTTTCCAAAACTCCCTGGACTCAGCAAAGGTCCCGGCAGACTGGAAAACTGCTAATGTAACGCCCTTATTTGAAAAGGGCAGTAGACAGGGCTGGAAACTATAGACCGGTTAGCCTAACATCTGTGGTCGGTAAAATATTGGAGTCCATTATTAAGGAGACAGTAACAGGACATTTGGATAATCATAATTTAATAGGACAAAGTCAGCATGGTTTTATGAAGGGGAAGTCATGTTTGACAAATTTGCTGGAGTTCTTTGAGGAAGTAACGTATAGGGTGGATAAAGGGGAACCAGTGGACGTAGTGTATTTAGACTTCCAAAAGGCATTTGACAAGGTGCCACACAAGATTATTGCTTAAGATAAAAAATCACGGGATTGGGGGTAATATTCTGGCATGGATAGAGGATTGGCTATCTAACAGAAGGCAGAGAGTTGGGATAAATGGTTCATTCTCAGACTGGCAATCAGTAACTAGTGGTGTTCCGCGGGGGTCAGTGCTGGGTCCCCAACTCTTTACAATCTATATTAACGATTTGGAGGAGGGGACCAAGTGTAACATATCAAAGTTTGCAGATGATACTAAGATGGGAGGGAAAGTAGTGAGTGAGGAGGACATAAAAAACCTGCAAGGGGACATAGACAGGCTAAGTAAGTGGGCAGAGATTTGGCAGATGGAATACAATACTGGAAAGTGTGAGGTTCTGCACTTTGGCAGGAAAAATCGTAGAGCAAGTTAGTATCTTAATGGCAAGAAACTGGAAAGTACTGAAGTACAACGAGATCTGGGGGTCCTGGTGCATGAAACTCAAAAGGTTAGTATGCAGGTGCAGCAAGTGATTAAGAAGGCCAATGGAATGTTGGCTTTCATTGCTAGGGGGATGGAATATAAAAATAGGGAGGTATTGCTTCAGTTGTACAAGGTATTGGTGAGACCGCACCTGGAATACTGCATACAGTTTTGGTGTCCATACTTAAGAAAAGACATACTTGCTCTCGAGTCAGTACAAAGAAGGTTCACTCGGTTAATCCCGGGGTTGAGGGGGTGGTCATATGAGGAGAGGTTGAGTAGATTGGGACTCTACTCATTGGAGTTCAGAAGAATGAGAGGCGATCTTATTGAAACATATAAGATTGTGAAGGGGTTGGATCGGGTGGATGCGGGGAGGATGTTCCCGATGGGTGAAACTAGAACTAGGGGGCATAGTCTTAGAATAAGGGGCTGCTCTTTCAAAACTGAGATGAGGAGGAACTACTTCACTCAGAGGGTGGTAGGTCCATGGAATATGCTGCCCCAAAAAGCTGTAGAAGCTACATCATTACATAAATTTAAAACAGAAATACAGTTTCCTAGAAGTAAAGGGTTATGGGGAGCGGGCAGGAATTTGGACATGAGTCTAGGTTCGGATCTGTCATGGCCCTGTGGGTAGCGGAGCGGGCCCAGGGGCCGTGTAGTCTGATCCTGCTCCTATTTCGTGTCTAATTCTGTTAGATTCAGGAGATGGTTCTGTGATAGTAGATTGGCGGTTAGGATCAGATCAGCCATGATCTTATTGAATGGCGGAGCAGGCTCGAGGGGCCGATTGGCCTACTCCTGCTCCTATTATGTTCTTATAACAACACACAAGGGTAGGCATTTGAGAGGTTTAGCTGATGTCCATGTGAAGTTCTGTGTTGTCATACAGTGAAATCTATATTTTCAACACTGTGTCCCTTATTGGTCAGATCTGTGCACACATTGAGGTGTCTTACTGAATTCCAGTGAATGTTGAGACATAACTTCACCACCCCCCCCCCCCCCCCCCCCCCCTAATTCCCCACTATAATGATGAGTGACATTAAAGGGATGCTTTACGGTGCTGGTGTGGGATTGTCAACCTGGCGCATCATGTGGCAGCCAGGGTTTACAGCATCAAGTGAAGTAAATCTGGCCATGGTGATGCCATCGCTGGCCTCCTGGGCAGCAATGTTGTCAGGAGCTGATACCCTGTGTAGCATCAGGTAATGGCTGACAAGGTTGGTGTTGGGGCTCAGGAAGGATTCAGAGGACCAAGGTCTAATTTTTTTCAAGGGCACTGACGTCGTTGCAATAGATGGCGGCTGCAGGTGAGATGACCGAAGCGATCTGTCAATGGTGAGAGGTTGTTCCAATGAGGTGGCAGTGGACATATGATGCGCTATCAATTACTGAGAAAGACTGGAAGTTAAGAGTAACAAACAGGCTTTTATTAGCTAAAGAACGAAGGCATGCCTCTAGTGGTCGACCGGTCCTGAGTGCCTGGGGAACTGCAGAGCAGCCGCCTTTATACCAGGGCATGTGGGTGGAGCCAGGGGCGGAGCCAGCTGAGGCATGCTCAGACAGGTACAACAATGGGCAAGAGTGAACAACAGTGAAGTGAACAACAGTGGTTTACCACAACATACAGTTGCCTGTAAACACTTGCAAACTAAGGAAATCTTTCTGTATTTATAAATGCAGTAACCAACAGTTTCTCTGCTCTGAAACTGACCATCTGCAACATGGTATCCTTTACACCACTTCTACAGCTGTCAGCTTATCCGATATATCCGAGTAGACTCAACTCCCGCCAGGGCGAGCTGGCGTGTTCCCCGAGCAGCGGGTAACCTGTGGGGAGCACGTAAAATTGAAAGGAAGCTTTAAAATACCATTAAATTGGCTCTTAACAAGCTATTTAATGAGCTCAATTGTCTTCCCTGCCACTTGGTGTCGGGTCAGTTCTCTGCTGACAGATGTGATACCTCGGAGACTCGTGTGGAAGCGGGTTGGCAGTGGGTTCCTCCCCGCTGTCAATCTTTGCTATTTTGACAGTGGACCCACCTCCAAACCTGCCCTGGGCACCAGCAAAATTCAGCCTTATTTTCCAAAGAGTATGTGGCCTCCTTATTCTTCCTAACAAGTTGTACTACCTCATTTGTCTACATTGAAATTCAATTACACACCCATTCTGCAAGTTTATTGATGTCTTCCTGTGTTTTGTCACAGCCCTCTAACTACACCCCTCCCACCCCCAATTGGGTGTCATCTGCCACTTTTGACATTGTACTTCCGATTCCAGAGTCCAAATCGTTTCTGTAAATAGTGAATAACAGTGGTCCTGGCACCAATCCTTGTGGAACACTACTTCCCACCATTTGCCAATCTGAGTATCTAACTTTTAACCCCTACTGTTTTCTGTTTTGTAGCCAGCTTGCTATCCATTCTGCTACTTGTCCCATGACTCCACATGTTCTGACCTTCGCAGTCAAAAGTGGCACACTAGAGCAGCCTGAGTAACTCTACCTTTGGCCTTTTTATCCCCTTCTTGATGAAGGATGTGGTTTCTCCCTCATGATAGAATGTTAAAAATCACATTAGCTCTGTTGGGTATCGCAGATGAGTGCATGGTCCTACCATGTGCAAATTAGTTCTTGGAGTTGTGCTTAATTTCTGCTTGATGGGTGAGTCTGACAGAATTCTGAAATGCCATTCAAAATTTACCTGTAAAAGTAGAACCTATGTGGTATGCAGAGTGTGTTAATTCTGCAACTGGCCTTTCCTCTTAGAACATAGGAACAGGAATAGGCTGTTCAGTGCCTTGAGCCTATTCAGTTAGATCATGGCTGATTTGTACCTCAACTCCATTTACATGCCTTTTGATATATGCTTAACAACAAAAACCTACTAATTTCAGTCATGAAAATTATTATTGACACAGCATCCAGTCTTTTGGGGAATAAAGTTCTAGCCTAGTTCTAATTTTAAGATTATCCCTCCTGGTTCTAGATTCCCCCACCAGCAGAGAGTTTCTCTATCTACCCTATTGAATCCCTTAATCATTTTAAATACCGTGATGAGATCAGCCCTTGACTTTGTAAACTCGAGAGAATGCAAGCCTACTTTATGCAACCTGTCTTCATTGTTTAACTCTTTAAGCCCTCATCATTCTGGTGACTCTGCACTGTACCCCTTCCAAGGCTAGTAGAGGTTTGGTTCCCAAAACTGAATGCAGTATTCCAGATGGAGTCTGACCAAAGCGCTCTCCAAAGCTCACTTTTGCATTCCACCCCACCCCACCCCGCGATGAAGGCCAATATTCCATTAGCCTTTTTGATTGTTTGGAACTTGTGCACTAGCTTTTAGTAATTTTTGAACATGGACAACTAAATCACTTGCTTCTCCATCTCCCACTATGAAAATATGAAAAAAATTGTCTTTCTCTGATCCAAAGTGAATGAACTCCATCTGCCATAGTTTTCCCACTCACTTAGTTTGTCTCTGTCCTGTTTGTAATATCCTGCTCCCATCCACAGAACTCGCTGTACCTCCTAACTTGGTGTCCTCTGCAAACTTCGAAACAACGCTCCTTCATCCAAGTCATTATTGTATATAGTGAAAAATTGAGGTCCCTGTATAGATCTATAGGGAACACCATTTGTCACATCCTGCCAACCTGAGAACATTCCCTTTATTCCAACTGTCTCCTCATAGCCAATTACTGTTGCATGGTATAATGTGTGAGGAAAGGCCAACTTGTGTTATTACATTTGTGACTTGAACAACTATAATAGTTCCTACAAAAGCAAAATACTGCAGATGCTGGAAATCTGAAATAAAAACAGAAGATGCTGGAAATACTCAGCAGGTCAGGCAGTATCTGTGGAGAGAGAAACAGATTTAACGTTTCAGGTCAATGACCCTTTGTCAGAACTGGAAAAAGTTGGAGATGGAACAGGTTTTTAAGCAAGTGATGGGGCAGGGAAAGTGGGGGGAGGGGAGGAAAGAACAAAAAGGAAGGTCTGTAATAGGATGGAAGGCAGGAAAGATTAAGAGACAAAATGGATGATTGTGCAAGGTAAAATGAGATGGTAATGGGACAAGTTAAACAAATTTTGATTAGGCACTTTACAGCTCTGGACTCAACATGGAGTTCAACAATTTCAGACCATAACCTCTGCCCCATCTTTTTTTCCTCTCACATGGCAGCTGTCGATCAATCTGCCATTGCCATTTACACTTCTCATCTTTTGTTTCTTAACTTGTCCCATTACCATCTCCTTTTGCATTGAGAATTCTGTGAAAGGTGAGCAAATGGATTGACACTCCCAATGATTAAAAATGTTGACCAATGAAGATGGTTAAATCCTACATGAGGCTTACCATAAAATTCTGCAAGAATTGCACCAGTTTATTAGAAAGAAAGTCAAAAGACTTACTTTTATATAGCACTTTTTCTGGACCTTCCAAAGTGCTTTACAGCCAATGAATAACTTTTGAAGTGTAGTTACTGTAATAGAGGAGATGCAGCAGCCAATTTGCACACAGCAAGCTCCCACAAACAGCAATGATATAAATGACCGGATCATCTGTTTTGGGTGTTGGGTCAGGGATAATGTTGGCCAGGACACTGAATGTCCCTGCTCCTCTTCAAATAATGCCATGGGATCTCTTGCATCTACCCGAGCAGGCAGACAGGATCTCTGTTTAATGTCTCAAAGACAGCACCTCTGACCGTGCAGCACTCCCTCAGTAATGCAGAAGTGCCAGCCTAGATGATGTGCTCAAGTGGGGCTTGAACTCATTAGCAAGAGTATTAGTTTTGCCCACATATTTAAAGAATTGTAAATACATGAAGATTGCAACTTGTACCCTAAAGTTTACTGGATAGTTTGTCAAGAAACAAGCTTGGATCTACTTTTCTATAAACGGCTGATTTTAAAAGCAGCAAATTTTGAAAGTATTTAAACCACAGCCTATTTAGATAACTTTCAACAATCCAGTCTAACCAAAAGAAAATCTCTTGACGACGACAACAACAATGCATTTGTAGATAAAATTTGGCAGCCTATTGATTGATTGATTCTATTAAATGAGTATTCAAAATTAGTTTTCTGCTTGGCCCAGGATTTTCTATTCTATGATGTTTAGATCTGGAATTCTGTGTAGTGGAATGAATGGGAAGAGGTTTGATCCATTGGAATCGGAATTCCCTTTTGATACTCCAGTATGATTTCTGGAAGTCTTTATGTTCCCAGCAACCACTGGGATCAAATTCACAAGATACCCATCCTTGTTGCATTTGCTTTAGGCTGTTCCCAGTTATATCAATTCTTTATACACTTTTTAAATGGAGCGGAGCTTTCTGCAATAGCAACTAATGATAAGGGAGTTGGTCTATTGGAATATACTTTTATCTGGAGTTCATTTTGTAAAGAAGCAGTATCAACTATTGCCTGACCATAACTCCACCCTTCAAAATCCAGAAATGCAATTCAAGGCCTCAAGTACAAGTTGCCACTCTAACCATTCAGCTGTAAGAATGGAATCCTTTTGGTAAATATATTGTTGCATCAAGATCTGTAGATCTAAGCTGCATTGTACTTCAAATTGTCACTTATACACAGTTTTAACATGTATAATTATTGTGTAATCTTATTCTATAGAGTAATACATTAAAACTTCCACCTAGGCAACCTGTGTGTTCAGCACATTCTTCTGCAGCTTGCATAGACATTAGTAATTTTCCTTTTAAGAACAGGAATGTCTGCACATTTAGTAATTGTGGCTTTGCAACAAAGAATAAATGGCTACCCTGAAACAAAAGCACTAATTCTAGATTTTTCACTAGAAGTCACAAAGTCAGTAATGCATTCTATAGACAAAATGCTTTTCTGTCCACAAAGGTTAAACCATTTTAGAGATTATATTTTGCTGCTGTTAATGGCTGGGCATACTCTCCTTTCATATAAACAGTGGTTTTCATAAACATAGCCAAAAAGTACTTTGTTTTTTGTCTGGTATGGATTGGAATGTGGCCTGTCAGTGGTTGTAGGGATCCTGAGGTAATTTTTGTTTATAATTTAGGACATTATCCATATTTCAGAAAGCTGTAGAAAATGAGTTACAAACATCATCAAACTTTTTATTACAAATTTTGTTGGGATCAGTGAAGTAATTCTAATCAAAATTTGGGCTTCCCTACTTGTTATACTATCTACATAGGCCCGTAATTTCAGATAGGAGGCTTCTTGTGTGCGGATGCCTCTTATCGGGGGGTTGGGGGGGGGGGGGGGGGGGGAAATCTACGAACTTACCTGAGGGCTCCTGAGTTCCGGACACTTCCGCTCCTGGGCCTCAACTCGAAATGCGCAGGGCCCAGGTATCCCAGGGGCACATGCAGTTCGCAAGCGTCCCTGGAATCACTGGTTCCCCATGGCCCACATGAAAGAAGGGAATCTCCCTTCATACTTTTGACAGATAGACCTGTCAAAAATATGAATGTAGATCACCCCAAAAAGACTGCAACATTAAAAAAAAGTCACCTTTTTAAAATGAGTTAAAATTACATAAAATTACATTTTTGTTTAAAATATTTATTGAATTTTTTTTACAGGGCTAAAAATAAACTTAGCTTTTTTAAAGTATTTTTAAAATTATAAATGAGTGAGGGAAAATACATTTTACTTCTTTAAACGCTTATGCTGGTAAAAGCAGGCTTTTACCAGGCGTAAGATTTCTAAGGGTTTTCAGAGGATTCTTGACAGATCGGAAATACCGGTTTTCAGCGCATGCGCTTCGCATGCTTGAAACTGGCATTACTGATGTCCCTACAGGTGTGTACACACCCATAGGCATCGGAAAATACAGGCCATAATCTTTTGTATATTTTAATGCTGGCCTTCACTGGCTCCAAGTTTATCCACTGTTTAGCTGAAACATGTTGCCCTGGCAAGCCCTACATTTTAATCCCCAGTTTACACTGAATTAGCTGATTTTAGTCAAGGCAGTGGTAAGAGCAGTGCACTTTAGTGTTCACAGGTAAGGAGGGGAAAATTTGCTAGGGTTCCTACTGTTATCAGTCAAATTTTGTTTGAACTCTACTGCCCAGTCTTGCCCTCAGACATGCAAAGAAAATAGCAAGCGGGGACAAGGGGGTCTATTGGTTAAAAAACTGCACTGAGTGCAAGGCCTTTCTGGATCTGGATCTTAATAGTCCTGTGTAATTTTACACTTTTGTAATCAAGCCTTCTATTATTTTGGAGCATTTGTGTATTTTTGTATGGGGATTGAATTTAGAGATGACTCTGGTTGTTATCTCGTGTAATTGAAACAAGAAAAACAAAAGTCTACTCTAATATAATCCTGCCTGGGCCATGGCTTGTACTACCATGATTCATCTGGATTGTGTTACAAAATCATGATCAATATGAAAGTGATTTTATATCTATTTCCTATAAAGTCTGCAATGATTGTTTTAATGCTCCAATGTTGGGGTTGATTCCCAACCTAAAAAAATAGTAGTTTTAGTTTAGCTCCCTCCTTTTCCACATAGTGTAAGCACTTAAATCTCAAGAATAACATTATACTGTAAAATGAATAATACATATATTCTGAATTTATCTGCCCTGAAGAATGAGGATCTGTATTTCATAGTTTTTTTTTAACAATTAGGAAAAAGCCAAAATTTTCACCGGATTAGATACTAGAAGAACATGTATTTTTATAGCCCCTTTAAAAATAATAAAGCTGGTTCAAGGTGAAAACTGAGCAATAACAGACCAGTTAGGAGAAATGACTGAAGGCACATTTAAAAGCATAATGAGGGAACTTTTTTAAAATACGGGAGAAACCGCAGCAAGCTGGTTTAGTGCGGGAATTCCAGAGAGTTGAGCTAAGGTGGCTGAATTTTTAACCATCACTGGAGGGAGGAGGGAAATGCACAGAAATCCAGTTGAAGAGTTGAAGGGACGAGGGATGAAGGAGTTTGGGGAGATAGGCTGGGGAAATGAAGGGGTTTGTAAACAATAATTTTGATATCTGTGCATTGGGGGGAAGAGGAGTTAATAGATGTCGACAAGGACAGGGTTGATAGGTTAGTGACACTGAAGAGTGGTTTAGGATGCAGGCAGCAAAAAGTGTGGATGAGTTGAGGTTTATATTTGGTGAAGCTTAAGCAGTTTGAGAAATTGATGCTTGAAGTTACAAAAGCATGGATCCAGATTTCCACTACATATTTAATAATTCCAAATGTTTGTTGTCGAAGGACAACCAGCTGAGCAAGTCCATTTAGTCGTTGCTGCTGTCCCTCTAATTTTCTCTCCATTTTCAGTAACACTGTTTTGGCAAAGGAAATTGATCTGTGTGCCTGAAAGGAAACATTTACTCTCTGCATTTTTGTTTTAGAAACTTCTATATATTGAGCCCTTATCCTTTTTTTTAGGGAATGCTTTTTCCAGATGTGATAGATCTAATTTAAAAAGCTAGCTGACCTCGCATGGTGTTGCTCACAGGTTGTAACATTCAGTTGCTCATATGGGGCTCTATTTAATATAGCCAAGCTGATTAAGGCCATTGCTCAGCTACATTTTGTGTGGAAGCGATCTAACTAGAGGTCAGTCAGACTAATGGTTGTTGCTAAGAACTTTATTTTGACTGGCAATTGATTGATTGACAATCCTCAGCTCCTCCCCTGATTGCAATTGCATGTCTAACGTGTGCTGAGGTGTAGATCTACAACCCTTTTGGAAGAACTGACTGCACATTGTAAATCGGGTGGAATATAAACTGTATTCCAGATCCCCATGTCCACAACCTAAACCCTGTAACTATTTCTTAACTGGCTTAAAAACTAACTTGGGCACCTGTTCAATTTTTAATTTGCTGCTTTTTAAAATTTTTATACCAGTTTATAGATAAAATATAAAGATATTGTTTATAAAAAAAAAAAAAAAAAAAAAAAAATTTAAAAACCCACATTCGTTCTGAAGGTATTCAAGTTGACACATTGTGAGTCACTTACGAAGTTGTGCCACTGACTGTTCATCCTGGGTTCCTGCCAATTGCAGAATTGGAGCCCAGCGATGTTGCTTTTTCAAAAAAAAAAAAAATCAGTGGTGTGGACACTGGAATACACATTTCTGAAATCAATCTTTGTTGCCATTAGGATGGGCTTTACCATTTACTTCGTATGTTTGTTAAAATAAACAGCAAAACGGTGCTATGGCTTTAATTTTAACATTGACAAACAAGTAGTCAGTGGCATGGTGTGGTAATGCATGGGATAATGTGGTACTGAGCTCTACAGACTCGGAAAGATCCCAAGTTGGTCCCTGGACTGCATGGAGTTAAAGAATCTCTACCATGGAGACCATGTAATTGGCTTCAGTAATGCCAGGCTGGAAAAAAGAAAACTTTGTCTTGCACTGCTTCACTGGCTCCCACTGGAAGTGCGTGGATCTTGGAGGGTGTCGGGATTGTGCGATGCCTGCCTCCAGACACTTGAGAATGAAGTATCGGAAGGCTGCTGCTATCCACTAAATTTAATTCTGTGCACGTCGCTGCTTTCAGAAGAAATGGGGTGAGGGAAGAAAATATTAGAGGAAGGTGAAGAGCAGATAAAATCAAGCATTAACATTACTCATGAATGGCATAGATCAAGACAACTCCATTCAATTTTAGTTGGTAACAGCTAATGTCAATCTCAAGCTTGAGCTCCACAGCTCACTCTTATGGCAACAGTGTTTTTTGAAGCAATGCCCACATTTTGTGAATAGTCAAACACGTGCTTATAATTTGTCGGCTGCATAATTCTCAATAAAATACAGGTGTCTGGGTGAATGGGAATGTGTGTTTAATTCTGATACAAAATCTAATAAATGGGCAGACAAACGACAATTACTAAAACAAAACATTTAAGGGTATGAAAAGTGGGAATTGATCTGGATGTTTTTGGAAGATATTCCAGTAGTAACTGAAGCCTGTACATGGAAGCTTGTTTTATATGATGCAGGGGGAGCCATACATCTTATTTCACTATAAAATAGAGGTTCCAGCTGTTGTGTGGCAAACCTATTACTGTAGTGTGCACCTGTAGTTAGTGTCCTGCAATAGTATACATTTTACTGTTTTGCTAAGAGCTTCTTCTTAAAACCAGTTGTAAATGATCTATGGCAGATGTGCCTCTTTAAATTTAATTTCTTCAACAAAATCCTTTTGCTTTGTGGCAAGTTTCTAGAACTGTTGGATTTAATTCTCTGAATTGATTTTGGTTTCAAATGTTCTGGTGATTTATAATCAGTTATAACTGGCCTGTTCAAAGTCATCGGGGTAGATTTTCCTGGAGCCGTCGGGCAGGGTTTCAGGCATGTGGCGGGGGGGGGAGAATCCTGAATTCGGGGGTCCCGACACCACCCCGCCCAAAACCCGCCTCCACATAAGTTTCACAGGAGGCGGGTACCCGCCCCGCACTGGGACCTGCCGACCTGAGGCGGGAAGGGATTAGTGCCAATTAACTGCCTGTTAACGGGCAGTTTTTAGCCTAATCCCTATTTTGAGGGGTGTTGTGTGGGATTCCCGACGGCTCCAAACCACGCCAGGTTAGAGCCGTCGGGTTGAAGGACTTGGAGGGGTCGCGATGTCTGTGTTCAAGTGAGTGATGGGTGCATAAGTGCAAAGGTAAGTGTGTTTGTGTCTAAAGTGTGTAAAGAAGTTTAAATTACCTGTACTTTCCTTAACAGCCTTTCTTCCTCTAGGTTGCGGGAGTCCATCACTCAGCCGGCACTGAAAGCAAAATGGCTGCGAGCTGTCAAAAGTGACAGCCTTCAGCTTTGAGTGCCAGTGTGAGTTCTAACCGAGTGTGTAGAAGGACTCTGGTTAGAAATCAGTCAGTGTTTGACAGCTTCAAACAGCTGTGAATCGCTGATATTTCATCTGTCAAGAACTCTTGACAGATGAAATTTCAGTCTGACGTCACCTGTTGCCGGGTGGCCCTTAATTGGCCTGCTGAGCCCGCTGGGCGGGCTTAACAAGGTCAATCAAGGGAAAATCGCACGGATTGGCCGGACGTCGATTGTAGGCGGGACTAAAACCCGAAAGTTGAATTCCCGACAGCTTTATGGAAATCTACCCCATCATTCAGCAGCTGCATTCTTTTTCTTTCTCCTCCCACCCCACCGTCTTTCCCCCCCCCCCTCTCTCTCTCTCTCTTTTTCTCCTCCCACCCTTTTTTTCTTGTCTGTCCATCCCTCCCTCCCCCCTCTTTCTCCCCCTTCTCACTCCTCCCTCCCTCCCCCCCCTTTCCCCCCTCCCCCCTCCCCCATTCATTTATCTCATTGCTCTTTGTGGAGCCTTGTTATTTAATCATTGACTGCAGCATTTCCTTGCATTACAAGTGACGACACTTAAGGCACTTCGCAGGCAATTAAATATTTAAGACATCCTATGGT
Source organism: Somniosus microcephalus (assembly GCF_052327205.1). Classification (NCBI taxonomy): domain Eukaryota; kingdom Metazoa; phylum Chordata; class Chondrichthyes; order Squaliformes; family Somniosidae; genus Somniosus; species Somniosus microcephalus. The sequence continues at coordinate 219,776,025 of NC_140994.1, read as the reverse complement.
TGTGAAAGGTGCTGTTATAAATGCAAGTTTGTTTTTACAAAATGTTCATCATTTGTCATCTCTGAATTTAGCAGCTAGTGACCATGTAATTCTGTAAATAGTTCAATTTATTGTTCCTGTATCTATGCCTTGGGGGTTTTGTTTTAATAATGGGAATTTTGTAGATGTGGAAGAACTGCCATATTGCTGTGCATTTATTGTATGTTGCAACTCCTCTCAATTACTACAACAACTTGCATTTTATATAGCATCTTTAATGTAGTAAAACTTCCAAATAGAAGAGTCAAGATCTAGAAACCGTGAAATGCCATCTGCAGTAAATAAAATTGCTGCATCAAAGATGCATTTTTTTTTCTCTTGAAAATAACTGCTGAAGAACTGAAAACCACAGTCAACATCTTAGACCTTTGTAATTAGACCAATGTCTTGCATGTTTTAAATCTAAATTGAATTAGATGTTGAAGTGAGGGGAAAAACTGCAGTTATTCAAGGATTGAAGATGGCTTCAGATCAGCTATGGTCTCTGCTTTATATTCTGCCATATACTGCACAGTGTAATATCTGGATCCCAGTATTTTAATGTGGGGAAATATACAAATGTTTAGCATGTTTATCTAAAAGTCTCATTTCCACTATCGTGGGGGAGTTATTAACCCATTTATTTTGTGTTTATACTTCTGCTTAAAATATTAGTGGCATTTCAGATGGATGTATTTCAAATAATGCAGTGCAATTTCAGGGCCCAAATAAATAATGAATTTCTGAGGCATGTATAGACTACATCCTTGGAAGTTTGTATATTTTTCTGATGGCAAAACTCAACCTCATGAACTTTGGGAGGAGGAGGAGGACTTGGTTTTTTTGTCTGTGCCTGTATTGTCTATGCTGGATTTTTAAATTTGATATTGGTGTAATGTTAGATTCAGCTTATGGTTCACAGGGTAACTAGGATTGAGCAATAAGTGCGGCCTTGCTCGTATTGCCTACATCCCGAGAATGTTTTTTAAAATTCTCTAGCTGTGATATTTAACTAGATTTTGGCCAATAAAAGGTGCACTTTGGTTCATAGGGGACAAGAGGTCTGCTAACTGGATTGATCAGTGATGTTGAAATTAAGAAAATCTGGCGCCAAACATGAAAATTGTAATGAGGATGAAAAAGCTTGGGGATGTGTTTGAGGATTGTTCACGAGGATTATTTTCTCTCTTTTTTTGTATTTGTTAACTAGGGGTAAAAAAGGTAGATACAGGAATTGTATAAAATCTCTGCAGATTGTCTGGATACTTAACGAAATATACATTGATGATCCAGGGTAGTTAGTATAAAAACAGAAAAGTGCAGGAAATTCTCAGCAGCATCTGTGGAGAGAAACACAGCTAACATTTCAGATTGATTCAGGGGTTTTGTCATTTAATGAATCCCTGTGACAGACCTTCCCTTTTTGTTCTTTTGCTGACTCTACTTATAAACTGCTACATTTCTAACTTCTTCCAGGTCTGATGAAAGGTCATCGACCTGAAACATATTGGCCTGTAATTTCTGATAGGCCCTATGCCTAATCTTACCAGGTGTAAGATTTTCACGTGATTTCAGCAGGCGGAGGTTCTGCAGAAAGCGGACCCCCCCCCCCCCCCCCCCCCCCGCAGAGACCCTTCTCTAGGGCAGGCGTCCGATCTGTCGAGGATTCTTGACGGATCGGAACTGCCGGTTTTCGGCGCATGCGCTTCGCATGCCTGAAACCAGCATTTGCGAGGTCCCTACAAGTACAGCACGTACACATCCATGGGGATCGGCAAATACAGGCCATTAACTCTAACTCTCTTTCTCTCTCTCTCTCTCTCTCTCTCTCTCTCTCTCTCCACAGATGCTGCCTGACCTGAACCTGAGTATTTTCAGCATTTTCTGTTTTTTATTTCAGATCTGCAGTATTTTTCTTTCTGTTCTAGGATAGTTAGTATGTTGGGTACAGTGTGCTATTTTTGCAATGATCCAACAATCCCATGAAGTGTGGTTGGGTAAGGGTCATCAAGGGGCCTGATATAATGATCAATGTTCTTTGCAGAGCATTGGGGAGGCGTTAGTATTTAGTGGCCCCCTTTTTGATTTTCTTGATGGGTGGTTTGGGTCTTTGTGGGAGGTGCATGTGCTTGGCTCCCCAGGAATGGTTTGCAGGCTGCCTAGTATTTACCAAGTTCCAAAAAGGGAATTCTGACTGGAATATGATGCAGAGAAGTTTCACTCATGCATGTGGAGGGTAGTAGTCTGTAGTGAGTGATGCGTTGTCTTGCAGCTAACCATGACTGTTGTGCTACTGTGCATGTTGTAGTTTGGTGGTCCACGGGGAAAGAGCAATTGGATAACTCTTTCAAAGATGGACGAAAGGCCTCCTTCTGTGCTGTAAGATTCTGTGAACCTCGCCTCTCCAATGAACCAGAGTGCCTCTTTTACTGCCACAAAAACATATAATAAATGTACCAACCCCCCTCCTCTCTAAAACAATGCGTCTTGGAAACATGCCACTTGGTTCCACAAAATTATTCAGTCAAGATGTTTAATGCTGAATATTTTGATTGTCAAAGTACAGCCGGACCCTGATATAAATAGACGACTAGTTTGCCAAGAAATGTTGTTTAAACTGGGTTAATGCTTGAATCAGGATTCTGTACCACAGAAAATCTTTATCACATGCAATCTTAATCCATCATCAGCAATTCGGGTTAAACAAAAACAGCAGTTTCAAGTTAACTAACCTACTATACACAGATGTACGTAGGTTTTTTTTTTAAATGATCTGTCTCTCTGAAATTGTTGATGGTGGTTTGAAAGTATTTTATAGCACTGGGCATTTTGTGTTTGTCACATTTATACACGAAGTGATTTGGTCCACAGGGATTCTGCTCAGTGGGAGAAATTGGGAAAGGGTTTGGCTCATTTAGTGCTCCATGTTTGGATTAGATATGTTACAGGAAACTCTTATCTGGCACCGACGTGGTGCCGGTTCATCAAAAATTCCGGATAACCAAAAGCTATAGTAAAAGATACGGAGATGAGAGCTCCGTATAAAGCAACAAACCTTGTTGCTTAGCAACAGGTTCAGAACAATGGCCACAAGTTCCAAGCGTCTCTGTAGCTTAACAACAGCTGCAGCCACACCCTTGCACAGCAACAGATCGAGGAAGGCAAGTACAATATGAAGTTAAACTTACTTGAACCTACTCCTGAATTTTGCCGGTTAACCGAGATTGCCGGTAAATCGAAAGTTTCCTGTAGATAAAAGGTTAATTCCAGACAAATAGATCTCCTGATCCAAGCATAGAATTCCCATGAGCCATGTTCTTTACTGTTAATTTTCATTCTGTACGATCTGCTGATCTGCACATAACTGTTAAAGTTGGGGCAGGGTGTTGCTGAAATTTCTTGGGGGTGGGTGACGTGCTGAATTCCAAAGGAACTATTGGCGATCTAAGGCGCTGGGTCTCATTTCCTGGCAATCCAGTTTGACTTCTGTCTGCCCCTTAAGGCAAATAATAAGGCAGTACTAGGAATGGGGACTCACTCGGTTGGGCGTTCCAACTTCCACTCCATAGTAGGGACCTGGCATTGCAGTGGCGGCTAGTATACCCCAGTTAGGTGAGGGGCAACAGCCTTTGCAGTGGATCATGTGGGCTCCACTGGTGGAGCTTGGACCCTTCAAACAATTACATTTTTTTGAGTTCCATCAGAATAGCCCCCTTGCTCAGGTGACTGAGGACAGTTGCCGGGGTCAAGGAATGGGCCTGGGCAGCACTTCCAAGGGGTGAACAAAGTCAGAGTTTCCAGCAGCACGAGGAAAGCATGTGACATGCTAATGAGATACTCTTCCACTGTTGAGTCTGTATGTCCCAGTTATGCGTATGATCAATCACTGGACACAGACAACAAGAATAACTTTTAACAGGTCTTTACTATTCGGAGGTCAGGGCTGAACTGCCCAGCAAATCCCTACACAACACTTATATACCGGTGTGGTCACCACTGGTATTACAGTATACAGCAGCCAAGAGAAAGTAGTACATCTCTGAAGGTAGTTCTCTTAAGGTGGAACAGGTTACATACACCACAATCCTCCCTTTTTAGCTTAACAGTTATATCCCCATTTAACATAACATAATTATATACATGCATACATACATGTTCAAAGATTCAGTCTAAGGAGGCCTCCTGATTCGAGTTGGATAACGTCTTTCAGGGGTCTCTGATTCTCGTTGCTGGGGTGACTCATCTAGTTGGTCTCTTATGGATTGGACATCATCATCAGGTACATTCACTTCTGAGGTAGATGCTTCAGGTTCACTAACTTCTTCCACGGTTTTCTCTGCTGTAACCATAGGTTCGACCCTTGTTCTCGATTCTACCAGTTGGTCAGCATGATGCCGTATTACATTTTCACCAGTATCTACCGTGTACATCAGGGGTCCTTGTCTGGCCCGAATTGTTCCAGATTGCCATTTCTCGTTTTTATAGTCCCGGGCTAACACTAGTTGTCCTATTTCGAAACTCCGAGTGGTCTTGTTATTTATATGCTGGAACTGTTTGTTTTCGACTTCCCTCCGCACATTTGGTTTTAACAAGTCCAACCTGGACCACAACCTCCTGTTATAGAACATCATGGCAGGACTTTGGTTTGTCACTGCATGAGTGGTGTTTCGATATGCCAGTAGGAATTTGTCCACCTTGTGTTGTACTGGAATCTGATCTTCGCTCATGGCCTTTATTGCTTTTTTGAACGTTTGTACAAATCTCTCTCGGCCAACCCGTTTGTAGCCGGATGATATGGGGCAGAGGTATAATGTTTCACCCCATTCTTCTTCATGAATTTCTGGAATTCTTCTGACACGAACTGCGGTCCGTTGTCTGAACATATTTGTTCTGGCAATCCATTTCTTGCAAATATCGTTCTTAGCACCGCGATCGTCTTTTCCGAGGTAGTGGTAGTCATCTTAATCACTTCTGGCCATTTAGAATGTGCGTCCACCGCAATTAAAAACATGGGGTCCATGAATGGACCAGCAAAGTCAATATGTACACGTGCCATGGGGTTGAAGGCCATTCCCATGGATGCAGCGGTGCAATCGGAGGTGCATTTTGCACTTTTTGGCACCCTGAGCAGCTTTTCATCAGATCCTCTATCTGTTGGTCGATACCCGGCCACCACACAAGCCCTAGCAAGGCTTTTCATCTTGACTCCCCCCAGATGACCTTCATGCAGTTCCTTTAGAACTCTCTCTCTTAACTTAGGAGGAATAATCACCCTTGTTCCATACATCAATGTTCCTTGACAGACGGACAGCTGGTCTCGTCTTGCTGAGAATGCCGGTAACAGTGGATCACCATGTGCTGGCCATCCCAGTGTCGGGTCGTTCCTCGTTTCTCTTTCAATACTTGCATTGGTGACTGGTAAACATTCGATGATGGTCGAGTGAAATAACTCAACAGGGTCAACCGTCGGTGCCTCCTCCTCTGTAGGTAGTGGCAGGTGCGACAGCCCATCAGCATTACCATGCTGCTTTGTACCTTTTGAATTCAATCTGATATTGATGTGCCCCTAGGAAAAGGGACCATCTCGAGTCTCTGTGCTGTCATCACCGAAACACCCTTCTTAGGGTTAAAAATGGATACCAGCGGCTGGTGGTCTGCCAGAAGCGTAAACCTTTGGCCCTGCAGGTAATAAACTTCTTTACTCCCCACACAAGGCTGAGAGCCTCCCTATCTATCTGAGCATAGTTGCGCTCAGCGGAGGTCAATGATCTGGATGCGAACGCAACTGGCCTCTCCAGGCCATTTGGCAACTTGTGTGAGAGTACTGCCCCAATACCATATGGAGAAGCATCACAAGCCAAACGAATAGGCAGCGTTGGGTTGAAGTGAGCCAACACTTCCTCTGAGGTGATCAATGCCTTGCTTTTGCGAAAGGCCCTCTTACAGTCCTCGCTCAACTTCCATGGTACTCCCTTCTGCAAAAGAGCGTTCAGCGGGTGCAGCACCGTGGATAAATTTGGCAGAAACTTATGGTAATAGTTAATCAACCCTAGGAACGACCTCAACTGGGATACATTATCCGGAGCGGGAGCCTTCACAACAGCTTCGATCTTGTCAGGAGACTTATGAAGCCCCTCCTGGTCAATGACATGACCACAGTATGAGATCCGCTTCTGAAAGAACTCACATTTGTGGCGATTAACTCGAAGTCCATATTCTTTCAATCTGGTGAGCACCAGTTCCAAATTTGCAAGGTGTTCCTCGTCATCATCTCCTGTAATCAGAATATCGTCCAGGTAACATCGTGTGCCTGGAATTCCCTGTAATACCTGCTCCATGGCCCTCTGCCAAATTGCTGGAGCCGATGCCACTCCAAAAACCAGTCTATTATACCGGTACAAGCCTCTATGCGTGTTGATCGTGAGATACTGGCGTGACTCTTCCTCAACTTCCATCTGTAAGTACGCCTGCGCCAGGTCTATCTTGAAGTGTTTCCCGCCAGACAACGAAGTGAAGATATCCTCAATCCGCGGAAGCGGATACTGCACCGTGTGAAGCACCGGATTAACAGTGATCTTGAAATCTCCACAGATGCGAACCTTCCCCGGTTCCCCCGGCTTGTTGCTCGATGAACGCTTCATGACGGGAACAATGGGCGTGGCCCACTCACTCCAGTCTACCTTAGACAGTACTCCTGAACGTTCTAGCCCTTCCAGCTCAGCTTCCACAGCAGGTCGTATCGCATAAGGTACCGGCCTGGCTTTGAAAAATTTCGGGTTTGCATGTTCTTCAACCTTGATGTTTGCTGTAATTCCTCTGTGTTCCCAGTCCCTGTTGGAACACCTCTTTAGCATCGTCCAATATTCTGGACAATCGTTTAGGTTTGACATCTTTTTTACCGGAATCTACCGTTAGTGCTTTTAAGGAATGCCAGTCCATATTTATTTTCCTAATCCACTCCCGTCCCAGTAGTGGTGGACCTCCCTCAGGTAGCACGTATAAGTCCATTCCTCAGCTTTCTTTGCCCTTGTGGACCACCTTTACCTCTATCTTCCCGATGGGGTATACTTTGCCCCGTGTATGTTTTCAATACAATCGCCGTATCCCGTAGGGGAATATGTGGGAATAACCTTTTGTAATCTTGCTTATTCATGACCGTCGATGCCGATCCAGTGTCCAATTCCATCTTCACTTGGACTCCTGCTATCTGAAGTGTGACCCAGATTGTTTGGAGGTCTGCTTCCTTACCAACATTGTGTACTCGTAGACTACCCAGTTCATTACTGCTGGAGTCTGAATCTGACTTCTGTTCGTTCGAACTGTTCTGTCACCTTGTGTACCTTTCTGTACTTTTCCTGCGGTGACTTTTTGTTGCTGGTCTTCTTTCCTGACCGGCATACTTTGGCTATGTGACCAAGCCTGCCACATTTTCTGCATTCCTGATTTTTGAACCAGCACTGGTTCTGATCGTGCGTTGTCTTTCCACAACGATAACATTTTACTGTACCCAAGACCATTTGAATGGTGCTGAGTTCCAGTGACCGTAGCTGCATTTCCGCCGTGCCCCTCGCTGCGGCTTCGTGCGATGCTGCAATAGTGACCGCTTTATCAAGCGTAAGATCATTCTCCTCAAGCAGTCGCTTTTGTGTTCCTTCTTTTAACAATCCACACACAAATTTATCTCTCAGCGCATCTGCTAGTCCTGTTCCAAACTGACAGTACTTTGATAGCTTACGCAGTTCAATTAAAAATTCAGCGTTGCTTTCGTCTTTCAGCTGCGTTCTTCTGTAAAATTTAAATCATTCCGCTATCATCAGCGGCGCGGGGTTTAAATGACTTTTCAGGACAGTAACAATATTCGCAAAAGTCTGATCCGCCGGTTTATCTGGTGACAGAAGGTGCTTCAATAGCCCGTATGTCTTCGCACCCATTGAGCTTAAGGTTAGTGCTTTCTCATCATCTGGTACCTTATTTGCTTTACAATAAACTTCCATGCGTTCTACATACGTGGTCCAATCTTCGATATTGCTATCAAAGGTATTAATGTTCCCATGTTTAGGCATCCTTGCAAGTTTTTAAATTTTTCTTTTTCTCAAAATGGCGGCTTCCCACGCTTGTCTTCTTCCCCCGCCTACTAAAATGGCGGCTTACCGCGCTTGGCCTTTCCCACGCTCGTCTTCTTCCCCCGCCGACTACAATGGCGGATTCCCGCGTTTGCCTTCTTCCCCCGCTGGCTGCAATGGCGATTGCCGTGCTGCTGCCGTTCTCGCCTCCCCAGCGGTTCTCAATTCCCCGACGCTGCTTTGCCTCGCAGCCCCGCTTGCAGCCCGGTCCTTTACACCGGCTGCGTTTGAGTTCTCCGCGGCTCTCGTGCCTTAAGCTGCCCCAGTCGCCGCGCCTCGGCCTCGATTGCAGCCCGGCCCTTTTTACCAGCCGTGGTCGAGTTCTCCGCCCTTATTCCTCCGTTTTCCCTCCCCTACTCCACAGCCAACGCGGCCGACTTTCTGCTCTTGTCACTGATCGGCTTACCCACCACCGTGGTAGAAGGGATGATCACTGCCTGTCGCTGATGGAGGGCTTCGTGGTCAGAATTCTTTTTCTTTTTAACCCGGGTTCTCGATGCCTCCCGTGCGATGGTGCTCAGCAGGATGATGAGGGCGGATGCCTCTTCTCGACGCCCGTTCTGAGGACGAAGCTGCCTTTGATGTAAAACTGCCGCAGGGTAAGATCGGACTAGTCGCCACTGTTGAGTCTGTGTGACCCAGTTATGTGTATGATCAATCACTGGACACAGACAACAAGAATAACTTTAACAGGTCTTTACTATGCGGAGGTCAGGGCTGAACTGCCCAGCAAATCCCTACACAACACTTGTATACCGGTGTGGTCACCACCGGTATTACAGTATACAGCAGCCAAGAGAAAGTAGTACATCTCTTAAGGTAGTTCTCTTAAGGTGGAACAGGTTACATACACCACACTGACACTGCAAACTCTGGTGTCAATGCTGCAGGACACAGTTGTCTGTGTATTGGGTCCAGAGCAATTGTGGAGCCAGAGTCCTAATCGGGCATATAATATTCCATGGTTTATAATTTTCTGTTATTCAGTTCATTACACACGGTTTGTCTTTCATGCAGTAACCAGTTGTTATGATAGCAAAATACTGCAGATGCTGGAAATCCGGAATAACAACAGAAAATGCTGGAAAAACTCAGCAGGCCAGGCAACATCCATGGAGAGAGAAATAGTCAACGTTTCAGGTCGAAACCCTTTGTCAAGACTGAAAAAGCACAGGAAATGAAACCGATTAAAAGGCCAGGCTGGGAGAGAACAAAAGAGAAGTGAAATGAATCTTCCGATTAGGCACTATACAGTCTTCCGGACTCAATATCGAATTCAACAATTTCAGATCATAACCTCTGCTCCCATTACATTTTTACTTTTTTTTTTATCCACACCTTTGTTTTATACAGGCAGAATAGAATAGAATTTCCTGGCAAAATAATTAGGATTCAACTGTCAATTTGTAGACAGACGTGGGCATCAACATGATTGTGAGGGTCATGAACAAGGTGATCTATGGCAGAAAAAGAAGATAAAATAGACAAATGTAACAGACACTGTATTCTTCCAGATTGTTTGAAAAGGTTCTTTTCTCTTGGAATGGGAATAGTAAACTGGGGCACTTTTCTTTACTAATTTTCTATTCCCTTCCCCTTCCCCAGGCTCCATCTCCCTTACTAAAGGTGTACACTCCTGCTGAGGTATGGCTCCATGGGTGTCAGTTGCCCCCTACCCCCTCGCCTCATTAATTTGAGAACCTGGACAGGAAGATGGCAGGCTATTCAGCTGCATGGCACATCACAATGAAACCAAATCTCATCTGCGTTGCCAGCAGGAGTTAGCCGGTATGGATTAGGATCTGGAGCCCTGGCCATTTTTTTTCCCCCTCTCCCTAACCCAGGGATTAGAGGCCTGTTGTAGTGAGCCTTCTGCTGCCTCGGCTACCTTGGTTTAACATCTCATCTTAAAGACAGTAGTACTGCACTGAGGGAACGCTCTAACAAAATAGCAATATTATCATTTGTATATTTTCCGATCAAGATAACTAGCCAGCATCTTGGTTATCTGTGCAACAGAAGCTGACATTGGACTTTGTTTTGTTCAATGAGCATGAACAGTGAACACAGATTTTTTTTTAAATTTTTTTTAAAAAACTCTACCACTCCTTGTAGGTCAAAGTGCTTTAACACTTGTTGGGAAAGTGAGTAAAGCAAGGGTGGGTCACATCATAAACTCCTAGTATGGTTTCTTGAAGGTGACTTGAGTAACTGATGTGTTTTACTTACCAAGTGATACTAGACACTTAGGCAGGATTTTCATTGAGCCTTGGAGGCGTGTGGGGGGTTAAAATCCTGAAATCGGGGGGCACGAACCCATCCCGCCCCCAACCCACCTCCATGCCAGTTTCAAAGGAGGCGGGTACCCGACCCGCCTCCCCAAGGCGGGAAGGGGATTAGTGCCAATTAACAGGCCGTTTTTAGCCTAATCCCTATTTTCATAGCTGAAGTGTAGGATTCCTGACAGCTCCAAACCACGCCAAGTTAACGAGGCAGGCCATCGGGCTGAAGGGCTTGGAGGGGTCGAGATGTCTGGTGTTCAAGTGAGTGATGGGTGCATGAGTGCAAAGGTAAATGTGTTTTAAAGAAGTTTTACTTGCCTTTTACAGCCTTCCTTCCTTCAGGTCTCGGATCCCTCATCTCACCGACACACAAAGCAGAATGCTACAATTTTTGACAGATTGCAGCCATTCTGCTTTCTGTGCTGGGGAGACCTCTAAATCATCCTGAGAGCAAGGAATTAACTTGGAGTACAGATTGTGTCAGTGTTTGACAGCTTCAAACAGCTGTGAAACGCTGATATTTCATCTGTCAAAAGGACTTGATGGATGAAATGTCAATCTGTGACGTCACCTGTTGCCAGGTGGCCCTTAATTGGCCTGCAGAGCCTGCTGGGTGGGCTCAACAAGGTCAATCAAGGGAAAATCGCATGGGTTGGCTAGAACTCGATGAACCCACCTCAATGAAAATCCAGCCCTTAATCTTACCTAAGGAATCCACTTGCTGGGAGGATGGAAGGGAGGGGAATTAAAGGAATGCATCTTAATTATTCTGCTACAAACATCAGTAAAATGTTAACTTTTAAGGCGGGTTCTTGTCCATAGAGAAACTGGTATTTAGTACCCTCCCCTCCTGCCTTCCCTGGGTATTTTTTTCTCCAATTTTCTTTTTTCTCACTCCTCTCTGCTGCTCTCTGGCTATGATCAGTGAACTTCACCTAGAAGAAAGTTTAAAATTTCAGACATCCCTGGCCTCAAGCTCAGTATGAGCCACTGAGTTATCCAGGAGTATGAGGGCCTTACCAAGAATGAACCAGCATTGAGGGTGCTTTTCATTATCTCAATAACCAGAGCCCTTTAACACTAATGGGAGGAACAACTGCAATGCACTTCAAATGATGTATTATTGATTGAATCTCTTTTCTGAGCATTTCTCTTCAGCCACCCAAAGGCAATCAAAAACCTGTTCCAGATAATAAATGAGCACACAAAGTACATCACCCAACATCCCACCTATCTTTTGTACAGTGATATCGGTCTGCTCCAGAAACTCGTCCAGCGCTCTCTTCGTCTATATATTGTGGAGCGAGGGGATACCTAGTTCTAGGGAGAAAGGGGTGGAGGAGCATCTTGTGGTTCAGTGTGTAAATGACCTGCCAATCATGCAATTGAGTAATAGAAAGGTAACCAGTTCAATCTTTTGTGCTGGTTTCAGTTGGGGCAGCAGTAGAGATGCTGCAATTGGCTTCCTAGTCCTTGGCTAAGAAAAGGAAAGATCATCTGGGTTCTTGCTCCTGTTTGTTATTCAGTGACCTTAGCTGGAAAGAACATGTATGTGAATAGGAGGTGAGTCCACTGCTTCTTTCCAGTCATTTAGCCTGCTGACATTCACTGAGAATCGCACATAAAGAATGGCTTCTTGGACAAGGTACTTCAGGTTGCAGGTACCTGAAACTGCACACCGCACAAGTCATTGCGTTCAGGCGAACGGGCAATAAGGAGGAGAAAACTGGTGTAGGGGGACTGCATGGTGGCAATGCAAGAGGAAAATAAGAATATTAGGTGTGGTCCTTGTAATATGTGGGTAGAACAAATGAAGGACAGACATGATGAGTTGCTAGTTCATGTGCTTGCTTTATTAGGCCAGAGTGAACTGAGCATGCTCATGACAAACCATGTGATAATACATTACACTGCTTACCCCCTTTTTATATATTTTTAAAAAAAGTATGCATTCCCCTCTCAAATACAACAAAACTATGGTCCCACCTTTCCCAGCATTACTTGTACCACATAACAAAAACTCCTAGCTTTTTTCTTTTAAATGACATACAAATCCAGTTTAAGGACGGGTTTACGGAGCCTTCCTGATCTACTTACAGAAGGTCTTGGTGTTGAACCAATTTTCGGGCTGTTTTGTTTTGTTTCTGAACTCAAAGATGATCCTGTTTCTATCTCTGACTTGTTTGAACCTGGCACTTCAGTTATTGAAGTCTGAACAGAGTCAAACTCATGTATGTGTTCATGGGTTAAAGGGAGCGCGCACGAAAAGAAACAGGCCGCGCAGAACAAAAGTGCAGCTTACAGGGGACATTGCCAGCACTGCCTTGTTTTTATAAAAAAAAAAAAAAAAAATTCTCATCCTTGTTTTCAAATCCCTCCATGGCCTCGCCCCTCCCTATCTCTGACCTCCATCTCCTCATGTGGCTCGTTGTCAAATCTTGTTTGTCAACGCTCCTGTAAAACACCTTTGGATGTTGTACTAGTTAAGGACGCTATATAAATGCAAGTTGTTGTTCATTGCATCTTAATTCTGCAGGGTGGTACTGCCACCGTGAAGTACTGACTATTGGTTGGACTTTGTCATGGTTAGCAAAATTTGTCTTTCAAAATTTAGCCATCTGAATGGGATCCCTGCAACCTGCTGTTGCTAATTTATTTTTCAAAAAATGCCACAGTAAATATAGAGAGGAAACTCTCCATATGAGGAAAGTTTGGTCTTAAAAGATTAGTTATGATAGATATGTAAATATTAATATCACAGCCACTTTCCCCTTGCCACCAATCCAGTTGCAGCACAAATGCTGAAATTGATGCCCTTTGCAAAAAAAAAAAAAATTATATTGTGGTGTCAAAGGAAATGCTGGCCTGAAATTCTTAAAAATGAAGTGGGATTACTTGCTGAAAGCAAGGGTGTTGTTTTTATATTTACATGGGTGGCACTAAATACTAGTTTATATCCAGATCATTAGTTAGTAAGTCAGTTTTACGGTTTCAAATTGTAATGTTTAGTTTCTTAACATAAAATGTGTATTGGCAGGGAATACAGTTACGTGGGTAGACTAAGCTGGGGTTGTTCTACTTGGAGCAGAGATGGCCAAGAGATTTGATAGAGGTGTTTAAAATCATGAAGGGTTTAGATAGAGTAAATAATGAGTCACTGTTTCCAGTGGCTGAAGGGTCGATAACGAGAGGGCACTGATTTAAGATGCTTGGCAAAAGAACCAGAGGTGACATGAGGAAAAACTTTTTTACAAGAGTGGTTAAGGTTTGGAATGCACTGGCCTGATAGGGTGGTGGATACAGATTCAATAGTAGCCCAAATACTTGAAGGAAAAAATTGCAGGTATATGGGAAAGAATGGGGAATTGGGACTAACTGGATTGCTCTTCAAAAGAGTTGGCGCAGACTCGATGGGCTGAATGGCCTCCTTCTGTGCTGTATTATTCTATGATCAAGTGGTTCAAGATCACTGTCCAGTCCAGTAAACAAAGCTTCTTGCAATTGATTTCATACGGATGATCCCTGGATATTCAGTATGACGTTCGGCCAGAATTCTCGCAAAGAAGTAGGAACCACCACTCTGTTTCCCCAGTTCATACAACCTTGCTCACAAGACTGTTCAGTATGACCGTTATGGAATGGTTTCAATTCTGTGTCCACACACTGATCAGTCCATCCATTCAAGGTGTTCTCATGCACTCTTTCAGTACTGAGTCCTTTTGAGTCTCATCTGCAATCTCCGTTGCATTCACGGGAAAGTCTTTGTCAACTGCACCTAGCGTGAAAATCTCACTTTCACTCCCAACATATGAGTCTTTATGTGGCAACCTGGACAAGGCATCCGCAATTGCATTTTGCTTTGAAGTGTGATATTCAATCGTGTAGTCATATTGTGACTACAACACTGCCCAACGTTGCATTCTTGATGTGGCCATTGCAGGGATGACCGATTTGGGCCCCAATATTGCTAGGAGCAGTTTGTGATCAGTTATCAGGGTAAACTGTCTGCCAACTGTTAGAATTTCTTGATTCCAAACACGATGGTGAGTGCTTCCTTTTCAATTTGTGCGTAGTTTCTTTTGCTCTTTGAGCGTTTGCAATGTTTCTCTTGGCCGTCATCCATTACGTGGCTGATGACAACTCCCACACCGTAACTGGAAGCATCACTCGCTAACTTAAACTCATGCTCTGTCGTGGTGCACTAGTAGATCATCACTAGAGAGACTTCTCTTACAAGCGTCGTAAGCTTCCTGTTGCGCTTTCGTCCACTTCCACTGGACATCCTTCTTGAGGAGCTTGTGCAATGGAGCCAACATGGTCGCTAACTCCGGTAAGAAACATGCGTAGTACTGGACCATTCCAAGGAAAGATCCTCACTCTCTCGTTCTGTGGCTTTGGAGCATATTGATGGCTGCATCAATCTTTTCCTTCACTGGTTGCAAGCCATTTGCATCAACTTTCAGACCAAGGTATACAACCTCAGGCTGCACAAAAGCACATTTGCTCCTTTTCAATTTGACATTGTGGGCATTCAACCTTTGAAGCACTATATTTACACTTCCAGATTTTCTTCCTCTCTGCTTGTTGCAATCAGCACATTGTCATGGTTGCATAAGCAATTTGGAACTCCTTGCAAAATCTTATCCATCGTAGCCTGGAAGATTTTGGGGGAGGACTTTACACCATACGGCAGCTTGGTGTATGAGTACAGTCCCTTGTGTGTGTTAATGGTGAGATACTGTTGACCTTCTTTGTCAACATTCAGCTGAGTGTAAGTGTGCAGCAGGTCAAGCTTGGAGAAAATCTTTGACCCAGAGAGTGCTGCATACAAAATCGTGGGATGTATGTAACTGGTACTGTTCATTGTCAACTGCTTGGTTGATAGTGTGGCGTACCGATCACAGAGGACACAATCCACTTTCCGGTCCGTAGACTATAAATCAGGCATCATGCCTTTAAGAAGGATCACCCCTTTTAAGAAACTCGATCTGCAACATAGTTAAGCCCAGAGCGGGGGAGGAGCAGTCGAAGCTGTGCACTGATGAAAGGCAGTCGTACTTTGTGTAGTCTCTGACTCCATTTTGTGTTCAGCATGCAGCCTCAACAATTAAACCTTTTCTGTTGAACCTCTCCGAGTTTAGTATTTTTTTGCTAGGAGTACGTAGACTCCTACAATAGTAACTTTGTAGTCACCGCACAAGCGTACAATTTTGTCTGCTTTATGTACTGCCGCAATAAAATGAGAACATGCCACTCGAGCCTGCTCCGCCATTCAATAAGATCATATCTGATCTTGGCCTCAACTCCACTTTTCTGCCTGTTCCCCATAACCCTCGACTCCCCTGTTGTTCAAAAATCTGTCTCTCAGTCTTGAATATATTCAATGACTCAGCCTCCACAGCTCTCTGGGGTAGAGAATTCCAAAGATTCATGACCCTCTGAGAGAAGAAATTCCTCCTCATCTGTCTTAAATGGGTGACCCCTTATTCTGAGACTATGCCCCCTAGTTCTAGATTTCCCCCACTAGGGTAAATATCCTCTCTGCACCTACCCTGTCTAGTCCCCTCAATCTTATGTTTCAATAAGATCACCTCTCATTCTTCTAAACTTCAACCTTTCCTCATAAGACAGCCCCTTCATCCCAGGAATCAACCTAGTGAACCTTCTCTGAACTGTATCCAATGCAAGTATAATCCCTCCTTAAATAAGGTGACCAAAAACTCTATGCAGTACTCTAGGTGTGGCCTCACCAACGCCCTGTACAGTTGTAGCAAGACTTCCCTACTTTTTATGCTCCAGCCCTCTTGCAATAAAGGCCAACATTCCATTTGCCTTCCTAATTATTTGCTGTACCTGCATGCTACCTTTGTTTCATGTATGAAGACACCCAGATCCCTCTGTACTGCAGCATTCTGTAGTCTTGCCCTCTATATTTAAATAATATTGTGCTTTTCTATTCTTACTACCAAAGTGGATAACCTCACATTCCCACATTAAACTCCATCTGCCAATTTTTTGCCCAATCACTTAACCTATCTATACCCCTTTGCAGACTGTGTCCTCCTCAACTTGCTTTCCCACCAGCTTTGTATCCTCAGCAAATTTGGCTACAGTACACTCAGTCCTTTCATCTAAGTCATTAATATAGATTGTAAATAGTTGATTCCTGTGGCACCCCACTAGTTACCAACCTGAAAATGACCCATTTATACTGACTGTTTTCTGTTAGCCAATCCTCTATCCATGCTAATATATTACTCCCAACACCATGAGCTTATATCTTGTATGGTAATCTTTTATGTGGCACCTTACCGAAAGCGTTTTGGAAATCCAAATACACTACATCTACTGGTTCCCCTTTATAGAGTCATAGTTATATAACACAGAAAGAGGCCCTTCGGCCCATCGCGTCCGTGCCGGCCATCAAGCCCTGTCTAATCTAATCCTATTTTCCAGCATTTGGTCCGTAGCCTTGTATGCTATGGCATTTCAAGTGCTCATCCAAATGCTTCTTGAATGTTGTGAGGGTTCCTGCCGCTACCACCCTTTCAGGCAGTGAGTTCCAGATTCCAACCACCCTCTGGGTGAAAAAGTTTTTCCTCAAATCCCCTCTAAACCTCCTGCCCCTTACCTTGAATCTATGCCCCCTTGTTATTGACCCCTCTACTAAGGGGAAAAGTTCCTTTCTATCCACCCTATCTATGCCCCTCATAATTTTGTATACCTCAATCAGGTCCCCCCTCGGCCTTCTCTGCTCCAAGGAAAACAACCCCAGCCTGTCCAGTCTTTCTTCATAGCTGAAGCACTCCAGCCCAGGTAACATCCTGGTAAATATCCTCTGCACCCTCCAAAGCAATCGCATCCTTCCTATAGTGTGGCGACCAGAACTGCACACAGTACTCCAGCTGTGGCCTTACCAGCGTTTTGTACAGCTCCATCATAACCTCCCTGCTCTTGTGTTCTATGCCTCGGCTAATGAAGGCAAGTATCCCATATGCCTTTTTAACCACCTTATCCACCAGTTCTGCTGCCTTCAGGGATCTATGTACATGCACACCAAGGTCCCTCTGATCCTCTGTCTTTCCTAGGGTCTTACCATTCATTGTGTATTCCCTTGCCTTGTTAGTCCATCCAAAATGCATCACCTCACACTTTTCAGGGTTAAATTCCATTTGCCACTGTTCCGCCCATCTGACCAACCCATCTATATCGTCCTGTAGCCTGAGGCTTCCCTCCTCGCCATTTACCACCCCACCAATTTTCGTGTCATCTGCAAACTTACTGATCATCATATCTTTTACATTCACATCCAAATCATTAATGTAGACCACAAACAGCAAGGGACCCAGCACCGATCCCTGCGGTGCCCCACTAGACACAGGCTTCCAGTCACAAACAACCTTCCACCATCACCCTCTGCCTTCTGCCACTAAGCCAGTTTTGGATCCAATGTGCCAAGGCACCCTGGATCCCATGGGCTCTTACCTTCCTGACCAGTCTCCTATGTGGGACTTTATCAAAAGCCTTACTGAAATCCATGTAAACCACATCCACTGCACTACCCTCATCCACACACCTAGTCACCCCCTCAAAATTCAATCAAATTGGTCAGACATGATCTTCCCTTGACAAAGCCATGCTGGCTATCCCTAATTAATCCTTGCCTCTCCAAGTAGAGACTAATTCTGTCCCTCAGAATTTTTTCCAATAATTTCCCTACCACTGATGTTGGGCTCACTGGCCTGTAATTCCCTGGTTTATCCCGACTACCCTTCTTGAATAATGGTACTATATTAGCAGTTCTCCAGTCCTCTGGCACATCCCCTGTGGCCAGAGAGGTTCTGAAAATTTGTGTCAGAGCCCCTGCAATCTCTTCCTTTGCCTCACAGTAGCCTGGGATACATCTCGTCCAGGCCTGGGGATTTATCCACTTTTTGGCCTGCTAAAACCGCTAGTACCTCCTCCCTCTCAATGCTAATATGTTCAAGTATATCACAGTCCCCCTGCCCGATTTCTATGTCCACATCGTCCTTCTCCATAGTGAACACAGATGCAAAAAATTCATTTAAAACCCCACCTACATTCTCTGGCTCTACACACAGTTTGCCACTTTGGTCCCTAATGGGCCCTACTCTTTCCCTAGTTATCCTCTTGCCCTTAATATTATACTTATAAAACACCTTAGGATTTTCCTTTATTTTGCTCGCCAGTGTTATTTCATGGCCCCTCCTCGCTCTCCTAATTTCTTTTTTAAGTATCCCCCTGCACTTTTTATACTCCTCTAGGGCTTCCTCTGTCTTTAGTCCTTTGTATCTGGCAAAAGCCCCCCTTTTTTTCCTAATCCATTCTTGTATATCCCTTGACATCCAAGGTTCCCTGGGCTTGTTGGCCCCACCCTTGACCTTTACAGGAACATGTTGGCGTTGTACTCTCTCAATTTCCTTTCTGAAAGACTCCCATTGCTCCGATGTGGATTTTCCTTCAAGTAGCTGATCCCAGTCCACATTGGCCAGATCCTGCCTTATCATATTAAAATCAGCCTTCCCCCAATTTAGAACCTTTTTATTTCCGGTCCATCCTTGTCCTTTTCCATGACTACCTTAAATCTCACCCAATTATGGTCACTGTCACCAAAGTGCTCACCTACTAACACTTCTACCACTTGCCCGGCCACATTCCCTAGAATTCGGTCCAGTACCGCCCCCTCTTGTAGGACTTTCTACATGCTGGCTCTGCTCCCTGCTCGTTACATCCTCAAAGAACTCTAGTAAATTTGTCAAGCACTATTTCCCTTTCATACAATCAAGCGGAGTCAACATGGTTTTATTATGATTTTCTAAATGTCCTGCTATTACTTCCTTAATAATGGATGCCAGCATTTTCCCAATGATGCTAGGCTAACTGGTCTATAGTTTCCTGCTTTCTGTCTCCCTCCTTTCTTGAATAGGGGTGTTAGATCTGTGGTTTCCCAATCTGCTGGGACCTTTTCAGAATCTAGGGAATTTTGGAAGATTACAACCAATGCATCCACTATCTCTGCAGCCACTTCTTTTTAGACCCTATGATGCAGGCCATCCGGTCCAGGGGACTTGTCAGCCTTAAGTCCCATTGAGTACTTTTTCTCTAGTAATAGTCATTGTTTTAAGTTTCTCCCTCCCTTTTGCTACTTGATTTTCCACTATTATTGGAATGCTTTTAGTATCTTCTACTGTGAAGACAGATACCAATATTTGTTCAAAGTCTCTGCCATTTCCTTGTTTCCTATTATTAATTCCCCAGTCTCATCCTCCAAGGGACTAACGTTTACTTTAGCTACTCTTCCTTTTTATATACTTGTAGCAGCTCTTGCTGTCTTTTTTTATTTCTTGCTAGTTTACTCCCATAATCTATTTTCTCTTTTTTATTAGTCAACCTTTGCAAGTTTCTAAAAATTTCCCAATCTTCTGGCCTACCACTAATCTTCGCAACATTGTATGCCTTTTCTTTCAAGTTGATACCCTCCATAGCTAGCCACGGATGGTTCATCCTTCTCGTAGAGTCTTTTTCTCTCTGGAATATATCTTTATTGAGAGTTATGAAATATCTCCTTTTTAAAAGTCTGCCGCTGCTTATCTACTGTCTTACCTTTTAATTTATTTTCCCAGTCCACCTTGGCCAACTCTTCATACCTTTTTGTAATTGCTTTTATTTAAGTTTAAGACACTAGTATCAGACCAAGTTTCTCACCCTCAAACTGAATGTTAAATTCATCATGTTATTGCTCTTCCTTCGAGGATCCTTTACTGTGAGATCATTAATTAATCCTGTCTCATTACACATTACCAGATCTAATATAGCCTGTTCCCTGGTTGGCTCCACAACGTATTGTTGTAAGAAACTGTCCTGAATGCACTCTATGAACTCGTCCTTAAGGCTACCTTTGCCAATTTGATTTATCGAATCTTTATGAAGATTAAAATCGCCCACGATTATTGCAGTACCTTTCTTGCAAGTCCCTATTATTTCTTGATTTATACTCTGCCCTACAGTGTGGCTACTGTTTGGGGGCCTGTAGACCACTCCCACCAGTGATTTCTTTCCCTTATTATTTCTTATCTCCACCCAAACTGATTCTACATCTTGATCTTCTAAGCCAAGATCATTTCTCACTACTGTACTGATCTCATCCTTTATTAATGGAGCTACCCCGCCTCCTTTTCCTTTCTGCCTATCCTTCCAAAATGTCAAATATCCCTGAATATTCAGTTCCCAGCCTTGGTCACCTTGCAACCACGTCTCTGTAATGACTGTCAGATCATACCCATTCATTTCTATTTGTGCTGTCAATTCATCTATCTTGTTATGAATGCTGTGTGCATTTAGATAAAGAGCCTTTAATTTTGTCTCTACCATTTTTCTCTACTCTGACCCTATTTGCTGGTGCACTCTTATGCTGGTATGCTTTGTCCCTTCCTGTTACGCTCTAGTTATCATTACCCCTATCGCTACCCTGCACTATTGCCTTGTCCTTCCTCTTCCTCTAACTTTCTAAGTTTCCCCTCACCTGAACACTCTCTCTCACACTCTCTCTCACACTCTCTCTCACACTCTCTCTCACACTCTCTCTCACACTCTCTCTCACACTCTCTCTCACACTCTCTCTCACACTCTCTCTCACACTCTCTCTCACACTCTCTCTCACACTCTCTCACACTCTCTCTCACACTCTCTCTCACACTCTCTCTCACACTCTCTCTCACCTCTCTCTCACACTCTCTCTCACACTCTCTCTCACACTCTCTCTCACACTCTCTCTCACACTCTCTCTCACACCTCTCTCTCACACTCTCTCTCACACTCTCTCTCACACTCTCTCTCACACTCTCTCTCACACTCTCTCTCACACTCTCTCTCACACTCTCTCTCACACTCTCTCTCACACTCTCTCTCACACTCTCTCTCACACTCTCTCTCACACTCTCTCTCACACTCTCTCTCACACTCTCTCTCACACTCTCTCTCACACTCTCTCTCTCTCTCTCTCTCTCACTCTCTCTCTCTCACTCTCTCTCTCTCACTCTCTCTCTCTCACTCTCTCTCTCTCAACTCTCTCTCTCTCACTCTCTCTCTCTCACTCTCTCTCTCTCACTCTCTCTCTCTCACTCTCTCTCTCTCACTCTCTCTCTCTCACTCTCTCTCTCTCACTCTCTCTCTCTCACTCTCTCTCTCTCACACTCTCTCTCACAGCCATACCTACAGCCCTAGTTATTTGATTCGCCAGGACACTGGTTCCAGTGAAGCCCGTCCCAACAGAACAGCTCCCTCTTTCCCCAGTACTGGTGCTAGTGCCCATGAATCGAAATCCACACCAATCCTTGAGCCTCACATTCAACTCGCTGATCTTATTGACCCTATGCCAATTTACTCCTGGCTCAGGTAGTAATCCAGAGATGATTAACTTTTGTAGTTCTGCTTTTTAATTTGGCTAGCTGCTCCTACTCCCTCAGCAGAACCTCTTAGTCCTACCTATGTCGTATGGACCTCGACAACTGGATCCTTCCCCACCCCCAACTCCAAGTTCCTCTCCAGCCCCGAGGAGATGTCCTTAACCATGGCAGGCAACACAGCCTTTGGGACTCGCACTCTCGGCTGCAGAGAACAGTATCTATCCCCCTAACTATACTGTCTCCTGCCACTAATTCTTTTTACTCCCCCAACTTGAATGCACCCCCCCTCCTGTCCTGTACCACGGTGTTGTGGTCAGTTTGCTCATCCTCACTGCAGTCCCTGCTCTCATCCACACAGGCTGCAAGAACCTCATACCTGTTGGACAAGTGCAAGGGCTACATAGATAGATGATAGGAGCAAGAGTAGGCCATTCAGCCCCTCGAGCCTGCTCTGCCATTCAATGAGATCATGGCTGATCATCCAAATTCAGTACGCTGTCCCTGCTTTCTCCCCATATCCCTTTAGCCTTAAGAAATATATCCAACTCCTTCTTGAATATATTTAATTAATTGGCCTCTACTGCCTTCTGTGGTAGAGAATTCCACAGGTTCACCACTCTCTGGGTGAAGAAATTCCTCCTCATCTCTGTCCTAAAAGGCTTATCCTTAGACTGTGACCCTGGTTCTGGTCTCCCTGACCATCGGGAACATCCTTCCTGCATCTAGTCTGTCCAGTCCTGTCAGAATTTTATAAGTTTCAATGAGATCCCCTCTCATTCTTCTAAACTCCAGCAAGTACAAGCCCAATCGACCCAATCTCTCCATGTGTCATTCCTGCCATCCCAGGTATCAGCCTGGTGAATCTTTGCTGAACTCCCTCCATGGCAAGAACATCCTTCCTCCGATAAGGTGACCAAAACTGCACACCATACTTGCGGTGTGGTCTCACCAAGGCCCTGTACAACTGCAGCAAGACATCCTTGTTCCTGTACTCAAACCCTCTCGCTACGAAGGCCAACATACCATTTGCCGCCTCAACCGCCTGTTGCACCTGCATGCTTACCTTCAGCGACTGGTGCACAAGGACACCCAGGTCTCGTTGCACTTCCCCCTTCTCCCAATCTATTGCCATTCAGATAATCTGCCTTCCTGTTTTTGACACCAAAGTGGATAACCTCGTGATGTGCCTTCAATAACCACAAAACTAGAAGTTATAGACTTTTTAACAAGTTGGCTTTTAATCACTAAGATCAGAGCTAACATCTCAACACACCGACTGGCTCACAGGAATGAGTCATACAGATCCTGGGATCTTTAAGTAAGAGAAGTCAGGGGCGGAGCCAAGACCTGGAACCTTCCAGGTTAGTCAGGAAAGAGGAAGTGAAACTATACACCGTGTGGGGGAGGGTAATATACATGAGTGCAAAACGAATACAGGCAAGACAAACGGATTTCATTACACCTCGCATTTATCCACATTGGGCAGTGCAGTATAATCACAACCTGTCCAAATCATACTGGAGTTTCTTGGCACCCTCCTCACCGCACACACGCCCACCCAGCTTTGTCATCTGCAAACTTGGAGATATAGCATCTAGTTCCCTCGTCTAGATCATTAATATATATTGTGAATAGCTGGGGTCCAAGGACCGATCCCTGCGGTACCCCACTATTCACTGCCTACCACTCGGGAAAAAGACCAGTTTATTCCAACTCTTTGCTTTCTGTTTGCCAACCAGTTCTCTATCCAAGTCAATACGTTGCCCCCAATCTCCATGTGCCTTAACTTTACACGCCAATCTCTTATGCGGGGCCTTATCGAAAGCCTTTTGAAAGTTCAAATACACCACATCCACTGGTTCTCCCTTATCTATTTTACCAGTTACATCCTCAAAAAATTCCAGTAGATTAGTCGAGCACCATTTACCTTTTTGTAAATCCATGTTGACTTTGTCTGATCCTGTCACTGTTTTCCAAGTGCTCTGCTATTACATCTTTTATAATGGACTCTAGCATTTTCCCCACTACTGATGTCCGGCTTACCAGTCTGTAATTTCCTGTTTTCTCTCCACCACCTTTTTTGAATAGTGGGGTAACATTAGCTACCCTCCAATCCATGGGTACTGTTCCAAATTCTGTCGAATGTTGGAAGATGATCAGCAATGCATCTACTATTTCTAGGGCCACTTCCTTAAGTATCCTAGGATGTAGATTATCAGGCCCTGGGGATTTATCCACCTTCAATCCCGTCAATTTCCCTAACACCATTTCCCTACCAATACTGATTTCTTTCAGTTCCTCCCTCTCATCAGACCCTATATTCCCTGACATCTCTGGGAGGTTATTTGTGCCCTCCTTTGTGAAGACAGAACCAAAATATGTATTTAATTGGTCTGCCATTTCTTTGTTATCCATTATAAATTCCCCTGATTCTGACTGCAAGGGACCTACGCTTGACTTCACCAATCTTTTTCTCTTCACATATCTATAAAAGCTTTTACAGTCAGTTTTTATGTTCCCTGCAAGCTTACACTCATACTCTATTTTCCCTTTCTTAATTAATCCCTTTGTCCTCATTTGTTGAATCCTAAACTGCTCCCAATCCTCAAGTTTACTGCTTTTTCTGGCCAATTTATATGTCGTCTCCTTGGATTTTATGCTATCCCTAATTTCCCTTGTTAGCCACGGTTGAGTCACCTTTTTTTGTTTTTATGCCAAACTGGGATGAACAAATTCTGTAGTTCAGCCATGTGGTCTTTGAATGTTAGCCATTGCTTATCCACCATCAACCCTTTGAGTGACATTCCCCAATCAATCCTACCCAACTCGTGCCTCATACCATCGGAGTTTCCTTTATTTAAATTGAGGACCCTAGTCTCCGAGTCAACTATTTCACTCTCCGTCTTAATGAAGAATTCAATCATATGATCGCTCTGACCTAAGGGGCCTCGCACAACAAGATTGCTAATTAATCCTTTCTCATTACATAATACCCAGTCTAAGATGGCCTGATCTCTAGTTGGTTCCTCGACATATTGGTCCAGGAAACCGTCCCGTATACACTCCAGGAATTCCTCCTCCACAGTATTGTTACTAATTTGGTTAGCCCAATCTATATATAGGCTGAGGCTCCTCCAATGCTACCTTCTAGATCCCCATATCTGCCTCACTCGTAGTTGCACCCTCCTGTCCCAAATCTAAAGTATTTAACCCAAGGGGTGCGACTGCCTCCTGGAACAGTGTCCAGGTAATTTTCTCCCTCCTATATGTATCAGTGTCTGAAGCTCGGACTTCAGTTCATCAACTCTGAGCCGAAGTTCCTCGAGCTGCAGACACTTATTGCAGATGTGGTTGTTGTGGATCACACTGGGGCCCACCAGCTCCCATATGCTGCAGCTGCAACACATCACCTGCCCTGCCATCTCTTGTATTTTATTTAGCTAGTTAGGTTTTCAAGTTTTGAAATACTAAATTGTCTATTAATAGTTTTTAATCTAGGTAATAACCTTGTTTTAATTTATTAAATTTAGTTATATGCTTTAGGTCTTTACTGTAACTTAGCCCACCGTCCTAATTTAACCCTAGTTATTTTTTTTATGCATCATAAATCTGGGTGGCCCATTCACTTGTCAGTTTTTACGAGCACTCCGTTCTGAGCGTCACTAGCTCTTCCTCCACCTGACTTTCCAACGCATAGGGGACCGGCCTTGCCTTACAATAGACAGACTCCGCATTGGACTTGATGCAGATATGCACGTCATACCCAGTGATGCCCTCATAACTGTCTGAGAACATGCTTTTATATTTGCTCAACATTGTGTCGAGTCACTTCTTTGAAGCAACTAATACTGAAGTTGTTTTTCCAGTCTAGTTTTAACTTACTCAACCAGTCTTTGCCTGTGAGGGTTGGCCTGCTACAATAATAGGCAGCTTTACTGACGGGCCATTGTGTTGAACTGTACATTCCATTTGTCCACATGTCTCTAGGATTTCTCCGGAGTAGGTTTTTAACTCTACGGTAATCTTTGTAAGTGGTACCTGATTAAACTTACACTCCTGATCTAATTGAATGGCAGAGCAGGCTCAAAGGGCCAAATGGCCGACTCCAGCTCCTATTCCTTATGTTCTTATGTTCTCTTGTGTCCTTACTCATGATGGAGCAGTCTACGCCATGTTGCTACACATCAATATATTGCTCGTTGATCAAAGTTTTGTATGGAAGTCATTCTCGCGACTGATAGTGTTGCTGCTAGTGGCATAGATACTGTAGATGCCTAGTTCTTTAACATCAGGTGTGTTCACTTCAATATTGTGAAGTCCTCCCTTTTGTTGTCTCTGCTTTGCATTGCCACAAGAATTGTTCTTCCTGCTTTAGATCTAGCTCTGCAAGCTGTTGAAATACGGCCTTGCTTCTGGCAATTAAAACACGTCGCATTTCTGTATTGGCAGGACTGTTGCAAGTGATTTCTATTTGTGATAACAATTCACTGAACTGCTCACCGACATGCTTTTGATCCAGTCTCGGCTTTAGGTTCGGTGGTGGCTTTGTGACCCGAGACCTCAGCTGCACTAGTCACCTTGAGTTGGACGGAGCCCCCTAGCATTCTTGGACACCATCTCCAGAGAATGAATGCAAAATTGCCCTATGTCAGACGTTTGGTTCGGAGTGTTCAGTAACTTGGACTGTGCACGCTCATCCACCAGTCCACACACAATCCTATCTCAACACATGATCCAAAAATGAGCTGAAGTTACAATTCAAAGATCCGTCCTTAAGAGCTACAGTGTACTCACTGATGGTTTTACTTTTGTTTTTGGTTTCTGGTACCAAACTTGTAGTTCTCTGCTATTTCTAATGGCTTTGGATCAAAATGGTCCTCTAGTTTCTCGACACTGCTTTCAAATGGCGCATCCTTCGCTTTCCCTGGGGTGAGTAGGTTTGTCAACGTTCCATAGACATCTGGTCCGATTTCCGATCGAAAAATTGCTTGCTTCCATTCACGAATTACTTTTATTTTGAGCTTGAATATTCTCATCTGTACATTCGGTCTCCATGTTATTGGCCCCAAAAAAATCTCTTCCATCTGCTCAATGTAAGAACTGTGGTTTGCGAGCTCGGTTGTCGAGCTCTGTTGTATGTGCTGAGGCGTCCGATGAATCCCGTAGGTGCGGCCATGTTTGCCCCGATCCGTGGAACAATGACTCTGCATGCTACCAGTGTACCTGTGAGAATCAACGTCTGTTGCTGTGTATGTACACGTGCAGGTGAAGTACAGATAATTCTGCATATGGATTAATGGTAAAACATCGCAAAAATTCAAGTTAGGTGTCGCAAATTCACCTTAAATGTCCACTCAAAGGTTGAACACCGTGTCCTTCCATGATCCCTAAAAATGGCTTTGGGATCCCATCCTCATCACCAAAATGTAAAATGTGGGTAGAACAAATGAAGGACAGAGACAGGATGAGTTCGTTCGTGCTTGCTTTATTAGGCCAGGGTGAACTGAGCATGCTCATACCAAACCATGTGATAATCATTCTAAAGTCCAAGGGACTGTAATGTAAGCCCAAAAGGATGGACAGAGTGGAATTCTGCAAGGCTCTGATTGTAGTTTATGAAGTGCTTTGCATCATTTGGGGACAAAGGGCTATAGAACTGCTACTTCATTTGTTTGTTAACCTTCAAAAAGGAATGATTCTGAGATGGACACATGAATTGCAATGGTAATGACTCCTCCCCAAGCCCCAAACATCATCTGTCCAGGAAGTACAAAGCACTTTATAGGTAGTACCAGTAAAATCAGTCTGACCTCTGCCTCGTCAGTCAAAAGTTAGTCCACAAGTGTTTATTAATGTGTGCCCTCAAACAACTGAAAATTCAATGGAAAAAGTGCAGACGTCAGCTTGGCATAGGTAGCATAAGCAGAATATTTAGGGAACAGTGCTCATAGTATAAAGTTTAGATTAGCTATGGACAAGGACAGGGAGTAATCTAGAGTAAAAATACTTAATTGGAGGAAGGCAAATTTCAGTAGGTTGTGAACCGATCTGGTCTGGGTAAATTGGAATCGAAGATTGGCAGGCAAAACTCTAGTGGCTGCCTTTTAAAGAGGAGATGATTCGGGTACAGTTGCAGTACATTCCCATGAGGGGGAAAGCTCCCTGGTTGACAAAGATAGAAAGTGAGATGAAGCAGGAAAAGAGTGTGTATGACAGATGTCAGGTTGAGAATACAAGTGAGAATCAGGCTGAATATAGAAAGTTCATAAGGGAAGTGAAAAAGAAAATAAATGGGGGAAAAAGAGTATGAGAATAGATTAGTAGCTAACATCTAAAAGGGAATGCAAAAGTCTTCTATAGGCATATAAATAGTAAACGGGTAGCAAGAGGTGGGGTGAGGCTGATTCGGGACCAAAAAGGAGACCTACGCATGGAGGCAGAGGGCATAGCATACTTTGCATCTGTCTTCACCAAGGAAGAAGATGCTGCCAAGGTTGTAGTGGAGAGACTAGATGAGAGAAAATTTGATAGAGGAGGTTCTAGAAAAGCTGTCTGTACTTAAAGTTGATAAGTGACCAGATGGGATGCATCCTAGGATGTTGAGGGAAGTTAAGGTAGAAATCGTGGAAGTACTGGCCATAATCTTCCAATCCTCCTTTAGATATGGGGGTGGTGCCAGAGGACTGGAGAATTACAAAGGTTATACCTTTGTTCAAAAAAGGGTGCAAGGATAAACACAGCAACTACGGGACAGTCAGTTTAACTTCGGTAGTGGGGAAGCTTCTGGAAACAATAATCGGGGACAAAGTTAACAGTCGCTTGGACAAGGACGAGTGTGAATTAATTGAGGCAAGCCAGCACGGTTTTGTTAAAGGCAAATTGTGTTTAACTAAATTGATTGAGCTTTTTGATGAGATAACGGGGTTGATGAGGGCAATGCGGTTGATGTGGTGTACATGGACTGCCAAAAGGCGCTTGATAAAGTGCCACATAATGGGCTTGCCAGCAAAGTTGAAGTCCATGGAATAAAAGGGACTGTGGCTGCCTGTGCCGTTTTATTACAATCTCTTCTGGCCTTCAGAGACTACAAATGTTAATCCTGCATCAATGGGTATTGACTATCTCTCAAAGTTTACAGAGGCATCCATTGGTTTATTGGTGGTTTGCCCCCCTGAAATTTCCACTTTTTTTTTAGAAAGACACTCTTACGGTATTGACACAATGCCATTCATTTAATTTGTTAGAGTTGTTATACTTTATCCCATCTGAAAATTGCTATCAAATCTTGCATAAAGTCACAACTATGTTCTTCTCTTCCCTGCCCATCCCCCAACTTTTACAGTTGTTGATCAAAAGTCACTGAAATATTAGGGGTATTTTTATGAATTTGTGCTTCCAACAAGGAGCTTTGCCTGCTGGAAGTGTATGTAGGGACCTTGGCCAAAACAATCATCATGCAGCATTCACCATTAATTTTAAATGGATGGGAATTTGAGCAGATAGGAAACACTCATCCAAATTCCTGTTGTGCATTTCCAGCTGACGCAGCTCTGCCCGAACCCTATGTTGGTGTAAAAATGGAAGATTTAATGTTATCGTTACAAGATTAAGAAAGCATCATAAAGGTGCAAATTTCACAATTTTATGGTTGTACGTTGTCCAATTTTTATCTGGTAGCATTAAATGCAGGATACAGCAACACCTAGCAACTAATCTAGTTACAAGAACTGTAAACCGCCACTGAAGTTTTAACCTTTTAATTTGGTGGATTGCACATTTTTGTGCTGGCAAAAATTGGGGGGAGTAGTTAATGTAGAATAGGAGTTTAAGTTGGGGTTTTATAAAGTGGGTAATCCTGAGTCATGTTTCCCTAAAGATGGCGATTCATGCTAAGGTACTGAGAGCAACCGTACACTTTTTTATTTTGTACATGGTTTCCCAGGAGGCCTTTGCCAAAATCAGTCAACAGAGTTTAATGAGTCATAAGAGAATCTGAACGGCAGGACCTCATTTAAATAAAAGATCCTGGAGTCCTGCCCAACACCCGGCCAGATTTACTGCCTGGCTGGCGGGAGGGAGGAAGAATTTTACGGCAGGAGGCCGCAGGCGTGGACCCTAGTACCATGTTTGTGCTCTAACACTGCTTTAATTGCATTGTCCCAGGATATGAAAACTATATTGCTTGTACTTCCTATATTCCCTGCACCCCACCTTTACATAGAGTCAACAGAGTGAGTCTTCTGCTGGCTTCATTACTTCTATATCAGGAACTGTTTTGGTTGAAATGTTAAATGTCATTTTAAATAATATGCCAACATTTTGTCTTTTGAAAGCAATGAATTGAAACTAATCCCAGTTTTGTCTGTGTCCATAGAATGAACAATCTTTTGTGACCTTACGAAATAAATTACATTTAAACTTCTGCATGAAAAGATTATTTCTTTAGAGCTGCTTGAGTCAGTTTGGGCTTTTTCCTGTCAATAAGTACATAAAACAAAAGATCCTGTCGGATGTTTTCAAAGTTAAAAATGTTCTCTAGATAAGCAGATTGAAAGGTTATTATGATGAGGCTTAATATTTCCTGCAGGCTATGGAAGCATTTATTTAAAAAAAAAAAAAAAAAAAAAAAAAAAAAAAAATGGTACCAATACACATCCTGTTTAACATCCACATATTTTAATACTGTTTTGATGGACTTTAATCGACAAAAGCAACCGTACATCAATTCTGCCTTAAAATAAAAACAAAAAAAATGCTGGTAATACTCCATGTCAAGCAGCATCTGTGGAGAACTGATGAAAGGTCATCAACCTGAAACGTTAACAATCTTTCTCTCTCCACAGATGCTGCCTGACCTGCTGAGTATTTTATTATGTCCGTGTATAATTGAGTAAAGACTTGTTATAATCGGGAAACTGAAAAAACAGAAGGCTGCTAGTGCCTTTTATACAGGGGTGGTCACTGCCGGTACTGCAGTCTGAGACCAGTTATTCCCTTAAAGGTACATATACAACAATTCCTCCCCTTTTAGATAAACAGTACATAACATTCATTTAACAACTAAATGATAACTAATTACAATCACAATTACAGTTGCTAGATACATTGGTTGAGGTTAAGCAATTATAAGTTCAGTCTTTGAGCAGGCTTCCTGATTCTGTCAGGATAACGCCTCTTTGGGGTATCAGGTTCTTCTGGCAAGGTTGAGTCGGGATCAATGTTGTTGTTTGGTTCATCTGCTTCCAATATCACCGATTCTGCGGTAGATCCAATTGGTATGTCGGTTTCATCGCCAGGTGTATCAGATTGTGGTGTGGAGTTGACGTTTTCCAGTGACACTAGAATCTGGTCAGCATGGTGTCTTACAATGCTCTCTTCAACGTCCACGGTATACATGAGAGGTCCTTGCCGTGTACAAATCGTTCCTGGCTGCCATTTCTCTGTGCGGTAGTCCCTGGCCAAAACTGGTTGACCTATCTTAAAACTCCTGGTTGGCCTTTCATTCATATTCTGAAACTGCCTGTTCTCCACATCTCTTCGGACGTTTGGCTTAACCAAATCCAAGCGGCATCGTAGTCTTCGATTGAAGAACATCATGGCTGGAGTTTGGTTGGTAACCGCATGTGTCGCATTCCGGTAGGCAAACAAGAAGTTGTCCACCTTGTGTTGTAGGGGTATATCTTCATTACACATTGCCTTGATAGCCTTCTTGAAGAATGTTTGAACAAACCTCTCGGCCAATCCATTAGTGGCTGGATGATATGGGGCGGATGTGTAATGCTTAACACCATTGTTCTTTAAGAACCTCCGGAACTCTTCAGACACAAACTGTGGTCCATTGTCAGAGCAAATCTGTTCAGGCAGCCCATTCCTGGCGAATATGGTTCGTAAGACTGAAATTTTTTTCTGTGGTTGTTGAGGACATTTTTATTACCTCTGGCCACTTTGTGCATCCACCGCAATTAAAAACATCGAGTCCATGAAGGGACCAGCAAAATCAACGTGCACCCTTTGCCTTGGAGATGAGGGCCACTCCCATGGATGTAGAGGGGCTTGTGGTGGGGCGTTTTGGACCTTCTGGCATCCTGTACAGCTCTTTGTCATCTCTTCGATTTCTCTATCGATTCCCGGCCACCACACAAACGCTCTGGCTAAGTTCTTCATTTTTACCCCTCCCAGATGACCCTCATGAAGCTCATTGAGCACTCTTCTTCAATTTGGGTGGAATTACTATTCTGGATCCACACATCAAGGTTCCTCTGCACACTGACAGCTGTTCTCTTCTCGGCGAGAATGCTGGCAGCAGTGGTTCACCATGTGCTGGCCATCCCTTCACCGTTAAATCATAGACCCGGGATAGTGTCGGGTCATTTCGTGTTTCCTTTTCTATGTTTGCATTCGTCACAGGGAGACAGTCGACTATGGTCGAGTGGAATATCTCCATTGGATCCACTGCAAGTTATTCTTCCACCGTCGGCAACGGTAGGCGCGACAATCCATCAGCATTCCCATGCTGTTTAGTTCCCTTGTACTCGATGTCATATTGGTGTGCCCCTAGGAAAAGGGACCACCTCTGTAGCTGTTGTGCTGTCATTATCGGTATGCCCTTCTGAGGGTTGAAAATGGAGACAAGAAGTTGATGATCAGTTAGTAGAGTAAACTTTTGACCGTGCAGGTAGTGATTGAACTTCTTCACCCCCCCCCCCCCCCCCCCCCCCCAAACACTAGGCTGAGGGCCTCTGTCAATCTGGGCGTAGTTACGCTCGCCTGAAGTTAACGAGCGTAACACAAAAGCTATCGGCCTCTCTAAACCATCAAGGAGTTTGTGACAGTACCGCCCCAATGCCGTAGGGAGACGCATCACACGCCAGTCTTATCGGTAGTGATGGGTTGTAGTGAGCCTGTACTGGCCGCGCTAGACGTGCTCCTATCTAGTTATCCAGCAAGTTAAACATTCTATTCAAAATAATTCTTCGTGAAGCTGTTTGAAGCCTTTACTTGAACAAATTTGTGAAACTGTAAACAAAGACAGTATTTTTGTACATAAACTGAGTACTATATGTTTGATATTACATAAGATATAAACATATTTACAACAGTAGAATAGACCTAATTGTATAACTAACTAACATTTGAACTAACTTCTGTAACTATTAAATATTAACCTTTTATAAACATAGTATTATCAAAATATTACTCTGACAACATTGCTATTATGCTAAGAACCAAAGATACTCAGATATTGCGCTTGGCCTAACATATGAAATCAGATTACAGTGGATTGTAAATGGAACCTCTCATGGCAGATTCTCCATTACTCAAGTCAGGTTGTTCCTGGCAAAACTGCTTCCTGGGGTCAACAGGAAGAAAGGTAGGAAAGTCAAATGACCTCACACACAGGAAGAAAGATCAGATGACCTTTCCAGCATACAAACTGTTAACACAATAACCGTCACCAGAGGGTGCTATTGCATGTAAAAATGTCCAGAATGTCCATCAGTCCAGAACACAGCCAATACTTCTCTTGAAGTGATTAAGTCCTTACTCTTCTGAAAGGCCCGCTTACAGTCATTGCTCCATTTCCATGCTACTCCCGTTCGTAGTAGGGCATTCAGTGGGTGCAGAATTGTGGACAAATTCAGTAAAACCTTATGGTAGTAATTCACCAATCCGAGGAATGACCTCAGTTGCGACACATTTTCAGGCGCTGGGGCCTTAACAACCGCTTCAATTTTGTCAGGGGACTTATGTAACCCCTCTTCATCAATCACGTGGCCACAATACGATGGCTGTTTCTTAAAAAACTCGCACTTGGGGCGGTTGGCTCGTAGCCCATGTTCCCATAGTCTAGTGAGCACCTGTTCTAGGTTGTTAAGGTGTTCACTGTCATCTTCACCTGTCACAAGGATGTCGTCCAAGTAACACTGAGTCCCCGGAATCCCTTGCAGGACTTGTTCCATCGCTCTTTGCCATATCGCCGGAGCCGATGCTACTCCGAAGACCACTCGATGATACTGGTAAAGACCTTTGAGTGTTTATCGTGAGATACTTCCTAGAGGATTCTTCAACCTCCATCTGCAAATACGCTTGTGCTAGGTCAATTTTTGTAAAACGCTTCCCTCCAGATAGTGAGGCGAAGATGTCTTCTATCCTTGGAAGAGGATACTGTACTGTGTGAAGGACTGGGTTCACCGTCACCTTGAAGTCCCCACAGATGCGAACCTTCCTTGGCTCCTCAGACTTATTGTTTAACGTTTTCTTCATGACAGGAGCGATGGGTGTCACCCACTTGCTCCAGTCTACCTTAGACAACACGCCTGCCTTCTCCAGATTCTCCAGCTCTGCCTCGACGGCTGGGCGAATTGCATATGGTACCGGTCTTGCTTTGAAAAACTTGGGAATTGCATTCTCTTCTATTTTTATCGAGGCGGTTACCCCTTTAAGCGTGCCCAGTTCTTGTTGAAATACCTCTTTTTGGCGTTAGCTAAGATTGTTGACAATCGTCCAGGAGTGACGTCATCTTTTTTACCATCCACCGTCATTGCCTGAATGGAGTGCCAGTCTAAGCTTATCTTCCTGATCCATTCATGTCCCAATAACGGTGGTCCACCATCTTGCAGTATGTAGAGATACAATTTTCTTGCCGTTGTATTCGACAGGCACCCTTATTTTTCCTCTGGGGTATACTTTTTGCCCCGTATACGTCGTCAAGACGATGGCTGTCTCTCTCAAGGGTATGTGTGAGAATAGCCGCTCGTAGTCTCGTCGATTTATGACGGTTAGCGCTGATCCTGTATGCAATTCCATTTTGACTTGGGACCCTGCTATCGTGAGGGTGACCCAAATGGTTTGGTGATCCTCTTTTGCGATTACATTGTGAAGTTTGAGACCGCTTAGTCTCTTGTTCCCGGATTCACTATCGCTCATCTGGTCTTCGGAACTACTGTCTGTCATCTTTTTTGTACTTTCTTGTACGGTTCCTTAGTAGCCTTTTTGTTGTCGTTGGTCTTCTACCCAAACCTGCAAACTCGTGCAATGTGTCCCATCTTTCCACATTGCCTGCATATTTTGTCCTTGGACCAGCAGTCCTTCTGGTCATGGTTAGTTCTGCTGCAGCGATAACATTTTGCAAATCCCCGTGTCATTTCGTGGGTGCCGTATTTCTGTGGCTTTTGTTGTATTTCCGCAGCTCCCCTGGCTGCTGCTTCGTACGATACTGCCACGCTGAAAGCCTTATCTAGCGTCAGCTCTTTCTCAGAGTAACTTCTTCTGTGTTCCTTCACTCAGGAGTCCACAGACAAATTTGTCCCGTAGGGTATCTGCCAGTCCTGCTCCAAACTGGCAGTGCTTTGATAGCTTGCGTAGTTCCGTAAGGTACTCAGCATTGCTCTCATCTTTATGCTGAGTTCTCCTGTGGAATTTAAATCTTTCTGCTATCAGCAGCGGTGCAGGGTTTAGGTGTTCCTGTAGGATAGCAACAATTTCGTTAAAACTCTTCGCCTTCGGTTTGGCTGGAGTAATCCGGTCCCGCAATAGGCCGTACGTTCTTGCGCCCATTAAGTTTAGCAGTACCGATGCCTTTTTCTCATCGGCTATTTCGTTTGCCTCTCAATATACCTCGACTCTTTCCACATACGTGGTCCAGTCCTCTATTGCATTATCAAAGGCAGTGATACAGCCAGTCTTCGGCATCTTGGAAATCTAAAATGGCGCCTCCCGCACTTTGCCTTCTTCCCCGCGGTTGCTAGCGCTGCTTTCCGTGGTTTCTGTTGCAACCTGCAGCTCCTCGCAGTTTTCTACACATTTAATATTTTTTTTATTTTTTAAAATTTTATTATTTTCCCGTCGTGGAACAACCCTGTGGGACTCTTGCCTCCCTCTTCTCGGGTCTGTACGCTGCCCGGCTTCGTAGCACCGGCTGCGCCCTGTGTGCTCCACCCTCTCTCTCTCTCTCTTCCCGACAACGCTGCTCGGCCCCGTTGCAAGCCGCCCGCTCGAGTTCTAGACCGCCGCAGCCCAGGAAGGATCAGTGTACTACCTGCCACCAGCCTGATTAGCTGAAGCACCGTCGACAGGAACCAAGCCCCGCTCTCGACAGCTTCTCCTACAATCTTCAACTCCGCTGACTCGGGGGCGGATGCCCACGGTCGACGCCAGTTTCTACTGCTTTCTTCCTTCTGGCCTCGACCTCTGCTCACTTCGCTTCAGGAATGGATCCCATGAGGTGGTGCAGACTGTAGGTAAGTTCGTATCTGCTCGTCGCCAATATTATGTCCGTGTATAATTGCGACACGGACAGCAGGAGTTGATTGTCTCCATTCAGTAAAGACTTGTTATCAGGAAACTGAAAAAACAGAAGGCTGCTACCGCCTTTTATACAGGGGTGGTCATTGCCGGTACTGCAGTCTGAGACCAGTTCTTCCCTTAAAGGTACATACACAACACATTTCCAGCATTTTCTATTTATATTTCAGATTTCCAGCATCTGCAGTATTTTGCTTTTGCATCTGTGGTCAGGACAGGGGATTTTGGAACTCTTCATGGTCAAGCTCCCTAAAGGAATTAGTAAGATAGATTTGAGAGATTCTTGGCGCTAGGAACAGGTGCTAGGAACAGTATGTAATTAGAAGCAAAAAAAATCCTTAAGCTACTTGTAACTTGAGCAATTTAGAGGAGAAAGAAAGGCAGGGAGGAATATTTTCTGTGCAAAATGTTTGGTGTCCTAATAAAAATATTTGCACATTCTTTGGCTTGATGGATAAATGTGCTGCTTGATCTAGTTATGAAGCGTTAAAATATGTGGCAGGTCAAATTTTTGATCATTGGTCTGTTTCAACCAAGGTAGACATTAGATTGTTACAATTGGCCTTGACCCTGACATCAGTAGTAGGGAAAATGCTTTTGAGGTTGTAACTAGCAGAATAGATGAGGGGGAACCAGTGGATGTGGTGTATTTGGATTTTCAGAAGGTATTCAATAAGGTGCCACACAAGAGGTTATTCAACAAAATTAGGGCTCATGGGATGGGGGTAATATACTAGCATGGATTGAGGATTGGTTAACTGACTGACAGAAAACAGTCAGACAGTAGGAATAAACTGGTAAGTTTCTGGTTGGCAGGCAGTAACTAGTGGGGTACCGCAAGGATCAGTGCTTGGGCCTCAGCTATTCACAATCTACATCAATGGTTTTGGATGAGGGGACCAAATGTAATATATCCAAGTTTGCTGATGATACAAAGCTTGGTGAGAATGTAAGTTGTGAAAAGGATGCAAGGAGGCTTCAAGGGGATATAGACAGGCTAAGTGAGTGGGGAAGAACATGGCAAGTGGAATATAATGTGGAGAAATGTGAAGTTATCCACTTTGGTAGGAAAAATAGAAAAGTAGTGTGTTTTTTAAATGGTGAGAGATTGGGAAATGTTCGTGTTCAAAGGGACCTGGGTGTCCTTGTACACATCACTGAAAGTTAACATGCAGGTACAGCAAGCAATTAGGAAAGTAAATGGTATGTTGGCCTTTAACAAGAGAATTTGAGTATGGGTAAAGACGTCTTACTGCAATTATATAGGGCCCTGGTGAGACCACACCTGGAGTATTGTGTACAATTTTGGTCTCCTTACCCAAGGAAGGATATACTTGCCATAGAGGGAGTGCAACGAAGGTTCACCAGACTGGTTCTTAGGATGGGGGGATTGTCCTAGGATGGGGGGATTGTCCGATGAGGAGAGATTGAGTAGACCAGGCCTATATTCTCTGGATTTTAGAAGAATGAGAGGTGATCTCCTTGAAACATACAAAATTCTTTACAGGGCTTGACAGGGTAGATGCAGGGAAGATGTTTCCCCTGGCTGGAGAGTCCAGAACCAGGGGTCACAGTCTCAGAATAAGGGGTCGACCATTTGGGACTGAGATGAGGAGAAATTTCTTCACTGAGGGTGGTGAATCTTTGGAATTCTCTACCCCAGTGGGTTGTGGAGGCTCAGTCGTTGAGTATATTCAAGACCGAGATTAAGGTAATCAAGGGATATGGGGATAGTGCAGGAAAGTGGAGTTGAGGTAGAAGATCGGCCATGATCTTATTGAATGGCAGAGCAGGCTCAAGGGGCCAAATGGCCTACTCCTGCTCCTATTTCTTATGTTATGTTCTTATGGAGAGTGGGGTGGGAATTCAGCTCGGGTTCTCATTCCTGAGCACTATCCAGTGAGTTAACCATGACTACTCCTACTGAAACTACGTGTGGATAGATGGCGAGGATATTAAGATTTGCATCCACTTGCTGTCACCGCTCATGTACTTGAACTCTTGGGGTGGGATGCAGAGGGCCACTGCTCCTCTGATTCCTCAATTTCAGGAGGGGAAAAATTGTGAGCGGGTGTGTTTTTTGAGTTATTTTTGAATAAATACCTTTTTTCTATGTAAATTCAGCTTCATGGATACTGTAGTTACTATTTTGGAGTTGTTCCAGCTGTATGGGTTAAGGATAGTACCCCATGTAAATCCTATCGTGGCTAAAGAGATTTCTAATGGGCACTAGTGTTCTGGATCAATCAGAACCACCCAAGTCAGAAATAATCATTGTTCATTGGTTGTTGCTGCATTCCTGTACTGCATCCAATCTTGTCTTCTCCTCATGTGCACATATGAGCATTTTCTGGCAATGATCACTTGATAACAATTGAGGGCAGGAAGTATGGCTCAGGTTAGTTGTTAGACAGAGTGGCAATCAAGGAATGGAGACCAGTTAACTGAGTAAAGTAAACTATTGGGGAAATTCTTTGAATCAGCAATCTGTTATTAATCTGAATAAATGCTAATCTTGTTGCAAAACCCATGGATACTGTAGTATCATTCTGATGGGGGAGGGTGAAGCACCAGAGGTCATGGTCCATATCCGTACCAACAACATAGGTTGAAAAAGGAATGAGGTCCTGCAGGCAGATTTTAGGGAGCTAGGAAAGAGATTAAAAAGCAGGACCTCCAAAGGTGGTAATCTCTGGATTACTCCCTGTGCCACGAGCTAGTGAGTATATAGAAATAAGAGGATAGAGCAGATGAATGCGTGGCTGGAGAGATGGTGCAGGAGGAAGGGCTTCAGATTCCTGAGACATTGGGACCGGTTCTGTGGGAGGTGGGACCTGTACAGGCCGGACAGGTTGCACTTCAATAGAGCCGGAACCAATGTCCTCGTAGGGGGTTTGCTAGTGCTGTTGGGGAGGGTTTAAACTAATTTGGCAGGGGGATGGGCACCAGGATGTAGCATTAAAAAGGTGAAACAAAGGATGGGGAAAGACAGATAGCACTAGAGTAAGAAATAGTAAGGTATTAGGCGGATAGCAAAATACTGCAGATGCTGGAAACCAGAAATAACAGCAGAAAATGCTGGAAAAAATCAGCAGGCCAGGCAACATCCGTGGAGAGGAACAGTCAACGTTTCGGGTTGAAACCCTTCTACAGAACTTTGAGAATACAAGAACGTCTAAGACAGGTTTACAGTACATGTGTGTGAATGCACAAAGCGTGGTGAATAAGGTTGATGAGCTGCAGGTGCAAATAGCCACATGGGAATATGATGCTGTGGCAATAACGGTGACCTGGCTCAAAAAAGGACAGGATTGGGTACTTAATATTCCTGGAAATAAGGTTTCAGGAAAGATGGGGAAGGAAAGAGAACAGATGGGGTTGCAGTATTGGTTAAGGAGAATGTCTGTGCTGTGAAGAGAGGATGTCCTGGAGGGATCAGGACAGAATCTATTTGGTTAGAGTTAAGAAATAATGGGGGAGAAATTCAGTATCGCCCTGTTTGGGGCGCAATTATCGGCCGGGCGCAAAGTTTAGTGCCTGCCGCTAATTATCGCCTCCGACTGCAAACTTGGCTTCTATCACCCCTGGAGGTGATTAGAGTGCTAAATCAGGCGTTCCACACCTCTCGGTACTAAAGCTGAGGAGAGAGGCGCTATCTCAGAGCGCTGGCGAAACTCACGTGATGTCAGTCAGCAATGGAACACAGACAAACCTGGCGCTGGCCAGTTCTTAAAGGGGAGGGTTGATCTTGCTCTCCACACCTTGCTCATTGCAGCCTTGAATCTTGGCCTGGAGAGACCTGTACATCAAAACTGCTGGAAAGAACAATGGAGAGGCCCAGGGAAAGATGTCAGTGCAGCCCCCATAGTTTCTTCTAAATTGATGCAAGGAAGATCAAATCAAAATGAACCTGCAAAGTGCTGCTCGGTACCCAAAACTCCTCAACACAGCATTGAATATCTCCAGAAGACGCTTGCTCGCGCGCACTCTCTCGGAATGCATGGTGCAAAAATGTCGCTAAAAAAAAGGCAGGAACCAGTCGCCTTTAAGTAGCGTTCCCCCAGTCCCTTCCCGACTGTAAAATGCT
Organism: Somniosus microcephalus; assembly: GCF_052327205.1. Classification (NCBI taxonomy): domain Eukaryota; kingdom Metazoa; phylum Chordata; class Chondrichthyes; order Squaliformes; family Somniosidae; genus Somniosus; species Somniosus microcephalus. The sequence goes on along the minus strand of NC_140994.1, from coordinate 219,735,785 downwards.
CCCCTCAACCTGTCGTTGTTGCTAGCGGCAGGCGGTAAGGCAGGGAGCGCCACTCAATATCCAGTCTGGGGCGCTACCGGGGCATTGCACGCCCGACTGACGTCACACTCTGTGGGTGCAGGAGATCGTGGCAGTAGTGTTTAGCGCTGCTGCAAAATGTCTGGTCAATTTTGCGAGCGGTGCAAACATCGGCACACCCGGGCACTAGTTGCTTAGCGCCCCATTAGTGGCCTCTTGAGGCACAAACTAAACAAATTTTTCCCCCCCAATAGATGTGCCATTACACTACTAGGTGTATTCTATAGGCCACCAATTGGTGGGAAAGATAGAGGAGCAAATTTGCAGGGAAATTAAAGAGGTGCAAGAACTAGAGTATTAATAATTTGGGACTTCAATTATCCGAATATAGACTGGGATAATGGCATAAAGGGCAGAGATGGGGAAGAATTTTTGAAGTGTTCAGGAGAACTTTCTTGATCGGTAAATTTTTGGCCGAGCGAGGAAGGCGGCATTGCTGAATCTGGCTCTGGGGAATGAGGTGGAGCAAGTGTCAGTCGGGGAACATTTAGAGAACAGTGATCATAGTATTATAAGGTTAGATTAGCTATGGAAAAGGACAGGGAGCAATCGAGTAAAAGTGCTTATTTGGAGGAAGTCAAATTTCAGTGAGTTGAGAACGGATCTGGGCCAGGTAAATTGGAATCAAAGATTGGCAGGCAAAACTTTAATTGAGCAATGGGCTGCCTTTTTAAAGAGGAATTAGTTCGGGTACATTCCCACGAGGAGGAAAGGTAGGGCAACTAAAGCCAGAGCTTCCTGGATGACGAGAGATAGAGTAAAATGAAGCAGAAAAAGGGCACGTATGACCGAGTCAGGTTGAGAATACAAGTGAGAGTTGGGCTGAATATCAAAAGTTCAGAGGGGAAATAAAAGAGACAATAAGAGGGGCAAAGTAAGAGTATGGGAATAAATTGGCAGCCATCATAAAAGGGAATTCAGAAGTCTTCTATAGGCATATAAATAATAAAAGGGTAGTAAGAGGATGGGTGGGGCAGATCAGGGACCGAAAAGGAAACCTATGCATGGAGGCAGAGGGCATGGCTGAGGTACTAAATGAGTAGGTGGCAGGGCAGGTTGAGAAAGCAGTTTATAAAAAAAAAAAAAAAAAGCATATTGGATCCTGGGCTTCATAAATAGAGGCATACAGTACAAAAGCAAGGAAGTTACGATGAACCTTTATAAAATACTGGTTTGGCCTCAACTGGAGTATTTTGTCCAGTTCAGGGCATCCTACTTTAGGAAGGATGTGAAGGCCTTGGAGAGGGTGCAGAGAAGATTTGAGTGTGGCTCCAGGGATGAGGGATTTCAGTTACGTGGATAGACTAGAGAAGCTGGGGTTGTTCTCCTTCGAGCAGAGAAGGTTGAGGAGATTTGATAGAGGTGCTCAAAATCATGAGGGGTCTAGACAGTAGATAAAAAAAATTGTTTCCATTGGTGGAAGGGTTGAGAACCAGAGGACACCGATTCAAGGTGATTAGCAAAAGAACCAAAGGCAACATGTTTTACGCAGTGAGTGGTTAGGATCTGGAATGCACTGCCTGAAAGGGTGGTGGGGGCAGTCTCGATTGTGGCTTTCAAATGGGAATTGGATAAGTACCTGAGGGGAAAAAATTTGCAGGGCTACAGGGCAAGGGCAGGGGAGTGGGACTAGCTGAAGTGCTCTTGCAGAGAACCAACATGGGCCGAATGGTCTCCTTCTGTGCTGTAACCATTCTATGATCTAGCCCTTACTCGTGTATTGACGTTATTGATGCACGAAAATTTAGTTGTCCCTATAATGGCCCTGAAATTCCACCGGGCCATTTGTGATAGACTTGCACTTGCTAATCTTCTCCAGCACTGAACTTGCTGTAATTTGGGGGTCAGCTCAATTAAGTGTCAATTGGTGATACAGTAGTACAAATCCCATATAAAATGTAAGAAGTCTCAACACCAGGTTATAGTCCAACAGTTTTATTTGAAATCACAAGCTTTCAGGGCGCTGCTCCTTCGTCAGGTGAAGTGGCGAGATGCATAAAGACACAGCTTATATAGTCGCAGAATAATGCCAGATGATTACAGGTAATCTTTCTAACTGCCATTTATCACACCTCGGCAGAGAGAGAGATAATCACAGCAATCAGGTGTGAATGGCATCCAAACAGGTCAGTCAGGAAAACATTACATCAAAGAACAATGAGGTGGGGTCACAAGGGGTCAAATGTTGCAGATGCTGGGGTCTGTATGAAAAACAAAAAAGACAAAAAAACGTTTTTTGCTGGAAATCACAGCACGTCCGGCCGCATCTGTGTAGAGAGAACAAGCCAACGACGACTCGAGTCTGGATTACCCTATGTCAGGTGGGGTTACATGTAGTGCGACATGAACCCAAGATCCCGGTTGAGGCCGTCCTCATGAGTGCAGAAACTGATAGCCAAGTTCCGCACTCATGAGGACGGCCTCAACCGGGATCTTGGGTTCATGTCACGCTACATGTATCCCCACCTGATGTAGGGTCATCCAGACTCGCGTCGTCGTTGGCTTGTTCTCTCTACACGGATGCAGCCGGACCTGCTGTGATTTCCAGCAAAAAAAATATTTTTTTGTCTTTGTTTTTCATACATACCCCAGCATCTGCAACATTTGACCCCTTGTGACCCCACCTCATTGTTCTTTGATGTAATGTTTTCCTGACTGACCTGTTTGGACACCATTCACGCCTCTGATTGCTGTGATTATCTCTCTGCCGAGATGTGATAAATGGCAGTTAGAAAGATTACCTGTAATCATCTGGCATTACTCTCTGGCTATATAAGCTGTGTCTTTATGCATCTCTCCACTTCACCTGACTAAGGAGCAGCGCTCCGAAAGCTTGTGATTTCAAATAAAACTGTTGGACTATAACCTGGTGTTGTGTGACTTCTTACATTTGTCCACCCCAGTCCAACACTGGCATCTCCACACCATATAACATGTCTTGAGGGGGAGGGGGTGGTGAACAGTTGGAATTGAGTGTGCAGCCTGCAAAAAGCCAATAGCTGACGATTACTGCAGCAGGTAAGTGGACGAGTACATGGGGTAGTGGTACTGGATGGCTCGTGTGAATCTGTGCCACTTTTAAAGAATGTCATCCTCTGGAGGATCTGGTAGAGATATCCAAATAAGGAGCAAGTAAGCAGAATGAAGAGCCCACTATTTTAATGAGGACAACTTCCAAATCCTCCTGGATGAGATGTTGCAAAGGACCGAGCATGCTAGGTCTCCATAGGATGAAGCCACAAAAAGTGACTTGTACATTATATGGCGGGAAGTGGCAGTTGCACTGAGTGCCACCTCCCTCAATGGGTGGATTTCAGCAAGGCCCAAACATGGAACGGGAACTCGGGCACATCAATTTTGGTGGAAATGGCAACTTGAGTTGTGGCAATTATGTGGCACTGCAATGTCAAAATGTGAGTAAATTTTGGGCCAATATATCTAATTTATTTTGCCATTTGTTTCAAATTCAGATTTGTCATTGATTCCTATTACAGCACCAATTTGGTCTTTAACTCTAACTGTATTGTTTAATCTTGGAACTTAACATGGCCACTGACCAACTGCAACAAGCCACTAGATCTTGTGTGGAGCTGAGATTTTCCACCCGGCCCATGACAGTTTTTGGTGGATATGAAGTAGGTACAGGTGGAAACCTGCTTGTGTTTGCTCTGTCAAACCTGCACCTTGCCACCTAGTGTCAGGGAAATTTAAAAATTTTTGAAGGCCATTCACCTTCTATTGCAAGTCTCTTTCCATCCCCCTGCCCCATTGCATCATTCCTCACTGGTGGCTGGGGAACCTACCTCCTGCATGCAAATGACCCTGTGGCCGCACACATGGCTGGGATCAAAGTGGGCAGCTCCAGTTAGCCAGGGTTCCTACTCCTAATTGTTAATTAATGACCACTGCTGGAAAATGCATATACATAGATGTTGGGTTAGGGATAGGGTTGGGCTTAGTGAAAATGCCCAATTATGAAAAGGGGACCGGCTTGTTGGATTTAATGGTATTTTCCTGCTCCAAACAAAAATTCTTCTGTCCTTGCTTTTGATTAGTATGGCTCACACTCTCTCTGTCTAGGCTCAAAGATAAAGGCCTAGAAATTCAGTTGTTTGCGCCAGCCGCTAGCGCCTTAGGAGGAGAAGTGGGGTTCTAAGCGGCTAGCGCCCGAGCGCAGCGTGATCTGCGCCTCTCGCGAACTTCAGTTAAGATTTAGCGGCAGCGCAAAACCTTTGCGCGCGCGCTCAGCTGCGCGCGCAGATCCTGACGTCATTTCATGGTGCAACGCCCTTTGTGCACCCCAAACCGGAAATTCAGTGGCGCCGGCCTATTGTGCACCTGGCGCCCCTAGCGACTAGTAGAGGGGAACGGTTCCCAGTCGCTGCGGGGGGCGCTAATTAAAGGGCACTCCTCCTGCAGTATAAATGGCAGCCATTTTGCACCACTCCTTTGTCTCTCTCCAAAGATCCGTCTCTCACAAAGGTAGAGAGCTTTCTGGTTTGGCTCAACACTCGCACAGGTACTTGTGGCTTCAGGCCACAGCTTTGCACTTGTCTTTAACTTCAGAGTCATAGCATTGATTGGAAATATATAATGGGGGTTGCAATGGTTGCAAACGTTGGGCTTCTCCATTGCATTCAAAGGGCTCAGACGCTGAGAGAGTGCCAGTCATGGCCAGACGGAGAAGGGGCAACAGGCGTCGGCAAAGGAGGCCTTACCCACCCAGGGTATACCGCCAGCAGTTCTCATATCTGAACATGTCTGAGGAGCAGTGTGTTCGGAGGCTGCGATTCAGAAGGGCGGTGGTCACTGATCTGCCACCTGATCACAGGCACTCCCTGGTCGGCTGATACATTGGCACGCGCACGGGCCAGCACTGCAGCATGCGCAGCAATCTGCTGAGGCCTGGGCTGCTGCGGCACAGCGAGTGCCCCGGCGATGCCTGGCTGATCCAGCGAGTGTGGCAGCAGTTAGTGCCCGTGTGGCCCTGGTCTGTGTCTGCATGACAGCAGCCAGTGAATGCACGGCACGCCTGAGCACTTGGCTAGAAGCCGCCTGTGAAGCAGCAAAGTCCTGCTGACTCCTAGCCTGTGCTGCCGCGATGTCCTGCAGACTCCTGGCCTGTGCTGCCCCGAATTCCTGCACACTCCTTGCCAGTGACTCTATGGAGTTAGGCATCCTTGCCACTGCAGCCATGAGCTCAGTGTGCCTGCGCTCAGCCTGGGCGCCCATTTCCGCTAGGAGCCGCACCTCCTCTGCGCTCACCGTAGCAGGACTGGAGACCGCACTCACCCTCCGGGGAGAAGGCCGCCGAGCTTCCCCACCCCTCCCGCGTTGCTGCAGCCCACTGGTCCCCGGAGCTTCACTATCCTCCGACCCTTCCCCCCCCCCCCCCCGGCTCCCCTCCTCCGACCCTTCCCCCCCCCCCCCCCTGCTCCCCTCCAGGGAAGACGTGTCACCATCATGGCCATGGGCTGCCTCGGCTGAGGGTGTCCCTGATGGGCTGGCTTCCTCTTCCTCCTCCTCCTATGTCTGACTCGGACACAGTGCCAGCTTGAGGGGCCGCCTCCTCACCTGGCGAGTCACCATCTGAAAGCAGGGAGGCACAAGAGTTGCTTTAGAGTGAGGACAGGGCAGCAGCGAGGGAGGCATGAGTGCTACTGTGCACTGCATTGGTTCGATCGTGGCAAAGGATGCTGGTGTGAGGTGCAAGTGGAAAGGGAGAGGCACCTTACCATTGGTGCCCAGAACACGGTCAGCATCTCCAGTGGCGACGGGGCCACTCAGCCGGCCTGCCATGATCCGCTCCACTCGCTGCTCGAGGTCGCTCAGCTGTTTCAGGTCAGGACGGCCTCCCCCGGTCTGTCGCTGCTGTCTTCTGTTATGTGCCAGCTTGGCCTGCAAGAGAAAGGACCGCCTCTAAGTACAGTGTCAAGCCCGGATCTTGCCCACACTGCCTCCCATGGTCGAATAGCCCTGACAGTCTAAAGTCCTGATTGCGCAAGTGCTTTTCATGCCAGTCCCATAGCTGCTGGATGAGGGCTGGCCTTTGGGCTTTCAGACCAGTTTGGCCATAGTGAGGTGCACATGCAGGGATGAGGAGGATACTGGAAAGGGTACTCACCCTGACAACCCGAGTGAGCTCGTTGAATTTTTTCCGGCACTGGGTTGGTGTCCTGCCAACCATGCTGTTGGAGGTGACCCGGTTTGCCACATCCCTCCATGCTTTCCGATATTCGGCGGGCAGCGGCCTCCTGCCACCCTCGAAGAGGATATGGCGCCTGCGGTCCACTGCGCCAACCAGCAGCCTCAGGTCACCTTCGCCAAAGCGCTGCGCTCTCTCCCTGGCCTTCTCCATTCTCCTGGGCGTGGAGCTGTTCCTGAAGCAGTGTTCAGGCCTTGCCTTAGGGCTGCAGTGTGCAGGGCGTGGCAGCCAAGCAATTCCACCCTCCCCCTTTAAGTGCTGACCGGCGCCTGACTGTCTGCCCTCAAGGAGCAACTTGCCGCACCTGCGCCGCGCCCGCCTTCGGTGTTTGCGCCCCGGATCGCCGGCTTAGCGCCTAATGATAGTCGTGCATCGCCTGCTTTAGCGCAGCAGCAACATCTTGGGGCGATGCAACTGAATATTGGCGAAGGTGGCGCTAAGTTGCGCCGGGCGCAAAAGTTAGCGAACGCCATGCTGTAGCGCCCCAAACGTGGCTATACTGAATTTCTAGGCCAAAGAGTGGCCTCTTGGGCAAGACTGCTGGTATCTGTTGAACTATACCTCAACAGGAGCCAGCATCATCAGAAGAGCAGGGCTTAAAATTGGATGGGGGAAACTGGAGAAGATTTCACTGAGAACCAGTTGGATATGAATTTTATCCAGTGCATATGACCCAAGCAACAAATAGTGGTAGAACTGGGAAAAGCTTGCACTTGAACATGAGATCACTTTACAGCCTGTGATGTGTCTAGTGTAATACAGGTAGACTACTCTTTATCCGGACTTCCGAAACCCTCTAAAAACCGAAGGTTTTTTCGGTCAGCGTAAGTCGTGCGCACGACATGACCAGAGTGGCGCACGACTTACAGGCCTAGCTGGATAAGGGATAGTGTAGCATTTTTCCGCACTTCTGAAAACCGAAATCGCTCAGCGTAAGTGTACCAGCCTTTATCCGCACATCCGAAACCAGAAAACCTCTGAAAGCCGAAAGTGGCACAAAGCATGACCCGACGCTGCCGGATAAGGGGTACTGTATCCTTTATCCGCACTCCCGAAAACCGAATTACCTCTGAAAACCGAAGTGTTTTCGCGCACCTTCCGAAATCCGAAATTTTCCTAAAACCGAAACACGGCTGGTCCCGAGGTTTTCGGATAAAGGATAGTCTACCTGTATACATTCTCTCCTCTTAAGTCATTATGCCAATATTTAGTAACACAGCTTCTGAAGAATGCCAGTTACTGTAGTAGTTTGATGCCTTCCTACACATTTATCTTTGTAGTCTCTCCGAGATTACCCAATTAGTGGTGAGGTACAAGTGCAAATCTGTACTCCATTTCCACTGCAAACTGACCACATTTCACTTCAGAACATGGCTAAGTAGGAGAGTGGAACCCTACATACCATATGCCTGTGTTTAATTTAAGGCCAGTGTTCAGAAATGACAAGCCCAGTGGAGAATAAGGCACCAACAAATCCTGGTATATGATGATCTTTGAACAGTTATGTTTCTGTACTTGTAATACCATTCCTAGACGGAATGTCACTCAAGATTGTTTCTTTATTGCAGGACTGAAAGCAAACCCTGGTCCCCAAATGGTTTTGAAGACGGAAACTCACATCCTTTCAAAGTCAATTTGCAGTCACAGCCACAGGTGTGTATTAAAATCATTGTGTTAACATTCCAAGGGTATTGCACCTGTAGGTGCCACTGTGAGCATAGTTATGTGACAGAACCCACCTAAAGCAAAGGTCAGGAATTTGCTCAGAGCTGCTCCCATTCCATCGTTGTAACTTTGCCAGAAGTGCAACTGAAACCCTGTTGGCATGTGTAAATAGGGGTTCGACTAAAGCGCCAGAGCGGGAGCAGTTCTGAGGACATTTCCAGCCAAAAGTTAGTAAACCACCTTTGGAACCATGCAATGGGGGTGGGGAGAAGGGGAAAAGTGAAAGGATCAAATTTAGAATATAAGGAAATTAGTATTTAAAAAAAAAAAAAAAAAAAAAAAAAAAATCTCAACTTGAAAATCATTGAAATTAAATTTGTGGCCAGCTGCTTCTGAATGCTGCCTGAAAAAACACGGCACTGAACTAATCACCTCCAGACATTTGGATTAACGCAAGCTTCTGTGGTAAGAACTTCTCCCTCCCAGTGCCACCCAGAATGTGGAGGAATGTCGAACACCTGACGGTTAAGATAAATCATTGCCCCATCACCTAAAAAGAGGCTGCAAAGCACCTGCAACCCAAAAAAAATCACCTGTTAATCAACCTAGGCCCAAAGACCTGAAAACTGCCTTACAACCTGCATTCTTCAAGGACTAAGTAATCCCATCATTTGCACTAAATGAAACTGTCCAGATATCCTCTTGGAGGAGACGGTCACAAACTAGCTTACTAGGACAAGCGTTTTGGCATAGAAAGACCAGGGCACCGGAGGAAATGTGTTACAAAAAAGCAAATCTGCCTAGGCGATATTCGGCATTGATTAATGCACAGGTGATATGAGGGCACAGAGTAAGATGATTAAGACTCTTTAAATGATAATTGACTAGATAATTCACCAGCAAAGTGGAAATATTGAACTACTCATCCTTTTTTAATCATCACACAATTGTAGGCACGTAAAATATACTTCGTAGTTTCCAAGTCAGTTATAAATAGCCATTAAGTAAGCAATTGAATGAAGAGTAAAAAATAAAGGAATAAATCACTCACCACAGTGAACTAAGCCATAAAATATTCTCTCTTTGCACCATAAGTGGGCATGATGTGATATATCCAACTATAAACCATCTGGAGTGTTAGACAGCGACATTGTGAAACAACTGAGGACCATGAAATTGGGAAGCAATCAATTTTCATCAGTTACTTGCTAGAATCAAGCTGCTCTTGCATCTCTGGATGACCATCCAGACCTTTATTTAGTATTTGCAATCTTATGTAAATCATATTACATTTTTGCATGGTTTCTTTGTCATTCCAGCTGGATGCATAGTGTGCACAGCCTGCCCATGTAAAATGAGCATAAAGGAAAGCTCATTATGCAAGGGAGCTCTTAAGGGACCAGGCTTTTCTGGGAGGGTATTTTTTTTCCTTTGTAAATTTTGAGAATATGTAGAAAAGTAGCTGAATAGTGTCTCCAAAATCACCACAAAACCAAATGTAAATTAAGTATTTCCAGGAGTTTAGTAAAACTGTCCTCGCCCATGGAGAGTTACCTCGCCCACCATAAGCAGAGACTTGGAAATCTGCCCTTGTTCTGCAAGTAGTGTAGCTTCGAGATGTTTGTAAGTTGAAGGAGTGCATATAATGATAGACATGTACCAGCTGTGTGTGAGTAATTGACCGTGTATCATGTAGCTAAGTTCTGTTACAATGCAGTATGAAGCTCCTTTGTCTTTTAAAGTGATCAGTGTGCCAAAGGTGTCAGTTGTGAGTTGTAGCTTAAATCCTGGTGTATGGGCATGCATGGTGAGTAATGAGAAAGCTGAGAATATCTGAGGGCTCTGCATCAGCCAGCAGTAATTGTATAGCAGGCTGCCAGGCAGCACTTTGTGATGTGCATTCTTGGGCCGTAGACTCACATCTGGATGATCCTCAACAAAAAAAAAAAAAAATCATCTGCCGTAACTTTGGCAGAACATCTGTGGGGAAACCCCAAAGTTACTACAACACGATTCTGGACAACCCCTGTGGAAATTCAACCACTGAATGCTTTACCACAAGTGGCTGTTGAGGCAGAGATTGTATTCAAAAAAAGGAGTTATATAAAATGACTTGGAGTCTGCTTGGTGGCATCGACAAACTAGTGTTCAAGTTTGGAGATGGTTGCGGAGGGCAAGTGAATCTATGAGCTGTTTGAGAGGCAGGGTATCTGAGTGTTGCTGGAGGTTGTCTAGTGGTATGCTCATAGGAACTCTCATTCCTGCTCCTGAGAAGCCCTCGCTAAGGGTCAGAATCTCCCAGTGCTATCACTTTCCGAAGCAAGTCCAAGACTGCACAAGCAGAATACTTAATAAATATTGCTCCAAAATGTCATTTCCAGCTACAGCAAGCAATACTCATTCTCCACATGGTTTGGCTCAAACTCCTCACGTCTGTCTCAGCTAATGCTGGCAGCCACTGTACCTGGATATCTCATACTGACTTATTAATGCATTGTGTACAACCAAACAAATTTGGGACTGCAGCATCACTGGCCCTCATTACCAAATATATAATCAACTTACTGGGGCTCAGTATGTGGATCGTGGGCAAGCAAATCAGTTTGCAAGCTCGGGGGTGGGGGTGTGAGGAGAATAGATTTTGGGGTGGAAAACTGCTTCTGCCCAAATTGTACACTTGGGGTGGGGGGGTGAGAACAAATGGCATGGAATTTAGGTGCCTCTCTTCATTCATAGTTTTGTCACCCTGATTGTTTCAACAGTCAAACATCTATTTCCCCCCAATATTTAGCCATTTACCTTCAAGTGGCCTCTTCCCTTTTTAAATAGTTGCTGCAGCCTCTGAGAGCTCTTGCACCTGTGCTTTTTCTGCCAGGGGGCTCACACTAAATATTATTTTCAATATTCTGGAATTTAGCATGCAGTCAAATAATCTCAAATCTGGCAGGTGCAATGCCCATACAGCTCCGCTGCTGTTACTTCTCTGCCGCCCTCAAACTCATTGAAGAGTTAAGATGGCATAAGCTAAAAGGTCAAAGCTTGAGGCAGTTTATCAGCATCATTCCAACTCCAAGATCTGTCTTGGAAAATGAAGCAATATAATATGATCTGGAACCTCGCCCACCAGCAGTTCGAGTGTGCATTCAGTGAATTGACCCTACAATTTTCTGTTTACTGATTTCTGTAATTGTTTGTGGGGGGGTCTTATGATGAACCATGGCATGTGTACCATGTGATTGGACCACAATTGCTATGGCATTATTTTTCTGGCTGGTGCTGGGAAGTACCATCACATTTTATACAGAAGTGGTCACCCACTTGGTTGAACTTGCTTCCCTATCAATGTGCTATAGAAAAAGTTTAAATCAATATGCTTCCTATATAAGTATCACCTCGAATTGTTGCCATTTATGCCACTGCTTGACTTCTATGGTTAAAGCATTGTCTCCAGGCACAGTTGATAACTGCTGTTTTTCATGTGCCCCCATTAGTGAACTGAAATCCTAGTGACACTGGTACTTGTATTGTAATATTGACGGTGCTAATACATTTCAGATCTAGAAATTTAAAGTAGCCCTTTGATTAAAATATTATGGTAAAAATTGTGCATTGGAATAGTCATGCCTAGAAGTAACTTTTTTTTTGTTCATGGGATATGGGTGTCGCTGGCAAGGCCACCATTTATTGCCTATCCCTAATTGCCCTTGAGAAGGTGTTGGTGCGCTGCCTTCTTAAACCGCTGCAGTCCGTGTGGTGAAAGTACTCCCAGTGCTGTTGGCGAGGGAGTTCCAGGATTTTGACCCAACAACGATGAAGGAACAGCAATATACTTCCAAGTCAGAATGAAGTGTGATTTGGAGGGGAACTTGTAGGTGGTGGTGTTCCCATGCGCCTGATGCCCTTGTCCTTCTAGGTGGTAGAGGTCGTGGGTTTGAGAGGTGTTGCCAAAGAAGCTTTGGCGAGCTGCTGCAGTGCATCTTGTCGATGGCACACACTGCAGCCAAGGTGCGCTGGTGGTGGAGGGAGTGAATGTTTAAGGTAGAGGATGGGGTGCCAATCAAGCACACTGCTTTGTCCTGGATGGTGTCAAGCTGCTTGTGTTGCCTGGATGAGTGCAGCTCCAACAAATGGAGAGTATTCCATCACACTCCTGACTTGTGCCTTGTAGATGGTGGAAAGGCTTTGGAGAGTCAGGAGGCGAGCCACTCACTACAGAATACCTAGTCTCTGACCTGCTCTTGTTGCCGCAGTATTTATGTAGCTGGTCCAGTTAAGTTTCTGGTCAATGGTGACCCCCCCCCCCCAGGATGTTGATGGTGGGGGATTTGGCAATGGTAATTTCATTGAATGTCAAGGGGCGGTGGGTAGACTCTCGCTTGTTGGAGATAATCATTGCCTGGCACTTGTGTGGCGCTAATGTTACCTGCCACTTATCAGCCCAAGCCTGAATGTCGTCCAAGTCTTGTTGCATGCAGGTATGGACTGCTTCATTATCTGAGGAGTTGCGAATGGCACTGAACACTGCAGTCATCTGTGAACATCCCCATTTCTGACCACCTGTTGGAGGGAAGGTCATTGATGAAGCGTTGGGCCTAGGACACTGCCCTGAGGAACTCCTGCAGCGATGTCCTGGGGCTATGGTGATTGACCTCCATCCACCACAACCATCTTTCTTTGTGCTAGGTAGGACTCCACCCAGTGGGGCGTGTTCCCCCTGATTCACATTGACTTGAGTTTTACTAGGGCTCCTTGATGCCACAATCGGTCAAATGCTGCTTTGATGTCAAAGGCAGTCACTCTCATCTCACCTCCTGGAATTCAGCTCCTTTGTCCATGTTTGGACCAAGACACTAATGAGGTCTGGAGCAGAGTGGTCCTGGTGGATCCCAAACTGGGCATTAGTGAGCAGGTTATTGGTAAGTAAGTGCCGCTTGATAGCACTGTCGATGACACCTTCCATCACTTTGCTGATGATTGAGAGTAGACTGATGGGGCAGTAATTGACCGGAGTGGATTTGTCCTTTTTGTGGACAAGACCTACCTGGGCAGTTTTCCACATTGTCGGATAGATGCCAGTGTTGTAGCTGTACTGGAACAGCTTGGCTAGCGTTGAGGCTAGTTCTGGAACACAAGTCTTCAGCACGACAGCCAGGATGTTGTCTGGGCCCATAGCCTTTTGCTTTATCCAGTGCGCTCAGCCATTTCTTGCTTTATCCAGTGCGCTCAGCCATTTCTTGATATCACGTGTAGTGAATCGAATTGGCTGAAAACTGGCTTCTGTGATGGTGGGGACCTCGGGAGAAGGCCGATATGGATCATCCACTCGGCACTTTTGGCTGAAGATGGTTGCAATCGCTTCAGCCTTGTCCTTTGTACTTGCGTGCTGGGCTCCACCATCATTGAGGATGAGGATATTCATGGAGCCTCCTCCTCCTGTTAGTTGTTTAATAGTCCACCACCATTCATGACTGGATGTGGCAGGACTGTAGAGCTTTGATCTGATCTGTTGATTGTGGGATCGCTTAGCTCTGTCTACAGCATGCTGCTTCTGTTTTTTAGCATGCATGTAGTCCTGTGTTGCAGCTTCCCCAGGTTGGCACCTTTTAGGTATATCTGGTGCTGCTCCTGGCATGCTCTTCTACACTCCTCATGGAAACATGGTTGGTCCCCTGGCTTGATGGTAATGTTAGAGTAAGGGATATGCCGGCCATGAGGTTACAAATTGTGGTGGAATAGAATTCTGCTGCTGCTGATGGCCCCCAGAGCCTCATGGATGCCCAGTTTTGAGCTGCTAGATCTGTTCTTAATCTATCCCATTTAGCACGGTGGTAGGGCCACACAACATGGAGGGTGTCCTCAGTGTGAAGAAGGGACTTCGTCTCCACAATGACTGTGCAGTCGTCACTGCTACCAATGCTGTCATTGGACAGATGCATCTGCGACGGGTAGATTGGTGAGGATGAGGGCAAGTAGATTTTCCCTCGTGTTGGTTCTCTCTCCACCTGTCGCAGGCACAAACTGGCAGTTATGTCCTTCAGGACTCGACCAGCTTGGTCAGTAGTAGTGTTACCAAGCCACTCTTGGTGATGGACATTGAAGTCCCTCACCCAGGGTACATTCTGTGCACAACTACTCAGTGCTTCTTGCAAGTGGTGTTCAACATGGAGGAGTTCTGATTGATTCAGCTGAGGGAGAGTGGTAATCAGCAGGAGGTTTCCTTGCCCATGCTTGACCTGAAGCCATGAGACTTCATGGGGTCCAGAGTCAATGTTGAGGACTCCCAGGGCGCCTCCTTTCTGTCTGTATACCACTGCCGCCACCTCTGGTGGGTCTATCCTTCTGGTGGGATGGTGATGGAGGAGTTTGGGACATTGTCTGAAAGGTATGATTCTGTGATTATGACTATCAGGCTGTTGCTTGACTAGTTTGTGGGACAGCTCTCCCAATTTTGGCAAGTCCCCAGATGTTGGTGAGGAGGACTTTTGTAGGGTCAGCTGGCCTGGGTGTGCCATTGTGTCCATAGCTGGTCCATCCGGTAGTATTGCTGTTGTTGTTTTTCGTAGCAGTTTGTTACAACTGAGTGACTTGCTAGGCCATTTCGGAGGGCAGTTCAGAGTCAACCGCATTGCTGTGGGTCTGGAGTCACCTATATAGGCCAGACCAGGTAAGAATGGCAGATTTCCTTCCCTAAAGGACATTCGTGAACCAGATGGGTTCTTACGACAATCCGATAGTTTCCTGGTCACCATTATTGATGCTAGCTTTTTATTCCAGATTTATTTAATTAAAGCTTGAAAAGAGTAAAATTTCTAATTGGTAACCTTCATTTTAATATGCTGTTCTTGTATAGACTTTAATGCATTTATTAACCCCTGCATAAAACAAATATAGCACATTAAGCAAAGATACATGATGTTTACCAATCATAATTTCTACCCTATTCTGTTTACAGAATATTGATTGCACATTTGCAAAGTTGTCCCAGCCCCCACAGCTGAATAATAAAATAAATTAACCTGAAACCACAAAATTCCTAATCTCTACGAGTGATTGTGGAGAACCAAGGGTCTAGCAATAATGAGGGACTGAGAAATTAGTATTAGTAAAAAAAAAAAATAGATATAGATATAGTTATAGTACTGGTGAAATTAATGGGACTGAAAGCTGATAAATCCCCTGCTCCTGATGGTTTTGAAAGAGGTGGTTATAGAGCTAGTGGATGCATTGGTTGTCATTTTCCAAAATTCCATAAATTCTAGAGAACGGTTCCTGTGAATTGGAAGGTGGCAAATGTAACCCCACTATTTAAGAAAGGAGGGAGGGAGAAAACAGAACTACAGACCAGTTAGCCTGACCCCTCTCTAGTAGGGAAAATGCTAGAATCTATTATTAAGGATGCGGTAATGGCATTTAGAAAATAATAATAGGATTGGGCAGAGTCAACATGGATTTATGAAAGGGAAATCGTGTTTGACAAATCTTAGTTTTTTGAGGTTGTAACTAGCAAAATAGATGAGAGGTAACTAGTGGAGGTGGTGTATTTGGATTTTCAGGAGGCATTTGATAAGGTGGCACACAAGAGGTTATTAAACGAAATTAGGGCTCTTGGGATTGGGGATAATATACTAGCATGGATTGAGGATTGGTTAATGGACAAAAGTAGGAATGAACGGGTCTTTTTCAGGTTGGCAGGCTGCAACTAGTGGGGTACTTCAAGGACCAGTGCTTGGGCCTCAGTTATTCACAATCTATATCAATGATTTGGATGAGGGGACCAAATGTAATATATCCAAGTTTGCTGACGATAAAAGCTAGGTGGGAATGTAAATTGTGAGGAGGATGCAAAGATGCTTCAAGGCGATATAGACAAGCTAAGTGATTGGGCAGGAACATGGCAAACTGAATATAATGTGAAGTTATCCACTTTGGTAGGAAATAGAAAAGCAGAGTTTTTTTTAAATGGTGAGAGATTGGGAAATGTTGGTGTTCAGAGTGACCTGGGTGTCCTTGTATACAAATCATTGAAAGTTAACATGCAAGCAATTAGGAAAGCAAATGGTATGTTGGCCTTTATTAAAAGAGGATTTGCATATAAGAGTAAAGACGTCTTACTGCAATTATATAGGGCCCTGGTGAGACCACACTTGGAGTATTGTGTGATATGCCTATCAATTAGTCCAATAAAAGGCGACGAGTTAAGAACGTAACTGAAGGTTTTTATTGGCTAAATAACAGAGCCCACCCTCGTGGGTGATCCGATCCAACAGGGAGGAATACTAGCCAGTCAGCTACCTTTATACCTGGGCAGGTAATGGGCGGAGTCGGAGGTGGTCAGCCCAGGTATAACAGTGCGACAAGAGGCGACCTCGTGTAGTGATGTGACAGTGAGAACAGTGAGAACAATATACAGTGATAACTATAACAGTGGTTTACCACATTCACCCCTTGTTTAGATTAGAGTCCGGCGGGGTGAAGTGTATTACCAGCTCTGGTATGTCAGTCTGTCCGGAGGCTTCGTTAGCCTCTCCGATCGTCGCAGCGGCGGTGTTACATTATCCGGTGTTAAAGCTGGTGTCTGCGTAGTCGGCAAAGGCTCGTGGGGTTCCGGCATGCCGTCTACCTCGGCTGGACTCGGGGGGTTGGGAGGGGGGGGTGAGGGTGCGAGGTCTCGTAAGGAGACAGTGTCCTCCCGTCCGTCTGGGTAAGCCACATAGGCGTACTGGGGGTTGGCGTGCAGGAGGTTCACCTTCTCGACCAGGGGGTCCGTTTTATGGGCCCTCACGTGCTTTCGCAGCAAGACGGGTCCCGGAGAGGTCAGCCAGGTTGGTAGGGTGGTTCCCGTAGTCGACTTCCTGGGGAAGACAAACATTCGGGCATGGGGGGTGGTGTTAATGGCAGTGCAAAGTAGTGACCGGATGGAGTGCAGCGCAATCGGGAGGACCTCTTGCCAGCGGGAGGTTGGGAGGCCCTTAGACTTTAAGGCTAAGAGGGTGGCCTTCCATACCGTCGCGTTCTCTCTTTCCACCTGGCCGTTCCCTCGGGGGTTGTAGCTGGTGGTCCTGCTTGCTGCAATACCCCTCTCCAATAGGAACTGACGGAGTTCCTCGCTCATGAAGGAGGCGCCCCGGTCACTATGTATATAGTTCGGGAACCCGAACAAGGCGAAGAGTTTGTTCAGGCATTTAATGACCGTGTTACTGGTCATGTCTGGGCAGGGGAAGGCAAAGGGGAAACGGGAGTACTCATCAACGATGTTGAGGAAGTACACATTACGGTCGGATGACGGTAGGGGCCCCTTGAAGTCGATGCTCAGACGCTCGAAGGGGCGGGTGGCCTTGATCAGGCTTGCTCTGTCCGGCTTATAGAAGTGCGGTTTGCACTCAGCACAGATCTGGCAGTTCCTGGTCATGGTCCTGACCTCCTCGATGGAGTATGGCAGGTTGCGGGCCTTAATGAAATGGTAGAGTCTGGTGACTCCGGGGTGGCAGAGGTCATTGTGGAGGGTCTGAAGTCTATCACTTTGCGCGCTGGCGCATGTAATGCGTGAAAGAGCATCAGGGGGGTCGTTCAGTTTACCGGGCCGGTACAAGATCTCATAATCATAGGTGGAAAGCTCGATTCTCCACCTCAAGATTTTGTCGTTCTTGATCTTGCCCCTCAGCTTGTTATTAAACATGAAGGCAACCGAGCGTTGGTCGGTGAGGAGGGTAAATCGTTTGCCTGCCAAGTAGTGCCTCCAGCGCCGTACTGCCTCCACAATTGCCTGGGCTTCCTTCTCGACCGACGAGTGTCGGGTCTCGGGGCCCTGTAGGGTCCTTGAGAAGAAGGCTACCGGCCTACCCTCCTGGTTAAGGGTAGCGGCTAGGGCGAAGTCGGATGCATCGCTCTCCACTTGGAAGGGGATTGACTCATCCACTGCGTGCATTGTGGCCTTGGCTATGTCTCCCTTAATGAGGGAGAAGGCCGCGCACGCCTCTTCCGTGAGGGGGAAGGATGTGGTTTTCAGGAGGGGTCTGGCTTTGTCCGCATAATTGGGTACCCATTGGGCATAGTAGGCGAAAAGCCCCAGGGTTCTCCTAAGTGCTTTTGGACAGTGGGGGAGGGGTAGCTCCATGAGGGGGCGCATTCTTTCGGGGTCGGGGCCGATGACTCCGTTCTCTACTACACAGCCAAGGATGGCAAGGCGCGCTGTGTTAAACACGCATTTCTCCTTATTGTAGGTGAGGTTCAGCCGTTGGGCCGTACGGAGGAATTTCTCCAGATTCACGTCGTGGTCCTGCCGGTCGCGGCCGCAGATGGTGACGTTATCTAGGTAGGGGAATGTGGCCTGCAGTCCGTTCTGGTCAACCATCCGGTCCATCTCCCTTTGGAAGACCGAGACCCCGTTGGTGACACCGAAGGGGACCCTAAGGAAGTGGTATAGGCGCCCATTCGCCTCGAAGGCGGTGTACTGGCGGTCCTCGGGGTGGATAGGGAGTTGGTGGTAGGCCGACTTAAGGTCGATGGTCGAGAATACGCGGTATTGTGCAATCTGATTGACCATGTCAGATATGCGGGGAAGGGGGTATGCGTCCAGCTGGGTGTATCTGTTTATGGTCTGGCTGTAGTCGATGACCAGGCGATTTTTATCGCCGGTCTTAACGACCACGACCTGGGCACGCCAGGGGCTGTTGCTCCCCTCGATGATGCCCTCCTTCAGGAGACGCTGCACCTCAGAGCTAATGAAAGCTCTGTCCCCAGCGCTGTACCGCCTGCTCTTGGTAGCGACGGGTTTGCAGTCGGGGGTGAGGTTAGCGAACAGGGAAGGTGGCGGCACCTTGAGGGTGGATAGGCTGCAGGTGTTACGCGGTGGGCGGTTTAACCTTCGCTGGTTGTCGACTGTGAGTGGGGGGAGGGGTCCACCGTATGCTAGGGTTACACTTTGGAGGTGGGATTGGAAGTCCAGCCCTAGTAGGACGGCAGCGCAGAGCTGGGGGAGGACGAGGAGTTTAAAGTTTTTATACTCTGTACCCTTAACCGACAAGGTCACAGCACAGTAGCCGCTAATGTCCGTGGCGTGGGACCTCGATGCCATCGAGATTCGGTTGCGCGTTGGCAGGACAGGGAGGGAGTAGTGGCTCACCGTGTCTGGGTGGATGAAGCTCTCCGTGCTTCCGCTGTCGAACAGGCAGGTCGTGGCGTGGCCGTTTACTTTGATGTCCATCATCGACTTGGACAGGTGGTGTGGGCGGGCTTGATCCAGAGTGACGGAGGCTAGCGTGTAGGTAAGCGAGTCGTTGTCGTCTGCGGGCGAGGCGGTCGTCGGGTCCGGGGGCCCGGTGGCAGTCGGGCGTGGTGTGTAAAATGGCGTCTCCCACGAGGTAGGACAAAATGGCGGAGAAGATGGCTGCCCCCATAACTCACATGAGGCACTATTGGGGTCGGTTGCCTTGATCAAAGATGGCCGCCCCCATGACTCACGTGTGGGGATACTGGCCTCAGTTGCCGTGAAAGAAGATGGCCGCCCCCACAGTTCGCATGAGGCACTGCTGGCCTCTGAAGATCCGCTCCTGCAGGCCTTAGAGAAATGGCCTTTCTTCCTGCAGGTTGTGCAGGTAGAGTTCCTGGCTGGGCAGCGCGACCTCGGGTGCTTCTCCTGGCCGCAAAAGAAGCAGCCGGCGGCCCGATCGCGGGTGCCCGATGTCGGAGCCGGTACCGGGGGTGGCGGGCCCGGTCGGGTCCGGGACGCCGACGCTGAGGTAGGTCCCGGGGGCGGCGCTGCGAAGGGTATTGCGGTAGGGGTCGGGCCCGAGTCCCAGGGTCGTGAGCAGTACCTGGAAAACGCCTCCTGGTCCTGATGGGCCACCTCCAGGGAGAGAGCGAGGGCTTCAGCTTTGTCCAGGTCGAGGTCTTTAGCTTCAAGCAGTCTTTGCCGTGAGTAGTCGGACCGTAGGCCTTTCACAAAGGCATCGCGGATATTATCTTCCGTATTTTCAACAGCCGTCACCGCTTTAAAGTCACAGTTCCTGCCGAGTGCTCTTAGCGCCCGTAAAAATTCAGCTACAGACTCTCCTGGCTGTTGCGGGCGGGATCTTAGGAGGTGCCTGGTGTACATGTAATTTACCGGGCTGCGGTACTGCTGTTTCAGTAGGTTGATAGCGGCCTCGTACGTAGTCGTGTCCTGTATGAGTGCGTATACTCTCGGGCTCGCTTGGGCGTTCAGAAGTCTTAGTTTGGATCTCTGCGGGGCGCCGGATTCTTCCAGGTAGGATTCGAAGCAGTCCAGCCAGTGTTTGAAGTTGAGGGCTGCGTTTGGTGCCTGTGGGTTTAGGTCCAGGTATGGTGGTTTCAAGGCTTGCAGCCAAGCCGGCTGGTGTGGCCTGTTGTCTGGAGGCTGCTGTTGCTGTGCTGCTGGGTGAGCTCCTTGCTGTTGCTGTTCATTATCAGACATCTTTAAAATTTAGCCAATAAAATTGATATGCCTATCAATTAGTCCAATAAAAGGCGACGAGTTAAGAACGTAACTGAAGGTTTTTATTGGCTAAATAACAGAGCCCACCCTCGTGGGTGATCCGATCCAACAGGGAGGAATACTAGCCAGTCAGCTACCTTTATACCTGGGCAGGTAATGGGCGGAGTCGGAGGTGGTCAGCCCAGGTATAACAGTGCGACAAGAGGCGACCTCGTGTAGTGATGTGACAGTGAGAACAGTGAGAACAATATACAGTGATAACTATAACAGTGGTTTACCACATTGTGTACAGTTACCTAAGAAAGCATATACTTGCCATAGAGGGAGTGCAACAAATGTTCACTGGACTGATTTCTAGGATGGAGGGATTGTCCTTTGAGGCAGGATTGAGTAGATTAGGCCTATATTCTCTGGATTTTAGAAGAATGAGAGGTGATCTCATTGAAACATACAAAATTCTTTACAGGGCTTGATGGGGTAGATGCAGGGATGATGTTTCCCCTGGCTGGGGAGTCTAGAACCAGGGGTCACAGTCTCGGAATAAGGGGTCAGCCATTTAGGACTGAGATGAGGAGAAATTTCTTCACTGAGGGTGGTGAATCTTTGGAATTCTCTACCCCAGCGGGCTGTGGAGGCTCAGTCATTGAGTATATTCAAGACAGAGATCGATAGATTTTTGGATATCAAGGGATATGGGGATAGTGCAGGAAAGTGAAGATGAGGTAGAAGATCAGCCATGATCTTATTGAATGGCGGAGCAGGCTCGAGCCAAATGGCCTACTCCTGTTTCTATTTCATTCTTATGAGATAAATGCATCTCTGCAGCTATGTATTAAAACTGAATAGTGACAAATGACAGACAGGAAGTACTTAATAATAATCTCATTAAATTATTCTCAACTGCTGCTTCAGCAGTGGGATGGCCAGTAAATTCCACCAAAACATAATTGCAAGCAGATTGCATAAATACTCTTCGATGCTATACAAGCCTCAAATATAAGAGTGGTTGACAGAAATTTAGTTTGATTTCCAGAGTATACCCAGTTAGGAACTAGCAGCAGCAACTGAGTTACTGAACAGCACTAGAAGGTTTTACAGAAAATAAATGGACAGGCTGTGGCAGAGCCACTAAGGGACTCCGATCAAATGTATATAATTCCCTTTAACAATATGTTAACTACAGCCTGAGTCTGTATCTTTGTATATATTGTTTGCATGTACAGAGCGCGGTCCCTTTAAGAGTGCGGGCAAACGCAATGACGTCACGCTGTTCATCACGTGATCCCCCATTGGCGGGAAAAATGTGACGTGATGATGCCAGCCACGGGACCGTCCAAGCAGTTCTCGTGGAGCTTCCAAACTGACTAGACCTGTATTCGTAGTTTTCTTGCATCTGTTTGTTAAACTCAATTAGTTTCACATTAAACATCGTTTGTTTGATCGCCTGAGTCGACCTCAGTCTCTTGATAGGAACTAGACATTCCTGCATTGGTGACCCCGACTTTTGCGAATGGTTTTCGCAGAAGGAATGAAGCATGGAAACGAACGCTGTTGCATTGAAGCAACTGCAATTCTGGGAGCAACAAGCGACCGCCTGGTTCATCCAGGTCGAAGCCCAGTTTGCATTACGGAACATCGTTGCGGATCAGACCTGATATTTTTACGTGGTCTCCGTACTCGACAGCTCCACCGCGTCGCGGATCGTCAGCCTGCTTGAGAACCCCCCCCGGGACAACCGCAAGTATGAAACAATCAAGGCGTGGTTGTTACAGGTCTTTGGGCTCACTAAGTCAGAGCGTGCCCGCCGACTGCTCGCTATGCCCAGCCTCGGGGACTCCAAGCCATCTGAGCGCATGAGCCAAATGCTCACGATCCTTGGCTCCGAACCGGAATGCTTCCTCTTTAGGGAGCTCTTCCTCAGTCAGTTACCGGAGCAAGTACAAGCTGCCCTGGCCAGGTCCGAAGTCTCGGACTGCGCAGTGCTTGCTGCCAAAGCGGACAAGATTTTCATGGTGACACAGCAGTACTGTGCTGCCACGAGGCGCCCACCACCCCCCCCCCCCCCCCATGGACACCACCCCAGCTCCTCAACCTTCGGGGCTGTGCTCCTACCATGCGCGGTTTGGCGCGAAAGCCAGATGTTGCCGCCCTCCCTACAGCTTCTCTCAAAAAAAAAAAAAAAAAAAAAAAAAAACTGCAACCCTGGCAAAAGAAGAACGGGTCTGACGGGTGCCCCGCGGCTGCGATGGCAATCGGAAATTCTGGCAAGCTGTTGTTCATCATCGATTCCATCTCTGGTCGGCGATTCCTTTGCGACACCGGCGCACAGTGCCGCATTATACCCGCGTCCGCTATTGATGTTCAAGCTAGGAGGCACAGCTTCTCCCTCGAAGCGACTAATGGCGGAGCTATCCGGACCTTCGGCAAACGGCGGGTCCAGGTGTGCTTCAGCGGCCAGCGATTTGTTTGGGAATTTGTTACGGCCAGGGTTTCACAAGCCATCCTCAGCGCGGATTTCCTGTGCGCCAACGGCCTCCTGGTCGATGTGAGAAACCGGTGGCTGATCAATGTGGCCACGTTTCACTCCATTCCTTGCCACCATCTTACCACCATGTCGCGCACCGTCTCCTGCGCTTTCCCAATTCTGGATGAGTTCGCTCGCTTGCTCGGTGAATTTCCAGACCTGGCCAGACCTACGTTCTCCTCTACGGCCACGAAGCATGGTGTGGAACACCACATCACTACCACCGGCCCCCCGGTCCACGCGCGGGCCCGGCGCCTCGAACCCGGCAAGCTGGCGGTCGCGAAGGCAGAACGCCTGGGGATTATTTGCCAGCCCAATAGTCCCTGGTCTTCGCCTCTCCACATAGTTCCGAAACCTGGCGACCATGCGGCGACTATCGGTGACTTAATGACGTTACCATTCCTGATCGATACCCGATTTTTTTCCCCCCCCCCCCCCCCCCCCCACATTCGGGATTGCCCTGCCCATTTGGCTGGGAACACTGTTTTCCAAGGTGGATCTGGTCCGGGGCTACCACCAGGTCCCGGTACACCTGCAGGACGTGCAGAAGACCGCAGTCATCACCCCATTCGGCCTTTTTGAATTTCTGCGGATGCTTTTTGGGTTGAAGAATGCTGCCCAGGCCTTCCAGCACCTCATGGACTCTGTGCTGTGGGACCTCAAGTTCCTTTTTGTCTTTTTAGACGACATCCTCGTGGCCAGTCGAAATAAGGAGGAACACATCATGCACCTACGCACCCTCTTTCGTCGCCTCAGCCAACACGGCCTGATTCTCAACCCGGCCAAGTGTCAGTTTGGTCTGCCCCACATTGATTTCCTGGGACATCGCATTACATCGGAGGGAGCGGTGCCTTTGCAAGCGAAGGTAGAAGCGGTGACATCCTTTCCGCGCCCGCAGACCATCAAGGCCCTGCAGGAGTTCCTCGGGACCACCGCTTCGTGCCTAAGACAGCTCTGCTCATGCAGCCCCTGTACGAGGCCCTCAAGGGCAAGTCTGGCAAGGACCCAGTAAGCTGGACAGTCGACATGGACCGGGTGTTCATTAACACAAAAAGTGCCCTCGCCAACACGACCATGCTGACACACCCGCTGCCAAGTGCCACCATCGCCCTCACCACCGACGCGTCAGACTACGCCATCGGCGCAGTGCAGGAACAGTGGGTAAATGGAACGTGGCATCCGCTGACGTTCTTCAGCCGACAACTACGGCGAAACGAGCGGAAGTACAGTACCTTCGACCGGGAGTTGCTGGTTCTTTTTCTGGCCATCCACCATTTCTGGTTCTTGCTGGAAGGACGTCCTTTCACTGCTTTTGTAGACCATAAGCCACTAACGTTCGCTATGGCCAAGACTGCCGAACCGTGGTCAGCCTGACAACAGCATCAGTTAACGTTTATCTCTGAATTCACTACTGATATTCAGCACGTGGCCAGTAAAGACAACCTGGTGGCGGATTGCCTCTCCCGCGCGACCGTTCAGGCAGTCCAGCTCAGCATCGACTATGCCCTCATGGCTGCGGATCAAGCCTCTGATCCAGAGGTGCAAGCTTACCGAACCAGCCCCTCTAGCCTCCAAGCGGCCGATGTCAAATTCCATGCCGCAGGCACCACGCTACTTTGTGACGTCTCCGTAGGAGATCCTCGCCCTATCGTGCCTGGCGCCGAAAAGTGTTTGACGCCATACACGGGTTGTCACACCCTGGCATGAAGGCCTCGCAAAGGCTGATGTCGTCCAAGTTCGTTTGGCGGGGCATGCATATGGATGCCCGCGACTGGGCCAACACCTGCATGGTCTGCCAAAAGGCCAAGGTGCAGCGTCATGTCAAAGCTCCATTGGCCACCTTCGCTGTTCCGGGGCGACGGCTCGATCATGTGAATGTGGACCTGGTGGGGCCACTTCCACCTTCTCATGGGTTTACACATCCTTACGATGGTAGACCACACCACTAGATGGCCAGAGGCAGTTCCCTTGTCATCCACCACTTCGGCGGACGTAGCCAGGGCACTCATCTCTTGGGTCGCCCGTTTCGGGGTACCAGTGGACATCTCTTCTGATCGTGGACTGCAATTTTCCTCTGAGCTCTGGAACGCAGGGGCTCAGCATCAAGCTACATCGTACCACAGCCTACCATCCACAGGCGAACGGCCTGTACGAACGGTTTCACAGGTTGCTGAAAGCCGCACTGAGGGCCAGCCTCCAAGGCGCTGGATGGGTGGGCAGGCTACCATGGGTCCTGTTGGGCCTTCGCACGGCACCCAAGGAAGATCTTCGCTCGTCCTCGGCAGAGCTCGTCTATGGCCAGCCGCTACGCGTACCGGGGATTTCCTTCCGACTCCAACAGAGCCATGGTCCGCATCCAATCAACTCATCAGCCACCAGGAGGCAGCCAGGTGTTTTGCACCAGTACCAACGTCGCATCACGGCTTTCAGAGCTCCCACGTCCTAGCAGAGCTGAAGAATGCCGAATATGTGTTCATCCGCCACGATGCTCATCGGGATCCGCTCAAGGCCCCTTACACTGGTCATTTCCGCGTGCTAGAGCCGGGAGACACCACTTTCTCGGATATGAGGTAAACCGGACCACATTTCGGTTGACCGGTTGAAGCCAGCACACTGGGACCTTGACCGACCGGTCGAGACCGCACAGCCGCCAAAATGTGGCCGACCGCCCACAGTCACTGTGCCAGATCAAGCGCAACTGCCCGCCGTCCAGCAGCTTCCACTCCAACTGTACAGAAGTCGCTGACAGGCTTGTCAGGCCTCCTCACCGTTTCACTTTTTCCTGTTAAAGACAATTCTGGGGGGGGCGCATGTGGCGGAGCCACAAAGGGACTCCGATCAAATGTATATAATTCCCTTTAACAATATGGTAACTACAGCCTGAGTCTGTATCTTTGTATATATTGTTTGCATGTACAGAGCGCGGGCAAACGCGATGACGTCACGCCGTTCATCACGTGATCCTCCATCGGCAGGAAGAACGTGATGACGTCATGACGCCAGCCACGGGACCGTCCAAGCAGCCCTCGTGGAGCTTCTGAACTGACTAGACCTGTATTCGTAGTTTTCTTGCATCTGTTAAACTCAATTAGTTTCACATTAAACATCGTTTGATCGCCTGAGTCGACCCCAGTCTCTTGATAGGAACTAGACATTCCTACAAGGCAACCTTTTTTAAACCCCTTTTTCCCCCCCCCACCCCCCCCCTCTCCAGCATTGAAGGGAATAGTTAAAATCAGCTCTCCAAAAAAATGAGGGTTTGTAGGAAATACTGATTCTGGCTGCAATACCTACAGTTAGCTTTTTTTGTCCAATGTAGCTTTTAACAGGCATTCTTCCTGTACCAAATAGAGGATTTAACATAAAATGAGTAAATCTAGGCAGTGTGGCAGAGACCACATAGGGACAGTAATACAATTCACTATGTATAGCCAATGTTATCGCTCCATGTTATGTATGGAACTTGGTTGGGTTATCGGGGCAGGGTCCCTTTAAGAATCATCGATTGTGTGATGACGTCATAGCCCTGCGACGAGGCCAAGTCCCTGAGTCCATGCGGAGAGTTAATAAAGCTAACGCGTTTTTCTTTGCTGCTATGAAAGTCTTGCAGTCTGTTTATTTCCAGCGACTCCTACATTGGTGACCCCGTTTCTCTTTTGGACGTTTCCAAAGACTTTATCCGAGATGGCGACGAACGCCATTTCTCTCAAATTACCGGAGTTTTGGGAACGACAGGCTGCCGCTTGGTCCGCCCAGGCTGAGGCTCAGTTTGCACTCCGACATCACCGTGGACGACACAAAGTATTATTATGTCGTCTCTGCTCTCGGCAGCTCCACCGCGGCCAGAGTCGTGAGCCTGCTTGAGGACCCCCCGGAGCACCACAAATTTGCGACGCTGAGAACGCACCTCCTAGAGACTTTTGAGCTAACTGAACCTGAGCGCGCACGCCAGCTTCTCTCTACCCGGGCTTGGCGACTCCAAGCCCTCAGAACTGATGGACCACATGTTAACCCTCCTGGGCAAGCACAAGCCGTGCTTCCTCTTCAGAGAACTGTTCCGACAACAGCTGCCAGGGCAGGTACGGTCGGCTTTAGCCAACTCTCATATTAGTGATTTCCGCGCCCTGGCCAAGGAGGCCGACAAATTTTTCTCTGCCAGGCAACAGTACTGCGTGGCCATGTGGGGCCCTGCCCCCACCGCCCAATAGCGGCAGCACCCAAGCATGTGCTTCTACCACGCGCAGTTCGGCCCCAACGCTAAGAAGTGCCGGCCCCCGTGCAGCTTTACTGTGTCGGGAAACGCGAAGGCCCACTCATTAGCTACCATGGCTGTCGGCCATTAAGGTAGTCTGTTATTCATTACGGACACTGACTCTGGACGTCGTTTCCTCTGACACGGGTGCCCAGGTCAACCATAGACATACGGGGGGGGGAAACCACGGCCCTGCCCTCTAAGCCGCCCACGGCAGTTCCATCCATAATTTCGGGAAACTGAGCGTGGCGCTGTTTTGGCGGGCAGCATTTCGCTTGGGACTTAGTTACAGCGAAAGTGTCCACTCCCCCTTCTCGGCGCGGACTTCCTCTGCGCCAATGGCCTTTTTGTGGACGCCAAGAACCGACGTCTCGTCAACGCTGAGACTTTCAGTTCGCTCCAGTGTTCGCTCAGTGGTTCCGGCATGACGAAGTTGTCCAGCGCACTCTTGGCCTCTGAGTTTTCCCGCCTCCTCGCCAGGTTCCCAGACCTCACGAAGCCCACTTTCTCGTCCGCCGCCACCAAGCACTGGGTAGAACACCACATCCCGACCACCGGTCCGCCTGTACGCCCGCGCTCGGCGCCTCGACCCGGGGAAACTCGCCATCGCTAAAGCCGAGTTCGACACGATGGAGCGCCTCTACCTCATTTGCCGGTCGAACAGTCCGTGGACCTCTTTCCCCCCCCCCCCCCCCCTCCACATCGCACTGAAACCAGGCGGCGGTTGGCGCACGTGCGGCGATTACCGGCGCCTCAACGACGCTACCCCCCCCCCCCCCCCCCCCCCCACGGCTACCCGATTCCACACATCCAGGACCTCATTCGGGGTTACCGCCAGGTCCCCGTTCGGCCGCAGGACGTTCCGAAAACCACGGTGATCACCCCGTTCGGGCTGTTCAAATTTCTCCGCATGCTATTCGGAACGCCGCTCAGGCTTTTCAACGCCCAATGGACACCGTGTTATGGGACCTGCTATTCCTGTTCGTCTACCTGGATGACATTCTCCGCGCCAGCGCCTCCAGGATGGAGCATGTGTCCCACCTCCGGACTCGGTCCGAACGCCTCAGCCAGCACGGCCTTATCGTCACTCTGGCCAAGTGCCAGTTCGGGCTGTCCTCGATCGACTTTCTCGAGCACCGCATCACTAAGGACGGGGCGGTGCTACTGCAGTCGAAAGTGGAGGCCGTGAAGGAATTTCTGCGACCCCCCCCCCCCCCCTCACCGTGAAGGCCCTGCAGGAGTTTTTGGGCATGGTGAACTTTTATCATCGCTTCGTTCCCCGGGCAGCCCAGCTTATGCGGCCCCTTTACGAGGCCCTCGAAGGCAAACTCGCCGTCGACTGGTCCAAGGAGATGGCCAGTTCTTTCACAGACACGAAAAGGGCCCTGGCTAACGCGACCGTGCTGGCGCATCCGTTGCCCGATGTGCCGATCGCTCTCGCCACTGATGCTTCGGACTATGCTGTCAGCGCCGTCTACGAACAGTGGGTCAATGGCACCTGGCAGCCGCTCACCGCCTTCAGCCGGCAGCTTCACCCCAACGAGCGGAGGTACAGCACCTTCGATCGCGAGCTTCTCGGCCTCTACCTCGCTGTCCGACACTTCCGTTTCCTGCTGGAGGCCTGCCCTTTCATGGCGTTTGTGGACCACAAGCCGTTGACCTTCGCCATGGCCAAAGTTTCGGAGCCGTGGTCGGCCCGTTAGCAGCGCCAGCTTTCCTTCGTCTCCAAGTTCACGACGGACATCCTGCATGTGGCTGGGAAAAATAACCCTGTCGCCAACTGTCTCTCCCGGGCCGTCGCCAGTGCCGTACACCTCGGCATCGACTACACCCGCATGGCGGCCGACCAGGTCTCCGACCCGGACATCCAGGCCTACAGGGCGGCTGTCACGGGCCTTCAGTTAGCGGACGTTGCGTTTGTCGATGCCGGCACCACGCTCCTGTGTGACGTCTCCGCTGGGCAGTCGTGCCCGACGGGTGGAGGTGGCAGGTTTTCGACGCCGTCCATAGCCTTTCCCACCCGGGCAGGAAGCCGTCACAGAAGCTGGTGGCGGCTAAGTTCATCTGGCACGGGCTCAAGAAGGACGTTCGCGACTGGGCCAATACCTGCGTGGTATGCCAGCGCTCGAAATTGCATCGCCATACTAAGGCCCTGTTGGCGCCTTTCGCGGTGCCCGAGAGGCAGTTCCACCATGTTAACGTGGACCTGGTGGGGCCCCTGCCGCCCTCCCGCGGGTTCACCCACCTCCTCACGATGGTCGACAGAACCACCCGATGGCCGGAAGCCGTCCTGCTGTCGTCAACAACGTCCGCCAATGTGGCTCGGGCGTTCATCAACACTTGGGTCGCCCGGTTCGGCGCCCCATCTGATGTCTCCTCCGACCGGGGGCCCCAGTTCACATCGGAGCTCTGGAACGCTGTCGCCCAAGGCCTCGGGTTGAGACTCCACCGCATATCACCCTTGGGCTAACGGGCTGTGCGAACGGTTTCATCACTCCATGAAGGCCACGCTCCGGACCCGCCTCCGGGACGACAGTTGGATCGACAGACTCCCGTGGGTCATGCTGGGACTCTGGACCGCCCCCAAGGAGGACCTCCAGTCCTCGTCCGCCGAGCTCGTCTACGGGTAGCCGCTGCGGGTTCTCAGGGATTTCGTCCCCAACGCCACGGACT
Organism: Somniosus microcephalus; assembly: GCF_052327205.1. Taxonomy (NCBI): domain Eukaryota; kingdom Metazoa; phylum Chordata; class Chondrichthyes; order Squaliformes; family Somniosidae; genus Somniosus; species Somniosus microcephalus. Next base: position 219,705,937 of record NC_140994.1, on the reverse strand, counting down.
CCGTGACAACGCCGAGGTTTTCGCGCCGGTGCCCATGTCGCAGCACGGTCTCCCGCAGTCCCACGTTCTGCCCAACCTTCGTGCGGCGGAGTACGTTTTCGTCTGCCACGACGCCCACCGGGGACCTCTTCACCCACCCTACGACAGACCATTCTGCATCCTGGAAGCCGGGGACAAGGCCTTCGTGGTGGATGTCGGTGGTAAGCCGGACTACATTTCCGTGGACCGTCTTAAGCCGGCTGATCTGGACTGACCCTTTGGGTTGGCTGAGCCCCCGCGGCAGGCCCGACCTCCGGCTTCTGCACCCTCAGTCCACCACCGAGTGCCCAGGGACCCTCCTGCGACCCCCCCCCCCAACCCCGGACTTGAGCCATTTTGGCCGTGTGATCCGGGCCCCTCAACGACTGACATTGCCAGTTCTAGTGAATTCTGGGGGGACGTATGTGGCGGAGACCACATAGGGACAGTAACACAATTCACTATGTATAGCCAATGTTATCGCTCCACGTTATGTACGGAACTTGGTTGGGTTATCGGGGCAGGGTCCCTTTAAGAGTCGTCGATTGTGTGATGCTGTCATAGCCCTGCGAGGCCGAGTCCCTCAGTCCATGCGGAGAGTTAATAAAGCTAACGCGTTTTTCTTTGCTGCTATGAAAGTCTCGCAGTCTGTTTATTTCCAGCGACTCCTACAGCAGCACGGCACATTGGGGCACTCTCATGCAGTGTAAGAGTGGTGAGATGGGGGTCTGATTTCCTCTCCTCGCTCTGTCTTGTTGTGCACAGGTACTAAGGGCAGGCCATATGCCTCCCCACAGGGAAGAGATGGAGAATCGTCCCTAGGCCAGAGAATTTTCCAACAAACCATGCCCCACACAACTTCCTACTTCTGAAAGTAAGGGAGTGTATTTCTTGAAGTAATGTCATTTTATAAAAAATATTCTTTCTACTCCAGAAGTTAAAGTTTAAAAAAAAAAAAATGAATCGAATGTGACCTAATATCTGCCGTTTAGTGCAAGTGTGTTCATTAATGCATCACTTACGGAAAAAAATGTGTAAATTGAATCAATGCCTCCCTTTCCTGGAGAAATGGGAGTATTTTCTTAATATGACTTGAGTTGACGGATGTTACTGTCCAGCTCTGCCAGAAATTATGTCATTGGAAGGAAGGTTTGAAGTATTCCCTCAATTGGCCTTCCTGCTGCTGTAAGTTTAAGAAATAAAATAAAACATCGTTCAGTCTATAAAATTATGGCGAAATTTCTTGCAGGATTTTATTTTACTTTGGGAAATTTCCCTAAAACTGTTAATTTCTGAAGTAAGAAAGCTCACTGGATTCCAATTAAACCAGCCTGTAGCATTTCCCTTCCCATTTATATTAAAAGTCCATAATCTGAAGTTTGATCAGTTTAGGCTGTCTGGTTTAAGTAAGTCATACCAGTACATTTAAGAAGGAAAGAAACTGGAATGGTACCAAAGTATGTTCTTCGAAAACCAATATTGCACTAGTTTTAATGACGTCCTATGTTGCATTAATGCTGGCTTCCCTGATGGCTCGTTGTGTGAATCCACTGCATGATTTAGTGCTGAGCCATAGAGACCACTTAAGATGGATTAATGCAAGATACCACCAACAACAACTTGTATTTATATAGTGCCTTTACTATAGTGAAACATCCCAAAGCACTTCACAGGAGTATTAGACAAAAACTTTTGACACAGAGCCACAGAAGGAGAAATTAGGGCAGATGACCAAAAGCTTGTTCAGAGGTAGGTTTTAAGGAGCATCTTAAAGGAGACAAGAGAGGCAGAGGGGTTTAGGGAGGGAATTGCAGAGCTTAGGGCCTAGGCAACAGAAGGCACCTCCACCAATGGTTGAGCGATTTTATAATCCGGGATGCTCAAGAGGGCAGAATTAGAGGAGCGCAGCTATCTCGGCAGGGTGGGGGGTGTTATGAGGCTGGAGGAGATTCGAGAGAGGAGGGGTTGAGGCCACTAAGGGATTTGAAAACGAGGATGTTAAACCAGGAGCCAATGTAGGCCAGCGAGCACAGAGGTGATGGGTGAATGGGAATTGGTGCGAGTTAGGACATGGGCAGCTGAGTTTTGGATGACCAAGTTTACGTAGGGTAGAACGTGGGAGGCCAGCCAGGAGTGTGTTGGTATAGTCGAGTCTAGAGGTAACGAGGGTAAATCATGAGGCAGCCCAGTGACCATGTACATGTGTGCCTGTATTACAACCTTGCCGAAGTTTTTAGTAAGTTTTGAATTTTTCTCCCCTCCCTTTCTGAATCCATGCTCTGCACATTTATGTGCCAAAAGTCCATCAGATGCCAATACAATAGCAAAATACTGCAGATGCTAGAAATCTGAAATAAAAAATTAAAATGCTGGAAAGACTCAAGGTCAGATAGCATCTGTGGAGAGAGAAAGAGTTAACATTTCGGGTCAATGACCTTTCATCACCCTGAAATGTTGGCCTGTATTTTCCGATCGGAGGCTTCCTGCGTGCGGAGGCCTCCGATTTGGAAAAAATCTACGAACGTACCTGAGGGCTCCCGAGGTGCGTACACTTCCGCTCCTGGGCCTCTCCAAACTCTAAATGCGCAGGGCCCACGAATCCCAGAGGCGCATGCAGTTCGCAAGCGTCCCTGGGATCACGTGGGCCAGGCCAGCCAATAGCAGAAGGGAATCTCCTTTCATACATTTGACAGACCTGTCAAATATATGAATGGAGATCACCCCAAAAACACAAACATTAAATAATCATGTTTTTAAAATGAGAGAAAATTACAATAAATTAAATATTTTAAACAAATTTAATTTTTTGAAGAAAATATTTTTTTTACGGGGCTAAAAATAAACGTACCTTTTTTAAAAGTATTTTTTAATGATTTCTAAGGGTTTCCTGCGGGCGGAGGTTCTCCAGAAAGCGGCACTATCTGCCTGCAGAGGCCCTTCTCTCGGGCAGGCGTCCGATCTGTCACGAGCATTCTTGACTGATCAGAAATACCGGCTTTCAGCGCATGCGCTTTGCATGCCTGAAACTGGCATTTCCGATGTCCCTACGGGTGTGTACACAGCTCATACACACCCGTAGGCATCAGAATATATGGCGCTCTCTCGCTCTCGCTTTCTCGCTCGCGCTCTCTCTTTCCTCCCCCCCCCCCCCCCCAGATGCGGCCTGACCAGCTGAGTAGTTAAAGCATAGGATAACTAATTACCTGTCTGATCTATTATTCATCCTCAACCCAGTTATAAAGAAGCATTTAGTCTCCAGTTCATGCCAACCCCCTGATGGCATAGGAACAAGAGTAGGCCATTTAGCTCCTTGAGGGGGGAACAGGAGGCCAGGGACGGAGGTGCTGGCAGGCGGCTGCCGAAAAAAATGGCTGCCCCGCACCTCCACCTTAATTTGCGCCACTGCCGCCACAGGTAGGCCCTGTGAACCGGGCGCAATTAGCGAGCGGCGCTACAGAGGCGATCGCTGCCAAATATCGCGATCGGGGCGGTAGTGGGGCGCTGCGAACACCGATGACGTCATCGGTGGCGGTGCAGCGCAACAGGCTAACGTCGCCATTAGCGCCCCAGCTAAATATCGTGGGAGGCGTGGCCAGTGGCGCTAAAACCACTGAGTGCCCCCTTTAGGCGCTAACTGGTGGCGCAGCCTACCCTATCTGTTCCCCCTAATATCTTAAATTTTGAATCAAATCACCTCTTAATTTTCTAAATTCCAGGGCATACAACCTTAGTTTGTGTAATCTCTCATAATTTAACCCTTGGAGTCCAGGTATCATTCTGATAAACCTACGCTGCACTCCCTCCAAGGCCAATATATCCTTCCTAAGGTGTGGTGCCCAGAATTGAATGCAGTACTCCAGGTGTGGTCTAACAAGGGCTTTATATAGCTACAGCATAACTTCTACCTCCTTGTATGCTATTCCTCTGGATATAAAGTCCAGCATTCCATTAGTGTTTTTGATTTTTTTTGCACCTGTCCATGACATTTTAATCAACGTACATGAACCTCTAAGTCTCTTTGGACTTACTGCAGGGGCACATCAGTATGTTGCCACTCCATGTCAGGGGGTGTTGAAACTCTAACATAGTGTAACACTCCTTGAAGTAGATTGTAGCAAACTTCTAAGTACAATCCTGTTACTGAACATTGGAATTACTTGGTAAAGTGGCCATGCTGGAAATGGTATGTGCATGTATTTGATGTCATTTAAAAAAATTTGTTCACCATCAAGTCCACATTTATTGCCCATCTTGTGGTCCCCTGAGAAGGCAATGATGGGCCGTAAACATTATTTGTCTTTAACTCAAATCTGTTACTAGGTTTTAAAGACCTGCACAAATAAGTTCCTGCCAATTTTTGTTTGAAAATAGGAAGGTTTTTTTTTGTAAATGTTATTTTGGTGATTTCAGTTCTTAAAATACTTTAGAACAAACTGAACAAGGGCACTTGAGGTGACTGGTGCGACTGCTGTCCATAAATTCAACATTCAAGTGTTTATGTACTGTAAAATGGGTCTGTCATAATCTTTATAATAGCCATGCCCTACATGCATGTAGGAAACTAATCCAGCGCTTAACTGGCAAAGCATATTTCTTGGAAATCTAAAAAGAAGCTGTCGAGCACTGTCATAACATTTTGTCATGTATGTATGTTTCAAGTATAACGCACAATAATTTCAATCACCTTGTACAGTAGGGGACAAACGTTTGTGAAAGCATGTACTTGGGTCTTTGTCCTAATTCCCTTATATAAAAGAAACCCAGATGGTGTATATTTTTTTTAAATTGTCCAAGACATCTTATCTAATTCCTAAGAGCACCATAAAAATATTGCTGGCAATGAACTTCATTATTGAAAATAAGATAAGAGGTGGGAGGGAGTCATCAGTTACTGGATCCATGACAAACATTTTCAAATTTCCAATCAAGTATCCAACTTTCAGACCTGAACAATGCAGATATTCCTTGTTTTTTCTGTCCCCTCAAATTTGAAACTGGTTCATTCTAAATGGTGCATTTTTCTGAGATTAATCTATTAATATACAGACTGATTCCCTGGCAAAGTGATTCAGTCTGCATCTCCGTAATAACAAAGCATCAGCTACATTTAGAAAGAACCAGCAGCTGTTTCTTGACATTGGAGAGGAATCACTGAGTAATGGCACTAACTTTTTTTGAATTCTGATCTCATCTGTTATGTGTTTAATGTATAAAATTGGAAGTGGGTGGAGGAATTTAAACAAATGTTTAAACTTCCAGAGCAAGCCTATGCTTTATGACCACATGGTAACATCCGTGGTCTGTAAGATGGTGGATTCTGTTACTTTTTTTCCTTCTCATGCTCATGTGTATGAAACGGGTGGGTGCCTCTGAATAAGGTTACTAGTTGTTCTTTATTGGCAGATGCTGATTGGATTTGTCCCAGATTAAATACAAACCCCATTGATCCTGTTTCTCTCGCTTCCCATGCCCCCCTCTCCCCCCCCCCTCCATTCTTTTCTCTCCTCCTGTTCTGAAGGCAGTGAATCATGCTGGGATGGATTCCACTTGTGCCTGTGGCCCTCCATTATCTTACATAAGTGGCCATTCATATGTTGGCCAACATGACTAAGTGTTGGCAGGTTAATCATCAGAGGGGTGGGTGGGAGAGAACACAACTGAGCCCAATTGTATTCTTGCCCAACATCAATATGTGCACTTTTCAGTACACATTATTGGCTATTGATCAGGAACAAAAACCTTGTCTGTTTCTTCCCCCGCCCCCCCCCCCCCCCACTTTCTTTTGCTATTCTCTCTAGATTATCAGCACTGAAGCCAGTTGTAGTTCCCCAGTTGCAGTCTGACAGATTGCCTAATTCAGCATAGACTAGGTATTGAACTTTACTGGTGTGTATGGCTCACTGATGTACTGGATAGCACACTTGACCACTAAACAATCAAGGGTTCAATTGATGCTTCTGTATATTATTGAGAGCTGGACCCTGATGGTGTCGAAGCAGATGTTTGGTTTTGGAATTTGCACTTCCAGGAGGATGTTGGACCTCCGCTGGGAAGACAGTCATGAAAACAAGCAACCGGTGACTGTAATAGTGCATTTAACAATGAAAAGATTGCATGTCTCTTAGCAGTTGAAATAGTGGAATCTATTCTATTAACCTTTGATTTTAATGAGCCTGTAGTTGTTTGACTAGTTTGGTTGCCCTTTTTAAATAGTTACATTTGCCTGCTTCCTGTGTCCCCTAGGCTAATTTTTCCTAGGAGTGGGGCACCCTTCGGTACATCACCTAAGTGGTTATTTTTAATATGAACCTCCACAGTGACTGTCGCCAGACCGTGTGGAATCTTGCTCTCACCCAAGATGCTTATACACCTAATTTTTATTAGGGGTTACTGAGTAGCAATCCGGAATGGACAACAGTAGATGTGTTGAAGGAGGATATGTGGCCAGCAGTGTCAAAAGTTGCAGAGGTTGAGGAGAGAGTGTGTCGGTCACAGAGAATGTACTTTGATTAGGGCCATTCCGTGCTGTGGCAAGAGCAGAAACTTCAGTGGAGAGGTTCAAATATGAAGATTCAGGAAAGATGGGCATGGATTTGGGAGGTTACAACACATTCACGGACTCTGGAGAGGAAAGGGAGGATGGAGATGAGGCATCAGTTTACAATGTGGTCAAGGGCGGGTTCTATTGAGCAGGGTTTGATGACCGTACCTAAGATGAGGGGACAATATCAGCTAGCACGAGGACCAGAAAGGGAAATAGGATGGTCAACAGTTTAGTTGGAATTGAGTCGGAAGAGCAGGAGGTGGGTCTCCATGGACAAGATAAGATTGGAGAGGGCATAAGGGGAGATCGGAGACAAACTAGAAAAAGATGCAGGCAGTGTGAAACCTTTGGGGAAGCTTGGCTTGGTTGGCAAGGGGGAGGGAGGGTAGCTGAATGGTTGGTAAGACGTTCATGAGTCCCTCTTACTTGTTGGAGGTAAGCCATATAAAGAACACTTTTGGCTGTTCTGATGTTCAGAGGGTATGATAAACCAGGAAGATCCTAGCTTCAGTCCTTTTTCATACTGAATTTGTTGATCTTAATAGGGGTGTAAACTACCCATTACACGCAATGCACCTTTGCCAATGGGAGGGTCAAAACAACCAGGGTTCCTGTTTCTGATTGCTATCTCGTAACCTTGGCTGGAAAGTGTAAAAGCAGAATTATGGTTGTCTCTGACGACTATGTTCTTTGTCTTGGATAAAACATGAAGTATTTGGATGCAAAAACAGAGGAATAAAAATGTTAGTTTTTGCCATTCCACACTGATGAACACTAATTTTCCACACTTTACCATTAGTGTATTTTTTTTTAACGTACAATCTAACTGCCTCAGTAAGTACATACTTGACCCTTCAAGCCACATCATTTGCATATTTTTCCTTTTCCAGAATGTGCCATTAACTGATGTGGAAGTAATTTATAAAATATTTTCCAACTCATTTCTAGGTCATTGCAGCACGATCGGTTAAAAGTAATGAGTGATAGGTGCAGATATAACCTGTGACTTGTTTTGTGTAGCTTCTCTCCTCTGGGAGCATTGATTTGATTTCTATTGCTATCACGCTTGTCAGTGCTCTGTGGCTGAAATATTTTTCTTGAAGGTATTAAGAGGAAAGCAATACTTTGACAAACAGCCATCTCCACTGGGGACAAGGAATTAAAATCTAGCCAACATGTGTAATAACCATATGAAAACTGAGTACTTTGGTCTGATGAAAATGTTATTAAGGAAAAATTGAGTGACTTATTCATGTAATACATTGAGAACCCATATTCCCTAGGAATGCAATTACATGCTCTACAAAGCCCAAGATTGATCTTTTTTTACTTTTCCTTCATGTGCTACAGGATTGCCGACCCATTGGGAATTCAAATTACAGAAAGCCGATGCCATTTGCGATTGGTGCAAATATAAATGAGGCCAAACAGTTGGCAAGTACACAGTACAACACTCCTACTGCACTATATGCCAATGACAATGTAGACTACACTTTGCAGGAACAGTTAAGTGGCCTTCATGTCGCCTCTCCTCAGCAGTAAGTATGTCTTAATGATCTCTGCAAAATAAGATTACCCATCCTCGTTGATAGGAAGGAGAAAAGGTCACGAGTACAGGGCTTTCTCTGATTGCTTTCCTCTCCCTCTAAATTCTTGACAAGTCCATGTTCTTCTGCTCTCTGCTACCCAGCAACATCTTCACTTGGCTGTAGAAAACCTCCTACAGGAAACGTTGTGCTAGCCGGCACCAACGGGACTGAGCTGTTGCCATTCCCTCAAAAGTGCCGGACACACCAGCGTTAATGTTGAAGGATACGGAGCTTTTCATCTCCGTATCTGACAACAAACACTGTTGCTTAGCAACAGCTTCTAAACAGTCGGCCCGTACCTTGGAGGCGTCTCTGTAACTTAGCAACAGCTTCAGAGAGACTTTCCAGAGCCTGACTGTTGGAAAAAAAACCTAACAAAACGGCTCCTGATTTTTGCCGGTGGCTCGAGCTTGCCAGACACTTAGCCTCCGGATAGCACAAAGTTTCCTGTATTTATCCCAGAAGTATCTGATCAGAAACTACTAATCACGTAAGCATTTTGATTTGCTAAATACCTGATTTTCACAAGTTTACTGCAAGGTTAAATTATTACAAGGTATAGATCATGAATGCACAGTTATATTTATCTTTTTAAAAACCCAAAGGGAGAAAGGTGAGCTGGAAAAAGAAATGTTTATACTGCATACCTACAGTTCCTGCTTCCATGGGGCAGCGGCCTCAAACTTGATACTCAGTCATACCTTGCATCAATGGAACTTGAGCCTTACAAGCCAAGAAAGGTCTCAATTCTAACTGTGCAGCAAAATTCCCTAACTGAGCCATCATAGGTTCTATTGTGGCAATCTGCAACCACATAGTAAGTATGGAGAAAATTTGCATTGTAGTTTTCCCTATATTTTATTTTGAGGTAAATGAGGCCAATTAGACAGATTTTCAAAATTAGTAAGAATTGAAAGCATCACTTCAAATTTTTTTCTAGGAAAATTAGAGCTGCCATACAGCTCAGGAAGGTCCAATGTTCAGTCCCCCTGTCTGCTGATTTATCTGATCTCAGACGGGACAGTGATCGGAATATTACAATTCGCCTCAGGATCCCTAAGCTAGGTAGGGGAAAAATTGGCAATAGTTCTAGCTTGTGACCACTATCCAGTGACTCCCATTAGAAAGTGTGTGTGTGTGAATGTTGGATGTGGACACTGTGCAAGCTATTACATCCCTTGCAGTCAAATAGCTTTCTGACACTCGCTGTCTAGGCTCACAGTGGCAATTTGGGAGGATGTTTGGTGTCCCATGGGACTATATCCTAGCAGGAGAAGAGAGTAAATATTTTGGAGGAGCAAAGGAGCAAATAAATGATAAAGCAATTCTTTTATTTCTTCCCAAGCTGTTGTAAAATACAAAGCTGCCAAAGATCTTGCTGTACGTATTAAAACCTGACTTACTGTACCACATCAGCATTTAGCACAACACACGATCAGCTCTGAGAATCAACTTCACTTGGATTTGTGTGTGTCTTGTTGGTGTGTTTTTTCCTGTAGAGCCCTCTGATTCTTGAACAGAGAGGACAATGTGTCCACTGTCTTTTGTCCTGATACTTGATGGCAAACAGATGCTGCTTTTTTTTTTCCTGACAAAGGGTGAAATAATTCTCCCCTTCCTGTAGCTTGGCGAAGTAGAAATCGGAAGCAAGTTGATTTCGGCAGCAAGTAATTCTAGTGAAGATCCATAGGCTTGAATATTATATCCCACAGTCTGGCAACCTGATAGCGTGTGAGTTCATACAAGTTGTGTCCTTGGCTTTTTGTCATTTATTCCTTTTATATCACGCGTTCTGCAGGTAAATAAAATTACACTTTACCCTGCTGATACAAGTCGTCCTTTTTCTGCCAACTTTCCATCACATCCTGAACAAATGACTCATTGTTGGGGCCTTTGGTCACCCTCCATTAACTCTCCCAAATGTCCATTCTCCATGTGTGAGTTTAGATAGTGTTGGCAGGCTGCTCAATCCCTGGGAACATTAGAACCAAGCCTGGTCCTGTCCTTGCCCAACATCAACATGTATGCACTTGCACTTCCAGCAGGGATTGCTAGCTAGTGATTAGGAGTGGAAAACCTGGCCAATTCTCTTCTAACCCCTTGCTACCAAGGCCAAATTTAGCACCCTACTGCTAACCTGGCAGAAATCAGCTAACTCCGCATATGCCAGGGGTCAAACTTGGGACTCTAATGGATTTTACTACTCACTGCTTTAACTAGCTGAGCTGTATAAATACTTATTTTGAAGGTGGTCAAAATTACTGAGGTCCTATTTATTGTCAATGCCATCTGTAAATTATGGAGTTGCCTCCTAATGAATACAAAATATTCCATGTGGATAGAGTTGCATAGAATATACAGCACAGAAACAGGCCATTTGGCCCAGCTAGTCTGTGCTGGTGTTTATACTCAGCGAGTCTCCTCCCATTCCATCTACCGCATCTCAGTCTTTCAGCATATCGTTCTATTCCCTTTTTCTCTCGTACTCCTCTAGTTTCCTTTTGAAAGCATCTAAGGTATTTGCCTCTACCACTTCCTGTGGTAGCAAGCAATTAACTTTTTCATTTTCCTATTGGATTTATTAGTAACTATCCTGTATTTATGCCCCCTTAGTTTTGGATTCTCCCACAAGTGGAAACATTCTCTCCACATCTACCCTGTCCAACCCATTCATAATTTTAAAGACCTCAATCAGGTCACCTCTAGGTCTTTTCTGAAGAAAAAAGCCTTAACCTGTTCAATCTTTCACAATATCTGTAATCTTTGTTCTGGTACCATCCTTGGAAATCTTTTTTGCACATTCTCCAGTGCTTCTATGTCCTTGGTTTTTATAGTACGGATAATGCCACTTGCAGTATAAATTAAAACTCTATAGCATGTCTTCTCCCAAATTCTATGGTCTTCATCAATGAACATAACTCTAGCAGATTCTCCAGTCTTTTGGAAACCCCCTCTTGCTTTTTCACTCCTCTCCTCTCCCAAACCCAGTGTCTCATTCTGGGATCTGGGACCCAATTTACCATTCTTTATGGGTGACCGTAAGTGCTCAAACATTGGCAGTTACTGGACAATATGGGTACAGTTCTCACAGTGGAGCCCTATCCTTGCCTTTATTGTCTAACAGGTGACGCTGAATAACATTAGTGGTGCAAACCCCGAGTATTTCGCCCCCACCACCCCCCAATATCCCAAACATGTAGATACTGGGACAAATGAGAGTTTCTCTCTCACCAGCACCACTGCTACACCAGCTGATAGCTGATCACTGATCAAACCTATGACCTTCATTGGGTCACTTTGAGACATTCTGAGGCTGTGAAATGTACTATACAAATGCAAGTTCTTCCTTTCTTTGTTTATATGGCTCAGTCCCACATCATGGAGTGCATTTATCCACTGATAACTTTTGTATGTTAGAGTTTCATATTTGTGCAGTGTGGGAGAATTGAGTTGAATTTTCCCATCTGCTCACTGATATAGATGAAGATCCATAAAACATGAAACATTCCAGCCACCATTTCTTTTTCTTAATATAAAATACAAGTGATGTATTATTATTTAAAAGTGTGCAACTTACAAGTTAGTCCTCTGTAATCCATTTTGTTTTTTCTACAAATAACAGAAAATGCTGGAAAAACTCAGCTTGTTTTTCTACAACCTGTTCATCACCAAAAGAGTACTTTCCAAATATGTCATACCCGCTCTGCTCATTTAGGGGATTGTCATCAACTATGACCTATGCTGTCCTATCGAAACTCTAGTTATTACAGTTTAATATTTTATAATTTACAGTAATACGATACCTTGCACAATCCAAGGCTGTTTTATGCTGAATAAATTTCCCTGAGATACTTGCTGTTAATGTGATAAATTTAGATGTGAAAATAGCAAAATTAACTGTGGGGAAAAAGTTCTTTTGGGTATAGATATTATTTATATAATTATATCCATCATAACTACCATTCCCATTTTCTTGGAAAGCAAGTGCTGGTAATGGTTTCTGCTGTACCCATTTACACCACCTCTGGACCCATCTTTTGTTTCTTTATTGTCCAATTATCACCCCATTTTGCCTAGTACCATCATCCCTTTTGTCATTTAATCACCCCTGACCCTCCTATCACAGGCCTTTGGTTTTTTGTCCTTCCTTTCTCTGACACCACCCCCTGCCTTTTCCCCCCCCCCCAAAAAAAAACCCACCATTTTTCCCTGGCTCTTGCTTATTAACTGTTAAATATCTAACTTCTTCCAGTTCTAATGAAAGGTCATTGACCTGAAACGTTAACTGTTATTTTCTCCACAAGCTGAGCTTTTCCAGCATTTTCTGTTTTTAGTTCAGATTTCCAGCATCCGCAGTATTTTAATTTTGTTCCACTTGGTTTTTTTTTGTATCTGACTGACTTACTGACTGTAGTATACTAGCCCTCTGGTTCTCCTCTCTTTTTCAAATTAGGTTAATGTCAGCTGTGGCTCAGTAGGTAGCACACTTGCCTCTGAGTCAGAAGGTTGGAGGTTCAAGTCCCACTCCAGGGACTTGAACACATAAAGCTAGGCTGACACTCCAGTGCAGTGCTGAGGGAGTTCTGCACTGTCTGAGGGTGCCGTCTTTCGGATGAGACATTAAACCGAGGCCCCGTTTAAAAAATCCCATGGCACTATTTCGAAGAACAAGGGAGATATCCCCGGTGTCCTGGCCAAAATAACAAAAACAGATTTTCTGGTCATTATCACATTGTGGGAGCTTGCTGTGTGCAAATTGGCTTCCTTTCTTTCTTTCCTTTCTTAAAATCTGCACATTCCAATATAAGAATTTCAAGTTGTATGTTGGATAATATGTTCAGAATTGCAGGATGATTTTTTTGCTATACTTGGAGGCAATTAGCAGTGAACGGCTAAATTTATTAATTCATCTGCCTATGTTTAATTCACTAAGCTTTTGTTTTCTTTAGCACTGAGCTGCCAAAGTTATCACCAAAGTTGTGGAATGAGGTTGACACTGAATCAGAAGTTTATAAGATGCTTCAGGATGGTGAAGAACCAGCTTCAGAACCCAAACAGTCTGGGTCTTTCAAAATGCTGCAGGGCATGCTGGAAGCTGAGCAGACAGGTAATGCACAGTGAATAGATGAAGGATGGGCCATTAGTGTCTAATATGTGATGATTAAATTACTTAGTTAATCCATGAATTAAAAGTACACAAAATCTGGTATGTTGGTGTAAACGTTTCAGCTTTTACACTTGGCAGACAAGTAGCCAGATAATATTGCCCAGTGGATAAGTTGTACCTACAATTAATAAATCATAAAAACAAGGAAAATTGAAGGGAGAATTAATCCCTCACAAACCTGGTCATGGCACATTTCAGAGCAGCATTGATGAAGGTTCTTTTCCCCTCTTTTCCCCATCCCCAGACTCATTTGAGTAGGGCTTGAAAGACCAATAGATTGGGTAAGGTTCATGGCGGTGCAAGTTGTACGTGGTTTGTTGCAAGAAGCTGACTCTTCAGTTTTTTTCTGATTCTTACTAATTAAGGAGAGGACCTGCTGTTAGTAAAATTAAAGAACGTACTTTGTACAGAATTGTAACTCTGATATGCTGACCAAGTGATCCCTTCTACTGTTTCCTGACCAGTAAAAATGAAAAAGAAAGACTTGCATTTATATAGCGCCTTTCACGACCACCGGCCGTCTCAAAGCGCTTTACAGCCAATGAAGTACTTTTGAAGTGGAGTCACTGTTGTAATGTGGGAAACGTTGCAGCCAATTTGCGCACAGCAAGCTCCCACAAACAGCAATGTGCTAATGGCCAGATAATCTGTTTTTGTTATGTTGGTTGAGGGATACATATTGGCCAGGACACTGGGGATAACTCCCCTGTTCCTCTTTGAAATGGTGCCATGGGATCTTTGATGTCCACCTGAGAGCAGATGGGGCCTTGGTTTAATGTCTCATCCGAAAGACAGCACCTCTGACAGTGCAGCACTCCCTCAGCACTGCACTGGAGTGTCAGCCTAGCTTTGTGCTCAAGTCCCTGGCGTGGGACTTGAACCCACAACCTTCTGACTCGGAGGCGAGAGTGCTACCCACTGAGACACAGCTGAAAGTATAATCAGGAACTAATAAAACTCAAAGGCCTAGAAATTCAGTTGTTAGCGCCAGCCGCTAGCGCCTTAGGAGGAGAAGTGGGGCGCTAAGCGGCTAGCGCCCGGCGCGATCTGCGCCTCTCGCGAACTTCACTCAAGATGTAGCGGCGGCGCAAAACCGCAGCACCCGCTCAGCTGCGCGTGCAGATCCTGACGTCATTTCATGGTGCAACGCCCTTGGTGCGCCCCGAACTGGAACTTCAGTGGCGCCGTCCTTATGTGCGCCTAGCGACTGGTAGAGGGGAACGGTTCCCAGGCGCGGGGGGCGCTAATTAAAGGGGACTCCTCCTGCAGTATAAGTGGCAGCCATTTTGTTCCACTCCTTCTTTGTGAGAGACGGATATTTGGAGAGAGACAAAGGGAGAGATTTCTGGTTTGACGACGCTCGCACAGGTACTTCTGGCTTCAGGCCAGAGCTTTGCACTTGGATTTAACTTTCAGTGCCATAGCCTTGATTTGAAACATATAATGGGGGCTGCAATGGGTGGAAACGTTGGCTTACTGCATTGCATTCAAAGGGCTCAGACGCCGTGAGAGTGCCAGTCATGGCCAGACGGAGAAGGGCCAACAGGCGTACCACCAGCAGTTCTCATATCTGAACATGTCTGAGGAGCAGTGTGTTTGGAGGCTGCGATTCAGAAGGGAGGTGGTCACTGAGATCTGCCACCTGCTTCGCAGAGATGTGCAGCCACAGCTGAGGAGCAGGACGTCTGTCGGTGGCAGTGAAGGTGACGGTGGCTCTCAACTTCTATGCCACCGGCTCCTTCCAATCCGCTACTGGGGACATTGCCAACATCTCCCAGTTCGCAGTACATTGCTGCATCCACCAGGTGACCAATGCCCTTTCCAGAAGGAGACGTCAGTTCATCTCCTTCCCCATGACGCTGGACAAGCAGCAAGAGCGCGCAATGGGATTTGCAGCATTAGCGGGCTTCCCCATGGTCCAGGGCACCATTGACTGCACGCATCTGGCTTTGCGGGCACTTCTACAGAATGCCGAGGATTACCGCAACCGGAAGGGCTACCATTCGCTCAACGTGCAGTTGGTGTGTGACCACAGGCAGCTCATACTAGCTGTCAATGCCCGCTTTCCAGGCAGCAACCACGATGCCTTCATCCTGCGCCAGACTTCTGTGGCAGCCATGTTCGAAGCCCAGACTCACCCACGAGGATGGCTTCTTGGGGACAAAGGCTATCCTTTGTGCACCTGGCTGATGACCCCGCTCCGTGCGCCCAGCACCCCTGCTGAAGAGCGATACAATGACCCCCATCAAGCGACCAGGAACATCATTGAGCACACAATCGGCGTGCTCAAGCAACGGTTCCACTGTCTGCATCGTTCCGGGGGAGCCCTACAGTACTCGCCTGAGCGAGTCTCCCATTTTGTTGTAGTGTGCTGCATGCTGCACAACCTGGCTATCCGCAGGACTCAGCCACTGCCAGCAGACATTGGAGGACCACCGGAGGAGGAGCACCAACACGGGAGGGAGGCACAAAGTGTAAGGGCTGTCCGTCGGCGGCTTATTGCAACTCGGTTCTAGGCCCCCTCTCAGGGAATGGCTTGTGCCAATGAAAGATGATGAATGGAGCCGCTCCGCAAGCCCTCAGCCGGTCAAGGCAACAAATATTTCCAAAAGCAAACATGGACAATGCAATTAAAGAATATTTTTTACTGTGCAAACTCTGTGCCCTTCCTGTATGACAAACTCATTCAGAGAAACCCCCCAAAAAACAACAAAAATGACCATGATCCTCGGCCTTTATAGAAAAACAAACACAACAGTCTTGGCCTTCATATATTTAAAAAAAAACCCTCGGCCTCATATATTTTTTAAAAAATCATTTGGCCACACCTTCTACTTTTCCCCTGCGAGGGTGATCCGTCTTGCTTCCACGAGTGGCCCCTTCCCGCCCTGCAGCAGCAACTCAATGGGACCCCAGTGGCTGGGGGAAGGCTACTGAGGGTCAGATGGTGAGATGGCAGATGCCCTTGGGGGTCGGCCTGGGCCTGGAGGGGCCGGCTGCTGACTGCTCCAACTCTGCTTGGGCGGCAGCAGTCTGTCCTACGGGTGGTGGCAGCTGCAGTGGCAGAGTGACAGTGTTGGCTGCAGGAATGCTGCCAACCTGACACAGCACAGGCACTCCCTGGTCGGCTGATACACTGGCACTCGCACGGGCCAGCACTGCAGCATGCGCAGCAATCTGCTGAAGCACAGACTGCTGGGCTGCTGCGGCGCGGAGAGGGCCCTGTCGATGCCTGGCCGATCCAGCGAGGGTGGCAGCAGTTAGTGGCCGTGTGGCCCTGGTCTGTGCCTGCATCACGCCAGCCAGTGAATACACGGCACGACTGAGCACTTGGCTGGAAGCCACCTGTGATGCAGCGAAGTCCTGCTGACTCCTAGCCTGTGCTGCCCCAAATTCCTTCACACTCCTTGCTAGTGACTCTCTGGAGTCAGTCATCCTTGCCACTGCAGCCATGAGCTCAGTGTGCCTGCGCTCAGCCTGGGCGCCCTTTTCAGCAAGGAGCCGCACCTCCTCTGCGCTCACCGTAGCAGGACTTGAGGCCAGACTCTCCCCCCGGGGAGAAGGCCGCCGAGCTTCCCCACCCCTCCCATGTTGCTGCAGCCAGCTGGGCCCCGGAGCTTCACTCTCCTCGGACCCCCCCACCCCCTACTCCCCTCCAGGGAAGACGCGTCCCCATCATGGCCATGGGCTGCCTCGGCTGAGGGTGTCACTGATGGGCCGGCTTCCTCTTCCTCCTCCTCGATTTCCGAATCAGACTCTGCCAGCTTGAGGGCCCGCCTCCTCACCTGGTGATTCCCCATCTGAAAGCAGGGAGGCACAAGAGTTGCTTTAGAGTGGGGACAGGGCAGCAGCGTGGGAAGCATGAGTACTGCTATGCACTGCATTGGTTCAATAGTGGCAAAGGATGCTGGTGTGAGGCGCAAGTGGAAAGAGAGAGGTCAAAAAGGTGATGCCCTTACCATTGGGGCCCAGAACAGGGTCGGCCTCTCCACTGGCGACGGGGCCAATCAGCCGGCCTGCCATAATGCACTCCACACGCTGCTCCAGGTCACTGAGCTCTTTGAGGTCAGGACGGCCTCCCCCAGTCTACCGCTGCTGTCTTTGGTTGTGGGCCAGCTTGCCCTGCAAGAGAGAGGACGGCCTCCAAGTATAGTGTCAAGCCCTGATCTTGCCTGCACTGCCTCCCATGGTGGAATAGCCCTGACGGTGTGTAAAGTCCTGAATATGCAAGTGATTTTCATGACCGTCCCATAGCTGCTGGATGAGGGCTGGGCATTAGGGCTTTCAGGTCCCTTTGGCCATAAAGTGAGGTGCACATGCAGGGATGAGGAGGATACTGGAAAGGGTACTCACCCTGACAACCCGAGTGAGGTCGTTTAACTTCTTTCTGCATTGCACAGGAGTCCTGCCAACCACGCTGTTGGAGGTCACCCTGTTTGCCACCTCCCTCCAGACTTTTCGATACTCGCTGGGCAGTGGCCTCCTGCCACTATCGGGGAAGAGGACAAGGCGCCTGCACTCCACTGCGCCAACCAGTACCTTCAGGGCACCCTCGCTGAAGCGCTGCGCTCGCTCCCTAGCCTTCTCCATAGTCGTGGGCGTTGACCTGTTGCAGCAGCTATGTTCATGCCTTGATTCAGGGGTGCAGGGCGTGGCAGCCAAACAAATCCCCCCTCCCCCCCCCCCCCCCCCCCCTTAAGAGCTGACCGGCGCCAGCGTGTCTGCCTTCAATCAGCAACTCGCCGCACCTGCGCTGCGCCCGCCCGCCCTCGGTGGTAGCGCCCTGGCTTAGCGCCTTATGATAGTCGTGCATCGCCTGTTTTAGCGCAGCAGCAACCTCTTGGGGCGATGCAACTGAATATCGGCGAAGGTGGTGCTAAGTTGTGCCGGGCGCAAAATTTAGCGACCGCCCGGCTGTAGCGCCCCAAACGGGGCTATACTGAATTTCTAGGCCAAAGTTTCAGGCCATGGTTTTGAAATATTCCGAAGCATAATTATGACAACCTGAAAGTAATGGACCTTTTAGAAAGTTACCGGAACCACTTAATGATTTCACAGCCTGGCAGTAAAATTCTATGTTTTCTTTCATTGCACTGGCTGTAGTCCATAATAGAAAGTGATTGTGAATAGTGAGTGATACTTCACATGTTGGCAATATATTCCACATCTTTCAGTGTGGCATCTCATTTTAATCCTAAATAGATTTGCAAATTCAACATGGAGAGCATAATTGGAAACTGGCCAAATACTTTTTATATTAATATGTATGTATAGCTGTACAAATATATATAATCCTAACCTTAACAGCAAAGTCCTAAATATATGCATCTTGTGAGATTTCTTGTAGGTGACAGAAGTGAAAGGCCGGCTATCACCAAAAGTGTAAAATCTCCTGTAGCAAAATTCAGCAATGCTGCACCCACACTACAGAACTTACCACAGTGCACTAGATGTGAGACTGGCATAGTGTAAGTATATGGGATTTCAGTAGGACATTGAATTTAGGTGTGCGCTAAGTTGACTGAACTCAGTCATAGGAGTGCTCCCCTGGGCTAGTGAGGGGGTGGGGGGAAATCATCCAGGGTTTCTATCCCTGATCCCAACTGGAAAGTGTCCATATGGGGATGACTGGCAAGTACAGGATTAGGCATGGCTGTGATGTTTCTCGCAATCGAGTAGCCTGACAATACACATGTCAAGGCTCATACATAAATGGGTGCTTGAGTGCTGGCATGCAGTTGCAACGCCTTCAGGAACCAGAGAGAATACTGGTGAAAACATTAATTTAAAGAGGGCACTGTCTTTACAAGTATCTGCTTAGCAAAATTTGTTCTTGTGGTGGAGAGCAGCTGTGTGTCATTTCCAGAGTGTTGTGACAAGGTATTTGATTTACTTTCTCGTGTTTGGCGACATATTTTGGGATTGAAGTGCAATGTTAGTATATGAAAGATCTCTTCTTGACCTTTGCTGCTTTATTTCTTTCCTCTCCATCCCTTTTTACACTTCAGTTTTATCTTTCTTTGCCTCTGCAGCACTTTTTATCCCACTATCTCTTGCAGTTTTTGCTATTCTGCATGAGGTGGTGATTGGGAGAGTGCAGGCTACTGAACATGAGGCCAGAGTAAAGAAGTGAACCGCTGAGCATTGAACACCGAAAACAGACCACTGAAAGCACAGTGTGCTGTGAGGACCTTGGAAGAGACAGAAATCAGCAGTGATGGTAGAGCCCTATAAGAAATGTTAAGGCACACATGAGCATGGCACTGCAGGAGGAAGGAGCTTGGTGTGATTGGCATGGACTCCAGCATCATTTGGCAAGGATGGTCTGATGAAAATTTGGTGGAGTCCAATCCACTGTGTTGGGACATGGGTTTGTGCCTGTAATTTTCATCCATGTCATTTGCATTCCCAATCTCGGCTGCATTGCTATAGGGAAACACTGAGTAGAGACCAACTAAGGTGCACACAATCTAGAGCAAGCTAGAGAGGGGCCTGGGCACATGTCTCATGCTAATGATGCAGTGTGTAGGATAGCAGAGGAAGAAAGTTAAACAAAAGGTTATTTAATTTATAAATGAGCTTGAATTGCAGAGGGGTGGGGCGGGGTTAAGGGTAGAGAGTCATGGTGCTGAGTGAGACATTTACTATTTAAAATTGGTCTGGAGAGCCTGAAAAGCTCTGGTTGACTTCTGTGATCTCAGTACAAGAACATGAGCGTGCAGGAATGAGCAGTTGCCTTTCAGCACTTCCACCCCATTCCATTGTCCAAAATTGGATCAGTAAGTTTCATCTTTTTCCTACTGAAACCACTCTATGCATGCAGAATCAGCAATTGATTGTTTCCTTTTGAATGCTTCAACTGGGTCAGTGTTTACTAGCAGAAGTGTGAAGCAGCTATTCCTTTTGCTGGGTTTAGCACTGGGCTTAGCACTGACTTTTACATATTTTCCACAAAACTAGGAAAATACAGTGTTCACATTATGGATTGCCTGCATTAGTTTTAAGAATTGGTCATCATTTATCCCTTGTCTCTCCATATTTTTCTAATGAGATTATCTCTGCACACCTCAGTGATGTAAACCCTGAAATCTTGTTTGTCCTCCTCTGAATCATTCCTTCTATGTCTCTTTTTGACATTTGGTTTTATTCTTTCTAGTGGTGCTGTTGTTAAGGCACGAGAGAAGCTCTACCACCCAGCATGCTTCATGTGCTCTGACTGTGGATTAAATCTGAAGCAGAAAGGCTACTTCTTCATAGAAGAGCAACTATACTGCGAGACCCACGCAAAAGCAAGAGTGCAGCCTCCAGAGGGATATGAAGTTGTAGCTGTGTATCCCAATTCCAGAGTGTAAGCGTTAAGCATGTGACTTCTGGATCTCTCTTTTTCCTGTTTTTTAAAAAAAAAATCAGAAAATCTTTGCTTTTGAGATTTTTGATTCTCCATGAAGCTGTGTATCATAAGTTAAATCTGAATTGGTATTCAAGCCATGCCTAGAATCAGAATGACCACACACGCAGAACTGACGTGATACAACGCAATTTGAAACATCAAAGTATCAAATGTTTATCAAACATTTTCAAACAAATAGTGCTGTTAAATAAATTTACGAGGATTGCCTTTGGAATACAAATCTCAAGTAACTTGACACGCAGCGATGTATCACTGCATCAAACTTTTTTTTTGTTAATTCTATTCCTCCCTGCCCACCCCCCCTCCTCCTCATTCTGCTGCATATGGGTGCTAGGCATGCTCTGGTACCTCATCCAGAAACGTCCATTCTTCATGTCTGAACTTAGAGTGTGCTAGTAGAGGATATTTTATTGTGGAAGGCATCACGGCCAAGCCTCAACCTGCCCGTAACCACATGCACGCACTTTCCAGCAGTGGGGTCACTATATGACAATCAGGAGCAACAAATGTAGCCTGATTTTCCCCGCCCCCCCCCCCCCCCCCTCTAAACCTGGGACAAACTGTAATTGTAGCATTCCACCACTACCCCAATTTATATCCGCAAACTCCACACAGGCTAGGAATTGAACTTGGGTGGTTCAGTATCTTTTTCATTTTATACAAAATTCTGCTTTTGTAAAATGCTCATGATGAGCATTTTAGCCATATTTATTTTTTTTCATTTCAGTTTAAGACCAAAACTTAGGCCAAATTTATGGCACAGCAGCTTCTTTAAAGTTGTAGCTTTCATTTTTCCGAATTTTAACTAAACAAATGCCTTTCCGGTGGCCTGTATTCACACACTAACTTGGGCAGAAAATTTCAAATTAAATTTGACGCTAATATACAGGAAAACCTTTTTGAATACACCTCCCAGATCTTGCGGATATATTAACTATGGTTAGAATACAAATAAAATAAACCAGTGCTTATAAGGTTGCAGAAGACCACCCTTTTTGGGGGGGGGGGGGGGGGGCGGGGGAGGACAGGATGGGTATTTGCCATGTTGGATTACTGGTGGCTGTAGTGTTTCTGACAAACAGCTAACATGTGCTGCATTATTTCCAATGATAAACACTGCTTGCCTTAAGGAACTAATCATATTGATGATTTCCAGATATCAAGTAGCTGATGTGTTCTTGCTCAATTGGATTGCACAAGAAATTAATTTAATCTCGTGCAGTGATACTGTTTTCTTCAAACGCTGTACTTAATGAATTATTGGCCCTCTGTTTTTAAAAAATATGACTGTATATTATGTTACATTAATAATAAACTACAGTTTCCAATCAATCTGTAGGTTCAGGCTGAGGACACATTGTATATGTCTAGCCAATCGACAGACCTAAACTAATCTTGTGCACTGTAATGTCTAGTCCATCTAGTGAATAAGTGCTATATGCAATGGGACCCCAGTCTTTCTTTGTGCTATAAGTCTAAACAAAATAAAATAAAAATAATTTCTTGGTGTAGCATTAGTTAGTGAATAGGAGCTAAAGTAAGATTGACTTGCTGCCAGTTGTGGTAATGCAGAATATGTATATTGCAAATGATATTGGTTGGAATATCTACTCTCATATCAGTACCACCAGTGGAGTGAGGGTGCAGGACTAGGAACGTTGCTCCTGAACACTGCAGCCTGTTCCCTGCTGGAAACTCTTAATAGTTTCCATTCTGGCCTGCATTATTTACACCTGCTCATTGAGTGGATGCCTCATTTTTATACATGCTGCGTGCCACTAAAGGTCTAATTGGCAGCTTAATTTCCCAATGTTTGGCTGGACGTACTTTTCATTCAGAGCAGGTGTTAAAGGTAAGCTCTGGGTAAGTTAAACTTAAAGGGACATGTGTTTTTTTTAGGTAAATGGTTTTGGATGCAATTTTCAAATGTGGTTCTTAGTTATTTTGGAAGTATTTTTCCTGTGGTTTTTGTTGGATCAAACCATGAAAAAATGTTTCAGAAGAGAAGCAGCCCAATCATTGTTTCCATTGTCACAGAAAAACCAATTACAAAGGAACACTTTTCATGAGATTGCAGTGGTCACCTGCCTCTTTGTAGTGGAGCACCAGATGGCCCTCTAACTGGCTCCATTATAACTCTTGCCTTTTTTGGGGGGGGGGTGGTGGTGGCTGCTGGGAATGAAGGAATCTGGTTGAGAGGCTATAGCCTCATCAGTGCCTATTCCTCATGCCCAGTGTTTCACTCTGGTTCCCTCCTGAAACTCCCTACCCAAGTCTCCAGAACGAATGGTACTTGTGAGCAGTGAATGATGTGGGGTATGTGAGGTGGGACTGAGACCTGGCTCTACTTGTTTGACTTTTTTATAGGAAGAGAAAAGGGCCATGTATTAAAATGGTGGCTGCTTGATACTGTTCAAATATTGCTTACATGATCTACATCATCTGGTGTTGTGCTTGAATGTATGCTGGGGTGGAGGGGTGAGTGAGTGAACTAGATAGTAGAAATAGTGAAAAAGATGGCACAAGCCCTGAGCTTTGGGGGGGGGGGGGGTTCTGTGGCTTCACCTTTTCCCACTGTCTCTATGCACTGTGTAATCATGATTTCCAGTTGACCTCTTTGAAGTAACTCAAGGGCTTTTATATTAAAATACCCTCTGTCTGCATCTTCTTGTCCTGCAACAGAGAAGCTGAGTTGAGAGACTGAGTCAGGAGAACCTATGTAATACCCAAGTGTCTATCCTACTGCCCATCATGGGTATGAATACAGATGTATGCATCATACAGGGAGACTCTGATGGAGGAATTTTTTGGATGAATTCTTTTAGGGATAAGAGTATGGGAAAAGTACAGGTATAAGTTGATACTGCAAAGTGTGACCTGCTGTACAATTGACATGCATAGTATACATTCAAAGACCTATACATCAGTCTGGGTGAAAGGAAACAGTATGTAGCCTGCATTACTTTGCCCATCTACTTGGTACAATGCCATGATGTACAGTCTTGCCTTGATTTGATTTTGTATCCAGGTCCTTTGTGTGGTGGAAACAGCATTGACCAGGACAGCTGGCTCCTCCCATGCACTTTGTATGGCTCATTTCTTCCAGCAGCACCTTTACTGCTGTATTAACGAATCACAGGTCTCATGGACTCCTTGTCCATTGTGGTAATAACCTGTAATGTGGTCAAACCCACAAGAGTTGTGTATGCCTGACCTCAATTTTTCAGAGTCAGCCTTAATTGGGTATGCACAGCAAACTCCTAACATGTAATATACCAGTCATTAGAAGCTTGGCCTTGGGTGAGAGATCTGTTGCTTTAACACAAGATTTTGATAGGTTGTGGATGGACTGGGAATAGTTATTGTAGGTTATACGTTTAACCTGTTCTGTTTTGCCCATATGTGAAACTGAAGTAATTCTATTAAACTTCCCCTTGATTGAGGTTATTCTTGTGGAACTGAGCGATGCACTCTGGTTGTAAACCATTTTAGTTAAGAAGCATAAAAATCCAAGTGTTGAGTAGAACGCAGGTTTTTTGTACAGTATCAAGTTGCATGCTGTCTCCAGTACTTTTACCACTGCTGAATGACTGACTGACTGGTGTCAGTGTTATGCATATGTGTTGGTGTTTTGTATAGATTGAAGGTGGTTATCAATGCCTTACAAGTTAGATGAGGAGTTCCATCTGAAACTCTCGGCTGGATTAGCAACTTCTAATGCATTAACAACAATCCTGCATTTTTATTTATCTCTAGTAAATGAGAAGCTCTTAATCCACTTTTTTAAAAATGAAATAAGTTTTTGTCTAGAACAAAGTATGGTAGAATGCATATTAGATCAATAGATGAGAGATATGGCAAAATGAGTGATCAAATGTATGAGTTACATGCTGACTTAGTATTTCAGGCAAGGCAAGACTACCTAGACTGCCAAACCAATTATCTCTTCTTTCTTGAGATATCTCATTATAACATTTTAATAATTGTGGATCTCTTCAACTACCTTCAAATTGATGATTGGAAAGGGAAAGCCTTGATTTTAAAGGAACCAAGCAGAACCATATTGGATTATGCAGTTAGTAACACTAACTTTTATTGCATGAATTAATGCTCGAGGATTAAATGAAGCCTGTCAATGTAGTTGTTTTTTCACTAGATGCAAATTTTGGGATATTGACCAATTCTAAAATGTTCCAACATCTAGGGGTGAATTTTTCAAGGCCCCATGTTGCTGGCAAGGCTTGAAAGGACAAAAAAGTTTCTAACATGCTGGCTGCATGCAAGGCCTGCCAACAGCATAGGGATGTGAACAATTTTATCCTCTTGTACCCATGCAGCACGCAAAATATAACTAGCATTAGCCATGGAAAAAACCTGAACTTCAATACTTGTTTCCGTAAATTGTCAAAACCATGTAAATGCAAGTGGTTAGTCAACAAAATAATCTGACTCGTTTTCAGGGTATCTCAACAAATTCATGAATTTTGATGACTAAACAAAAGTGCCATTTTCCTTCAATTATATTAACAGGAAATCGGTCTGCACAGCAACGGTGTGTAAATAGGGCCAGTGTTTTCAAATGCTTGTCTAAAGTTCTCTAAATCTATTACAAGTTTGTTGGGCTATGCTGGCATATCAGAGATTATCTTCTAACTTTGTACGGCATACTAGTATCTTGTATCAAACAAGTAAGTTCCAAGTTTTCGACTCTAACCCATATATGACTGCTTGAGACATTGACTTTTGTTCTGTTTCTTGCAATATCTCCTCATTTCTGATTGTTAGATGTCAATGTACAGTCTATGCTATGTATTGGTATTTTATTACATCTGCAGTGTAATCTACAAACTTTCCTGATTTGGGTTTAACTGTAGTTTGTTAGCCCTATAAGTTCTGAATGTCCTTTTGCATTTTGTTACAGATTAATCTGTTTTCCTCCATCTTCTGTTTCTAAGAAATTGCATAATTGTTACTAAACACTGCTAGAGATTGAGAATAAAGCCATGAACACACTACTTTCTGTTTTACCTTGGTGTTTCATGTTTCTGCCTCTGTTTTATACCCTCTTCTCTTGGGCCTTTAATTACAGAGTATAGCACCAGAAACCACATCCCACCCAAGTAGATGATCTTCATCTGCAAGCCAAAGGAGTGAGTGGCAGCAGGCTATTTGAACATGGGAACATCATAGCCAATGTCAATCCTATCCTGCACAATTGCCACTTAATTTCAGCAGGGATCACAGGATCACTTTCTGTTCCTAATCCTGAAGTGATGAGGCCAAGTGTGGTAGGCCTACCATTTCCCAAGGTGAAGTTAGTTAACTTTGCATAGACCAAGACTTGAACCTTGAACTTGCCTGGTCCAGCTGAGTACCGCACCTGGCAGTGCACTCACTAAGCAGTTGAAAGGGTTTCTTTATGTATTTTAAATGCAGTAGTAAAATGCCCCATTGCATTGCTTATTGGTAGTCAAGGAGTTGGAGTGCTGTTTCTGAAGCTTGTCGCAGTTGCAAATCAGCCTAA
This sequence comes from Somniosus microcephalus, assembly GCF_052327205.1. Classification (NCBI taxonomy): domain Eukaryota; kingdom Metazoa; phylum Chordata; class Chondrichthyes; order Squaliformes; family Somniosidae; genus Somniosus; species Somniosus microcephalus. The sequence continues at coordinate 219,679,684 of NC_140994.1, read as the reverse complement.
GCATGACAACAGTTAGTCTATCGGGCTATTGCAGCACAGTTACTGAAGCAATAGATCACATGAGTAGCCCAAAGTAAAATTATAGTTATTACTGAAAGAGATAGGCAAAACAGACCTGTAATCTGTAATGCTATTTGCCACTTGTGCAACTTTTCTAAAAAGTGTTTTCATTTGTTTTGTTCCCACCTTTCTACCAATTTTTTTCCTCCGTACTTTGTGCTATTACAAAAGGATACACAGATTTTCTGCCCCTTCTTTCCCACAATGGAATTATCATTCTTGCTGAAGCTGGTCTTTGGTACAGCACTGCACCAGGGAGGTTTTTCTCCACTGTTGAGTCACAGGTGAAGACATTTGCCATGGTTCGGGGCTGACTGACTCTAGCTGTAATATCTGAGCTCAGCATAAAACCACCTCATAACATCCCTCTCCAGTGCAATCGTCCGGCTCATTTACTGGCCCAAAAACCCCTCTTCGCTCAATGTATTTACCATCTTAAACAGTATAAAACACTTAAGTTTAATTTAACTGATCATTAGAAGTCAAAGTTTGTCTCTTTGGTTATTTGTGGCTTTCCCTAGTCTCTGCTTGGTTAATTGATGGCCATGGTGGAGGGGGAATGCTGCAGATTGCCCCAGTATACCTTGAGCTGAGAAGAAAATCATCCTGGGTTCCAACTCTTGACGTCTATCCAGCAAACCCTACTGTAAAGTACATATGTGAGCACTGTTGGACTCAGTTGAGATTCTCTGCTCTGCAATTTAAGAGCCTGCTAACAGTTTGTCTAGGCTTACACACGAAGAATGGATATTTCAATGAGGTACTTGAGTTGCTGACACTCAGAGTTCTACCTTGGTATGAGCTACCATGTTCAGGAATGCAGGGGTGGGGGTGTGGGGCGAATGGAACAGAGGAGAGAAATAAACCAAGATTAAGAATCGCAAACTGGCTATTTTTATGTGTAGCTCATAGATCTCCTGATCCAATTAGAACTAATCCTCCATTATCAATGCACTTACCCGCTTTGTTTAACCGCAGAGACCAACCATTGAACAACTGTAAAAGCAGTTTTGTCTGAACATGACTTTGAGCTAAATTGCTATGGATTATTGTACCGTTTAAAGGATTTTGAGAATAAATGACTTGCAATTAATGTTGACAGGCTAACTTTCATTCAGTATTGGCTTTAGGGAAAGTTTCCAATAAATTTAACTTTCCAGATTTGTACTGACAAAACTAGGATTGTTTAATGAGCCATCTTTTCCCTGAAATAACTTAGCTTTACCATAGAATAACATCCAGCCACATGTTTATTCTGGAATTCCTCCATCTTGCTGAGAGCAACAATCTATCTTGTAATGGCTTCCAGAAAACAGCAAACTGCAAACATATGCAGAATATATATGTGCTATCTTGTAAAACCAGCCTGCTGTGCATATATTGGGGGGGGGGAAATGGATTTCAAGCTCTAGGAGACAATAGTGCACAGTATGAAATCTATATAATCCGTACAAAGCCATGAAAACCACTATGCATAACTCGTGTATCTATCTAAATAATTTTCTGGGGCTGTGGTGGGGTTATGAGTTGCCTTTGTTTGCCTGCAGTGTTAACGTTGCCTCAAAAAGTAACTTAAAAATAGTATATTACCATGTATTTCATTAATGTATTACCGTGTAATAGTAATTACAATGTACATTTTCAAAACATTTCCTTTTATTTTTAGATTTTTGAATGCCTAACATGTAAATATCTGGTAGGCATTGCTTATGGACAGAAGCAATCTATCCGATTTCTTCACTGGAAAGAGGGAGGCTCAGTTTCTTTTATGATATCAGTTGTACTGGGCCTCAGGCACTTGCATGTAGCAACACATCTGCTGGTGTCCTATATTTGTGGTTCCTGTCTCCTTTTCTTACTGGTATAACCGACATATAGTTATTGTGAATTCAATCACACCCACCTCCTCCCCTTCAAACAGATATATGAAACAAGTCATATGTGGGAGTACCTTCACCACACGGACTGCAGTGGTTCAAGGCAGTGGCTCACTACCACCTTCTCAAGGGCAGTTAGGGCTGGGCAATAAATGCTGGCCTTGCCAGTGATGCCCACATCCCAGGAATTTTTTTTTTTTTTTTTAAAGTCCAGTTTACTGAACATTTACTGCACATTTAGGATATTACAAGTAGCATGACTCATTGCTGAAATTAGCTCATTACTTGCACAAAAAAGGTCCTTGCTGTGAGGCCTGAACCACACTAATTATTTAATGTTACACATGGTGACTGCAAAACATGGTGACTCAGGACATCGGTGCTTCAACATACTGGAGGGATCGAGGATTGTTCAATGGTGGGGCTCATTATATGAAAATGATATCATTAAATCATTGGAACAAAGCTTGAGGGGTTTATTTTCATTTGACCTTTGATGAGATCATTTTCATTAATTCCCACTCGCCTTTTTTTTGTAGTCTTTCACTTGGGAACTAGAATGCTGTTCCGGAATGTTCTGTCCAATGCACTACTGAAACCAGTGACTAATGTTTGGGCATAGTTCAAATGGGAACAGCAGTGTCTTTCTAGAACCTCAGCAAAATGACCATTCTAAATGTGTTAAGTACAGGCCTTAAGTATTGTTGGCTATTCAATTATAGGAGTCATCACAGCCAATCCTGTATTCACCCAATGTCCTATACATACAGGAGAGATGGGGCCCTGACTTATTTTTCCCTCCATAACCTGGGGACATTGAAACTAATTATAGTGACCACAACAGTTGGAGATATTATGACATTACCACTGAAGGAAGAAATTGTGACACCATCACTGCAAGATTATAGTAATTTAATATACATTTGATCACTAGGAACCAGCACTATTCTATGTATTACAAATTGGCAAGGGTAGCCTTGAGGACGAGTTCACAATGTATTCAGGATGTTTCTTAGAACAATACATTGTGGAACCAACCAAGGAGAAGGCTATTTTAGATCTGGTAATGTGTAATGTGACAGGATTAATTAATGATCTCATAGTAAAGGATCCTCTAAGGAAGAGTGATCATAGCATGGTAGAATTTCAAATTCAGTTTGAGGGTGAGAAACTTGGGTCTGAAACTAGTGTCCTAAACTTAAATAAAGGCAATTACAAAGGTATGAAGACAGTTGGCTAAAGTGGACTGGGCAAACAGATTAAAGGGTAAGATGGTAGATAAGCAGTGGCAGACATTTAAGGAGATATTTCATAATTCTCAGCAAAAGTTTATTCCAGTGAGAAAGAAAGACTCTACGAGAAGGATGAACCATCCGTGGTGAACTAAGGAAGTTAAGGATAGTAACAACAGAAAATGAGGGGGGGGGGGGGGGAACTCAGCAGGCCAAGCAGCATCCGTGGAGAGAGAAAGAGAGTTAACGTTTCAGGTCTGGGACCCTTCATCAAAACTGGAAAAAGCTGGATATTAAGCAGGTGCAGAGATCGGGGGGGGGGGGGGGGCGGGGGGAAGGAGGAGGAATCGAAGGAATATACTGTGCTTTTGTAGGAGGCAGGAAAGATAAAATGTTGCAAATGGGAATGGCAAAATCATACAGCATGAAAAATGGGGGCAGGGGTTATAGTTTGAAATTGTTGAACTCCATGTTGAGGCCAGAAGGCTTTAAAGTGATTAGGCACTAAAAGCACAGTACAGTATATTCCTTCCTCCCCTTCCCCACCCACCTCTGCACCTGCTTAATATCTGTTACATATCCAGCTTTTTCCAGTTCTGATGAAGGGTCCCAGACTTGAAACGTTGGCCCCGATTTTTCCCCCAGCCGTCGGGCGGGTTTTCAGGAGGGCGGGGGCTGAAAAATTGCAGAAATAGGGGGTCGTGACCCCCCTGCCCCGCCCGACTTTCGCCCCCGTGTTTCAGCGCGACCCGAATCAGTCCCGCCCGCAGCAGGCGGGAATGGTTGGCGGGAGCCTAATCAATAATTGGCATGTTTAATCCTATTTTCAGGGTCCCTTGCAATTTTCAGCCTTTCCCCACGTAAAACACGCCTGGTGGGAACACTGCTGATGAAACCTGCCGTGAACAAAGTTGGCTTGCTTGCTTTCAGCTGCAGGTCAATCAGGACTGAAGAGATTTAATCAGACAGCATTTGTAGGCTGCAGGACCTTGTTGCTGAAGGCTTGGGGCAACTTGTTGAAGGCTTAAGCACAGCTGTGGAAGGTTGGAGCCTCCCACACTTCTCCAGTGTGAGCTCCTGGGAAGCCCCCTCACCACACTAACTCAGCGCCGCCTCAACGGAGGCATCTGCCTTTTGTTCCTTCCCTTCCTGGCATTAGAGGATCTCCAACAGCAGAGGAGGCTGCAGCAGTACCAGCAGGAGCGAAAGGCTGCGGCTCAGCCACCTGAGGCAGCACAGGCCAGAAGGGGCCAGCGCATGGAAGGCAGTCGGCATAGGAGATACCCCCCCAAACAGGGACTACAGACATAGGGTGAGCTACCTCAACATGACTGAGCAGCAGTGCCAGAGGCGGCTCTGACTTTCGCGAGAGGTTGTGACTGACATCTGTGCAATGCTGCAGCAAGACCTGGAGCCCAGAGCACCAGGTCGACACTTGTACTGGCCTCGCTAGACGTACTCCTATCTAGTTATCCAGCAAGTTAAACACTTATTCAAATAATTCCTCGAAGCCGATTTGCTGCTTTGAAGTTTTACTTGAACAAATTTGTGAAACTGTAAACAAAGACAAAGTATGTTTTGTACATAAAACTGAGTAATATACATTAGATATTACATAAGATATAAACATATTTACAACAGTAGAATAGACTAATTGTATAACTGACTAACATTTGGACTGTACTTCTGTAAATACCAACTATTACTTATAAACATAGTATTGTCAAAATACTACGCTGACAAAGTTGCTATCATGTTAACAAACAAAGATACTCAGATATTGCATATGGCCTAACACACGAGATCAGATTACACTGGATTGCGAATCCCTCATGGAATTCTCCATTACTCAAGTCAGGTTCTTTCTGGGAAAACTCCTTCCTGGGTCAAATAGGAAGAAAGGTCAACTGACCTCTGCATACAAATACTGCTAATACAGCACCCTCTGGTGGTGGTTATTATCTGCATGTAAACTGTCCATAAGTCCAGAACACTCCCCGTGTGGGGTCGTTAACGACTCCACATAGTCCGAACTCTACTTGTCACTGGAGTCCTCTGGCGACAAAAGAACCACCACCTCAGATACAGGCCGAGAGAAGACCTTTTGCTGTTCCTTCTTTGCTGACTCTCGGATCCACCTTTCTCACGCTCCCGTCCTGGCTGGGATAGGACTTCACGATGATAGCCATAGGCCACTCATTCCTTTTTACCTGATTGTCCCTCATCAAGATAACATCTCCTTCTTTAAGATCTGGCCTCTTGTCCTGCCACTTGCGTCGGCTCTGTAGTGTGTTGAGGTACTCCCGTCGCCACCTGTTCCAAAACGTGTCTGCCAGACTCTGGACCCGTTTCCATTCTTCCTTGAAGAGTTCTCTTTCCCCAAACTCTCCTGGAGGACAAGGGGGGAACACCTGTCTTCTGGGTCAAAAGCATGGCCGGAGTGAGGATGAGGGGCGATTCTGGGTCTGAAGATACAGGAATGAGGGGCCTTAGCGGATGCGTCTGCAAAGACACAAAGCTCTTTGAATTGGGCATTTAAGGGAGAGAAAGACGTATAGCAGCGAGGTATTCGGATTTCCTGTAAGTCTTGGAGTGAGTCTCTCCATCTGTCCCACTCTGCTTCCATCTCTTCAGGGAGAGGTGAATCCCACTCTTCAGTGCGTGTGGAGAGTTCCCTGAGGAGCAGCCTGCCTTGTATGGTGACGGGCTAAGAAGCTGAGAGGGTCGTATAGGCTGTTGACTGTAGAGAGCACTCCTCTACGTGTGAAGGGTTTCTTGGCATTTAAGACTTGGAATGTGAACGTGCCTGTTGCTATGTTCCAAGACACTCCTAGGCTATGCTGTAGGGGGAGGTCATCAGTGAAGAGGTCTAGATCCTTGACATCCTTAGCACGATCTTCAGGGGGGAATGCCTCCATCACTGCTGGTCTGTTAGAGGCCATCTTGTGCAGCCTGAGGTTGGATAGTGCAAGTAGTTCCTGGGCTCGTCCGAGGGTACTGATGGCCTCTGCTTCAGTCGGGAATGACTTCAGTGCGTCATCGACATAGAACTCTCATTTGATGAACCCCCTCACATCACTGCCAAAGTCATCGTCATCTTCCTTGGCAGCCCTCCTCAGTCCATATATGGCAACAGCAGGGGACGGGCTATTCCCGAAGACATGGACACGCATTCTGTAGTCCACAATGTCTCTTGGGGTCGTTGTCCCGATTTACCATAGGAAGCGGAGGAAGTCTCTGGTCTTCTCTCACCACAAAGCAATGAAACGTGCTGGATATCGGCAGTGATGGCGACGGGCTCTTTCCCGAATCTCATGAGCACTCCCAAGAGGCTGTTGTTGAGATCGGGCCCTGTGAGGAGTACGTCGTTGAGAGAGACTCCCTGATATGGTGCACTGGAGTCAAACACCACGCGGATCTGTTCCGGCTTTTTGGGGTGATAGACTCCGAAGGAAGGGAGGTACCAACACTCTTGGCCTTCCTGGAGTGGAGGAGCTATCTCTGCATGATAGTTGACAAGCATTTTCTTGACAAATTCTAGGAAGTGTACTTTCATCTTTGGCTTCTTCTCTAGTGTGCGACGGAGTGAGTTAAGACGATTATAGGCATACCCCCTGTTCGGCAGCCGTCGTCTGGGGTTCTGGAAGGGTAAGGGTGCAACCCAGCTGTTAGAGCGGTCACGAGAGACCTCATTGTCCATAATCTGGAGGAATCTCATGTCATTGATCAATGGAACAAGTTTGTGGTCATTGCTGGTGCGACAGAAGACTGACTGACCCGGGTTCTCTCCTGTGAGCATCATCTGTGTGCTGTCTGTGGAGATCAGCACTGGGGTTTCCTGAGGCTGAGCCGTATGACTGAACTTCTCTGTCACTCGGATCTGACTACTGCATGGGGTAAGGTAGCTTGGACGACCATTCTCCAAGATGGAAGTCTTGAGTGTGCTCACCTGAGATGGCTTGTGAGTGCCCTTGAGGCACACGTCTCCAACAACGACCCAGCCGAGGTCTAGCCTTTGGGCGAAAGGGGCATCATGTGGACCGTTGATCTGTTTCCTTATCTTATGTACCCTTAGGATGTCCCTTCCCAACAACAGAAGTATGCCTGCATCTGGGTTTAGAGGTGGGATCTTGTCTGCAATGCGTCGCAAATGACGGTGATGATGAGCTGCATTCGGAGTAGAAATCTCAGAACGGTTGTCGGGGACTTGATTACATTCGATGAGTGTAGGAAGGGGGAGGCTAATCTTCCCGCCGGCTGACTCAACAACATAACTGCAGGCCCTCCTGCCAGCTGTCTCTGAAAGTCCAGCACACGTCTTCAGCGTGTAAGGCGATGGATTTCCTTTGACCTTGAAGATGTTGAAGAACTCGGATCTTGCTAGAGAATGATTGCTTTGTTCATCTAATACGGCATACATCTTCTCAGATTCTTGGCGATGTCCTACAGGGTACACATTAACGAGGCATATCTTGGAGCATGCTCTTGTGCTCACTCCTTCTCCACACACCTGGATGTAATCTCCAGACCGGCAGCTCCCTCTCCCCGCCGTGCTCTGAGGCAGGAGGAGGCGACTCTGATTTCCAAGGAGCTGGGCCTGGGTGGAGTGCTGAAATGTGCCGATCACGTTCACATTCTGTGCATTTTGCATCTACCTTGCAGTTCTTGGCGAGAAGGCTCATGGAAGAGCAGCACTTGAAACATATAGAGTTCTCTTTGAGATATTGTTTCTGATCTTCCAGGGACATCTCCCTGAAGCTTCTGCACTTAATGGAGGGGTTTGTTGTGGATAAGGCATTGTTTGTTCATATCCTCAGGTTTCTTCTGAACCTTTGTGTTCTCCGTTGAAGACACTTGCATTTTGTTGACAGATATTGGTGTCTTTCCATGTCTGTCGAACTTGTCTCTTCTGGCAAGTGCTGGGTGGGAGGAGAAGAGGTTGAAGCTGGGGTAGTTCCTGGCTTTGGCTTCTTTACGGATGAATTTGACAAACGCAGAGAATGGTGGGAAGGCCACGTTCTGCTTTAGCTTGAACTTTGATCCAAACGTTATCCACTTCTCCTGCAGGTTAAATGGAAGCTTCTCAATGATAGGACTTACCCGTCTGGAAGTGTCTAAGTACGATAGACCAGGTAGGTAGCCGTCCTGCTTTGCGGCTTCGAGTTCCGACAGCAGATCTCCAAGGTCGCGGAGCTTCTGGGGTTACTTATTCGTCAACTTCGGAAAGTTCTCCAACCTGTCAAAGAGAGCCCTTTCGATGGCTTCAGGCGAGCCATAGCTTTCTTCCAGCCTCGCCCAAGCCATCTTCAACCCCACTGGCGGTTGTCCCACATTGACCGCTTTTATCCTGCGTGCCTGTTCGGCGGACTCTGGGCCGAGCCATTTGATAAGAAGGCCGAGCTCTTCTGCCGACAGGTCTAAGCCCGATATGGCATCGTGGAAGCAGGACTTCCAAGCCCGATAATTCTCCGGCCTGTCATCAAACTTGGTTAACCCTGTAGTCACCAGCTGGCTGCGTGAAAGGTATTTGGCAAGGTCGTAGGTGCTGGGACCTGTGCCAGGGTTGCCCTGAATAGGGGCTCTATTGGGGGTCTCAAGGAAATGAGAGCGGGTTTGCTGCTGACTTTCTCTATTCAGCATTCTATTCCTCTGCACCGTGTCTTCCGTTCTGCTGGGGGAGACTGTGGCTTGAGGCACGCTGTCTACTTTGACCTTGGTTGGCAACTTGGGGCATGTTATATGAAATGCTTGCGTCTGTAGAGATGTGCGGGCCTTCATCCCCCTCTCTTGTAAACTGTATGTCGGCATGGTCGCTCACGTAATCTATGGTGCGCTGTCGTCGACTCTGCCACAAAACGGGAATTAAAGGTTTGTAAGCTGTCTCGGGATCAGCTCCCTCCAAAATTGCCTCGAATACTTGTGTCTCGGCTAATGCAGCATCTATCTCTTTTTGTTGCTGCAGGGCGTCTAATGTGGCTTGGAGACGGGCCTGTTCAGCCTGGCGTTCAACCTGGTGATGGGCCTGGTCAGCTTGGTGATGGGCCTGTTCAGCCTGGCATTCAACTTGGTGACGGGCCTGGTCAGCTTGGTGACGGGCCTGGTCAGCTTGGAGTTCAGCTTGGAGACGGGCCTGTCTTACTTTTATTTCTATTTCACTGTCCGCATGCGCAGCTCTGGCTTGAGCTGCTACGAGCTTAGCCCGTGCTTTGGCGGTGGCCATGCTTACTCTAGAACCACCTGATGACCGTGAACCAGCTTGCGATCTGTAGTAACCGGAGCTTATAGACCGATTGTCACATTCTACAGTTTCGTCTTCCTGCTTAAGGTCTTTTCCTTGCTGCAAAGCATTTTCTTTATTATCTTCTGACATGTTGATGTGAGGTAGGTGTGGTGTACAAGGTTAAGGCTTACTCTGAGTTCCTGCTGCTCCACTCTTCACAGCTAGCCGTATTGCTATCTTTTCACTGTACTGGCCTCGCTAGACATGCTCCTATCTAGTTATCCAGCAAGTTAAACACTTATTCAAATAATTCCTCGAAGCCGATTTGCTGCTTTGAAGCTTTACTTGAACAAATTTGTGAAACTGTAAACAAAGACAAAGTATGTTTTGTACATAAAACTGAGCAATATACATTAGATATTACATAAGATATAAACATATTTACAACAGTAGAATAGACTAATTGTATAACTGACTAACATTTGGACTGTACTTCTGTAAATACCAACTATTACTTATAAACATAGTATTGTCAAAATACTACACTGACAAAGTTGCTATCATGTTAACAAACAAAGATACTCACAGATATTGCATATGGCCTAACACACGAGATCAGATTACACTGGATTGCGAATCCCTCATGGAATTCTCCATTACTCAAGTCAGGTTCTTTCTGGGAAAACTCCTTCCTGGGTCAAACAGGAAGAAAGGTCAACTGACCTCTGCTGCATACAAATACTGCTAACACAATAACCACCATCAGAGGGTGCTATCTGCATGTAAAATGTCCATAAGTCCAGAACAACACTCCTTACCAGTGGCCATCAAAGTCACCACCGCACTCAACTTTTATGCCTCAGGCTCCTTCCAGGGATCAGCAGCAGACATCAGCGGCATCTCCCAGGCGGCCGCACACACTTGCATCAAACAGGTCAGCGATGCCCTCTTTGCCCTCACGCACAATCACATCCATTTCACCAGGGATCGCGCAAGTGTGAGGGCGCGAGCGCTTGGATTAGCTCAGCTGGCAGACTTTCCAAGGGTGCAGGGCATCATTGACTGCACACATGTGGCCCTTAGGGCACCCCACCGCAATCCAGGAGTTTTTGTCAACCGCAAGGGCTTCCACTCCCTTAACGTTCAGCTGGTGTGTGACCACAAGGTGGTGATTTTGCATGTTTGTGCCAAGTACCCTGGCAGTTGCCATGACTCCTTCATACTGCACCAGTACCGTGCCTCCGCTATTTAGTCCGCCAAACGAACTTCAAGGATGGCCACTTGGAGACAAGGGATATCCCCTGCGCTCTTGGCTAATGACGCCGTTGAGGAGACCAGCCAGCGAAGCTGAGGAGCGCTACAACTCCAGCCACATTACCACCAGATGCATTATCGAGCAAACCATCGGATTGCTGAAGATGCGTTTCAGATGCCTCGATAGATCAGGTGGAGCCCTACAGTACTCCGCAGCCAGGGTCACCAAAATCGTCGTGGTATGCTGTGTGCTTCACAACATGGCACAGCGTCGTGGCTTGCCGATTCCGCAGGACCAAGAGGCTCCTCACAGAGCAGCCGAGGATGATGCTGAGGAGGAGGATGGAAACGAGCATCCTGCAGAGGCCCACCAACTAGTGGCACCAGTACGCGAGAACATTGCTGGTCGGAATGCAAGGAACGCACTCATCCTGGGCAGATTTGCATAGCCTGGTACATCAATCACTGCAGCCTCACTGCTTCTTAAATGACCATGGACAGTGGCCCATGCCTACACATTCCAACCTATTTGACCAGCTTGCTGACATCTGCAAGTTATCCTAAGGCCTCTGTGATATCCCCATTTGCCAAATGACAGACGCCATAACTGCAGCAGTTGCCACCAGATTTTTAATGTACAGGAAACTGATGCCTTGTAAATAGTTTTAATGCCTTTTCACCCAAGTGACTACCCTTGTGATTAGTGGTGCTTTATTTTTCTCTTACGCGTGCTCCTACGTAGTGGTACCCCTGTGGCTTCAGCAGATGTGTAGGCCCCTTGCTCACTTTCCTGCTACGCCTGTCTCGACACCTTTGGCGGGCGTCCTCTGGAGTGGCGAGCCTGTGAGGGCTCGCCAGCAGTTTGCTGCTCCTGCGGCTGTGCAGGGCTTGAGACTCCTTATCTCACTGGGGTGTGGACTCCGGCGGGGCTCTGAAGTGGCATGGAAGTGTGAGCGCGTGGAGAGGAGCCCCCACTTTCTTGAGGTGTGCCAACAACCTCCCTCTCATGGGTCAGCTCCCCCTCAGCGCCTGCAAGTGGCTGGAAAGCACCTTGCTGCACATCAGGGGGGCCATGGGGACCCGTCTCTGCACTGGAAGTCCTGCTCAGAGGGACTTCTATGAAGGTCTGGTTTCGGTGCTCAATAAATGCCCATCGCTCCTCAAGAGATGCCATTCTATTCAGAGCATTCACCATGTTTTCGATACCCTGGCGACTAAGCTCCTCCTCGGCCGCAGCCCTCCTCTCCTCGGCCGCAGCCCTCCTCTCCTCGGCCGCAGCCCTCCTCTCCTCGGCCGCAGCCCTCCTCTCCTCGGCCGCAGCCCTCCTCTCCTCGGCAGTAGCCAGCCTTACCACGGAGGTAGCCATCCTTTCCGTGGTGATGCTTTCATGCGCCAATGACTCCAATAAGGCTCTGCTCATGCTCGCCATGGACTCCTCCATTCGCTCCACACTTGCAGCGACCCTGGAGACAAAACCTGCCAGAGACTCCTGCATCTGTGCATGGAGAACCATCACCTCCTCTCTTGCGGTTGGACCCAGAGGCATAGGGTCACATGCAGCTGAGCTGAGCTGGCAGAGGCCTGCGCCCTCCAACGAGGACTCTCCACTGCTGTCCCTGTCTCCACACTCTGCTGATGCTCACTTGTGAGCTGTGATACACCAGGTGACAACACTACTCTATGTCCCAAAGGTCCCACCGAGGTGTGAGTGTCTGCGATGGTGCTGGGTGCGCTTACTTCTGCTGACGCTGCGCCCTCAGAGGCTGGAGCTTCCTCTGAGGAGTCTGGATGCAAAGCCTCTTCCTCCTCGGCAGTGGTGATGGGGGCTCCGGATGGTCCTGTGGGGGAGTAAAGGAAAGAGTTAGAGATGTGATGCCAAGGCTACTTGCACATTGCATTTGGCAGATGCTCAAGTCCAAATGATGTGGCTTCAGAATCATTTCAGCAACTCATGCTATGTCAATGAGAGAGATGGGAAATTATTTTGTCACCAGCTTGCGGGCTTGCTCCTGTCTCTCCTGCCCCAGCTTCCACAGGCACGTCAGCCCCAGCAATCTCCATCACAGCTTCCTCCCAGGGGCTCAGGTGGGCGATTGAGGGTGGTCCTCCTCCAGTCTTCGCATGCTCTCTCCTATGGTGAGCTCTCTTTTCCTGCAATGAGGGAGACAAGTGGAGTTTGAGTGAGAGTGCAGGAGTGAGTGTAGAGATTGCATAGCATAGATACTTAGAAGGAGACAAAGATGGTGTGAGGCTGCAAGACCAAGGGCCCTCCCTGTGTGTTGTCAGTTGTGTTCCAAGCATCAGAGTGAGAGGCAGTGTGAGGGCTGCATAGTGGAATAGTTAGGTGAATGTGAGCATAGAGAGATAGGGAATGGGTAAGGGCGCATGGATGTGACTGTGAAGTGGGATGTGGAGGAAGAGATTGCTGAAGCCGAGTGCTGTTGGGGAAAGGCAATGGGGATCAGGTTGAGGGTGATGGAAACTTCGTACTTACTTACTTTTCCTGTATGGTGAAGGACATGGAAGCGATTCCTGCACTGTATCCAGGTCCGACGGGTGACTCCCAGAGAGTTGACATCTGCTGCCACCTCCATCCAGGCAGCCCTGGTCTCTTTGGGAGGCCTCTTCCTCCCTGAGCTAGGGAAGAGGACCTCCCTGTGGGCTCTTACCCCATCCACCAATGTCTGGAGTGACGTCTCGTCGAATTTGGCGGCAGCTCGGCCTCTGCCGCTGGCAGCAGCTAGTGCAGGCTCCTCTGCCATTCTGCAACACTGGTTGGGAAGCCTGCAGAGGTGGAGAAGCTTGCTGGACACTTTAAAAGCACCACGAATGATGACCTCATACTGTGGGGCTTTCTGACTGGAAATGGACAATTAGCAAGGGTGCCCACACGCTGGAACTTAATTGGTCACTTGAGGGAAAGTTGCGTGCAGCTGGCTGACCCATTTAGATTCGGGTTGGAACCCGACAATTCCCCGCACCTTTGGGAAAATCGGGGCCGTTAACTCTGTTTCTCTCTCCACGGATGCTGCCTGGCCTGCTGAGTTTTTCCAGCATTTTCTGTTATTTCAGGTTTCCAGCATCCGCAGTATTTTGCTATTAAGTTAAGGATGGTATCAAATTGAAGAAAAAGGCATACAATATTGCAAAGACTAAAAATAATAATAAAGAGGGAGAAGATAGATTATGAAAGTAAACTAGCAACAAATATAAAAGCAGACAGTAAGAGCTTCTACAGGTATATAAAAGGGAAGAGAGTAGCTAAAGTAAACATTGGTCCATTAGAGGATGGGACTGGGGAATTAATAATGGGACACAGGGAAATGGCAGAGACTTTGAACAAATATTTTGTATCGGTCTTCATGGTAGAAGATACTAAAAGCATCCCAATAATGGATAATCAAGGGGCTATAGGGAGGGAGGAACTTAAAACAATGACTATCACTAGAGAAAATATACTAGGAAACTAATGGGACTAAAGGTTGACAAGTCCCCTGGATCTGATGGCCTACATCCTAGGGTCTTAAAAGAAGTGGCTGCAGAGATAGTGGATGCGTTAGTTGTAATCTACCAAAATTCCCTGGATTCTGGAGAGGTCCCAGCGGATTGGAAAACTGCAATTGTAATGCTCCTATTCAAGAAAGGAGGGAGGCAAAAAGCAGGAAACTATAGGCCAGTTAGCCTAACCTCTGTCATTAGAAAAATGCTGGAATCCATTATTAAGGAAGTAATAGCAGGACATTTGGAAAATCATAATACAATCGAGCAGCGTCAACATGGTTTTATGAAAGCGAAATCGTGTTTGACAAATTTACTAGAGTTCTTTGAGGATGTACCGAGTGGATAAAGGGGAACCAGTGGATGTAGTGTATTTGGATTTCCAGAAGGCATTCAATAAGGTGCCACATAAAAGATTACTGCACAAGATAAGAGCGCACGGGGTTGGGGGTAATATATTAGCAAGGATAGAGGATTGGCTAAGTAAAAGAAAACATAGAGTCGGGATAAATGGGTCATTTTCCGGTTGGCAAGCTAACTAGTGGGGTGCCAAAGGGATCAGTGCTGGGGCCTCAGCTATTTACAATCTGTATTAATGACTTGGATGAAGGAACTGTGTGTACTGTAGCCAAATTTGCTGATACAAAGATAGGTGGGAAAGCAAGTGCTGAGGAGGACAGAGTCTGCAAAGGGATATAGATAGGTTAAGTGAGTGGACAAAAATTTGGCAGATGGAGTATAATGTGGGAAAATGTGAGGTTATCCAATTTGGTAGGAAAAATAAAAAAGCATATTATTCAAATGGAGAGAGACTACATAATGTTGCGCTACAGAGGGATCGGGGGGTCCTCGTACATGAAACGCAAGTTAGCATGCAGGTACAGCAAGTAATTAGGAAGGCAAAATGAATGTTGGCCTTTATTGCTAGGGGGATGGAGTTTAAAAGTAGGGAAGTCTTGCTACAACTGTACAGGGCACTGGTGAGACCACATCTGGAGTACTGCATGCAGTTTTGGTCTCCTTATTTAAGGAGAGATATACTTGCATTGGAGGCAGTTCAGAGAAGGTTCACGAGGTTGATTCTGGAGATGAAGGGGTTGTCTTATGAAGAAAGGTTGAGCAGGTTGGGCCTATACTCATTGGAGTTTAGAAGAATGAGAGGTGATCTTATTGAAACATATAAGATTCTGAGGGGGCTTGACAGGGTAGATGCAGGGAGGATGTTTCCCCTAGTGGGGGCATCTAGAACTAGGGGGCATAGTTTCAGAATAAGGGGTCGCCCATTTAAAACGGAGATAAGGAGGAATTTCTTCTCTGCGGGTTGTGAATCTTTGAAATTCTCTACCCCAGAGAGCTGTGGAGGCGGAGTCATTGAATATATTCAAGGAGGAGATAGACAGATACTTGAACTACAGGGGAGTCTAGGGTTTTGGGGAACGGGCAGGAAAGTGGGGTTGAGACCAAGATCAGCCATTGATCTTATTGAATGGCCTATTCCTGCTCCTATTGCTTATGTTCTTATGTACATAACACTGCATTAAGCATTGGATAAATAGATCATTATTCTTATTTTTCTAATAAAAATGCATCTTTTTAAAAATTTGTGTACACTACCTTTATGCAGCAATTGACTTCCTGTATCATTTTTTGTCACACTTTTACCAGCCCTCAGGATGCAGGTTTGGAGGTGGGACTTCTGGGAAAATGGGAAAAATTGGGAGCGGGTCCCAACCCGCCTCTGAACAATCTTCCTGGGAGGCGGGTCCCCAAGTCACGCAGGGACCCGTCTCCTAGAGGCAGGGAGGTGATTAGAGCCAATTAACTGCCTATTAACAGGTAGTTAACAGGCAGTTAAGAGGCTTTTCACCATTTTCAGCCTGCTGATGCAGCCTTCCCGATGGTGGGAAACCCCTCCAGGGTCAGCGAGGCGCGCTGTGGGTCTGCTGCAGTGTAAGTGTACAAATGACAGCTGCAGACGTAGTGTGATGGGTGCAATGGTGCACAGGTAAGTATGAAACATGAGAGAATGTAGTGAGAAATATTTTTATTCTGTTTATATGTATCTGCAGGTGACCAGATTTGATGTTTCTGGGCAGCCTCATCTGATCAGGAGAATTGACAGATGGCTTCTGCAATCTCACATGCAGCTGCCATCTGTTTTCTCCTAAGGAGAGAGTCATTGGTGCACCTGGGTGCAAGGGCTCACCTTTGTACAGTGATTGTCAGTGTTTCACAGCACTTCAATGCTGTGAAACACTGTCAAATCATCTGTCTAAAATTATGGGGCCTGTCACTTTAACAAAACTGGCAGATGAAGCGTCATCTGACACCGGCTTGCCTTTAATTGGCCGGCAAGCCCGTAGGGCGGGCTTAACAAGGCCAATCAGGGGAAAATAGCGTCAGGTCGTCAGACGTCGCTGGGGGCGGGACTAGAACCCAGAAACCAGCAATCCCGCCCCCAACGCACCTCCTCAGGTAAGGTCCAGCCCAAAGAGTACAAAAGTAAGGTGTTATGCTAAACCTTTATAAATCACTGGTTAGGCCCCAGCTGGAATATTGTGTTCAATGCTGGGCACCACACTTTAGAGATGCATTAAAGAGGGTGCAGAGGAGATTTATTAGAATGGTACCAGGGATGTGGGACTTCAGTTACATGGAGAGACAAGAGAAGCTGGGACTGTTCCCCTTACAGCAAAAAAGGTTAAGAGGTGATTTAATAGGGGTGTTCAAAATGATGAAGTATTTTGATAGAGTAAATAAGGAGAAACTATTTCTAGCGGCATAAGGGTCGGTAACCAGAGGAAATTTAAGGTAATTTGCAAAAGAACCAGAGGCGAGATGAGAATTCCAAATTGTTATGATCTGGAATCCACTGCCTGAAAGGGCAGTGGAAGCAGATTCAATAATGACTTTCAAAAGGGAATTGGATAAATGCTTGGGGAAAAATTTGCAGGTCTATGGGGAAAGAGCGGGGGAGTGACTAATTGGATAGCTCTTTCAAAGAACAGGCACGATAGGCCAAATGGCCGCCTCCTGTGCTGTATCATTCTAAGATTCTATGATCTATAAAGGTTGTACCCCTTGTTTCCATTGTTAATGACCCCTCTAAGAGTTTCAAGAACAGCAGCTGAGGAGTGCTGCAACAAGGTGTATATAATTGAAAGAATCATTGAGGTTTTAAAGGGGCACATTTGCTGCCTTGATAGATCAGGAGGGGCTCTACAATTTGCTTCCAAGCATGCAACCAACACAGCTGTACTTACTGTGCCTGAACAACTTTGCATTTAATAGCCCTGGACATGGAGATTCCTGGAGAGCTGGCCCTACCTGCTTTTGAGGCAGAACACCATGGAGTAGAGCATAATGAGGACTCCTTAATGGCAGGTGTTATGTTCATTAATAATTAGACATTCTTATTATGAACACAGCTAGCTTTTGCTAGACACTTTTATTCAGCACATGTGGACTAGGTTCAGTATCTGTGGAGGCTTCCATCTTGACTGCTGCCTTGTGGGTAGCCTAGCCTCATGCGTAATGTAGTCTTAATATAATGTATAGCTGGGTAGTGTAGTCTTATACATACAGCTATATACAGCTCTACTGCTCCACCTAGTGTCCACCACAGAATGACATGTTATTGATCACTACAGCAGGTGTATAGGGCATTAGAACTGAACTTATCAATGAAGCATTTTCATTTGTTCAGTCTGCCTTTGTCACCACTGCCATAACTACTTCTCCCCTATCTTCAAATAAATGGCAAATCCTTCAATTTGGTACCCATCCTAGAAGTTCACATCATACCAGACTTTTTTGGCCCTACATGACCATGAATCAAGAGATTTAACGCCAGCACAAAATAAATGCAACCTTTCCTGCATGACTATAATCTCCATGAATAACAGAGCACAACATAAGTGCACATTCTTCTTTAATGCAAGAAACTCAAAAGTGACCATAACCCAACCTATTCTGATTGCCTCATTTATGCTATGTGACTCTCCTAACTCCCAACTTTCCTCTCCCTATTCCAAGTGGTGCTATTGTCAATGGCTCCAATGGCCAGCTCCAGCTTCAAACTAACTTTCGAAGCCCATATTTTTCGATGGTGGCAAAACTGAGGTTGAAGTAGTGCATTGCACAGGCTTGCTTGTGCTGATGACTCAGAGGGCAGGCAGCACCACATTTTCTAACTTCCTTGAATCTGAATAGGCGAGTGGCAGATAAAAAGCTTGCCTAGAGAACTGACCTGAATTTTTTTTTAAATGTTTTTCACAGAATCACAGAAATCACAGAAACCCCACAGTGCAGATAGAGGCCATTTCGGCCCATCGAGCCTGCACCGACGCATATCCTACTCGATCCCCGTAACCCCTACACCAACACATATCCCACCCTATCCCCGTAACCCCACGTATTTAATCCCCCTAACACTAAGGGTCAATTTATCATAACCAATCAACCTAACCTGCACATCTTTGGACTGTGGGAGGAAACCGGAGCACCCGGAGGAAACCCACGCAAACACGGGGAGAATGTGCAAACTCCACACAGACAGTCGCCCAAGGCCGGATTCGAACCCGGGTGTTTGAATGTTGATGATATAAATGAGGGGGAAATTGTTTGGAGAATTATTAGACCTGGCAGCATGATGGATCTGCATGATAGCTGGAATAGTCCTGGAAAGGGGTGATGGGGAGGGGGCTAGATTCACTACCCATTATCAATAGGTGAAAAATATATTAGATATTAGCACACAGCAAGAAATAAAGTTTTGGGCCCTGAATCATCTTTTGTTAACTTGAACTATGTGATCTTGTTCCTCCGTGAATCTTAACTGTGTTGAAATTAGAACTAAGCTCTGGAATTCCCTCCAAGTGAACAGGACTTGGTGCGTGTTCGTTCAGAGGCTAGCTTACTTCACTGCCCCAGGGGCTCAAAATTGCACCATTCCTCACCCCATCACCTGCTTTATCCAATTTTCCCTATTTTAGAAAATTCAAGTGTTGTCATCTAATCATACCTCACCTTTGTTTTACTCTTCAAACATGGAGGTGTCCAGCACTATGGACCTTTACTCTATACCTTGGCTTGACATTTTTAATAACAAACTTGGCCAGTGGCTTAATCACTGGTATTTAGTGTTAGTGCAAACTAGATATCGGCAACTAAACCAATAATCAGAGGTGAGGATAAAAAAAGTCAAGTTACTGTTTGGCATCACATTTTTCTGTGGTAAACATAGAGGACCTGGAATTCTGTAGGTTTTTTTTCTGTCCTCCGCTATAACTTTGCAGGTACATCAATAGAATCCCAGGGGATTGCTGTAAAGAGCGATTTTTAGCACTTTGAAGTATTTCCCTTGAGGTTCTGCGGTCTGCTGCTGAAGTTCTCCCAAGAGCCTGTGAGAGCCTCCAAGGAATTTCAGGGCCAAATCCTAATAAAGTCCATTGGAAGTAAGGTTTAATATCTTGCTTTTGTTATTAAATTCCTAATAGTCACAAACCTGCCTTGTGTAATCTGCTACATTTGAAAGTGTGATTTATACATCTATTGGAATTCAATAGCAGAATTGCTAATAGGCATTATGATGCAATCACGTGATTTTAAAATTTGTAAGCAGAATCTGATTGTCTTGCCTACAGTCATGCCCTCAAGTGCACTATAGGAGCTAACCAGTACAGAGCAATGCAGTAGTTGAAGAATGAAGTTAGAGGGTGTAACAAGGAAATACAACAGGATATTACAGGGATGTGTAAAAATTCAGCTAGGCACACAATGCCAAGGCATGAGTAACAAACCCGCAGTGGCGATGTGTCTGGAGGAACTCACTGGTCCCATTTTAAGAGTGAGTCCAAACTAAAGTCTAGAACTCCCTTGCATTGGGATATTGCATTTTTTTTCCAGTTCCCCAATTCTTTCTAATTTTGAAGTTCACCTAATCAGGAAAAATGGTATGCAGAAGTTAAGGCACTTACAGGGGTCCCGAGAGGTAAGCTGATGCTTAAACAGAGTCAAATGAACTCTGCCTTCCCCTATTTATTTTTGTCTGTGCTTGTCATCTAGATTCCCAAATTTGCAGGTAAGTGGAGATCAATGGTGACAAAGTGTGTGAGCATTTTGTTTTTTTCCCCAGTTTTCTTCCTTCCATTCCTTAAAGAAAAGATTCATACTGGGATATAGAGTCAGTTATACAGCACAGAAAGAGGCCCTTCAGCCCATCGTGTCCACGCTGGCCATCAAGCCCTGTCTATTCTAATCCCATTTTTAAGCACATATGATTCCACAGGAACTATTAGTCCTCCAGTACTTCACTCAGGTGGCCATTCTTCACCTGTTGGCCTAGTAAGAAAGACGGATTAATCAAGGATAGTCAGCATGGATTTGTTAAGGGAAGGTCGTGTCTGACAAACTTGATTGAATTTTTTGAGGTGGTAACAAGGAGAGTAGATGAGGATAGTGCATTTGATGTATTGTATATGGACTTTAGCAAGGCTTTTGATAAGGTTCCACACGGCAGACTGGTCATGAAGTTAAAAGCCCATGGGATCCAGGGCAAAGTGTCAAGTTGGATTCAAAACTGGCTCGGAGAAAGGAAGCAGAGGGTAATGATTGATGGGTGTTTTTGTGACTGGAGGGCTGTTTCCAGTGGGGTTCTGCAGGTTTCTTGCTTTTTTGTGGTATATGTCAATGGTCTAGACTTGAATATAGGGGGTATGATTAAGAAGTTTGCAGATGATACTAAAATTGGCTGTGTGGTTGATACTGAAGAAGGAAGCTGTAGACTGCAGGAAGATATCAAAAAATTGGTCAGGTGGGCAGAACAGTGGCAAATGGAATTCAATCCGGAGAAGTGTGAGGTAATGCATTTGGGGAGGGCTAACAAGGAAAGGGAATACACATTAAATGGTAGGACACTGTGTAGTGCAGAGGAACAAAGGGACCTTGGAGTGCTTGTCCACAGATTCCTGAAGGTAGCAGGCCAGGTAGATAAGAAGGCATACGGAATGCTTGCCTTTATTAGCCGTGGCATAGAATACAAGAGCAGGGGGGTTATGCTCAACTGTATAAAACACTAGTTAGGCCTCCGCTAGAGTACTGCGTGCAGTTCTGGTCACCACATTATATGAAAGATGTGATTTCACTAGAGAGGGTACAGAGGAGATTGACAAGGATGTTGCCGGGAGTAGAGAATCTTTGCTGTGAGGAAAGACTGGATAGGCTGGGTCTGTTTTCCTTGGAACAGAGGAGGCTGAAGGGAGGCTATATTGAGGTGTATAAAATTATGAGGGGCCTAGATAAAGTGGATAGAAAGGACCTATTTCCCTTAGCAGAGGGGTCAAAAGCCAGGGGGCACAGATTTAAAGTAATTGGTGGAAGGTTTAGAGGGGATTTGAGGGGAAATTTCTTCACCCAGAGGATTGTGGGGGTCTGGAACTCACTGCCTGAAAGGGTGGTAGAGGCAGAAACCCTAACCACATTTAAAAAGTACTTGGATGTGCACTTGGGATGCTGTAACCTGCAGGGCTATGGACCAAGAGCTGGGAAGTGGGATTAGGCTGGATAGCTCTTTGTTGGCCGGTGTGGACACGATGGGCCAAAATGGCCTCCTTCTGTGCTGTAACCTTCTATGATTCTATTATTCTATGAAGTGTCAGGGCTATTCAAACCTAGGGAGTGGGCCGGGATGGGGCTTATACAACATTCAGATACATGTACTTTCAAGGAAGGCCACTGGACAACAATCAGGAGTGGGAGCCATGGCCCTTGTACATGAAACACAAAATGTTAGCATGCAGGTACAGCAAGTAATTAGGAAGGCAAATGGAATGTTGGCCCTTATTGCAAGGGGGATGGAGTATAAAAGTAAGGAAGTCCTGCTACAACTGTACAGGGCGTTGGTGAGACCACATCTGGAGTACTGCGTGCAGTTTTGGTTGTCTTATTTAAGGAGGGATATATTTGCATTGGAGGCAGTTCAGAGAAGTTTCACGAGGTTGATTCCTGAGATGAAGGGTTGTCTTATGAAGAAAGGTTGAGCAGGCTGGGCCTATACTCATTGGAGTTTAGAAGAATGAGAGGTGATCTTATTGAAACATAGAAGATTCTGAGGGGGCTTGACAGGGTAGATGCAGGGAGGATGTTTCCCCTCGTGGGGGGATCTAGAACTAGGGGGCACAGTTTCAGAATAAGGGGTCGCCAATTTAAAACAGAGGTGAGGAGGAATTTCTTCTCTGAGGGTCGTGAATCTTTGGAATATTCTTCCCCAGAGAGCTGTGGAGGCGGAGCCATTGAATCTATTCAAGGTGGAGATAGACAGATATTTGAGCTACAGGGGAGTCGGGGTTATGGGGAGCGGGCAGGAAAGTGGTGGTGAGGCCAAGATCAGATCAGCCATGACCTTATTGAATGGCGGAGCAGGCTCCAGGGGCCAAATGGCCTACTCCTGCTCCTATTTCTTATGTTCTTATGATTGTTTCCCTCCTGGGAAATGGCCTGCAGGAGGCCAATTGTAATGTCTCCACTGCTGTCCTGGCTAAGGTCATCTAACTCAGAACAAACCAGCGATCAAGCCTGGCATTGTCCTGGTCTCCTTGGCTCAGTGGCACACTATACAATGTATCTAGGAGCTCAGGGTGCTAATTCACGATAGAAGGTAGGACCTAACGATTTGGGTTTGTGAATTAAAATGTTGCAAACCACCTATTGGTACTTTAAAAAGAAAACCCTGGATAGCTATTAATAAAAACCTAAAATAAAATAAACAAACTCACTCAAGGTTGTTGAATGCAGCCATTCTTCACTCGCATAAAAGGCATAAGTCACAATGGAGCCTACATAAAGAGAAGCCTTGGCTGCATTATGCTTTTAAAAAACAATTGTGACCTCTAAAGAGATTTCTATTCTTTGGTGAAAATAATGCAAGGAAAGAAGTAACAAAGGAAGGAAGGAAATCTCATTCAGGTCAGGAGACTTAGGAGAATTGTCAACACAGTATCAAATCGCAATGCTTGTAATAACCTGTTCTAAATGGAAGAGTATAAGTTTTCTCCCTTGAATTCTGGATGTTTTAATGCTTTATGGTGGTTTAAACCACTTTCCGTGGTAGCAATCAGTTCATCATATGAATGGTTTAAAATGTGGAAGAAAAACATTGGGGAGAAAGTTATCTTGCGCCAAAAACAGGTGCAAAAGTGGATGGAGAAACCGTTCCACATGACCGATGATGTCGGCAAGCTGCAGCAGCCAATTTCCTACTCAATATGGTGTCTGGCACAATTCCGGTACAGATTGACTGCCACAGATTACAAAATGACATTTGGATGCCTAACACCCATTTTACTCGGGGAATACGGGCAGCCGTGATTTGAATTTTTCCCCTTGTTATCTTAAAGTGGAACACTCTTCATTAAGAAATAATATTTGAGAAATGGTTATTAATTTATTTCCCCAATACATGAAGCAACGATGTAAATTGAGTCAAAATGCATCAACAACAACAACTTGCATTTATGTAGTGAATGTAGTGAAACATCCCAAGGCATTTCACAGGAGCATTATCAGACAAACTTAGAGCCCAAGGCGCATAAGAAAGTATTAGGACAGGTGACCAAAAGCTTGGTCAAAGAGGTAGGTTTTTAAGGAGTGCCTTAAAGGAGGATAGAAAAGTAGAGATGGAGAGGTTTACGGAGGGAAATCCAGAGCTGGGAGCATGTCCAGGGGAGCATTGAAATATTCTAGTCTGGAGCTAACAAAAGCATAGCTGAGAGTTTCAGCAGCAGATGGGCTGAGACAGGAGCGGAGACGGACAATATTACAGAAGTGGAAGTAGATGGTCTTGATGATGCAGAGCATATGGGAACGTAAGCTCAGCTCAGGGTAAATAGAACACCAAGGCTGCGAACAATCTGGTTCCGCCTGAAACAGTAGCCAGGGAGGGGGAAGGGCCCCAAGCACTGGAATTCCCTAAACATCTCTGCCTCTCCACTGCACTCTTGTCCTTTAATACCTCCTGAATCCCCACCTTTTGGTCATTCCTTCTAATATCTCCTTCTTTGGCTAGGCATCCATTTTTTTCCTTACGCCTCTGAGTTTTTTGGTATGCTTTTCTACATTAAAGGTGCAATATAAAATTGTACGTAGTTGTTGTTAGATTCATAATATAAACTGGACCATACTTCCTCTTCACTCTTGCCTTGGAGTCAGAAGCTTGTGGGTTCAAGTCCCATTCCAGATACTTGAGCACAAAAATCCAGGCTGACACTCCAGTGCAGTACTGAGGCAGTACTGCACTGTGGGAGGTGCCGTCTTTCGAATGAGATGTTAAACCGAGGACCCGTCTGCTCTCACAGGTGGCTGTAAACGATCCCATGGTACTAAGAACATAAGAAATAGGAGCAGGAGTAGGCCATTCGGCCCTTCGAGCCTGCTCTGCCTTTCAAAGAGATCATGGCTGATCTTCTGCCTCAACTCCATTCACCGGCCCTATCGCCATATCTCTTGATGCCCTTACTAGTCAGAAATCTATCGACTTCTGTTTTGAATATACCCAATGATTGAGCCTCCACAGCCCCCTGGGGTAGAGAATGCCAAAGACTCACCACCCTCTGTGTGAAGAAATTTCTTCTCATCTCAGTCCTCAATGGCCTACCCTTTATCTTGAGGCTGTGGCCCCTGGTTCTAGATTCCCCAGCTAAGGGAAACATTCTCCCAGCATCCAACATATCAAGCCCTGTAATAATTTTGTATGCTTCAATGAGATCCTCTCTCATTCTTCTGAATTCAAGAGAATACAGGTCTAGTTTACTCAATCTCTTCTCATACGACAGTCCCGCCATCCCAGGAATCAATCTTTTGGTGTCCGCGTATCAATAACACACGGACTGCAGGAGAACGGTAATAACAGGTGTTTACTGAACAGAGGGTATGCTGGAACTGAAAGTACAGAAGCCTGCTACAGCTTTATATACAGGTGTGGTCACTGCCGGTACTACAGTATAAAAGCAGTTCTCTCTTAAAGGTACATACACAACAATTCCTCCCCTTTTAGATAAACAGTACATAACATTCATTTAACAATTAAATAATAACTAATTACAATTACAATTTTCTCTGTACTATATACATCAACTGAAGTAATCATTTATAAATTCAGTCTTTGAGGAGGCTTCCTGATCTTGTCTGGATAGCGCCTTTCTCGAGTATCCTGTTCTTGCGGCGGAGTCGATTCTGGCTCATTGTCATTGGTTGGTTCGTCAGCTTCCAATACCACTGATTCTGAGGTAGACACAATCTGTACTTCGGGTTCATCACCAGGTGTGCATGCTCGTGGTATGGGTTTGACTTGTAACTGTGACTCTAGAATCTGGTCAGCATAGCGTCTCACGATGCTCTCTCCAACGTCCACTGTGTACATTAGTGGTCCCTGCTGTGTGCATATCGTTCCTGGCTGCCATTTTTCTGTTCGGTAGCCGTGGGCCAAGACTGGTTGCCCTATCTTGAAGCTCCTGGTTGGCTTCTCATTGATGTGCTGGAATTGCATCTCGTCTTATGTTTGGTTTGAGCAAATCCAGGCGACATCTTAACCTTCGGTTAAAGAACATTATGGCTGGAGCTTGGTTGGTGACTGCATGTGTCGCATTCCGGTAAGCAAACAAGAAATTATCCACCTTGTGTTGTAGTGGTATGTTGTCGTTATACATCGCCTTTATTGCTTTTTTAAAGGTCTGAACAAACCTCTCAGCCAATCCATTTGTGGCTGGATGATATGGGGCAGATGTGTAATGTTTTACCCCATTATTCCTCAAAAACCTCCGGAAATCCTCGGACGCAAACTGTGGTCCATTGTCGGAGCAAATCTGTTCTGGCAAGCCATTCCTGGTGAAGATGGTCCGTAGGACTGCAATAGTTTTCTCTGTGGTGGTGGAGGACACTTTGATGACCTCTGGCCATTTCGAATGTGCATCCACGGCGATTAAAAACATTGAGTCCATAAATGGACCAGCAAAATCCATGTGTACCCATTGCCATGGAGATGAGGGCCACTCCCATGGGTGTAGCGGGGCCTGTGGTGGAGCGTTTTGGACTTTCTGGCATCCTGTGCATCTCTTGGTCATATCTTCGATTTCTTTATTGATTCCCGGCCACCACACAAATGCCCTGGCTAGGCTCTTCATTTTTACCCCTCCCAGATGACCCTCATGAAGCTCATTGAGCACTCTATCTCTCAATTTGAATGGAATTACCACTCGGGATCCACACATCAAGGTCCCCCGGCACACTGACAGCTGTTCTCTCCTTGGCGAGAATGCTGGCAACAGTGAGTCGCCATGTGCTGGCCATCCCTTCACCGTCAAATCATAGACCCGAGAGAGTGTCGGGTCATTTCGGGTTTCCTTCTCTATACTTGAGTTTGTAACAGGTAGATATTCGATTTTTGGTTGAATGGAATATCTCAATAGGGTCCACTGCAGGTGCTTCCTCCACCATAGGCAACGGTAGGTGTGACAGCCCATCAGCATTTCCATGCTGTTTCGTACCCTTGTACTCTATGTCGTATTGATGTGCCCCTAGAAAAAGGGACCATCTTTGCAGCCGTTGCGCCGTCATCACCGGAATGCCCTTCTTTGGGTTAAAAATGGAGACAAGAGGCTGGTGATCAGTCAGTAGGGTGAATTTCTGCCCATGCAGATAGTGATTGAACTTCTTCACTCCCCACACCAGGCTGAGGGCCTCCCTGTCAATCTGGGCATAGTTACGCTTGGCTGAGGTTAACGAGCGCGACGCAAAGGCTATTGGCCTCTCTGAGCCGTCAAGGAATTTGTGTGACAGCACCGTTCCAATGCCGTAGGGAGACGCATCACATGCCAACCGAATCGGTAGTGTTGGATTGTAGTGGGCCAATACTTCTTTTGAAGTGATTAGGCATTTACATTTCTGAAAGGCACGCTTACACTCATCACTCCATTTCCATGCTACTCCAGTTTGCAGCAGGGCGTTCAGTGGGTGCAGAATTGTAGATAAATTTGGCAAGAACTTATGGTAGTAGTTCACCAACCCGAGTAACGACCTCCGTTGCGACACATTTTCTGGTGCTGGAGCCTTGACTACTGCCTCAATCTTGTCTGGGGACTTAGGTAACCCCTCCTCATCAATCATGTGGCCACAATACGAGATTTGTTTCCTGAAAAACTCGCATTTGGGGCGGTTGGCTCGTAGCCCATATTCTTGTAATCTAGTGAGCACCTGCTCCAGGTTGGCAAGGTGTTCACTGTCATTTTCGCCCGTAACCAGGATGTCGTCCAAATAACACTGGGTCCCCGGGATCCCTTGCAGGACTTGTTCCATCGCCCTCTGCCAAATAGCCGGAGCTGATGTTACCCCGAATACCAGTCGGTTGTACTGGTAAAGACCTTTGTGAGTGTTTATCGTGAGGTATTTTCTAGATGCTTCTTCTACCTCCATTTGTAGATATGCTTGGGCCAGATCAATCTTCGTAAAGTGTTTCCCTCCAGATAGTGAGGCGAAAATATCTTCTATCCGTGGAAGTGGATATTGTACTGTGTGCAGGACTGGGTTCACAGTTACCTTGAAGTCCCCACAGATGCGAACCTTCTTTGGCTCCCCAGGCGTGCTGCTCAATGATTTCTTCATTACAGGAACGATGGGTGTGGCCCACTCGCTCCAGTCCACCTTCGACAGCACACCCGAACACTCCAGACTCTCCAGCTCTGCTTCAACGGCTGGGCGGATCGCGTACGGTACTGGTCTGGCCTCAAAAAATTTTGGGTTTGCGTTATCTTCAATTTTTATCATTGCCGTTACTCCTTTTAGAGTCCCAAGTCCTTGTTGGAACACCTCTTTCGCGTCAGTTAGAATTTTTGACAGTCGTCCAGGTGTGACATCGTCATCCTTTTTGTCAGCCACAGTTAGCGCCTGAATGGAATGCCAATCCAATTGTATTTTTCAGATCCATTCACGTCCCAATAATGGTGGTCCTCCATCTTGTAGTATATATAGATACAGTTTCTGTGTTTCCTTGCCATTGTATTTAACGGGCACTCTTATTTTTTTCTCTGGGGTAGACTTTTTGCCCCATATATGTCTTCAATACAATGGACGTGTCCTTCAAGGGTATGTGTGAGAATAGCCGCTCATAGTCTTGTCGATTCATGACAGTTAGGGCTGATCCTGTGTCCAATTCCATCTTTACTTGGGACCCTGCTATCATGAGGGTGACCCAAATGGTTCAGTGATCCTCCTTTGCGATCACGTTGTGTAACTTTAGACAACTTAGTCTCCTGCTCCCGGAGTCATTATCACTCTCCTGATCTTCTGAACTACTGTCTGTCATTTTTTTTACTTTCTTGTACCTTTCCTTAGTAGTTCTTTTAGTGTTGGTTTTCTTTCCTGACCTGCAGACTCTTGCTATGTGTCCCACTTTTCCACATTGCCTGCATACTTTGTTCTTAAACCAGCAGTCCTTCTGGTCATGGGTTGTTTTGCCGCAGCGATAGCACTTTTCTGCTCCATATGCCATTTCGTTGGTGCTATATTCTTGCGGTTTCTGTTGTATTTCCGCAGCTCCCCGTGCTGCTGCTTCGTAGGATACTGCCACGCTGAAAGCCTGTTCTAGCGTCGGGTCCTTTTTTGAAAGTAGTAGTTCCTGGGTTCCTTCACTCTGGAGCCCGCAGACAAACTTATCCCTTAAGGTATCTGCCAGTCCTGCTCCGAAGTGGCAGTGCTTTGATAACTTGCGTAGTTCCGTAAGATAGTCAGCATTACTCTCATCTTTGTGCTGGTTTCTTTTATGGAACTTGAATCTTTCTGCTATCAGCAGCGGTGTAGGGTTTAGATGTTCCTGTAAGATATTGACAATCTCTTCAAAGCTTTTCTCCATTGGTTTAGCTGGGGTAATTAAATTCCACAATTGGCCGTACGTTCTCGCGCCCATCAAATTTAATAATACCGACGACTTCTTTTCATCAGCCACCTCATTTGCCTTGCAGTACACTTCAATTCTTTCCACATAAGTGGTCCAGTCTTCTATTTCATTGTCGAAAGCAGTGATACTGCCACTCTTCGGCATCTTGGGTGGTTTAAAATGGCACCTCCCGTGCTTTTCCTTCTTCCCCAATGGATTAAAATGGCGCCTCCCGCGCTTTTCCTTCTTCCCCTTGCTGTCAATGCTGCTCCTAGCATTCTAAATAGTAATGGCGGCGCCCCGCGGCTTCGGCGCGTCTCTCTTTTGTTAGTTAAATTCCTTCGTTTTATTCTTCTTCGACGCTGTCCACTGCGCGTCTCTTTTCCTTCCCCTCTTTTTATTTTCTCTAACGCTGCCCGGCTCTTGAGCACCGACCGCGCCCTGTGCGCTCCACCCTCTCTCTCTCTTTTCCTTCCCGACGACGCTGCACAGCCCCCTTGCAGAGCCGCTCGATCGAGCTCAAGCCCGCCGCAGTCCAGAAGGGTCAGCGCACTACCTGCTACCAGCACGATTTGCTGGAACACCTTGACTGGGGAGCCAAGCCCAGCTCTCCACAGCCTCCCCTGCGATTCTCTGAACTCCGATGGATCACTGGGCGGTTGCCCGCGGTCGACGCCCGTTGCTCTGACTTCGACCTCCAAGAAGCTTCTTTTCCGGGATGGATCCCCGTGAGGTGATGCAGTACTGCAGGTGCGTTTGAACCTGTTCGTCGCCAGTTTAGTGTCCGCGTATCAATAACACACGGACTGCAGGAGAACGGTAATAACAGGTGTTTACTGAACAGAGGGTATGCTGGAATTGAAAGTACAGAAGCCTGCTGCGGCTTTATAGACAGGTGTGGTCACTGCCGGTACTATAGTATAAAAGCAGTTCTCTCTTAAAGGTACATACACAACAAATCTCGTGAACCTTTGTTGCACTCCCTCTATGGCAAGTATATCCTTCCTTAGGTAAGGACACCAAAATTGTACATAGTGCTCCAGGTGTGGTCTCACCAAGGCCCTATATAATTGGAGTAAGACTTCTTTACTCCTGTACTCAAATCCTCTTGTAATGAAGGCCAGCATACCATTTGCCTTCCTATTGACTTGCTGCACCTGCACATTCACTTTCAGTGACTCATGTACAAGGACACCCAGGTCCCTTTGAGCATGTGCATTCCCCAATCTTTCCCCATTTAGGAAATACTCTGCCTTTCTGTTTTTTCTACCAAAGTGGTTAACTTCACATTTATCCACATTATATTCCATCTGCCATGTTTTCGCCCACTCACTGAGCCTGTCGAGATCCCCTTGAAGCCTCTTCACATCCTCTTCGCAACTGACACTGCCACTTAGCTTTGTATCATCAGCAAATTTGGAAATGTTACATTTAGTCCCCTCATCCAAATCATTGATATAGATTGTGAATAGCTGGGGCCCAAGCACCGATCCTTGCAGTACCCCACTAGTCACAGCCTGCCATCCTGAAAAAGACCCGTTTATCCCCACTCTTTGTTTTCTGTCTGTTAACCAATTCTCATTCCATGCTAGTATATTACCCCCAATTCCATGTGCCCTAATTTTGTTCACCAACCTCTTGTGTGGGACCTTATCGAAGGCCTTCTGAAAATCCAGATACACCACATCTACCAGTTCCCCTTTGTCTACTCCACTAGTTACATCCTCAAAGAACTCCAATAGGTTTGTCAAACACAATTTCCCTTTCATAAATCCATGTTGACTCTGCCCAATCTTACTATTAGTTTCAAAGTGCCCAGTTATTGCATCCTTTATAATAGATTCCAGCATTTTCCCAACTACTGATGAGGCTAACAGGTCTGTAGTTCCCCATTTTCTCTCTCCCTCCTTTCTTAAATAGCGGGGTTACATTTGCTATCCTCCGATCTGCAGGAACCGTTCCAGAATCTATAGAATTTTGGAAGATGACAACCAATGCATCCACTATTCCAATGGCCACCTCTTTCAAAACCCTAGGATGTAGGTCATCTGGTCCTTGAGATTTATCGACTTTTAGTCCCATTAATTTTGCTAGTACTGTTTTTTTACCAATAATTTCTTTAAGTTCCTCATTCTCACCACAGCCTTGGTTTTCTTGTATTTCTGGGAGGTTTTTTGTGTCTTCCTCCGTGAAGACGGAAACAAAGGCCTCGATTTTAACTCGGCTGCGGGCTATTGGCATGTTCCCCGAATTTGGTGTTTCCCACACGAATCTAAATGGATGTGGGAGATTGATGCAATTTTAACTCCAATTGACCAATTGATTTCCAACGTGTGGGAAGCCTTTGCAAATGGTTTCTCATGACTGAAAGTCCTCTCCGATGACGTCATGATTGCTGCTGCATTTAAGGTCCACAGCAAGCCTTGCTTCTTCTGCAGACTGCCAAGCTTTCTCCATTTGATGGCACAGGAACCTGCAGGAACAATGGCCAGCAGGAGGCCAAGAGCAGCTCCTAAGTTTGACGAGGCAGCACTGCAGGCATTGGTGGATGGGGCTAGGGCCCACAGGGAGGTCCTGTTCCCTTCATCAGGGAGGAAGAGGCCTCCCAGTCAGACCAAGGCTGTGTGGATACAGGTGGCTGCGGAGGTCAACTCCTTGGGGGTCACACGGCGCACCTGGAATCAGTGCAGGAAAAGATTCCATGACCTTCAACGCACTGGAAAAGTAAGGATGAAGTTCCCATCACCCTCAATCTGATCCCCATTGCCTTTCCTCACCAGCACTCAGCTTTAGCAATCTCTTCCACCATATCCCACTTGACACTCACATCCATGCACCCTTACCCATTCCCCCTCTCTCTATGCTCACATTCACATAACTATTCCACCATGCAGCCCTCACACTCCCTATCACTCTGATGCTTTGAATACAACTGACAACACACAGGGAAGGTCCTTGGTCTTGCAACCTCAATCCACTTTTATCTCCTTCTAAGTATAGAAACATAGAAACATAGAAGATAGGAGCAGGAGTAGGCCATTCGGCCCCTCGCGCCTGCTCCGCCATTCAATGTGATCATGGCTGATCATCCAAATTAAGTACCCGGTCCCTGTTTTCTCCCCATACCCCTTGATCCCTTTAGCCTTAAGAAATATATCCAACTTCTTCTTGAATATATTTAATGAATTGGCCTCTACTGTCTTCTGTGGTAGAGAATTCCACAGGCTCACCACTCTCTGGGTGAAGAAATTCCTCCTCATTTTTGTCCTAAATGGCATACCCTTTATCCTTAGACTGTGACCCCTGATTCTGGACTCCCCGGCCATCGGGAACATCCTTCCTACATCTAGTCTGTCAAGTCCTGTCAGAATTTTATAAGTTTCAATGAGATCCCCTCTCATTCTTCTAAACTCCAGCGAGTACAAGCCCAATCGAACCAATCTCTCCTCATAAGTTATTCCTGCCATCCCAGGTATCAGCCTGGTGAATCTTCGCTGAACTCCCTCCATGGCAAGAACATCCTTCCTCAGATAAGGCGACCAAAACTGCACACAATACTCAAGGTGTGGTCTCACCAAGGCCCTGTACAACTGCAGCAAGACATCCTTGTTCCTGTACTCAAAGCCTCTCGCTATGAAGGCCAACAAACCATTTCCTTCTTAACCGCCTGCTGCACCTGCATGCTTACCTTCAGCGACTGGTGCACAAGGACACCCAGGTCTCGTTGCACTTCCCCTTCGCCCAATCTATTGCCATTCAGATAATAATCTGCCTTCCTGTTTTTGCCACCAAAGTGGATAACCTCACATTCATCCACATTATATTGCATCTGCCATGCTTCTGCCCAATTACCCAACCTGTCCAAATCATCCTGGAGTTTCTCGCATCCTCCTCACAGCACACACGCCCACCTAGCTTTGTGTCGTCTGCAAATTTGGAGATATTACATCTAGTTCCCTCGTCTAGATCATTAATATATTTTGTGAATAGCTGGGGTCCAAGGACCGATCCCTGCGGTACCCCACTAGTCACTGCCTGCCACTCGGAAAAAGACCCGTTTATTCCAACTCTTTGCTTTCTGTCTGCCAACCAGTTTTCTATCCAAGTCAATACCTTGCCCCCAATCCCATGTGCCTTAACGTTACACGCTAACCTCTTATGCGGAACCTTATCGAAAGCCTTCTGAAAGTCCAAATATACCACATCCACTGGTTCTCCCTTATCTATTTTACCAGTCACATCCTCAAAAAATTCCAGTAGATTAGTCAAGCACGAATTACCTTTTGTAAATCCATGTTGACTTTGTCTGATCCTGTCACTATTTTCCAAGTGCTCAGCTATTACATCCTTTATAATGGACTCTAGCATTTTCCCCACTATCGATGTTAGGCTTACCGGTCTGTAATTCCCCGTTTTCTCCCTACCACCTTTTTTTGAATAGTGGGGTTACATTAGCTACCCTCCAATCCATGGGTACTGTTCCAGATTCCATCAAATGCTGGAAGATGATCAGCAATGCATCTACTATTTCTAGGGCCACTTCCTTAAGTACCCTAGGCTGTAGATTATCAGGCCCTGGGGATTTATCGGCCTTCAGTCCCATCAATTTCCTTAACACAAATTCCTTACAAATACTGATTTCTTTCAGTTCCTCCCCGACATCTCTGGGAGGTTATTTGTGTCCTCCTTTGTGAAGACAGAACCAAAATATGTATTTAATTGGTCTGCCATTTCTTTGTTATCCATTATAAATTCCCCTGATTCTGATTGCAAGGGACCTACGTTTGACTTCACTAATCTTTTTCTCTTCACATATCTATAAAAGCTTTTACAGTCAGTTTTTATGTTCCCTGAAAGCTTACTCTCATATTCTATTTTCCCCTTCTTAATTAATCCCTTTGTCCTCCTTTGTGGAATCTTAAACTGCTCCCAATCCTCAGGTTTACTGCTTTTTCTGGCCAATTTATATGTCCTCTCCTTGGATCTTATGCTATCCCTAATTTCCCTTGTTAGCCACGGTTGAGTCACCTTTTTTGTTTTATTTTTATGCCATACTGGGATGAACAATTTCTGTAGTTCATCCATGCAGTCTTTAAATGCTTGCCATTGCCTATCCACCGTCAATCCTTTGAGTGACATTCCCCAATCAATCCTACCCAACTCGCGCCTTAAACCATCATAGTTTCCTTTATTTAAATTGAGGACCCTCGTCTCTGAGTCAACTATTTCATTCTCCATCTTAATGAAGAATTTTATCATATTATGATCACTCCGACCCAAGGGGCCTCATACAACAAGATTGCTAATTAATTCTTTCTCATTACATAATATGCAGTCTAAGATGGCCTGATCTCTGGTTGGTTCCTCGACATCTCGTAAACACTCCAGGAATTCCTCCCCCACAGTATTGTTACTAATTTGGTTAACCCAATCTATATGTAGATTAAAGTCACCCATGATGACTGCTGTGCTCTTATTGCACGCTTCTCTAATTTTACTTTTAATGCCATCCCCAACCTCCGCATTACTGTTTGAAGGTCTATATACCACTCCCATGAATGTTTTCTGCCCCTTGGTATTTCTCAGTTCTACCCATACAGATTCCACATCATCAGAGCTAAGATCCTTCCTTACAATTGTGTTAATCCTTCCTTTAACCAGCAATGCTACCCCATGGGCTGAAATGGCCTCTATCTGCACTGTGGGGATTCTGTGATTCTGTGATTCTGTGATCTCCCTTTCCTTTTTGCCTATCTTTCCTGAATATTGAATACCCCTCCAGCCTTGGCCACCCTGGAGCCATGTTTCCGTAATCCCAATCAAATCATATTCTTTTACCTCTATTTGTGCAGCTAATTCATCCACCTTATTCCGAATGCTCCTTGCATTAAGACACAAGGGCCTAGAAATTAATGGGGCGCCAGCCTCGCCAGGGCGCCGGAAGTACCGCCCCGGAAGGAGTCGCGGCCGCCCGCCGCAAATTCAGTTTCAGCGCCCCAGACGGAAGCGCGGCGCAACTCGAGGCGCCCCGCATCCCTCTTGGGGCGCTGCAACTGAAAATCGCAGTGCAACGTGCTGCAGCGCCACACGCAGCGGCATGGTGTGCTGCAGTACTGCAGGCCTTCCTCCCCTTCTTAAAGAGGAGGGGCCTGCTGCAGCGCGCTCAAAGAGCGCGAGTGCCGGCAAAAGAGCCCGGCACCAAGGAGAAGTGCCGGGCTCTTGGGACACAGCCGGCACTTTGCGGGGGTGGGGGGCTCAGGAGGCCGGGGATGGCGGCGCGGAGAGGTGCTGGCAGGCGGCCAGCAAAAAAATGGCCCCCCCGCACCTCAGCGCCTCTACCGCCGCAGGTAGGCCCCCCAGAAATGGTCGCAAATTTCGCAATTGGGGCGGTAGCGGGGCGCTGCACACACCGATGACGTCATCGCTAGCGGCACAGCGCTAACGGCTAGTGCCACCATTAGCCTGGCCAGTGGCGCAAAACCCACTAAGTGCCCTCTTAGGACGCTAACGGGTGGCGCAGGCCACTGAATTTCTAGGACAGAGTCTTCAGGCTTATTTTTTTTAACGCTCTTAGCCCTATTAGAATTATTATTTACTGTGGCCATGTTTCATTTAAACCGTTGATTTCTCTGACTGCCACTTCTATGCTATATCTATGCTATGCAATCTCTACACTCACTCTTTCATTCTCACTCAACCTCCACTTGTCTCCCTCATTGCAGGAAAAGAGAGGTCACAATAAAAGGGAAAGAGCCAGGACAGGAGGAGGCCCACCATCATTAGCCCAGCTCACCCCCTGGGAGGAAGCCGTCCTGGAAATTGTCGGGGTTGAAAAAGATGCGCACATTGGGGACTGACAGACGGGTGCGTCACAGCAAGCTGGTGACAGAATAGTTTTCCATCTCTCTCATTGACATTGCATGAGTCGCTGATAATGATTCTGAAGCTATAACAGATGGACTTATGATCATCTGCAATATGCAATGCGCATGTAACCTTGACCTCCCATCTCTAACTCTTTACTCCCCCACAGGACCATCGAGAGCCCCCATCCACACTTTTCAGGAGGAAGAGCCTGAGCTTCCAGACTCCTCAGAGGAATCTGCAACCTATGAGGGCGCAGCGTCAGCAGAAATAAGCGCACCCAGCACCAGCGCAGACACTCACACCTCGGTGGGACCTTCGGGACATAGAGTAGTGTTGTCACCTGCTGTATCACAGCTCACAAGTGAGCATCAGCAGATTGTGGAGACAGGGACAGCAGTGGAGAGCCCTCGTCAGAGGGCGCAGGACTCTGCCAGCTCAGCTCCGCTGCATGTCGACTTTCTGCCTCTGGGTACATCCAAAAGATCAGAGGTGATGGAACTCCATGCACAGATGCAGGAGTCTCTGGCAGGCTTTGTCTCTAGGGTCGCTGCGAGTGTGGAGCGAATGGAGGAGTCCATAGCGAACATGAGCAGAGCATTTGTGGAGTCATTGGCGCATGAACACGGAAAGGATGGCTACCTACGTGGAAATGATTGCTGCCTCCGTGGTAAGGCTGCCAATGGTAGAGGAGAGGAGGGCTACGGCCATGGAGGAGGTTAGTTGTCAGGGTATGGAAAACATGGTGAGTGTTCAGAATAGAATGACATCTCTTGAGGAGCGAGGGGCATCTATTGAACATAGAAACCAGACCTTCATGGAAGTCCTTCTGAGTAGGACTGCCATTGCAGATATGGGTCTCCATGGCCCCCCTGATGTGCAGCAAGGTGCTCTCCAGCCACTTGCAGGCACGGAGGGGGAGCTGACCCATGAGAGGGAGGTTGGTGGCAGACGTCAAGGAAGTGGGGGTTCCTCTCCAGGCGCTCACACTTCCATGCCACTGCAGAGCACTCGGTCAGAGCCCCACCGGAGTCCACACCCAAGTGAGATAGACGTCTCAGCCCCTGCACAGCCGCAGGAGCAGCAGACTGTTGACGAGCCCTCACAGGCTCGCCACCCCAGAGGACACCCGCCAAAGGTGTCGAGACAGGAGCAGCAGGAAAGTGAGCAAGAGGCCTCCACATCTGCTGAAGCCACAGGGGAACCATGACGTAGGTGCAGGCATAAGAGGAACATAAAGCACAAGTAGTCACTTGGGTGAAATTTTATGTATTGTTTAAAAAAAAAGTCATTAGATGAATTCTCTCAATAAAATGTCTGATGGCTTCTGCTGTATTTGTGGCGTGTGTCATTTCGCGAATGGGACTTTCACATTGAGGGCGCAATGTTCTGGCGTAATGCTGCCGCTGGTATCTCCATCTCTATCTCAATCATCATGCTGTGAAGTGCACAGCAAACCACGACCCACGACGATCCTTCTTGTGGTCACACACCAGCTGAAAGTTAAGGGAGTGGAAGCCCTTGCAGTTGACAAAAATACCTGGATTGCGATGGGTGCCCTAAGGGCCACATGTATGCAGTCAATAATGCCCTGCACCCTTGCAAAGTCTGCCAGATGAGCTAATCCAACCGCTCGCACCGTCAAACTTGCGCGATCCTTGGTGAAATGGATGTGATTGTGCGCGAGGGCAAAGAGGGCATCGGTTACCTGCATGATGCAAGTGTGTGTGGCTGCCTGGGAAATGCTGCTGATGATTCCTGGAATGAGCCTGAGGCAAAAAAGTTGAGTGCGGTGGTGACTTTGATGGCCACTGGTAAGGAGTGTCCACCTGGTCCTCTGGGCAGCAGGTCTTGCTGTAGCATTGCGCAGATGTCAGTCACTACCTCTCGCGAAAGTCGGAGCCGCCTTTGGTACTGCTGCTCAGTCATGTTGAGGTAGCTGACCCTGTGTCTGTAGACCCTGTTTGAGGGGTATCTCCTGCGCCGACGGGCTTCCAGGCGCTGGCCCCTTCTGGCCTGTGCTGCCTCAGGTGGGTGAGCAGCAGCCTGTCGCTCGTGCTGCTGCTGCTGTTGTTCCTGGTTCTGCTGCTGCCGCGCCTGGTGCTCGAGCTTCTCTAATGCCCAGGGAAGGAAAAAAATGGCTTCCATGCTTCTGGCATATGCCTCCATTGAGGAAGCGCTGAGTGAAGGTGGCGAGAGGGGTTTCCCGGGAGTTCACACTGGAGATGTGTGTGAGGCTCCAACCTTCCACAGGTGTGGTTAAGCCTGGTAAAAGTTGCTCCAGGCCTGAGACAAAAAATCCTGCCACCTGCAAATGATGGCTGATCAAATCTCCTCTTTAATGGTTAACCTGTAGTTGATAGTCAGCAAGCCAATAGTGCTCCCGCCATGTTTCACAGTCGTGATTCCCACCAGGCGTGTTTTACATGGGAAAAGGGTTAAAAGTGCAAGGGACTGTTAAAATGGCATTATAGAGGCCATTTAGTGGTGATGAAGGGCCTTAAAGACCAGTCCCGCCTGTTGGATGCGGGACAGATTCAGGACCATCAGACATGCCTGAGTAAAAATGGCTCGGAGTCGGGAACCAGGCGGGGGGGTCCCCACCCACCAGTTTCTGCGATTTTTAACCCCCCGCACGCCTCCAAGCCCGCCTCCATGGCTCAGTTAAAATCGAGGCCAAAGTATTTATTTAATTTCTCTGCCATTTCCTCATTCCCTATTATAAATTCTCCCGTCTCTGACTGTAAAGGGCTTACCTTCACCAGTCTTTTCTTTTTCACATACCTATAGAAGCTTTCAAAATCCGTTTTTATATTTTTTGCTAGTTTGTGCTCAAATTCCATTTTCCCTTTCTTTATCAATTTATTGGTCCCTCTTTGCTGATTTCTAAAAAGATCCCAATCCTCAGGCTAACCACTTTTTCTGGCAACTTTATAAGCTTCCTCCTTTGACTTAATACTAGCTTTAATTTCTTTTGTTAGCCATGGTTGGATCACTTTTCCTTTTGGGTTTTTATGCCCTAGAAGAATGTATGTTTGTTGCAAATTATGCATTACTTCCTTGAATGTTAGCCATTGTATGTCCACCTTCATACCTTTTAGTGTAGTCTCCCAATCTACCATGGCCAGCTTGTACCTCATAGCCTTGCAGTTTCCTCTGTTTAGATTGAAGACCTTAGTTTCAGATTGGACTACATCACTCTCAAACTTAATGTAAAATTCAATCATATTATGGTCACTTGTCCCTAAAGACCCCTTTACCACAAGATTATTGATTAGCCCTTTCTCAATGCACAGTACCAGATCCAGAATAGCCTGTTCCCTGTTTGGTTCCTCCACATACTGATCCAGGAAACCATCTCGCATGTGTTCCAAGAATTCGTCCTCCACACCATTAGTGGTAATTTGATTTGCCCAGTCAATATGTAGATTAAAGTCCCTCATGATTACCGTACTACATCGAAGAAAAGCAGGGGAGGTATCCCTGGAGTCCTGGCCAATATTTATCCCTCAATCTAAATCACTAAAACAGGTTATCTGGTCGTTATCACATTGCTGTTTGTGGGAGCTTGCCTTGCGCAAATTGGCTGGCGTGTTTCCTACATTACAACAGTGACTACACTTCAAAAGTACTTAATTGGTTGTAAAGTGCTTTGAGACATACTGAGGTCATGAAAGGCACTATATAAATGCAAGTCTTCTTTTTCTATCAGTGTTTACAGCCTGCATTTCATGTTACCCAGTTACTTGCTGCAGAATCTGACATTTTTCATTATTTTCAGGGTGCACAACTTTCAACGTTTGACCTTAACCATTACCCCTATGGCATATGCTCCATCTACTTCAAATGCCTAACCCTTCCAGACCCTATGCTTACAATGTATAATAAACTCCTGCTCTCCTGCTTGACCTAGTAATCCAATTAGAAGGATCACCACTTTGCAAATAGTTGAGTCTATCCTTCAGATAAAACTGACTGCGGAGCTTTCACCCTCAGCCATTCTATTCCAGTAGACTCCAGATTGTTTATACTTGGCAGAATAAAAGTCTGCAAGGGGGTGATAATAGATGGGAGAGCACAGAGTCAATGAGTAACAGGCTATTCTTAGTGACCAGCCAGTAATGATAAACATATCACAAACATTCAACGCCTAATTCAAATATTTATAAGATTGTCCTTTAATGCAAATAGCCATGCCCGGCACTGTTTTAGACTTCCTTACTGTCTGAAAATGAACTATTTCCAGGATAGGGCTTGTATTGCTTGATGTAATGTGACAATTGATGAAGTACCATCAGTCCAAGAGATTCCATCATTATAACCGTGTCAGACACAAGTAATATGTTCCTCATAGTTCAGTAGCCTGTTCCAATGGAACAGAACAAAAGCCTGGCATTTGCCAGTTCAGTTTTCTGTTCAGTTCTTTAACTCTTGCATTGCAAAATATCCTGACACTTTAATGAGACAGGGTGCAATTTTTAATTTGGGCTGGCAACAGGCGGGTGGCGGGAAGAGTCCACTCATTGCCTGCCCATAGTTACTGTCAAAAGGCCCGAGCCAATTTGAGGGCCAGGCCTCATTTCATTATCATTGGTAAGTGCTCAAAAGCAACTTGCTCATTGTGGGGAGGGGGGCAATTCCAACAGCTCCTCTACAGAGCCAAGACGGAAGTTGCATCTTAAATGTGGCGGGGGGGGGGGGGTGGGTGGATGGATGGATGGGCTGGCAGGGGGCCAGAATACATTTTTTTTAAATCTTACCTTGAACTGTTTTGTGAGTGGCCTGCCC
This sequence comes from Somniosus microcephalus, assembly GCF_052327205.1. Taxonomy (NCBI): domain Eukaryota; kingdom Metazoa; phylum Chordata; class Chondrichthyes; order Squaliformes; family Somniosidae; genus Somniosus; species Somniosus microcephalus. The sequence continues at coordinate 219,638,968 of NC_140994.1, read as the reverse complement.
ACAAGCTCTGCCCCTTGGAACCTCAAAATTGCTTTGGGATCCTACAACTGGCGGAGGACCCCGACTTTCATATTAAAAGTAGCTTCCTGTCTGAAACAGGCAGATACTCTGGCTGCCCATTTCCACCACAGGCCGGAAATGGCAGTGACCGTATCAGGAGTGGGAATAGGGCGCTAAGTGGTGCACTGTCATCTTCAGCCCCGTTCCCGCTGGGCAGAGGCCCTGAAAATTGGCCGGAGTCTTACTTTCAAGATCCAATTTAAAGACGGTCTTGGGGTCCCCATATGACTCAGTGAATAATGTGGTACTGAATCATACAGAACAGAAATGTCCCAGTTTGATCTCTGGTCTGTACTTCGGTGACTTCACTGTAATGACAGTAAGTAATACCACTAGGGTGAGGTACCAGGGTGCTACTAGCACCAATGGAACTGAACTTCACTATGAGTCCTAACCTGTAACAGAAAGGGACAGAAGAATTTGGGAGGGGGCAGGGAATAATCAGTTTGAATCGGTTCAACAACCAGATCCTCAAAATAACTTTAATTTGCATTTATATAGCCTATTCTTGCATCGTCAGGACATTCCAAAGCACTTCATATCCAACGAATTATATTTGAAGTGCAGTGACCATTATGTAGACAAATTGGGCAACCAATCTGTGAACAGCATGGTCCCTAAAGCAGCAAATCAGGTCATTGAGAAATTCATCTGTTTTTGGTGGAAAAGTGCAGCTGTTGAGTGTATTGCGAACAATGATTTTTCTCCCAGTTTTCTTCCTTATCTCCAGAAGGCACTGACTGTATTGGGTAGAGTTCTTTGGGTGCCAGCCAGCAGCCTTCATTCAAGTGGCTATTCTTCATGCGTGAGCCCAGAAAGTGAGCGTAGGTCAGCTATTCAACCACGGGGGATATCGCAGCTAAACTCTATTGAGTTCCTATCTGAGGTGTGATTTTCCAAGTACGTACTGAGGGTGGAAAACCTCACCTAATGGCAGCACCCATCAGAAAATTGGGGGTACGCTGCCCATGAATTTCTGATATGTACTGCTGGCGTGTGAGGTTTCCTGTGGTGGGTAGCGCTTACTGTTATCCACACAGGTATTTCCAGCAGGGGTTACTGATGCTGATCAGGAGCAGAAATGCTGACTTGAATTTTTTTAAACACATCTCTAGCCTAGGGGCGTTGCTACCAATTGTAACACCACAAATGCTGAAAATCAGTTAACACAGCGCAGACTGAGACTGAATCCTGTGCCTTTTTGGTCTGTATTGTCCAGTGGTACATTGACAAAGGGCCTTTACCCACTAGACCTTTGGGAGAGCTTGTAAAAATTGTTTGTTGTCAAATAACTATACGTAGGTGTGTCGCCATTGTCTCCACTGTTAGTAAAGGTGTTGCTATGCCTGCAGCTGACATTGTTCACACAGCAATATTTCCATAGGAAGATCAAACAATTGCTGTATTACCACAGTGCAGCTAAACTGTAAACGTAATGATAAATGGAAAATAATGAATGCCCACATATTCAGTCTACCAATAGGCAGCTCTGGGGCTGACGAGAACTCAAGAGGTTTGGAGTGAAAACACTTAACAGTCACTGACAGCTCTTGATAACAAGTTGAAAAGTAGGAGGCAATTAGTGCCAAGCATTTCCACACCTGTGATTGGAACAGCCTTTTAAAATCCTGGTTATTCCCAGCCTGTCTGTGCCAGAACACTGGCTTAGTGTGTGGAGCTTATGGGGCTGATTTTCATTTTGCTACCACCCGTTTACACTAGGGCAGTAGCGAGATGAAAATCAGGAGAAATAAAACGCCCCCCTGTTCCGATTTTCAGGCAGACCTCAATACAGGCAAATAGGCGTCAACTGATGTCAGGACCCCCAATGCCATTTTCCTGTTAATCTGCACTGCCACTGCTACTTCCTCAACCCACCCACAAACCATGGCCGGGAACTGGTCAGGAAATAGCCAATTACACTTACTTTTTTTTTTAACACTGCAATGGTGGGGAAGCATTTTGCTGGTATATTATAGTCGGATTTGGCTACTTGGATGATTTTAAAGTGCTTATAATGGTTGCACAGCCTTCTGACATCCTAAGGGGGTTCTGCCAATTCCACTCTGGCTAGAGGAGGAGGAAGAAAGGAGCAGGTGCATCTCCAGGAAGGAGCAAATCGAGCTACAAGGAGACCAGATAGGAGGAGGCGTGCTGACAGGAATCCTTACCCTCCAAACAGAGTGTATAGGCCCAGGACAACAAACCTGCACTTATCTGAGGGGCTGTGCTTCATTAGGGTGGCTGTCACAGAGTTCTGTCGGCTCCTGTTAGAAGACCTGCGACCCACTGCAACAGCTGGTACTGCATTGCCTGTTGCAGTCAAAATCCTATTGCAGCTTTCAACTTCCTTGCCTTCAGCTTTGTGTAGGCTGCACCAGGGGATATCGGTAATATGAGCCAGTCTGCAGTTAAAAGAAAAACTTGCATTTATATAGTGCCTGTCACGACCACCAAATGTCCCAAAGCGCTTTCCAGCCAATGAACTACATTTAGAAGTGTAGTCACTGTTGTAATGTAGGAATTTAGTTCCGTTTGCACTAGGGGTAGACTGTCTGCAGCTGCTTTTACCCAAGTAACTGTGTTTGTAAACCCAGGGACAGCTATTTGGCTATGTCTGAGGACATATGCTTTTGTCAGCTACACTTCACCAGGAAAGAAGTAATGGGAGCTATGCTGTATTGTCAAGCCTGACCTTCCGCCAGTGGCTGTGAAGATGCCCAAAGCCTAAACTTTAATGCTCTTAACCGTTCCAAGCTAATTCTGGGGATCTGTGCCAAATCAGTCAATTAGTAGTGCACTGATATATGCAGCAGGTGCTTGACACATTGTGCACCAAGGCTCATTTTTTAATAATTTTAGTTATGGAAAGCTACCAGCAGCAGAAAAGGGCACGGCACGTGTCCCTGTGGCAGTATTCTCCAAATGTAAGCCGTTATTGATAGCACTCATGTAACTATCCGTACCTTACGCTAAATCCCATGGCTTTTGTCAACAGCAAGGAGCCCCATTTCATTCATGTACAGGTGGTCGGTCACAATACAACGCAGGTCAATGCCAGTTTCACTGAAAGCAGTCATGATGCCTTCACCTTTACATAATCCACCCTGCCAGCATTGTTAACACACAAGGCAGACTGGATGGATTACTCCTTGGTGACCAAGGACTTAGATCAAGGTCACATTGAAACAGCCAACACAAAGTGAATGGAGATATAATGACGCACATTTTTCCAGCCGGATCACTGTGGAACTTTCAATTGAAATACTGAAACAGCTGTTCAGATAATTGAAAAGATCAGTGGCTGTTTTCTAGCATATCCCCACCAGGTGTTAAAGATAATAGTAATGTGTCATTTTGCCATACAGGGAGGTATTACCATAGAGCAGATGGATGAGGAGGCCCAGTTCCAACCAATGGTAGAGCAGGACACTAAGACCAAGCCTGAAGATATTCCTGAGTTGTACAATAAGCACTAATAGATGTCATATTCAGCTAAGTAGTTGATCCACTCAATGCACAAACGTGCACAATGTAGTGCCCCGAAGTAGCATCCCCACCATTGCCCTCGGCCCTATCTCAACTATCATGGATGCCCATTCATTAATCTGCTGATACCTTATTTAATCCCATCAGAATAGAACGTACTGGAGAAAACTGAAATAAAATGCAACTAATTTATTTCGCTTTACATAGAAACATAGAAGATAGGAGAAGGCCCCTTGAGCCTGCTCCGCCATTCAATGAGATCATGGCTGATCATCCAAACTCAGTACCCTTTCCCTGCCTTCTCCCCACATCCCTTGATCCCTTTAGCCTTAAGAAATATATCCAACTCCTTCTTGAATATATTTAATGAATTGGCCTCATCTCCTGTGGTAGAGAATTCCACAGGTTCACCACTCTCTGGGTGAAGAAATTCCTCCTCATCTCTGTCCTAAATGGCTGGGTGGGCGTGTGTGCTGTGAGGAGGATGCCGAGAAACTCCAGGATGATTTGGACAGGTTGGGTGATTGGACAGATGCATGGCAGATGCAATATAATGTGGATAAATGCGAGGTTATCCACTTTGGTGTCAAAAACAGGAAGGCAGATTATTATCTGAATGGCAATAGATTGGGAGAAGGGGAAGTGCAACGAGACCTGGGTGTCCTTGTGCACCAGTCGCTGAAGGTAAGCATGCAGGTGCAGCAGGCGGTTAAGAAGGCAAATGGTATGTTGGCCTTCGTAGCGAGAGGGTTTGAGTACAGAAACAAGGATGTCTTGCTGCAGTTGTACAGGGCCTTGGTGAGACCACATCTTGAGTATTGTCTGCAGTTTTGGTCGCCTTATCTGAGGAAGGATGTTCTTGCCATGGAGGGAGTTCAGCAAAGATTCACCAGGCTGATACCTGGGATGGCAGGAATGACGTATGAGGAGAGATTGGGTCGATTGGGCTTATACTCGCTGGAGTTTCGAAGAATGAGAGGGGATCTCATTGAAACTTATAAAATTCTGACAGGACTGGACAGACTAGATGCAGGAAGGATGTTCCCGATGGTCGGGGAGTTCAGAACCAGGGGTCACAGTCTAAGGATAACGGGTAAGCCGTTTACGACAGAAATGATGAGGAATTTCTTCACCCAGAGAGTGGTGAACCTGTGGAATTCTCTACCACAGAAGGCAGTAGAGGCCAATTCATTAAATATATTCAAGAAGGAGTTAAATATATTTCTTAAGGCTAAAGTGATCAAGGGATATGGGGAGAAAGCAGGGACAGGGTACTGAATTTGGATGATCAGCCATGATCGCATTGAATGGCGGAGCAGGCTCGAGGGGCTGAATGGCCTACTACTCCTCCTATCTTCTATGTTTCTATATTTCTATGTTTCTTACCCTTATCTTTAAACTGTGACCCCTGGTTCTGGACTCCCCTGCCATCGGGAACATCCTGCATCTAGTCTGTCTAGTCCTGTTAGAATTTTATAAGTTTCAATGAAATCCCCTCTCATTCTTCTAAACTCCAGCAAATATAAGCCTAATCGACCCAATCTTTCCTCATACGTCATTCCTGCCATCCCAGGTATCAGTCTGGTGAATCTTCGCTGCACTCCCTCCATGACAAGAACATTCTTCCTCAGATAAGGCGACCAAAACTGCACACAATACTCCAGATCTGGTCTCACCACGGCCCTGTACAACTGCAGCAAGACATCCTTGTTCCTGTGCTCGATTCCTCTCGCTACGAAGAGCAACATACCATTTGCCTTCTTAACTGCCTGCTGCACCTGCATGCTTACCTTCAGTGACTGGTGCACAAGGACACCCAGGTCTCGTTGCACCTCCCCTTCTCCCAATCTATTGCCGTTCAGATAATAATCTGCCTTCCTGTTTTTGCCACCAAAGTGGATAACCTTGCATTTATCCACATTATACTGCATCTACCATGCATCTGCCCAATCACCCAACCTGTCCAAATCATCCTGGAGTTTCTCGGCATCCTCCTCACAGCACACATGCCCACCCAGCTTTGTGTCGTCTGCAAACTTGGAGATATTACATCTAGTTCCCTCGTCTAGATCATTAATATATATTGTGAATAGCTGGGGTCCTAGCAACGATCCCTGCGGTACCCCACTAGTCACTGCCTGCCACTCGGAAAAAGATCCGTTTATTCCAACTCTTTTCTTCCTGTCTGCCAACCAGTTCTCTATCCAAGTCAGTACCTTGCCCACAATCCCTTGTGCTTTAACTTTACACGCTAATCTCTTATGCGGGACCTTATCGAAAACTTTCTGAAAGTCCAAATACACCATATCTACTGGTTCTCCCTTATCTATTCTACCAGTTACATCCTCAAAAAATTCCAGTAGATTAGTCAAGCACGATTTACCTTTTGTAAATCCATGTTGACTTTGTCCAATCCTGTCACTGTTTTCCAAGTGCTCTGCTATTACATCTTTTATAATGGACTCTAGCATTTTCCCCACTACCGATGTCAGGCTTACCGGTCTATAATTCCCCGTTTTCTCTCTACCACCCTTTTTGAATAGTGGGGTAACATTAGCTACCCTCCAATCCATGGGAACTGTTCCAGAATCTATAGAATTTTAGAAGATGATCGGTAATGCATCTACTATTTCTAGGGCCACTTCGTTAAGTACCCTAGGATGTAGATTATCAGGCCCTGGGGATTTATCAGCCTTCAATCCCATCAATTTCCCTAACACCATTTCCCTACAAATACTGATTTCATTCAGTTCCTTCCTCTCATTAGACCCTATGTTCCCCGACATCTCTGGGAGGTTATTTGTGTCCTCCTTTGTGAAGACAAAACCAAAGTATGTATTTAATTGGTCTGCCATTTCTTTATTCCACATTAAAAATTCCCCTGATTCTGTCTGCATGGGACCTACACTTGACTTCACAATCTTTTTCTCTTCACATATCTATAGAAGCTTTTACAGTCTGTTTTTATGTTCCCTGCAAGCTTACTCTCATACTCTATTTTCCCCCTCTTAATTAATCCATTTGTCCTCCTTTGCTCAATTCTAAACTGCTCCCAATCCTCAGGTTTGCTGCTTTTTCTGGCCAATTTATATGTCCTCTCCTTGGATCTTATGCTGTCCCTAATTTCCCTTGTTCGCCACAGTTGAGTCACCGTTTTTGTTTTATTTTTATGCCAAGCAGGGATGGACAAATTCTGTAGTTCATCCACGTGATCTTTAAATGTTTGCCATTGCCTATCCACTGTCATCCCTTTAAGTAATGTTCCCCAATCCATCCTACCGAACTCGCACCTCATACCATCGTGGTTTCCTTTATTTAAATTCAGGACCCTAGTCACTCTCCATCTTAATGAAGAATTCTATCATATTATGATTGCTCCGCTCCAAGGGGCCTCACACAACAAGATTGCTAATTAATCCTTTCTCATTACATAATACCCAGTCTAAGATGGCCTGATCTCTAGTTGGTTCCTCGACATATTGGTCCAGGAAACTATTACGTCCGTGAATGATTGAGACACGGACAGCAGGAGTGGAACAAAATAAGTCTTTACTGATGGAAGTCAATAGTGAAACTGAAACAACAGAGGCTCACTAGCGCCTTTTATATAGGGGTGGTCACTGCCGGTACTGCAGTCTGAGACCAGTTATTCTCTTAAAGGTACATACACAACAATTCCTCCCCTTTTAGATAAACAGTACATAACATTCATTTAACAACTAAATGATAACTAATTACAATCACAATTACTGTTGCTAGATACATTGGTTAAGTTTAAGCAATTATAAGTTCAGTCTTTGAGGAGGCTTCCTGATTCTGTCTGGATAACACCTCTTTGGGGTATCAGGTTCTTCTAGCAATGTTGAATCAGGATCAATGTTGTTGTTTGGTTCATCTGCTTCCAATATTACCGGTTCTGCGGTAGCTGCAATTGGAACGTCGATTTCATTACCAGGTGTATCAGATCATGGTGTGGAGTTGACGTTTTCCAGTGACTCTAGAATCTGGTCAGCATAGCGTCTTACAATGCTCTCCCCAACGTCCACGGTATACATGAGAGGTCCTTGTCGTGTACAAATCGTTCCTGGCTGCCATTTCTCAGTGCGGTAGTCCCGGGCCAAAACTGGTTGACCTATCTTAAAACTCCTGGTTGGCCTTTCATTCATATTCTGAAACTGCCTGTTCTCCACATCTCTTCGGACGTTTGGCTTAACCAAATCCAAGCGGCATCGTAGTTTTCGATTGAAGAACATCATGGCTGGAGTTTGGTTGGTAACCGCATGTGTCGCATTCCGGTAGGCAAACAAGAAGTTGTCCACCTTGTGTTGTAGGGGTATATCTTCATTACACATTGCCTTGATAGCCCTCTTGAATGTTTGGACAAACCTCTCGGCCAATCCATTAGTGGCTGGATGATATGGTGCAGATGTGTAATGCTTAACACCATTGTTCTTTAAGAACCTCCGGAACTCTTCAGACACAAACTGTGGTCCATTGTCAGAGCAAATCTGTTCAGGCAGCCCATTCCTGGCGAATATGGTTCGTAAAATTGTGATAGTTTTTTCCGTGGTGGTTGAGGACATTTTTATTACCTCTGGCCACTTTGAATGTGCATCCACCGCAATTAAAAACATCGAGTCCATGAAGGGACCAGCAAAATCAATGTGCACCCTTTGCCATGGAGATGAGGGCCACTCCCATGGATGCAGAGGAGCTTGTGGTGGGGCGTTTTGGACCTTCTGGCATCCTGCACAGCTCTTGGTCATCTCTTCGATTTCTCTATCGATTCCCGGCCACCACACAAACGCTCTGGCTAAGTTCTTCATTTTTACCCCACCCAGATGACCCTCATGAAGCTCATTGAGCACTCTATCCGTCAACTTAGGTGGGATTACTACTCTGGATCCACACATCAAGGTTCCTCTGCACACTGACAGCTGTTCTCTTCTCGGCGAGAATGCTGGCAGCAGTGGTTCGCCATGTGCTGGCCATCCCTTCACCGTTAAATCATAGACCCGTGATAGTGTCGGGTCATTCCGTGTTTCCTTTTCTATGTTTGCATTCGTCACAGGGAGACATTCGACTATGGTCGAGTGGAATAACTCCATTGGATCCACTGCAAGGTCTTCTTCTTCCACCGTCGGCAACGGTAGGCGTGACAATCCATCAGCATTTCCATGCTGTTTAGTTCCTTTGTACTCGATGTCATATTGGTGTGCCCCTAGGAAAAGGGACCATCTCTGCAGCCGTTGTGCTGTCATTATCGGTACGCCCTTCTGAGGGTTGAAAATGGAGACAAGAGGTTGATGATCGGTTAGTAGAGTAAATTTTTGACCGTGCAGGTAGTGATTGAACTTCTTCACCCCCCACACTAGGCTGAGGGCCTCTCTGTCAATCTGGGCGTAGTTACGCTCGGCAGAAGTTAACGAGCGTGACGCAAAAGCTATCGGCCTCTCTTAAACCATCAAGGAATTTATGTGACAGTACCGCCCCAATGCCGTAGGGCGTAGTGGTTAGCACTGTTGCATAGTGGTTAGCACTGTTGCCTCACAGCGCCAGGGACCCGGGTTCGAATCTGGCCTCGGGTGACTGTCTGTGTGGAGTTTGCACATTCTCCCCGTGTTTGCGTGGGTTTCCTCCGGGTGCTCTGGTTTCCTCCCACAGTCCAAAGATGTGCGGGTTAGGATGATTGGCTATGATAAATTGACCCTTAGTGTTAGGGGGATTAAATACGTGGGGTTACGGGGATTGGGTGGGATATGTGTCGGTGCAGGCTCGATGGGCCGAAATGGCCTCTATCTGCACGGTGGGGTTTCTGTGATTTCTCTGATTTCTGAGACGCATCACACGCCAGTCTGATTGGCAGTGCTGGGTTGTAGTGAGCCAATACTTCCCTTGAAGAGATTAAGTCCTTACTCTTCTGAAAAGCATGCTTACAATCATTGCTCCATTTCCATGCTACCCCCGTTCGTAGCAGGGCGTTCAGTGGGTGCAGAATTGTCGACAAATTCGGCAAAAACTTATGATAGTAATTCACCAATCCGAGGAATGACCTCAGTTGCGACACATTTTCAGGCGCTGGGGCCTTAACAACCGCTTCAATTTTGTCAGGGGACTTATGTAACCCCTCTTCATCAATCACGTGGCCACAATACGATATCTGTTTCTTAAAAAACTCGCACTTGGGGCGGTTGGCTCGCAGCCCATGTTCCCGTAGTCTAGTGAGCACCTGTTCTAGGTTGTTAAGGTGTTCACTGTCATCTTCACCTGTCACAAGGATGTCGTCCAAGTAACACTGAGTCCCCGGAATCCCTTGCAGGACTTGATCCATCGCTCTTTGCCACATCGCCGGAGCCGATGCTACTCCGAATACCAATCGATGATACTGGTAAAGACCTTTGTGAGTGTTTATCGTGAGATACTTCCTAGAGGACTCTTCAACCTCCATCTGCAAATATGCTTGTGCTAGGTCAATTTTTGTAAAACGCTTCCCTCCAGACAGTGAGGCGAAGATGTCTTCTATCCTTGGAAGAGGATATTGTACTGTGTGAAGGACTAGGTTCACCGTCACCTTGAAATCCCCACAGATGCGAATCTTCCTTGGCTCCCCAGACTTATTGCTTAACGTTTTCTTCATGACAGGAACGATGGGTGTCGCCCACTCGCTCCAGTCGACCTTAGGCAACACGTCCGCCTTCTCCAGATTCTCCAGCTCTGCCTCGACGGCTGGGAGAATTGCATATGGTACCGGTCTTGCTTTTAAAAACTTGGGAACTGCATTCTCTTCTATTTTTATCGAGGCGGTTACGCCTTTAAGCGTGCCCAGTTCTTGTTGAAATACCTCTTTGGCGTTAGCTAAGATTGTTGACAATCGTCCAGGACTGACGTCTTCATCTTTTTTACCATCCACCGTCATTGCATGAATGGAGTGCCAATCTAAGTTTATCTTCCTGATCCATTCCCGTCCCAATAACGGTGGTCCACCATTTGGCAGTATGTAGAGATACAATTTCCTTATTTTCTTGCCGTTGTATTCGACAGGCACCCTTATTTTTCCTCTGGGGTATACTTTTTGCCCCGTATACGTCGTCAAGACGATGGATGTCTCTCTCAAGGGTATTTGTGAAAATAGCCGCTCGTAGTCTTGCCGATTCATGACGGTTAGCGCTGATCCTGTATCCAATTCCATTTTAACTTGGGACCCTGCTATCGTGAGGGTGACCCAAATGGTTCAGTGATCCTCTTTTGCGATTACATTGTGAAGTTTGAGACAGCTTAGTCTCCTGTTCTCGGATTCACTATCGCTCATCTGGTCTTCAGAACTACTGTCCATCATCTTTTGTACTTTCTTGTACGGTTCCTTAGTAGCCTTTTTGTTGTCGCTGGTCTTCTTCCCAGACCTGCAAACTCGTGCAATGTGTCCCATCTTCCCGCATTGCCTGCATATTTTGTCTTTGGACCAGCAGTCCTTCTGGTCATGGTTAGTTCTGCCGCAGCGATAACATTTTGCAAATCCCCGTGTCATTTCGTGGGTGCCGTATTCCTGTGGTTTTTGTTGAATTTCTGCAGCTCCCCTGGCTGCTGCTTCATACGATACTGCCACGCTGAAAGCCTTATCTAGCGTCAGCTCTTTCTCTGAGAGTAACTTCTTCTGTGTTCCTTCACTCAGGAGTCCACAGACAAATTTGTCCCGTAGGGTATCTGCCAGTCCTGCTCCGAACTGGCAGTGCTTTGATAGCTTGCGTAGTTCCGTAAGATACTCAGCATTGCTCTCATCTTTGTGCTGAGTTCTCCTGTGGAATTTAAATCTTTCTGCTATCAACAGCGGTGCAGGGTTTAGGTGTTCCTGTAGGACAGCAACAATTTCGTTAAAACTCTTCACCTTCGGTTTGGCTGGAGTAATCAGGTCCCGCAATAGGCCGTACGTTCTAGCACCCATTAAGTTTAGCAATATCGATGCCTTTTTCTCCTCCGCTATTTCGTTTGCCTCGAAATATACCTCGACTCTTTCCACATACGTGGTCCAGTCCTCTATTGTATTATCAAAAGCAGTGATACAGCCAGTCTTCGGCATCTTGCAAATCTAAAATGGCGCCTCCCGCGCTTTGCCTTCTTCCCCGATTTGTTGTTAGCGCTGCTTTTCACGGTTTCTTGCGCGTTTAATATTTTTTTTAAATTAGTTTCCCGTCGTGGAACAACCCTGTGGGACTCTTGCCTCCCTCTTCGCGGGTCTATACGCAGCCCGGCTTCGTAGCCTCTCTCTCCACCCTCTCTCTCTCTTCTTCCCGACAACACTGCTCGGCCCCGTTGCAAACCACCCGCTCGAGTTCGCGACCGCCGCAGCCCAGGAAGGATCAGTGCACTACCTGCCACCAGCCCGATTAGCTGAAGCACCGTCGACAGGAACCAGGCCCCGCATCCGACAGCTTCTCCAGCAATCTTCAACTCTGCAACACAGGGCGGATGCCCATGGTCGACGCCCGTTTCTACTGCCTCTTACTTACTTTTCTTTCTGGCCTCGACCTCTGCTCACTTCACTGTAGGAATGGATCCCAGGAGGTGGTGCAGACTGTAGGTAGGTTCGTGTCTGCTCGTCGCCAGTATTACGTCCGTGAATGATTGAGACACGGACAACAGGAGTGGAACAAAATAAGTCTTTACTGATGGAAGTCAATAGTGAAACTGAAACAGCAGAGGCTCACTAGCGCCTTTTATACAGGGGTGGTCACTGCCGGTACTGCAGTCTGAGACCAGTTATTCTCTTAAAGGTACATACACAACAGAAACCATCCCGTATACACTCCAGGAATCCCTCCTCCACAGTATTGTTACTAATTTGGTTAGCCCAATCTATATGTAGATTAAAGTCTCCCATGATAACTGCTGTGCCCTTATTGCACGCATCTCTAATTTCCCATTTACTGCCATCCCCAACCTTAGCATTACTGTTTGGGGGTCTATACACCACTCCCATTAACGTTTTCTGCCCCATGGTATTTCTTGGCTCTACCCATACAGATTCCACATCATCAGAGCTAATATCCTTCCTTACTATTGTATTAATCTGCTCTTTAACCAGCAATGCTACCCCACCTCCTTTTCCTTTTTGCCTGTCTTTCCTGAATATTGAATACCCCTGGAGGTTGAGATCCCAGCCTTGGTCAACCTGGAGCCATGTTTCCGTAACCCCAATCATATCATATCTGTTTACATCTATTTGCGCAGCTAATTCATTCACCTTTAAGTGATAACTGCATCATGAATGTTTTTACTCAGTGCCTCCGCTCAGTGACAGTGTATAGTGTATGTCTTCTAGGGGCTTTCCCAGTGACAGAAGTAAGTGAGGTGGCTGGTTGCCTCTTGGGGTGGGTCACGAGATAACCCTACAACAGCTTGTGCCCCAACCAATGTTGCACTGGCTGGCTGGTCGTACTCATTTCCTGGCACATCTTATGCTATTTGAGCAAGGTGGCTAGATGGGAGAGGTGTGGTTTTCCACTGAGAAACTTCATCGTCTGTATCTATTTCAGCCAAGCCCCTGCTGCTAGGTACTCCCTTAGCATGTTCAGTGCTCTGTATGGTAGCAGCCTTGAGGGCAACAGTGATATCAGGGAAGCTCTGATCCCATGAAATCAATGGAATGAAAATCAGACGTGTTCTACAACAGAAGGACAATCCACTCCACCGGATTACCGCCCATGCATGGAGGTGAAAATTACCCCTAGATTTCAGTGGCTGATGTGAAGAGTCCTTTGCAGCAATATGGGTATCCATGTGAATATCTGAAAGAGTTGTCAGGTTGTCTGACTGCTTTGCCTGCAGCCTAAGTCAATCAATAAAGCATTTTTGACATAACACTGATATTTCAGAATTCAGTTCTGCACGAGGCAAACACTAAGTGCCTCAACAGCACCATCTCCTGGCTCTTAATCAGTAATTCAAAATACTGGGCTGCATTTGTCAAATGTATTGGCTCATTAAAAGTGGCAGAAGCTAACAAGCAGTTCTTTAACAGAAACCCCTAGCAATTGTAAGAGTATTGCTAAAGCTAGAAGTTTCTCATTTTGTGTATTTCCCTTCCTTATGACTCTCTGCTGAATCTAAAATGACTTGGCCAAAGCTTGTAAACCTTGCTAAGTTTGAGGAGGCTGCGTCCTACCCTGCTGTGAATGAAAGAAGTTCAATTGAAAATTGGCGAAAACATGGGACCATTTTTGATGTTGTCAATTTTAGTGAAAAAGTAGACAAAAGTGGTAGATTTGAGGTAGAAAGAAGTAACAAGCTGTTCATTGCTCCAGCCAATCCAACCCTCAAACTGCATTGGTATGATAGCAAAATACTGCAGATGTTGGAAATCCAAAATAACAACAGAAAATGCTGGAAAAACTCAGCAGGTCAGGCAACATCTGTGGAGAGAAATTTGAGTTGACGTTTCGGGTTTGACCCTTCTTCAAAACTGGAGAGAAAAGGAACTAGATCGAAGGCAGGGCTGCGATCGGACAAAAGAATAAAAGAACCAAAAGAAGTAAAAGAGATTAGAAGCTAGACGAGATGGTAATAGGCTGGGATTAGGTGTAAAGTGTGCTGGCAGGGCGAAAGATAGCTGCCAGGTGTGAGAGAGAAACAAAAGGAAAGTGGGGGGGGAAGGAAAGGAGTGGAAAAATATAAGTAAAAATGAAATGGGGGCCGAGGTTATGATCTGAAATTGTTGAACTCGATATTGAGACCGGAAGGCTGCAGAGTGCCTAATCGGAAGATGAGGTGCTGTTCCTCGAGTTTACGTTGAGCTTCCGTGGAACAGTACAAGAGGCCAAGGACGGTGAGGTTCAACAATTTCAGATCATAACCTCGGCCCCCATTTCATTTTTACTTATATTTTTCCACTCCTTTCCTTCCCCCCCCCCCCCCTTTCCTTTTGTTTCTCTCTCCCACCTGGCAGCTATCTTTCGCCCTGCCAGCACACTTTACACCTAATCCCAGCCTATTACCATCTCGTCTAGCTTCTAATCTCTTTTACTTCTTTTGGTTCTTTTATTCTTTTGTCCGATCGCAGCCCTGCCTTCGATCTAGTTCCTTTTCTCTCCAGTTTTGAAGAAGGGTCAAACCCGAAACGTCAACTCAAATTTCTCTCCACAGATGTTGCCTGACCTGCTGAGTTTTTCCAGCATTTTCTGTTGTTATTTCCTCAAACTGCATTAATGAACATTACATAGGATTACAAAGAATTACGTAGAATATACAGCACAGAAACAGGCCATTTCGCCCAACTAGTCTGTGCTGGTGTTTACACTCCACACGAGTCTCCTCCCGTTCTATCTCCCTCATCTCAGCCTTTCACCATATCTTTCTATTCCCTTTTTTCTCATGTACTCCTCTAGTTTCCTTTTGAAAGCATCTAAGCTATTTGCCTCAACTACTTCCTGTGGTAGCAAGTTCCACATTCTAACCACTCTTAGTAAAGACATTTCTCCTTATTTGCCTATTGGATTTATTAGTAACTATCTTGTATTTATGATCCCTAGTTTTGGACTCTCCCACAAGTGAAAACATTCTCTCCATATCATTTAGCCTGTCCAATCCATTCATAATTTTAAAGAACTCTATCAGGTCACCTCTAAGTCTTCTCTTTTCTAAAGAAAAAAGCCCCAACCTGTTCAATCTTTCCTGATAGCTGTAATCTCTCAGGTCCGGTACCATCCTTGTAAATCTTTTTTGCACTTTTTCCTGTGCTTCTATGACCTTTTTATAGTATGGAGACCAGAACTGTGCGCAGTACTCGAAGTGCGGCCTGACCAGCGTCCTATATAAGTTTTCATATCCCTACTTTTGAATTCTATACCCCTAGAAATAAATCCCAGTGCTTTGTTAACATTTTTTTTGAAAATGCTTTTGGTTATCATCATTTTTCTTATATGTTTGTAACATATTTAAGACTTAATAAGTTACATTTAATAGTAATGCAATTAAGCTTATCCTAGGGTTTGAGTTGATATTCTTCCCACAGCTACCAATCTGTCAGTTGAAGACAGTATGCTTCTCTCAGATAATTACGCACAGCTCAAAGAATGTCTTTTCTCAGATCACAACAGTAATTATGAGTTTTGTTTTTAAATATGGCTTCTAAATAAAACAGAGCATGAACCTTAGGATCTTTTTGGAGGCAAGTTTTAACAGGAAGTCTATCTTTAAGTGCTTTTTATCATCTCCGCGACACAGTCAGATTGTGGCTGGTTAAGAGAGAGACTGAGAGACAGACTGACAGAAGGGAAGAGACAGAATAGAGACAGACTAATATAAGAAGCAGTCTTGAATGCATTCAAAAAGGCATCCCCCATTTTGGCCACATACATTACCTTTAATTCAGCCTACCTTGGAATAGTTATAAATCACCCAATATTATTGCCCTATTTTTCTTACATAGCTCTCTGAACTGCCTTGAAACACTTCCCGCTATCTCATCTCCACTTTTTGGTGTTCTGCATAGAGAATAGTGTCACATCCCTTCCTATTTCTTAACTCTATACATATGAATTCAGTCTTAACTAGACCTCCTTACACTTTAGTGCTGTGATAGAATCCTTTATTAATACTGATACGGCATCCCTTTTTTGCTTTGTTATTTCTCCTGAAAATCTTATAACCGGTAATATTAAGTTCCTATTCTTATCCAAACCTAAGCCACTTCTCTATAGTAACTACTGGAGCCAAAAATCTGTGGCCCCTTTGGAATCAGGTAGGTTCCCATAGATGCACAAGCACCTGCAATTAGGCTGCAATATAGGGAACCTCCCCTTGACCATTTGAATGAGCACTTGAAATGCCATAGCATTTGGATGAGCACTTGAAATGCCATAGCATACAAGGCTACGTAGACCAAATGCTGGAAAATGGAATTAGATTAGACAGGGCTTGATGGCCGGTGCGGACGCGATGGGCCGAAGGGCCTCTTTCTGTGCTGTATAACTCTTTTGACTCTATGACTGAAAATTCCGTCAGGGTCAATGGTGAAGGTTCCCAGTGGGTGGAATCCCAGTGTAATTGCTGCATTCACAGGCCCACAGATTTTCAGTTCACTGATATATTAAAAATTGAAAATATATTTTTATTACAAAGTATTATCTGAGTGTTAGTGTTATTTTCAAGTTTAAATGATGTGATTATGCAAATTTTTTCATGGAAATTTAAATCAGTGAGCTTTATTATTATTTGTTTTAGCTATGTAATCAATTTTACTTTTTATCTTTATAGAAGTCTAGTATCCAGAAGAAGATGGGAGAGACGATGTTCCAGGTTGCGGGTAACTAGGAAACCTGTAGAAGAATTGGGAGAGCGGGCTGTGTTGGTGACATGGTTTCAGCAGTGTTAAGAGAGTGTAGCAGCAGTGGGAGATGGGGAGTTGGGCATGTGAGGAGTGCTGCAATATTAGAAAGGAGGACCCATGGGTGTGGAGATGGTGGTTCTGGGATCTGGAAGTACCAAGAATGACGTGTGAGGAGTATGGAAATGGTGGCTGTGGTGGGAAGGTGATCTTGCATGTGGGTGCTCTGGGATAGTAGTGGCAGGGTGTGAGAGCATTGGAGATGTGATTTGCTTGGTATGCAAGTATTGGGAGGGGACTCCAGGGGTTGGAACTGTTGGAGGCGACTTGCATGGTGTCATTGAGAAAAGCGCAACAGTTGTATTTGTGGGCATGAACTAGGAACTAACTATAAGTTATTTAAAGTGCTTGTTGTGCTTTTAATATATTATTATGCTTTAGAGAACTGAAAGCTGATTCCCAGGTCACAGTTAGGAATGTTGAAGTAAGGGATTTTGTTGGAGACAGGTTGGCAATGGGGAGTGAGAGGCAAAGTATGGGTGTTCAGAAAAGAAAGACATACAGCCTTTCATTATCTCAGGACGTGCCAAAGCGCTTTACAGCCAATAAAGTACTTTTGAAGTGTTGTCACTATTGTAATGTAGGAAATACAGCAGCCAATTGCACACAGCAACCTCCCACAAACAGCAATGTGATAATGACCAGATACAGGAAACTCTCGTTTAAACGGCACCTAAATATCCAGAATTCTCTCTTAACCGGCAAAATTCTCACTCCGAAAACAACACCTCAATAACCGGCAATGTTGCCGAGTCCGAGTCCGAGTCTCCCACGGTGGCCGAGTTAGTCAGTGGGGGTAGTTCTCCAAACTGCCACTACTCGGCTTCTTGGCGCTGTCGGAAGTCGGAAAGCTGTTGGACTATAACCTGATGTTGTATGACTTCTTACATTTGTCCACCCCAGTCCAACTCCGGCATCTCCACACCACCTCAATACCCCTGTAACAGGAGTCTGACTCTCCCACGCTGCCGGTAGTCTCTTCTGATCCACCATTTTACAGGGGTGCTGTGTGTCTCCCACACTGCTGGTAGTCATTGCATTGCATTACCCTCACCTGGCAGTGTGGTGATTATTTCCTATGTTTAATAAGAAGTATTGTGATTGGTGAATGGGGTGGTTGTTCTCTGTGTTAGTAAGAAGTATTGTAATTGGTTGTTTGTTTCTACCTTGAGATATATGTTGTAAACTCATTGGTAGTGGATGTCAGGTGATTTGTGGTGGCCATCTTAAATTCAGTTCTCTCCAGTCATGGTTGTAGACTGGTGTTGAAAGATGTGCTACTGGATTTTTAAAGTTAATAAAGCCTAGATTAGAAAGGCAAATCTATTCTTTATTTCAATTTATTAACTTTTTATCAGAATGGAGTGATATCTTCAACCAGAACGATTCAATGCTGACCCTAATTCTGCAGGAGTGGATGATAAATGGAAACATTGGTATTGTACATTTACAAACTTTTTGGGTGTGTTGGAACAAGATTCTCTGAATAAGCTGAATATGCTGATCAACTACATTGCTCCGGATGTGTATAAGTATATTTTGGACTGTAAAACTTACGAATTGGCTATTTCTACATTGGAGAAGATTTTTGTTAAACCAAAGAATGAGGTATTTGCACGTTATCTTCTATCTGCCCGTAGGCAGCAGGTGGGAGAATCTTTGGATACTTATTTACAAGCACTTTGGCACCTTAGTGCTAACTGTAATTATAAAGCTGTGACGGCCGAAGAATATAAGGAAGAATCGGTACGGGATGCTTTTATTAATGGACTACTGTCTAGATCAATTCGTCAGCGGTTGTTAGAAAATAAGACTTTGGATCTCAAGAGTGCTTTTGAGCAAGCTTCTACATTGGATATGGCTCAGAGAAGTTCGGATTCTTATGCTCTTTCTAATCGACCTGCGACTGTGGTTTCGGCAGTTCTGGACGAAAAAGAATTAGGTGGACTTGATGGGAGTGGTTTACTAGATTCTGAAATAGTTTCTACTTCGGCGGCTGTTGCCTCTAGGATTCAGAAGTGTTATTTTTGTGGGAACGTCCGGCATCCTCGTTTGAGGTGTCCTGCCCGGGAGGCTGTGTGTAGTAAAAGTGGAAAGAGAGGTCATTATGCACGTGTTTGTAAATCATTAGGTTCAATTACCTCCTCTTCTGCGACTATTCAACCTGTAGAGTGGGCGTTTATTGCATTTGCTCATGGCCTAAACAAAGCTATAGTTATGGCCCAAGTTAATGGGTTAGAAGTGAAGGCTCTCATAGATACGGGCAGTACCGAGAGTTTTATAAGTCTTCAGTTTGCGAAGGAAAAGTGTTTGCAAATCTTGCCTGTTACTTATCAGGCGTGTATGGCTCAGACGACCCTTACTTCACAGGTAGCTGGTTGTTGCCTTGTAAAAATGATTCTTCTAGGTAATACGTATACTGATATACGCCTATCTGTTTTGCCTAATCTTTGTGCGGATATTTTGATTGGTCATGATGTGCTTAAATTACACGAGTCTCTCAGTCTTTCGTTTGGAGGGACTAAGCCACCCTTATCCATTTGTGGATTAACTTCTTTATCCATTTCTCCATTATCACTTTTTTCCAATTTGATGCCGGATTGTAAGCCAATTGCTACCAAGTCAAGAAGGTATAGCAGTCAGGATAGAGAATTTATTAATTCTGAAGTCCAACGTCTTTTATTGGAAGGAATCATTGAACCTAGTTGTTCGCCTTGGCGGGCTCAGGTAGTTGTCACCACTAACGAGAGACATAAGAAACGAATGGTGATAGACTACTCTCAAACTATTAATAGGTATACTCAATTAGATGCGTACCCTTTGCCTAAGATTGATGAGCTTATCAACAAAGTACCTCAGTATAAGTTTTTTAGCACTATTGATTTAAAGAGTGCTTATCATCAGATTCCTATTGTTAAGAGGGATCAACCATATACAGCCTTTGAGGCTGGTGGAAAGCTGTATCAGTTTTGCCGAATACCATTTGGTGTTACTAATGGTGTTGCTTGTTTTCAACGGGCAATGGATGCTTTTATAAGTGATAACTCTCTCTCTGACACCTTTTCATATTTAGATGATATCACGGTGTGTGGTAAATCAAGGGTGGAGCATGATTCTAATTTAGAAAGATTCCTTCAAGCTGCGGAAAAAGTTGGTTTAACTTTTAATAAAGAGAAGTGTATCTTTTCGACTACTGAGGTAAATCTACTGGGGTATATTATCTCAGGAAATAAGATTAAACCAGATCCAGAACGTTTGCGACCATTGATCGATTTACCTTATCCTACTAATTCTAAGGCTTTGCAACGAGTTGTTGGACTGTTTTCTTACTATTCTAATTGGATTGCAAACTTTTCGCAGAAGATCCGGCCTCTTATTCGGGTTACGACATATCCTCTATCATGGGAGGCCAGGACATGTTTTGATAATTTTAAAAAGGATATCTTAGGAGCAGTTGTGCATTCTATTGATGAGCAGGTTCCCTTTGTGATTGAGACGGATGCTTCTGATTTTGCAATTGGGGCTACTCTGAACCAGAATGGAAGACCTGTGGCCTTTTTTTCACGTACCTTGAACAATAGTGAAAAAAGACATTCTTCAATAGAAAAAGAGGCATATGCAATAGTAGAAGCACTGCGTAAATGGAGACATTATTTATCGGGGCGACATTTCACGTTGGTAACCGATCAAAAATCTGTGTCCTTTATGTTTGATGTTAAACATTTTGGAAAGATCAAAAATGATAAAATAATGAGGTGGAGGATTGAGTTGGCATGTTACCATTTTGATATAGTTTATCGTCCGGGGAAGGATAATGTTGCTGCTGATGCACTGTCGAGGGCTTATTGTTCTGTGATTCACGGAGATACGCTTATTAATCTTCACAATGCCTTATGTCATCCTGGGGCTACGAGGATGATACACTTCATACGCAGTAAGAATTTGCCCTTTTCAGTTGAAGACGTCAAGCGGATGACTTCATCATGTTCTATCTGTGCTCGGTGTAAACCGAATTTCTTTAAGCCTCAACGAGCTCATCTTATAAAGGCTACTTCTCCTTTTGAACGTCTGAGCGTTGATTTTAAGGGGCCTCTTCCTTCAACGACTCAAAATCGATACATATTTACTGTTGTGGATGAGTTTTCAAGGTTTCCTTTTGCTTTTCCTTGTGCAGATGTATCAGCTGCTACAGTTATCAAATGTCTGACTCAACTTTTTGTCATCTTTGGGATGCCTGCGTATATCCATTCGGATCAGGGAAGTTCTTTTATGTCTTCCCAGTTGAAGGAATACCTTCAGAGTCGGGGAATTTCTACTAGTAGAACTACCCCGTATAACCCCCAGGGTAATGGACAGTGCGAACGATACAATGGGGTGATCTGGAAGGCAGTTATGTTGGCTTTGACATCCCGGAACCTTAAGAATACGCAGTGGGAAATGGTACTGCCTGATGCCCTGCATTCCATTAGATCATTGCTTTCAATGGCTACTAATGTGACCCCCCATGAAAGGCTCTTTAATTACCTGCGGAGATCTACTACGGGATATTCGGTACCTTCATGGCTTACTATGCAGGGACCTGTGCTGCTTCAACGCCATGTTAGATTGTCAAAATATGATCCTTTAGTGGAGGAGGTGGAGCTGTTGGAGGCAAATTCCCAATATGCTCATATTCGATTCCAAGATGGGAAAGAAAGTACTGTTTCAATTAAAGATTTGGCTCCTTGTGGTGGCCAGCCCTCTTCTGAGGATACTAATAGTCACGATTCAGATAATGTGGATGTTGTTATAGATACTACGAATATTTCCAATCCTACTGCAGATAATTATACTTCTATTAGTCAGCCTTTGATGGATGTTCATGACCGTCCTAGTTTACTTCCTGATGGGATTTCCAATCCGGAAACCGTTGATAATCGGGATATGGATAGCCTTCCTGCAGAAGATACTTCGGTGTCTCCGGGTGTGGGCGGGCAAGGAATTTCACCAAGGTTAAGAAGGTCGACACGAACAAGATATCCGGTCGACCGATTGAAAATGGACTTTTAAATTGATAGTAATGTTTTAAAATTGTTGAAATATTATATTTGTATTTTAGTTGTAAATAAATTAATTATAAATTGTAAAGGTTGTTTTAGGTTGGAGCATGTTTTAAAAGGAGGGGTGAATGTGGTGATTATTTCCTATGTTTAATAAGAAGTATTGTGATTGGTGAATGGGGTGGTTGTTCTCTGTGTTAGTAAGAAGTATTGTAATTGGTTGTTTGTTTCTACCTTGAGATATATGTTGTAAACTCATTGGTAGTGGATGTCAGGTGATTTGTGGTGGCCATCTTAAATTCAGTTCTCTCCAGTCATGGTTGGAGACTGGTGTTGAAAGATGTGCTACTGGATTTTTAAAGTTAATAAAGCCTAGATTAGAAAGGCAAATCTATTCTTTATTTCAGGCAGTACTGTACTTAATCAAGCATCTTCCACCATCCATTTAACACAACATTCTGTAGGTGAGTACCCAATTACTGTATACTGCATATTTCTTGATTTTTTTATTTTTCTTTGTTAAAAATAGCCTCGGTAGATAACCCTCTCAGTCATCCGGAATTTTTGATCAACTGGCAACACGGCGGTCCCGTCGGTGCCAGATACCAAAGACTTTCCTGTAATGTGTTTTTGTTATGTTGATTGAGGGATAAATATTGGCCAGGACACTGGGGATAACTCCCCTGCTTTTCTTCAAAGTAAGAACATAAGAAATAGGAGCAGGAGTAGGCCATTTGGCCCTTTCAATAAGATCATGGCTGATCTACTACCACAACTCCACTTTCCTGCACTATCTCCATATCCCTTGATTCCCTTAATATTCAAAAATCTATCGATCTCTGTCTTTAATATACTCAATGACTGAGCCTCCACAACCCTCTGGGGTAGAGAATTCCAAAGATTCACCACCCTCTGAGTGAAGAAATTTCTTCTCATCTCAGTCCTAAATGTCCGACGCCTTATTCTGAGACTGTGGCCCCAGGTTCTAGACTCCCCAGCCAGGGGAAATATCCTCCCTGCATCTAACCTGTCAAGCCCTGAAAGAATCTTGTATGTTTCAATGAGATCACCTCTCAGTCTTCTAAACTCTAGAGAATATAGACCTAGTCTACTCAATCTCTCCTCATAGGACAATCCCCTCATCCCAGGAACCAGTCTGGTGAACCCTCGTTGCACTCCCTCTATGGTAAGTATATCCTTCCTTAGGTAAGGAGACCGAAACTGTACACAATACTCCAGGTGTAGTCTCACCAGGGCCCTATATAATTGCAGTAAGACATCTTTATTCTTATACTCAATTCCTCTTGTAATAAAGGCCAACATACCATTTGCTTTCCTAATGTACCTGCATTTCAGTGATTCATGGAGAAGGACACCCAGGTCCCTCTGAACACCAACATTTCCCAATCTCTCACCATTTAAAAAAATACTCTGCTTTTCTATTTTTTCTACCAAAGTGGATAACTTCACATTTCTCCACATTATATTCCATTTGCCATGTTCTTGCCCACTCACTTAGCCTGTCTATATCCCCTTGAAGTCTCCTTGCATCCTCCTCACAACTTACATTCCCACCCAGCTTTGTATCATCAGCAAACCTGGATATATTACATTTGGTCCCCTCATCCAAATCATTGATGTAGATTGTGAATAGCTGAGGCCCAAGCACTGATCCTTGTGGTACCCCACTAGTTACAGCCTGCCAACCTGAAAATGACCTGTTTATTCCTACTCTCTGTTTTCTGTCTGTTAACCAATCCTCAAACGATGCTAGTATATTACCACCAATCCCATGAGCCCTAATTTGGTTTAATAGCCTCTTGTGTGGCACCTTATCGAATGCCTTCTGAAAATCAAAATACACCACATCCACTGGTTCCCCCTTATCTATTCTGCTTGTTACAAGCTTAAAAAATTCTAACAGATTCGTCAAACACCATTTCCCTTTCATAAATCCGTTATGACTCTGCCCAATCCTATTATTATTTCCTAAGTGCCTTGTTATCATGTCCTTCATAATAGATTCTAGCATTTTCCCTACTACTGATGTCATGCTAACTGGTCTGTAGTTCCCCATTTTCTCTCTCCCTCCTTTCTTAAATAGTGGGGTTACATTTGCTACCGTCCAATCCGCGGGAACCTTTCTAGAATCTATAGAATTTTGGAAAATAACAACCAATGCATCCACTATCTCTATAGCCACCTCTTTCAAAACCCTAGGATGTAGGCCATCTGGTCATGGGGATTTATTGGCTTTCAGTCCCATTAATTTCTCCAGTACTATTTTTTTAATAATACTAATTTAAGTTCCTCATTCTCACTAGACCCTTGGTTCTCCACTATTTCCAGGAAGTTTTTTGCATCTTCTTCCATGAAGACAGACACAAGGGGGTCAAACTTGTCGGGAAGAAGGCGGGACTTCCTCTTTTGGGTTTCTGACCCGCCTACTTCGACGTCCGGCCAATCCGCGCGATTTTCCGTTGAGCCCGCCCAGCAGGGCTCAGCAGGCCAATTAAGGGCCACCCGGCAACAGGTGATGTCACAGACTGCAATTTCATCTGTCAAGATTTCTGACAGATGAAATATCAGTGTTTCACAGCTGTTTGAAGCTGTCAAACGCTGACTGTCTGATTTCTAAGATGAGTCCTTCTGCGCAGACTCATTTAGAAATCTCAGCAGCACTAAAAGCTGAAGGCTGTCACTTTTGACAGATCGCAGCCGTTCAGCTTTCAGTTCCGGCTGAGTGCTGCGCTCCCGACGGCTACAGGAAGAAAGGCTGTTAAGGTAAGTAAAGGTAAGTAAAAGTTCTTTACACTCTTTAGACACACAAAAACACACTTACCTTTGCACTCATGCACCCATCACTCACCTGAGCGCCGACATCGCGACCCCTCCAACTCATTCAACCCGACGGCCCGTCTGCTCTAACCTGGCGTGGTTTGGAGCTGTCGGGAAACCCACACGAAACCCCTCAAAATAGGGATTAGGCTAAAATTGGCACTCATCCCTTCCCGCCTGGTTTCGGCGGGTCCCAGTGCGGGGCAGGTACCCGCCGCCCCTGAAACTTACGTGGGGCGGGGTTTTGGGCGGGATGATGTTGGGACCCCCAAAGTCGGGATTCCCCCCCCCCCACACGCCTGAAACCCCGCCTGACGGCTCCCTGAAAATCTAGCCCAAAGTATTTGTTTAATTTCTCTGCCATTTCCTTATTCCCCATTATAATTTCTCCTATCTCAGCCTGTAAGGGACCCACATTTATTTTCGCTAATCGTTTCCATGGGATCTTTTACATTCACCTGAGAGACCTCGGTGTCTCATCCAAAAGACAGCACCTCTGACAGTGCAGCGCTCCCTCAGCGCTGCACTAAAGCATCAGCCTAGATTTTTATGCTCAAACCTCTGGAGTGGGACTTGAACCCACAATGTTTTGACTCAGAGGTGAGAGTGCTATCCACTGAGCCATGGCTGACAGTCATGGGAATAATGAGATATGGTAGGAGGGACTGAGGAGTGGGCATAAGGAAGGCATGAGCACTTGGGCCAGGAGGGTGGAAGCATCAGGAAGTAGCAGGAGGGATTGGGGAACAGCAAGGGAGGAAAGGATGGATGCTCAAGATGGAGGCTGTTCATTAATTCCCCTTCCTCTCCAGAGGTTTCAGAAAATATTTTCCCAGGCACAGTGCTGTGGAAGCCCTAATAGGCAATTCTAAAGGGAAAAGGGAAAGGAAAGCTCAAGACTTTACAGGAGATCAACGCAAAGCAACAGGGGAGACCGTTGGGCAACAGGGAATATGGAAAGGAGTAGCACTGGGCTCTGGTAGCACTGGGAGGGTGGTCCTGGATCTGTGAGTACTGGAAAATTGGATATTGGGGTGCATGAGCATAGTGAAAGGGTGTTAGGGGTGATAGCACTGGGGAGGACTGTCCTGGTGTCCAGGAGCATTTACAGGGAACCAAGTTATTGAGGTGAAGCCAAGGACAGCTATCATTACGGGAAAGAGAAGTCCAGAAAAATTCGGGCTGATTCACTTCTGACAGCATTGGGGGAGGAACGCAGCAGTATAGTTGCACTAGAGGAGATCTTGAGGTCTGGGGGGTGGTGCTCCAGGCGTCCCTAGGCTATCCTGGCCTAAAGGGCTCAATGGCTTTATTCTCACCGATGGCCCAGACATTTTGTGTTCGAGCACCACAGGATTTCAGCCCATAACCTAGACTGATATCTCAGTGAAGTACTGAGGGAGTGCTGCGATGTTGCCTTTTGGATGAGGCATTAAACCAAGGTTCTGTCTTCCTATTCATGCAATGTGAAAGATCCCAGGACACCATTTCAAGAAGGGCAAGGAGTTCTCCTGATGTCCTGGGCAACATGCATCCCTCAACAAACATCATCAAAACAGATCAACTGGTCATCAAATTCATTTGTGGGGCCTTTCGATGGCGAAATTGGAAGTCACATTTACTTACACTGCAAAAAAATGCATGGGCTGTGAAGTACCTTGGGACACCTGGAGGATGAAAAAGGCACTACAATAAAAGCAGCTTGTCTCTTTTAAGTACAAAAAGCACTTTGATACTTTAGCTGCTGACTGTATACTTGTTCTGTTGCTAACACAGCTGTCGTTCATTAGAATATTTACAATCAGGTAACACAGAGCAAGTCTTAGCTTCTCAAACACAAAAACTAGATATTAATAAACAGGCGACGTAATTCTTCTTTTTCTTAGGCAGTCCTTCGGAACCGAGGATGACTTGCTTCCACATTAAAAATGAGTTCTCGGGTGACTGATGAGTCCAATGCAGGACCTACAGTCTCTGTCACAGGTGGGGCAGACGGTGGTTGAAGGGGCAGGTGGGTGGGGTGCTTGGGTTGACATGCGCTCCTTGCGCTGCTTGCGCTTGGCTTCCGCTTTTTTATTCATTGATGGGATGTGGGCGTCGCTGGCTAGGCCTGCATTTAGTGCCCATCCCTAATTGCCCTTGAGAAGATGGTGGTGAGCCGCCTTCTTGAACCGCTGCAGTCCATATGGTGTAGGTACGCCCACAATGTTGTTAGGAAGGGAGTTCCAAGATTTTGGCCCAGCGACAGTGAAGGAACGGCGATACAGGTCCAAGTCAGGATGGTGTGTGGCTTGGAGGGGAACTTGTAGGTGGTGATGTTCCCATGCGTCTGCTGCCCTTGTCCT
This sequence comes from Somniosus microcephalus, assembly GCF_052327205.1. NCBI lineage: Eukaryota > Metazoa > Chordata > Chondrichthyes > Squaliformes > Somniosidae > Somniosus > Somniosus microcephalus. The sequence goes on along the minus strand of NC_140994.1, from coordinate 219,611,819 downwards.
TCTAAGTGGTAGAGGTCGCGGGTTTGGAAGGTGCTGTTGAAGGAGCTTTGGCGAGTTGCTGCAGTGCATCTTGTAGATGGTACACACTGCAGCCACAGTGCGCCGGTGGTGGAGGGAGTGAATGTTGAAGGTGGTGGATGGAATGCCAATCAAGCGGGCTGCTTTATCCTGAATGGTGTCAAGCTTCTTGAGTGTTGTTGGAGCTGCACTCATCCAGGCAAGTGGAGAGTATTCCATCACACTCCTGACTTGTGCCTTGTAGATGGTGGAAAGCCTTTGGGGAGTCAGGAGGTGAGACACTCGCCGCAGAATTCCCAGCCTCTGGCCTGCTGTTGTAGCCACAGTATTTATATCCGGTGAAGAGACTCGAGGTGTTCGGCGCCTTCCCGGATGCTTCTCCTCCACTTTGTGTGGTCTTGGGCCAAGGATTCCCAGGTGTCGGTGGGGATGTTGCACTTTTTCAAGGAGGCTTTGAAGGTGTCCTTGAAGCATTTCCTCTGCCCACCTGGGGCTCTCTTGCCGTGTCGGAGCTCCGAGTAGAGCGCTTGTTTTGGGAGTCTCGTATCAGGCATGCGGACGATGTGACCCATCCATTGGAGCTGATCAAGCGTGGTCAAAGCTTCGATGCTGGGGATGTTGACCTGAGTGAGAACACTGATGTTGGTGTGCCTATCCTGCCAATGGATTTGCAGGATCTTGCGGAGGCAGCGTTGGTGGTACCTCTCCAGTGCTTTGAGGTGCCTGCTGTACATGGTCCATGTCTCTGAGGCATACAGCAGGGTGGGTATCACTGCTGCTCTGTAGACCATGAGCTTAGTGCCATGTTTGAGGTCCTGGTCTTCAAACACTCTCTTCCTCAGGCGACCGAAGGCTGCACTGGCACAATGAAGACGGTGTTGGACTTCGTCACCAACGTCTGCCCTTGTTGACAGTAGGCTCCTGAGGTATGAAAAGTGGTCCACATTGTCCAAGGCCTTGTCGTGGATTTTGATAATCGGGGGGCAGTACTGTGTGGCGGGGGCAGGTTGGTAGAGGACCTTTGTCTTACGGATGTTTAGTGTAAGGCCCATGCTCTCGTACGCTTTGGTGAAGGTGTTGACGATGGATTGGAGTTCGACCTCCGAATGAGCGCAGACGCAAGAATCATCTGCATACTGTAATTCAATCACAGAGGATGGGACGACCTTGGATCTGGACTGGAGGCGACGGAGGTTGAACAGTTTCCTGTTTGTCCTGTAAATTAGCTCCACTCCAACAGGGAGCTTACTGAGGGTGAGATGGAGCATTGCAGCAAGGAAGATCGAGAAGAGCGTTGGTGCGATGACACAGCCTTGCTTAACCCTGATCCATACTTGAATAGGGTCTGTGGTGGAACTGTTGGTCAGGATCATGGCTTGCATGTCTTCGTGAAGCAGGTGGAGGATGGTGACAAACCTTTGAGAGCAGCCGAATTTGAGGAGGACACTCCATAATCCCTCATGGTTGACGGTGTTGAAGCCCTTTGTGAGATCAAAGAAGGCCATGTACAGTGGTTGGTGCTGTTCCCTGCATTTCTCTTGTAATTGATGCGCAGTGAACATCATGTCCATTGTGCCCCTTAGTGGGCGGAATCCGCATTGCGGCTCTGGGAGGAGCTCTTCAGCCACTGGGAGAAGGCGATTGAGGAGGATTCTTGCGATGACTTTCCCTGTGACAGACAGCAGGGAAACTCCTCTGTAATTACCGCCATCGGACTTGTCACCTTTCTTGAAGATGGTCACAATTACGGCGTCTCTGAGGTCCCCTGGCATGCTCTCCTCCTTCCAGATAAGAGAAATGAGTTCATGAATTTACGCCAGTAGTGCTTTTCTGCCATGCTTTAGTGCCTCGGCAGGGATTCCGTCTGCTCCTGAGGCCTTGTTGTTCTTCAGTTGTCGGATGGCCTTTTCAACCTCATGCCAGGCTGGGGTTGTGCTGAGATGGTGGCGGGTAGCATGCTGCGGGATGGAGTTGAGGACACTCGCGTCGAAGACAGAGTCTCGATTAAGGAGATCTTCGAAGTGCTCCTTCCAGCGAGCACTGACTGCCCCCCTGTCCTTGATGAGTACCTCTCCGTTCTTGGCCCACAGTGGGGTAGGACCTTGGGTGCTTGGGCCGCAGATGGTCTTGACTGCGCTAAAGAATCCACGCACATCGTGGTTGTCGGCAAGCTGCTGGATCTCCTGTGCTTTCTCCACCCACCATCTGTTCTTTAGATCGAGTTTTTTGTTGGATCTCGGCCTTCAGGCGTCTGTGGAGCTGCTTTCTTGCTCTCGAGTTGTGTTACTGTTTCCAGATCAGGAATGCCTTGTGCTTGCGACTTATTAGCTCCTGGATATCCTGGTCGTTCTTGTCGAACCAGTCTTGGTGTTTCCTGGTCGAGTGACCGAGCGTCTCTTCACAGGTGCTGATTATGGAGGCCTTGAGTGCAGACCAGGCGCTGTGGGCACTCTGTGTCTCTGCAGCACTGGGAGTCGTCAGGTTGTTTGTGAGGCGCAGGCTGAATAGCGGGGTCTTTGAGTGCTCCAGCGTTGATTTTCCTGCAGCATTGTTTCTGTTACCGCCGCTGTTTTGGGGCTACATTGATGGAGATGACAGAGTGGATTAGGCGGTGGTCTGTCCAGCAGTTGTCAGCTCCTGTCATGGCGCGGGTAATGTGGACGTCCTTGCGGTAGCTCACTCAGATGATGACGTAATCCAGCAGATGCTAATGCTTGGAGCGAGGGTGCTGCCATGAAGCCTTGTACTTGTCTCTCTGACGGAACAAGGTGTTGGTTATGACAAGGCCATTCTCTAAGCATTTCGACAGGAGGAGTGTACAGTTGTCCCTATCCCCTCTCTGCTGATCACACCTCCCCAGAGGCCTGTGTCCTTTCCAACTCTGACATTAAAGTCACCAAGGAGGATCAGCTTGTCGCCCGTTGGGACTCAGGACAGGGATTGTTCGAGGCTGAAGTAGAATTTTCTCTCTGGTCTCGTCTGTGGCTTCCAGTGTTGGGGCGTACGCACTGATGACTGTAGCGCACTGGTTCCAAGCTAGGGTGAGCTGAAAAGTCATGAGGCGCTCATTTATGCCGCTAGGAGAGTCTCTGAGATGCCCAACTAGTTCATTTTTTATGGTGAAGCCTACCCATTGGAGGCGGCGTTCTTCTTCAGGTTTGCCTTTCCAGATAAAGGTGCAGCCATCGCCTTGCTCCTTGAGCTGGCCTTCCCCTGCCCGCCAGGTTTCACTTAGGGCGGCGATGTCAATGTCAAAACATCTGAGCTCCCAGGCAACGATAGCAGTATGGCGTTCCGGTCTGTCACTGTTGAGCCTTCTGCTCAATTGAAAAGTTTTAAAAATTAAATTGTTTATCTTTAAGAACAGAGCCTTAAAAATAAGTGCCTAGAAATCCGATAATGCGGGAAAACGGGCAGTGCCATCGTGGAGCGAGGTTAACTTGCGCTCATAAAAAGAGCACAGGCAGCACCGTCATTTTGGTGCTGCCTGTTGATTTAAATGATCGCAGCACAGAACCTACTGTGCAAAGCGCTGTTTCAGGCACTGTGCTCAGCAAGAGGCCCAATGTAACGTGTCCCTGGAGCGAGGCAGCGTTTTCTTAAAGCTAGGCTGTCATTTTGAAAGCAGTCTCGAGCCCTCAAAGGGGAATTGCCTTCTAAATTTAAAAAAAAATCATTTAAAAATAGGCAGTCACTACCCCTTAGAGCTCGACTCCCTTCTGAAAAAACCCATTAAAAATAAATCCAAAATGGCAGTCTTCAGCTCTTAAAGCTGGACTGCCTACTGCACATAAAAAAATGGTAAAAGTGCTTCAGCACTAACACAAATGGTTCAACAAGCCAGGGAAAGGACACTCAGGGTCCTGCATGCATCACTCCAGCTTTATGTAGGGAGTCAACACTGGAAGAGAGGTCCTCTACCAACAGGGGACCAGGAGGCGCTCCAGAAAGAAGGATGTGGGACCAGACCACCGAGGCCATCACTGCCAGTAACGTCATCTCCAGGACCAGGCTCCAGTGCCCAAAAAAGGTTCATGACCTCAGACCAGTGGTCAAGATCAATGACTGCATCTTCAAAAGCCATCTCCTACCATCTGCACCAGTAGCCTCACACACTGCTCAATGCATGACCCTCACCCCTCATCACTCACCTACCAATAATCTCTACCAAACACAAGGCACAGCTCACATTCCTAACTTCACCTCATCCCCTTGGAGGAGACGGTGCTGGCCATTCTTGGCAGGGGCATGGCTGAGCACTTGGCCAGCGGCAGGGCTGAAAGAATACAAGATGCTGGGATCCTCATACATTATCCACCTTCTCACATCCCACTTCCCCCTCATCCCACAATCTTTTCAGCTGCACAAGGTGTAAGCATGCATCTCTTGCTTTCCCGCCCTCCCCTCACCACAACCCTACACTTGTGCCTTCCTTATTTCAGACACACAAGAAATGCAGCCTGCCCAGTCAGTGGGTCAACAAGAGGGGGAGGAGAGTGAAGAAGAAGAAGAAACACCGTCACTCAGTTACACACTCTCAGCCACCAGCTCCTCAAAGTCATCCTGCAAGGCCATCTACAGTGCCTGCCACTGAAAGTCAGCAGCCTTCCACCAGCCATGCTGCAGCCACTGGGGTAGCATGTGTGACATCACTAGGATCGGCAAAGGCACACATAAGATCGTCACTAAGGAATGCACAAAGGTGATTAGTTGATTTCTTGATGTAATATTGGATGCATATATGGATAAAGTTGGATTGGAAAGTTTGCTTTGTGGTGGCTTTTATTTCAGCATTGTGGCCAAGAGGATGCTGTGATGGTTAATAACAGAGGGAAGGTAAGGTGTGGGACTAATGTTGAAAGGGGAATTGGGGTTGTATTCACTAGTACTGCAAGCAGATGATTCCATCCTGGATATCTCGGCCAGAAAGGGGCTGTCTGGGTTGCAGCCATCCTTCCGCTTTCTCCTCTTCTACGTCTTCCTCTTTTGCTTCTTCCTCTTCCCTTAGTGAGCAACCTGTCCCCTTTGCTGTCTCTGCTTCATTTCCATGTGTCCCCATGACTGTGAGCAAGTGGTCGTCTCAGAGGCAAAACACTGCGGATGCTGGAAATCTGCAATAAATGCAGAAAATGCTGGAAATACTCAGTCGGTCAGGCAGCATCCCGAGCTGAAACATTGGGCTCGATTTTCATCGGGCTGTTGAGGTGGGATTGGAGGCATGTGGGGGGTTAAAATTGCAAAAGCTGGCAGGCGGGCCCAACCCCGCCTCCATCCCGCCTCCAAGCAATTTTCATTAAATCGTGTCTACTGGTCCCATCTCCATCCCGCCTCCAAGAGGCGGGATAGGCCTTTAAGGCCCTTAACAAGCACTAAATTGCCTCTATAATGCCATTTTGATAGGCCTTTGTGATTTTAACCCTTTTCCGACGTGAAGCACACCTGCTCTGAAACACAACGGTGAAACCTGGCGGGAGCACAATTGGATTGCTGACTATTAGATGCAGCTCCACCATTAAATAGGATATTTGATCAGCCATCATTTGCAGGTGGCAGAACGTTGTTGTCTCTGGTCTGGGGGAACTTTTAGAAGGCATAACCACAGCTGTGGAAGTTTGGAGCCTGACACCCATCTCCAGTGTGACCTCCTGGGAAACCCCTCTCGCCACCTTGACTGAGCGCTTCCTCAACTGAGGCATCTATCAAGTAATCCTAAGCCCTCAATGTGGAATTCCCATTCGCAAAATGACACACGCCAGAACTACAGCAGTAGCCATCAGATTTTTTAATTACAGTAATCATCTGATGGCTTTTTAACATACAGGAAACTCCTGTTTAAAAGGCACCGAAATATCCAGAATTTTCTATTAACCGGCAAAATTCTCACTCCAAAAACAACACCTCAATAACCGGCAATGTTGCCGAGTCCGAGTCCGAACGGGCCGAGTTAGTCAGTGGAGGTAGTTCTCCAAACTGCCACTACTCGGCTTCTTGGCACAGTCGGAACACCTCAATACCCCTGTAACAGGAGTCTGCCTCTCCCGCGCTGCCGGTACTCTCTTCTGATCCGCCATTTTACAGGGGTACTGTGTGTCTCCCACACTGCTGGTAGTCATTGCATTTCATTACCCTCAACTGACAGTACTGTACTTAATCAAGCATCTTCCACCATCCATTTAACACAACATTCTGTAGGTGAGTACCCAATTACTGTATACTGCATCTTTCTTGATTTTTTAATTTTTCTTTGTTTAAAATAGCCTCGGTAGATAACCCTCTCAGTCATCCAGAATTTTTGATCAACCGGCAACACGCCGGTCCCATCAGTGCCGGATACCAAAGAGTTTCCTGTAAAACATCAAATTTCACCCAAGTGACTACCCTTGTGACTATTTGTGCAGTATCTTTCTCTTATGCGTGCTCCTACGTGGTGATTCCCCTGTGGCTTCAGCAGATGTGGAGGCCCCTTGCTCACTTTCTTGCTGCTCCTGTCCTGACACCTTTGGCAGGCGTCCTCTGGGGTTGCGAACCTGTGAGGGCTCATCAACAGTCTGCTGCTCCTGCGGCTGTGCAGGGGTTGAGATGCCGATCTCAGTTGGGAGTGGACTCTGGTGGGGCTCTGACCGAGTGCTCTGCAGTGGCATGGAAGTGTGAGCACTTGGAGAGGAGCCCCCACTTCCTTGATATCTGCCACCAACTTCCCTCTCATGGGTCAGGTCCCCCTCAGCGCTTGCAAGTGGCTTGAGAGCACCTTGCTGCACATCAGGGGGGCCATGGGGACCCGTATCTGCACTAGCAGTCCTACTCAGAAGGACTTCCATGAAGGTTTGGTTTCTCTGTTCAATAGATGACCATCGCTCCTCCAGAGATGTCATTCTATTCAGAACACTCCATGTTTTCTGCACTCTGGCGACTTATCACCTCCATGGAGGTTGCCATCCTTTCCATGGTGATGCGTTCATGCGCCAATGACTCCACAAAGGCTCTGCTCATGTTCACAATGGACTCCTCCATTCGCTCCACACTCGCAGCAACCCTGGAGACAAAACCTGCCAGAGACTCCTGCATCTGTTCCTGGAGTTCTGTAACGTCCGTGTGTAATTGAGACACGGACTGCAGAAGTTGGTTATAAGAGGTGTTTACTGAATGGAGACAAAACTGGAACTACTATACAAAGTTACTACACAGGCTTATATACAGGGGTGGTCACTACTGGTACTGCAGTATACAGGGGCTGCAGAATATAGTTCCTTCTTCAAGGTACATACACTACAATTCCTCCCCTTTTAGCTAAACAGTACATAACATTCGATTAATAATTAAATAACATATTTACAATTACAGTTGCTATATACATTAGCTGAAGTTAATCAATTATAAATTCAGTCTTTGAGGAGGCTTCCTGATTCTGTCCGGATAACGCCTCTTTGGGGTATCAGGTTCTTCTGGCAAAGTTGATTCGGGATCAACGTCGTTGTTTGGTTCGTCTGCTTCCAAAATCACCGATTCTGAGGTAGATGCAATTGGTACTTCGGTTTCATCACCAGGTGTATAGGATCGTGGTGTAGATTTGACGTTTTCCAGTGACTCTAGAATCTGGTCAGCATGGCGTCTTACAATGCTCTCTCCAACGTCCATGGTATACATTAGAGGTCCTTGCCGTGTGCAGATCGTTCCTGGCTGCCATTTCTCTGTGCGGTAGTCCCGGGCCAAAACTGGTTGACCTATCTTAAAACTCCTGGTTGGCCTTTCATTCATATTCTGAAACTGCCTGTTCTCCACATCTCTTCTGATGTTTGGCTTAACCAAATCCAAGCGGCATCTTAGTCTTCGATTGAAGAACATCATGGCTGGAGTTTGGTTGGTAACCGCATGTGTCGCATTCCGGTAGGCAACCGAGAAGTTATCCACCTTGTGTTGTAGGGGTATGTCTCCATTACACATTGCCTTGATAGCCTTCTTGAATGTTTGAACGAACCTCTCAGCCAATCCATTGGTGGCTGGATGATATGGGGCGGATGTGTAATGCTTAACACCATTGTTCTTTAAGAACCTCCGGAACTCTTCAGACACAAACTGTGGTCCATTGTCGGAGCAAATCTGTTCAGGCAGCCCATTTCTGGCGAATATGGTTCGTAAGACTGTGATAGTTTTTTCTGTGGTGGTTGAGGACATTTTTATTACCTCTGGCCACTTTGAATGTGCATCCACCGCAATTAAAAACATCGAGTTCATAAATGGACCAGCAAAATCAATGTGTACCCTTTGCCATGGAGATGAGGGCCACGCCCATGGATGTAGAGGGGCTTGTGGTGGGGCGTTTTGGACCTTCTGGCATCCTGTACAGCTCTTGGTCATCTCTTCGATTTCTCTATCAATTCCCGGCCACCACACAAACGCTCTGGCTAAGTCCTTCATTTTTACCCCTCCCAGATGACCCTCATGAAGCTCATTGAGCACTCTATCCTTCAATTTGGGTGGAATTACTACTCTGGATCCACACATCAAGGTTCCTCGGCACACTGACAGCTGTTCTTTTCTCAGCGAGAATGCTGGCAACAGTGGTTCGCCATGTGCTGGCCATCCCTTCAACGTTAAATCATAGACCCTGGAGAGTGTCGGGTCATTTCGTGTTTCCTTTTCTATGTTTGCATTCGTCACAGGTAGACATTCAACTATGGTCGGGTGGAATATCTCCACAGGATCCACTGCAGGTGCTTCTTCCACCATCGGCAACGGTAGGCGCGACAATCCATCAGCATTCCCATGCTGTTTAGTTCCTTTGTACTCGATGTCATATTGGTGTGCCCCTAGGAAAAGGGACCACCTCTGTAGCCGTTGTGCTGTCATTATCGGGATGCCCTTCTTAGGGTTGAAAATGGAGACAAGAGGTTGATGATCAGTTAGTAGAGTAAATTTCTGTCCGTGCAGGTAGTGATTGAACTTCTTCACCCCCCACACCAGGCTGAGGGCCTCTCTGTCAATCTGGGCGTAGTTACGCTCGGCTGCAGTTAACGAGCGTGATGCAAAAGCTATCGGCCTCTCTGAACCATCAAGGGATTTATGTGACAGTACCGCTCCAACGCCGTAGGGAGACGCATCACACGCCAGTCTTATCAGTAGTGATGGGTTGTAGTGAGCCAATACTTCTCTTGAAGTGATCAGGCCTTTACACTTCTGAAAGGCCCGCTTACATTCATCGCTCCATTTCCATGCTACTCCAGTTTGTAGCAGGGCGTTCAGTGGGTGCAGAATTGTGGACAAATTCGGCAAAAACTTATGGTAGTAATTCACCAATCCGAGGAATGACCTCAGTTGCGACACATTTTCAGGCGCTGATGCCTTAACTACCGCTTCAATTTTGACAGGGGACTTATGTAACCCCTCTTCATCAATCACGTGGCCACAATACAATATTTGTTTCTTAAAAAACTCGCACTTGGGGCGATTGGCTCGTAGCCCATGTTCCCTTAGTCTAGTGAGCACCTGCTCTAGGTTGGCAAGGTGTTCACTGTCATTTTCACCCATCACTAGGATGTCGTCCAAGTAACACTGAGTCCCCGGAATCCCTTGCAGGACTTGTTCCATCGCTCTTTGCCATATAGCCGGAGCTGATGCAACTCCGAATACCAGTCGATTATACTGGTAAAGACCTTTGTGAGTGTTTATCGTGAGATATTTCCTAGAGGATTCTTCAACTTCCATCTGCAACTATGCTTGCGCTAGGTCAATTTTTGTAAAACGTTTCCCTCCAGATAGTGAGGCGAAAATATCTTCTATCCTCGGAAGAGGATACTGTACTGTGTGAAGGACTGGGTTCACAGTCACCTTGAAGTCCCCACAATTGCGAACCTTCCTTGGCTCCTCAGACTTATTGTTTAACGTTTTCTTCATGACAGGAACGATGGGTGTCGCCCACTCGCTCCAGTCTACCTTAGTTAACACGCCTGCATTCTCCAGATTCTCCAGCTCTGCCTCGACGGCTGGGTGAATTGCATACGGTACCGGTCTTGCTTTGAAAAACTTGGGAATTGCATTCTCTTCTATTTTTATCGAGGCGGTTACGCCTTTAAGCGTGCCCAGTTCTTGTTGAAATACCTCTTTAGCGTTAGCCAAGATTTTTGACAATCGACCAGGTGTGACGTCGTCATCCTTTTTACCAGCCACCGTCAGTGCCTGAATGGAGTGCCAGTCTAAACTTATCTTTCTGATCCATTCACGTCCCAATACTGGTGGTCCACCATCTTGCAGTATGTACAGATACAATTTCTGTATTTCCTTGCCGTTGTATTCGACAGGCACCCTTATTTTCCCTCTGGGGTATACTTTCTGCCCCGTATATGTCTTCAAGACAATGGATGTGTCTTTCAAGGGTATGTGTGAGAATAGCTGCTCGTAGTCTCGTCGATTCATGACGGTCAGGGCTGATCCTGTATCCAATTCCATTTTGACTTGGGACCCTGCTATTGTGAGGGTGACCCAAATGGTTCGGTGATCCTCTTTTGTGATTACGTTGTGTAGTTTGAGATAGCTTAGTCTCTTGTTCCCGGATTCAGTATTGCTCCTCTGGTCTTCGGAACTACTATCCGTCATCTTTTTTACTTTCCTGTACTTTTCCGTAGTAGTCTTTTTGTTGTCATTAGTCTTCTTCCCGGACCTGCAAACTCGTGCAATGTGTCCCATCTTTCCGCATTGCCTGCATGTTTTGTCCTTGGACCAGCAGTCCTTCTGGTCATGGGTTGTTCTGCCACAGCGATAACATTTTTCAAATCCCCGTGTCATTTCATGGGTGCCGTATTCCTGTGGCTTTTGCTGTATTTCCGCAGCTCCCCTTGCTGCTGCTCCGTACAATACTGCCACGCTGAAAGCCTTATCTAGCGTCAGCTCTTTCTCTGAGAGTAACCTCTTCTGGGTTCCTTCACTCAGGAGTCCACAGACAAATTTGTCCCGTAGGGTATCTGCCAGTCCTGCTCCGAACTGGCAGTGCTTTGATAGCTTGCGTAGTTCCGTAAGGTAATCGGCATTGCTCTCATCTTTATGCTGATTTCTCTTGTGGAATTTAAATCTTTCTGCTATCAGCAGCGGTGTAGGATTTAGGTGTTCCTGTAGGATATCAACAATTTTGTTAAAACTCTTCACCATCGGTTTGACTGGAGTGATCAGGTTCCGCAATAGGCTGTATGTTCTTGCACCCATTACGTTTAGTAGTACCGATGCCTTTTTCTCATCGGCTACTTCATTTGCCTTGCAATATACTTCGACTCTTTCCACATACGTGGTCCAGTCTTCTATTGCATTATCGAAGGCAGTGATATTGCCAGTCTTCGGCATCTTGGAGATCTAAGATGGCGCCGCCCGCACTTTGCCTTCTTCCCCGATTGAACAAAATGGCGCCTCCCGCGCTTTGCCTTCTTCCCCGCTGGATTAAGATGGCGCCTCCCGCGCTTTCTGTCTTTTCCGCTGCTGCTAGCGCTGTTGCTGGCGTTTTTATGCCTTGATGGCGACGCCCTATGGTCTTCGCGCACTTCCCCCCCCGCGCTGCTGCCAACGCCGCTCTCCGCGGTCCCCGTGGCAAACTGCAGCTCCTCGCGGCTTTCTGCGCTTCTAATTTCTTTTATTTTAATTACTGTTCCCGCCGTCAGAGCAGACCCTATGGGACACTTTCCTCCCTCTTCTCGGGTCTGTACGCTGCCCGGCTTTGTAGCACCGGCCGCGCCCTGTGTGCTCCACCCTCTCTCTCTCTCCTTCCCGACAACGCTGCTTGGCCCCGTTGAAAAGCCACCCGATCGAGCGCTAGCCCGCCGCAGCCCAGGAAGGATCAGTGTACTACCTGCCACCAGCCCGATTAGCTGGAACACCATAGATTGGATAACCAAGCCCAGCTCTCGACAGCCTCTCCTGCAAATCTTCGAATTCGATGTATCAGAGGCGGTTGCCCACGGTCGACGCCCGTTTCTTTTTTTATTGGATTTCTTCCTTCTGGCCTCGACCTCTAACAACTTCGCTTCAGGGATGGATCCCCGTGAGGTGGTGCAGAACTGTAGGTAAGTTCGGATCTGTTCGTCGCCAGTGTAACGTCCGTGTGTAATTGAGACACGGACTGCAGGAGTTGGTTATAACAGGTGTTTACTGAATGGAGACAAAACTGGAACTACTATACAAAGTTACTACACAGGCTTATATACAGGGGTGGTCACTACTGGTACTGCAGCATACAGTGGCTGCAGAATATAGTTCCTTCTTCAAGGTACATACACTACAAGTTCCAGCACCGCTGATCTTATGGATGGACCCAGAGGCAGAGGGTCGACATGCAGCTGAGCCGAGCTGGCAGAGTCCTGCGCCCTCCGACTAGAACTCTCCACTGCTGTCCCTGTCTCCACAATGTGCTGATGCTCACTTGTGAGCTGTGATACACCAGGTGACAACACTACTCTATCTTGCGATGGTCCCACCTAGGTGTGAGTGTCTGCGCTGGTGCTGGGTGTGCTGAATTCTGCTAACACTGTGTAATGAAATCTGTTTGTCTTGATCCTGTATTCGTTTTGCACTCATGTATATTACCCTCCCCCACTGTGTATAGTTTCACTTCCTCTTTCCCGACTAACCTGGGAGGTTCCAGGTCTTGGCTCTTGGCTCCGCCCCTGACTTCTCTTACATAAAGATCCCAGGATCTGTATGACTCATTCCTGTGAGCCAGTCGGTGTGTTGAGATGTTAGCTCTGATCTTAGTGATTAAAAGCCAACTTGTTAAAGTCTATAACTTCTAGTTTTGTGGTTATTGAAGGCACATCAATTTTAATCACTAAAGAATACTAGGATGGATCGACTCCTAAAACCAGAGCATCTGGACTTGGATCCACATCCTGCTGAAGCATCAAATCAATTTGGACACTGGCTCAAATGCTTCGAACTCTTCGCGAGGGCCTCATCCGCTAGCGAGGTAGATAAACTGAGTCTACTGACTACTCGCGTAAGTCATCGGATTTATTCGTTCATCCAGGACGCCACCTCTTACACGGAGGCCATCACTATCCTGAAGACCCAATACCAGAGGCCGGTAAACGAAGTGTACGCCAGACATCTGCTGGCTACACGCAGGCAGCGACCAGAGGATTCAATGGACGATTTCTTACAGGGCCTAAAGGACCTGGTCCGGGACTGTAACTGCAAGGCCGTGATGGCCAACATGTACTCTGACGAATTGGTCCGCGATTCCTTCATCACGGGCCTCAAATCGAATTATATCAGGCAGAGACTGCTGGAGAAGGAGGTCCTGGACTTAAAAAAGGCAGTGGCCACTGCGCGATCGCTGGACATGGCCCAGAAAAACTCTGATTCTTATTCTTCCGACCATGCGGCCCTCACCGCCTCGTGCGCGCCGAGGGGGCCGCCATCTTGGAATCAGCCATCTTCCCCATCCAGGTCTCAGACCAGCTCTACGCCGCCGGAGTCCCCACACAGAAGTTCACCCAGGAGTCCTACTACAGTGGCAATGTCTCGAGGCCCGAAATGCTACTTCTGTGGCCAGGCCAAGCACCCCAGACAACGATGCCCAGCGAAGGACGCTACATGCTTCAAATGTAAGAAAAAGGGGCATTTTAGCAAAGTCTGCAGGGGGAATCCGATTTCCAACTCCGTCACCACCTCGTGCGTGCGGTGCGGGCCGCCATCTTGGGATCCACCATCTTTTCCCGACTCAACGGCCGCCCAGGGCCCAACAGTGGCTTCGATCACGGTGGATCAATCCAGGCCACACCCGTTGACAAAATCCATGATGGACATACAGGTAAACGGGAATTTAACGAAATGTTTAATTGACTGTGGGAGTACCGAGAGTTTTATCCACCCTCGCCTGGTGGGGCAGCACTCATTAACGGTAACCCCTACACGGAGCAGAATTGCTATGGCTGCTAAGCCCCACACTTCGGACATTTTGGGCTACTGTGTGGTAACACTGACTGTAAAAAGCACGGACTACAAGGATTTTAAACTCCTCGTGATGCCAGAACTCTCTGTTAATGTAATCTTGGACCTGGACTTCCAGTGCCACCACGAAAGTGTCACGCTAGCATATGGCGGGTCCCAGCCGCCACTCACAGTCTGTGGCCTATCAACCTTAAGAATCAGCCCGCCCTATTTATTCGCTAATCTCCCTCCGAACTGTCGGCCCATAGCGACCAAAAGTAGACGGTACAGTCTGGAAGACAGACACTTTATCAAGGCGGAAGTGGACAGACTCCTGCGGGAAGGCATTATTGAATGCAGTACCAGCCCGTGGCATGCCCAAGTAGTCATAGTTAAAAATAGCGAAAAGAAACGGATGGTAATTGACTACAGCCAGACTGTTAATATTTATACCCAGCTGGACGCCTACCCTTTACCCCGCATATCAGAAATGATCAACCAGATTGCGCAATACCGAGTCTTCTCGACTATCGACCTCAAATCCGCGTATCACCAGCTCCCCATTAGAACGGAGGACCACCCATACACCGCCTTTGAGGCGAACGGGCGCCTCTACCATTTTCTCAGAGTGCCCTTCGGGGTAACAAATGGGGTCTCGGTCTTCCAACGTGAGATGGACCGCATGGTTGACGAGAATAAACTACAAGCTACCTACCCCTACCTGGACAATGTCACTATCTGCGGGCACAACCAGCAAGACCACGATCTAAATCTTGCGAGATTTTTTAAAACTGCCCTAAAGCTGAATCTAACCTACAACGAAGACAAATGTGTCTTCAACACAACCCGTCTCTGAATCCTCGGCTGTGTGGTGGAAGATGGGGTAATTGGACCGGACCCTGACCGATTACGCCCCCTAAAGGAACTGCCCCTGCCACACAATCCCAAAGCTTTAAAAAGGTGCCTGGGATTTTTTTCGTATTATGCCCAATGGGTGCCCAATTACTCTGATAAGGCCCGACCCCTCATTAAATCGACGTCCTTCCCACTATCAGCTGAAGCTCGGGAGGCTTTCACCAGTATTAAACAGGACATTGAAAGGGCTGCAGTGTGTGCAGTGGACGAATGCATTCCCTTTCAAGTCGAAAGCGATGCGTCAGACTTTGCCTTAGTTGCGACCCTCAATCAGGCTGGGAGACCTGTGGCCTTCTTCTCCCGAACCCTTCAGGGACCTGAAATCAGGCACTCTTCTGTCGAGAAGGAGGCACAGGCTATAGTGGAGGCAGTGCGGCACTGGAGACACTACCTAGCCGGCAAACGTTTCACCCTGCTCACCGACCAGCGGTCGGTGGCTTTCATGTTTAATAACAAACAAAGGGGGAAAATCAAGAATGACAAAATACTCAGGTGGAGGATCGAACTATCCACGTTCGACTATGATATTATTTACAGGCCGGGAGCCCTTAATGAACCCCCAGATGCCCTATCGCGGGGAATGTGTGCCAGCATTCATACGGACAAATTACAGGGTCTCCACAACGACCTCTGTCACCCAGGGGTCACCCGGCTATACCATTTTATAAAGTCCCGCAATCTGCCCCACTCCATTGAGGAGGTCAGGGCAATGACCAGAGCCTGCTGCATCTGTGCGGAATGCAAGCCTCGTTTCTACAGGCCTGACCGTGCACACCTTATCAAAGCCACACGGCCATTCGAGCGCCTAAGTCTGGACTTCAGGGGACTCCTTCCCTCTGCCGACCGTAACGTATACTTCCTCAATATCATTGATGAATATTCCTGCTTCCCCTTCACCATTCCCTGCCCAGACATGACCAGTGCCATGGTCATCAAGTGTCTCTGTAATCTATTCTGCATGTTTGGCATGCTGAACTACATACACAGCGATAGGGGGACATCATTCATGAGTGCCGAGCTGCGCCAGTTCTTGATCTCGAAGGGGATAGCTACTAGCAGAACCATTAGCTACAACCCCCGGGGTAATGGGCAAGTGGAAAGGGAGAATGCTACTGTTTGGAAGGCTGTCACATTAGCCTTAAAGTCAAAAGGCCTTCCGACCTCCCGCTGGCAGGAAGTCCTCCCAGACGTGCTCCACTCCATAAGGTCTCTGTTATGTACTGCCACTAACGTTACCCCTCACAAAAAGATGTTCGTTTTCCCCCGGAAATCCACCTCGGGCATATCTCTACCCGCGTGGCTGACGTCTCCGGGGACAGTACTATTGTGGAAGCTCGTGAGAGGCCATAAAACGGACCCCCTTGTGGAAAAGGTACAGCTCCTCCATGCAAACCCTCAGTACGCCTATATCGAATACTCTGACAGGCGAGAGGACACTTTTTCCATAAAAGACCTCGCTCCCTCGGGGAGCGGAGAGAACGATGGGAGACTACCCGATGAAGACCTACACTACAAAGAGACAGGACGCCCAGAGGTATCAATACCCAATTTTAACCTGGAGGACACTGCAGATAACCTGGAAGACACTGCGGAGGCCCGGACAGCGGAGGAACCAGAATCCACTCCCCTAGAGGCACCCCAACCGGCTTTGCGCCGATCACTGAGAACTGCAAAACCTCCTGACAGACTCACTTATACCAACTTTTAAGAAACATCACCCCGATGGACTAAATCTATAGAAGGGGTGAATGTAATGAAATCTGTTTGTCTTGATCCTGTATCCGTTTTGCACTCATGTATATTACCCTCCCCCACTGTGTATAGTTTCACTTCCTCTTTCCCGACTAACCTGGGAGGTTCCAGGTCTTGGCTCTTGGCTCCGCCCCTGACTTCTCTTACATAAAGATCCCAGGATCTGTATGACTCATTCCTGTGAACCAGTTGGCGCGTTGAGATGTTAGCTCTGATCTTAGTGATTAAAAGCCAACTTGTTTAAGTCTATAACTTCTAGTTTTGTGGTTATTGAAGGCCCATCACACTGCATCCTCAGAGGTTGCAGCTTCCTCTGAGGTGTCTGGATGCTCAGGCTCTTCCTCCTGGCTAGTGGGGATGGGTGCTTGTGATCGTCCTGTGGGGGAGTAAAGGAAAGAGTCAGAGATGTGATGCCAAGGTTACATGCATATTGCAGATGATCATAAGTCCATCTGTTAGAGCTTCAGAATCATTATCAGTGACTCATACAATGTCATTGAGAGAGATGGAAAACTATTCTGTCACCAGCTTCCTGTGATGCACCCCTCTGTTCATCCCCCACTTGCGCATCGTCCTCCACTCCCACGATCTCCAAGACCGCATCCTCCCAGGGGGTGAGGGTGGCCCTCCTCCTGTCATAGAAACATAGAGGATAGGAGCAGGAGTAGGCCATTCTGCCCCTCGAGCCTGCTCCGCCATTCAATGCGATCATGGCTGATCATCCAAATTCAGTACCCGGTCCCTGCTTTCTCCCTTAACCCCTTTATCCCTTTAGCCTTAAGAAATATATCCAATTCCTTCTTAAATATATTTAATGTATTGGCCTCTACTGCCTTCTGTGGTAGAGAATTCCACAGGTTCACCACTCTCTGGGTGAAGAAATTCCTCCTCATTACTGTCCTAAATGGCCTACCCCTTATCCTTAGACTGTGACTCCTGGTTCTGGACTCCCCGACTATCCGGAACATCCTTCCTGCATCTAGTCTGTCCAGTCCTGTCAGAATTTTGTAAGTTTCAATGAGATCCCCTCTCATTCATCTAAACTCCAGCGAGTACAAGCCCAATCGACCCAATCTCTCCTCATACGTCATTCCTGCCATCCCAGGTAGCAGCCTGGTGAATCTTCGCTGAACTCCTTCCATGGCAAGAACATCCTTCCTCAGATAAGGTGATCAAAACTGCACACAATACGCAAGATGTGGTCTCACCAAGGCCCTGTATAACTGCAGCAAGACATCCTTGTTCCTGTACTCAAACCCTCTCGCTACAAAGGCCAACATACCATTTGCCTTCTTAACCGCCTGCTGCACCTGCATGCTTACCTTCAGTGACTGGTGCACAAGGACACCCAGGCCTCGTTGCACTTCCCCTTCTCCCAATCTATTGCCATTCAGATAATAATCTGCCTTCCTGTTTTTGCCACCAAAGTGGATAACCTCACATTTATCCACGTTATATTGCATCTGCTATGAATTTGCCCAATCGCCCAACCTGTCCAAATCATCCTGGAGTTTCTCGGCATCCTCCTCACAGCACACACGCCCACCCAGCTTTGTGTCATCTGCAAATTTGGAGATATTACATCTAGTTCCCTTGTCTAGATCATTAATATATATTGTGAATAGCTGTCCTTGCTCTTTCTCTCTTATTGTGAGCTCTCTTTTCCTGCAATGAGGGAGACAAGTGGAGGTTGAGTGAGAATGTAGGCGTGAGTGTAGAGAATCCATAGCATAGATGCTTAGAAGGAGACAAAGATGGAGTGAGGTGGCTGTTGTGTCGGTACCTTTCTACCTAGACACAATTTAGGACTCAGAACTCAGAGATTCAAACATGAAGTGCTTTATTGGAAGGAAAGGAAGTTCTGGCAAGGTCCGAACAAAGAGAGCTAAACTTAACCGAGAGAATACCCAACCATTTATCTCCTGTGACAGCGCCACCACAGGTGGGAGGAGAACACACAATAGAACACACAATACATAACATTTCCTCCCCTCTTAAATGGAAGGTCCACATTATTCCTCAATAGGTAAGTTACTTTCAATACACTCAACTAACCTAGGGTAGAGGTAGACTGCCTCAAACCCTGACTTTACCCTGGGGTTTATTCTGCCCCAGTCTTGTGGGTAAGTCACTAAGCCTGCAGATCCAAGCGTCTTGGAGGCCGCCGCTCTCTGACAGGATACCGGCGGTCATCGCTGGCTTCCACAGCAGTAGGCATTGACACAGGCCTGGATGGAGAAGGTGCCTGTGTCAGTTGAAAGTCAGGAGTTTGCACAGGTGGAACAGTCTCTTTGACTTCCTGTGTTGGAGAAGAGCACTGTGGCAAAGGATGCTGGTTTGCGGTATCATTCGGAAACAGTTCAGGCCAACCAGCCGTTGGAGCCTCTGTGGCTGTCTCTGCTCCTAGCAACAGTTGATCTGTGTGTCTTCTCCAGACGACGTCCTCAGCTGTCTCAACCGTGTAAGACACAGGGCCCATCTGCGCGATCACCGTAGCAGGAACCCATTTCGGTCCAGTTTTGTAGTTTCGAGCTAGAACGTGCTCTCCCGGATGAAACCGTCTCTCCTTGGCTCTTTTCTCTCTCTTTTCAACTTGAGCTTGTTGTTGACGATGGACAACCTGCTTTGCCCTTGGAGGTTTGAGTAAGTCAAAACTTGTCCGCAACTGCCTCTTCATCATGAGCGAAGCGGGGGAAGTTTTGGTTGTGGCATACGGCTCGTTCCTGTAGGACAACAGGAAGCTGTTCAGACATTGGTGGATTGAGCCCTGACCTTGCGATGACTTCAAGGCGTGCTTCAAAGTTTGCACGAACCTTTCTGCCTGGCCGTTAGTAGAGGGATGATAGGGCGCAGACCTGATGTGTTGGACACCATTCACATGCAGGAAGGTTGCAAACTCCTGTGATACAAATTGTGGACCATTGTCACTTACGAGTTGTTCCGGTGAGCCATAACGGCTGAACATCTCACCAAGTTTCTCAATTGTTTTCTCTGCCATGGTAGACCTCATCACAGTGACCTCCGGCCACTTGCTACGAGTGTCCACAACCACCATAAACATCTTCCCTTTGAAAGGACCGGCAAAGTCCACATGTACTCGCTGCCACACTTCTGCAGGCCAATCCCAGGGGTGTAGGGTTGCCAGCTGTGGAACATTCCGGACCCTTTGACATGGGGAACATGTTTTGGCTTTCTCCTCAATATTCCCATCGAGACCTGGCCACCAGAAGTAGCTTCTTGCCATTTCCTTCATCCGAACCATCCCACTGTGGCCTGTATGAAGTCGTTGCAGTATAGGTTCCCTCAGAGGTGGCGGAATGATGACACGGCGTCCCCAAAGAAGACAACCTGCCTGGACGGAGAGCTCATTTCTTTTTGAAATGTAAGGTTTCGAACTAGGGGAATCTCCTATCGCTCTCCCTCGAATGACATCGTCCATTACCTCAGACAGGACTGGATCGTTGCGGGTGTACCTTCGCACCTGAACTGCAGTGACAGGTGCTCCCTCCACTTGTCTAAAGTAGAAGATGTCTATCTGACGAGGCTCTGGGGGAGTAACAGGCAAGGGTAGCCTCGAGAGACCGTCTGCGTTGCCGTGCAAGTCTGATTTGCGATATTTGATGTCGCATGTGTGTCCTGACAAGAGTAAAGCCCACCTTTGCATCCTGCTTGCAGCGAGAGACGGAATTCCGGTGTGGGGCCCGAAGATTGAAGTCAATGGACGGTGGTCTGTCAGGAGTGTGAACCTTCTCCCAAACAGGTACTGATGACATTTTCGAATTCCAAAAACGATTCCCAAGGCCTCGCGCTCGATCTGCGCATAGTTACTCTCGGCCTTGTTCAAGGTGCGTGATGCGAAGGCGATAGGTTTCTCTTCACCCGAAGGCATGATGTGGCATATGGCTGCTCCCACACCATATGGTGATGCATCACATGCTAGCTGCACGGGTAGCTTTGGGTCGAAGTGTGTCAGGACCTCCGAATTCAGCAATGCTTTCTTTGCTTGGGCGAAAGCTTCGTTGCACAGTTCAGTCCATTTCCATGTTTTGCCTTGACATAGCGACTGATGTAACGGCTTCAGCAATGTTGCCAAGTCTGGAATAAACTTCCCATAGTAGTTAAGTAGCCCCAGAAATGAATGTAACTGGCTCACATTCTGGGGTGCTGGGGCCTCCACGATCGCCTTGACCTTTGGCGGCACCTTATGCAGGCCAGTAGCGTCAATCACATGCCCCAGGTACTCAACTGAAGACTGAAAGAATTCACATTTGTCTTTACGAACTCTGAGTCCGTACTCTTTCAGTCGTTGTAGTGTCGCATCCAAGTTCAGAAGATGATCCTCATTTGTTCCAGTGACAAGGATGTCGTCCAGGTAGCACTGGACTCCTGGCAGTCCACTCAAAATCTGATCCATTGCCCTTTGGAATGGAGCAGGGGCTGACGTAATTCCAAATGGAAGGCGGCAGTACCTGTATAGCCCCTTGTGTGTCACAATTGTCAGCAGCTCCTTTGATTTGTCATCGACATGCATTTGTAGATAAGCCTGGCATAAGTCTATTTTGCTGAACTTTTGCCCTCCGGCCAGGCCCGTAAAAAGATCATCAATGAGGGGAAGAGGGTACTGTTCCGCAGACAGCACCGGGTTAATAGTCACTTTAAAATCCCCGCAGATCCAAACAGATCCATCCTTTTTCAGGACAGGAACAATGGGTGTGGCCCATTTGCTCACGCTCACAGGCTCCAGGACTCCATTCTCGACTAAGGCCTCCAAGTTAGCCTCAACTTTTGGCCTAATTGCATAGGGTACAGGTCGGGCTTTGTGAAACTTCGGCTTGCTGTCAGATTTAATGTCCAGTCTCACGCTGATCTTTTTCATGCTCCCAAGTTCCCCATTGAAGAGTTCTGCATGTTTGTTTAACACTGCAGTCAGACCTGACTCCCCTTTTGACATCATGCGGACTGCAGGCCAGTCCAGCGTGATTTTCTCTAGCCACGCACGTCCCAGTAGCGATGGGTAATTTCCCTTTACCACATATAGTGGCAGTTTTGCAGTCTGTCCGTTCAATTTAACTGTCACCTCAATGACGCCTCTCATGGCCACAGGTTCGCCGGTATATGTCTAGCACAATGTTTGTTGGCTGAAGGGTAAGGTGCTTTAGCATTTTGTTGTAGACAGTGTCTGAAACAAGGGACACAGCCGCGCCTGTGTCCACCTCCATCCGCACTGATTGTCCCTCCACCAGTGGTGACACCCAGTAGCCATTTGAACCACCTGCAACCGTCAGTATATGCACCTCTTCCTCCTCAGAGGTGTCGCTCCCCTCTGTTTTGCTTGTTCCATCATACTGCACTGAATGAACACTCTTTTTCCTCTCTTGTCCAAATATAGACATTTTGCTTCCATGCTTCCCAGCTCTGTCTGTTCTTTTTTTACCTCTACAGGCGCGTTCAATGTGACCCTTTTTGCCACAATTTCGGCATTCCAGCTCCGTACACCAGCAGTCATTAGCGTGATGGCCCGTTTTCCCACAACGGTAACATGTGCCGTTCCACGCACCTTTAGGCTCAGACGACACCTTGTGAACTCTCCCTGTTGAACTCAACTGGTGAGCCTCCTTTTCCGCCATCTCCATGGAGACACTAACTTCAATGACCTTTTCAAGAGTAAGGTTGTCCTCAGTAAGAAGGCGCTTCAGTGTGGCTGCATTTTGCAGACCACACACAAGTCTGTCTCTAATGGTGTCATTCAGCACCTCCTTGAACTGGCAGTGTTCCGACAACCTTTTTAAAGCAGCAATAAACATCGTCACTGATTCCCCCTCCTCTTGATTCCGTTTGTGAAATCTAAATCTCTCAGCAATAACCAGAGGTTTTGGTGAAAAATGTGCTCCAAGAATTTCCACTAGTTGCTTATATGTTTTAGTTCCTGGCTTATCTGGCTGCACGAGGCTGCGAAGTAAATTGAAAGTCTTCGGCCCGATTACACTCAAAAAGGTAGGCACGACCTTTTCATTTACCACCGCATTCGCCAATACAAAATAGTCAAAACGTTCCATATATGCGCTCTATTGCTCCACATTTTCATCAAAATCACCGATGTTTCCTAATATAGTAGCCATCTCACGTTTCAAATTAAATTTTCTGTTTACTCACTGCACCCGTAACGTACGCAGATTCATCTGCTCCTCGTTGCCACTTGTTGTGTCGGTACCTTTCTACCTAGACACAATTTAGGACTCAGAACTCAGAGATTCAAACATGAAGTGCTTTATTGGAAGGAAAGGAAGTTCTGGCAAGTTCCGAACAAAGAGAGCTAAACTTAACCGAGAGAATACCCAACCATTTATCTCCTGTGACAGCACTACCACAGGTGGGAGGAGAACACACAATAGAACACACAATACATAACAGTGGCAAGACCAAGGGCCCTCCCTGTGTGTTGTCATTTGTTTTCATAGCATCACAGTGATAGGGAGTTTGAGGGCTGCATAGTTGAATAGTTAGGTGAATGTGACTATAGAGAGGGAATGGGTAAGGGTGCATGGATGTCAGTTTCAAGTGGGATGTGGAGGAAGAGATTGCTAAAGCTGAGTGCTGGTGAGGAGAGGCAATGGGGATCAGATTGAGGGTGATAGGAAATTCATACTCACTTTTCCAGTGCGCAGAAGGTCATGAAATCTCTTGCTGCACTGAAGCCAGGTTCTGCGGGTTACTGACAAAGAGTTGACCTCCTCTGCCACCTGAATCCACATAGCCTTGGTTTGCTGGGGAGGCTTCTAACTCCCTGAAGAAGGGAAGAGCACCTCTTTATGTGCTCTTGCTCCCTCCACTAAAGCCTGCAGTGCAACATCATCGAAGCGGGGTGCAGAGCTAGGTCTCTGGCTGGCCATTCTTCCTGCAGGTGCCTCTCACTGCAAAGGCCAAAAGGTTGGCAGTCTGCAGAAGAAGCAAGGCTTGTTGCAGACCTTAAATGCAGCAGCAATTATGACGTCATCGGAGGTGACTTTCAGACTGGAAAAACTCATTGGCCATGGGTTCCCATACGTTGGAACTCAATTGGCCAGTTAAGTTAAAATCGCATCATTCTCCCACATCGATTTAGAATCGGGTGGCTAACATGAAATGCGGATTACACAACCCCAGCCCGCCCCAGTATCAAAATCCAGCCCATTAACTCTGTTTTTCTCTCCACAAATGCTGCCTGACCTGCTGAGCATTTCTGGTATTTTCTGTCTTCTCAGAGGCCTTCGTTTACTATCCAAAGCCTTGCAAGCATCCAGCAGCACTCCCTGCACACTTTAAAAACTTTTTTAAAAGAATTGCACCAAGCCATTACTTTATTGAACATAAAAGAAAGTCCGAAAGCTTAAATCCAAACCTACCTGAAAGATGTGTGTATCCCTTTAAGAAGCACTGACAGCGGGCTCGATTTTCAGTGTGCCGTGGAGTCGGGTTTGGAGGCGTGCGGGGGGTTAAATTCCTGAAATCGGGGGTCCCGACCCCATCCCGCCCCCAACCCGCCTCCATGCCAGTTTCAAAGGAGGCGGGTACCCGACCCGCACTGGGACCCGCCTACCCAAGGCGGGAAGGGATTAGTGACAATTAACTGCCTGTTAACAGGTAGCTAACAGGCAGTTTTTAGCCTAATCCCTATTTTTAAGCTTGAACTTTGGGATTCCCGATGGCTCCAAACCACGCCAAGTTGGAGGAGTCGGGCTGTCGCGTTGAAGGGCTTGGAGGGGTCGAGATATCGGTGTTCAGGTGAGTGATGTGTGCATGAGTACAAAGGTAAGTGTGTTTGGTGTGTCTAAAGTGATTAAATAAGTTTTACATACATTTTCTTACCTTTACAGCCTTCCTTCCTTTAGGTTTGGGGAGTCCCTCATCTCACCGGCACAGAAAGCAGAATGGCTGCGAACTGTCAAAAGTGACAGCCTGCAGCTTTCTGTGCAGGAGAGATTTCTAACTGAGTCTGTGGAGAAGGACTCAGGTTAGAAGTAACACTGTCAGTGTTTGACAGCTTCAAACAGCTGTGAAACACTGATATTTCATCTGTCAAAACATCTTGACAGATGAAATTTCAGTCTGTGATGTCACCTGTTGCCGGATGGCCCTTAATTGGCCTGCTGAGCCCGCTGTGGGGGGCTCAACAAGGTCAATCAAGTTAAGATCGCATGGATTGGCTGCATCTCGATGGAGGCGGGACTACAACCCCGAAAGTTGTAGTCCCGCCTCCAACCTGACTTCTGAATGAAAATCCAGCCCAGCATCTCTGTAGGGCTGCTACATGTACGTTTATCTGTGTGTAGTTAGAACAAGGCGTTACGGGGTGCGGCAACATTCAAAATAGCAGCCATGGTGTCAAATCAGGTGTTGCATGCTGATTAACGTTGCGATCTGCTCATTTAACTTTGAGAGCCGAGTTCTGGCAATGGCAGCGCTATGGCCCTCACCAAATTGGCAGCCATTGTGTCCCATGCCGGAAGTGGGTGGAAGTGAGACGGCTGCAATTTTTTTAACAAAACCGGCCTTAACGGCCGGCGCCACAATGGGAAATTTCTAGGCTAAGCTTTCCAGGGCAATAAACAGAAGAAAAATAAACATTGTATAATTACATGATTAAAATTGTGCTTTGGCTCACTTGGTAACATTTTCACCTCTACATCAGAAAGTTGTGGGTTGAAGCCCCACTCCAGGACTTAATCACATAGGCCCTTTTTGGCATAAGAATAATGATGAGGCTATCAGTGCTCACTGTTATTAAATTGTAAATCACTCAGCAACTTCTGGCGACCACACACATGCAGTTAAATGTGGAAATTAGGATGTTGCTGTCTGAGATGCCCTGCTCTTCCAGAAGCTTTGCTATACTGGTACCTCGCAGAGAGACTAGGCATTCACATACATGAAAGGGCGTGAATTTGCAGTAATTACCCACTAAACATGCCAGAGAAAGTAAGGACTTAATTACTGCCAAACAACCTCTCTGGCACTGAAAATTTACTTTTAAAAGTGTGGAGTCTCACTCCTTCAGATTTTAATTATTGTTGGAGATTTTTTTTTTAATGTAAAAATGTTTTACTTTTTCTTTCTATCTCTTTTATCTGTCTCTTAATCCCATCTTTTTTTTGCTCCCTTTATTTTGCTTTCTGTACATGATGTGGCATTGCATTAAATATTCTAACTTGCACTTCCTGGTTTAGGCTGCGTGTCTCAGTAAGGATTCTTCAATCTGATTGGTTAAGGAGATACACAGTTGCTTGCCCTGTTCACACAGGTCCCAGATCCCCTGTAGGGGCACTCTCTAATAACCACAGGTCACAGTGCAAAAGCCCGTAGAAAGTCCGTGGGCAAGTCATAGAGTCATAGAGTCATAGAGTTTTACAGCACAGAAAGAGGCCCTTCGGCCCATCGTGTCTGCGCCGCCCATCCATCCCTGTCCAGTCTAATCCCATTTTCCAGCATTTGGTCCATAGTCTTGTATGCAATGGCATTTCAAGTGCTCATCCAAATGCTTCTTGAATGTTGTGAGGGTTCCTGCCTCTACCACCCTTTTAGGCATTGAGTTCCACATTCCAACCACCCTCTGGGTGAAAAAGTTCCTCCTCAAATCCCCTCTAAATCTCCTGCCCCTTACCCTGAATCTATGCCCCCTTGTTATTGACCCCCCTACTAAGGGGAAAAGTTCCTCTTTGTCTACCCTATCTATGCCCCTCATCATTTTGTACACCTCAATCAGGTCCCCCCTCAGCCTTCTTTGCTCCAAGGAAAACAACCCCAGCCTGTTTAGTCTTTCTTCATAGCTGAGGCGCTCCATCCCAGGTAACATCCTGGTGAATCTTCTCTGCACCCTCTCCAAAGCAATCACATCCTTCCTATAGTGAGGCGACCAGAACTGCACACAGTACTCCAGCTGTGGCCTCACCAGCGTTTTGTACAGCTCCATCATAACCTCCCTGCTCTTATATTCTATGCCTCGGCTAATGAAGGCAAGTATCCCATATGTCTTTTTAACCACCTTATCTACTTGTTCCGCTGCCTTCAGAGATCTATGTACATGTACACCGAGGTCCCTCTGACCCTCTGTACTTCCTAGGGTCCTACCACTCATTGTGTATTCCCTTGCCTTATTTGTCCGTCCAAAATGCATCACCTCGCACTTTTCAGGGTTAAATTCCATTTGCCACTTTTCCGCCCATCTGACCAACCCGTCTATATCGTCCTGTAGCCTGAGGCTTTCCCCCTTGCAATTTACCACCCCACCAATTTTCGTGTCATCTGCAAACTTACTGATCATCCCTTTTACATTCTCATCCAAATCATTTATGTAGATCACAAACAACAAGGGACCCAGCACCGATCCCTGAGGTACCCCACTGGACACAGGCTTCCAGTCACAAAAGCAACCTTCGACCATCACCCTCTGCCTCCTGCCACTCAGCCAGTTTAGGATCCAACGCGCCAAGGCACCCTGGATCCCATGGGCTCTTACCTTCTTGACCAGTCTCCTATGCGGGACTTTGTCAAAAGCTTTACTGAAGTCCATGTAAACCACATCCACAGCATTTCCCTCATCCACCTCCCTAGTCACCCCCTCGAAAAATTCAATCAGATTTGTCAGACATGATTTACCCTTGACAAAGCCATGCTGACTATCCCCGATTAATCCTTGCCTCTCCAAGTGGAGACTAATTTTGTCCCTCAGAATTTTTTCCAATAATTTCCCTACCACAGATGTTAGGCTCACTGGCCTGTAATTCCCTGGTTTATCCCTGCTACCCTTCTTGTATAATGGTACTACATTAGCTGTTCTCCAGTCCTCTGGTACATCCCCTGTGGCCAGAGAGATTCTGAAAATTTGTGTCAGAGCCCCTGCAATCTCCTCCTTTGCCTCCCACAGCAACCTGGGATACATCTCGTCCGGGCCTGGGGATTTATCGACTTTTTGGCCTGCTAAAACCGCTAGCACCTCCTCCCTCTCGATGCTAATATGTTCAAGTATGTCACAATCCCCTTGCCCGATTTCTATGTCTGCATCGTCTTTCTCCATAGTGAACACAGATGCAAAAAATTCATTTAAAACCCCGCCTACATCATCTGGTTCTACACACAGATTGCCACTTTGGTCCCTAATGGGCCCTACCCTTTCCCTGGTTATCCTCTTGCCCTTAATATACTTATAAAACATCTTAGGATTTTCCTTTATTTTGCTCGCCAGTGTTATTTCATGGCCCCTCCTCGCCCTCCTAATTTCTTTTTTAAGTATGCCCCTGCACTTTTTATACTCCTCTAGGGCTTCTTCCGTCTTTAGTCTTTTGTAACTGCCAAAAGCCCCCCTTTTATTTCTAATGCATTTTTATATCTCCCTTGTCATCCAAGGTTCCCTTTGCTTGTTGGTCCCACCCTTGACCTTTACAGGAACATGTTGGCGCTGTACTCTCTCTATTTCCCTTCTGAAAGTCTCCCACTGTTTTGATGTGGATTTTCCTATAAGTAGCTGCTCCCAGTCCACTTTGGCCAGATCCTGCCTTATCATATTAAAATCGGCCTTCCCCCAATTTAGAACCCTTATTTCCGGGCCGTCTTTGTCTTTTTCCATGACCACCTTAAATTTCACCGAATTATGGTCACTGTCGCCAAAATGCTCTCCTACTGATACTTCCACCACTTGCCCGGCTACATTCCCCAGAATTAGGTCCAGTACCGCCCCCTCTCTTGTAGGACTTTCTACATGTTGGCTCAAACAGCTCTCCTGGATGCACTTTAAGAATTCTGCACCCTCTAAGCCTTTCACACTCTGACTATCCCAATTTATATTGGGGAAGTTGAAATCCCCCACTATTATTACCCTATTATTTTCACACTTCTCTGAGATTTGCCTACATATCTGTTCCTCTATCTCCCCCTGACTGTTTGGGGGCCTATAGTACACTCCCAGCAAAGTGCTTGCCCCCTTTTTGTTTTTAAGTTCTACCCATATGGCCTCATTTGAGGAACCCGCTAACATATCATCCCTCCTTACAGCAGTAATTGACTCCTTAATTAATATTGCAACACCCCCTCCCCTTTTACACCCCCCTCTGTCTCGCCTGAAGATTCTATACCCCGGAATATTGAGCTGCCAGTCCTGACCCTCCCTCAACCATGTCTCCGTGATGGCAACAATATCGTACTCCCATGTGTTCAACAACAACTTCAGTTCATCCACCTTATTTGCAAGACTCCTTGCATTAAAATAAATGCCTTCCAGCCCTGCCATATTCCCTTTTGCCTTCACATATTTGCTCTGCCTTCCCAGCTGACTTGTTTTTTCCTCTGTATTTGGCTGTAAATCACCCCCTACTATAGCTCCACTCTGTACCCCATCCCCCTGCCAAGTTAGTTTAAACCCCCTCCAGCAGTGCTAGCAAACCTCCCCGCAAGGATATTGGTTCCCCTCTGGTTCAGGTGTAAACCGTCCGACTTGTACAAGTCCCACCTTTCCCAGAAGCAGACCCAGTGATCCAGGAAACTAAAGCCCTCCCTCCTGCACCATCCCTTTAGCCACGCATTCATCTGTTCTATCTTCCTATTTCTATACTCACTAGCACGTGGCACCGGGAGTAATCCAGAGATTACAACCTTTGAGGTCCTGCTCTTTAATCCTTCACCTAGCTCCCTAAATTCTTGCTGCAGGACCTCATCCCTCTTTTTACCTATGTCGTTGGTACCAATGTGGACCACAACCTCTGGCTGTTCACCCTCCCCCTCCAGAATGCCCTGCAGCCGCTCAGTGATATCCTTGACCCTGGCACCAGGGAGGCAACAAACCATCCTGGATTCACGTCTACGTGTAAGAGTAATGAATGGCTAGCGCCATTCGTTTGCCGCTGACCACAGAATCTGGGATATTATTTAGGCTGATACTTCTACATAAAAACACAAAGAAAAGCTGTATGTAATCACTACTGTTACCTGAAAAAAATGTATGAAATCTGTCTCTAGCTTTTCTTCAAATAACTTTGGAAAATAACCAGATCATGTTAGAGGCTGAGAGAAATACTTTTATACTTATTTTAGGGAAATGTTACGGATGCATCCTGGGAAATTGTATACAGTGCATATGCTCAGACTGCAGAATCTGTCCTCATTTAACAGCATCGAATCTCCAGACAAAAATATCAAGTCAAAGCCAAGCTTTTGAGAGAAACTATGACCTTCAAGCAAAACCATGAACAGAGGTGCTCAAAGACACAAAAGCCAACTTTAATCATGTTATCATGAAATATGTAATTTTTAAAATGTCTTTTATGTTACAAACCTTACCTTGGGCATTAGAAATTTCTGAGAAAAAAAATGGCAAACAAAAATTTTGAGTGATTCAATTCATCAACTCTTTTCTTTATAGGTAGGTTCTCTTGACTGGTCATTCAAGATTGGGTGTTTTCATGAATCCTTCGTTTAGTATTGACAGTTTTCAAGCTGCAGTCCTCACTTTTGATTCACACATTTCCTATCTCTTTGGTTTTGATTTGCTACTGTTTAACTTTGAGGCAACTAAAAAAGTGACAGGAAAAGTGTGATGGGGAAAGTAAATAGGGAACATATGACCGGGAAAGGTTAAAGGGAGTAGGTGATACTTACAGGGCATCCACTCTATGCACAATGCTTTGAATATAAATTAGAAATAGGTAGATAAAAATGTGAAATAAAAACATAAATATTTGTGCAATAAGCTCCCCAGTGGTTCAGCAAGTCTATCCACTGAGTAGTTGAACTATATGTTTCCTACATTACAACAGTAACTACACTTGAAAAGTACTTCATTGGCTGTAAAACACTTTGGGACGTCCTGAGGTTGTTAAAGGTGCTATATGAATTCAAGTCCTTCTTCCCTCCCTCCCTTCCTTCCTTTCTTTCCTTCTCTTTCTTTCTTAACTTCTTTCTTTCTTAACTTCTTTCTTCCTTCCTGATCCCCTCCCTCTATTCCGCCATCCCTCCCTTAGACCTGCACCTATGGAACTGTACACCCACAAGGAGTTAGCAACTTCAGCAATGTAGGGTAGGGAAGAAAATTGGTGAAAGGGGGAGAAAATTATGGAATAACTAAAAGCAGTACTGATCTTTAGAACATTGTAACAAAGTGAGTTTCAGAACATACCCGGGAACAATTGGGCAAATAAGTGCTTTGAGAAGACTGCTACAGTAACTGAGATAAATGGATCCCAGTGAAAGGTTCTCACTGAACATAAGTCTGCAGTTATATTCTGAGAATTTTTACCAACAGGATTTTGCTCCACTGACTGTTTTTACAGGAACAGAACTAGGCTCACCCAATGGGCTTTTCTCTGTCAGCTGGTTTTCATTACAGTGAAGTCCTGGCTCTAGCTAATTGTTCTTCTGCTCACAGCTAATTTCATATTTCTTTTTAGAAGATTGATGAGTATTTCTGTCGCATTCCATCCTCAATAGTCAGACAGACAGAAGATAAAGTACTTATTATAAAAATTACAAAGCACCTCTTTCAAGCCTGAATTTTGATAAATTCCAGAGGTTTGAATTATTTCACCAACAATAGCAGTAGGATTTCATGGTAACAACCTGCAGATTTCTCAACTAACCTGCACTTGTAATTATTATTTGGGCTTGTTCCCAATACACCTTTGTTGCACTCACCTCAAAAGGCAGCTTCCATCATAGAGCCCATGTTCTCTACCATGCCCTCAAAAAAGCCTCGGCACCGCCGGGCACTCCAGCTAGTTTAGTATATGGTTTATAGAGTGCTATGGTCATCGCTTTTATTGTAAACCTGCTACTGGATAATAATGTAGGATTCCACTACATTTCACATCACTTCAGAGGGAGGATAATATTAGCCTTGCCAGACTCTTTGCACAACAAGGTAAACTAATAAATACGTTAATTCATGAATGGAATTATTTATAGAAGTAAGCAAAATAGACAAAACACTGAGCAGTGTAACACAGTGCTAGAAATCTGGAAGCATTTCACAAGGGACCAATCAAACAAATCAGTCAGGCAAGATGCTTTAAATTCTTATAGAACTTGAGATGAATTACTTTTTGGAAGGAAATAGGCAATCTTTTTCCTCAGTGAGAATAGTCTTGGTAAGAACTGCATAAGCATCAAGTTTATAGAGCCCAAGTTGTCCATGGTAGGGCAAAACCAACTGAGTCATACTTGGCAGTTCTGTAACATTTATGTCCAGGATTCCACTTCGGTCTAAAAGTAGTTTCCTATTAAGTCATTCTCAGCAGCTTATCCTAATGCGATCACAGGTCAAATATACTAAAAAACAATCCAATAAGGAAATGAGGTATAATCTGCCAAATTTGATTGATGAGCCATGAATATGCATAGTTAATAGGAAGAGTTCTTGTGGTACATCGATCTTGAACAATTTTGCAATTAAAATATTAGCAAATCAAAATACTTTGTCCCCTTCTAACAGGTAGTGTGGCCGTAAATCATCCATCTTATTCACAAGCAAACATGCTGACTTTTTTTCATGGTATACCTCCATTTTGTTCATTGGCAACTCGCATAATGGGGGGTGGGAATATCAGGTGTCCCTGACACCATTTAAAGGCAGCCTGCACCTCGTAAAAGTGAGGTAGACTTTGGCTGCTGTATACATAATTTGCAACATCACCCAAAAACACACTGTCAGGTTCCACGTTTACGCTGACGACGCCCAGCTCTACCTTACCACCACCTTTCTTGACCCCTCCACTGTCTCTGATTTGTCACAATGCTTGTCTGTCATCCAGTACAGAATAAGCAGAAATTCCCTCCAACTAAATATTGAGAAGACTAAAACCATTGTCTTCAGTCCCCACCACAAACTTGGTTCACTAGCCACTGACTCCATCCATCTTCCTGGCAACTGTCTAAAGCTGAACCAGACCGTTCGCAACCTTGGTGTCCTATTTGATCTTGAGATGAGCTTCCGACCACATATCCACTCCATCACCAAGACCGACTGCTTCCACCTCCATAACATCGCCTGTCTCCGACCCTGCCTCAGCTCATCTGCTGCTGAAATCCTCATCCATGCCTTTGTTACCTCTAGACTTGACTATTCCAATCCTCTCCTGGCTGGCTTCCCATTTTCCACTCTCCATAAACTTGAGCTCATCCAAAACTCTGCTGCCTGTATCCTAACCTGCACCACGTTCTGTTCACCCTGCACTGGCACTGACCTACATTGACGCCCAGTCCAGCAATGCCTCGATATAAAAATTCTCATCTTTGTTTTCAAATCCCTCCATGGTCTCACCCCTCCCTATCTCTATAACCTCCTCCAGCCCTACAACCCTTTGAGATCTCTACACTCCTCCAATTCTGGTCTCTTGTGCATACCTTATTTTAATCGCTCCACCATTGTCGGCCAAGGCCTTAAGTTCTGGAATACTTTTCCTCAACCTCTCCGCCTCTCTACCGATCTCTCCTCCTTAAAGACGCTCCTTAAAACCTACCCCTTTGACCAAGTTTTTGGCCACCTGTTCTAATGGCCCAGAAATTCGGGTCTCCACGGGTGAGAACGCACTGGGTACTCACCCGTAGGCCCAATGGAAGTGCCGGTTTCCTGCTTGCACTGCGCATGCGCGGGAAACCGGCACTTCCGTTCCTCTGAACGAAGAAGTTCAGAGGTCGAACGCGTGCGTGGGAGAGGCTGCGCGTGCGCATCAAACTTCGTTTTTTTTTTACAGGTTTTCCCGAGAGGGTAAGCCTGCAGAAGTTAGAAATATAAAAAGCAGGCGTAAGGCCTGCTTTTTACAAGGTAAGTGGTCAATTAATTAAAATTAAAACATTTTTTCCACAGGTTTATTATTTTTAAATACTTTAAAGCAAGATAAGTTTAATTTTAGCTCCGTTAGAAAATAAAATTATTTTTTTCAAAAATTTAAATTATTGTTTAAAATAGTTATTTCATGTAATTTATAGTTTATTTAAAAAATGTGATTTAAAAAAAAATTATTTGAAGATTTAGTGCTATTTTGGGGCCGTAGTATTTATAAGTCTTGACAGCACTTCCTGTCAGACTTATGAATGGAGCATTCCCTGCTCCGATTGGCTCCCCATGGCCCACGTGATCCCAGGGGACGCATCGATCTAACTGCGCCCCTGGGATACGCAAGCACTGCGCGCCGGCAGCTGGACCAGGTCCCGGATCGGAATTCCACGGGGGCCCAGAGCTCAACGGCCGGCGCGCAAGGTAAGTGCAGATCGGGGGCTTGCACCCACGGGAAGCCCCCAACCCGAATTTCTGGGCCAATATCTCCTTACATGGCTCGGTGTCAAATTTTGTTTGATAATGCAGCTGTGAAGCGCCTTGGGATGTTTTACTATGTTAAAGGCGCTATATAAATGCAAGTTTTTGTTGTTGCTGAACAGACTTGAAAAGGTTACTGCTAACACACTCTCTTCTTTCTTGCAGGATAAGCTGGCGGACAATACTCGGGTGCAGGCACAGACGAGGAGGGTGAGCATATATCCATGTCATTTCCCCACTAGTGGAAGAGTTTCTGGGCATCCTGGGGATGGGGTGAGTTAAGCCCATGGCGACTGGTGAGGCAGGAGGATGTGTTCCGTAGGGTTTCTACGCATCATAACCTTTCTTTCCTTCATATTGTAATATTACCCTGCACACTGTGCATGACAAAGTGCAGCTGCTTTCTGCAGCCGTTCATCTATCTCTGAGGGCATTAATGTGGTGGATGTAAGAACCTTGTTGAGATGAGAGGAGGGACTGTTGGTGCATTGGGGAGGGATTCTTCAAGTAAACCTCTCCTCGATTATTTACTGCCTCACAGCACTGCCAGGTGGCTCGTTTTGTCATCCTCAACTTACTGACGATCTTCAGGCTCCTGTGCTTCTTCCTCCCCAGGTGGTTTCAAGAATTGGCTCCATTACAGAACAAAGTTGTGGAGGATGCAGCAGATGACCATGAATTTGGAGACTATGTCAGGGCTGTACTGCAGAACTCCAGAATGGTTCAGGAACCTCTTTCAGAAAGCCGATAGTTTGATCAGAGCTCTTGTGAAGGTAGGGCTTGGATTATAGCATTCGACTCCTTAGGTTCTGTGTTCGGGTTCCTGACAGGAGGGAAAAAGAAAGATTTGCATTTATATAGCGCCTTTAACGACCACTGGCTTTACAACCAATGAAGTACTTTTTTGAAATGGAGTCACTGTTGTAAAGTAGGAAACGCGGCAGCCAATTTGCACACAGCAAACTCCCACAAACAGCAATGTGATAATGACCAGATAATCTGTTTTAGTGATGTTGATTGAGGGATAAGTATTGGCCATGACACCAGGGATAACTGCCCTGCTCTTCTTCAAAATAGTGCCATGGAATCTTTTACGTCCACCCAAGAGAGCAGATGGGGCCTCAGTTTAATGTCTCATCCAAAAGATGGCACCTCCAACAGTGCAGCACTCCCTCAGTACTGCACTGAAGTATCAGCCTAGATTTTTGTGCTCAAGTCTCTGGAGTGGGACTTGAACCTACAACCTTCTGACATAGAGGCAAGGGTGCTACCAACTGAGCCACAGCAGACATGAGCTACAGGAGGCATGAGCTACATGTACAGGGTTCTCCCCTGCCCCAAGCAGCCAATCAGACACCTGATGGTCTGGGTGGAAGAGATGGGGTCATGAGGAATGGTGCAGGATAAAGACATCATGACTACTGCCAGGAAACTAGGCACAGACCTGCATAATATGTTGCTTGTCATCACACACCACCTGCACATTAAGGGAGCGGAATCCTTTCCTATTCACATAACTGCCCGGGTCCTAATACAGAGCACGCAAGGCGATGTGTGTGCAGTCAATAATTCCTTGCAATTTTCAGAAGCCTATAGTCCTTGCAAAGCCCCGAGCTCTTCTGTCATGCTCCATGGGAAGGACATGAAGTCATCTCTCCAAAGGGAGCTTAAGTGACACCCCTGATGCAGCAGTGAACAGCAAACTGGGTTATGTCACTGATGTCATATGTTGCAACCTGGAATGACCCTGTGGCGTAGAAGTTCAGGACCAAGGTGATCTTGCCAGTGTTGTCCATGCCCTGGTGCAGGGCTCCAGTTGGTGCTGCAACAGGTGACTCAGCTCTGCGACCACTTCCTTTCTGAAGTGGAAACGCCTGATCCACTGCTCCCCAGTGAGGTTGAGGCCCCCATGCACCATCCCCCCATCACCCTGTACTTGCAGCAACTGCTGGTCTGTGGACTCTCCTTTGCTGGTGCTGCCGCACCTCATCCTCCAGCCCCAATGTCAGACACAGCAGAACACCAACAGCATCTGTACAGAATTGTAAGGACAGGAAAAATCCTGCCTTTCCAAAAAGTAGTTAACAGGCATTTTAATGCACTGCTATTACAGCCAAAACAGTAAAAAAAAACTGGCCTAACAAACACTCGATCGGCCTAAAGAAACTGGAAATGCTGGAAATCTGAAATAAAAACAGAAAATGCTGGAAAATCAGAGTGGTCCATTGGCATCTGTAAAGACAGGTTAATCTCCTGTGACCTGCTGCCTGGGCCTCCAATCCCCCGTACATCATTTGTCAGAGCTGAGTTTTAGTTTTCCATGTCTTCATCCTCCTCTCTCGGGACCGATGAAATGTTGGATGCTGTTAGAAGCAAAGAGTTTACATGCTTTATGGATTTCTTTATACTAGATGAGCACAGCTGATGGCAACTATGTGATCCTCCTGCATTGGTTGCAGTCCTTAGTATAAATGATCCAACAATTAGACCAATGGAACTGTAGCGACTGTATCTACTGAATTTGCTGTTGTAGTGTATGTACCTTTAAGGGGAGAACTACTTTTTACAGCTCCTGTATACTGCAGTACCGGCAGTGACCACACCTGTATATAAACCCTGAGTAGGGATCTGTACAATTAGTTTTAGAGTAACCCTCATCCAGTAAACACCTGTTGATTGTTCCCTGTAGTCTCTTGTCTAGTTATTGAAGGACACACAACATCAAGATACACGGATCTAACATTGGCGACGAGAAGATTCAAACCTACCTGCAACTCTGCATCACCTCCCAGGGATTCGCTCCTGGAGAAAAGTGAAAGAAGGCCGAGTCTAGAAGCACGGGCGTCGACCATCCAGCGGAGACTTGAGCATCGCAGGGGAGGCTGTTGAGAGCTGGGCTTGGTTCTCCAGTCACGGTGGTCCAGCGAAACGGGCTGGCAACAGGTACGGCGCAGACCCTTCCCGGACAGCGGCAGCTAGAGCCGACCGACGGCACAGAAAAAGGCCGAGCAGCGTCGACGGGAGAAGAGAGAGGGTAGAGCGCACAGGGTGCAGCTGGTGTTCAGGACCGAGTGGCGTCGATGGGAGAAGAAAGAGGGTAGAGCGCACAGGGCGCAGCCGGTGTTCAGGACCGAGCGGCGTCAACGAGAGAGCAGAGCGTAGCTGGTGTTCAAGGGGCGAGCAGTGTCAACGAGAGAGAGAGGCGCGCAGGAAAACGCGCAGAGTGCAGCCGGTGTCCAAGGGCCGAGCAGCGTCCACGGGGAAGAAAGGAAAGTGCGGGAGACGCCATTTTGAGCCGCAGCGGAGAAGAAGGGAGAGCGCGGGAGATGCCATTTTGAGCCGCAGCGGAGAAGAAGGGAGAGCGCGCGAAAATGCCATTTTGAGCCAGTCTAACCACACCCAGGGATGCCGAAGAGTGGCAGTGTCACAGCGTTCGACAATGAAGTCGAAGATTGGACGACATATGTCGAACGCATAGAAGTGTACTGCAAGGCGAATGAAGTGCCAGATGAGAGGAAAGCGCTGGTATTGTTGAATTCAATGGGTGCAAAAATGTATGGCTTACTGCGAAACCTAGTAACCACAGAGAAGCCAGTGGAAAAGGATTTTGAAAACATAGTGTCAATCCTACAGGACCACTTAAACCCCACACTGCTGCTGATAGCAGAAAGATTTAAGTTTCACAAAAGGAACCAGCATAAAGATGAAAGTAATGCTGAGAATTTAACGGAACTGTGCAAGCTATCGAAACACTGCAAGTTTGGAACGGGACTAGCAGATACTTTTAAGGGACAAGTTTGTGTGTGGGCTTCAAAGTGAAGGAACCCAGAAACGGCTTCTATCAGAAAAGGATCTTACGCTGGACAAGGCTTTCAGCATTGCAGTGTCACACGAAGCAGCCGCACGGGGCGCTGCAGAGATACAATGGAGACCACAAGAATATGGCACAAATGAAATGTCATACGGAACAGTGAAGTGCTATCGCTGCGGCAGAACAACACACGACCATAATGATTGCTGGTTCAAGGACAAAGTGTGCAGACAGTATGGAAAAGTAGGACACATAGCAAGAGTCTGCAGGTTGGGAAAGAAAACCAGCAGCAAGAAATCTCCACAGGAGAAGTACAAGAAGGTACATAAGGTGACGGAGAGTAGTTCAGATGAACAGAAAAGTGAAACAGACTCCGGAAGCAAGGAGCTGGGTTGCCTGAAACTACATAAGGTGATCAAAACGGAGGATCACCAAACTATCTGGGTCACGCTCAAGATAGCCGGAGTCCAAGTGAAAATGGAATTGGACACAGAATCAGCCCTAACAGTCATAAACCGAAGGGACTACAAGCGGCTATTCTCACATATACCCTTGAAAGATACAGAGATTGTCTTGAAGATGTACACGGGGCAAAAAGTCTACCCCAAAGCAAAAATAAGGGTGAACGTTATATATAACGGCAAGGAAACACCAAAAATGGACCTATATATATTGCCAGATGGAGGACCACCACTACTAGGACGTGAATGGATCCTGAAGATACAGCTAGATTGGCATTCCATACAAGCACTGACTGTAGATGCCAAAAAGGATGATGACGTCACACCTGGACGACTGTCAAAAATGCTAACTGACGCACAAGAAGTGTTCCAGGAGGGACTCGGAACACTAAAAGGCATAACAGCGATGATCAAAATGGAGGAAAATGCAAGCCCAAAGTTTTTTAAGGCCAGACAGGTGCCTTATGCGATCCGCCCAGCCGTCGAAGCAGAGCTGGAAGGTTTGGAATGTTCAGGAGTACTGTCCAAAGTGGACTGGAGCGAGTGGGCTACACCCATCGTTCCTGTAATGAAGAGGTCGTTGAGTAATACGCCTGGGGAACCAAAGAAGGTTCGCATCTGTGGGGACTTCAAGGTGACAGTGAACCCAGTCCTTCACACGGTACAATATCCACTTCCGCGGATTGAAGATATTTTCGCCTCGCTATCTGGAGGGAAACGCTTCACTAAGATTGATCTGGCCCAGGTGTACCTGCAAATGGAGGTAGAAGAAGCCTCGAAACAGTACCTCACGATCAACACTCATAAAGGTCTCTACCAAAACAACCGGCTGGTGTTCGGGGTAGCATCAGCTCCGGCTATTTGGCAAAGGGCAATGGATCAAGTCCTGCAAGGAATTCCAGGGACCCAGTGTTATTTGGACGACATCCTGGTCACGGGCGAAAATGACAGTTATCACCTTGCCAACCTGGAGCAGGTGCTCACTAGATTGAAGGAATATGGGCTCCGAGCTAATCGCCACAAATGCGAGTTTTTCCAGAAGCAGATCTCGTATTGTGGCCATGTTATTGATGAAGAGGGGTTACATAAGTCCCCTGAAAAGATTGAGGCAGTAGTCAAGGGTCCAGCACCGGAAAATGTGTCACAACTGAGGTCGTTCCTCGGGCTGGTGAACTACTACCATAAGTTCTTGCCGAATTTGTCTACAGTACTACACCCACTGAACACCCTACTACAAACGGGGGTACCATGGAAGTGGAATGACGAATGTAAACGAGCTTTCCAGAAGTGCAAAGAATTGATCACATCAAAAGAGGTGTTGGCTCATTTCAACCCAGCACTACCAATTCGGTTGGCGTGTGATGCATCACCCTATGGCATTGGAGCGGTGCTGTCGCACAAATTCCCGGACGGCTCGGAGAGGCCGGTAGCCTTTGCGTCTCGGTCACTAACCTCAGCCGAGCGTAACTATGCCCAGATTGACAGGGAGGCCCTCAGCCTAGTGTGGGGAGTGAAAAAGTTCAACCATTATCTGCACGGGCAGAAGTTCACCTTGCTGACTGACCATCAACCACTTGTCTCCATCTTTAATCCAAATGTAAAAAGTCACACAACACCAGGTTATAGTCCAACAGCTTTATTTGAAATCACAAGCTTTCGGAGCGCTGCTCCTTCTTCAGGTGAAGTGGAGAAATGCATAAAGACACAGCTTATATAGTCAGAGAATCATGTCAGATGTTTACAGGTAACCTTTCCAACTGCCATTTATCACACCTCGGCAGTCAAAGGTGTGAATGGTGTCCAAACAGGTCAGTCAGGGAAACATTACATCAAAGAACAATGAGGTGGGGTCACAAGGGGTCAAATATTGCAGATGCTGGGGTCTGCATGAAAAACAAAAAAACAGACAAAAAACATTTTTTTTGGCTGGAAATCACAGCAGGTCCGGCCGCATCTGTGTAGAGAGAACAAGCCAATGTCGACTCGAGTCTGGATGACCCTGCATCAGGTGGGGTTACATGTAGCGTGACATGAACCCAAGATCTCGGTTGAGGCCGTCCTCGTGGGTGTGGAACTTGGCTATCAGTTTCTGCTCGACCTCAGTACTCAACACCAACAACAGCCAATCTCCAGACGCCATCCTACAACTCATCCGCCTCATCCTTGACCACAATGTCTTCACCTTCGACAACCAGTTCTTTACCCAAACACACGGAACAGCCATGGGGACCAAATTCGCACCCCAATACGCAAACATCTTCATGCACAAGTTCGAGCAAGACTTCTTCGCTGCACAGGATCTCCAACCAACGCTATACACCAGATACATCAACGACATTTTCTTCCTATGGACCCACAGCGAAGAATCACTGAAAAGACTACACGATAACATCAACAAGTTCCATCCCACCATCAAACTCACCATGGACTACTCCTCAGAATCAGTCTCATTCCTGGACACACGAATCTCCATCAAAGACGGACACCTCAGCACTTCACTCTACCGCAAGCCCACGGACAACCTCACGATGCTTCACTTCTCCAGCTTCCACCCTAACCACGTTAAAGAAGCCATCCCCTATGGACAAGCCCTGCGAATACACAGGATCTGCTCAGACGAGGAGGAACGCGATGGACACCTACAGACACTGAAAGACGCCCTTGTAAGAACAGGATATGACGCTCGACTCGTCGATCGACAGTTCCGACAGGCCACAGCGAAAAATCGCATAGACCTCCTCAGAAGACAAACACGGGACACAACCAACAGAGTACCCTTCGTCGTCCAGTACTTCCCCGGAGCGGAGAAACTACGCCATGTTCTTCGCAGCCTTCAACATGTCATCGATGACGACGAACACCTCGCTAAGGCCATCCCCACGCCTCCACTACTCGCTTTCAAACAGCCGCCTAACCTCAAACAGACCATCGTCCGCAGCAAATTACCCAGCTTTCAGGAGAACAGCGACCACGACACCACACAACCCTGCCACAGCAACCTCTGCAAGACATGCCAGATCATCAACACAGATACCATCATCACACATGACACCACCCACCAGGTACATGGTACATACTCATGTGACTCGGCCAACGTTGTCTACCTCATACGTTGCAGGAAAGGATGCCCCGGAGCATGGTACATCGGCGAGACCATGCAGACACTGCGACAACGGATGAATGGACACCGTGCAACAATTACCAGGCAGGAGTGTTCCCTCCCAGTCGGGGAACACTTCAGCAGTCAAGGACATTCAGCCTCCGATCTTCGGGTAAGCATTCTCCAAGGTGGCCTTCGAGACACACGACAACGCAAAATCGTCGAGCAGAAACTGATAGCCAAGTTCCGCACCCACGAGGACGGCCTCAACCGAGATCTTGGGTTCATGTCACGCTACATGTAACCCCACCTGATGCAGGGTCATCCAGACTCGAGTCGACATTGGCTTGTTCTCTCTACACAGATGCGGCCGGACCTGCTGTGATTTCCAGCCAAAAAAAATGTTTTTTGTCTTTTTTTGTTTTTCATACAGACCCCAGCATCTGCAATATTTGACCCCTTGTGACCCCACCTCATTGTTCTTTGATGTAATGTTTCCCTGACTGACCTGTTTGGACACCATTCACACCTTTGACTGCTGTGATTATCTCTCTGCCGAGGTGTGATAAATGGCAGTTGGAAAGGTTACCTGTAAACATCTGACATGATTCTCTGACTATATAAGCTGTGTCTTTATGCATTTCTCCACTTCACCTGAAGAAGGAGCAGCGCTCCGAAAGCTTGTGATTTCAAATAAAGCTGTTGGACTATAACCTGGTGTTGTGTGACTTCTTACATTTGTCCACCCCAGTCCAACTCCGGCATCTCCACACCATCTTTAATCCAAAGAAGGGCGTTCCGGTGATGACTGCACAACGGCTACAAAGATGGTCCCTTTTTCTAGGGGCGAACCAATATGAAATCGAGTATAAGGGCACGAAACAGCATGGAAACGCTGATGGGCTATCACGCCTGCCACTGCCTACTGCGGAGGAAGCACCAGCAGTGGACCCTGTCGAAATATTTTATTCGACTATAATTGAACGCTTGCCAGTAACTAATGCTGATATAGAGAAGGAGACCCGAAATGACCCGACACTGTCTCGGGTATATGACTTGACGGTGAAGGGATGGCCAACACATGGCGACTCACTGTTGCCAGCATTCTCATCCAGAAGAGAACAGCTGTCAGTATGCCAGGGGACCTTGATGTGTGGATCCCGAGTGGTAATTCCACCCAAGTTAAGGGAGAGAGTGCTCAATGAGCTTCACGAAGGCCATCTGGGAGGGGTGAAAATGAAAAGCCTTGCTGGGGCTTATGTGTGGTGGCCGGGGATCGATCAGCAAATCGAGGACCTGACAAAGAGCTGCTCAGGATGCCAGAAGGTCCAAAATGTACCACCACATGCCCCTCTACACCCATGGGAGTGGCCCTCATCTCCATGGCAACGGGTGCATATTGACTTTGCTGGTCCATTCATGGACTCAATGTTTTTAATAGCCATGGATGCGCACTCAAAATGGCCTGAGGTGATCAAAATGTCGTCCACCACCACGGAGAAAACTATTGCAGTCCTACAGACCATTTTTGCCAGGAACGGCTTGCCAGAGCAGATTTGCTCTGATAACAGACCACAGTTTGTGTCCGAAGAGTTTCGAAGATTCATGAAAAGGAATGGGGTAAGGCATTACACATCCGCCCCGTATCATCCAGCCACAAATGGATTGGCTGAGAGGTTCGTACAAACCTTTAAAAAAGCAGTAAGGGCCATGTGTGATGATGACATTCCACTGCAGCATAAGGTGGACAATTTCCTGTTAGCCTACAGAAATGCGACACATGCAGTCACCAACCAGACCCCGGCCATGATGTTCTTTAACCGAAGGTTGAGATCTCGTCTGGATTTGCTCAGACCAAATGTACGAAGAGATGTTGAGAATAAGCAATTCCAGCACATCAATGAGAAGCCGACAAGGAGCTTCAATGTAGGGCAACCAGTCTTGGCCCGCGACTACCGAACAGAGAAATGGCAACCCGGAACGATATGCACACGGCAGGGGCCACTAATGTACACAGTGGATGTTGGGGAGAACATTGTGAGACGCCATGTCGACCAGATCCTAGAGTCACAGGAATGAGTCAACCCCATGTCTCGCGTACCTGGTGATGAACCCGACATACAGGTAGC
Organism: Somniosus microcephalus; assembly: GCF_052327205.1. Taxonomy (NCBI): domain Eukaryota; kingdom Metazoa; phylum Chordata; class Chondrichthyes; order Squaliformes; family Somniosidae; genus Somniosus; species Somniosus microcephalus. The sequence goes on along the minus strand of NC_140994.1, from coordinate 219,568,453 downwards.
ATCTACCCCAGAAACAGTAGCATCGGAAGCTGATGAACCAACCGATGACAGGGGGCCAGAATCGCCTCCGCACCAAGAGCAAGACACTCAGGAAAGGCGCTATCCAGAAAGGATCAGGAAGCCGCCCCAAAGACTGAATTTATAAATGGACTATTTTCAGTTAATGTTGCATGTTAAAAGTGTTAATTGTTAAATGAATGTTATGGTACTGTTAATCTAAAAGGGGAGGAATTGTAGTGTATGTACCTTTAAGGGGAGAACTACTTTTTACAGCTCCTGTATACTGTAGTACCGGCAGTGACCACACCTGTATATAAATCCTGAGTAGGGATCTGCACATTTAGTTTTAGAGTAACCCTCATCCAGTAAACACCTGTTGATTGTTCCCTGCAGTCTCTTGTCTAGTTATTGAAGGACACACAACATCAAGATACACGGATCTAACAGCTGTCAGGTTGAAGGCACTTGTTCCTGGGAAGTAAATGCAGGGAGCTGGTCCCACCATGTGTTGGTTCTCTGGTATCATATTGCACAGTAGCCTTTTGCAGACAGGCTCTTGTTGCTGAATTTAAAAGAGGAGGACTGATACATGGAATAAAAACAGAAAATGCTGGAAAAACTCAGCAGGTCAGGCAGCATCTGTGGAGAGAGAAACAAAGTTAGTGTTTCAGGTTGATGACCTTTCATCTTTTTATTTCAGATTTCCAGCATCCACAGTATTAGTGATGCATGGAGGTTGCTCTTCTAAAACAGGAACAAACAATAAAAGCTAGGGTGCCTTTGACTCTTGATGTGCAAGTCTCATGTAGTTGACATCACTTTCCAGTATACATTGTCCATGTCCTGGTGCAGGGCTCCAGTTGGTGCTGCAACAGGTGACTCAGCTCTGCGACCACTTCCCTATACCTATCTTGCTTCAGGTGTAGTGGGGACTGTTATGTTCATTAATAACTAGTCGTTTTCATTATGAACAGCTAGCTTCTAGCTAGTCACTTTATTCACGCCATGTGGACTTGTACAGCATCCATCTTGACTACTGCCTTGTGGGTAGCCTAGTGCATCGTGGGTAGCCCACTCTTATATATACAGCTAAACATACAGCTCCACCTAGTGTACCATTCTAGAATGACAGGTTACTGATCATTACAGGGACCCATCACTGTTTCGCTGGATCCGCCATCAGAACTGCCTCCTCTAGGGAGACCTGTGGTGGTTTTCATGTAAAAATGGGACAGCGATGCAGGAAAGTCATTTTGATGTTGCTGTCACTAGAACCTGATTGCAAGCAGCTATGATGCAAAAGTGCCTTTATATTACAGACTGCTTCCGATTCCAGGAGTTCAAACCTACTGTTAACAGCACTCTGTGGCAGAGCCACCAAGGGTCTCAGAACAATTGGTAATAATCCCTTTAACTACAGTGTAGTGCAACCGCGGACTGCACCTTTAAACTGTACTGTATTGTGTTTTCCTGCACTCCACGTGATGACGTCATGACGTCGATCACGTGACCACCAGTGGCGCGAAGAACGCGATGACGTCAGCTTCCAGAATCTTCCAGTAGTCGTCGAGTGCCCAGCTAGCTGTATAGACCTGTGTACCATTTCTCCTGTAGTTTCCCTGTTAACTTCGTTGTTCATTAAAACCTGTTGATTTGATTCATCGAGTCGAATACCTTATTCAGATAGGAACCTCCGTTCCTACATTGGTGACCCCGATCTCGTCGGACGACTTTCGTCAAGGATGAACACGAACGCCGTCACCCTTAAACTGCCGCAGTTCTGGGAACAGCAGCCAGCAGCATGGTTTATCCATGCAGAAGCACAGTTCGCTCTCCGGGAGGTCACAGCAGATGCGACCCGTTATTATTACGTGGTTGCCGCTCTCGACAGTGCCACGGCCTCGCGGGTCGTCAGCATCCTTGGAAGCCCACCGGAGGAGGGCAAGTACGAAGCGCTTAAAGCCCGTTTGCTACAGGTATTTGATCTTAATAAGTCGGAGCGGGCACGCAAGCTTATTTCCATGCCCGGCCTCTGGGACTCAAAACCGTCAGAGCTGATGAGTCAAATGCTCACGCTGTTGGGTGCGGAACCCCAATGTTTTTTATTCCGTGAGCTTTTCCTCTGCCAGCTACCCGAACCGGTGCAGGCGGCCTTGGCCAACACTGCCATTACAGACGGTGCTGAACTCGCTGCAGAGGCAGACAAGATATTTACTGTTACTCAGCAATGTTATGCAGCCACGAGGCGCATTTCCCCCACGCGAGCGAAGCCCAGCCCTCCCCCAGCAGGATGGTGCGCGTACCACGCCCGTTTTGGCGCCAAAGCTCGATGCTGCCGGCTTCCTTGCAGTTTCCCTCAAGAAAAAAAAACTCCAACAAGCCCGCGTCCTACCGGACGGACGACAAGGTCTAGAAAGCACAGCAAGTTAGCTATGGCGGCGGGCTTAGCGGGCAAACTCATTTACGTTACGGATTCCGTTACGGGCCGACGATTCCTGTGCGACACTGGTTCCCAGTGCAGCATCCTCCCTGCTTCAAAGCTGGACCTACTATCCGGCGGCCAGGGGCCTTCCCTCGTGGCAGTAAATGGCGCTGCCATGCGTACGTTTGGGAAACGGATGGTAAACTTAACCTTCGCCGGTCAGCGTTTCATTACAGCTAAGGTCTCACAGGCCATCCTGGGTGCCGATTTTTTCTGTGCAAACGGTCTGCTGGTCGACGTCCAACACTGCCGACTCATTAATGCGTCCACTTTCCACGCAGTGCCCTGCCACCGCAGCACCGCCGTGTCCTGGTCGGTGGCCTGTGCGGTTCCATCACAAGACGAGTTTACGCGCCTGCTCGGCGAATTCCCGGAGCTCACCAGGACTACTTTTTTGGCTGCAAGCACACGGCACGGGGTGGAGCACCATATCTCCACGCCCGGAGCACCCGTTTACGCGCGGGTGCGGCGATTAGAAGCCGGCAAGCTGGCAGCCGCAAAGGCTGAGTTCCAGACCATGGAGCACCTCGGGATCATCCGGCGTTCGGACAGCCCTTGGTCCTCCCCACTACATATAGTACCTAAACCAGATGGCGGATGGCGACCGTGCGGGGATTACAGACGCTTAAACGATGCCACGACACGGGACAGGTATCCTATTCCCCACATCCAAGATTTTTCGGCACATCTGGCTGGCAACGCTGTATTTTCTAAAGTGGATCTCGTTCGTGGATATCATCAAGTTCCGGTGCACCCTCCAGACGTCCCCAAAACGGCAGTCATCACTCCGTTCGGCCTTTTTGAGTTCCTCCGCATGCCATTCGGTCTAAAAAATGCAGCGCAAGCATTCCAGCGGTTGATGGACTCTGTCTTACGGGACCTGCCCTTCATTTTTGTATATTTGGACGACATCCTAATAGCCAGCAAGGATACGATGGCTCACATGGCCCATTTACGTACACTTTTCGCCCAACTCAGCCAACACGACCTTATTGTCAATCCGGCTAAATGCACATTTGGAGTATCCAGCATTGATTTCCTGGGACACAGGATTACCCCAGAAGGCGCCGTCCCGCTAGCCACCAAGGTAGAGGCAGTTACCGCATTCCCGCGGCCTCACACGGTCAAACACTTACAAGAGTTCTTGGGGATGGTAAATTTTTATCATCGTTTTGTCCCCAAGGCGGCCCGGTTAATGCAACCTCTGTACGAAGCACTAAAAGGGAAGTCGGGCAAGGATGTTCTCGCTTGGACACCGCAAATGGACCAGGCATTCCGTGATACCAAGGCGGCGTTGGCGGATGCAACTATGCTAGCACACCCACTCCCGGGCGCGACTGTTGCCCTCACTACGGACGCCTCCGACTACGCCATCGGAGCGGTTCAAGAGCAGTGGGTCGACGGGGGTTGGCAGCCGTTAGCCTTTTTCAGCCGCCAACTGCGCAAGAACGAGCGAAAGTATAGCACTTTTGACAGAGAGTTGCTAGCCCTGTTTTTGGCCATCCGGCATTTCCGCTTCCTGCTAGAAGGCCATCCGTTCACTGCATTCGTGGACACAAGCCGCTCACCTTTGCCATGGCCAAAACGGCAGAACCTTGGTCAGCTCAGCAGCAGCGCCACCTCACGTTTATATCCGAATTCACAACGAATTTGCGGCACGTGTCAGGCAAGGATAATCTCGTGGCAGATTGCCTTTCCCGGGTTCCAGTCCAGGCAGTCCACCTGGGTATCGATTTTGTCGGACTGGCAGAGGATCAACTGGCAGACCCAGAGGTACAAGCGTTTAGGACCACGCCTTCCAGTTGGCAGGTTGCAGACCTGCCGTTTCAAGCGGCAGGAACCACACTCTTGTGCAACACATCCATGGGAGTGCCCCGGCCCATTGTGCCGGTCGAATGGCGCAAGAAGGTATTCCAGGCAATCCACGTGTTATCTCACCCGGGGATGCGGGCTTCTCAACGGCTACTGTCCCGCAAATTCGTTTGGAAAGGCATGCATTTGGACGTCCGGGACTGGACAAACAATTGCGTCGATTGCCAAAAATCCAAAGTCAACCGTCACGTCAAGGCTCCGGTGGCCAACTTCCCGGTGCCTGAGCGCCGTTTCGACCACGTTCACGTGGATTTAGTAGGTCCCCTTCCCGGGTCGCGTGGATTCACACACCTCCTAACGGTGGTAGACCGGACCACCAGGTGGCCAGAGGCGATTCCCTTGGCCGCTACCACCACAGCAGATGTCGCCATGGCATTTCTTTCGTCGTGGGTGGCTCGGTTCGGAGTGCCATCGGACATCTCCTCGGACCGCGGTCCGCAATTCACATCAGAGCTGTGGAACGCAGTGGCACAAGGCCTGGGAACCAAGCTGCACCGTACCACCGCGTACCATCCGCAGGCGAATGGCCTGTGCGAAAGGTTCCATCGGTCTCTCAAAGCGTCCCTCCGTGCCAGCTTGAGGGGACAGGCTCCCATGGGTGTTGCTAGGCCTCCGGACAGCACCAAAGGAGGATCTTCAGTCTTCATCGGCTGAGCTGGTTTATGGCCAGACACTCAGAGTACCAGGTGACTTTCTCCCTCCACACACCGAACCATGGTCTGCAGCTCAACAGCTCCTACTTCATCAGGAGGTGGCTAGGAATTTCCTGCCCATCCCAACCTCGCACCATGACCTGCAGAGGCGTCACATTCCGGCAGAGCTCATGAGTTCGGACTATGTCTTTATTCGACAAGACGGTCACAGAGACCCACTCAAGCCACCGTATACCGGACCTTTTCGTGTCATCGCACCAGGGGAAAAGTTTTTCACAGTCGAAGTCGGTGGAAAGTCTGATACCGTCTCTATCGACCGGCTCAAACCAGCCCACCTGGATCGGAGTGAGCCTGTCGTGGCTGCCCAACCGCCTCGCCGCGGCCGACCGCCGTTAGCCGCCAGACCAGCCGTGCACCAGCCCACCGTCGAACAGCCTGATTCGGCCTCTGATGCGCCTGCACCTCTGACTACCATTTCTGCCTCGCCCGAGATGCCGCTTCTGCCGCAATCCGGCACTGGTCCTTCCACTAATACCCCGTTTCCACTGCCTGAATTTCGTCGCCGTTCGGCCAGGATCATTAAGCCTCCTACTCGGTTGACAATGTCCGTTAAAGTGGATTCTGGGGGGGCGCCTGTGACGGAGCCACCAAGGGTCTCAGAACAATTGGTAATAATCCCTTTAACTACAGTGTAGTGCAACCGCGGACTGCACCTTTAAACTGTACTGTATTGTGTTTTCCTGCACTCCACGTTATGACGTCATGACGTCGATCACGTGACCACCAGTGGCGCGAAGAACGCCATGACGTCAGCTTCCAGAATCTTCCAGTAGTTGTCGAGTGCCCAGCAAGCTGTATAGACCTGTGTACCATTTCTCCTGTAGTTTCCCTGTTAACTTCGTTGTTCATTAAAACCTGTTGATTTGATTCATCGAGTCGAATACCTTATTCAGATAGGAACCTCCGTTCCTACAACTCAATCATAAATGTGCCAACACAAAATGGGTGCACCTTTACCACAGGTGAAATTACAGGCCTACCACATTAAGCAAATCTCACTTCTCTGTAAAACCTTTGTTTCCCACAGTACAGTACAGAAAACATCTGCTACTTTGCACTTGGGACAAACTCCTTGTGTATTACATAGGTGGATTCTGCCAGGTGCACAAATAAGATAAGTGGGGTCTGTTTGAGTTTGAGATGACATGCCTGGCAAAAGAAGGTCAGAACCAGATCATCCCTCTGTGCAAAACATGGTAATGGATTATCTGAGCCAGGCAGCTCCTCAGTACTCCAGGACATTGACCAGCCAACCTACCTCATTTATGGGACCTAGAAAATACGCTTATCACTGAGGGTTGGATTCATCCCACTCAGCTCCAGATAAACCTGAAAGCTTATACACTAACTGATAGGTGGACTGTGGTTGGACAACCAGCAGGAAGCTTACAGTCCTCTAGGCTGCAACGTTTTAGCTGGTTAAACTGCAGCAGTACATCTGTAAATATATGAGGATCCCTAAGCCTTGGATGTTGCCAACCTGCATCTAACTCCGAATTTAGGTAAGTGAGTTGTTTCCCTCCAGGGAGAGAGATCACACTCAATATTGGGAAAACCCGTGTGGATTTCACAGTAACTTGGTTTGAAGATTGTTAAGCTGCTTTTACAACAACAGCAGCAACTTGTATTTATATAGCGCCTTTAATGTAGTAAAACGTCCCAAGGTGCTTCACAGGGACGTTATCAAACAAAATTTGACAATGGGCTACATAAGCAGATATTAGGACAGGTGATCAAAAGCTTGGTCAAAGAGGTAGGTTTTAAGGAGCGTAAAGAGAAGAGAAGAAAAAGAGAAATAGAAGCGATGGGCTTGGGTCCGGAGTGACAGCTAAAATGCGCACACGAATGGACACAGGGAAACTCTCTTATGGTTTTATTCTATGCAACCAACATCCATGAGCCATTTCATGAGACTGCTGTTGCAATAAGGGAGCCAGAATTAGACGTGTAAATGTTGTGAGCTGGGTCACAGATTCTGATCTCCCAGAGTTAAGCTAAGAGAGCAGCTTTAAATAAAAGCAACTTTAATCATGGTATTGAGTCTCTGTGCTTGTCAGATATTCAGCAGACAAAAAGAAATAGAAAGAACTTCCATTTATACAGCGTCTTTCACAATGCCAGGGTGTCCTAAAGTGTTTTACAGCCAATGAAGTGCAGACACTATTGTAATGTAGCAAATGTGGCAGCTAATTTGCGCCTAGCAAGATCCCACAAACAGCAATAAGATAATGACCAGATAATCTGTTTTCGTGATATTGGTTGAGGGATAAATATTGCTCAAGACGCCAGGGAGAACGCCTCTGCTCTTGTTTGAATAGTGCCATGGGATCTTTTACATCCACCTGAGAGGGAAGACAGGTCTTCAGTTTAATGCCTCATCCAAAAGATGGCACCTCTGACAATGCAGCACTCCCTCAGTACTGCAGTGAAGTGTCAGCCTGGACTATATGCTCAAGTCCCTGGAGTGGAGCTTAAACCCAAGACGATCTGTCAGAGGAAAGAGTGCTACCAACTGAGATACGGCTGACATTAATGTTCCCTCTTATTTTTTTGGGGGGTGCATGGCCCCTTTAAGGGGCTGCATAGCCCATTCACAGTTTAGTGCATGTGCAAAACTTTACAGTGAAAATGCTGGTCCCAGGCTGCAGAGAGGTGCATGGCCCTTATAGGGAATGTTGGCTGACACTCAATGTGCAGAAATGCTTTCTCAACTGGCAGTGAATGTGTGGAAGATGGGGGTCTGCTCAAAGCGCGTGTGAAGTTTTAGAATGGACTCCTTAGAACAGAGATTTGATGGAGGAGTTCAAAATCATGATTAGTTTTGATAGAGTAAATAAGGAGAAACTGTTTCCAGTAGCAGAAGGGTCGGTAACCAGTGTACACAGATTTAAGATGATTGGCAAAAGAACCAGAGGCGACATGAGGAAACATTTTTTACACAACGAGTTGTTGTGATCTGGAATGCACTGCCTGAAAGGATGGTGGAAGCAGATTCAATAGCAACATTCAGAAGAGAATTGGATAAATACTTGAAGGGAAAACATTTACAGGGCTATGGGGAAAGGGCAGGGGAGTGGGATTAGTTGGATAGCTCTACCAAAGAGCTGGCACAGGCACAATGGGCCGAATGGCCTCCTTTTGTGCTGTGTCATTCTATGATTCTATAAGAAACTTTAATGAGGTGGAAGAGCATCAAAATTTAGATAAGACTGCACTATAACATTTTTCACTTCTACCAGCAAATAATACAAAGCAACATTCTTCTTCTTCTTAGGCAGTCCCTCGGAACCGAGGATGAATTGCTTCCACATTAAAAATGAGCTCGCAGGTGACTGATTAGTCCAATGTGAGACCTACAGTCTCTGTCACAGGTGGGGCAGACGGTGGTTGAAGGGGCGGGTGGGTGGGGTGCTTGGGTTGACGTGTGCTCCATGCGCTGCCTGCGCTTGGCTTCCGCTTGCTCCCGGCGAAGAGACTCGAGGTGTTCAGCGCCTTCCCGGATGCTTCTCCTCCACTTTGTGCAGTCTTGGGCCAGGGATTCCCAGGTGTTGGTGGGGATGTGACACTTTTTCTAGGAGGCTTTGAGGGTGTCCTTGAAGCGTTTCCTCTGCCCACCTGGGGCTCTCTTGCTGTGCCGGAGCTCCGAGTAGAGCGCTTGTTTTGGGAGTCTCGTATCGGGCATGTGGACAATGTGACCCGTCCATCGGAGCTGATTGAGCGTGGTCAGAGCTTCAATGCTGGGGATGTTGGCCTGAGCAAGAACACTGACGTTGGTGTGCCTATCCTGCCAATGGATTTGCAGGATCTTGCGGAGGCAGCGTTGGTGGTACCTCTCCAGTGCTTTGAGGTGCCTGCTGTACATGGTCCATGTCTCTGAGGCATACAGCAGGGCAGGTATCACTGCTGCCCTGTAGACCATGAGCTTAGTGCCGGGTTTGAGGTCCTGGTCTTCAAATACTCTCTTCCTCAGGCGACTGAAGGCTGCACTGGCACACTGAAGGCGGTGTTGGAGTTCGTCATCGACGTCTGCCCTTGTTGACAGTAGGCTCCCGAGGTATGGAAAGTGGTCCACGTTGTCCAAGGCCTTGTCGTGGATTTTGATAATCGGGGGGCAGCACTGTGTGGCGGGGGCAGGTTGGTAGAGGACCTTTGTCTTACGGATGTTTAGTGTAAGGCCCATGCTCTCGTATGCTTCGGTGAAGGTGTTTACGATGGTTTGGAGTTCGACCTCCGAGTGAGCGCAGATGCAAGCATCGTCTGCATACTGTAATTCGGCGACAGAAGATGGGACGACCTTGGATCTGGACTGGAGGTGACGGAGGTTGAACAGTTTCCCGTTTGTTCTGTAAATTAGCTCCACTCCAGTGGGGAGCTTACTGAGGATGAAATGGAGCATTGCAGCAAGGAAGATTGAGAAGAGCGTTGGTGCGATGACACAGCCTTGCTTGACCCCGGTTCGTACGTGAATTGGGTCTGTGGTGGAACCGTTGGTCAGGATCACGGCTTGCATGTCGTCGTGAAGCAGGCGGAGGATAGTGACAAACTTTTGAGGGCAGCCGAATTTGAGGAGGACACTCCATAATCCCTCATGGTTGACAATGTCGAAGGCCTTTGTGAGATCAAAGAAGGCCATGTACAGTGGTTGGTGCTGTTCCCTGCATTTCTCTTGTAATTGACGTGTGGACATTCTATGATTCTATAAGAAACTTTAATGAGGTGGAAGAACATCAAAATTTAAATAAGACTGCACTATAACATTTTTCACTTCTACCAGCGAATAATACAAAGCAACATTAGCAGAGTCCTGGCAGCAGCATGCATGCCTATCACTTTGTCTGGAGAATGCTGCATGGAGTTGAAAGAAAAGAATATTAAAAGAAATGGAAAAAGTATTTTATTTCATTTCACCAGTCATGTTAAGCACATACAAGATTTCTTTGAAAGAGACCAGGCTGTTAACCTTAGGGTCACTGATGTTACCTTGCAAAACAATAATTACAGATAACCTTGCTTCACATAATCAAGTTTTAAAGACTCTACACTTGTACTTGCCTCCAATGGCAGTCCTGACATTAACAGCAGCATAATAAAGCAAATGGTCAATCAGGTAAGGTGATTTTTACAGGTGACTTCGGAGACAATACAGTCCTGGTGCATCAGATAGCATTTATTATGGCAGTAAAAGTATCCATGTTTTCTAATTGCCTAATGACTCAGCAAACCAACCAGCCTTTACAAGCTTGTAAATCAGTTTTTTACTCACTGTACTCTCCTGCTTTCCAGAGCACTGGGGGAGGTATGACACCCAGAAGCAAAAATGTGAAACATGATGTGAAAACACGTGATGTCACTGCTGTGGACTACAGCTGCTGTAGAATATAAATGGCTGATTCCATAGCTTCCCCGTCCTACGGAATTATGTAAATGCTATGGCCTAGAAATTCGGTTGGTTGCGCCAACGATTAGTGCCTAAAGAGCCCGAAATTTGGGGCGTTACCCAATTTTCGGACGTGCGCAGTGATCCTAGTGCATCCGGCCATATTGAGTAGCCTGTTTGCGCCAGTGCTAAGTCTTTGCGCCCGCTTGCGGGCGCAGCCAGATAATGATGTCATTTCATTGTGCAACGCCTTTTTGGCGCCCCGTACCGGAAATTCAGTGGTGCCCCCCTCCGTTCCGCCTGGCGCTATTAGTGACAGTTGGATGGAACGTTACCAGATCCTTCTCGGACTCGGGGGGGGGGGGGGGCGCTCTTTAAAGGGGACAGCACTAGTATAAAACCGGCAGCCATTTGGCCTGGCCATACTGCTCGCTGCTGGAGAGAGTTGCAGTCCTTCAGTGGCACAGACTTGTTCTTATTGAGCCAGAGGAGCCTTGGGACCTTCAGCCCTGTTCAGAACAGTTGGATCCAGAAAGCTGACTGCAACTTACTCGTCGGCCAGAATAATGGGAGCTGCTTTGGAGGGGAACGTCATCCTTGCTGAACAACTGGCAAGGGCACAGAGATGGAGGGAGAGAGGGCCGGGATTGGCCAGAAGGAGGAGGGCCAATGGACGTCGCCAAATCCGCCCATACGCTGCCAGGGTTTTCAGGCAGCAGGTCTCCTACCTTACCATGTCGGAGGAGCAGTGTCTGCGAAGGCTCTGATTTGGTAAGGATGTTGTCACTGAGCTGTGCCACCTGCTTGCTGGGGATCTGCAGCCGCGGATACGGTGCAGGACCTCTCTGTCGGTGGCCGTGAAATTCACTGTTGCGCTCAACTTTTACGCCAGCGGATCGTTTCAGGCAGCAACTGGGGACATATCTAATATCTCTCAATTTGCGGTGCATTGCTGCATCCGGCAAGTTACAGCTGCCCTCTGCAAAAGGAGGCGCGAATTCATCACCTTCCCTGTGACCCTGGAGAAGCAGGGAGAGCGCGCACAGGGATTTGCGGCTATTGCGGACTTCCCCATGGTGCAGGGGGCCATTGATTGTACACACGTGGCTTTGCGGGCGCCATTGCAGAATCCGGAGGAGTTCCGCAACCGAAAGGGCTTCCACTCCCTTAATGTGCAGCTGGTCTGCGATCACCGGCAGATGATCATGGCGGTGAACGCACAATTCCCTGGCAGCAGCCATGACGCCTTCATCCTGCGGCAGACCTCAGTGGCTGACCTTTTTGAGGCCCCGGCTCACCCACAAGGCTGGCTTCTGGGCGACAAGGGCTATCCTCTCTGCCCATGGCTCATGACCCCGCTCCGTTTGCCCAGGACCCCGGCAGAAGAGCTTTACAGCAGCAGTCATCAGGCCACCAGGAACATTGTGGTGCACACAATTGGTGTGTTGAAGCAGCGTTTCCGCTGTCTAGACCATTCGGGGGCACCCTACAGTACTCGCCGGAGCATGTGGCGCGCATCGTTGTTGTCTGCTGCATGCTCCACAACCTGGCCATTCGACGCACCCAGCCAATGCCAGCCGACCCTCAAGGTCCAGCAGAGCAGGCGGACGAGGAGGAGGAGGAGGAGGAGGAGCATGCGGGCGAGGAGGATCAGGAGGAGGAGGAGGAGCAGGAAGATGGGAGGGCTCCAGAAACTGGAAGGGCCGTTCGTCAGAGGCTCATAAGGACTCGGTTCTAGGCCCCTCGGACGGAATGGTGGCTGTGATTCGACCAGCACCCTCCGGATCGCTGTAAGCCTATGAAGGCATCGATGAATGTAAATAGTGTACAGGTCGATTGTGAATAAAACATTTTCTTTATTTTCAAACAAGTGCTTCCTTCCAGCATGACAACGTAATGGCAACAGAAATCATAACTAACAAACTAACAGATTACTGTGTGGCAACCCGGCGAAACTAACCAAACCATAACAAACAAACAAACAGCAGGTGTGGACTGCCTTAAAACCGGAAAAAGAGACGTCTTAGCACCTCCTTCTACTGGTGACCCCTTGATGGAGACCGACTCCTCTTACGAGGTCGGCCCCTTCCCTCCCTGCAGCTCCTCCGTAATTGTACCCCAGTGGCTGCGTCAAGGCTGGGGGATGCCTGCTGAGTGTCTGGAAGCGCTGAAGCCCCTGAGGGACGGCCTGGATGACCTCTGGGCTTGGAGGTTCCGCAAGCAGGCTGCTCCAACTGAGCATGTCTGCTAGCAGTGTGCCGCGCAGGTGGTGGCAGCTGCTCTGCTGACGTGCCAGCGGTGGCATCAGGACTGGTCACATGCAGAGAGAGGACACCTGCACCGTTGTCGGCCGACACACTGGCACTCTGACGGTGGCGCACCGGATCATCCTCCGCTGTCAACTGCTCCACAGATTCATGGCCTGCTATGGTGCTGCAAGGGCCTGGGGTGATCCTGCCTGATGCAGCTACGGTGGCAGCAGTGAGTGTTCGCGTGGCCTCAATCTGCGTGTGGACGAGGCCAGCAAGTGACTGCGTGGCAGCAGTGAGGACCTGCGTGGCAGGTGCCAGTGCTTCAGTGAAGCCATGAACAGTCCTTTCCACTGCTTCGGACAAGGCCGGAACAGTCCTTTCCACTGCTTCGGAGAAGCCCTGGACAGTCCTTTCCACTGCTTCGGACAAGGCTGGAACAGTCCTTTCCACTGCTTCGGGCAAGCCCTGGACAGACCTTTCCATTGCTGCCCCGAAGCCCTGGACAAACCTTTCCATTGCTGCCCCGAAGCCCTGGACAGTCTTTTCCATTGCTGCCCCAAAGTCTACCACACTCTTTGCCAGTGTGTCGATGGACTCAGGCATCCTCCCCACTGCAGCCATAAGCTCAGTGTGCCTGAGCCGGGCCTGGGCGCTCATTTCAGCAAGGCACCGCACCTCCTCTGCACTCTGTGCAGCAGTCATGGTGGCCTGCCTTGCCCTCCGGGGAGACGGCCCCCGAGCGTCCCTAACCCCCGCGCGTTGCTGCAGGCCGCTGGTCCCTGCAACTGGTTCCTCATCAGAGCACCCCCCCTCCCCTCAAGGGAACTACTATCCCCAGTCTCCACATGCGGTGGCTCCCCTGAGGCTGGCACGGATGGTCCGGCTTCCTCCTGGTCGTCGCCTCCGGAGGCACTTGCACTGGCAGCTTGAGGGGCCGGCTCCCGAGCTGGTGATGCAGCATCTGAAAGCAGGGAGGTTGAAGAGTGGCTTTAGCAAAAGGACAGTTTGGCAGCAAGGGATGCAACAGTGCGGCAATGCTATGACATGGGTCCACATTGAGAAAGCATGCTGGTGGGGGAAACAACTGAAAGGTCACAGCTGTAATAGTTGAGAACCTTACCATCGCTGTGGACAATGGGGTCGGCAGCTGCAGTGGTGACAGGACCACTCAGGCGTCCTCCCACAATCTGGTGGACTCTCTCCTCGAGATCCGTCAGGGGCTCCACTTGAGGACGGCCTCCTCCGGTGCAAAGCTGCTCCTTTCGGTTCCGCACCAGCTTGGCCTGCAGGGCAAAGGACGGGAAGTGATGCAACATGATGCCCTGAGTTATCATCTCATGCCCCCCATGGTGGAAGAGCCCTTACATGATGCCCTGAGTGATGATCTCATGCCCCCCATGGTGGAACAGCCCTTACATGATGCCCTGAGTCAAATGTGGATGTGTGTGACCAGAAAGGGCCATGGGTGCTTGCTGACAGATGGCCATGGGGGAATCGCGCACCCTGTAGCCATAAAGTCAGGTACTCATGGAGGGATGCATAAGGTTACATTAACTCCACTCACCCTGACGACCCGAGTGAGGTCGTTGAATTTCTTCCTGCACTGGACAGGGCTCCTGGTCGCCATGCTGCTGGAGTTGACCCTCTGAGAAACATCCCTCCAAGCTCGTCGGTAGTCCTTATGATTACGCCTCCTGCCATTGTCTGGGTATAGGACATCTCGCCGGCGCTCCACTGCGGACACCAATTCTTCCAGAGACTCAGTGCCGAAGCGCTCTGCTCTCTGCCTCGCCCTCTCCATCTGATCCAAGTTTTATGCGCCAGAGAAGGGCCAGCGCCGATTTGCAGGCCTACAAGGCGCAGGGTGTGGATGCTGGAGCTGCCTGACCCACCCCTTTAAGAGCTGGCCGGTGCCTGCAAGTCTCGTGGTCATGGGTAATTGAGAGCACCTGCGCTGCGGCTGGACGCCCCGATATTGGGTTGCGCCGGCATGTTAGCGCCTTAGGTGCCCCGTGTAATGCCTGAACTCGCGCCTCAATCACCTTTGGGGCGCTGCAACCCAATATCGCACGAGGTGTTGATAAGTTGCGCCTGGCTATAAAATTTGCGCTCCGCCAATTCTTACGCCCCAAGCGGGGCTATACCCAATTTCTAGGCCTATGAGTCTACTATTTTATTGTTTGCAAGAAAGCAAGTACAAGGTCTAGTGCAACAATCATCACCCACCTTCTACCTCATTGTGCCAACTACTTCAGATGCGAAGCAGTGCATCCATGTTATGGGACTTTTGGTGAGATGTTATCTTGGCGCCATGGCTGTTACAAGTGCAAATAGCTAGGATGCTCTGCATTGCCCCAGATGTCACTACACACCCAAAACAGACCTGCCTTTAAATATTTTCTGTGAAATGTAAACCAGACCTGGCTGGCACCTCTAGCTGCAGGCAATTCCTTCAGTTTCTGCATGATATCAAATGTATCTCGTAATTGAATAAACCCTTTATTTTTTGTGAGGAAAGCACAATTATATGTCATTTTTTTTCAAGTGAAGCCATATGTTGAACATAAAGATCCCTTTACAATGTTCCTGCTATGTTTTCTAGCTCCAGGTACTTTGGGCAGCCTAACATGCTCCAAAAGTCTGCAATCAATACAAAGACCCAAAAAAGTCAGCATTTATTAAATGCCATCTTTATTCTGAGGTAACTTGAAACGTTTGATTGTGGTAAGTAGAACACAGAGCTCTAGTACAGCTATAAACAATAACTTACATTTACAAAGTGCAGTTAACATAGATAAAAAATGTCCAACGGTGTTTCACTGGGGTGAAAACGGACAGCAAGCAACAGTGGGAGAGAGTTTTGGGAGGTGATTGAAGGTGTGCTCGAAGAGGTGGGTTTTGAGGGTTTCAGTAGCAATAGTAGAGAAAGCTAAGTGCCGACGCGGATCCAGAGGTGAAAAACAGATGGTCTTGGCGATGGGTAGATTATGGAGTTTGAAGCTCAAAGTCAAACAGAATATTGAGCTGTTTTAATGAGGGTCTTAAAAGAAGAGGGAGGTGGAGAGGCAGAAGGATTTAGAGAGGGCATTCCAGAGTGTGGGGACTAGGTTGCTGAAGGCATGGCCACCAATGGTGGGGCAAAGGAATGCACAAAAGATCAGAGGAACGGGGAGTTCTGGGGTGGGGTGCAGGGTTGTAGGACTGGAGGAGGTTACAGAGATAAGGGGGGGGGGGTGAGATCATGAAAGGGTTAAATATAAGGATGAGAATTTAAAATTTGAGGCACTGGGGGACCAGACGGCAATGTAGATCCTACGAGGACAGGAATGATGGATTAGCAGGACGTGGTGCAGGATAGCATACAGCCAGCAGAGTTTTGGATGAGCTGAAGTTTAACAGAGGGTGGAAATGAGACGTCGGACAGGTGACCATTGGAATAGTCGAGTCTGGAGAGGACAAAAGCATGGACGAGTGTTTCAGCAACAGATGGGCTGAGACAGGGGCAGAGTTGTGTCATACTAAGGAGGTGGAAGGAAGTGGTCCTTGTGATGGAGAGGATATGGGGACACAGAGGTTGTGAACAGTCTAGTTGTTGAAGCTATGGGAACCCAGCTGAGATCAGCTAGCTCAGCACATACTTGGGATAAAATCTGAGCCTTCAATGATTTGTATAGTTTACAATCATGTTTTTTTTTATTCGTTAATGAGATGTAGGCGTTGCTGGCAAGGCCAGCATTTATTGCCCATCCATAATTGCCCTTGAGAAGGTGGTGGTGAGCCGCCTTCTTAAACCTCTGCAGTCCGTGTGGTGAAGGTACTCCCACAGTGCTGTCAGTTAGGTAGTTCCAGGATTTTGATCAATGACGATGAAGGATCGGCGATATACTTCTAAGTCAGGATGGTGTGTGACTTGGAGGGGAACTTGGAGGTGGTGGTGTTCCCATGCGCCTGCTGCCCTTGTCCTTCTAGTGGAAGAGGTTGAGGGTTTGGGAGGTGCTGCTGAAGAAGCCTTGGCGAGTTGCTGCAGTGCATCTTGTAGATGGTACACACTGCAGCCATGGTACGCCGGTGGTGGAGGGAGTGAATGTTTAAGGTGGTGGATGGGGTGCCGATCAAGCGAGCTGCTTTGTCTTGGATGGTATCGAGCTTCTTGAGTGTTGTTGGAGCTGCACTCATCCAGGCAAGTGGAGAGTATTCCGTCATACTCCTTACTTGTGCCTTGTTGATGGTGGAAAGGCTTTGGGGAGTCAGGAGGTGAGACACTCGCCGCAGAATACCTAGCCTCTGACCTGCTCTTGTTGCCACAGTATTTATGTGGCTGGTCCAGTTAAGTTTCTGGTCAATGGTGACCCCCAGGATGTTGATGGTGGGGGATTTGGTGATGGTAATGCCGTTGAATGTCAAGGGGAGGTGGTTAGACCCTCGCTTGTTGGAGATAGTCATTGCCTGGCACTTCTGTGGCGCGAATGTTACCTGCCACTTATCAGCTCAAGCCTGAACATCGTCCAGGTCTTGTTGCATGCGGGTATGGACAATTATCTGAGGAGTTGTGAATGGCACTGAACACTGTGCAGTCATCAGCAAACATCCCCATTTCTGACCTTATTTTGGAGGGAAGGTCATTGATAAAGCAGCTGAAGATGGTTGGGCTTAGGACACTGCCCTGAGGAACTCCTGCAGCGATGTCCTGGGACTGTGATGATTGACCTTCAGTCACCACAACCATCTTCCTTTGTGCTAGATTTGACTCCAGCTAGTGGAGAGTTATACCCCTGAGTCCCATTGACTTCAATTTTACTAGGGCTCCTTCATGCCAC
The DNA here is from genome assembly GCF_052327205.1 of Somniosus microcephalus. NCBI lineage: Eukaryota > Metazoa > Chordata > Chondrichthyes > Squaliformes > Somniosidae > Somniosus > Somniosus microcephalus. Next base: position 219,550,940 of record NC_140994.1, on the reverse strand, counting down.
ACTCGGTCAAATGCTGCCTTGATGTCAAGGGCAGTCACTCTCACCTCACCTCTGCAATTCAGCTCCTTTGTCCATGTTTGGACCAAGGCTGTAATGAGGTCAGGAGCCGAATGGTCTTGGCGGAACCCAAACTGGGCATCAGTGAGCAGGTTTTTGGTGAGTAAGTGCCGCTTGATAGCACTGTCGATGACACCTTCCATCACTTTGCTGATGATTGAGAGTAGACTGATGGGGCGGTAATTGGCCGGGTTGGATTTGTCCTGCTTTTTGTGGACAGGACATTCCTGGGCAGTTTTCCACATTGTCGGACAGATGCCAGTGTTGTAGCTGTACTGGATCAGCTAGGCTAGAAGCATGGATAGTCTGAAGCACAATCTTCAGCACGATAGCCGGGATGTTGCCAGAGCCCATAGCCTTTGTTGTATCCAGTGCGCTCAGCCGTTTCTTGATAATCACGTGGAGTGAATCGAATTGGCTGAAAACTGGCTTATGTAAGGTTGGGACCTCAGGAATAGGCCAATATGGATCATCCACTCGGCACTTCTGGCTGAAGATGGTTGCAAACGCTTCAGCCTTGTCTTTTGCACTCACGTGCTGGGCTCCACCATCATTGAGGATGGGGATATTCATGGAACCTCCTCCTCCCGTTAGTTGTTTAATGGTCCACCACCATTCACGACTGGATGTGGCAGGACTGCAGAGCTTTGATCTGATCCATTGATTGTGGGATTGCTTAGCTCTGTCTATAGCATGCTGCTTCCACTTTTTAGCATGCATGTAGTCCTGTGTTGATGCTTCCCCAGGTTGACACCTCATTTTTAGGTACGCCTGGAGCTGTTCCTGGCATGCTCTTCTACACTCCTTATTGAAAGGGTTGGTCCCTGGCTTGATGGTAATGGTAGAGTGAGGGATATGCCGGGCCATGTTGTTACAGATTGTGGTGGAATACAATTCTGCTGCTGCTGATGGCCCACAGCGCTTCATGGATGCTCAGTTTTGAGCTGCTAGATCTGTTCTTAATCTATCCCATTTAGCACGGTGGTAGTGCCACACAACACGATGGAGGGTGTCCTCAGTGTAAAGACAGGGCTTTGACTCCACAATGACTGTGTGGTGGTCACTACTACCAATGCTGTCATGGACAGATGCATCTGCGACAGGTAGATTGGTGAGGACGAGGTCAAGTAGGTTTTTCCCTCGTGTTGGTTCTCTCACCACCTGTCGCAGACCCAGACTGGCAATTACGTCCTTCAGGACTCGGCCAGCTCGGTCAGTAGTGGTGCTACCGAGCCACTCTTTGTGATGGACATTGAAGTCCCCCACCCAGAGTACAATCTGTGCCCTTACTACTCTCAGTGCTTCTTCCAAGTGGTGTTCAACATGGAGGAGTACTGATTCATCAGCTGAGGGAGGGCGGTAGATGGTAATCAGCAGGAGGTTTCCTTACCCATGCTTGACCTGAAGCCATGAGAGTTCATGGGGTCCAGAATCAATTATGAGGACTCCCAAGGCAACTCCTTCCCGACTGTATACCACTGTGCCACCACCCCTGGTGGGTCTGTCCTGCCGGTGGGACAGGACATACCCAGGGATGGTGATGGAGGAGTTCGGGAAATTGGCTGAAAGGTATGATTCTGTGAGTATGACTATGTCTTAAGGCTAAAGGGATCAAGGGATATGGGGAGAAGGCAGGGACAGGGTACTGAATTTGGATGATCAGCCATGATCTCATTGAATGGCGGAGCAGGCTCGAAGGGCTGAATGGCCTACTCCTGCTCCTATCTTCTATGTTTCTATGTCAGGCTGTGGGACCAGTCTGTGGGACAGCTCTCCCAATTTTGGCACAAGTCCCCAGATGTTGGTGAGGAGGACTTTGCAGGGTCAACTGGCCTGGGTGTGCCGTTGCCGTGTCCGTAGCTGGTGTGGAGCTCGATGCCGGGTTAGTCCGTCCGGTTTCATTCTTATTATGTTTCATAGCAGTTAGTTACAACTGAGTGGCTTGCTAGGCTATTTCAGAGGGCAGCTAAGAGTCAACCACATTGCTGTGGATCTGGGGTCACATATCAGCCAGACCAGGTAAGGACAGCAGATTTCCTTTCCTAAAGGACATTAGTGAACCAGATGGGTTTTTACGACAATCCGGTAGTTTCATGGTTACAATTACTGATAGTAGCTTTTTATTCTAGATTTATTTGATTAACTGAATTTAAATTCCCCATCTGCCCAGATGTCATGTGGTGCATTAGCCCTTTAAGCCACCCGGGAACACCCATTCTGCCTTTTGTTATTGATAGTGTATTAGGGAGTGACGTGAAGGTCCACACACAAATGAGAATAACTGGTGTGATTACAACTTGTCTTGGATGCTAATAGCCTGACTGTTATTCACTGGCCACTTCAATAACAAGTCCCCATGATTTTCTGATGTGACATTTCTAACGTCTCATTTGAACCTAGGCTGCAAATTCTACATTTGTATCAAATTTGCAACTCAATTGGACCCAGTGGTTCAGTATAGGCAATGTGTTAATTACTCCAATCACATCACTGTAAAAAGCTAGACCTCTTGACTGCAATTACCTGAAGGATGGGGGAGCTGGATTCTCACCCCACAGGTTTGTCTGCATTGTTAGGAGTTAAAACGGATGGTTTTGGTAGTGCATGTTTTGGGAGTGATTCTAGTCATGAAATTGCTGAGTCATAGTTGTTTTGTATTGTATCTGCTGTAGGGGCTACACATTACAGTACAAAGCTGCATGCTACAGCATGAAACACTGAAAAGTTGCATAATAACTGTTGGTATTAGATCCGTGGCAAATCTGCTGATTTCACCTCATGGGTAAGTGACATGTAAGTACAATGACTGTATTCAGAAAGTTCTTAGTGCAAACTTGAGCTGGGGAGGCGTCACCGTCAGTTATGAAAGGATTGAAGGTATAAACATCATCTGTCAAAAGTTACCAAGGTAGTTATTAGTGAAATAATGCCCACAGAAGGTGCAATATTAAGGCAGCACTGCAGTATAGTTGATTGGAATCTAGTATCCTGCACCATGACATGGTATAGTGCAGGAGAAAAAATCGCAGGGATATGAGGAAAGAGGCGGGGAGTGGGACTAACTGGATTGCTTTTCAAAAGAGCCGCGCAGACTCGATGAACTGAATGACCTCCTTCTGTGCTGTGCTATTTTTTTTAAAAAGGTTCAAAGCCTGTCAAGTCCTCCACACACTGACATCATTATAGATTTCTTATTGCAGGTTTAGGACCTAAAAACAGCAGCCACATGTGGTTTAAATATAAACGCTTTTACTTTACTATAATACAGCAACAACAAACGTCCTGGCCTAGAAATTTGATCGCGTAGCAACTGTTTCTCAGGTGCTAAAGGGTCTCCTAAATCTTCAATAAGGCATGCAGGAAACGTATGCTCATTATGAGCTGGGAATTCACCACTCGGCATATTTTTATAGGCAAAAAATAAGATGTCACAAGCCGATACCAAAAAGATAAGATTTTACTATATACTTACCTGAATGTGGAGCCAGGAGGATCAGGAGTGCACCTCCTGGACCCACATTAAAACCATACAGGTCACTGCCAGTCACCACATCACCCCTCCCCCCCCACCCAATCAACCCATCACGATTATGACAGCCCTGATCACCGCTACCCTCCCAAATAACTGCCACTACCCTCCCTCCCGCTCACCACCGCTACACTCCATCCCAATCACCGCCACCACCCTCCCTCCCGATCACCACCGCTACCCTCCCTCCCGATCACCGCCACCACCCTCCCTCCCGATCACCACCGCCACCCTCCCTCCCGCTCACCACCGCTACCCTCCCTCCCGCTCACCACCGCGACCCTCCCTCCCGATCACCACCGCTACCCTCCCTCCCGATCACCGCCACCACCCTCCCTCCCGATCACCGCCACCACCCTCCCTCCCGATCACCGCCACCACCCTCCCTCCTGATCACCGCTACCCTCCCTCCCGATCACCACCACCGCTACCCTCCCTCCCAATCACCGCCACCACCCTCCCTCCCGATCACCACCGCTACCCTCCCTCCCGATCACCACCGCTACCCTCCCTCCCGATCACCACCGCTACCCTCCCTCCCGATCACCACCGCTACCCTCCCTCCCGATCACCACCGCGACCCTCCCTCCCGATCACCACCGCTACCCTCCCAAATAACTGCCACTACCCTCCCTCCCGATCACCACCGCTACCTTCCCTCCCGATCCCGGCCTCTGCTACCCTCCCTCCCGATCCTGACCACTGCTACCCTCTCTCCCGATCACCGCCACCACCCTCCCTCCTGATCCTGACCACCGCTACCCTCCCTCCCGATCCTGGTGTTCAAAGAAGAGGATGGAATCAATACCAAGGGTATGGATTTTGTGGTGGGGTGCAGAAGACAATGGGTTTGATCTTCCCAATGTTTAACTGGATGAAATTGCGGCTCATCCGAGACTGGATGTCAGTCAAGCAGTCTGACAGCAAAGAGGAGGTGGAGCAGTTAAGTGAGGTGGTGGATAGGTAGAGCTGGGTGTTGTTAGCATATATGTGGAAGCTGACCCCATGTTTTTGAATTATGCCACCAAGGGGCAGCATGTAGAAGAGGAGACGGCCAAGGATAGAAGCTTGGGAGATTCCAGAGGTAATAGCTATGGGCGGAAAAAGAAGTCACTGCTGGAGATATTCTGGTTACGATTAGCATCAAGCAAGTGCAGACCCACTGAGCTGGACGATGGAGGAAATGCATTGGAGGAGGACGTTGTGGTTAATTGTGTCAAAGGCTCCAGAGAGGTTGAGGAGGATGAGGCACGAAAATGTACCACAGTCATAGAGGTTGTCATCGTGAGGTTGAATAGGGCCATTTCAGTGTGTGGCTGGGCAGAAACCTGATTGGAACATCCTATCAATACCTCGCTGGTCCTTTCATGACCAGCGTAGTCGATACATTTGCCTCGTTCTACTGCTCTGCTGTTGCCGTGGGGTTGCTGTTTGATTGGGGACATTAGCCAAGGGAGTAGGTGGCAGGTTTTATCACCCAGAAGACATCAGTTGATCTGATTTTGGTCCCTGAAGTGGTCAGTGAGGGCCGAATGATGAAGGATGAAGGCATCATGGCAACTTCCTGCACATTGGGCATTGACAAGAAGGATCCTCTGATTCCTGTCACGTGCTATGTGGACATTGAGGGAATGGAATTCCTTGCTGTTCAAATAAATAAGGAAAAGAAAGACTTGCATTTGTATAGCACCTTTCACGACCACCGGGCGTCCCAAAATGCTTTACAGCCAATGAAGTACTTTTGAAGTGTCGTCACTGTTGTAAAGTAGGAAATAGCTGAGTGGGTGTTCTGTAGGCATCCTAAATGCAATTTGGATGCCAATGATTGCGCTCTGGACATTGCCTACATTATAACAGTGACTACACTTCAAAAGTACTTCATTGGCTACAAAGTGCTTTGGGATGTTCTGAGGTCACGAAAGGTGCTATATAAATGCAAGTCTTTCTTTATTTTCTTTCTGGACCTTGGGGAAGCCAGCATCCCCATGCATTGAGCTGCTCTCACATGTGGCATCAGTGACCTGACAAATGCATGCTCCCCAGCTGACATTACAGAGATCTCCTGTGGCTGCCTCAGATGACCCTGCATCATAGAGGTTGAGGGCGGTGGTCACCTTCATAGCCACTGAGAGAGCAGTTTGGGCAGATGAAATTTTGTTTGATAACACTCCTGTGAAGCGCCTTTGGAAGTTTTACTATGTTAAAGGTGCTATATAAATACAAGTTGCTGTTGTTGATATATGTGCCTTGACGTCTTCCTGCAGCAAGTCACAAAGATGCCCTACTGCCTCTTTTGTGAAGTGCATTATTTTTATCCAGAGCTCCTCAGAGAGGACCTGTGCCACCTGTATATTTGATTGAGGGGGGCTGGGGGTGGGGGGGAACTACATCCTACTTAAATGCTGTCTGACTCTCCTTAGCTCCATCCTGCGTAGCACGGCCTCTGATAGTGGCATACAGTAGTATGCCCGTAGGGAAAGCCATACCTAACTACAGTGAGGTGGGGGGGGGGGGGGAGGGATCTGAAAATATTCCACTGTAAGATGCAGTCAGAAGCAATTACAGCTATTTGTACAGATAAATTTTAAAAAGGGTTCAAAAAGCCAAGCTGCAGAAATCATTGTTTAAACTTTCCAGACATTTCAAGCTCACAGCTCCTGGCTTCTGTCTTGATCAGGTGACCCTGGCAGCTGCCGTGCCTCATAAATCCCAGTCTAGCTTACCCAGAGTGCATTAGCAGTGCAAACCCAGGAAACTTGCAGCTGCTAAGCCACTGGCTCTCACTCTGACAAATGAGGCCCATGGGGCCTTGGCAGGCAGATTCCAGGAAGGCTGAAAGTGTGAAGGAACTCGGCAGATGCATTTTAAAAGCGCTCAACAGGCGGAAGTGACATCCACATGATTTTCTTCACTCAAGAAAATTTTCTACACCATTAGTGTGCTGAAAATCGTGAGAAATTCACCCCTTTTTCCTTACTGAGTTAGTAGCTGCCCATCAATAATTAGCATTGTGTGTTCCTCAGGAAAGTTCTACAGTCGGAGAGGAATGAATGGGCACATACAACCTGTACGTTGACTGAATGAAACCTTTTCCCATTCATAAATGTCATAGGACTACTGCTGGTTGGTAAAAGGGGGGAAAAGTTCGGTTGTTTTGCGCCTAAGAGGGCGCTAACGGGGCGCAAAGCAAATAGTGCCCAGGCATGGCGCTGCCAGTGCTTCCTGCGAAATTCAGCAGGAGGTTAGCGGCGGCGGTAACCATTAGCGCCCCGCAGCGTTGTGCCGCCGGCGATGACGCCATCGCTATGCACAGTGCCTCGCTCGCGCCCCGACTGCGATCTTCAGTAGCACCCCCTGACTTACCGGCAGTGCTATGTCTGACGGGGTCAGGGGGGCCTACCTGCAGCCGGGGCGGCGCTAGTTAAAGGGAAGGTGGCGGACGGCCATTTTTGTTGCTGGCCGCCTGCCAGCACCTGCCCCCGTTGCTGTCCCCGGCCCCTGTGAAGGCCCCCCCCCCCCCCCCCCCCGCCGCAGGGTGCCGGCTGCTCTCCATGAACCTGGCACTCCTCTTGAGTGCCGCTCCCGTTTGTCGGCACTCCCGATCCCTGGTGGCCTAGCTGGGTGCCGGGATGCGCTGCACCATGCCCCTCCACTTTAATAAGGGGAGGAAGGGCTGCAGTATCGTGGCACGATGTGCCACAGCGCGTGGCGCTGCGATATTGCCTCACAGCACCCCAAGAAGGATGCGGGGCGCTTCCAGTAGTGCCCCTCTTCCCTCTCGATGCGCTACCTGGGAAAATCGGCCATGGAGGCTGCTAATTTTTACAAATTTAGTGCCCCAAAGGGGGCGCGACTCAATTTTTCCCCCATTGACCCTGGCAAACAAGACATCAGTAACCTGATGTATGGAGTGGTGCACTGCAGACTGCAGAAGATGGCAGATGTCGCCTACAGCAGCTTGAAAGGAGCCAGTTACATAGAAGCTCAAGGCAGTAGAGATTTTCTTAGCCATGGGAAGAGTTATCTCATCTCTAAACAAAGTTTGCAGGTCAGGCTGCAGAAGACGGCAACGTTCTGAGACTGCTTCCTCGATGTAGTCGGCAAAAGCATATCTCCTCAGACATGCCCAAGCAACTCGCAGGCTCTGTCACCTTCTTGGGTCATGGTGGGTTGGGGCAAACCACCTCAGATGAATGTAGACTTGCCACTGCACATTCCTGTGAAACTCTTCCTAACCCTTCCTGAGGAATTCCCAGGAGAATGACCATCCTCCAAGTGTAAGGGGGTGAAATGAGACTTATGCTCTCCACAATAGTAGGAGGTAGAAAGGGGCAGAAACAATAGGGTTGCCAACCCTGCAGGATTATCCTGGAGTCTCGAGGAATTGAAGATTAATCTCTAAGACTCTGCAGTAAGCAACCTAGGAGAAAAATTGTGCTTCTTTTATTTTCTTTGAACATTTTCATTTGTTAGTTATAAAAATATTCGAGATGGGTAAAAAAAAGGCTGGATCACTAACAGCCAAGATTAATGCAATTGGGTAACAAAGAGGCCGGAATTTTCCAGGGTGGTAGTGGGCGCGATCGGTGGCAGGTCGGGTCGGATTTTTGACAGCTGGTCGGGAACCCTCTATCATCCCGCCCCCACGTGCCTTTCCCCCAGGCGCGTCTGTCATCGTGGAGCCGACCCGACCAGCAGCAGCGGGGAATCCAATTTGAGATGATTATCAGGTAATTAACAGGCACTTAAGAGACTTTTTCCACTTACTTTTTGTTGGATCCGTGGTTCAGTGGATATGCTATTATTAAATAATCACACGGATGCTGTACATTAACAAATAACAAGTCTTTACTGGAGGAGGGTAGTCTCTAGACTGGGGGTACAGAGGCATGCGCAAAGCTTATATACCGGTGTGGTCACTGCCGGTACTACAGTATACAGGAGCTGTAAAAGTAGTTCTGACTTAAAGGCACATACACTACAATTCCTCCCCTTTTAGATTAGTAATACCCCTAATATTCAAATAACAATTAACATTTCAACATGTACATTAAACAACAAAAGTCCATTTATAGATTCAGTCTTTGGGGCGGCTTCCTGACCCTTTCAGGATAGCGCCTTTCCAGAGGTTCTTGTTCTTGGTGCAGAGGCGATTCTGACCCCTTTTCATCGGGTAGTTCATCGGGTTCCACTGCTACTGGGTCTGAAGTAGATGCTACCGGTATGTCGGGTTCATCCCCAGGTACTCGAGACATGGGGTTGACGCGTTCCTGTGACGCTAAGATCTGATCGACGTGGCGTCTCACAATGTTCTCCCCGACATCCACTGTGTACATTAATGGCCCCTGCCTTGTACATATCGTTCCGGGTTGCCACTTCTCTGTTCGATAGTCATGGGCCAAGACTGGTTGCCCTACATTGAAGCTCCTTGTCGGCTTCTCATTGATGTGCTGGAATTGTTTGTCCTCAACATTTCTTCGCACATTTGGTCTGAGCAAGTCCAGACGAGATCTCAACCTTCGGTTAAAGAACATCATGGCCGGGGTCTGGTTGGTAACTGCATGTGTCGCGTTTCGGTAGGCTAATAAGAAATTGTCCATCTTATGCTGTAGTGGAATTTCATCATTGCACATGGCCTTTATCGCCTTCTTAAAGGTTTGTACGAACCTCTCAGCCAATTCTTTTGTGGCTGGATGATACGGGGCGGATGTGTAATGCCTTACCCCATTCCTTTTCATGAATTTTTGGAACTCGTCGGACACAAACTGTGGTCCATTATCAGAGCAAATCTGCTCTGGCAAACCGTTTCTGGCAAATATGGTCCGTAGGACTGCAATCGTTTTCTCTGTAGTGGTTGAAGACATTTTTATCACCTCAGGCCACTTTGAATGAGCATCCACTGCTATTAAGAACATTGAGTCCATGAATGGACCAGCGAAATCAATATGCACCCGTTGCCATGGAGAGGAGGGCCACTCCCATGGGTGTAGAGGGGCATGTGGTGGTGCATTTTGGACCTTCTGGCATCCTAAGCAGCTCTTAGTTAGGTCTTCGATTTGTTGATCGATTCCCGGCCACCACACATAAGCCCTAGCAAGGCTTTTCATTTTCACTCCACCCAGATGACCTTCATGTAGCTCATTTAGCACTCTCTCCCTTAACTTGGGTGGAATCACCACTCTGGATCCACACATCACTGTCCCCTGGCATACTGACAGCTGTTCTCTTCTGGATGAGAATGCTGGCAACAGTGAGTCGCCATGTGTTGGCCATCCCCTCACCGTCAATTCATATACCCGTGACAGCATCGGATCATTGCGGGTCTCCTTCTCTATATCCGCGTTTGTTACTGGCAATCGTTCAATTATTGACGAATAAAATATCTCGATAGGGTCCACTGCTGGTGCTTCCTCCACAGTAGGCAATGGCAGGCATGATAGCCCATCAGCGTTTCCATGCTGTTTCGTGCCTTTATATTCTATTTCATATTGATTCGCCCCTAGAAACAGGGACCATCTTTGTAACCGCTGTGCAGTCATCACTGGAACGCCCTTCTTAGGATTAAAGATGGAGACAAGTGGTTGGTGGTCAGTCAGCAAGGTGAACTTCTGCCCATGCAGATAGTGGTTGAATTTTTTTACTCCCCATACTAGGCTGAGGGCCTCCCTGTCAATCTGGGCGTAGTTGCGCTCGGCTGAGGTTAGTGACCGAGACGCAAAGGCTACTGGCCTCTCCAACCCGTCTGGGAATTTGTGTGACAGCACCGCTCCAATACCGTAGGGTGATGCATCACATGCCAAACGAATTGGTAGTGCTGGGTTGAAATGGGCCAACACCTCTTTTGATGTGATCAATTCTTTACACTTTTGGAAAGCTCGTCTACATTCGTCATCCCACTTCCATGGTTTGCAGTAGGGTGTTCAGCGGGTGTAATACCGTAGACAAATTTGGTAAGAACTTGTGGTAGTAGTTTACCATCCCGAGGAACGACCTCAGTTGCGACACATTTTCTGGTGCTAGAGCCTTGACTACTGCCTCAATCTTGTCAGGGGACTTATGTAACCCCTCTTCATCGATGACGTGGCCACAGTACGAGATCTGTTTCTGGAAAAACTCGCACTTGTGGCGATTAGCTCGTAGCCCATACTCCTTTAATCTGGTGAGCACCTTCTCCAAGTTGGCGAGGTGATCACCGTCATTTTCGCCCATGACCCAGATGTCGTCCAAATAACACTGGGTCCCTGGAATCCCTTGCAGGACCTGATCCATCGCCCTTTGCCAGATAGTCAGAGCCGATGCTACTCCAAACACCAGCCGGTTGTATTGATAGAGACCTTTATGAGTGTTGATCGTAAGGTAATGTTTCGAAGCTTATTCTACCTCCATTTGCAAGTACGCCTGGGCTAGATCAATTTTGGTGAAGCGTTTACCTCCAGATAGCGAGGCGAAAATATCCTCAATTCGTGGAAGCAGATATTGCACCATGTGAAGGACTGGGTTCACTGTCACCTTAAAATCCCCACAGATGCGGACCTTCTTTGGTTCCCCAGGCGTATTACTCAACGACCTCTTCATTACAGGAAGGATGGGTGTAGCCCACTCGCTCCAGTCCACTTTGGACAATACTCCTGAACGTTCCAACCCTTCCAGCTCTGCTTCAACAGCTGGTCTGATCGCATAATGCACTGGTCTGGCCTTCAGAAACTTTGGGCTTGCATTTTCCTCTATTTTAATCGTTGCTGTTATTCCTTTTAGTGTTCCTAGTCCCTCCTGGAACACTTCTTTTGTGTCAGTTAGCATTTTTGACAGTCGTCCAGGTGTGACTTCATCATCCTTTTTGGCCTCAACCTTCAGTGCCTGTATGGAATGCCAATCTAATTGTATCTTCTGGATCCATTCACGTCCTAGCAGTGGTGGTCCTCCATTTGGCAATACATATATATCCATTTTAGGTACTTCCTGGCCTTTATATGTCACTTTCACCCTTATTTTTCCTTTTGGGTAGACTTTTTGCCCCGTATACGTCTTCAAGACAATCTCTGTAGCTTTCAAGGGTATATGTGAAAATAGCCGCTTATAGTCTCTTTGATTTATGACTGTTAGAGCTGACCCTGTTTCCAATTCCATTTCCACTTGGACTCCATCTATCTTGAGTGTAACCCAGATAGTCTGGTGATCCTCCATTTTGGTTACCTTATGTAGTTTCAGACAACCCAGCTCCTTGCTTCTGGAGTCTGTGTCACTTTTCTGTTCGTCTGAACTATTGTCCATCACCTTGTGTACCTTTTTGTACTTCTCCTGTGGAAATTTCTTACTGTTGGTTTTCTTCCCAGACCTGCAGACTCTTGCTATGTGTCCTGCTTTCCCACACTGTCTGCACACTTGGTCCTTGAACCAACAATCTTTCTGGTCATGTGTTGTTCTGCCGCAGCGATAGCACTTCCCTGCTCCATAGGACATTTCATTGGTGCCATATTCTTGCGGTCTCCGTTGTATCTCTGCAGCGCCCCTTGCGGCTGCTTCATGTGATACTGCCATACTGAAAGCCTTGTCCAGCGTAAGGTCCTTTTCTGATAGAAGCCGTTTCTGGGTTCCTTCACTTTGTAGCCCACACACAAACTTGTCCCTTAATGTGTCTGCTAGTCCCGCTGCAAACTGGCAGTGTTTCGATAGCTTGCGCAGTTCCGTTAGGTACTCAGCATTGCTTTCGTCTTTGTGTTGGTTCCTTTTATGGAACTTAAATCATTCTACTATCAGCAGCGGTGTGGGGTTTAAGTGGTCCTGTAGGATTTCTACTATGCTTTCAAAATTCTTGTTTACCGGCTTCTCTGGGGTTATTAGATTTCGCAGTAACCCATAAGTTTTTGCACCCATCGAATTTAACAGAACCATTGCTTTATTAGCATCTGGCACTTCATTCGCCCTGCAGTACACCTCAATACGTTCCACATATGTCGCCCAATCTTCGACTTCATTGTCGAACGTAGAGATACTGCCACTCTTCGGCATCCTTGGGTGTGAGTTAACTATCACAAATGGCGCCTCCCGCGCTTCCCCTTCTTCTCCGCTGGCACAAAATGGCGTCTCCCGCGCTTTCCTTCCTTCCCGCGCTCGCCCTTCTTCTCCGCTGCGGCTTCTAAAAATGGCGCCTCCCGTGCTCTTCCTTCTTCTCCACGGCTCAATGGCATCTCCCCTTTCTTCGCCCCGCGGACCCTGTTCAGCCCGTGAGCACTGGCTGTGCTCTGCGCGTTCTTCTTTTTATATTTTTCGACGCTGCTCAGTCTAGAACCCGGCTGTTTCTTACCCTCTCTCTCTCCGGTTTGTTTTATTTTTCTCGACGCCGCTCGGTGTTCAACCCCCGGCTGCGCCCTGCGCTCTTCACCCTCTGTCTTACCCCATCGACGCTGCTCGGCTTTCTCTCCACCGTCGGTCGGCTCCAGCCGCCGCTGCTCGGGAAGGGTCTGCGCTGGACCTGTCGTCGGTCTCTTACTGCTCGTTGTGGCTGGGGAACCAAGCCCGGCTCTCCACAGCCTCCCCTGCGAAGTAGGATCTCTGCCTGACTGCTGGGCGGTTGCTCGTGGTCGACGCCCGTGTTCCTGGCCTCGACTATATATTTTTTTTTATGTTGCAGGTAGATTCGAATCGACACTCGTCGCCACTGTTGGATCCGTGGTTCAGTGGATATGCTATTATTAAATAATCACATGGATGCTGTACATTAACAAATAACAGGTCTTTACTGGAGGAGGGTAGTCTCTAGACTGGGGGTACAGAGGCATGTGCAAAGCTTATATACCTGTGTGGTCACTGCTGGTACTACAGTATACAGGAGCTGTAAAAGTAGTTCTGAATTAAAGGCACATACACTACACTTTTTAAATTTCCCTGCATGGCCACGGGATTCACGCAGCTCGGGAATCACATTTGTCAACCTGAGGCAGGAGTTAAGTGGCCATTGCTCCAGCTGATTACTTGACAGCATCAAATGTACAGTAAAAGCTCCCACCTGACAGATGCTCACTTTTCTCAGGCAGAAGCTGCTGCTCAGTCCATTTCCAGCACAGATTCTGCAGGCTGCAAGTCTTTCCAGCAAAGTCTCCATCCAGTCTCACCTCATTGAAAGAATTCTCTCACCATTGACAGAATGCTTCTGTTATCTGTACTTCACCTGCCATCTATTCCATCAACATGGGTGCCATTTATACTGTCTCACCTTGGTCCTCAAAATCAGACCACAATGAGCCCCAACACCAGCAGCACCAGGCACACCAGCAGCACCAACACCAACAACAACAACACCAACCTTCTCCGCAATCACCTGATGCTGCACAGGGCAGAGGGCATCAGCACCCAAGCACATTGCTGCCTGGGAGGCCAGGGATGGCCTCATTGTGGCCAGATTTAGTTAACTTTACGCTGTACACCCATATGGCTGCCACATGATGCACCACCTCACACCAACACCATAAAGCATCCCTACAATGACCGAGCCATTCCTTTCACACTCATCACCATTGCGGGTGGTGGTGGGGGGGTACCCTTATGTCTCACCGTTCACTGCAACTCACTAAGCCACTTCCAAAGGTGCACACAAATCTGTCTAAGAATGCAAAGTGTTGAAAATAAAGATTTTTTATGTTTGACACCACATTAACAGAACATTTACATAACAATTGGATAAAACACCCAAGTGGCTACCCTTGTGTGTTGTTAGTTGGTATGATTGCACTAGGGTGAGTGTGAGGGGTGACTAGTGAGATGGGGATGTGATAATGTGAGGGTGCAGAGGAGATTTACCAGAATGGTTCCGGGGATGGGGGATCTTAGCTACAAGGACAGGTTGGAGAAGCTGGATTTGTTTTAATTAGAGCAAAGGAAGTTGAGGGGTGATTTGATAGAGGTGTACAAGATTATGACGGGTTTGGATAGGCTAGATGGGGAAAGGCTGTTCCCACTAGTTGATGGTACAATGACTAGGGGACACAGAATTAAGGTTTTGGGCAAGAGATACAGGGGGAATGTGAGGGAAACCTTTTTTACGCAGCGAGTGGTGAGGACCTGGAACTCGCTGCCGACGGAAGTGGTGGAAGCGGAGACACTCAATGTTTTCAAGGGGAGACTGGATAGGCACTTGAGGGGAATAAACTTACAGGGCTACGGGGCTAGAGCGGGGGAATGGGACTGACTGGATTGCTCTATAGAGAGCTGGCACAGAGTTGATTGGCTGAATAGCCTCCTTCTGTGCCATTATGACTCTATGCCCCATTAATGTAAGTTCATTTTCTACAGCGGGATGAAGTCAGCACTGGGGTCACGACCTGCCACGGACACCGGCCGCACCGGACCCTCCAAGGTAAGGAAAATTCTGGCCAGAGTTTTAGTGTATGTACCTTTAAGAGAGAACTACTTTTACAGCTCCTGTATACTGTAGTACCGGCAGTGACCACACCTGTATATAAGCCTTGAGCATGCCTCTGTACCCCCAGTCTTGAGACTACCCTACTCCAGTAAATACCTGTTAATTGTTAAGTTACAGCATCCGTGTAGTTATTGAAAAGCATCATACTCTCAGAATCACGGATCTAACAGTGGTGACGAGTGTCGATTCGAATCTACCTGCAACTCTGCATTTCCCTTCGAGGATTCGCTCCGGCAGGGCGGTGGAAGAAAGTCGAGGCCAGAAGCACGGGCGTCGACCATGAGCAACCGCCCAGTCGTCCGGCAGAGAGTGAACATCGCAGGGGAGGCTGTGGAGAGCCAGGCTTGGTTCCCCAGCCACGACGATCAGCAACAGACTGACGACAGGTACAGCGCAGACCCTTCCCGAACAGCGGCGGCTGGAGCCGACCGACGGCAGAGAAAAAGCCGAGCAGCGTCGACGGGGTAAGATAGAGGGTGAAACGCACAGGGCGCAGCTGGGGGTTGAAAACCGAGCGGCGTCGAGTAAAAACAAAACGGAGAGAGGGTAAAGCAGCAGCCGGGTTCAGGACCGAGCGGCGGAAACGGGAAAGGCACACAGAAAAAAAAAACGCGCAGAGCACAGCCAGGGCTCAAGGGCTGAACAGTGTCCGCTGGGAGAAGAAGGGAGAGTGCGGGAGATGCCATTGAGCCGCGGAGAAGAAGAAGACCGCGGGAGATGCAATTTTTAGAAGCCGCAGCGGAGAAGGGCGAGCGCGGGAAGAAAGGAAAGCGCGGGAGACACCATTTTGTGCCAGCGGAGAAGAAGGGAAAGCGCGGGAGACACCATTTTGGACAGTTAAATCACACCCAGGGATGCCGAAGAGTGGCAGTATCTCTACGTTCGACAATGAAGTCGGCGATTGGGCAACATATGTGGAACGTATTGAGGTGTACTGCAGGGCGAATGAAGTGCCAGATGCTAGGAAAGCACTGGTTTTCTTAAATTCCATGGGTGCAAAAACTTATGGGTTACTGCAAAACCTAATAACCCCAGAGAAACCTGTGAATAAGAATTTCGAAAGCATAGTAGAAATCCTACAGGACCACTTAAACCCCACACCGCTGCTGATAGCAGAACGATTTAAGTTCCATAAAAGGAACCAACACAAAGACGAAAGCAATGCTGAGTACTTAACGGAACTGTGCAAGCTATCGAAACACTGCCAGTTTGGAGTGGGACTAGCAGACACGTTAAGGGACAAGTTTGTGTGTGGGCTTCAAAGTGAAGGAACCCAGAAACGGCTTCTATCAGAAAAGGATCTTACGCTGGACAAGGCTTTCAGTATGGCAGTATCACACGAAGCAGCCGCAAGGGGCGCTGCAGAGATACAACGGAGACCGCAAGGATATGGCACCAATGAAATGTCCTATGGAACAGGGAAGTGTTATCGCTGCGGCAGAACAACACACGACCAGAAGGATTGTTGGTTCAAGGACCAAGTGTGCAGACAGTGTGGAAAAGCAGGACACATAGCAAGAGTCTGCAGGTCTGGGAAGAAAACCAACAGCAAGAAATCTCCACAGGAGAAGTACAAAAAGGTACACAAGGTGATGGACAATAGTTCAGACGAACAGAAAAGTGACACAGACTCCGGAAGCAAGAAGCTGGGTTCTCTGAAACTACATAAGGTAACCAAAATGGAGGATCACCAGACTATCTGGGTTACACTCAAGATAGACGGAGTCCAAGTGAAAATGGAATTGGACACAGGATCAGCCCTAACAGTCATAAACCAAAGGGACTACAAGCGGCTATTTTCACATATACCCTTGAAAGCTACAGAGATTGTCTTGAAGACGTACACGGGGCAAAAAGTCTACCCCAAAGGAAAAATAAGGGTGAAAGTGATATTCAAAGGCCAGGAAATACCTAAAATGGACTTATATGTATTGCCAGATGGAGGACCACCACTGCTAGGACGTGAATGGATCCGGAAGATACAATTAGATTGGCATTCCATACAGGCACTGAAGGTTGAGGCCAAAAAGGATGACGACGTCACACCTGGATGACTGTCAAAAATTCTAACTGACGCAAAAGAAGTGTTCCAGGAGGGACTCGGAACACTAAAAGGCATAACAGCAACGATTAAAGTAGAGGAAAATGCAAGCCCAAAGTTTCTTAAGGCCAGACCAGTGCCCTATGCAATCAGACCAGCCGTCGAAGCAGAGCTGGAGGGGTTGGAACGTTCAGGAGTACTGTCCAAAGTAGACTGGAGCGAGTGGGCTACACCCATCGTTCCTGTAATGAAGAGGTCATTGAGTAATATGCCTGGGGAACCAAAGAAGGTCCGCATCTGTGGGGATTTTAAGGTGACAGTGAACCCAGTCCTTCACACGGTACAATATCCGCTTCCACGAATTGAGGATATTTTCGCCTCGCTATCTGGAGGTAAACGCTTCACCAAAATTGATTTAGCCCAGGCGTACTTGCAAATGGAGGTAGAAGAAGCCTCGAAACAATACCTCACGATCAACACTCATAAAGGTCTCTATCAATACAACCGGCTGGTGTTCGAGGTAGCATCGGCTCTGGCTATTTGGCAAAGGGCGATGGATCAAGTCCTGCAAGGGATTCCAGGGACCCAGTGTTATTTGGATGACATCCTGGTCACGGGCAAAAATGAGAGTGATCACCTCACCAACTTGGAGAAGGTGCTGACCAGATTAAAGGAATATGGGCTACGAGCTAATCGCCACAAGTGTGAGTTTTTCCAGAAGCAGATCTCGTATTGTGGCCACGTCATCGATGAAGAGTGGTTACATAAGTCCCCTGGAAAGATTGAGGCAGTAGTCAAGGCTCCAGCACCGGAAAATATGTCACAACTGAGGTCGTTCCTCGGGCTGGTAAACTACTACCATAAGTTCTTACCAGATTTGTCCACGGTATTACACCCACTGAACACCCTACTGCAAACAGGGGTACCATGGAGGTGGAATGACGAACGTAGACGAGCTTTACAGAAGTGCAAAGAATTGGTTACATCAAAAGAAGTGTTGGCCCATTTCAACCCAGCACTACCAATTCGGTTGGCATGTGATGCATCGCCCTATGGTATTGGAGCGGTGCTGTCGCACAAATTCCCAGACGGGTTTGAGAGGCCAGTAGCCTTTGCGTCTCGGTCACTAACCTCAGCCGAGCGCAACTACGCCCAGATTGACAGGGAGGCCCTCAGCCTCGTATGGGGAGTAAAAAAATTCAACCACTATCTGCATGGGCCGAAGTTCACCTTGCTGCCTGACCACCAACCACTTGTCTCCATCTTTAATCCTAAGAAGGGCGTTCCAGTGATGACTGCACAACGGTTACCAAGATGGTCCCTGTTTCTAGGGGCGAATCAATATGAAATAGAATATAAAGGCACGAAACAGCATGGAAACGCTGATGGGCTATCACGCCTGCCACTGCCTACTGTGGAGGAAGCACCAGCAGTGGACCCTATCGAGATATTTTATTCGTCAATAATTGAACGATTGCCAGTATTGAACGCGGATATAGAGGAGACCCGCAATGATCCGATGCTGTCTCGGGTATATGATTTGACGGTGAGGGGATGGCCAACACATGGCGACTCACTGTTGCCAGCATTCTCATCCAGAAGAGAACAGCTGTCAGTATGCCAGGGGACAGTGATGTGTGGATCCAGAGTGGTGATTCCACCCAAGTTAAGGGAGAGAGTGCTAAATGAGCTTCATGAAGGTCATCTGGGGGGAGTGAAAATGAAAAGCCTTGCTAGGGCTTATGTGTGGTGGCCGGGAATCGATCAACAAATCGAAGACCTAACCAAGAGCTGCTCAGGATGCCAGAAGGTCCAAAATGCACCACCACATGCCCCTCTACACCCATGGGAGTGGCCCTCCTCTCCATGGCAATGGGTGCATATTGATTTCGCTGGTCCATTCATGGACTCCATGTTCTTAATAGCAGTGGATGCTCATTCGAAATGGCCTGAGGTGATAAAAATGTCCTCAACCACTACAGAGAAAACGATTGCAGTCCTACGGACCATATTTGCCAGGAACGGCTTGCCAGAGCAGATTTGCTCTGATGATGGACCGCAGTCTGTGTCCGAAGAGTTTCGAAAATTTATGAGAAGGAATGGCACTACACATCCGCCCCGTATCATCCAGCCACAAATGGATTGGCTGAGAGGTTCGTACAAACCTTTAAGAAGGCGATAAAGGCCATGTGCGACGATGAAATTCCACTACAGCATAAGGTGGACAATTTCTTATTAGCCTACCGAGACGCGACACATGCAGTTACCAACCAGACCCCGGCCATGATGTTCTTTAACCGAAGGTTGAGATCTCGTCTGGACTTGCTCAGACCAAATGTGCGAAGAAATGTTGAGGATAAACAATTCCAGCACATCAACGAGAAGCCGACAAGGAGCTTCAACGTAGGACAACCAGTCTTGGCCCGTGACTACCGAACAGAGAAATGGCAACCCGGAACGATATGCACAAGGCAGGGGCCATTAATGTACACAGTGGATGTCGGGGAGAACATTGTGAGACGCCACATCGATCAGATCTTAGCGTTACAGGAACGAGTCAACCCCATGTCTCGCGTACCTGGGGATGAACCCGACATACCGGTAGCATCTACCTCCGAACCAGTAGCAGTGGAAACCGATGAACTAACCGACGAAAAGGGGCCAGAATCACCTCCGCACCAAGAACAAGAACCTCAGGAAAGGCGCTATCCCGAAAGGATCAGGAAGCCGCCCCAAAGACTGAATCTATAAATGGACTATTGTTGTTTAATGTACATGTTAAAGTGTTAATTGTTATTTGAATATTATGGGTACTGCTAATCTAAAAGGGGAGGAATTGTAGTGTATGTACCTTTAAGAGAGAACTACTTTTACAGCTCCTGTATACTGTAGTACCGGCAGTGACCACACCTGTATATAAGCCTTGAGCATGCCTCTGTACCCCCAGTCTTGAGACTACCCTACTCCAGTAAATACCTGTTAATTGTTAAGTTACAGCATCCGTGTAGTTATTGAAAAGCATGATACTCTCAGAATCACAGATCTAACAAGAGTCTCCGTTCCCTTTGCAATTGGCGTAGGAAGGCAGCGCGCCTGGAGGATGGGCCAATAGCGGGAGTGTGGGGGTGGGGTGGTTCGTGGCAGGATGTCATGTGACAAATCCTCCAGGAATACACCCAACCAGAGTTGGCAACCGTAACAAGGAAAAACATCTAAAAATGCAAAATAATAGAGCAAGATCAACAAAAGAACAGTGCAGCTAACTAATTGCAACAGAAGCAACATAAAAAAAAACAGAAAATCTGTCATTCTAAAAACGGATGTGAGGCTTGAAATGTGTCTGTTTTTAACTTAACTGGAGTGGTGATGTAATTTTTCTGGAGCAAACTGTGCAAAATGCAGAGTAGAGAAGCTCGAGCTTCATTTACTTATTTTCCCAGCTTGGAATGAGCTTTTGCAGCCCTGCCATCAAGAACCGCGGGTGCCAGCAGTCCAGCACCTTCGCAGAAACCTAATTTGAGTGCTGATTAGGAACAATGCCCACTTCTGGGATCGTCCAGCCCCTTCCACTGGTTACACAGAGGTGAAATTGGGGCCAAACATTGCAAAATGTTCCCATTAGTGCCTTCCGCAGCAATGGATTTGCTCTGTTTACTTTATAGGGTAACAAATCTCTTGCCATCAGAAACAAACCTCATAAACTAATTGAGTTTCAGATTCATAAAGCATCCCTCAGCTTGGCAGTACTGAATATAGAATTCAAAGAAAAACATGCCAGTTGTGAATGTGTCGTGATCGGGGTATTTTTATGGACAATTCCAGTTGGATCTTAAAAAGAAACTGCAAATGCTGGGGATCTTGAAATAAGAAAAAAACACTGAAATACACAACAAATCCGCCGGCATCCGTCAAGAAAAAAATAGACTATCGGGCGTAGACCCTTTGTCAAAATGGTAACCTGTCTTTTCTCTTACAGATGCTAATGGTCCTGCTATGTATTTCAAGCATTTTCTGTTTTATTGCAGTTTGGACTTGCTTATTTAAACATCTCATTGAGGAGCATGAGTCTCCCCCGCTAATGATGGCCATTACCTGTGTCGTAGACGCCCATCAACAATTAGCATTGTGCGTTCCTCGGGAAAGTTGAGAGAACAATAGAACCTATCCAGCAAGGAGACAGATGGATTACACATTCCTAGATGAAGCCTAGACATATAAAACAAAAGTCCCAAGGTTACAGGGCAAGGAGAAAGGTGCAAGAAAGTAGTATATGTGAGAGCCAGCAAGATGACACGATCTGAGTAAAGACAGTCCTGGAAAACAGAATAGAAGTCACAGATAGGATTTTATTCCACGTGTGTGTTGTTCTACGCTTCTTTCAGATTCCTTAAAGGAACTATTAACACGCTGGCTAAGTGCTACAGTAAGTAAAACATTTCTGGGGTCTTGGAATGCCATTTTGAAAATTGGAATGCATAGTTTTAAATACAGATAAAGCCAAAGAAATGAATTATTTAATGAGGGTTTTTATCTTTAATTGTGTAGAATATGGACAGACACCATGTGGTGTTTATTGATCAGATCTATCAAGTTGCACTTCATGATGACTGTGCCACTTTATCCCTATTTACTGTGCCAGAGAAATCATTTTTTTAAACTGTCACCTTTTCCCCTCAATATAATTGCTAATGTATTCAGTTCAAAGTCTTTAAAAGGAAAATGTGCTATATTGGAAATTAAAAATAAAAATAGAAAATGTTAAGCAGCTTTATCCAGTGAGTAGATGAGTCATACAGATAACAAGATCTCACGGTTAATCTTTGGTTTGTGGTTAGTTAGTTGATTTTAGCAGGATAGCAGTAGGGGTGCTTCAGTTGGCCTCAGCACCCCTCGATTAGGATGGGGAATACTGACTCAGATTCCTGCTTCCGATTGCTACCTAGTGACCCCTGTTAGAAGTACGCGTCAGTGTGAGAACAGGGTGAGGCCTTTCTTGTAGGAATAGCATGCCAGGGCTCACTTTCGGGGTCACACCTGAATAATAGCCACTAGGGCATTAGGAGGATGACTGGCACCCATGGAACTGTTCCGCATCAAGGGAAGGGGAGAAAAATTGGTGAAAAATCTTGACAAGGAAAAGCACAACAGAAAATGCTGGAAATGTATAACAGGAATGTCAGCATCTGACAGAAAATAGGCTAATGTTTCAGGTGGGACCTTTCATCAGCATTTTACTTTAGTGCAGCGATCTTCATAATTTGCAAATTAGACCACTTATGAGGGTTTATGAAACATTTTTTGTGTGGGATTTCTTGCAAACTTTTAAATTTCCTCATTCCTGCTTGGAACAGTAACTGGATGAACCAGTCAAAGTAGTCACGGACAGGCTGACATATGTGGGTTACTGCAGTCCTGTAGTCTGAGAGAGGGCCACCAATGCAGTCTTATCATACCATAGCATGAGTCACTGCATTGAGGGGGGAGAGGGTTAAGGGGAAGAAACTGGAGAGCAATTTGGAGGAGGAGTTTTTTTTAACTTTAAGGTAAATATTTACATTGAAGTAAACATTCCTATTCAACCTTTACTTAAGGAGAATTCTTATTAATTTTTAAATTTCATACACAGATCCTGCCTCCTCTGTCTGGTTTCCAGCTCTAATCCAATTGTTATCATTTTAGTTACACAGTGAAAACAATATTTTCACTTTGAAAGAGTATCCATTGATTATTGTAGAAAAATTGTTAACAGCCATCTCCCATTCCCTGCACCTTTTTTTTCTACCCCTTTACTCTTTTTCTCTCCTTAAGACTAAATCATGCTGACATGTGGTCCCCACAAACCCATTTGCACTTTACTCAAGTGATATTTTTTACGTGTGAACCCAATCCTGTCTTCACTTGACATCCACACACGGCATTTTCAGCAAGGGTTACTGAACAATGAGCAGGAGCAGGAAAATTGGCTGACTTTTTCCTTCCTTATAAACTTGCAGGATTTGGTAAGGCCAGCTGCTGGGAAGACCTGTTTAATACCGCAGTAGATTTTGAGGTAATTCCAGCAACCAGTCTGGAATTATAATCGGATGGCAATGGGCTGCTAACAGTCTCAGTAAGTAACAAATATTTAACTCCATTTTCATGAAGCTGACAAGAAATTGGTGTCAGTGAGGTGACCATTCCTGAAATATGGATCCCATTCAACCAGTGATAACTCAAATGTAAATCTGACAGATTCACAAAAGCAAGTGACCAGGAAGATTCACTTTTTACCAGTCTTTCAGGCAGCTAAAAAGAAAGACTTGCATTTATATAGCGCCTTTCATGATCACCAGACGTCCCAAAGCATTTTACAACCAATGAAGTACTTTTTTGAAGGATAGTCACTGTTGTAATGTAGGAAATGACAATTTGCGCACAGCAAGATCCCACAAACAGCAATGCGATTATCTGTTTTTGTTATGTTGATTGAAGGATAAATATTGGCCAGGACACTGGGGATAACTCCCCTGCTCTTCTTCGAAATAGTGCCATGGGATTTTTTACATCCACCTGAGAGAGCAGATGGGGCCTATGGTTTAACGTCTCAACTGAAAGATGGCACCTCCAACAGTGCAGCACTCCCTCAGCACTGCACTGGAGTGTCAGCCTAGCTTTATGTGCTCAAGTCTCTGGAGTGAGACTTGAACCCACAACCTTCTGACTCAGAGGCGAGTGTGCTACCAACTGAACCACGGCTGACACAGCTATATTTAATGAATCAAGAAAATTTGCATTGGGATTACTGCCAGCTGAGGGAGACCCACGTGGTGTAAACACCCCACTGACATTAATATAACAGTAGCTTTTGTTGACTTGATTAATTGTGGTTAATAAATAAGAGGCAATTGTGAAACTTGCCTTTTATAATTGTAGTCAGTGCCCTGTCAGCAAATGCAATTATCAAAAGATTTGGCAACAGATTGTGGAAACTCTCAATACCTGGAGCGTATGCAAAACCACAGATCTCTTACTGCAAACTGAATTTGGCAATACCATGCAACGTGAGATGCTTTTGCCTTACTGCCCATTTTTTTGTGTGTATCCTAATTTGCCAATGGAATTCCAGCTTCCCGCACTGAGTTCACAAATGAGCTGAGCCATTTCACCTTGTCAGCGTGTTTGCTTCATGACACAAAGCAATGTCATGGCACAAGTAGTTTGGCACATGGGGCAGGCTTAGCGTCAAATTCCCATTTGTGCATACCCAGTGCTGAAAAAATGACTGTAACCAGCCCAAGGGGCTCATGTGGATTTTAATTTTTGCAGTCAGCCTACATGGAGGCTGTAAACAATTCACTGCAATCCCTCTCTCATGACCCAGACATGGATCCTACAGAACATCACAGGTTCAATCCCTAATCTATGTTAATTTAGTGTACTTCAGCCAGTGTGATAGATGGGATGCTATAATTGGCTTCAGTACCCTAGGCTAATAAGGGGAAAATTTAACCAAGGTTCCTGATTGTTATTCAGTGATCACTGCCAGAAAGAACACAAGTGTGCGCATTGGATGACATGATTAGGCATAGCTGTCATAACCCCATTGGCGAATAACCTGCTGATCCATTGTCTAGGCTCACACAGGAAAGATAGCCAGTTGCGTTAGGCACCAGAGGGTGGCTTCTGCCCCAGCAGGAGTTATCTCCTTCAGGAGAGGAAATTAGAGAGGGAGAATGCAACAGAGGCAAACTTAAAAAACATTATTTTCTCCCCCTCCTTCCCCATACACAGTCTGGATAGAAGTAATTCATCCTGTGTTATGAATGTGAGGACACTGTCAGCCCACTGGTATCTGCCCTGTCCTAAAAACTCTGTAGCCTGGTCTTAATCGCTCCATCATTGGTGGCGTGCCTTTAGCTGCCAAGGACCTAAGCTCTGGAATTCCTTCCCTAAACCTCTCCGCCTCTCCATCTCACTCTCCTCCTTTAAGACTCTCCTTAAAACCCACCTTTTGACCAAACATTTGCTTAACAACAACAACAACTTGCATTTATATAGTGCGTTTAACATAATAAAATGTCCCAAGGTGCTTCACAGGTAAGTTATCAAACAAAATTTGACACCGAGCCACATAAGGCGATATTAGGGCAGATGACCAAAAGCATGGTCAAAGAGGTAGGTTTTAAGGAGCGTCTTAAAGGAGGAAAGAGAGATAGAGAGGCGGAGAGGTTTAGGTAAGGAATTCCAGAGCTTAGGTCCTTGGAAGCTAAAGGCACGCCGCCAACGATGGAGCGATTAAAATCGGGGATGCACGAGAGGCCAGAATCGGAGGAGCGCAGATATCTCGAAGGGTTGTAGGCAATGTTTACTCTAAGCTGCACGGCCGCATCGCCACGCAGCGCTCCAGGGAACACATGCAGCTGGCTCGCTGGCTTTTCAGTGCAAAACCCGCACGTGGCGCCAAAAATAATTACAGGGAACATTGGTTGTAGGGCTGGAGGAGGTTACAGAGATAGGGAGGGGCAAGGCCATAGAGGTGTTTAAAAACAAGGATGAGAATTTTAAAATGAAAGGGTTGCTCAACCGAGAGCCAATGTAGGCCAGTGAACACGAAGATGATGGGTGAATGGGAATAGGTGCGAGTTAGGATACGGGCAGCAGAGTTTTGAATGAACTTAAGTTTAAGGGTGGAAGATGGAAGATTTGAATGAGCTTAAGTTTAAGGGTGGAAGATGGAAGTCCGGCCAGGATTGTGTTGGAATAGTCAAGTCTAGAGGTAACAAAGGCATGGATGCAGGTTTCAGCAGCAGTTGAGCCGAGGTAGGGGCAGGGTATGGCAATGTTACGGAGGTGGAACTAGCAGTCTTAGTGATGGCACGGATATGTAGTTGGAAGCTCATCTCGGGGTCAAATACGACACCAAGATTGCGAACAGTCTGGTTCTTCCTTCGACAGTTGCCAGGGAGAGGGATGGAGTCAATGGCTAGGGAACAGAGTTTGTGGTGGGGACCGAAGACAATGGGGCAAAATTTGTGGTCGGTATGACGGCGTACTCTCAGAGTATGCCATCATACCGCTTTTGAAATTGACCGCAAGTTCGGGATTCCGTGCTAAATCCTAAACTTGTGATCTATTGGGATCCGACTAGACAGATTATCCGCTGCGACTCAAATCCTCATTCCTGGTGCAAAGTTGGGCTAATAGCCCATCAACTGTGCATCAATTACGCAGGAAAATTTTACGGCTGGTGCAAACCGGCTCAGCACAGTGTAAGGGGAGTGGGGATATGCAATATGAGGGGAAGCATCAAAACAGCAGCTTGAAATATGGTTTTCAGTGTGCGATGAATGGGTTTAAAACTTATCAAATTTAAAAGCAGTTAAGATAAAGTAAGATTAAATAAATAACTGTCCTTCCGGGAACAGCAAGTGCTAATTGAACTGTTTAGTAAACAGTTTCTCATAAATCTTCAGGTTAATGCATTTGGTATAGTTGGAATGTTTTAGAGATTTAGAGCACTTTCATTTTGTGTGCATTAACAATCATATCTGTAATAAGTTCACGGCTAAATGCAACATTGCTTAAACGGAATGACAGGTTCCAAAGCTCTATGTGCGTGTCGCCATTTAGAGATGAATTTTTTCTTGCATGGCCTAAATGTTGGATGTTGACCCACACTTTCACATGAAATTCTGCACCGACTGCTTAACATGCCAGGGTGTACCAGAAACAGGAAGACGGCAGAAAAGTCATCTCAAATCCAATCCCTGCAAATGAATGGGCATCAGAGATTTCTGTTTCCTGATTGGCACACCACCCTATGTGATCGCAGGTATGCTTACGTACACGGTGCGCCCCTCGGATCTGTGGGCTGCTGTGCTGCACACAACTCTGTGGTGAAACATCACAAGTTTTTGAAGGGGGCCTCGCACCAGGTAAGTGGGGATTTTGTTCGGAGGTCGGCAGCACACTCCTTAGCTATGCCGCTGACTGCAATTTCAGGGCCATAGGCTTCGGTCTTCCCGATATTTAATTGGAGGAATTTCTGCTCATCTAGTACTGGATGTCAATTTAGAGACAATGGATGGGTCGAAAGAGATGGTGGTGAGGTAGAGCTGAGTGTCATCAACGTACATGTGGAACCTGACATTGTATTTTTGGATGATGTCTCTGAAATATGTTCTTCTTTGGTTCAGCGTCCATATTTGTCTGATTACACCTCTGTGAAGCAACTTAGGACATTGTTCTATGTTAAAGGTGCTTGTTGTAGATTATGGGCTCAAACCTACAACCTCTTGATCCAGAGCTGAGCTATAACGGATTATGATTCAATGGTTGGCTGCAGCCCTCTGGCATCTCACTGATGTAGTGAATTTACACACATGAACCTTGAGAGTGTTAATAAGTTATTCAGTCACAACCAACCCCAATATTTCCTTACCCCTATGTCATTGGCCCAGAAATTAGGTTCGGGGGCTTGCCGCGCGTGCAAGCCCCCGATGTGCACTCACCCGGCGCGCCGACATCTGAAGCCTGGGCCTGCTTGGAATTCCTGTCACTGGCCCAGTTCAGATGTCGGCGCGCTGTGCTTACCTGATCCAGCGGCGTAGTTAGTTCGATGTGCCGGCTGGGATCAGGTGAGCACTGTGCAGCCAATCAGGGGAGGGGAAACTTAATTCATGAGTTTGATAGTAAGAACTGTCAAACTCATGAAAAGTACAGGCGCCCAAAAGACTAGTTTAACTTTAAATAAAATTTTAAAAAACATCCCACTAATTAAATGAACTATAAATAACTTTAAAAAACTATTTTAAACAATTAATCAAATTTTTGAAAAAAATAATTTTTAAAAAAATCGGGTCTAAAACTACTTACCTTACTGTAAAGTCCTTAAAAACCATAAAGTTGTGGAAAAAATGTTATTTTAAGTAATAGACCACTTACCTTAAAGAATGAAGTCCTTACGTCTCCTTTTTACATTCGTAAAAAGGAGAGGCCCTTACACACGCGCAAACCTGTGGGGAAAAAAAGGAATTTCAGCGCGCACGCGCAGACTCCAAAGGGTTCAGAGGACAGGAAATGCCGGTTTTCCGCGCATGCGCTGTGCATGCTGAAAACCGGCACTTCCATCGGGCCCACGCGTGAGTACCCCGTCCGTACTCACGCGTTGGGCCCGGAATTACTGGGCCATTATGTTCTATACTTTCCAAGAATCAAGAATAGGTACACAGCCTGTAGCACTTAAGCCAATGGTGATGCCTCCATGAAAGGCCCAGCTACAATCAGCTAACTGAGGACAAACCAGGGATTGAACCTGTGACCTTTCTGGTCTGTATGTTTCAGTACCACAGCAGGCAGTGCAATTACCCTTGAGCCATGGGAGCTGCAGGTGACATTATTAACAAAGTCATTAAACTGCTGCAGTAGCTGCTCAGTAAATTGTTCAGAGGCTAAATTGTTAAATTACCAAAAATCTTAAACAAATTTGATGATGGTGGATTCATCTCCAAAGAATCTTTGAGATTACTTGCTGTTATATAATCGGAATGATAAATTGTTTAGCGTAAGGAAGCAGGAATCACAGATATCTCTCTGTTAAACTGAACAAGTTCAGAGCCCACAGTTATCTCATAAAGGGCCTTTGTCACAGTTTTGGGGACTTTTGCAGCAGGCTATGCTCCAGGAATCATCTGCTTAGTCACAGCTGCCAGGAAAGTTCACATGCTAGCTGCTGCTTTTTGAACGCTTGTAATGGAGTTTATTCATGAAGTGTTTTAATTTCTTTTGTTAAATATATTTAAAATAGATATATTTTAAGAGCAGTGGTGACACCACGGCACCGATTTTCAGCGTGTGTGGGAAATGGTCGGGTTTCCCCAAATGTGGGGTTTCTGACACACATAAAAAAGTGTCAGTCAGCTCCACGCAATTTTCCCTCAAGTGGCCAATTAATTCCCAGCATGTGGGAAGCCTTGCTAATTGTCCAATTCGAGTCAGAAATCCCCACAGTATGATGTCATCATTCGTGGTGCTTTCAAGGTCCATAGCAAGCACTGCATCCTCTGAAGGCTTCCAAACGAATCATACAGGATGGCAGAGGAGCCTGCAGCAGCTGTGGCCAGTGCCAGACCCCGAGCTGCCTCCAAATTTGGCGAGGCTTCACTGCAGGCATTATTGGATGGGTTAGGGCCCACAGGGAGGTCCTCTTCCCTAGGTCAGGGAGGAAGAGGCCTCCCACTGAGACCAATGTTGCATGGATGCAGGTGTCAGCAGATACCAACTCGCTGGGAGTCACCAGAAGAACCTTGGCATTACATCTCTAACTCCTTCCTTTACTCCCCCACAGTACCATCCAGACCCCCCGTCCTCACTGTGGAGGAGGAAGAGGCTGTGCAGCCAGACTCCTCAGAGGAAGCTCCAACCCCTGAGGGCACAACATCAGCAGAAGTAAGCGCACCCAGCACCAGCGCAGACACTCACACCTTGGGGGGACCTTCGGGACATAGAGTAGTGTAGTCACCTGGTGTTTCACAGCTCACAAGTGAGCCTCAGCAGATTCTGGAGACAGCGACAGCAGTGGAGAGTCCTCGTCGGAGGGCGCAGGACTCTGCCAGCTCAGCTCAGCTGCGCTGCATATCGACCCTCTGCCTCTGGGTCCATCCGCAAGAGAAGAGGTGATGGATCTCCATGCACAGATGCAGGAGTTTCTGGCAGGTTTTGTCTCCAGGGTCGCTGCGAGTGTGGAGCGAATGGAGGAGTCCATAGCGACCATGAGCAGAGCCTTTATGGAGTCATTGGCGCATGAACGCATCACCATGGAAAGGTTGGCAACCTCCATGGAGGAGATATCTCGCCAGGGTACGGAAAACATGGTGAGTGCTCATAAGAGAATGACATCTCTTGAGGAGCGTTGACCATCTGTTGAACAGAGAAACCAGATCTTCATGGAAGTCCTTCTGAGTAGGACTGCCAGTGTAGAAACGGGTCCCCATGGCCCCCTAAAGTGCAGCAAGGTGCTCTCAAGCCACTTCCAAGCGCTGGCCCCTTCTGGCCTGTGCAGCTTCAGGTGAGTGAGCAGCAGCCTGGTGCTCCTGTTGCTGATCCTGCTGTTCCTGGTTCTGCTGCTGCCGCCTCTGCTGCTGGAGATCCTGTAATGGCAAGAAGGGAAGGAAAAAAAAGGCGTCCCATGCTTCTCGCAGATGCCTCCGCTGAGGAAGCGCTGAGTGAGGGTGGCGAGAGGGGCTTCGCAGGAGATCGCATTGGAGAAGTGTGTGAGGCTCCAACCTTCCACAGCTGTGCCTAAGCCTTGAAGAAGTAACCCCAAACCTGCAACAACAAGGTCCTTCAACATACAAGTGCTGTCCTTTTAAATCGCAGCTTTCCCAAATGACCTGCAGCTGACAGCAAGCAAGCCGGCAAGTTTCATGCCAGGTCTCATCAGCGGGGTTCCCTGCAGGCGTGTTTGATGTGGGGAAAGCCCCAAAGTCGCAACGGCAAATCTTCTTCAACAAGGTAATTATTGGTCATTAGTGTGCCGACGACCAGTCCCGCCAGCGGCGGCCAGGACTGAAGCGGGTCGCGGGGAAACGGCGGTCCGAAAGTCGGACAGGGCGGGGAATCAGGCGGGGAGGGGGGGGTCCTGACCCGCTTTTTCAGTGATTTTCGGCCCCCGGCCACCTGAAAAGCCGCCCGACGGCAGCCAGAAAATTGAAAATTGACCCCCACATCTCCAATCACTACACACCTGTTTACAAACATGCCAATAATTTTGCCTGAATGGCAATGGCCCTTTAAGCTCAAGTTATATAAACATATCAGACAATCATGGAACGTGATTGGTAAGTAGATTGATTTTAGTTAACAATCCCATTTAGGTGACCCATAACCGTGGTGCCTGTCAATCCAAGAATAAGTGGTTGCCCATTTAAAATGGAGATGAGGAGGAATTTCTTCTCTCAGAGGGTCGTGAATCTTTGGAATTCTCTACCCCAGAGAGCTGCGGAGGCTGAGTCAGTGAATATATTCAAGGTGGAGATAGACAGATTTTTGAAAAACAGGGGAATCAAGGGTTATGGGGAGCGGGCAGGAAAGTGGAGTTAAGGCCAAGATCAGATCAGCCATGATCTTATTGAATGGCGGAGCAGGCTCGAGAGGCCAAATGGCCGACTCCTGCTCCTATTTCTTATGTTCTTATGTAATCATTGAAAAGTTTGGAGGCACAAATGTGGACATTACTGTATGTGTCATGAGACTTTCCAATCTGGCCCAAATGCGGCGAACTGGCTCTTTTAATATGACAAATTGTTGTTAAAGTAAGAATTATAGAAGTCATGCAATGGATGACACTGAAGATGACTCTAATTTGTGCTACAAGCATGCTAAAGTTGATTCCTTGTCCCCTACTGGATCAATGTCAGTTGTTGCCAAGCTCTAACCGATTTCAGCAGGGCTGGCAATGCACAATGTACAATTGGAATCAGCATCTCCAAATTTGAGAGGGGAAAAAATAGACAAAAGCCCCAATTTTAACTCGGAGGGGGAATTGGGCGGTCGGCTGGCAGGGTGAGTGGCACTACATCCCTCCCAAGCACCAGCACAGACATTGACACTCCACGTGGGTTTGTAAATGAGGTAGAACGGTCTGCATGAGTGAGCAGCAGCAGGTAATGGTGGCAGGGATAACCCAGGAGACCGCTCTCCAGAGGAAGAGTTCCTGTCCCAGCTCTGCTGAGCAGAACAGTGATGAGGACTTCAGGGATCTGGCTATGAAAAGAAACCTGCTTGCCTCACACAAGCAGTTATACGAGGTATTGGAAGGCCTGCCAAGGAGTTTCAGCAAGTATGGAGGAGTCCGCTTCCAGTCTGTGTGGTGTCATCTTTCATGGCATCAGCACGCTGCAGTCTACCTTGGAGAGTGTGGCCACCTTCACGGACGCTGTAGCTGGTCCAACAAAAGGAGCCAATGTCCCCAGCCTTTGCAGCTTTGGTGGAAACTCAAATGGCTGCCATGCAGGCTCTGGACTCCATCATGGCGAGACATGTGTCCACCTTGGACAGATTGGTGGACCGAAGGGCTTTCAAGGAGTCACTCATCTTCTACAGCCCGCTCTCTTGTAGATTAGTGAAAGTGATGAACTCCAGCCCCACAAGAGTGGCAATTGCACGAAAGGAACAGTACATGCTGCCCTCTCTCAGGATGTCAGCATGTCTGCTCCTTTGCCACCCCCTCAACCAATACATGCCATTATGCCAGGAGGTCAACTGGGCCAGACTGCCCCGGCAGCAGCCGAGGAGCAGCAGTCTGCAGCAGGACCCTCACAGCCTCAAGCACTCAGAAACTGCCAGCTACAAGTGTCTCAACATGAGCAACAGCAGCCTTCCACCAGCTTTTCAGAGGGGAGCACCTCATAGGAGCAGTAGAGTTAGGAATCTTTCTTTTAAGAATGGCAATATGGGTTGACACCTGGCTGAGAAATAAATTCAAGATAATTACTCTTAGGTCTAAATACCCCGACTTGCATATATTCATGTATACATGTATTCTTCATGGTAGACTGCAGGGTGCTAATGTCATTAAAGATGTTGGGCTGGATTTTCATTGAGGAGTTGGGTAGGGGGTGGGACTACAACTTTTGGGGTTGTAGTCCTGCCTCCATCGAGTTCTAGCCAACCAACACGATTTAGACTTGATTGACCTTGTTGAGCCCGCCCGGCAGGCTCAGTGGGCCAATTAAGGGCCACTTGGCAACAGGTGACGTCACAGATTGAAATTTCACCTGTCAAGACCTTTTGACAGATGAAATATCAGCGTTTCACAGCTGTTTGAAGCTGTCAAACACTGACCATCTGTACTCCAAGTTAATTCCTTCCTCTCAGGATGATTTAGATATCTCCCCGGAACAGAAAGCAGAGGCTGCAGATTTTGACATCACGGTCATTCTGCTTTCTGTGCCGGTGAGATGAGGGGTTCCCGAGACCTGAAGGAAGGAAGGCTGTAAAGGTAAGTAAAGGTTAGTAGAACTTTTTTAAACACTTTACACAGACCAAACACGCTTACCTCTGCACTCATGCGCCCATCACTCACCTGAACACCGGACATCTCGACCCCTCCAAGCCCATCATCCCGACGGCCCACCTCGCTAACTTGGCGTGGTTTGGAGCCGTCGGGAATCCCACATTTCAACAATGAAAATAGGGATTAGGCTAAAAACTGCCTGTTAACTACCTGTTAACAGGCAGTTAATTGGCACTAATCCCCTTCCCGCCTCGGGGAGGCGGGTCCCAGTGCGGGGCGGGCACCCGCCTCCTGTGAAACTGGCATGGGGGCGGAATGGGGTCGGGACCCCCGATTTTGGGATTTTAAATCCCCACATGCCTCCAATTCCGACTCCACGGACCAATGAAAATCCAGGCCATTATGTCTCTGGTGGGGACCTCGACTGACTAAAAAAACAGTGGAAATGGAGCAGTAAATCCTCAGGAACAATTTGAACTGCCCAGACGCTCTTTTCTTGCTGGAAAGTGTGCATGTGTAGACATGGTAGAACAGATTGGGCTTGGCTGTAATGTCTCCCCTTGTCAAATAGCTTAAGCTTACTTCCTACACTCACACATGAAGAATAGCCACTGGAGTAAGGCACCAGAGGAATGTTGTCCCCCATGGAACCAATCCCCAGCATGGCTCAGCATCTTCATTGAGAGGAGAGGAAAAAAGGGGAAAAAATGGAAAATAAAATGACTCTATGGCTCAGTGATTAATGACACTGCCTGGGGTGGCACAGAGTTCAACACATATTAAGGTCCCTGATTTAATCAACAGTTTGTACTGAGTTAGTTGATTTTCATCCAGAGCAGTTGTGTGATTGTTACATCTGATCTCAGTGCCCCTGGACTAAAGTGGGCGAATCAACCAATGTGTTTTCTCTTAATTGCTACTCAGTAATCCCTGCTGGGATTTTGCACATGTATGATGTCAGGAGAAGGCAGTATCAATTGCCCTTTGCAGTTGTATAGGCTGCCAACACTCACCATCTAGACACACACATGAAGAATGGCCACTTGGGCAAGGTAGGGGAGCTGATGGTGCAAATGGAACCATGCCTCAGGATGTGTCAGCATTTTAGGTGAGGAGGGAAGAAAAGGAAAAAAAAAATGGAAGCAAATACTGCAAACTGCATCTGCCGCAGTGCAAGGTGCTTTTATACTGACAGTTGGTTGTGAGCTGGCTCCCTGTGTTTACTAAATCTGTCTCCCTTGTCCTGGCAGCATAATTATAGACCCATAATGAATAACTGGTGTATATTGTAAATGCTGGGAGCGAGCACACAGATACACAAGTAGATAGATATGGAATTCGACCAAAATAAATGGCAGTATAAAAGAAGTTACAAACTGTCTTCCGGTGGCCATTATGGTGGTGCTGAGAACCACGTTTCACCTAAAACACTCCGGTGCTGCAATATTACCCCTTTGAGGAAAGGCATCACGTTTCTGCAGATTAGAAGTATTCAAAACAGGATGATCCCCTGAGGAGAGAAAAGCGTCACTTTGCATTGCATAGAAATATGTCGCTTGGCCACTTAGAGCACACAACAACCTGTTGCATTCTTCTGCTCTCAACTGCAGTCCTCGCTGCTCATTTCATGACCTAAGCTTTGCTGTGCTATAAATAGGTTGGATATTCAGTTTCAGACCAGTTCCTGTTCTTTATCTCAGTTCAGTTAAATCCATTTGCTTGAAGTTGGCCTGTTAAAAACAGAGTTGTTAAATTGAAGATTTATGTTTCAGGAGAAGATAAAGGCACTATTTCTAAAGAGGAAAAGTCATGAGAATTCTTTGATTTTTTTCCCCCCTGAACTATAGTTTGAAGTTCAAGAAGAGGAAGAAAGTGATCCACAATCTTTGTGATTTAAAAGAGAACAACATCAATTCTTTTGGAATGTCATCTGGGAGGAAGAAGCAAATCCTCTCTCTGCTGAAATGGAGAAAAGGTAACTTTATTAATTGCCAACTGAATATGTTGAAGTACACTTGGCTATTCTTACGACAAACTCGTAAAGGAGCACTCTTTCATGAATGGGGTCGCAACCGCTACGATTATTGTTACAACGTGAGTGGTGATGTTACTGTATAGTGTGGTTCAGCATTGTCACTTCTGAGGTGAACCATCTCTGTGAATGTTTAAGGAGATTGCAAGTTCGAGTCAGTTCTATAAATATTAAAGGGGACAGGAACTCGGAATCAGTGCTCTGAATGTTAAAGGAGGTGGCAGGTTGGGTCAGTGCTCTGAATGTTAAAGGAGGTGGCAGGTTGGGTCAGTGCTCTGAATGTTAAAGAAGGTGGCAGGTTGGGTCAGTGCTCTGAATGTTAAAGGAGGTGGCAGGTTGGGTCAGTGCTCTGAATGTTAAAGAAGGTGGCAGGTTGGGTCAGTGCTCTGAATGTTAAAGGAGGTGGCAGGTTGGGTCAGTGCTCTGAATGTTAAAGGAGGTGGCAGGTTGGGTCAGTGCTCTGAATGTTAAAGGAGGTGGCAGGTTGGGTCAGTGCTCTGAATGTTAAGGGAAACTGTGTCACGGGGATCAGTGCCGCTAATGTTAAAGATGACTAGAACTGAATGCTGGATAGCAGCTGCACTATGTAGGAAACTCTTCCCTGACTTCAGAATCGAAGCCCCATACTTACTGTAGAATGGAGTCATCTTCAAGGCTTTGCAGAGGAGCCCTTCAAATAAATATTTCTCATGAGGTACATGAAGTAAATAACCAAATACAACACACCTAATATAATAATGGCCCATTGGTTGTACCGATCCCTGGAGATACCTTCTCCTTTAACTGAGAATATAGTACAGGTAATAATAGGACCAATAAAAATTGTTTGCTCCATAAAAGCTTGAAACATCAAACAGATGCAATGTTATGAAAGATATATAATGGCACGGAATTTGCAGTGGGTAATGACGGTGAACTGTCAGCGTTTGCCGTCATTACCCCTCTAAAACTGACCACAACTTCAGGATTTAGCGCATGCGCATCTAACACAGAAATCCTGAAGTTGCGATCAGTCATTCACTGCTCCGACACTGGCTGTGCTGTGGACCACCCCCCCTAACCCCACATAGCCGATAATCAGTGAAAGTACTTCATTGGCTGTGAAGCACTTTGGCACATTCTGAAATCGTGAAAGGCAGTATATAAATGAAAGTTTTTTTTGAGTTTCCCATCCACCAACTTTGTCCCTTGCCACTAGATACATGGAAAAGACCCTTTGTTCCATCCAGCCTATCCCACACAATTGTGATGCCTTGTGTATCACAATATACGCTCCCCGCCCCACCCAAAATAATGTGGGAATTTCCTTTGCCCTGTTGAATTCTCTTATTTTCTCCCTCTGTAAATCAAAACAAGGACAGTTGACTGCAAAACTGGGAATTACAGGCACAGTTCATTGAAGCAAGGCAAATGACTATTCTTCATTTGTGACTACAGACAGTATGGCCACGATTTTATGAACCTCAGTGTGTCCGTAGCAGGTGCCGTCGATGGTGGGTCCCAACCCCGCTGCTGGCTCCATCCCGGCCTCGGAAATGAATTTCCTGAGATTGGGCTTGTTGCGCCCGCCCAGCGCATTTGCCGGCCAATTAGAGGAAGCGGGTCTGGTGCTGTTATTTGATGACACGGCATCAGCCGATATCCTTAAAGGGACCATGGCCAAATTTATTTTGACATTTGTGCTGTCAGTGTTCTACAGCATTGAAGTGCTGCAAACACTGACAATGACTGCACAGAGGTGCAGGGCTGCACCCAGGCTCTCCCATGACTCCCTCCATATGCTTATGGAGGGATTCACAGCACGCAGGGAGGTTCTCTTCCCTTCCCATGGGTGGAAGAGACCTCCCCAGGAGATCAACACAGCCTGATTGCACAATGCAGAGGAGGGCAACAGCAGTGATGTGGTCAGGAGGACCTGGGTGCAGTGCCGCAAACGTTTCAATGATCTCAGTAGATCACGTTATTACAAAGCCACACTCAACCACATCCTACTGTGCCTCTCATCACATCCCCATCACTCTGCCTTCCCCACCCTACTCCTGCACATCCTTACTCACATCAACTTACCTTGCACCTCCACCCATCCCTCTCTATCTACATTATCACATCCCCATCTCCCGAGCCACCCCTCACACTCACCCTCATCCTAGTGCAATCATACCAAGTAACAACTCACAACAGTAGGCACTTGGATTTTTTATGTAATGTTCATATAAAGTTTCTGTTAATGTGGTGTCAAACATTGAAGCCTTTATTTTCAACACTTTGCGTTCTTGGGACAGATTTGTGTTCACCTTTGGAAGTGGCTTAGTGAGTTGCAGTGAATGGTGAGACATAACGGTAACCCCCGCAATGGTGATGAGTGTGAAAGGAATGGCTTGGGCATCGTAGGGATGCTTATTGGTGTTGGTGTGGGGTGGTGCCAACCTGGCGCATCATGTGGCAGCCAGGGTGTACAGCATCAAGTGAAGTAAATCTGGCCATGGTGAGGCCATCCTTGGCCTCCCGGGCAACAATGTGGTCGGGTGCTGATGCCCTGTGTCCTGTGCAGCATCAGTTGATTGCGGAGAAGGTTGGTGTTGTTGGTGCTGCTGGTGTGCCTGGTGCTGCTGATGTTGTGGCTGATTGTGGTGGGATTCTGAGGACCAAGGTGAGAGAGTTTCAAGGGCACCCATACTGATGGAATAGATGGCAGGTGAAGTAGAGATGACAGAAGCGATCTGTCAATGGTGGGAGAGGTAATGAGGTCAGACTGGATGGAGACTTGTGTAAAGACTTGCAGCATTCTGAATCTGTCGTGGAAATGCAGTTTAGAGAAGCTAGTGATTAAGGGAATATATCTCAATCAGCTGGGAGCTTTAACTTGACATTTGAAGCTGTCAACTCATCAGCTGATTCAATGGCCACTGACCTCCTACCTCAGCTTCACAGACGAGGTCTATGCACAGCGGGAAACCGGTGGGCGACCAGTTAAATCCAAAAAGCTGGGGAAAAACCCATTGATAAGTGGCTGTAAACAATGAATGATTTCAATTGCCTCCCCCACCGCTGTGTGTCAGGACTGCTCAGCGCTGACAGACCCAACATTTGGTAAAGGCACGTGGCAGGTTCACAGCGGGGTCCCGACCCGTTGGGGGACAAAAAACGCTTTCCCACCCGACCCGCAACCGATCACGCCTGCTGACCCCCCCCCCCCACAAAATCGAGCCCTTTGTGCTGTTGAGCGCGCCTGATCTTTTCCTCGCTAGACAGTCACACATGGACCGTCCACCAATGTATACCAATCAGGAAGGGATGTTTTCCTCCCCCTTCTTTAGCGAAGGGGGACAGAGGCCAATTGTAGTATCCTAACTGCTGCACTGCTGAGATTAGCTAACTCAGCACAGCCTGAGACTTGTATGCCTCAGTGCTGCATCAGATGATGCATTTACACACTAAGCTATCAGGGCAGCTCCTATGTTAATTTTTAAAATATTTTCCAGCCAGTATCTTATGTGAACAATTTCATTTCAGGTAAGAAACAGAAAACTGAAACAGAGAAAATCGGCACTCCAGATGACATAGATTTTGGTTCTTGTCAACCTAAACAAACATCCTCATTGTTTGGGAGGAGTCAGTCAAAAGATTCAGGCCTGGATCTATCGAACTCTTCCTGCCTTTTTCAGAAACAAGTGCAATCTGATAGACAAGAGAATGCCTCCATCCACAGCAGACACACATCGACCAGCTCCGGCCTCTACTCCTACTTATCCTATGACAGTAGGTCGGCACTGTTCCCAAGTTCTCACAGTTTTACTACTCTCTCAGGTGGAGAGCATGAATTTAAAGCCACAGCATCTTCATTGGAAGAGGATGATGATGTGTTTGGGCTGAATGACATCACACAAACAATGAACGCACAATATTGCCTTCCAGAGATGACAGAACCAGTAAAGTCTGATTTTACAGACACAGATGTTGCAAAGAATGAAACAGAAAAAGAGGAAGACCAAGGATTAAGCTCAAACAACTGGTGCAGTGAAAACAAATGGAAAACCCAGGAGGAATTTGATATTTTGCAAAGTCAGTCAGCAATACTTGGGTTCCATGAACAAGTTAGGAGAAGTACCCTGGAAAGTAAGGTTAGTCAAAAAATTAGGATGGCTTGTTTATTTTAACCTTAATTTTTTCCATATATTTTGCTGCTGTGAAGATAAGGAATAGTGGGAATAGAAATGTTTTTTTCCAGTTTTGGTACCCTGGGGAAAAAATTCAGTTGTTTGTGCCTCCTGTTAGTTCCTTAAGAGGGCGCGAATGGGGCGCAAAGCAACTAACGCCCGGGCGTGGCGATGTTTGCGCCAGTCGCAAAATTAACTAGACATTTTGCGGTGGCACTAAACACTACCGCGCCGGCAGAGTGTGACGTCAGTCAAGTGCGCAACGCCCCGTTAGCGCCACAGACCAGATATTGAGTGGCGCCCCCTGCCTTACCACCTGCCACTAGCAACGACAGGTTGAGGGGAGCGTTATGCTGTCAGAAAGGGACTAGGGGAGCGCTATTTAAAGGTGACCGCTTCCTGCCTTTTTTGGTCGGTGACATTTTTGCACCACGCATTCTGAGAGAGCGAGCGAGAGAGAGAGACTTCCGGAGAGATTCAACGCTGTGTGAAGGAGCACTTTGAGTACTGAGCAGCACTTTGCAGGTTTATTTTGATTTGCCCTTCCTTGCTTCGCCAGCGCTCTGAGGTAGCGCCTCGCTCCTCGGCCTTTGCGCCTTAAGACAGGTGTGAAGTGCCTGATTTAGCGCTCCAATCACCTCCAGGGGCGATAAAAGCCAAGTTTGCTGTCGGAGGCGATAATTAGCGCCAGGCACTAAACTTTACGCACGGCCGATAATGGCGCCCCAAATGGGGCGATACCGAATTTTCCCCCCGCGTGTCAACATCAAGTATTCCCACCAGTTAAATGCAAAGTAAAGATCCTTCAACTCTGTCCCAACAAGGCCTCAAACCTTGTGGCAGCACAGGCACTGTGTCGGGCTGTGATACGTGGGAGTTTGTGGACAGCGAGTCTGTCCCGGACTGCCACATCTGCAGGAAATGTCTCTCTCTTGAGTCACTCCAGCTCAGAGACATTGAGCTGGAGTGCAAGTTAGCGACACTCTGACACATTAGGGAGAGGGAGGAATTTCTGGATAGTTTTCTCCAGAATACAGTCACACCTCAGAGGAAAGCATAGGTGCAGGAAGGGAAGAGTATGACTGTCAGTCAGCAGGGTAGGGGAACAGAGAAGGAGGTCCCTCAGACTCTGGTCCTATCCAACAGGTAGAATATACTTGCTACCTGTGAGGATAAGGATGAAGATTGCAGGGAAAATGGCCAGAATGATAACCATGGCACGGTGAAGCAGGAAGCAGTCCGGGGGGAGGGGGGTGGTGGTGAAGGAGCAGAACAGAAAGGTTATAGTCATAGGAGATTCGATAATTAGGGAGATAGGTAGAGTCCTCTGTAGTCGCAACCGAAAGTCCAGGAGGTTGCGTTGACTGGCTGGTGCAAAGGTAAAGGATATCTCCGACCAACTGGAGAGAAACTTGGAAAAGGAAGGTAAAGAGCCAGTTGTCTGGCCCATGTTGGGACTAATGACATAGGGTAGGAAATGGTGGAAGGAATATCAGAAGTTAGGAACTAAATTAAAAAATAGGACCTCATGGGTGGTAATCTCAGAATTACTACCCAAGCCAGGTGCTAATTGGCATAGGGATAGGCAGATCAGGGAGTTAAATGCATGGCTGAAGGACTGGTATGGGAATGAGGGGTACCATTTCTAGAGGACACTGGCAGCAGTACTGAGATAGGAAGGAGCTGTACTGCTGGGACCGGCTCCACCTGAACCGAAATGGGACCAGTGTCCTTGCGGAAAGGATAAATAGGGGTGTCGATAACACTTTAAATTAGTAAGATTGGAGGGGAGGGGGTGGTGGGATCGAGTAAGGGTAACATAAACCTGAAGATAAAAGAAATAGGAGAAGAGAGTAAAGGTCAGTCCAAGGTAAAGAATAAGGATAACATAAACGGTCAGGGAACAGGTACAGTTATAGAGCATATAAGTATAAAATGACTGTTAAATATATAGTGAGTGGAACAATTCATAAAAACAAATGAAATTGCCTATACA
Source organism: Somniosus microcephalus (assembly GCF_052327205.1). Classification (NCBI taxonomy): domain Eukaryota; kingdom Metazoa; phylum Chordata; class Chondrichthyes; order Squaliformes; family Somniosidae; genus Somniosus; species Somniosus microcephalus. The sequence continues at coordinate 219,509,715 of NC_140994.1, read as the reverse complement.
TCAATGTGCGCAGCATCCAAATCAAAATGGGGGAACTGGAGTCAATAATTTGTAGCGAAGAGCCAGATGTACAAGAGATAACTGAAATGGCTTAATAAAGAACAGGACTGGCAGATAAAAATTGCAGGATATAACGTATTTAGAAAGGATAGGGCAGGAAGAAGGGGTGGTGGCGTAGCTGTAGTAATTAGAGAAAAAATAATGGTAGTAGAAAAAAGGGACATAGCTAACATTAAGATAGAAACAGAATCACAGAATCACAGAAACCCCACAGTGCAGATAGAGGCCATTTCAGCCCATCGAGCCTGCACCGACACATATCCCACCCGATCCCTGTAACCTCTACACCAACACATATCCCACCCTATCCCCGTAACCCCAAGTATTTAATCCCCCTAACACTAAGGGTCAATTTATCATAGCCAATCAACCTAACCCGCACATCTTTGGACTGTGGGAGGAAACCGGAGCACCCGGAGAAAACCCACGCAAACACGGGGAGAATGTGCAAACTCCACACAGACAGTTGCCCGGGGCCGGATTCGAACCCGCGTCCCTGGCGCTGTGAGGCAACAGTGCTAACCACTATGCCATTGAGACAAAGGATAAAAAGGGATCGATCACATTAATAGGGGTATTCTACAGATCAACTAATAGTGGAAGGGAGGACAAAATATGTAGTCAAATCCATGAAATGAGTACAAGACATAATAAGGTTTAAAATTATGGCCCAGAAATTCGGGTCAGAGGCTTCCCGTGGGTGTAAGCCCCCGACCTGCACTTACCTTGCGCGCTGGCCGTTGAGCTGTGGGCCCACGTGGGATTCTGATCCTGGGCCTCCTCCAACTGCCGGCACGCAGTGCTTGCGTATCCCAGGGGCGCAGTTAGTTCGATGCATCCCCTGAGATCACGTGGGCCATGGAGAGCCAATGGTAGCAGGGAATGCTTCATTCATAAGTTTGACAGGAAGAGCTGTCAAACCTATAAATACTATAAGCCCCAAAACATCACTAAAACTTCAAATAATTAAAAAAAAAAAAATCACATTTTTAAAATAACTATAAATTATATAAAATAACTATTTTAAACAATAATTTAAACTTTTAAAAAAGTTAATTACATTTTCTAACGGGGCTAAAAATAAACTTACCTTTCTTTAAAGTATTTAAAAATAATAAACCTGTGGAAAAAAAGTTTTAATTTTAATTAATTCACCACTTACCTTGTTAAAAACAGGCCTTGCGCCTGCTTTTTATATGTGTAGCTCCTGGAGACTTACCCTCCCGGAAAAACCTGGAAAAAAAAAACGTAAGTTCAATGCGCACGCGCAGCCTCTCTTGCGCACGTGTTCCACCTGTCAACCCCTTCTTTCAGGGGAACGGAAGTGCCGGTTTCCCGCGCATGCACGAATCCGGCACTTCCATTGGGATTATGGGCGAGTACCCCGTGTGTACTCACCCGTGGAGACCCGAATTTCTGGGCCAATGATTGAGATAGACATAAGTAAGACCAAAGTAATAGATTGGCAAAAGCTAAATTTTACAGGATAATAATGGAACTAGGGAAGGTAAACTGGAAAAAATGTTGGCAAGGAGATAGAACAGCAGTGGGAAATAGTTAAAATGGTGATCAATAGAGTTCAGGAGAAATATATTCTGCTAAAAACAAGAACAAACTAGCCAATAAGAAACACCATGGATGAATAAAGAGGTATGGGTAAAATTGAAACTACAGTAAAAGAATTATACTAAGTACATTGGGCCGTATATTCCGATCCCTACGGGTGTGTACACGGTATGTATGCACCCGTAGGGACATCGGAAATGCCGGTTTCAGGCATGCACAGCGTATACGCTGAATTTTTTTTTCACTCATTTATAATTTTTAAATACTTTTAAAAAAGGTAAGTTTATTTTTAGCCCCGTAAAAAACTTTAATTATTTTTTTCAAAAAATAAAATTTTTGTTTAGAATATTTAATTTATTGTAATTTCAACTAATTTTAAAAAGGTGATGGTTTAAAAAATATATATTTAAAGTTTTACTATGTTTTTGGGGTGAGCTCCATTCATATATTTGACAGGTCTCTCTGCCAAGTGTATGAAGGAAGATTCCCTTCTCCTATTGGCTCCCCATGGCCCATGTGATCCCAGGATCGCTTACCCAGAAAGTGGTTAGAACGTGGAATGTGCTACTAAAAAATGTAGTTGTGGCCTGTAGCATAGATAAATTTAAAGGGAAGCTAGATAAGTACATGAGGGAGAAAGGAGTAGAAGGATGTGCTGATATGGTTAGTTGAAGAAAGCTCATGTGGATCATAAACGCCGGCATAGACCATTTGGGCCAAATGGCCTGTTTCTGTGCTGTAGACTCAATGTAACACGATGATTTTGCACCAGCTAAAATTACCATTAATAGCATCAGCCAGTGCTTTGCACCTTATTAAGTGATACTGCCAATTAAGTGTCAACTAAGTACCAATTAGTTCTGATTGATGAGCACTATTATGCTGTGGATTTACACATAGTACATTACACCTGAGAGCACATCATTGAATAAGCTGGTAATGGAGTGAGATGGGAACTGAATGTAAAACAGCACTTTTATAATGGCAATTTGACTAGAGTGGAAATTCAGAGCAGAGGGGAAGGAGGAACAGAGATGTTTAACTGTAATTTAAGTAGATGAACTTAGCTAACATTTACAGTAAGAATGAAAGCACAGGAAGGGATGATGTGCAGTTCCTGGTATGTGGTAGTTTTAAGTAGCAGATGTTAACTCAGACAAACACACCTTTTGAGATGTGTCTTCAAATAAGATTACTTGAGCTCAAGATCTCGGAATGAGGTGGAGTTGGAGACAATCCAACACATCAGGGAGAGAGTGGGGTTTCTGCAACATGAGTTTCAAAGGATAGTCACCCCACCGAGGGATAGTAGAGGGTAGAGGGAGAGGGTGAGGAAAGACAGACTAATGCAGGAACGTCCAGAGCAAAGTGCCCTCTCTTAACAGTGACTTCCGGTGAGGAGAATGAGGTCTCTGGGCAGGACGATCAAATGGATTGCATTGGCACCAAAAAACATGAGAGGACTCAATGGGGACAGATTAACAATTCAGTTAGGAATGCAGTAGTAAAATGAGATGCATTATTTTGGGGGTGGACACTACCATTTGCAGACCTCACTGAGAACTCCAGATATTTTGCTGGCTCCCAGGTAATGGACATTTCAGAAAAACTGCTAAAGATTATGGAAGGGGAGGGAGAGTAGCAAGTCATCATGGTCCATGAGGAAGCCAGCAATATACTACTGAAAGGCTTGAAGTACTTTAAAGGGAGTTTAGGAAATTAGGAAGCAAGTTTAGGAGCAAGTCTTCCAGGTGGGTGGTACTCTCTGGATTACTCCTCCAGCCACTAGCCAGAATAGGGAAGGATAGGAAGATTAGGGTAGATGTGGAGAGAATGTTTCCACTTGTGGGGGAATCCAAAACGGGAGGCCAAGAGAGTCACTAATAAATCCAATAAGGAAATAAGGAGAAATTTCTTTACTCAGAGAGTGGTTAGAATGTAGAACTCGCTAACACAGGAAGTGGTTGAGGCAAATAGCTTAGATGCTTTCAAAAGGAAACTAGAGGAGTACATGAGAAAAAAGGGAACAGAAAGATATGGTGAAAGGCTGAGATGAGGGAGATAGAATGAGAGGAGATTCACAGAGTATAAACACCAGCACAGACTAGCTGGGCCAAATGGCCTGTTTCTGTGCTGTATATTCTATGTAATACTTTGTAATCCTATGTAATGTTCATTAATGCAGTTTGAGGGTTGGATTGGCTGGAGCAATGAACAGCTTGTTACTTCTTCCTACCTCAAATCTACGACTTTTGTCCACTTTTTCACTAAAATTGACAACATCAGGAATTCTGGTCTCATGTGTTCTGCAATTTACAATTGAACTTCTTTCGTTCACAGCAGGGTAGGACGCCGCCTCCTCAAACTTAGCAAGGTTTACAAGCTTTGGCCAAGTCATTTGAGATTCAGCAGGGAGTCATAAGGAAGGGAAATACACAAAATGAGAAACTTCTAGCTTTAGCAATACTCTTGCAATTGCTAGGGGTTTCTGTTAAAGAACTGCTTGTTAGCTTCTGCCACTTTTAATGAGCCAATACATTTTACAGATGCAGCCCAGTATTTTGAATTACTGATTCAGAAGAGCCAGGAGATGGTGCTATTGAGGCATTTAGGCCTAGAAATTCAGTTGGTAGCGCCAGCTGCTAGCGCCTTAAGGAAGCGATAAGTGGGGCACAAAGCGGCTAGCACCTGGGCGTGGTGTGACCTGCGCCTCTCGCGAAATTGAGCAGACATTTAGTGGTGGCGCAAAACCGCAACGCCCGCTCAGCTGCGTGCGCAGATCCTGATGTCATTTCATGGTGCAACGCCCTTGGTGCGCCCCAAACCAGAAATTCACTGGCGCGCCTGTTAAATCCGTGAATCTTGATGTATGGTGTCCTTCAATAAATCGACAGAGACTGCAGAGGAACAATCAACAGGTGTTTACTGGATGAGAGTCACCCAAAAAACTAACAGTACAGATCCCTACTCAGGGTTTATATACAGGTGTGGTCACTGCCGGTACTACAGTATACAGGAGCTGTAAAAAGTAGTTCTCCCCTTAAAGGTACATACACTACAGCGCCCCTTCTTTGCGCCTGGCGCTCCCAGCGACTGGTTGACTGGAACGGTACCCAGTCGCTGTAGGGCTGGGGGGGCGCTATTTAAAGGGGGCTCTTCCTGGCTTCTTAGTGGTAGCCATTTTTGGACCACTCCTTCTGTGTGAGAGAGAGAGAGAGCTTTCTGCATTGACTCAGCGCTCGCACAGGTATTTCTGGCTTCAGCCCAGAACTTTGCAGTTGGATTGATTTTTCAGTGCCACAGCCTTGAGTGGCCACATATTATGGGGGCTGCAATGGGTGGAAACGTTGCATTTCTCCATTGCATTGAGAGGGCTCAGAGACGCCAAGAGAGAGTGCCAATCATGGCCAGACAGAGGAGGGCCAACAGGCGTCAGCACAGGAGGCCTTACCCTCCCAGGGTATTCCGCCAGCAGTTCTCATACCTCAACATGTCTGAGGAGCAGTGTATTCGGAGGCTTCGATTCAGAAGGGAGGTGGTCACTGAGCTCTGCCACCTGCTTCAGAGAGATCTGCAGCCTCAGCTGAGGAGCAGGACGTCTCTGTCGGTGGCAGTGAAGGTGACAGTGGCTCTCAACTTCTATGCCACCGGCTCCTTTCAATCCGCTACTGGGGACATTGCCAATCTCTCCCAGTTCGCGGTGCATTGCTGCATCCACCAAGCCACGAATGCCCTCTTCAAAAGGAGACGTCAGTACATTTCCTTCCCCATCACCCTGAACAAGCAGCAAGAGCGCGCAATGGGATTTGCAACAACAGCGGGCTTCCCCATGGTCCAGGGCGCCATTGAATGCACGCGTGTGGCTTTGCGACGCCTCTAGAGAATGCCGAGGATTACCGCAACCGGAAGGGGTTCCATTCGTTGAACGTGCAGTTGGTGTGTGACCACAGACAGCTGATACTAGTTGTCAATGCCCGCTTTCCAGGCAGCAGTCACGACTCCTTCATCCTGCGCCAGACTTCTGTGGCAGACCCTTTCGAAGCCCCGGCTCACCCAGGAGGCTGGCTTCTCGGGGACAAGGGCTATCCTTTGTGCACCTGGCTGATGACCCCACTCCGTGCGCCCAGCACCCCTGCTGAAGAACGATACAATGACAGCCATCAAGCGACCAGGAACATCATTGAGCACACAATCGGTGTGCTAAAGCAATGGTTCTGCTGTCTGGACCATTCTGGGGGAGCCCTTCAGTGCTCACCTGAGCGAGTCTCCCATTTCGTCGTAGTGTGCTGCATGTTGCACAACCTGGCTATCCTCAGGACTCAGCCACTGCCAGCAGACATTGGAGCACCACCAGAGGAGGAGGAGGAGCACCAAGATGGGAGGGAGGCACAACGTGCAAGGGCCGTCCGTCAGCGGCTTATTGCAAGTCGGTTCCAGGCCCCCTCTGAGGGAATGGCTTGTGCCATTGACAGAACAAGAATGGAACCGGTCTGCAAACCCTGAGCCGGTCAAGGAAACAAATAGTTCAAAGAGCAAACATGCACAATCTGAATAAAGACAATTATTTATTCCACAAACTCTGTGCCCTTCCCGCATGACAAACAAATACAGAGAAACCCCCAAAAAAACAGTCAGACATAACTGGCTCTCACCACCTGGAGACAATGAACAAAAGAGTTAACCAAAAATGACCATGATCCTCGGCCTTCACTTAAAAAAAACCCAGCATTTTGCCACACCTCCTACTTTTTGTCCTGCGGGGGTGATCTGCCTCGCTTGTGCGATTGGCCCCTTCCCACCCTGCAGCTCCTCCGCAATGGGACCCCAGTGGCTGCAGCAAGGCTGGGGGAAGGCTGCTGAGTGTCAGATAGTGAGTCAGCAGATGCCCTTGGGGGATGGCCTGGACCAGCTCTGGGCCTGGAGGGCCCGGCTGCTGACTGCTCCAACTCTGCATGGGCGGCAGCAGTCTGTCCTACGGGTGGTGGCAGCTGCAGTGGAGGAGTGACAGTGTTGGCAGCAGGAATGCTGCCAATCTGACAGAGCACAGGCACTCCCTGGTCAGACGAGACACTGGCACTCGCACGGGGCAGCACTGAAGCATGCGCAGCAATCTGCTGAAGCACAGACTGCTGGCGTGCTGCGGCGCGGTGAGGGCCCCGGCGAATCCTGCCTGATCCTGCGAGGGTGGCAGCAGTTAGTGCTCGTGTGGCCCTGATCTGTGTCTGCATCAGACCAGCCAGTGACTACATGGCACGACTAAGCACTTGGCTGGAAGCCGCCTGTGCTGCACCGAAGTCCTGCAGACTCCTTGCCTGTGCTGCACCGAAGTCCTGCAGACTCCTTGCCTGTGCTGCCCCGAATTCCTGTACACTCCTTGCCAGTGACTCTATGGAGTCAGGCATCCTTGCCACTGCAGCCATGAGCCCAGTGTGCCTCTGCTCCACCTGGGCGCCCATTTCAGCAAGGAGCCGCACCTCCTCTGTGCTCACTGTAGCAGGACTCTAGGCCACACTCTCCCTCCGGGGAGAAGGCTGCCGAGCTTCCCTACCGCTCCCCCCCCCCCCCCCCCGCGTTGCTGCAGCCCGCTGGGCCCCGGAGCTTCACCCTCCTCAGACCCTTCCCCCCTGCTCCCCTCCAGGGAAGACGTGTCCCCATTATGGCCATGGGCTGCCTCGGCTGAGGGTGGCACTGATGTTCCGGCTTCCTCTTCCTCCTCCTCGCCTTCCGAATCAGTCCCAGTGGCAGCTTGAGGGCCCGCCTCCTCACCTGGCGATTCAGCATCTGAAAGCAGGGAGGTACAAGAGTTGCTTTAGCGTGAGGACAGGGTGGCAGCGAGGGAGGCATGAGTGCTGCAATGCACTGCATTGGTTCGATAGTGGCAAAGGATGCTGGTGTGAGGCACATGTGGAAAGAGAGAGGTCAAAAATGTGATGACCTTACCATCGCTGTCCAGAACGGGGTCGGCATCTCCAGTGTCGACGGGGCCACTCAGCCAGCCTGCCATAATCCGCTCCATACGCTGCTCCAGATGGCTGAGGTCTTTAAGTTCAGGACGGCCTCCCCCGGTCCATTGCTGCTGCCTCCTGTTGTGGGCCAGCTTGCCCTGCAAGAGAAAGGATGGGCTCTGAGTACAGTGTGAAGCCCTGATCTTGGCTGCACTGCTTCCCATGGTCGAATTGCCTTACAATGTGAAGCCCTGATCTTGGCTGCACTGCCTCCCATGGTCGAATAGCCCTTACAGTGTGAAGCCCTGATCATGGCTGCACTGCCTCCCATGGTCAAATAGCCCTTACAGTGTGTGAAGTGGTGAATGTGCATGTGAGTTTCATGAGAGGCCCATAGGTGTTGGATGAGGGCTGGGCATTGGGGCTTTCAGGACCCTTTGGCCATAAAGTGAGGTGCACATGCAGGGATGAAGAGGATACTGGAAAGGGTACTCACCCTGACCACCCGAGTGAGGTCGTTGAACTTCTTCCTGCATTGCGTCGGGGTCCTAGGCACCATGCTGCTGGAGGTCACTCTGTGTGCCACCTCCCTCCAAGCTTTTCTATATTCGTTGGGCAGCGGCCTCCTGCCACTGTCCGGAAAGAGGATCCCTCGCCTGTGCTCTACTGCGCCACCCAGAACCTTCAGCGCCCCCTCACTGAACCGCTGCGCTCGCTCCCTGGCCCTCTCCATGGTCGTTGTCGTAACAATTTTGCAGCAGGTCCGTCCACGCCGAGAATCAGGGCTCCAATGTGCAGGGCGTGGCTGCAAGCCAAATCGACCCTCCCCCTTTAAGAGGTCACCGGCGCCAGCGTGTCTGCCTGCAATCGCTAACTGTCCACACCTGCGCTGCGCCCGCCCTCGGTGGTAGCGCCTCGCCTCTCCGGCTTAGCGCCTTAGGATACTCGTGCAGCGCCTGATTTAGCGCATCAAGAACATCTTGGGGCGAAGCAAGTCAATTTCACTGAAGGTGGCGATAATTTGCGCCGGGCGTTAAATTTAGCGCACGCTCGACTATAGCGCCCCAAACATGGCGATACTGAATTTCTAGGCCTTAGTGTTTGCCTCGTGCAGAACTGAATTCTGAAATATCAGTGTTATGACAAAAATGCTTTATTGATTGACTGAGGCTGCAGGCAAAGCAGTCAGACAATCTGACAACTCTTTCAGATATTCACATGGATACCCATATTACTGCAAAGGACTCTTCACATCAGCCACTGAAATCTAGGGACAATTTTCACCTCCATGCATGGGCCGTAATCCGGTGGAGTGGATTGTCCTTCTGTTGTAGAACACGCCTGATTTTCATTCCATTGATTTCATGGGATCAGAGGGAGAGAATCCTGAGCCAGAGCTTCCCTGATATCACTGCTGCCCTCAAGGCTGCTACCATACAGAGCAGTGAACATGCTGAGGTGGTACTCCGCTCACCCATCAACCTTGTGCTCACTGACCTACATTGGTTCCCGGTCCCCAATGCTTAATTTAAAATTCATATCCCTTTGTTTAAATGCTTTCATGGCCTCACCCCTTCCGATCTCTGTAACCTACTCCAGTCCTGCCATCCTCCAAGAGTTTTTTTTATTAGTTTATGGGATGTGGGCATCGCTGGTAAGGCCAGCATTTATTACCCATCCCTAGTCGCCCTTCAGAAGGTGGTGGTGAGCTGCCTTCTTTAACCGCTGCAGCCCGTGTGGTGAAGGTACTCCCACAGTGCATTTAGGTAGGGAGTGCCAGGATTTTGACCCAGCGACGATGAAGGATCGGCGATATACTTCCAAGTAAGGATGGTGTGTGACTTGGAGGGGAACTTGGAGGTGGTGGTGCTCCCATGCGTCTGCTGCCCTTGTCCTTCTAGGTGATAGAGGTCGTGGGTTTGGGAGGCGTTGCTGAAGAAGCTTTGGCGAGTTGCTGCAGTGCATCTTGTAGATGGTACACACTGCAGCCACGGTGTGCCGGTGATAGAGGGAGTAAATGTTTAAGGTGGTGGATGGGGTGCCAATCAAGCGGGCTGCTTTGTCCTGGATGATGTCGAGCTTCTTGAGTGTTGTTGGAGCTGCACTCATCCAGGTAAGTGTAAAGTATTCCATCACATTCCTGACTTGTACCATGTAGATGGTGGAAAGTCTTTGGGGAGTCAGGAGGTGAAACACTCGCCACAGAATACCCAGCCTCTGACCTGCTCTTGTAGTCACAGTATTTATGTGGCTGGTCCAGTTAAGTTTCTGGTCAATGGTGACCCACAGGATGTTGATGGTGGGGGATTTGGCGATGATAATGCCGTTGAATGTCAAGGGGCAGTGACTAGACACTCGCTTGTTGTGTGGCACGGATGGCATTTGTGTGGCACGGATGTTACCTGCCACCTATCAGTCCAAGCCTGAATGTCGTCCAGGTCTTGCTGCATGCAGGCATGGACTGCTTCAATATCTGAGGAGTTGCGAATGGCACTAAATACTGTGCAGTCATCAGCGAACATCCCCATTTCTGCCCTTATGATGGAGCGAAGGTCATTGATGAAGCAACTGAAGATGGTTGGGCCTAGAATGTTGCCCTGAGGGACACCTGCAGTGATGTCCTGGGGCTGAGATGATTGACCTTCAACCACCACAACCTCTGACTCCAGCCAGTGGAGAGTTTTCCCTCCGATTCCCATTGACTTCAGTTTTACTAGGGCTCCTTGATGCCACACTCGGTCAAATGCTGCCTTGATGTCAAGGGCAGTCACTCTCACCTCACCTCTGGAATTCAGCTCGTTTGTCCATGTTTGGACCAAGGCTGTACTGAGGTCTGGAGCCGAGTGGTCCTGGCGGATCCCAAACTGGGCATCAGTGAGCAGGTTATTGGTGAGTAAGTGCCATTTGATAACAGTGTTGACGACACTTTCCATCACTTTGCTGATGATTGAGAGTAGAATGATGTGGCAATAATTGGTCAGATTGGATTTGTCCTGATTTTTTTGGACAGGACATACCTGGGCAGTTTTCCACATTGCCGGATAGATGACAGTGTTGTAGCTGTACTGGAACAGCTTGGCTAGAGGCGTGGCTAGTTCTGGAGCACAAGTCTTTAGCATGACAACCGGGATGTTGTCGGGGCTCACAGCCTTTGCTGTATCCAGTGCGCTCAGCCGTTTCTTGATATCACGTGGAGTGAATCGAATTGGCTGAAGACTGGCTTCTGTGGTGGTGGGGACCTCAGGAGGAGGCCGATATGGATCATCTACTCGGCAGTTCTGGCTGAAGATGATTGCAATTATGCATCCCCCATTTCCTTCGCCCCACCATTGGCAGCTGTGCCTTCAGCCGTCTAGGTCGTACGCTGTAGATTTCTCTCACTGAACCTTTTTACCTCTACATCTTACTCTCCTCCTTTAAGAACTTCCTTAAAACCTACTTCTTTGTCCAAGCTTCTAGTCTGCCCTTCTAGTATATCCCTTTTTGGCTCAGTATCCATTTTTGTATAATTACACTTCTGTGGAACAACGTGAGAATTTTTCTATTTTAAAGATGTTATAGAAATTCAAGTTGTTTGGCTATAGGTAAAGACAAGATTGGAATCAGATAGACTGCACAGTCAAGGGTCACTCATGAAGAATGGTAATTTAGGTGATGGAATGGAGGACTGCTGTTGTGCTTCGATAACTAAACTAGCAAAGCTATTCAACTGTGAACTCAGCATCACAGCTCAGCCCATTCCTGTCATTCAGACATCCATATGCATTCGCAGCACTCGCTACCAATCAAGAGCAGGAACCCTGGTTAATTTCTTTCTTCTCTCCATCTGAGCCCTGTTGCAGTGTCACAAACTGCTAAGAGAGCTGACGTCAGTCAATTCAGCACAGACAAAGTATTGAAGCTAGGACCTCCTGATAGCTTAGTGCTACTTTGGGCAATGTCTTTACCAGTCTTCATCATGTTTAAAACTGGCCGAGTACTTTCAGTCCATCTTTGTGCACCCAGTACTTCTTGCTTAACAGCTATGCGCTCAGGCTCTGTAATACTTATGAAATCTATATCCTATATAAAACCTCACAAAGAATTCTTCGCAATACGCTTAGTAGACGTCTGCCAGACTACACTGAGCAACCCAAGTAACGCAGCCTGAACTTCACTGTAGCAGTTATGCACCAGTAGACACCAACCTCTCTCTAAATTTCAGGATTGTGCTGTTTTATATTTGCAGGATAGCGTGTCTAGAGCTGCTACTAAGGGAACGGGAATGGGAATGTTGTACAGGATCTGTAATATGATGGAGAAGATTACTGAACTGGAGAGAGATCGACTGGTGCTCATGAGGCAAAACAGTGAACTTCAGGATCAGCTATCGCAAAGTCAACAGGCCGAAGTAGGTTGCAGATAATTCCTTTACTAAATAATTTTGAATTTTTCTGTTTAGTCTGCCCATAGAGTCTGAATGCATGGGTTGTGAGCTGAAATACTGGTCAGAACTGTTTAAAGAGTAAATTTGTAGCTGAATGTTTTGATTAGTGACATGTTAATTAAAGATGATGTAAATAAAGATTTGACAATTGTAACATTAAAACTTAACTACAGTAATGGAGCTTTTTATCAGAAGGTATTATGAAGTGTAGTAATCTGCTGTCAACTAGTCTTTCTATTCCCCCCATTTCTTTCCCTTTTCTTAAAAGTGGCGACTCATCCTGGGGTACAGATTCATAGGCCGGAATTTTAACATGGAGGCGGGTCAGGAGCAGGGGTTGGGGGTCAAAAAGCGGTCTGGAAACCCGGGCAGGGGCTGTGGTCTGGGCCGGAGGAGCATCAGGCGCTGGGGGGAGGGCGGTGGTTGGGGGCTGGAGGAGCACTGGGGCCGGAGGATCAGGGTCGGAGGGGCAAGGCTGGGAAGGCGATCAGGGGCAGGAGGTCAGAAAGCCGGGAAGGCGATCGGGGGCTGGAAGCGGGAGGTTGGAGGCCAGAGGGGGGAATCGGAGGCCTCGTGTGAGGAGATCGGAGGCCTCGGGAGGGGAGGTCGGAGGCCTCGAGGGGGAGATCGGGGGGAGATAGGAAGGGTCGGGGGGGGTGTCTGATCGCGGAGGGTGGGTGAGACAGGGCTGCTGGATCCAGCAGGTAAGTGAAAAGACATTTACCTCTTGGATCCAGCAGTCCTCGCCTCCCTTTAGCTGGTAGGTTCCCCAAGGCCAGAGAAACCCAACAAGCCAGAGTTAAATTTGAAATGGTGGATCATCATGAGGCACGGAGCTTTATTATAACATTTAAATAGGTGACCCGCCTCCTGGAAACGGGTTGCCTGTCCACCCCCCCTGCAATAGGTAATATAAAAATAGTTGACTAAATGAACAGGGATCGGCTATTGCCATTGCTTAGGTACCCTTTAACGGGATCTGCTTGGAGCCCCTGATTGGCTCGGGGACCCGTGTAAATACATGGGTTGCACAGTCCTATTGCCATCGGGTGGATGCTGGGAGAATGTTTCCCTTGGCTGAGGAATCTAGAACCGGGGGCCACAGCCTCAGGATAAAGGGTAGGCCATTCAGGACTGAGATGAGTAGAAATTTCTTCACTCAGAGGGTGGTGAATCTTTGGAATTTTCTACCCCAGAGGGCTGTGGAGGCTCAGTCATTGGGTATATTCAAAACAGAAGTCAATAGACTTCTGACTAGTAAAGGCATCAAGGGGTAAGGCGATAGGGCCAGTGAATGGAGTTGAGGCAGAAGATCAGCCATGATCTCATTGAGCGGCGGAGCAGGCTCGAATGGCCTACTCCTGCTCCTATTTCTTATGTTCACCCCTGCCTTCAGGGCTTGCAACATTGGAGTCAATTGCTGTGTTGCAGTGTTGTCCTAACTAAAATCAGCCAACTCAATGCAAAACAGGAATCAAGTTGGGATCTTCCATAGCAGGTTGAGTACCACAACAGGTTTACTTGCTGAACTATTGGAGGAGCGGTTAATCGTTCTGTAAATTGAAATATTTATTTGGTATTTACAGGGAAGCTAAATAACAGGACTGATTGCTACTCAAAGATTAAGTTCCATCTGAATTGAACTATATATAAAAAGGTTTCACAGCTTTCAATCAGTAACCATTGCTGCATAATGTTTCTCTTGCCTATTGTAGGTCACATTTCATAGTTGCTGTACCTGTGGTGTAGGTGCTGGAGTGAATACTTCTCACACTATTCCACGACAAACCACTTTTTCCAGACAGTCGGTGCCAAGAAAACCCCCAAAAACAGATATAATGACCCTGGGGCCATCTTCAGGTAAACTCGTAGCTTCTTCTCAGATTGTGCTTTAAAGCAACTTCTCACACAGATTGGGGGCATTTGACTGTGTTGTGCTCTTCTCCAACGCTCTGTTCTTTGTGACTGTGAGTCAGATTGTTATCTGAAGTGATATTCAATCCCCAGAGGAAGATTCGTTTTTTCGTTTATGTGATGGCAAGTGATGGATCCTGGACAGCATCTCTGATGCTGAATGTTACAAACTGATGAAGAAAGAAAGAAAGACTTGCATTTATATAGCGCCTATCACGACCTCAGGACATCTTAAAGCAATTTACAGCCAATGAAGTACTTTTGAAGTGTAGTCACTGTTGTGCACAGCAAGCTCCCACAAACAGCAATATGATGATGACCAGATAATCTGTTTTAGTGATGTTTATTGAGGGATAAATATTGGCCAGGACACTGGGGAGAACTCCCCTGATCTTCTTCGAAATAGTATCATGGGATCTTTTACGTCTACCTGAGATGGCAGAAAGAGCCTCAGTTTAACGTCTCATCCGAAAGACGGCACCTCCGACAGTTTAGCACCCCCTCAGTATTGCACTGGAGTGACAGCCTAGGCTTTTGTGCTCAAGTCCCTGGAGTGGAACTTGAATCCACAACCTTCTGTCTCAGAGGTGTGAATGCTACCAGTGAGCCATAACTTAACACCATGTAACTGGGAAATGCACAGAAACAAAAAGAAAATCTTAATTTATGGTATTCCTGGAATTTTTTTAACAAACTAACTTTACATTTTCGCGAATGAATGCCACCGCTACTTTCAAAGAGTTAACAATTTCATAGTTTAATGTGTCACTGATCCAGTGATAAGCAAACTCAATGTTTTTCTTTTTCTATTTTTCAGAAGCCAATACTGGATTTGAACAGTCCAATAGCTCCCAGCACAAATTCGCTGACGTTACTTTCACTTTTACACAGATGGCTCCAGAAACACTTCTTGGACCTAATGATGAGCTACAACTGTGTGTTAGCAGAGTGTGAACGACACACCTTATACAAGCAATAGTGGCAACCACAATCAACATTGCAATTTATCCAATTTTCTCCCAATATCCATAAATGTGCATTTTCTAGTAACAGTAACTGGGCTGTGATCAGGAGTCCAGCACTGGTTGATTTTCCTCTCTCCAGCCCAAGAACACTGTGTATTTATACTATTGTTATCACTATCCTGCTTTGATCAGCCAAGTCAGCACAGGCCAGCGATCAACCGGAGACCTTTGCGATCTGCATCAGGGAGTTTCACCACGTGGCCCACTTACCCACTGAGCCACTCCCGAGAGCTCAGTGTTTTGTTCTTGCAGTCTATGATCCCTGTACTGTGGTATGGGTGGAATGTGGAGAATGTCGTTCATGTACCAATAGCATGAGCGGAACTTTCAACTTCAGCGGAGGCATAAAACTGGCAGTATCGGATCGGCCAGCTTATACACCCCGCCCGATTGACCTTTCCATTGAGGTCAATGGGCGGCCAATCGGATAACGTCAGTTTTACACCCCACGGAAATTGGAAGTTTTGCTCTATGTCCCTGTGTAATCTGAGCCGAAAATGAAGCTGTTCCCACTAGAATTGCTAAAAAGGCTAATCACTTGTAAATGAAATGCAGCGCACACCCCACAATCAATACAGCTCCATGTCAAAGGAATAGCCTCCCTGACACTTGTTATAAGGCATAAGATAGAAATAACTGTTGATATTATTGTCCAAATATTTAACATGCTTTAAATAAATTATTTACTACCTCAGTTTAAATTGTGCAGAGAGGAATTTGATACAAGTGTTTTAGGCATTTATACGATAATATCGCAACAGGAATTTCTACTCGTTTAATTCTTTCAATCTGGGCCTTCCAAAGGCAAAACTCTGTTCATTTATATTGTGAAGCTTTTCTGCCTGTAACTGTAGAATTTCCTTTTGTTATTCTATTAACTCTTTCCCCTCGCCAGAACGAAAAGTCAATATCAGGGATTTGAACTCCCAGGGTCTGAAGTTACCTGCCTGTCAATTACACCAACAGGAATTTCTTCTTGCTAAAAGTCAAATTTGCGAGATCCGTGTAATAATCCTTCGGGCTCTCTCTCTCTCTCTCTCTCTCTCTCTCTCAGCAGTGCCCTGCTAAGAGAAGGACACTACGCAAGATGCTGTATGGAGCCGTACAGACCAGGAAGGCCCCAGGTCGTCTTGTATATTCCAGAACAATAGAATTGCTATCCTATTGCCATACTTGGTCATAATGAAGTAGTGACAGAAAGGTTATGCTATTTCTGAGCCCATGATAATTATAATCTTTGAATATTTTATATATATATAAGGGAGACACAAGGAAAACAACTCAAATAGCATATTAATAATTAATAAAATTAATAATAGCATAAGTTGGAAGTATAATACTATCAAATATTTCATTCAAGTGATCAGTTTCCCAATGAACATATGAGGAGTGTAATAGTTACAACAGGTGATGCAAATGTGTGTGTTGATACTGTTATTTCTAAATGTATGCCTGACCAAAACCCATATAATTATATTCTCTCTGGAAATTCCATTTAAAGGGGAAGGAAAGCTTAGGGGGTGTCTGGGGGCGGGGGGGGGGGGGGGAGCAGGGGGGGAGTACCATTTGTTTAAAATATCCCCCTAGTTTATTGAAGGAAATAAGAACAGAATTGTTTTTGACATTTTTGTACAAACACACTTTTCTCATTAGTATGCAGGCCCTTGAGTAGGATATTCTATGCAAGGCTCTTAGATGATATCACTGACAGTGAGTACTCACATGCATACTGGAGTTGCTCCATAGAACACAATGGGGGCAGAGAAGAAAACAACTTCAGACTGGCCTTAGAGCTGCTTTGGGGATGTTGTATCCCCGGAAACTATGCGATAGGCTAATATCTGCATCCTGGTTTATAGCAGTTACCGAGGGTCAGACTGTCCCGGAATGGCTCCTGTTCTGTGACTGACAAACTCTCAGTATCAGAAAAATGTTAGGAGTGAGATTATCAAAATAATTGAGAGAGATCACAAACATATATTGACATATGGAGCTCTGTTTATGTTTAAAAAGGCCATATTTTTAAATCAAAATAAGTAAGATTCACTTAAGGTTACCACTCGATTAGTTTCAAGATCATTTTTACCAAGATGTCAAAACAAAAATCTGCTGAGACTATCTATAAAATGGGAGCGTACTTCAAACAAAAAGTACTTCCTTAGCTTTTGCTTCATTTTAGGTGCATTTACATTGAGCTCTTCTGAATTTGGGATTGAATTTGGAACAGCTTCTGTGCACCAACTATTCACATTTACATTGCTAAACCAGCTTCCTTATTTTGAACAGAAGCAATATTTCCAGCATTTTCTGTTTTTATTCCTTATTTTGAAGCAGGATTGTAGACCCCCTATTTTTGTGGATCTGTGATTCTGCTGTCAGGATAAGTGAGCTGGATTTAGAAGTACAACCACAAATGCTGTATATAGACACTGATATTTTGTGATCCAAACTACAGAAATGCTGTAGGTGAAATGCTCTTTTATCTGCTTCAAACAGTTGCAGTTCAAATTCAAATTCAAATTCAAATCGCTTTATTGGCATGATAAGGTACATCTTATGTTGCCAAAGCATCAAAATACATTTATGGTTGAACACATAAACGCAGTTCTATTCATACATTGTATAAACAGGTATATCCCTGAGTATATAAATATACATTCGCATTTTTTATATATACTCTTTTCTTAGTTTACTGGTTGTCCCTCTGTTCATGGCAAGCTGTAACATAGTGTGCCGCCAGTGTTACACAGCTTCTCTCCTCCCCCAGTAGGTATGGGAGTTTTTGGTTGTCATTCAGATTTCTGAATTCAGGGCATATTTGTGAGAATTTTTGGTAGAAATTCTCCCTGATGCTCTGATATTTTTCACAGGCTGTGAGGAAGTGCATCTCTGTCTCCACTACTCCCTGACTGCAGTGAGAGCATATCCTGTCTTCTCTTGGCAGCCTGGTCTGCCTGTGTCTGCCTTTTTCGATCGCTAGGCTATGTTCGCTAAGTCTGTACCTTGTCAAGGTTCTTCTCAGTTTGTTATCCTTTACCATGGTCAGGTAATCAGCTATGTTGTATTGTCTGTTTAGGGCCAAGTAGCAATTGAGTTTGCTTTGGGTTTTTGTTGTTTGTAGTTGTAGTAGGGTTTTTGTAGTTCACTAGCTCTGACACTAGATGGTGGTAATGCACCTACATGGTTCAATTGTACCCTCTAGTGGCTAGAATGAAGAACTACAATCACTCCATGTAAAGTGAATCAGTACATGACTACTCAGGGAGGGCTTGGAAAGTTTAAAGTAGTCAGAAGCTAGAGGCAAAGTTTTCACAACGTTTCTTTGTATTCTTTCGGTACCTATGCTTAATCTCAGACAAAAATCATCCTCTTGGATGCCAGAAACTTTTTTGATTTTCCTCCCAATTGTTTACTCAAGGAAGCTCCTGTTCTGTGACTGACAAACTCTCAGTATCAGAAAAATATTAGGAGTGAGATTATATCAAAATAATTGAGAGAGATCACAAACATATATTGACATATGGAGCTCTGTTTATGTTTAAAAAGGATATATTTTTAAATCAAAATAAGTAAGATTCACTTAAGGTTACCACTCGATTAGTTTCAAGATCATAAACAGTCATCACGAGAAAAGGCCATTTGGCCCATTGAAAGTATTTTTCTAACACCCTGACTCTCCCATTTTAGCATCCAAATGTATTTTGAATCACGCCTTTTTTTTTACCTCTACTACCCTGTCTGGCAGGTTATTCCAAACATTTATCACTCTTAAAGTAAAGAAGTTCTTCCTGATATATTTGATTCCTATTTTATATTTTCTTTTTATTGTTTAAATTTGTATTCTTTGGTTTCTCCTGGTTTACTTTGAAATAATATTCTGGGTTTACCGTATCTATATAACTTAATATTTTAATTAGTTCTCTTAGCCACTTTCTTCTAGACTGTAAAGTTTGTGATCTTCCCTAATTGATCCTCATATCTGATCCCCATTACACTTGGGATCAGTCTTGTTACTAGGTACCCACTCCAATGTACATAATTCCTTTTTGCAGTGTGTTATGTTGAGGACTGAATGCAATACACGATGTGGTCTAATCAGTGCTTTGTAAAGCCACAGCAGAACCTTTGTAGGCTTGTATTTGACAGTTCTGGCCATATAACCCAGCATTCTATTAGCTTTCTTAATTGTGTTGCCACATTGTCTAGACATTAAAAGTGACATGTATCCTGTTACTCCCAGGTCCTTTTCTAAGACTTCTCTTCTCATTCGAGTTCAATCCCAACTGTTGTGCAGTTACCCTGTGCAGTTTTTGACCTCTGCAATACTTTACATTTATCAGTGTTAAATTTCATATCCTACTGGTCTGCCTGTTCTTTGACATGTTTATGCAAAAAACATTGGTGTTTTATTGTCTCCTTTCAAACTCTGTATGTGTTTGGTCTGGAGACAGTCATTTGAACTGTATAACGTTAGAGTGAAAATTTATGGTGGTAGTGGCAGAATGAATTTAAGATGGTGAATTAAGAAGTGTAATGCTGCAATATTGAAATGTATTGGCTTAAGTTAGTCTTTTTTCTATAATGTATTTGCACCAAGGCTTTAAATCAATCTAGTGACAACGCCAGATCACATCTTCAACATTAAAACAAATTTGACCCACCTCAGAGCAGGTGTTCCATTATGTCAGTGGAGGAATTTAAACCTCAATACAATTTGAGCCCCTATAAGAACTACTTTGGTCTTCTTACAAGGTTATGATTGGAGAGTTTGTATTATAATTTCGCTCTCTTTAAACTGTCACACATATGAAACATAGCCTAAAAATGAATGTTGCCATTAACCAATGCCTCCATTATAATAATGGACAGCAAAATTGAACGAGAATGTCAAGCATTGATCTGCTAATATCACCAATAATTATTTCTATGTTAATGTGTTTTTCATATTATTAAGAACTAAAGCTGTGAGACAACTATTACCTGTATATTGGAAGATACTATGGACAATGTTTTTTTGTACAATGTTTGATTCATTTTGTAAACTTTCCTGTATGATCAGTGGAGACTAAGTAATAAAATATTTAAGTAATAAATGGTTGTAATAAATTGAAGTATGGAATAAACTGAAGTAATGTAAAACATGGTCACTACAGAAATGCTGGAAGAAGGTGCAGAATGTGTAATAGACCCGTATAAGAGTCATGGAACAATGTGACTCTGATACAGAATGTGAGCAAAATGGAAAAGCTGAGTCAGTGTATGAAGGGCACTGAATCATTCTAGTGTAATACCGTGTGTGAGGGCAGTGAATCACTATAGTGTAATACAGTGTGTGAGGGCAGTGAATCACTATAGTGTAATACAGTGTGTGAGGGCAGTGAATCACTAGTGTAATACAGTGTGTGAGGGCACGGAATCACTATAGTGTAATACAGTGTGTGAGGGCAGTGAATTACTCGAGTGTAATACCGCGTGTGAGGGCAGTGAATTACTATAACGTAATACAGTGTGTGAGGGCAGTGAATCACTATAGTGTAATACAGTGTGTGAGGGCAGTGAATCACTATAGTGTAATACAGTGTGTGAGGACAGTGAATCACTATAGTGTAATACAGTCTGTGAGGGCAGTGAATCACTATAGTGTAATACTGTGTGTGAGGACCGTGAATCACTATAGTGTAATACAGTGTGTGAGGACCGTGAATCACTATAGTGTGGCGGAGCCACCAAAGGACTCAGAGCGGTTGTACATAATTCCTTTAACAGCAATGTAGTTACTGTCTGTGCCTGTACCTTTAATTACACTGTTTGACTATACAATGCCTAGTTACCTTTACAGCACATGATGATGTCAGTCTCCTGATCAGGGGATCAGTCCTCGTGGAGCCCTCAAGGAGAGTAGACCTGTTATTGATGTGTTCTAGCAGTTTCCAGTTTAAACTCGTTTCATTTCATTAAAGTTTATTGTATTAATTGCCTGAGTTGAACTCAGTCTTTTTGATAGGAACCTCCGTTCCTACATTGGTGACCCCGACTTCTATGAACGATTTTCGTGGAAGATTCGACATGGACACGAACGCCGTCACGCTGAAACTGCCACAGTTCTGGGAGCAACAACCAGACGCCTGGTTCATCCAGGCTGAAGCCCAGTTCGCCATTAGGAACATCATCGCGGATCAGACCCGTTATTATTACGTGGTCTCCGCCCTCGACAGCGCAACTGCATCATGGATCATCAGCCTCATCGGTAGTCCTCCTACTGACAGCAAGTATGATGCAATTAAGGCGCGGTTGCTTCAAGTTTTCGGGCTATCAAAGTTGGAGCGTGCTCGCCGGCTCATCACGCTGCCCGGCCTCGGGGACTCCAAACCGTCCGAGCTCATGAGCCAAATGCTCACGCTCTTGGGTGCTGAACCGGAATGTTTCATCTTCCGGGAGCTTTTCCTCTATCAACTGATGCTCACGGTGATCACATTTGCAGTAAGTGTTGGCTGCTCGAGGAATTCCGGCTCCATGTTGAAGAGCTGGAGTCCGAGCTTCAAACACTGAGACACATCAGGGAGGGGGAGAGTTACCTGGACTCTGTGTATCAGGAGGTAATCACACCAATTAGATTAATTAATTCAGATGTAGTCCGTGGCCAGGGTCAGGATGGTGTGACTAGAAGTGAGGCAGGTACGGGGATCCAGGAGGTAGTGTTGGAGGAGCTGCAGCCCTTGCACTTGTCCAACAGGTTCGAGGCTCTCACTCCCTGTGGGGACAGGAGCAGGGACTGCGGGGAGGATGAGCAACCTGGCCACAGCACCGTGGAGCGGGGGCCATTCAAGTGGGGGGAGTTAAAAGAAATGTGGTAGGGGATAGTATCATTAGGGGGATAGATAGAGTTCTCTGCAGCCGAGAGCGAGAGTCCCGAAGGCTGTGTTGCCTGCCCGGTGCCAGGGTTAAGGACATCTCCTCTGGGCTGGAGAGAAACTTGGAGTGGGAGGGGGAGGATCCAGTTGTCGTGGTCCATGTTGGTACCAACGACATAGATAGGACAAGGAAGGAGGTTCTGCTGAGGGAGTTTGAGCAGCTAGGGGCCAAATTAAAAAGCAGAACCACAAGGGTAATAATCTCTGGATTATTACCTGAGCCACGAGCGAATTTGGCTAGGACAAATAAAATTAGAGAGTTAAATGCGTGGCTCAAAGACTGGTGTGGGAGAAATGGGTTTTGCTTCCTGGGGCACTGGCACCAGTACTGGGGCAGGAGGGAGCTGTTCCGTTGGGACGGGCTTCACTTGGCCAGTGCTGGGACTAGAGTCCTGGCGGACCATATAACTAGGGCTGTAGAGAGGGCTTTAAACTAACTAGTGGGGGGGAGGTTCCTAGAGAGCAAATAATACAAATGACAACAGAGAAGGTCATAGACTTAGGTAGCAGTGGGGAAATTAAAAACCAGAGCATGTCAGGAAGGGGCAGAAGGTATGGAGTAAAAGGTAAAGTAATAAAAAGGGCAAAAGCAGGAACTAAGTGTCACAAAACATCTTTGAAAGTTCTCTATCTGAATGCACGTAGCATTCGTAACAAAACAGACTAGTTAATGGCACAAATAACTACATATGGGTATGATCTTGTGGCCATTACAGAAACATGGCTGCAGGGTGACAATGCCTGGGAATTAAACATACCAGGTTATTTAACGATCAGGAAGGACAGGCAGGAAGGAAGGGGAGGCGGGGTGGCTATGTTAATAAAGGAAGGAATTGTTGTGTATGTAATAGGTATGTTACTTTAAACCTATGGCCAGGGCAGCACTACTTTGTAGGGTGTAGTGATACCGTAGTACCACTCCTGGCCATAGGGGTTTAAATAGTACTGTGGGTACTGATCTCCCCTCAGTTTCCCGCCTGTTGGTATTAAGTAAAGACCTACGTTGAATCTTCCAAGCTGTCTCGTCATTATTGCATTAAGTATAGACACATACTTTATACTGGCGACGAGTAAGGTTCGAACTCACCAGTACACGGTGCAACAAAGGAACGGTAGCAGTACGGAGAGAGAAGGAGAGAGGCTTCTTACCAGCCAGCCTGCAGAGTCCAGCGTCGACCGAAGGAGGCCGCCCAGCACTCTGGGTTTGGGAGGAGCGGCAGCAACGGAGCGAGAGAGAGAGGTTTCCAGCGGAGGCTGCGGCAGCTGAGAGAAGAGGCTGAACGGGCGCTCCAGCCACGGGGCAAAAGTCCACCCAGGGCCAGGTAAACTGAAATTCTTCCCGGGGAACGGGAGCTGCAAGGGCCAGATCGGGCAGGCGATCTGGGGAACAAATGGAGCCACAAGGACCAGCGGGCCACAAGAGGGGAAGGTCGTTGTTAATAGCGGCGGTGGCAATAACGGGAGCTGCAAGGGCCAAAAATAACGACGCTGGAGAGAGGTTGTTGACAGCAGAGGGAGAAAAGGCAGGAAAAATGCCATCTAGTGGAGAAAGCGGGAAAAGTTTTTTTTCTCTTCAAAAGTTTAAAATGGCTAAAGAAGGTTGGTTGTCAGCATTTGTTGAGGACACAGAAGAGTGGGATGCCTATATCGAAAGGCATGAACTTTATTGCATAGTAAACAAGGTGGAAGATGACCAAAAGGTAACAACCTTATTAAATTTTATGGGGGCAAAAACATACGGTCTGCTGAGGAATCTTCTTACTCCAGAAAAGCCAGCAGACAAAACGTACGCCCAAATTGTTGATACGTTAAGGGAACATTTAAACCCTAAGTCACCATTTATAGCGGAAAGGTACCGCTTCTACAGACACGACCAAAGGAATGATGAGTCGCAGGCAGCCTATTTAGCTGAGCTCAGAAGGTTGTCCAAACATTGCCAGTTTGGAGCCATATTGGCGGACGCGATCAGAGACAGATTTGTCTGTGGCATGTTAAATGAGAATACACGTAAACGGTTGCTAGCCAAGAAACAGCTCAGCCTAGATCAGGCGATTGAAATAGCATCGGACCACGAAGCAGCAGCACAGGGTGCTGCTCAAATATGACAAAACACAACCGGCTATGACACCCATGAGGTGACATTTCACAAAGGTAAATGCTACTGTTGTGGCAAAACCACCCACGACCAAAGTAATTGTTGGTTTCGTGATAAAATATGCCGGCAGTGTGGAAAAAAGGGGCATATAGCGAAAGTTTGTCGGTCTGGTACGAAACCCAATCATGGGGGCAATCCGAGCAGTACCAAGGCAAGGACAAAAATACATAAGATGTCTGACAGTAGCTCAGATGAGTCACAGGAAGGCACAAAAGCAGAGCCTAAAGGTCTGGGATGTCTCAAGTTATATGGTGTAGACAAAGCGGAGGACCACAGCACAATGTGGGTTAAAATGAAGGTAGCAGGCGTCGAAGTTAATATGGAGCTGGACACGGGTTCAGCCCTATCAGTAATTAATGAACAAGATTATAACAGGCTGTTCAAACGCATTCCCTTAAAGGATACCGAAATCAAATTAAAAACATATACGGGACAAAGAGTTTACCCGAAGGGAAAAATGCAAGTAACAGTTAAATACAACGGCAGAAAAGTGCCAGGACTTTATTTATACGTCCTACCAAACGGCGGACCACCACTTTTGGGTAGGGAATGGATAAGAAAAATCCATTTCGACTGGAAGTCGATACACGAGTTAAAAGTAGAGACCACCACGGATGATACAACCATTACAAGCAGGCTGTCGAAACTATTGGCAAAAACGTCAGAAGTGTTCCAACAAGGGCTGGGGACCTTAAAGGACATTAGAGCAAAAATAACTATTGCTCAAGACGCAAACCCCAAGTTTTGTAAGGCCAGACCGGTGCCTTATGCCATTCGGCCAGCGGTGGAAGCAGAACCGGATGCCTTAGAGAGTGCAGGTGTCCTTACAAATATTGAGTGGAGCGAGTGGGCCACGCCCATCGTCCCAGTTATAAAGAAATCTGCAAATAACACACCGGGGGAACCAAAAAAGGTTCGCATTTGCGGGGATTTTAAGATAACTATTAACCCAGTCCTGCACACGGTACAGTATCTGCTGCCGCGGATAGAGGACATATTCGCATCGTTAGCTGGGGGTAGACACTTTATGAAGATTGACCTTTGTCAAGCTTATTTACAGATGGAGGTGGAGCAGGACTCGAAAAAGCTCCTAACGATTAACACACACAAGGGATTGTACCAGTACAATCGCCTGGTATTTGGTGTGGCGTCCGCCCCGGCAATATGGCAGAGGACCATGGAACAGGTCCTACAGGGCATTCCAGGAACGCAATGCTACCTGGATGACATCCTGGTGACAGGACAAATGGATAACGACCACCTTGCTAACCTGGAGCGAGTACTTCTGCGGTTACAACAATACGGACTCAGGGCGAACAAGCAGAAATGTGAGTTTTTCCAGGAACGTATCTCATACTGTGGTCACATTACAGATAAGGAAGGCCTGCATATGTCCCCGGAAAAGATCGAGGCAGTAGTGAAGGCCCCGCCCCCTGAGAATGTATCTCAGTTACGATCATTCTTAGGCCTTATAAACTATTACCATAAGTTCCTCCCGAACTTATCGTCCATTTTACATCCACTAAATTCATTGCTGCAAAAGGGAGTCTCCTGGAATTGGGATGAAGCGTGTGAGGCTGCTTTTAAAAAGGGTAAACAACTCATTACATCAAAGGAAGTGCTCGCACACTTTGACCCAAAAATGCCAATGAGGTTGGCATGTGACGCCTCCCCGTACGGTATAGGGGCAGTGTTGTCACACAAATTTCCCAACGGACGGAGAGGCCAATAGCATTTGCCTCAAGGTCGTTAACTACAGCCGAAAGAAACTATGTGCAAATCGACAGGGAGGCCCTCAGTCTGGTGTGGGGTGTAAAAAAATTCCACCACTACCTGCATGGGCAACGTTTCACACTACTGACGGATCATCAACCGTTGGTGTCGATATTTAATCCAACAAAAGGGGTGCCCCTGATGACGGCCCAAAGGCTACAGAGATGGTCACTGTTCTTAGGAGCACACCAGTACCTTATCGAATATAAGGGTACCAAACAGCATGGCAATGCGGATGGCCTGTCGCGGCTACCCTTGCCTGCCAAGATCGAAGAGATAGTACAGGACCCCGTGGAAATATATCATACGGCTGTTATGGAACACTTGCCCATCACCAGCCAATGTATCGAGCGGGAAACACGGAACGACCCGACATTGGCAAGGGTTTACGAATTAACCGTGAAAGGCTGGCCGGCGCAGGGTGACGCATCATTGCCGGCGTTTTCGGCAAGGAAGGACCAGTTGTCCGTCTGCCGGGGCACATTGATGTGCGGAGCCAGGGTGGTGGTCCCTCAAAAATTACAACATAAGGTGTTGCAGGACTTACACGAAGGTCATCTGGGGGGTGTCAAAATGAAAAGCCTCGCCAGAGCCTACGTCTGGTGGCCCGGCATTGACAGGGACATTGAGGAAGTAGCAAAAGCGTGCCAAGGGTGCCAGATGGTACAGAACGTACCACCACAAGCCCCACTACATCCGTGGGAGTGGCCCTCAACGCCGTGGCAAAGGATCCACGTGGACTTCGCTGGCCCCTTCCTGGATGCGATGTTCCTTATTGTAGTGGACGCCCATTCAAAATGGCCGGAGGTCATACAGATGTCATCAACGACAGCCGAAAAGACGGTCGCAGTCTTAAGGGCCATTTTTGACCGAAACGGGGTGCCCGAGCAAGTCTGTTCGGACAATGGGCCACAATTTGTGGCAGCAGAATTTCAAGCATTCCTAAAAAGGAATGGAGTGCGACATTATACGTCCGCACCATATCATCCGGCTACAAATGGGCTGGCAGAGCGATTTATACAGACTTTTAAAAAGGCCATCAAGGCGATGGGGGAGGAAAGGTTGCCACTACAACACAAGGTGGACAACTTCCGATTCGCATACCGTAATGCTGCACATACGGTGACCAACCAGGCCCCCGCCGTCATGTTCTTTAATAGAAGGTTAAGGTCTCACCTTGAATTGCTCAGACCAAACATTCGGAGAGAGGTGGAAAACCGAGTATTTCGTAAGGCTCCTGACAGACAGACACGGAGCTTCGAGGTGGGGCAGCAAGTGTTGGCCCGTGATTATAGGAATGAAAAATGGCGGTCTGGTACGATAAAGGCCCACCAGGGACCCTTGATGTACACAGTTGAGACAGGGGAAGGCATAATCAGACGACATGCTGATCAACTTGTGGAGTCCAGAAACCCAACTGATTCACTACCTCAAACGTCTCAGCACATTGTTACAGCGGAATCACGGCCCAGCTCGTCGTTACAGAGGTCTCAGGATTGTGAGGAGTTCAGCACTCCAGTGATCTCCACGGCACAGGATGTGCCATCAGACACCGACGAGTCCAGCGATGAAGGGGTGATGGAAGTACCGCCGCCTACACCAAGACCGACTAGAGAAAGACATTATCCTAGTCGAGACAGGAGGCCTCCTCAGAGACTGAATCTATAACATGTTTCTGTTTATATATATATATAAGTAGACAACTCTTGATGTAAATATGTTATGTATATTGTGTTACCAAATGTTATTAGCCCTAGTTATGGGGCATCTATTGACTTAATTGCACGGGTACGTTTTAATTAAAAGGGGAGGAATGTTGTGTATGTAATAGGTATGTTACTTTAAACCTATGGCCAGGGCAGCACTACTTTGTAGGGCATAGTGATACCGTAGTACCACTCCTGGCCATAGGGGTTTAAATAGTACTGTGGGTACTGATCTCCCCTCAGTTTCCCGCCTGTTGGTATTAAGTAAAGACCTACGTTGAATCTTCCAAGCTGTCTCGTCATTATTGCATTAAGTATAGACACATATTTTATAGGAATCACTGTAATACAGAGAAATGATATTGGGTCAAAAGATCAGGACAATGAAACAGTTTGGGTGGAGGTAAGGAATAATAAGGGGGAAAAAACACTAGTGGGCGTAGTCTATAGGCCTCCGAACTGTGGCAACTCTGTTGGACGGAGTATCAATCCGGAAATAGTTGAGGCTTGTAATAAGGGAACATCTATAATTATGGGGGATTTTAACTATCATATTAATTGGACAAACCAAATTGGGCAGGGCTGCCTTGAGGATGAGTTCATTGAGTGTATTAGGGATGGGTTTCTTGAGCAGTATGTAACTGAACCGACCAGGGGGCAGGCAACCTTAGATCTGGTCCTGTGTAACGAGACAGGATTAATTAAAAATGTCCTAGTAAAGGATCCCCTTGGAATGAGTGACCATAACTTGGTTGAATTCCATATTCAATTAGAGGGTGAGAAGGTTGGATCTCAAACAAACGTGCTAAGCTTGAATAAAGGAGACTATGAATGTATGAGAGCGGAATTGAGTAGAGTGGATTGGGAAAATAGATTAAAGGGTAAGACGATACATGATCAGTGGTGTACATTTAAGGAGTTATTTTACAACTTCCAAAAAATATATATTCCACTGAGAAGAAAAGGGTGTAAAAGAAAAGACAGCCATCCGTGGCTAAGTAAAGAAATTAAGGATAGTATTCGACTAAAAACAAGGGCATATAAGGTAGCCAAATCTAGTGGGAGGATAGAGGATTGGGAAAACTTTAAAAGACAGCAAAAAATAACAAAAAGATTGATTAAGAAAGGGAAGATAGATTATGAAAGTAAATTAGCAAAAAATATAAAAACAGATAGTAAGAGTTTTTATAGTTATATAAAAAGAAAAAGGGTGGCTAAAGTAAATGTTGGTCCCTTAGAGGATGAGACCGGGAAATTAATGGTGGGAAATATGGAGATGGCAAAAACACTGAATGAATATTTTACATCAGTCTTTACAGTAGAAGACACTAAGAATATCCCAACACTGGACAAACAGGGGGCTAAAGGGGGGGAGGAGCTAAACACGATCAAAATCACTAAGGAAGTGGTACTCGGTAAAATAATGGGACTCAAGGCGGATAAATCACCTGGACCTGATGGCTTACATCCTAGGGTCTTGAGGGAAGTGGCGGTAGGGATTGTGGATGCATTGGTAATAATTTTCCAAAACTCCCTGGACTCGGCAATGGTCCCGGCAGACTGGAAAACTGCTAATGTAACACCCTTATTTAAAAAGGGCAGTGGACAGAAGGCTGGAAACTATAGATCGGTTAGCCTAACATCTGTGGTAGGTAAAATTTTGGAGTCCATTATTAAGGAGACAGTAACAGGACATTTGGATAATCATAATTTAATAGGACAAAGTCAGCATGGTTTTATGAAGGGGAAGTCATGTTTGACAAATTTGCTGGAGTTCTTTGAGGAAGTAACATATAGGGTGGATAAAGGGGAACCAGTGGACGTAGTGTATTTAGACTTCCAAAAGGCATTTGACAAGGTGCCACACAAAAGATTATTGCTTAAGATAAAAAATCACGGGATTGGGGGTAATATTCTGGCATGGATAGAGGATTGGCTATCTAACAGAAGGCAGAGAGTTGGGATAAATGGTTCATTCTCAGACTGGCAATCAGTAACTAGTGGTGTTCCGCAGGGGTCAGTGCTGGGTCCCCAACTCTTTACAATCTATATTAACGATTTGGAGGAGGGGACCGAGTGTAACATGTCAAAGTTTGCAGATGATACTAAGATGGGGGGGAAAGTAGTGAGTGAGGAGGACATAAAAAACCTTCAAAGGGACATAGACAGGCTAAGTAAGTGGGCAGAGATTTGGCAGATGGAATACAATACTGGAAAGTGTGAGGTTATGCACTTTGGCAGGAAAAATCGTAGAGCAAGTTATTATCTTAATGGCAAGAAACTGGAAAGTACTGAAGTACAAAGGGATCAGGGGGTCCTGGTGCACGAAACTCAAAAGGTTAGTATGCAGGTGCAGCAAGTGATTAAGAAGGCCAATGGAATGTTGGCTTTCATTGCTAGGGGGATAGAATATAAAAATAGGGAGGTATTGCTTCAGTTGTACAAGGTATTGGTGAGACCGCACCTGGAATATTGCGTACAGTTTTGGTGTCCATACTTAAGAAAGGACATACTTGCTCTTGAGTCAGTACAAAGAAGGTTCACTCGGTTAATCCCGGGGATGGACATATGAGGAGAGGTTGAGTAGATTGGGAGTCTACTCATTGGAGTTCAGAAGAATGAGAGGCGATCTTATTGAAACATATAAGATTGTGAAGGGGTTGGATCGGGTGGATGCAGGGAAGATGTTCCCGATGATGGGTGAAACTAGAACTAGGGGGCATAGTCTTAGAATAAGGGGCTGCTCTTTCAAAACTGAGATGAGGAAGAACTACTTCACTCAGAGGGTGGTAGGTCCATGGAATATGCTGCCCCAAAAAACTGTAGAAGCTACATCATTACATAAATTTAAAACAGAAATAGACAGTTTCCTAGAAGTAAAGGGAATTAAGGGTTACGGGGAGCAGGCAGGAATTTGGACATGAATCTAGGTTCGGATCGGTCATGGCCCTGTGCGTAGCGGAGCGGGCCCAGGGGCCGTGTAGCCTGATCCTGCTCCTATTTTGTGTGTCTAATTCTGTTAGATGCAGGAGATGGTTCTGTGATAGTGGATTGGCAGTTAGGATCAGATCAGCCATGATCTTATTGAATGGCGGAGCAGGCTCGAGGGGCCGATTGGCCTACTCCTGCTCCTATTTCTTATGTTCTTATGTAACTGCCTGAACAGGTCCAGGCTGCCCTGGCCAGCTCCG
Organism: Somniosus microcephalus; assembly: GCF_052327205.1. Taxonomy (NCBI): domain Eukaryota; kingdom Metazoa; phylum Chordata; class Chondrichthyes; order Squaliformes; family Somniosidae; genus Somniosus; species Somniosus microcephalus. The sequence continues at coordinate 219,479,043 of NC_140994.1, read as the reverse complement.
ACATCACTGACTGCGCCAAGCTTGCAGCCGAAGCCGATAAGATTTTCATGGTTACCCAGCAGTGCTGCGCGGCCACGAGGCACCCACCCCCCACAGATGCGGTCCCGGTTTCCCCTACAGCGGGCTGGTGCTCCTACCACACCCGTTTTGGTGTGAAAGCACGGTGCTGCCGTTCCCCCTGCAGTTTTTCGCCAAAAAAATAAACAACAAGAAGGCGCAGGCGGCGTCCCTGGCGATGGATGACCAAATCTAACGGGCGTTCCGTGGTGGCGATGGCTGTCGGTTCTGCGGGGAAACTCCTCTATATCACTGATTCCCTCTCGGGCCGCCGTTTCCTTTGTGACACTGGGGTGCAGTGTAGCATTCCACCTGCGTCGAAGCTTGACACGCAGACTGGGAACCTCGGTTTTCCCTCGTAGCGGCTAATGGTGCAGCTATTCGACCATTCCGAAAGCAGCGGGTCGAAGTCTATTTTGGCGGTCAGCGCTTCTTTTGGGATTTCATCACGGCTACAGTCTCACAGCCTATCCTAGGGGCAGATTTTCTGTGTGCCAACAGCCTACTAGTCGATGTCTGACACTGCCGGCTAATCAACGCGGCCACCTTCCACTCGATCCCGTGCTTCCATGGTACCTCCGTGGCGCGTTCCATTGCCTGTGCTTTCCCTCCTCCGGATGACTTCACGCGGCTCCTCGGGGAGTTTCCGGAGCTGACAAGGCCCACCTTCTCCTCTTCAGCGACGAAACATGGTGTTGAACATCACATCACCACTACTGGCTCCCCGGTTTATGTGCGGGCTAGAAGGCTCGAACCCGGCAAGGTTGCAGCTGCGAAGGCGGAGTTCGCCACAATGGAGTGGCTCGGCATCATTAGGCGATCGAAGAGTCCCTGGTCTTCGCCTCTCCACATTGTGCCGAAACCAGGCGGCGGCTGGCGGCCATGCGGTGACTACCGACGCCTTAACGACGCCACCACTCCGGATCGGTACCCGATCCCGCATATCCAGGACTTCTCGGCCCACTTGGCGGGAAATACTATCTTCTCTAAAGTTGACCTCGTTCGTGGATATCACCAGGTTCCATTGCACCCACGAGACGTCCCGAAAACCGCAGTCATCACCCCTTTTGGCCCCTTTGAGTTCCTGCGGATGCCGTTTGGCTTAAAGAACGCAGCTCAACACGCAGACTGGGAACCTCGGTTTTTCCCTCGTAGCGGCTAATGGCGCAGCTATTCGAACGTTCCGAAAGCGGAGGGTCGAAGTCTGTTTCGGCGGTCAGCGCTTCTTTTGGGATTTCATCACGGCTACAGTCTCACAGCCTATCCTAGGGGCAGATTTTCTGTGTGCCAACAGCCTACTAGTCGATGTCCGACACCGCCGGCTAATGGACTCCGTTCTTCAAGATCTGCGTTTCCTTTTCGTCTACCTTGACGACATACTCATCGCCAGTGCCAGCAAGGAGGAGCACATCTCCCATTTGCATTCCCTCTTTACGCACCTCAACCAACACGGTTTAATCATCAACCCGGCCAAGTGCCAGTTCGGCCTGCAACAAATCGACTTCCTGGGACAGCGCATAACATCGGATGGCACCGTCCCTTTGGCGACGAAGGTTGAGGCGGTTACTTCTTTCCCGTGGCCGTTGACAGTCAAGGCCTTGCAGGAGGTCCTGGGGATGGTCAACTTCTACCACCGTTTCGTCCCCAAGGCGGCTCAACTCATGCAACCCTTGTTCGGGGCCCTCAAGGGCAAGTCCGGTAAAGACCCACTCAGCTGGACAGCTGAAATGATCCAGGCATTCGGCGACACCAAGAATGCTTTGGCCAACGCAAGCATGCTGGCACACCCACTTCCAGGTGCTACTATCGCCCTTACCACCGACGTGTCAGACTACGCCATCGGTGCGGTGCAAGAACAGTGGGTCAACGGCACGTGGCAACCGCTGGCGTTTTTCAGCCGTCAATTGCGAACAAATGAAAAAAAGTACAGCACCTTTGATAGGGAGCTACTGGCCCTTTTCCTCGCCATTCGCCATTTCCGGTTTTTATTGGAGGGGCGCCCCTTCACGGCTTTTGTTGACCACAAACCCCTTACGTTCGCCATGGCCAAGACCACCAAACCGTGGTCCGCTCGTCAACAACGTCACTTGACGTTCATTTCCGAATTTACCACGGACATTCAACATGTGTCTGGTAAGGACAACCTGGTGGCAGATTGCCTCTCCCGTGCGACGGTCCACGCGGTGCACCTGGGAATCGACTGCGCCCTCATGGCGGCAGATCAGGTTTCGGATTCGGAGGTCCAATCATATCGAACCGTTCCCTCCAGCTTCCAAGCGACCGACGTCGTCTTCCAGGCCGCAGGTGCCACGCTCCTTTGCGACGTTTCCATGGGAGTTCCTCATCCCATAGTGCCAGTCGCATGGCACCGGAGGGTTTTTGATGCCATACACGGATTGTCGCACCCAGGGATGAAGGTTTCGCAATGGCTTATGTCAGCCAAGTTCGTCTGGAAAGGTATGCACATCGATGTCCGTGACTGGGATAATACCCGCGTCGTATGCCAGAAGGCCAAAGTCCAGCGTCATGTCAAGGCTCCAGTAGCTGCGTTCACTGTTCCGGAGCGTCGTTTCGACCACGTGCATGTGGGCCTCATGGGGACACTTCCGCCTTCTCAGGGTTATACTCATCTCCTCACCATAGTGGACCGCACCACTAGGTGGCCAGAGGCAACTCCTTTGGTTTCCACCACGTCGGCAGACGTCACTAGAGCTTTCATCTCCTGTTGGGTCGCCCGTTTCGGGGTACCGGCGGACATCTCCTCTGACCGCGGGCCACAATTTTCCTCTGATCTTTGGAACGCTGTGGCTCAGGGACTTGGTACCAAACTTCATCGCACCACCGCCTATCATCCGTAGGCAAACGGCCTTTGCGAGCAATTCCACAGGTCGCTTAAAGCCTCTCTTTGGGCCAGTCTTCAAGGCGCAGGATGGGTGGACAGACTCCCATGGGTCCTGTTGGGTCTCCATACGGTGCCTAAAGATGATCAACAATCATCTTCGGCTGAACTCGTCTATGGCCAGCCGCTCCGTGTACGAGGAGATTTCCTCCCTTCTCCCACAGAGTCATGGTCCGCCTCCCGGCAACTTGTTCGCCACCAAGAAGCGGCCAGATGCTTTGCCCGATACCTACGTCCAATCACAGTTTGCAGACCTCCTACGTGCCACCGGGACTGAAGAATGCGGAGTATGTCTTCATCCGACACGACGCTCACCAGGATCCACTCAAGCCCCCTTACACTGGTCCTTTCCGCGTCATCAAACCGGGAGACAAATCCTTTTTGGTCGACGTCGGAGGGAAACCGGATCACATCTCGGTGGACCGCTTGAAGCCTGCTCACCTGGACCTGGACCACCCTGTCGTAGTCGTTCAACCACCCAAACGTGGCCGACCGCCCGTTGCCGCCGCACCTGCTCAGCCACCACCGACTGCCAACTCGTTCACCGGTCGTCAACTTCTTCTACCAGGGTATCGAAGTTGATTGGACAGGCTCATCAGGCCTCCTCCTCGCCTCACCTTTCCTGTTAAAGACAATTCTGGGGGGGCGCATGTGGCAGAGCCACCAAAGGACTCAGAGCGGTTGTACATAATTCCTTTAACAGCAATGCAGTTACTGTCTGTGCCTGTACCTTTAATTACACTGTTTGACTGTACAATGCCTAGTTACCTTTACAGCACGTGATGATGTCATGCCCCAATGGTGGGAAGAATGTGATCAGTCCTGGTGGAGCTCTCAAGGAGAGTAGACCTGTTATTGATGTGTTCTAGCAGTTTCCAATTTAAACTAGTTTGATTTAATTAAAGTTCATTAATTTAATTACCTGAGTCGAACTCAGTCTTTTTGACAGGAACCTCCGTTCCTTCAATAGTGTCATACAATGTGTGAGGGCACTCAATCACTATTGTGTAATACAGTGAGTGAGGGCAGTGAATCACTATAGTGTAATACAGTGTGTGAGGGCACTGAATCACTATAGTGCAATACAGTGTGTGAGGGCAGTGAATCACTATAGTGTAATACAGTGTGTGAGGGCAGTGAATCACTATAGTGTAATACAGTGTGTGAGGGCAGTGAATCACTAGTAAAATACAGTGTGTGAGGGCAGTGAATCACTATAGTGTAATAGAGTGTGTGAGGGCAGTGAATCACTATAGTGTAATACCGTGTGTGAGGGCGGTGAATCACTATAGTGTAATACAGTGTGTGAGGGCAGTGAATCACTATAATGTAATACAGTGTGTGAGGACAGTGAATCACTATAGTGTAATACAGTGAGTGAGGGCAGTGAATCACTATAGTGTAATACCGTGTGTGAGGGCAGTGAATTACTATAATATAATAGTGTGTGAGGACAACGAATCACTATAGTGTAATACAGTGTGTGAGGGCAGTGAATCACTATAGTGTAATACAGTGTGTGAGGACAGTGAATCACTATAGTGTAATACAGTGAGTGAGGGCAGTGAATCACTATAGTGTAATACAGTGTGTGAGGGCAGTGAATCACTATAGTGTAATACAGAGTGTGAGGGCAGTGAATCACTATAGTGTAATACAGTGTGTGAGGGCAGTGAATCACTATAGTGTAATACAGTGTGTGAGGGCAGTGAATCACTATAGTGTAATACAGAGTGTGAGGGCAGTGAATCACTATAGTGTAATACAGTGTGTGAGGGCAGTGAATCACTATAGTGTAATACAGTGTGTGAGGACAGTGAATCACTATAGTGTAATACAGTGAGTGAGGGCAGTGAATCACTATAGTGTAATACAGTGTGTGAGGGCAGTGAATCACTATAGTGTAATACAGTGTGAGAGAGCAGTGAATCACTATAGTGTAATACAGAGTGTGAGGACAGTTAATCACTATAGTGTAGGAACGGAGGTTCCTAACTAAATAATTCAGCTCAACTCGATGGATTAAAAGACTGGAATTTAATAACAACGAAGTTTGCTGGACGTTACAAGGAGGAAATCAAAACACGTTCGTTCAAGATGACTGCTGGAAAGTTCTCTAAGCTGACGTCATGACGTCCCCACGTTCTTCACGCCACTGGCGGTCACGTGATCAGCGTCATGACATCACCATGCAGGATAAAGGCAAACACACACTGTAAAGGTAACAATCAGTTTAAAGGTGCAGTCCCCGGCTGCACTATAATACAATTAAGGGGATTATACTAAAGTACACTGAGTCTCTTGTGGCTCCTCCACAGGCACCCCCCCCAGAATCCCCGTTAATGGCCAGTGTTAAACAAACAGGGGGCTTGATGGTTCTCTATGAGCGTCGACGACCCTCAGGCGGCGGAAGTGGAACATCGGGAGAAAGCATGGAGCCTGGCTGTGGTTGTTGCGGCGTGTCGGGTGCGGCGAACACAGTGTCTGACTGCTAAAACGACAATGAGGCATCTGTAGGCAGTTCAACGGCTGGCTGTTGTAATAATGAATCAGCGTGCAACGGCGGTCGTCCTCGGCGAGGTGGCTGGGCAGGCACTATTGTTTCAGTGCGATCGAGGTGAGCGGCTTTTAGACGGTCGATGGAGACGGTGTCCGGTCTGCCGCCTACGTCGATGGTGAAATATTTCTCACCGGCAGATATGACACGAAATGGGCCTGCATATGGTGGTTTAAGTGGGTCTCTGTGCGCGTCGTGCCTGATGAAGACATAATCGGCGGACATGAGGTCCGCAGGAACGTGAGGCCTCTGTAAGCCATGATGCAAGGTTGGAATGGGCAGGAAGTTCTTGGCCACCTCGCGATGCTGAATAAGCTGCTGAGTTGCAGACCACGGTTCTGTATGCGGAGGCAGGAAGTCACCAGGGACCCTCAAGGTTTGTCCGTAAACTAACTCAGCTGATGAAGACTGAAGGTCTTCCTTGGGAGCCGTCCTTAGCCCTAGCATCACCCAAGGCAATCTGTCTACCCAGTTGGATCCACGCAGGCTGGCACGAAGGGATGCCTTAAGCGACCGATGGAACCTTTCGCACAGGCCATTCGCCTGCGGATGGTAGGCGGTGGTACGGTGTAGCTTGGTACCTAAGCCGTGTGCAATGGCGTTCCATAATTCGGAAGTGAATTGTGGCCCTCGGTCCGATGATATGTCGGATGGGACGCCGAAGCGAGCCACCCACGACGACAGGAATGCCCTGGCAATTTCAGCTGTAGAGGTAGCGACCAACGGAATCGCCTCTGGCCACCTGGTGGTGCGGTCCACTATTGTGAGGAGATGCGTGAAACCCCGTGAACTGGGGAGAGGACCCACTAGATCCACGTGCACGCGGTCAAACCGTCGCTCTGGCACTGGAAACTCAGCCAAAAGGGCTTTAACATGCCGGTTGACTTTCGCTTTTTGACAATCAATACAATTGTTTGTCCAATCTCGGACATCTAAGTGCATGCCCTTCCACACGAACTTGCGGGACATGAGATGTTGCGAAGCTCGCATCCCTGGGTGCGACAACCCGTGTATCGCCCGAAAGACTTTCTTGCGCCGCTCGACCGGCACTATGGGACGAGGCACTCCCATGGACGTGTCGCACAAAAGGGTGGTTCCTGCTGAGTGGAACTGAACGCCAGCGACTTGCCAACTGGAAGGCGTGGTCCGGTACGCTTGAACTTTGGGGTCAGCCAACTGCTCTTCCGCTAAGCCAGCGAAATCGACGCCCAGGTTAACTGCCAGGACAGGAGCGCGGGAGAGGCAATCAGCCATGAGATTGTCCTTGCCCGAGACGTGTCGTAGATCGGTGGTGAATTCTGAAATGAAGGTGAGGTGGTGCTGTTGCCGCGCTGACCAAGGTTCAGACGTTTTGGCCATGGCAAACGTGAGTGGGTTGTGGTCCACAAACACGGTGAACGGGCGTCCTTCTAGCAGAAAGCGAAAATGTTGAATCGCCAAAAACAGGGCGAGCAACTCCCTATCGAACGTGCTGTACTTGCGTTCGTTCTTGCGTAGTTGGCGGCTGAAAAAGGCCAGCGGCTGCCAAGTCCCGTCTACCCACAGCTCCTGCACTGCTCCAATGGCGTAGTCCGAAGCATCCGTCGTGAGAGCGATGGTTGCACCTGGAATAGGGTGTGCCAGCATGGTTGCTTCTGCCAGTGCTGCTTTGGTATCTAGGAAGGCCTGGTCCATCTGGGGAGTCCAGTTGATGAGGTCTTTGCCAGATTTCCCTTTCAGTGCTTCATACAGCGGTTGCATCAACTGCGCTGCCTTGGGGACAAAACGATGGTAAAAATTAACCATCCCCAGGAATTCCTGCAAGGACTTAACAACGAGGGGATGTGGAAAAGCTGTAACAGCCTCGACCTTGGTGGCTAGTGGAACGGCGCCGTCCGATGTTATCCTGTGCCCCAGGAAATCGATGCTGGTGAGACCGAATTGGCATTTGGCCGGGTTGACAATGAGGCCATGCTGGCTTAACCGAGTGAAGAGCTGGCGTAGATGTAACAAGTGTTCCTTGGGGTTCTTGCTAGCGATGAGTATATCGTCCAGATATACGAAAAGGAAAGGCAAATCCCGTAAAACAAAGTCCATGAGCAGCTGGAAAGCCTGCGCTGCATTTTTTAACCCGAAAGGCATTCTGAGAAATTCGAAAAGGCCAAAAGGTGTGATGACTGCCGTCTTGGGAACATCTTGGGGGTGCACAGGAACCTGGTGATACCCGCGGACGAGATCCACCTTTGAAAATATTGAGTTTCCAGCCAAATGTGCTGAGAAATCCTGGATATGAGGTATGGGATACCTGTCAGGAGTCGTGGCATCGTTTAGTCGTCTGTAGTCACCGCAAGGCCGCCACCCTCCACCTGGTTTGGGGACGATATGCAGTGGAGAGGACCAAGGACTGTTGGAGCGTCGGACGATCCCGAGGTGCTCCATTGTTTGGAATTCGGCTTTAGCCGCCGCAAATTTGCTGGGTTCTAACCTGTGCGCCCGGGCGTAAACCGGTGATCCATTCGTGGTGATATGGTGTGCCACACCATGTTTCGTGACTGCTGCCGAGAAGGTAGGCCGGGTGAGCTCTGGAAACTCGCTGAGTAGGCGTGTAAACCCGTCTTGAACTGGTACCGCACAGGCGACCGACCAGGACACGGCGGTGCTGCGGTGGCAGGGCACCGCGTGGTAAGTGGACGCGTGAATAAGGCGGCAGTTTTTGACGTCGACTAGAAAACCATTTGCACAAAAGAAGTCGGCTCCTAGTATGGCCTGTGACACTGTGGCAGTGATAAATTGCCAGAGGAACTGCTGACCGCCGAAAGTAACGGTAACCATCCGTTTCCCAAAAGTGCGAATCGCCGCGCCATTGGCTGCCTCGAGTGCAGGGCCGCGGCCGCCGGATTGTAGATCCAGCCTGGAAGCTGGCAAAATGCTGCACTGGGACCCAGTGTCGCAGAGGAATCGCCTCCTCGTTGTGGAATCCGTAACATAAAGTAATTTCCCCATTGAACCGACCGCCATGGTAAATTGAACGCGCTTTTCAGGGCTTGTCGTCCTTTTCGAAGGGCGATGGCTTGCTGAAGGATTTTTTTGGGGGGAGAAACTGCAGGGAGGCTTGCAGCATCGAGCTTTGGCGCCAAAACGGGCGTGGTACGTGCACCAGCCTGCTGGAGGTGGGCTGGGCTTCGCACGTGCAGGAGAAGGGCGCCTCGTGGCTGCACAGCACTGCTGTGAGACTGCAAAAATTTTGTCTGCCTCTGCCGCGAGCTTAACACAGTCGGTGATCTCAGAGCTGGCCAAGGCTGTCTGCACCGCGTCAGGTAGCTGGCAGAGGAAAAGTTCTCGGAATAAAAAACATTGGTCTTCCGAACCAAGTAGGGTGAGCATTTGGCTCATTAATTCCGAAGGCTTTGAGTCCCCGATGCCTGGCATGGCAATGAGCCTGCGTGCGCGCTCTGATTTGTTAAGGCCAAATATTTGCAGTAAACGAGCTTTGAGAGCCTCATACTTGCCCTCGTCTGGTGGACTGCTCAGTAGGCTGATGACCCTCGAGGCCGTGGCGCTGTCGAGAGCGGAGACCACGTAAAAATAACGGGTCGAATCCGCTACAATCTCCCGCAGGTGAAACTGTGCTTCCGTCTGTAGGAACCAAGCTTCTGGTTGCTGCTCCCAGAACTGAGGCAATTTGAGGGCGACAACATTTGTGCTCATGTTGAATTTTCTTCGAAGTTTGTTCGACGAGATCGGGGTCACCAAAGTAGGAACGGAGGTTCCTAACTAAATAATTCAGCTCAACTCGATGGATTAAAAGACTGGAATTTAATAACAACGAAGCTTGCTGGATGTTACAAGGAGGAAATCAAAACACGGTTGTTCAAGATGCCAGGTAGTCGATGACTGCTGGAAAGTTCTCTAAGCTGACGTCATGACGTCCCCACGTTCTTCGCGCCACTGGCGGTCACGTGATCGGCGTCATGACATCACCACGCAGGATAAAGGCAAACACACACTGTAAAGGTAACAATCAGTTTAAAGGTGCAGTCCCCGGCTGCACTATAATACAATTAAAGGGATTATACGAAAGTACACTGAGTCTCTTGTGGCTCCTCCACAATAGTGTAATACAGTGTGTGAGGGCAGTGAATCACTCTAGTGTAATACAGTGTGTGAGGGCAATGAATCACTATTGTGTAATACAGTGTGTGAGGACAGTGACTCACTATTGTGTAATACAGTGAGTGAGGGCAGTGAATCACTATAGTGTAATACAGTGTGTGAGGGCAATGAATCACTATTGTGTAACACAGTGTGTGAGGACAGTGAATCACTATAGTGTAATACAGTGTGTGAGGACAGTGATTCACTATAGTGTAATACAGTGTGTGAGGACAGTGATTCACTATAGTGTAATACAGTGAGTGAGGGCAATGAATCACTATTGTGTAATACAGTGTGTGAGGACAGTGATTCACTATAGTGTAATACAGTGTGTGAGGGCAGTGAATCACTATTGTGTAATACAGTGTGTGAGGACAGTGATTCACTATAGTGTAATACAGTGAGTGAGGGCAATGAATCACTATTGTGTAATACAGTGTGTGAGGACAGTGATTCACTATAGTGTAATACAGTGAGTGAGGGCAGTGAATCACTATAGTGTAATACAGTGTGTGAGGACACTGAATCACTATTGTGTGGCGGAGCCACCATTGGGCTATGGACATTGTATATAATTCCTTTTTACAGCTCTGTTACATAGTCTGACGATGTACCATTAAATGTATCTGTTACTGCACTCAGGCTTCATTCCTGTACTCTGCATGATGATGTCATGACGTCATAGCTCAGAACCTTCTAGCAGTTCCAGGCAGCTGGAGAAAGGTTTCCAAGCAGACCAGACACGTTTCCAGTTCATCCTGTAGTTGTTAACTTGCTTCGTTTGCTCATTAAAGTTTATTGTTTTGACTTCGTGAGTCGAACTCCATCTTTTGGTAAGGAACAGAGGTTCCTACATTGGTGACCCCGTTTTACTTCGAACAAATTCGTTGAAAAAACAACATGGACACGAATGCCGTCACGATCAAACTACCACACTTTTGGGAGCAGCAGCCAGCCGCGTGGTTTTGCCAGGCAGAAGCTCAATTCCAGATCCGGGGAATTACAGCGGATTCGACCTGTTATTATTACGTGGTCTCCGCCCTTGACAGTACCACGGCCTCGCGAGTAGTCAGCCTCCTCGAAAGTCCGCCTACCGACGGCAAGTATGAAGCATTAAAAACACGCCTTCTCCAAATTTTCGGTCTGTCCAAATCTGAACGTGCCCGACGCCTAATCGCCATGCCCGGTCTCGGGGACTCGAAACCGTCAGAGATCATGAGCCAGATGCTCACGTTGCTTGGCTCGGAATCCCAGTGTTTTTTATTCTGTGAGCTCTTCCTCTGCCAGCTACCGGAGCCCGTGCAGACGGCCTTGGCCAACTCCGCAATCACGGATTGTGCCGAACTCACCGCGGAGGCGGATAACATCTTTTCGGTCACCCAACCGTCCTGCGCAGCCACAAAACGCCGAGGCACTCTGGAGCCCCCCGCCGACACTGACCCAATTTACCCCGAGCTGCAGCCATGTTGTGCCACCACGAGTCGCCCATCCCCCATGAGGGCGAACCAGTCTCCTCTTCCTACGGGTTGGTGCATTTACCATTCTCGTTTTGGCGCGAAAGCCAGGAATTGCCGTCCACCCTGCAGTTTCTTCCAAGAAAGAAAAAATCCTTTTTCAAGTCGCCGGGGTTCGAGACACCATTCTAATCCTGCTGCACACGCGGGGATCATGATGGCTGTGGGATCTGCAGGAAAACTCCTGTACATCACTGACTCCCTTTCAGGACGCCGCTTCCTCTGCGACACTGGCTCCCAGTGCAGTATCCTGCCGGCGTCGAAGCTCGACCTGCAGTCCGGCGGCCAGGGTCCCTCCCTCGAGGCAGCTAACGGCGCAGCCATCTGCACGTTCGGAAAGCGTTGGGTCCAATTAAGTTTCTGCGGCCAGTGTTTTAGATGGGAGTTCATCACTGCAAGGGTTTCGCAGGCCATCCTGGGGGCGGATTTCCTCTGCGCTAATGGTTTCTTAGTCGACATTCGACACTGCTGGCTCATCAACGCCTCAACTTTTCATTCGGCACCCTGCCACCGAAGCACTGCAGCGCATTGGTCTGTGGTTTTTGCAGTCCCTGCCGCCAATGATTTCTCTCTTCTCCTCAAAGATTTCCCCGAGCTCACCAGGCCTACCTTCTCTGCATCAGTAGCAAGACACGGTGTGACGCACCATATTACTACAACAGGGCCCCCCATTTACGCAAGAGCACGTAGGTTGGAACCCGTCAAACTTGCGGCGGCCAAGGCAGAGTTTCACACAATGGAACGCCTAGGCATCATCCGACGGTCCAATAGTCCTTGGTCCTCGTCCCTGCACATAGTCCCTAAGCCAGGCGGTGGATGGCGACCATGTGGCGACTACAGGCGCCTGAACGAGGCTACTACCCCGGACAGATATCCAATCCCTCATATACAGGACTTTTTGGCCCACCTGGCAGGGAATTGCATTTTCTCTAAAGTAGACCTCGTACGCGGCTATCATCAAGTGTCGGTTAATCCTCAAGACGTCCCCAAAACTGCCGTCATCACACCCTTCGGGCTTTTTGAGTTTCTCCGTATGCCGTTTGGGCTAAAAAATGCAGCACAGGCTTTCCAACGGCTTATGGATTCCGTCTTTCGAGACCTAACATTCGTCTTCGTCTACTTAGATGACATACTCATCGCCAGTAGCAGCCACACTGAGCACATCACGCACCTGCGTGCCCTGTTCTCTCGCCTTAGTCAGCATGGCCTAATCATCAACCCGGCCAAGTGCCAGTTTGGTCTGCGCACTATCGACTTCCTGGGCCACAGAATCACCGCAGATGGTGCAGTCCCTCTAGCCTCCAAGGTGGAGGCCGTCACATCTTTTCCCCTGCCGAAGACCGTGAAGACCCTCCAGGAATTCTTGGGAATGGTCAACTTTTATCACAGATTCGTTCCCAAGGCAGCCTTGTTGATGCAACCATTGTATGAGGCCATCAGAGGCAGAGCAGGCAAAGATCAGATAGAGTGGACACCTCACATGAACCAAGCCTTTGTTGATACCAAAAATGCCCTGGCTGCAGCAACCATGTTGGCTCACCCCCTCCCAGGCGCAACCATCGCCCTCACTACAGACGCCTCCGACTACGCCATCGGGGCGGTTCAAGAACAGTGGGTCAATGGGGCTTGGCAACCGCTGGCTTTCTTTAGCCGACAGCTGAGGAAGAATGAACAGAAGTATAGCACCTTCGACAGAGAACTGTTGGCACTCTTCCTGGCCACCCGCCATTTCCGCTTCCTCCTGGAAGGACGGCCATTTACGGCTTTTGTTGATCACAAGCCGCTGACCTTCGCGATGGCTAAGACAACAGAACCATGGTCGGCGTGCCAGCAACGCCATCTCACATATATCTCGGAGTTCACCACCGACATCCAGCATGTCTCCGGGAAGGATAACATGGTGGCGATTGCCTCTCCCGCGCTCAGCTCCACGCAGTACACCTTGGTGTCGACTATGTCAGATTGGCGGAAGACCAGAGGGCGGATCCTGATGTGCAGGCGTACCGCACCACACCTTCCAGTTTGCAAGTGGCTGACGTGCCTTTCCAGTCCGCAGGGACCACACACCTGTGTGACATTTCCATGGGTGTTCCACGCCCAATCGTCCCGGCCGAATGGCGCAAAAGAATCTTCGACACTATCCACGGGTTGTCACATCCCGGCATGAGAGCGTCTCAGCGGTTAATGGTGAAGAAATTAATTTGGAATGGCATGCATCTCGACGTCCGTGACTGGACAAATTCCTGCGTGACCTGCCAGAAAGCCAAAATACAACGCCACATTAAAGCCCCACTCTCCACTTTTCCAGTCCCGGAGCGCCACTTCAACCATGTACACGTGGACCTCGTTGGCCCTCTTCCTCCTTCTCGCGGGCACACTCATCTTCTCACCATAATTGACCGCACTACTAGATGGCCAGAGGCGATTCCTTTGGTTGCAATCACGGCAGCGGACATCTCCAGGGCTTTCATCTCGTCATGGGTGGCACGTTTTGGGGTACCGGCTGACATCGCTTCGGACCGAGGACCTCGGTTCACCTCTGAGCTTTGGAACGCCGTTGCTCAAAGTTTCGGTGCCAAACTTCATTGTACCACCGCCTACCATCCACAGGCGAACGGCCTCTGTGAAAGGTTTCACAGGTCTCTTAAAGCAGCACTACGTGCCAGTCTTACCGGGCCGGGGTGGATAGATAAGCTTCCTTGGGTGCTACTAGGTCTTCGCATGGCGCCAAAGGACGACCTGCAATCTTCCTCGGCGGAGCTAGTCTTTTGGCAACCGCTCAGGGTTCCAGGTGATTTTCTTCCTCCTCACACTGAACCTTGGTCTCCAGCTCAGCAACTCATCAGCCAGCAGGAAGCGACCAAGAACTTCATCCCGGTTCCTACTTCACATCATGACCGGCAACGTTCCCACGTTCCAGGGGACCTCAAGAACGCGGGGTATGTGTTCATCTGGCAGGATGCACACAAAGACCCTCTCAAGCCACCGTACACAGGTCCTTTTCGTGTCATCTCCTCGGGCGATAAGACCTTCATAGTCGACATCGGCAGTAAAAGTGACTACATCTCTGTAGACCGGCTGAAACCTGCTCATCTTGACCTCAGCGCACCAGCTGTCACTGCCCAGCCACCTCGTCGCGGTCGTCCTCCTTCGACTGCCGGTGTCCCACAGCCACAGTCGACCACCAAGACACCAGGGTCCATCTCACCGAGTCGCTTGCGATCGTCTTCTTCTTCTTCTGCTTCAGCAACGTCATCCCAGCCTCAAACTATGGCTGTTTCGTCTTCTACCTCTTCGTTCCAGCCGCCAGAGTACCGTAGTCGTTCGGACAGCCTCGTCAGACCTCCTTCTCGCCTTACCTTCACCGTTAAAAGCAATTCTGGGGGCCGCATGGGGATCACTTGATGAACGGCGTGACGTCATCGCGTTTGCCCGCGCTCTTAAAGGGACCGCGCTCTGTACATGCAAACAGTATATACAAAGATACAGACTCAGGCTGTAGTTAACATATTGTTAAAGGGAATTATATACATTTGATCGGAGTCCCTTAGTGGCTCCGCCACAATAGTGTAATGCAGTCATAGAGTCATAGAGTTTTACAGCACAGAAAGAGGCCCTTCGGCCCATCGTGTCTGCGCCGCCCATCCATCCCTGTCCAGTCTAATCCCATTTTCCAGCATTTGGTCCATAGCCTTGTATGCAATGGCATTTCAAGTGCTCATCCAAATGCTTCTTGAATGTTGTGAGGGTTCCTGCCTCCACCACCCTTTCAGGCATTGAGTTCCACATTCCAACCACCCTCTGGGTGAAAAAGTTCCTCCTCAAATCCCCTCTAAATCTCCTGCCCCTTACCCTGAATCTATGCCCCCTTGTTATTGACCCCCCCACTAAGGGGAAAAGTTCCTCTTTATCTACCCTATCTATGCCCCTCATTATTTTGTACACCTCAATCAGGTCCCCCCTCAGCCTTCTCTGCTCCAAGGAAAACAACTCCAGCCTGTCCAGCCTCTCTTCATAGCTGAGGCGCTCCATCCCAGGTAACATCCTGGTGAATCTTCTCTGCACCCTCTCCAAAGCAATCACATCCTTCCTATAGTGAGGCGACCAGAACTGCAGAACAGTGTGTGAGGGCAGTGAATCAGTATAGTGTAATACAGTGAGTGAGGGCAGTGAATCACTATAGTGTAATACAGTGTGTGAGGGCACTGAATCACTATAGTGTAATACAGTGTGTGAGGGCAGTGAATCAATATAGTGTAATACAGTGTGTGAGGGCACTGAATCACTATAGTGTAATACAGTGTGTGAGGGCAGTGAATCAATATAGTGTAATACAGTGTGTGAGGGCACTGAATCACTATAGTGTAATACAGTGTGTGAGGGCAGTGAATCAATATAGTGTAATACAGATTGTGAGGGCAGTGAATCACTGTAGTGTAACACAGTGAGTGAGGGCAGTGAATCAATATAGTGTAATACAGTGTGTGAGGGCAGTGAATCACTATAGTGTAATACAGTGTGTGAGGGCACTGAATCACTATAGTGTAATACAGTGTGTGAAGGCACTGAATCACTATAGTGTAATACAGTGTGTGAGGGCAGTGAATCAATATAGTGTAATACAGATTGTGAGGGCAGTGAATCACTGTAGTGTAACACAGTGAGTGAGGGCAGTGAATCAATATAGTGTAATACAGTGTGTGAGGGCAGTGAATCACTATAGTGTAATACAGTGTGTGAGGGCACTCAATCACTATAGTGTAATACAGTGAGTAAAGGCAGCAAATCACTATAGTGTAATACAGTGTGTGAGGGCAGTGAATCACTATAGTGTAATACAGTGTGTGAGGGCACTCAATCACTATAGTGTAATACAGTGAGTAAAGGCAGCAAATCACTATAGTGTAATACAGTGTGTGAGGGCACTCAATCACTATAGTGTAATAGAGTGTATGAAGGCACTCAATCACTATAGTGTAATACATTGTGTGAGGGCAGTGAATCACTATTGTGTAATATAGTGTGTGAGGGCACTCAATCACTATAGTGTGATACAGTGAGTAAGGGCAGCGAATCACTATAGTGTAATACAGTGTGTGAGGGCACTCAGTCACTATAGTGTAATACAGTGTGTGAGGGCAGTGAATCACTAAAGTGTGGCAAAGCCACTAAGAGACTCTCATAGTGATTTGTATAATTGCCTTTAATCATGATTATTACCTTTCAGTGTTAGCTCTGGTTAAACAGAGCTAGATCGACAAAATCGCGATCTGACGCGATGACATCATCACGTGGGTCATGTGACAGCCCCCAACGGTGGGAAACATGATGACGTCATGACGTCAGAGGTAGAAGGCGTGGCCAGCCAGTCCTCGTGTGGAGATATAGAGTAAAGACCTGTTTAGAGCTTCTCCTGCATTTTCTTGTTTTGTAAAGTTTTAATATATTAAACTCAGTTTGTTAACTTCCAGTGAGTTTATAGATTCTTTGCTAGGGGTGCAGAGTGCATTGGTGACCCCGAATCCTCGCAATCGTTTTTTGCGGTGAACGCAGAGAACGGGCCGGTAATGGAGGCCAATGCAGTGGCCTTGAAGCTCCCCCAATTCTGGGAACAACAGGCAGCCTCTTGGTTTGTGCAAGCTGAGGCGCAATTTGAGCTCCGCAACATCGTACAGGACCAGACCAGATACCTCCACGTGGTCTCCGCCCTCGAGAGTTCGACGGCGTCGAGAATCATCAGCCTTCTGGAGAGTCCCCCGAATGCTGACAAGTATGTCGCCATCAAGACACGATATCTGCAGGTATTTGGCCTTACCAAAGCGGAGCGCGCTCGCTGGTTACTGACACTACCAGGGTTAGGTGACTCCAAACCCTCGGAGCTTATGAGTCACATGCTGACTCTCCTGGGGTCCGAGCCCCAGTGCTTTCTGTTTCGCGAACTGTTCCTTACTCAACTCCCCGAGCAAGTCCAGGCGGCCCTCGCCCGAGCAGAAACTGCAGACTGCGTCACGCTCGCCGAAGAGGCGGATAAGATTTATGCGGTCCGGCAACAGTACTGCACCCTCGCGCAACGCCCCGCCATGAGGAGTCCGACCAAGGCACCTCCGATGACCGGTTATTGCTACTACCACGCTCGTTTCGGACCGAAGGCCCGCTGCTGCCGCCCACCGTGCAGTTTCGTTACCAGACCGTCGAATAGACCGCCACGAGTCAAGCATGCCAGTCCCGGTACTTCCCCCGCAGCCACGATGGCGATCGGCGCTTCCCGGAATCTCACCTACTTAACCGACTCCATCTCGGGCCATCGTTTTCTATGCAACACGGGGGCACAATGCAGCATTCTTCCCACCTCAGTCATCGACCTTCGCTCCGGCGGACGGGGTCCCCCTATGCAAGCGGCCAACGGGGGTTCGATCCGCACTTGTGGAACGCGGCTCGTCCAAGTATGTTTCGGTGGACAGTTTTTCACCTGGGATTTCGTCACCGCTCAAATCTCGCAGGCCCTGTTGGGTGCTGACTTTTTGGGTGCCAACGGCCTGTTGGTGGACGTCAAAAATCGACGCCTCATTCGCGCCGCCACACTCGACGATATTTCAGGGGCGCGCAGCACGTCTGCGTCACACACGATTTCATGTGTGCAGCCACAGCCCGACGATTTCGCCCGTCTCCTCGGGGAGTTCCCCGAGCTGATGAAGCCCACCTTTTCGGCTCCGACCGTCAAGCATAGGGTGGAGCATCATATTTCGACTACCGGCTCTCCCGTTTACACCAGGGCGTGACGTTTAGAGCCCAGCAAGCTAGCGGCAGCGAAGGCGGAGTTCGCCGTGATGGAGCAAATGGGGATCATCCGTCGATCCAGTAGCCCCTGGTCCTCCCCGCTCCACATCATCCCCAAGCCCGGTGGGGGATAGCGGCCCTGTGGTGATTATCGCCGCCTCAATGAGATAACGACGCCCGACCGCTACCCCATTCCCCATATACAGGACTTCTCAGCCCATTTGGCGGGGACGTCAATCTTCTCGAAAATCGACCTCGTCCGTGGTTACCACCAGGTGCCAGTGCACCCTCAAGATGTCGAAAAGACAGCGGTAATTACCCCCTCTGGACTTTTTGAATTCCTGCGAATACCCTTTGGGCTTAAGAACGCGGCGCAGGCATTTCAGCGACTCATGGATTCAGTCCTGCGGGACCTTGACTTTTTATTTGTTTATTTGGATGATATTCTGGTTGCCAGCACCTCCAAGGAGGAACACCTCGAGCACCTTCGGGTCCTTTTCCGATGACTGCAGCAGCACGGCCTCATCGTTAACCCGGACAAATGCCTTTTCGGCCTAGCACAACTTGATTTCCTGGGCCACCGCATAACCCCCGCTGGGGCAATGCCACTTCGAGTCAAGGTGGAGGCAATCGCGGCGTTCCCGAAACTGAAATCCGTGAAAGCCTTACAGGAGTTCCTGGGGATGGTGAACTTCTATCATTGTTTCATCCCCAGGGCAGCTCAGCTCATGCGTCCGCTCTACGAGGCCCTCGGAGGCATGACGGGAAAGGAGCCAGTGGTATGGTCGCAAGACATGGATTGCGCCTTCGAGGAGACGAAAGCTGCGCTCGCCAATGTGACCATGTTAGCGCACCCCCCTGCCGGGAGCCACCATCGCCCTCACGACGGACGCATCAGACTACGCGGTGGGGGCCGTCCAGGAGCAGTGGGTCGATGGAGCGTGGCAACCTCTGGCCTTTTTTAGCTGCCAGCTACAACGGCACGAGCGCCGGTACAGTACTTTCGATCAAGAGCTGTTGGCTTTGTTTTTGGCCATCCGCCATTTTCGTTTCCTCCTCGAAGGACGACGTTTCATCGTGTTCGTGGACCACAAGCCATTGATGTTCGCAATGGCCAAGTCTGCGGAACCATGGTCGGCTCGGCAGCAACGGCAGCTGACGTACATATCGGAGTTCACCACCGACATCCGGCATGTGGCCGGTAAGGACAACGTCGTCACCGACTGCCTCTCCCGTGCCGCCGTCCAGGCCGTCCAATTGGGCATTGGCTACACACAGATGGCGGTTGACCAAGCGGCCGACCCGGAGACCCAGGGTTTTCATTCGGGTCCAACCAGCCTCCAGCCGAGGGATGTGCCGTTCCATTCCGCAGGTACTGCTCTGCTCTGCGATGTTTCGCTGGGTGCACCCCGTCCAATCGTTCCGTCTAAATGGCGCCGAGCAGTTTTCAACGTCATACACGGCCTATCGCATCCTGGAGTGCGGGCATCGCAAAAGCTGCTGGTCTCCAAATTCATATGGAGGGGAATACGCAAAGACGTCAGAGACTGGGCGAACACTTGTGTTGTTTGCCAACGGGCCAAGGTGCAGCGGCATGTCAGGGTCCCGCTTGCCACTTTCGAGGTCCCGGAGCGGCGATTTGATCACATTCACAGCGACTTAGTGGGCCCACTTCCACCTTCCCGGGGCTTTACGTACCTTTTGACGATGGTGGATCGCACCACGAGGTGGCCGGAGGCAGTCCCCATAACGTCCACCACCTCTGCGGATGTTGCTCGAGCTTTCGTTTCATCATGGGTGGCCCGTTTTGGTGTCCCTGCAGATATTTTGTCAGATCTGGGGCCGCAATTTTCGTCCGAACTGTGGAATGAAGTGATTTCCGTGTTGGGCGTTAAGCTCCACCGCACTACGGCCTATCACCCGCAAGCGAACGGCTTGTGCGAGAGGTTCCACCGTTCCTTGAAAGCGTCGCTCAGGGCCAGCCTGCTGGATGCATCCTCGGTCGACAAACTGCCGTGGGTGATGTTAGGACTCCGCACGGCACCGAAGGAAGATCTCCAGTCGTCGGCGGCGGAGATGGTTTACGGGCAAATGCTTCAAGTCCCAGGTGATTTCCTGCCGTCCCCTACGCATCCATGGTCCGCAGCCAGGCAAAGAGAGACCCACTGGGATGCGGCCCGCTGTTTCCACCCAGTTCCGACCTCACGGCACGGTTTGCCTTCGTCCAACGTCCCGGAAGAGTTGTTGAAAGCCAAGTTCATGTTTGTGCGCCAAGACGGCCATCGTACTCCGCTCGCACCTCCTTATGCCGGGCCTTTCAAAGTTTTGCAGGCAGGGGACAAGAGTTTCGTGATTGACGTTGGGGGCAAGCCGGATCACATCTCTGTCGATCGCCTCAAGCCTGCGCACCTGGACCTCGAACGACCGATCGAGCTGGCGCAGCCTCCGAGCCGCGGCCGGCCGCCGGCCACCACCACAACTGACAGCGCCGTGTTACCTACCAGTTCCCCGCCTGCTTGGTGTTTTCCCCTCCGGGAATTTAGGAGTCGGTCCAACAGGCTTGTCCGACCTCCCCAGCGATTGACTCTTTCCGTTAAGGACAAGTCTGGGGGTGCGTATGTGGCAAAGCCACTAAGAGACTCTCACAGTGATTTGTATAATTGCCTTTAATCATGATTATTACCTTTCAGTGTTAGCTCTGGTTAAACAGAGCTAGAACGACAAAATCGAGATCTGACGTGATGGCGTCATCACGTGGGTCATATGACGTCCCCAATGGCGGGAAACGTGATGACGTGATGACGTCAGAGGTAGCGGGTGTGGCCAGCCAGTCCTCGTGTGGAGATATAGAGTAAAGACCTGTTTAGAGCTTCTCCTGCATTTTCTTGTTTTGTAAAGTTTTAATACATTAAACTCAGTTTGTTAACTTCCAGTGAGTTTACAGATTCTTTGCTAGGAGTGCAGAGACTCCTACAATAGTGTAATACATGTTGTGAGGGCGGTGAATCACTATAGTGTAATACAGATTGTGAGGGCAGTCAATCACTATAGTGTAATACAGAGTGTGAGGGCACTCAATCACCAAAGTGTAACACAGTGTGTGAGGGCACTCAATCACTATAGTGTAATACAGTGTCAGAGGCCAGTGAATCACTATAGTTTAATACAGTGTCAGAGGGCAGTGACTCACTATAGTGTAATAAAGTGTGTGAGGGCAGTGTATCACTATAGTGTAATACAGTGTGTGAGGGCAGTGAATCACTATAGTGTAATACAGTGAGTGAGGGCAGTGAATCACTATAGTGTAATACAGTGTGTGAGGGCAGTGAATCACTATAGTGTAATACAGTGAGTGAGTGCAATGAATCACTATAGTGTAATACAGTGTGTGAGGGCAGTGAATCACTATAGTGTAATACCGTGTGTGAGGGCAGTGAATCACTATAGTGTAATACAGTGAGTGAGGGCAGTGAATCACTATAGTGTAATACAGTGTGTGAAGACACTGAATCACTATAGTGTAATACAGTGTGTGAGGGGAGTGAATCACTATAGTGTAATACAGTGTGTGAGGGCAGTGAATCACTATAGTATAATACAGTGTGTGAGGGCAGTGAATCACCATAGTGTAATACTGCAGGGCTATGACGTCATCACACAATCGACGACTCTTAAAGGGACCCTGCTCCGATAACCCAACCAAGTTCCGTACATAAAATGGAGTAATAACAACATTGGCTATACATAGTGAATTGTGTTACTGTCCCTAGGTGGTCTCCACCACAATAACGTGTGTCAGGGCAGTGAATCAGTATAGTGTAATGTGGTGTGTGAGGGCACTGAATCACTATAGTGTAATACAGCGAGTGACGACAGTTAATCACTATAGTGTAATACAGTGTGTGAGGGCACTCAATCACTATAGTGTAATACAGTGTGTGAGGACAGTGAATCACTATAGTGTAATACAGTGAGTGAGGGCAGTGAATCACTATAGTGTAATACAGTGTGTGAGGGCACTCAATCACTATAGTGTAATACAGCGTGTGAGGACAGTGAATCACTAAAGTGTAATACAGTGAGTGAGGGCAGTGAATCAGTATAGTGTAACAAACATTGTACAGTCAAACAGTGTAATTAAAGGTACAGGCACAGACAGTAACGACATTGCTGTTAAAGGAATTATGTACAACCGCTCTGAGTCCTTTGGTGGCTCCGCCACATGCGCCCCCCCAGAATTGTCTTTAACAGAAAAGTTGAGGCGAGGAGGAGGCCTGATGAGCCTGTCCGATCGACTTCGATACCCTGGTAGAGGAAGTTGACGACCGGTGGTTGAGTTGGCAGTCGGTTGCGGTTGAACCGTCGCGGCGAGCGCGGTCGAGTTGGCAGGCAGCATTGGTTGATCTGGTGTGGCGGCAGCGGGCGGTTGGCCACGTTTGGGTGGTTGAGCAACTATGACGGTGGTCCAGGTCCAGGTGAGCCGGCTTCAAGTGGTCCACCGAGATGTGATCCGGCTTCCCTCCGACGTCAACCGAAAAGGATTTGTCTCCTGGTTCGATGACGCGGAAAGGAACAGTGTAAAGGGGCTTGAGCGGATCCCAGTGAGCGTCGTGGTGGATGAAGACATACTCCACATTCTTCAGTCCCGGTGGCATGTAGGAGTTCTGCAAACCGTGATTGGACGTAGGTATCGGAGCGAAGCATCTGGCCGCTTCTTGGTGGCGAACAAGTTGCCGGGAGGCGGACCATGGCTCTGTGGGAGAAGGGAGGAAATCTCCTGGTACACGGAGTGGCTGGCCATAGACGAGTTCAGCCGAAGACAATTGTAGGTCGTCTTTGGGTGCTGTACGAAGACCCAACAGGACCCATGGGAGTCTGTCCACCCATCCTGCGCCTTGGAGACTGGCCCGAAGAGAGGCTTTAAGCGACCTGTGGAATCGCTCGCAAAGGCCGTTTGTCTGTGGATGATAGGCGGTGGTGCGATGAAGTTTGGTACCGAGCCCCTGAGCCACAGCGTTCCAAAGATCCGAGTAAAATTGTGGCCCGCGGTCAGTAGAGATGTCTGCCGGTACTCCGAAACGGGCGACCCAACAGGAGATGAAAGCTCTAGCGACGTCTGCCGAAGTGGTGGAAACCAAAGGAATTGCCACTGGCCACCTAGTGGTGTGGTCCACTATGGTGAGGAGATGAGTATAACCCTGAGAAGGCGGAAGCGGCCCCACGAGGTCCACATGCACGTGGTCGAAATGACGCTCCGGAACAGTGAACGCAGCCACTGGAGCCTTGACATGCCACTGGACTTTGGCCTTCTGGCATACGATGCAGGTATTCGCCCAGTCACGGACATCGATGTGCATACCTTTCCAGACGAACTTGGCCGACATAAGCCATTGCGAAGCCTTCATCCCCGGGTATGACAACCCATGTATGGCATCAAAAACCTTCCGGCGCCATGCGACTGGCACGGTAGGTCGAGGAACTCCCATGGAAACGTCGCAAAGGAGCGTGGCACCTGCGGCCTGGAAGATGACGTCGGTCGCTTGGAAGCTAGAGGGAACGGTTCTATATGATTGGACCTCCGAGTCCGAGGCCTGATCTGCTGCCATGAGGGCGTAGTTGATTCCCAGGTGCACTGTGTGGACCGTTGCACGGGAGAGGCAATCTGCCACCAGGTTGTCCTTACCAGACACATGTTGAATGTCCGTGGTAAATTCGGAAATGAACGTCAAGTGACATTGTTGAAGAGCGGACCACGGTTCGGCGGTCTTGGCCATGGCGAACGTAAGGGGAGATGTGCTCCTCCTTGCTGGCACTGGCGATGAGTATGTCGTCAAGGTAGACGAAAATGAAACGCAGGCCTTGAAGAATGGAGTCCATTAAATGCTGGAACGCCTGTGCTGCGTTCTTTAAGCCAAATGGCATCCGCAGGAACTCAAAGAGGCCAAAAGGGGTGATGACTGCGGTTTTCATGACGTCTTGTGGGTGCACTGGAACCTGGTGATATCCACGGACGAGGTCAACTTTAGAGAAGATAGAATTTCCCACCAAGTGGGCTGAGAAATCCTGGACATGCGGGATCGGGTATCGATCCGGAGTGGTGGCGTCGTTGAGGCGTCGGTAGTCACCGCATGGCCGCCAGCCACCGCCTGGTTTCGGCACAATGTGGAGAGGCGAGGACCAGGGACTCTTGGATCGCTGAATAATCCCGAGCCGCTCCATCGTGGCGAACTCAGCCTTCGCAGCTGCGAGCTTGTCGGGTTCGAGCCTTCTAGCCCGCGCATAAACCAGGGAGCCAGTAGTGGTGATGTGATGTTCAACACCATGTTTCGTCGCCGAAGAGGAGAAGGTGGGCCTTGTCAGCTCCGGAAACTCCCCGAGGAGCCGCGTGAAGTTATCTGGAGGAGGGAAAGCACAGGCAATGGAGCGCGCCACGGAGGTACCGTGGAAGCACGGAATCGAGTGGAAGGTGGCCGCGTTGATCAGCCGGCGGTGCCGGACATTGACTAGTAGGCTGTTGGCACACAGAAAATCCACCCCTAGGATAGCCTGTGAGACTGTGGCCGTGACGAATTCCCAAAAGCGCTGACCGCCGAAACAGACTTCGACCCGCCGCTTTCGGAACGTTCAAATAGCTGCGCCATTAGCTGCTACGAGGGAAAAACCGAGGTTCCCAGTCTGCATGTCGAGCTTCGACGCAGGTAGAATGCTACACTGCGCCCCAGTGTCACAAAGAAAACGGCGGCCCAAGAGGGAATCGGTGATATAGAGGAGTTTCCTCGTAGAACCGACGGCCATCGCCACCACGGAATGCCCGTTAGACTTGGTCGTCCGTCGCCAGGGACGCCGCCTGCACTTTCTTGGGTTTTTTGGGGGCGAAAAACTGCAGGGGGAATGGCAGCGCCGTGCTTTCACGCCAAAACGGGTGTGGTAGGAGCACCAGCCCGCTGTAGGAGAAGCCGGCACCGTGTCTGTGGGGGGTGGGTGCCTCATGGCCGCGCAGCACTGCTGGGTAACCGTGAAAATCTTATCGGCTTCGGCCGCAAGCTTGGCGCAGTCTGTAATGTCGAATCTGGCTAGGGCAGCCTGAACCTGTTCAGGCGGTTGATAGAGGAAAAGCTCCCGGAAGAGGAAACATTCCAGTTCAGCACCCAAGAGCGTGAGCATTTGTCTCATGAGCTCGGACGGTTTGGAGTCCCTGAGGCCGGGCAGCGTGATGAGCCAGCGAGCACGCTCCGACTTTGATAGCCCGAAAACCTGAAGCAACCGCGCCTTAACTGCATCATACTTGCTGTCAGTAGGAGGACTACTGAGGAGGCTGATGATTTGTGATGCAGTTGCGCTGTTGAGGGCGGAGACCACGTAATAATAACGGGTCTGATCCGCGATGATGTTCCGAATGGCGAACTGGGCTTCAGCCTGGATGAACCAGGCGTCTGGTTGTTGCTCCCAGAACTGTGGCAGTTTCAGCGTGATGGCGTTCATGTCCATGTTGAATCTTCCACGAAAATCGTTCGTAGAAGTCGGGGTCACCAATGTAGGAACGGAGGTTCCTATCAAAAAGACTGAGTTCGACTCAGGCAATTAAAATAATGAACTTTAATGAAACGAAGTGAGTTTAAACTGGAAACTGCTAGAACACATCAATAACAGGTCTGCTCTCCTTGAGGGCTCCACGAGGACTGATCCTCTGGTCAGAAGATTGACGTCCTGACGTCATCACGTTCTTCCCGCCATTGGGGCATCACGTGACTAACGGCATGAAGTCATCACGTTGAAACCGCGCTGTAAAGGTAACTAGACATTGTACAGTCAAACAGTGTAATTAAAGGTACAGGCACAGACAGTAACTACATTGCTGTTAAAGGAATTATGTACATAAGAACATAAGAGTCCTAGTGCGAGCAAGCACTGAGTGCGAGTCATCAAAGAGTGCTGTGAGTTTGGGTAAGTGTGAGAGTTCTTTAATTGTTATTTCTCTTTAAATCATTCTTGATAAGATTACTTAAGCAGTTTAAGTAAAGGGGAAAAGTTAAATATTTGGGATTCTGTTGGTTTAAGAAGAGTAAAACAAGGTTACACTGCAGTAGGAGTAAATTGGCACAGCAGGCAGTGGAACCCAGTTTTCTAACCAATCAGCAGGGGTGACTCATTTGGCTGTAAACAAACAAACAGTATAAAAAGACCAGTCCTAGTGCGAGCAAGCACTGAGTGCAAGTCATCAAAGAGTGCTGTGAGTTTGGGTAAGTGTGAGTTCGGGTAAGTGGGGTGTTAGATGCTCTTTTCAAACTTTAACTCTGTGGGTTGTAGTTAATAAGGCCTTTCTGGTGCAGAGTGACTGTTGGTAAACCATTTAACCGGTATAACTAGAAGGATTGATTTAATTTAAATCCAATTAATTAAAGGGGATACTAGCATCTAAAATCGGGCAGAGGGTGTCCACAACTAACAATAAAAATTTTAATTAATTACATAGAATGGAGCAGGTGATGTGTTACTGTTGCAAGATGTGGGAGCCGGTGAACCCCATTGAGGCTCACGGTGATCACGTCTGTGACAAGTGTCTGCTGCTACAGGAACTCCAGCTCCGTGTTGATGAGCTGGAGTCTGAGCTTCAGACACTGTGACACATCAGGGAGGGGGAGAAGTACCTGGACTCTGTGTATCAGGAGGTGGTTACACCTATGAAGTTAATTAATTCAGATGTAGCCCATGGTCAGGGACAGGACAGTGTGACTACGAGTGAGGCAAGTACGGGGATCCAGGAGGTAGAGCTGGAGGAGCCGCAGCCCTTGCTCTTGTCCAACAGGTTCGAGGATCTTACTCCCTGTGGGGACAGGAGCAGGGACTGCAGGGAGGATGAGCAAGCTGGCCACAGCACCGTGGAGCAGGGGGCCATTCAAGAGGGGGGAGTAAATAGAAATGTTGTAGTGGTAGGGGGTAGTATTATTAGGGGGATAGATAGAGTTCTCTGCAGCCGAGAGCGAGAGTCCCGAAGGCTGTGTTGCCTACCCGGTGCCAGGGTTAAGGACATCTCCTCTGGGCTGGAAAGAAACTTGCAGTGGGAGGGGGTGGATCCAGTTGTCATGGTCCATGTTGGTACAAACGACGTAGATAGGACTAGGAAGCCAGTTCTGTTGAAGGAGTATGAGCAGTTAGGGGTCAAATTAAAAAACAGAACCTCAAGGGTAATAATCACTGGATTATTATTTGCTCTCTAGGAACCTCCCCCCCACTAGTTAGTTTAAAGCCCTCTCTACAGCCCTAGTTATATGATCCGCCAGGACTCTAGTCCCAGCACTGGCCAAGTGAAGCCTGTCCCAATGGAACAGCTCCCTCCTGCCCCAGTACTGGTGCCAGTGTCCCAGGAAGCAAAACCCATTTCTCCCACACCAGTCTTTGAGCCACGCATTTAATTCTCTAATTTTATTTGTCCCAGCCAAATTCGCTCGTGGCTCAGGTAACATATTTGAAAGTTCTCTATCTGAATGCACGTAGCATTCGTAACAAAATAGATGAGTTAATGGCACAAATAACTACATATGGGTATGATCTTGTGGCCATTACAGAAACATGGCTGCAGGGTGACAATGCCTGGGAATTAAACATACCAGGTTATTTAACGATCAGGAAGGACAGGCAGGGAGGAAGGGGAGGTGGGGTGGTTATGTTGATAAAGGAAGGATTCACTGTAATACAGAGAAATGATATTGGATCAAAAGATCAGGATAATGAAACAGTTTGGGTGGAGGTAAGGAATAATAAGGGGAAAAAAACATTAGTGGGCGTAGTCTATAGGCCTCCGAACAGTTGCAACTCTGTTGGATGGAGTATCAATCAGGAAATAGTTGAGGCTTGTAATAAGGGAACATCTATAATTATGGGGGATTTTAACTATCATATTAATTGGACAAATCAAATTGGGCAGGGCTGCCTTGAGGATGAGTTCATTGAGTGTATTAGGGATGGGTTTCTTGAGCAGTATGTAACTGAACCGA
This sequence comes from Somniosus microcephalus, assembly GCF_052327205.1. NCBI lineage: Eukaryota > Metazoa > Chordata > Chondrichthyes > Squaliformes > Somniosidae > Somniosus > Somniosus microcephalus. The sequence continues at coordinate 219,451,110 of NC_140994.1, read as the reverse complement.
CCAGGGGGCAAGCAACCTTAGATCTGGTCCTGTGTAACGAGACAGGATTAATTAAAAATGTCCTAGTAAAGGATCCCCTTGGAATGAGTGACCATAACATGGTTGAATTCCATATTCAATTAGAGGGTGAGAAGGTTGGATCTCAAACAAGCGTGCTAAGCTTGAATAAAGGAGACTATGAATGTATGAGAGCAGAATTGAGTAGAGTGGATTGGGAAAATAGATTAAAGGGTAAGATGATACATGATCAGTGGTGTACATTTAAGGAGTTATTTTACAACTTCCAAAAAAAATATATTCCACTGAGAAGAAAAGGGTGTAAAAGAAAAGACAGCCATCCGTGGCTAAGTAAAGAAATTAAGGATAGTATTCGACTAAAAACAAGGGCATATAAGGCAGCCAAATCTAGTGGGAGGATAGAGGATTGGGAAAACTTTAAAAGACAGCAAAAAATAACAAAAAGATTGATTAAGAAAGGGAAGATAGATTATGAAAGTAAATTAGCAAAAAATATAAAAACAGATAGTAAGAGTTTTTATAGTTATATAAAAATAAAAAGGGTGGCTAAAGTAAATGTTGGTCCCTTAGAGGATGAGACTGGGAAATTAATGGTGGGAAATATGGAGATGGCAAAAACACTGAATGAATATTTTATATCAGTCTTTACAGTAGAGGACACTAAGAATATCCCAACACTGGACAAACAGGAGGCTATAGGGGGGGAGGAGCTAAACACGATCAAAATCACTAAGGAAGTGGTACTCGGTAAAATAATGGGACTCAAGGTGGATAAATCACCTGGACCTGATGGCTTACATCCTAGGGTCTTGAGGGAAGTGGCGGTAGGGATTGTGGATGCATTGGTAATAATTTTCCAAAACTCCCTGGACTCAGCAAAGGTCCCAGCAGACTGGAAAATTGCTAATGTAACACCCTTATTTTAAAGGGGCAGTAGACAGAAGGCTGGAAACTATAGACCGGTTAGCCTAGCATCTGTGGTAGGTAAAATTTTGGGGTCCATTATTAAGGAGACAGTAACAGGACATTTGGATAATCATAATTTAATAGGACAAAGTCAGCATGGTTTTATGAAGGGGAAGTCATGTTTGACAAATTTGCTGGAGTTCTTTGAGAAAGTAACATATAGGGTGGATAAAGGGGAACCAGTGGACGTAGTGTATTTAGACTTCCAAAAGGCATTTGACAAGGTGCCACAAGAAAGATTATTGCTTAAGATAAAAAATCACAGGATTGGGGTAATATTCTGGCATGGATAGAGGATTGGCTATCTAACAGAAGGCAGAGAGTTGGGATAAACGGTTCATTCTCAGACTGGCAATCAGTAACTAGTGGTGTTCCGCAGGGGTCAGTGCTGGGTCCCCAACTCTTTACAATCTATATTAACGATTTGGAGGAGGGGACCGAGTGTAACATATCAAAGTTTGCAGATGATACTAAGATGGGAGGGAAAGTAGTGAGTGAGGAGGACATAAAAAACCTGCAAGGGGACATAGACAGGCTAAGTAAGTGGGCAGAGATTTGGCAGATGGAATACAATACTGGAAAGTGTGAGGTTATGCACTTTGGCAGGAAAAATCATAGAGCAAGTTATTATCTTAATGGCAAGAAACTGGAAAGTACTGACGTACAAAGAGATCTGGGGGTCCTGGTGCACGAAACTCAAAAGGTTAGTATGCAGGTGCAGCAAGTGATTAAGAAGGCCAATGGAATGTTGGCTTTCATTGCTAGGGGGATAGAATATAAAAATAGGGAGGTATTGCTTCAGTTGTACAAGGTATTGGTGAGACCGCACCTGGAATACTGCGTACAGTTTTGGTGTCCATACTTAAGAAAAGACATACTTGCTCTCGAGTCAGTACAAAGAAGGTTCACTCGGTTAATCCCGGGGATGAGGGGATGGACATATGAGGAGAGGTTGAGTAGATTGGGACTCTACTCATTGGAGTTCAGAAGAATGAGAGGCGATCTTATTGAAACATATAAGATTGTGAAGGGGTTGGATCGGGTGGATGCGGGGAGGATGTTCCCGATGATGGGTGAAACTAGAACTAGGGGGCATAGTCTTAGAATAAGGGGCTGCTCTTTCAAAACTGAGATGAGGAGGAACTACTTCACTCAGAGGGTGGTAGGTCCATGGAATATGCTGCCCCAAAAAGCTGTAGAAGCTACATCATTACATAAATTTAAAACAGAAATAGACAGTTTCCTAGAAGTAAAGGGAATTAAGGGTTACGGGGAGTGGGCAGGAATTTGGACATGAGTCTAGGTTCGGATCAGACATGGCCCTGTGGGTAGCGAAGCGAGCCCAGGGGCCATGTAGCCTGATCCTGCTCCTATTTCGTGTGTCTAATTCTGTTAGATTCAGGAGATGGTTCTGTGATAGTAGGTTAGCGGTTAGGATCAGATCAGCCATGATCTTATTGAATGGCGGAGCAGGCTCGAGGGGCCGATTGGCCTACTCCTGCTCCTATTTCTTATGTTCTTATGTTCTTATGTAACATATGAAATAGGAGCGGGAGTAGGCCAATCGGCCCCTCGAGCCTGCTCCACCATTCAATAAGATCATGGCTAATCTGATCCTAACCTCAAATCTTCTATCACTCTCCATCCCACCCGAACCCATGTGATCTCCCGGGAGAGGCGAAAAACCAGATAAAAAACCCAATGGCCAATTTGGGAGAAAAAATCTGGGAAATTCCTCTCCGACCCATCTAGGCGAGCGAAACTCTTCCAGGAGATCACTCTGTCCCTATATTTTCTACAGTACTTACCTTTTGTAAAGGCGATCTACACCCCAGCCAGGAACAGGAATAAAACCATCTCCTGAAATCTAACACAGAATTAGAACACAAGAAGTAGGAGCAGAACCAGGCTACACGGCCCCTGGGCCCACTCCACTACCCACAGGGCCATGACCATTCCGAACCTAGACTCATGTCCAATTTCCTGCCCACTCCCGTAACCCTTAATTCCCTTTACTTCTAGGAAACCATCTATTTCTGTTTTAAATTTATTTAATGATGTAGCTTCCACAGCTTTCTGGGGCAGCAAATTCCACAAACCTACCACCCTCTGAGTGAAGAAGTTTCTCCTCATCTCAGTTTTGAAAGAGCAGCCCCTTATTCTAAGATTATGCCCCCTAGTTCTAGTTTCACCCATCATTGGGAACATCCTCACCGCATCCACCCGATCAAGCCCCTTCACAATCTTATATGTTTCAATAAGATCGCCTCTCATTCTTCTGAACTCCAATGAGTAGAGTCCTAATCTACTCAACCTCTCCTCATATGACCACCCCCTCATCCCCGGGATTAACCGAGTGAACCTTCTTTGTACTGACTCGAGAGCAAGTATGTCTTTTCTTAAGTATGGACACCAAAACTGTATGCAGTATTCCAGGTGCGGTCTCACCAATACCTTGTAGAACTGCAGCAATACCTCCCTGTTTTTATATTCTATCCCCCTAGCAATAAAAGCCAACATTCCATTGGCCTTCTTGATCACTTGCTGCACCTGCATACTAACTTTTTGAGTTTCGTGCACCAGGACCCCCAGATCCATTTGTACTACAGTACTTTCCAGTTTCTTGCCATTAAGATAATAACTTGCTCCATGATTTTTCCTGTCAAAGTGCAAAACCTCGCACTTTCCAGTATTGTATTCCATCTGCCAAATCTCTGCCCACTTACTTAGCCTGTCTATGTCCCTTTGCAGGTTTTTTATGTCCTCCTCACTCACTACTTTCCCTCCCATCTTTGTATCATCTGCAAACTTTGATATGTTACACTCGGTCCCCTCCTCCAAATCGTTAATATAGATTGTAAAGAGTTGGGGACCCAGCACTGACCCCTGCGGAACACCACTAGTTACTGATTGCCGGTCTGAGAATGAACCATTTATCCCAACTCTCTGCTTTCTGTTAGAGAGCCAATCCTCCACCCACACCAGAATATTACCCCCAATCCCGTGATTTTTTATCTTGAGCAATAATCTTTTGTGTGGCACCTTGTCAAATGCCTTTTGGAAGTCTAAATACACTACGTCCACTGGTTCTCCTTTATCCACCCTGTATGTTACTTCCTCAAAGAACTCAAGCAAATTTGTCAAACATGACTTCCCCTTCATGAAACCATGCTGAGTTTGTCCTATTAAATTATGTTTATCCAAATGTCCCGTTACTGTCTCCTTAAAAATGGATGCTAACATTTTACCAACCAACTGCTCTGAGTCCTTTGGTGGCTCCGCCACAATAGTGTAATACAGTGTGTGAAGGCAGTGAATCACTATAGTGTAATACAGTGTGTGAGGGCAGTGAATCACTATAGTGTAATACAGAGTGTGAGCACAGTGAATCACTATAGTGTAATACAGTGTGTGAGGGCAGTGAATCACTATAGTATAACACAGTGTGTGAGGGCAGTGAATCACTATAGTGTAATACAGTGTGTGAGGGCAGTGAATCACTATAGTGTAATACAGTGTGTGAGGGCACTCAATCACAGGCGGGTGGTGCAGTGGTCCCCTGTGGCCATCCCCCTCTCAAACAGATATACCACTTTGGATAATTTTGAGGGAGATGGCTTATCGGGGGAAGGCAGCAGCAGTCAACTTCCTGGCACCATGGGTGGTTCTGCTGCACAGGACAGGAGGATAAAGAGCAGGAGAGCTATAGTGATAGGGGATTCTACTGTAAGGGGAATAGATAAGCGTTTCTGCGGCCACAAACGAGACTCCAGGATGGTATGTTGCCTCCCTGGTGCAAGGGTCAAGGATGTCTCAGGGCGGCTGCAGGGCATTCTGGAGGGGGAGGGTGAACAGCTAGTTGTTGTGGTGCATAGAGATACCAACGATATAGGTAAAAAATGGGATGAGGTCCTAAAAGCTGAATATAGGGAGTTAGGAGGTAAATTAAAAAATAGGACCTCAAAGGTAGTAATCTCAGGATTGCTACCAGTGCCACGTGCTAGTCAGAGTAGAAATAGAAGGATATTTCAGATGAATATGTGGCTAGAGGAATGGTGCAAGGGGGAGGGATTCAAATTCCTGGGACATTGGAACCGGTTCTGGGGGAGGCGGGACCAGTACAAACTGGACGGTTTGTACCTGGGTGGATCCGGGACCGATGTCCTAGGGGGAGTGTTCTCTAGTGCTATTGGGGAGGGTTTAAACTAAAATGGCAGGGGTTTGGGAACCTGTGCAGGGAGACAGAGGAAAGGGAAGCAAGGATAGAAACAAAAGACAGGAAGGAGAAAAGCAAAAGTGGAAGGCAGAGAAATCAAGGGTGTAAATCAAACAGGGCTACAGTAAATAATAATAATTCTAAAAGGACTGTGTTCAGAGGTGGCTGGCTGATGCTTTCCAGCAGGAGCCTTGAGAAACTGAAGTGTTATTTCCCTGTCTTTGTTTGTGGGCTATTTTCCCCTTTAAAAAGAAAGTAGATGGTGTGACGGGCATTTTGCTTGTCATGATATTAAATGTAGCCCAGGTGACAGAATTCATTCATTAATGTGGATAATCACAGGTGCAGAAAACAAGCAACTAAAGATCACGTGAGGCTTTTACCACTTCCCTACGTGTTTGGCTGTGAGTGAATGAGCACTTGCAGAGGAATTAAGAGGATGTGAAGGGTATTGCTTTACCTTCTGCTGATAAGTTGGTGATGTTCAAAACAATGGGCTAGAAATACCTGGCGGTCACAAAAGCTGCCGGGGGTTAATGGCCACTGAAAATGGTGGCGCTAGCAGGACCGAAAAATTGTGCTGGGGACTAATTATCATTAGCCCCGCATTAAAATTAATGCTGCCGCCCTGGTGGCATTGGTCCCGGCAGGCCCCAAAGTGGCGTGTCCAATCGGCATTGCTACTTTAACAGCCTCTGAAAGCGAGGCTGTGATTTCACAAAGCATTGTGGGATTCTTAAAAGGGCAATGTATTGTTGTTTTCTTAAAAGTGCAATGCCTTCTGAAATGATAAAAATAAAAATGATGTAAAAATAAGCAGTTTTTAGCCCTTACAGCTCAACTGCCTTCTGAAAAAAAAAGATGAAAAAGAATTCCCAAATGGGAGTCTTCAGCTCTTAAAGCTGAATTTCCTTCCGCACCTAACAAAAAGGGAAAAATGCTTCAGCACTAACACAACTGGCTCAGCAAGACCAGGAAAGGGTCACCCAGAGTCCCACATGCAGCACTCAAGCTTTGTGCAGGGGGTCAACACTGCAAGAGAGGTCCTCTACCCATAGGGGCCAGGAGGCCCTCCAGAAAGAATGATGTGGGACCACATCATCGAGGCCGTCACTGCCAGCAGTGTTGCCCCCACCACCTGGCTCCAATGCCCAAAGAAGCTTCATGACCTCAGACCAGTAGCCAAGGTCAGTGAATGCATCTTCAAAAGCCGTCTCCTACCAACTGCATCACTAGCCTCACACACCGCTCAATGCACGACACCCCACACACCTCCTGCCAATCACTCACCTAACAAAAATCTGTATCAAACACAAAGCACACCTCCCATTCCTAGCTTCATCTCACCCCCTTGGAGGAGACAGCGCTGGCCATTCTTGGCAGGGGCATGGCTGAGCCCTTGGCCAGCAGCAGGGCTGAAAGGATAAAAGATGCTGGTATCCTCATATGTTATCCTCCTTCTCGCATGTATCTCTTGCTTTACCGCCCTCCCCTCACCACAACTCCACCCTTGTGTTTTCCTTATTTCACACACCCAAAAAATTCAGCTGACCCAGCCAGTGATTGACTAAGAAGAGGGCGAGAAGAGTGAAGAACAAAAAGAAGAAGAAGACATTGTCACTCAATTCGACACTCCCAGCCACTAGCTCCTCAAGGTCGACCATTTGCAGTGTCCCCCACTGCAAGTCAGCAGCCTTCCACCAGCCATGCTGCACCCACTGGGGTAGCACTGCGTAACATCAGTAGGATAGGTAAAGGTACACACAAGACAGTCACTAAGGGAATGCATAAGGGTGATGAGTTGATTTCTTGATGTCATATTGGATGGATAGAAGTATAACAATGGATTAGAAAGTTTGCTTTGTGGTGGCTTTTGTTTCAGGACAAATGTTGAAAGGGGAATTGGGGTTGTGGTCACTGGTACCGCAAGTGGATGATTCCTTCCCGGATATCTGGCCAGAAAGGGGCTGTCTGGGTTGCATTCCAACGTCTGCTTCCTCCTCTTCTGTATCTTCCTCTTCCCTCTGCGGGCAGATGCTATAAATCTGAAATAAAAGCATGCTATGCTGGAAATACTCAGCAGTTCAGGCGTGAATTCTGTTTCTCTCTCCACAGATGTTGCCCAGCCTGCTGAGTATTTGCAGCATTTTATCTCTTCTCAGAGGCCCTCCTTTACCATCCGAGGCCCTGCAAGCATACCACAGCATACTCTGCACACTTAATTTTTTTTTTAACATATATTGCACCAAGCCACTAGTTCAATAAAATAAAAAAATAATCTAGTCCAAAAGCTCAAATGCAAACTTACCTGAAAGATGTGTGTGTCCCTTTAAGAAGTGCTGACAGAGTCTCTGTCAGTCTGCTGAACGCTGGGATTTCATGGTGAGCTTAGAACCCAGCGCTAAGGTCGAAGTACGCTGAGGTGATGTTAAGTCAGCGTTGCATGCCAACTGACATCACCCTCTTTTAATTTACATTTCCAGAGCCAGCGCTGCAGCGCTAGGGCCCTTACCAAAATGGTGGCCGCTGAGTCCCGCGCCAGAGACGGTGCTACAGTGGCGGCCGCTATTTTTAGACCGGATCACAGCGAAAACTCGTGGTAAGTGGCCCAATTTCTAGGCCAATGAGCACAAGGTGGCTGCAAATGGGAACCATGCTTATTACAGTGCATTGTTACAAGGTATGATTGTCCACTGTTAGTTGCCTGGCCTGGAGAGGTTAGTGAACTACTGGAATTGAGTGGCTCTGCAAGGTTCTCTGCAGCCGCGACCAAGAGTTCCGAAGGTTGTGTTGCCTGCCCGGTGCCAGGGTTAAAGACATCTCCTCGCAGCTGGAGAAGAACTTGGAGTGGGAGGGAGAGGATACAGTTGTCGTGGTCCACGTAGGAACCATTGGCATAGGTAGAACTAGGAATGAGGTTCTGCTGAGGGAGTTTGAGGAGCTACGATCCAAATTAAAAAACAGAACCTCAAAGGTAATAATCTCAGGATTGCTACCTGAGCCACATGCAAATTGGCATAGAGACAAGCATAAGAACATAAAGAACATAAGAAATAGGAGCAGGAGTAGGCCATTTGGCCCCCCGAGCCTGCTCCGTCATTCAATAAGATAATGGCTGATCTGATCTTGACCTCAACTCCACTTTCCTGCCTGCTCCCCATAACCCTTGACTCCCCTTTGGTTCAAAAATTTGTCTCTCTCCACCTTAAATATATTCAATGACCCAATGAAACAGATTAGAGGTTTAAATGCGTGGCTCAAAGAGTGGTGTGGGAGGAAGGGGTTTCAGTTCATGGGGCACTGGCATCAGTACTGGGGAAAGAGGGAGCTGTTCTGATGAGACAGGCTCCACTTAAACTGGGCTGGGACCAGTGCCCTGGTGAACTGAATAACTAGGGCAGTAGACAGGGCTTTAAACTAATGAAGGGGGGGGTGAGAGGATTCAGGAAAGAGTAAATTTAAAATCAGTGGGAGAAATGTCAAGGCTCCAGAACAGAGTAGAGTTTTGGGTAAAAATAAGCAGAGTGGGTCAGGAAGGGACAGAGAGAGTAACAAAGGTAAAAAGGCATCAGTGACTAAGGTGACATTTGGGGAAAAATAGAAATAAGTCAAAGCTAAAGGCACTATATCTGAATGCATGAAGCATTTGCAACAAAATAGATGAATTAATTGCACAGATAGAAATTAACAGGTTTGATCTAATAGCCATAATGGAGACGTGGTTGCAAAGTGGCCAAGGTTGGGAACTAAATATTTCAAGATACTTAACATTTAGAAGAGATAGGCAAAATGGAAAAGGAGGAGGGGTAGTCCTGATAATAAATGATGGGATAAAGACAGTAGAGAGAAAGGATCTTAGCTCCAAAAATCAAGAAGTAGAATCAGTTTGGGTGGAGCTAAGAAACAGCAAGGGGCAGAAAACATTGGTGGGATTTGTTTATAGGTCCCCAAACAGTAGTTGTAATGTAGGGCAGTGTATAAATCAGGAAATTAGTGGAGCATGTAACAAGGGTAATGCAGTGATCATGGGAGACTTTAATCTATATATAGACCAGGCAAACCAAATTTGCAGTAATAGCGTGGCAGACAAATTCATGGAATGTATGCAAGATAGTTTTCCAGATCAGTATGTTGCGGAACCAACTAGGGAACAGGTTATTTTAGATCTAGTATTGTGCAACGAGAAAGTGTTAATTAATAACCTTGTAGGCCTTTAGGGAAGAGTGACCATAATATGATAGAATTTAATATTCAGTTTGAAAGTGATTTAGTTAAATCCGAAACTAGGGTCTTAAATCTAAACAAAGCAAACTAACATTGGCGTGAGAGGTGAGTTGGCTATGGTAGATTGGGGAACTACATTAAAAGATATGATGGTAGACAAGCAATGGCTAGCATTTAAAGAATTAATAGATAATTTACAACAAATATACATTCCTTTAAGGCACAAAAACCCCACAGGAAAAGTGCTCCAAACGTGGCTAACAAGAGAAGTTAAAGATAGTATTAGATCAAAGGAAGAGGCTTATAATTTTGCCAAAAAGAGTAGTAAGACTTGTTGTGTCTGTGTATAATAAGACACAGACTGCAGGAGAATGGTACAATAGGTGTTTACTCAACGTGGCTCACACGGGAACTGATCTGTACAGATTACTACTCAGTGCTATATACAGGTGTGGTCACTGCTGGTACTACAGTATACATGAGCTGTAAAAGTTAGTTCTCCCCTTAAAGGTATATACATTACAATTCTTCCCCTTTTAGATTAACAGCACCATAACACTCATTTAACAATTAAATATCAAACTAATTACAATTAACACTTTTAACATGCAACATTAGCTGAAAATAGTCTATTTATATATTCAGTCTTTGGGGAGGCTTCCTGATCCTTTCTGGATAGCGCCTTTCCCGAGTGTCTTGCTCTTGGTGCGGAGGCGATTCTGGCCCCCTGTCGTCGGTTGGTTCATCAGCTTCCGATGCTATTGTTTCTGAGGTAGATGCGACCTGTACGTCGGGTTCATCACCAGGTACGTATGGGCGAGGCATGGGGTTGACTTGTTCCTGTGACTCTAGGATCTGGTCAGCATGGCGTCTCACGATGCTCTCCCCAACGTCCACTGTGTACATTAGTGGGCCCTGCCGTGTGCATATCGTTCCTGGCTGCCATTTTTCTGTTCGGTAGTCGCGGGCCAAGACTGGTTGCCCTACATTGAAGCTCCTTGTTGGCTTCTCATGGATGTGCTGGAATTGCTTACTCTCAACATCTCTTCGTACGTTTGGTCTAAGCAAATCCAGGCGAGATCTTAACCTTCGGTTAAAGAACATCATGGCTGGGGCCTGGTTGGTGACTGCATGTGTCGCATTCCGGTAGGCAAACAGGAAATTGTCCACCTTGTGCTGCAGCGGAATGTTGTCATTGTACATAGCCTTTATTGCCTTCTTAAAGGTTTGTACGAACCTCTCAGCCAATCCATTTGTGGCTGGATGATACGGGGCGGATGTGTAATGCCTTACCCCATTCTTTTTCAAGAACCTCCGGAACTCTTCGGACACAAACTGTGGTCCGTTGTCGGAGCAAATCTGTTATGTCAAGCCATTCCTGGCAAAAATGGTCTGTAGGACTGCAATAGTTTTCTCCGTGGTGGTGGAGGACATTTTGATGACCTCAGGCCATTTCGAGTGTGCATCCACGGCTATTTAAAAGCATTGAGTCCATGAATGGACCAGCAAAATCAATATGCACCCGTTGCCATGGAGATGATGGCCACTCCCATGAGTGTAGAGGGGCCTGTGGTGGTGCATTTTGGACTTTCTGGCATCCTGTGCAGCTCTTGGTCAGGTCCTCGATTTGTTTATCGATTCCTGGCCACCACACATAAGCCCTGGCTAGGCTTTTCATTTTTACCCCTCCCAGATGACCCTCGTGAAGCTCATTGAGCACTCTATCCCTTAACTTGGGTGGAATTACCACTCGGGATCCACACATCAAGGTCCCCCGGCACACTGACAGCTGTTCTCTCCTTGTCGAGAATGCTGGCAACAGTGAGTCGCCATGTGCTGGCCATCCCTTCACCGTCAAATCATATACCCGAGACAGTGTCGGGTCATTTCGGGTTTCCTTTTCGATACAAGCGTTAGTTACCGGTAGGTATTCAACTATAGTCGAATGGAATATTTCGACAGGATCCACTGCTGGTGCTTCCTCCGCAGTAGGCAGTGGCAGGCGTGATAGCCCATCAGCATTTCCATGCTGTTTCGTGCCCTTATATTCAATCTCATAGTGGTGCGCCCCCTAGAAAATGTGACCATCTTTGTAGTCGTTGCGCAGTCATCACCGGAACGCCCTTCTTCGGATTACGAATGGAGACAAGAGGCTGGTGATCAGTCAGCAAGGTGAATTTCTTCCCGTGCAGATAGTGATTGAACTTTTTCACTCCCCACACTAGGCTGAGGGCCTCCCTGTCAATCTGGGCGTAGTTACGCTCGGCTGAGGTTAGTGATCGTGACGCAAAGGCTATTGTCCTCTCTGAGCCATCCGAGAATTTGAGCGACAGCACCGCTCCAATGCCGTAGGGTGACGCATCACATGCCAACCGAATTGGTAATGCTGGGTTGTAATGGGCCAATACCTCTTTCAATGTGATTAGTGTTTCGCTCTTCTGGAAAGCTCATCTACATTCGTCACTCCACTTCCATGGCACCCCAGTTTGCAGTAGGGTGTTCAGTGGGTGTAGTATTGTAGACAAATTTGGCAAGAACTTATGGTAGCAGTTTACCAGCCCGAGGAACGACCTCAGTTGTGACACATTTTCCGGTGCTGGAGCCTTGACTACTGCCTCAATCTTCTCTGGGGACTTATGTAACCCCTCTTTATCGATAACCTGGCCACAATACGAGATCTGTTTTCTAAAAAACTCGCATTTGGGGCGGTTAGCTCGGAGCCCATATTCCTGCAATCTAGTGAGCACCTGCTCCAGGTTGGCAAGGTGATCACTGTCATTTTCGCCCGTGACCAGGATGTCGTCCAAATAACACTGGCTCCCTGGGATCCCTTGCAGGACTTGTTCCATTGCCCTCTGCCAAATAGCCGGAGCTGATGCTACCCCGAATACCAGCCGGTTGTATTGGGAGAGACCTTTATGGGTGTTGATTGTGAGGTCTTTTTTTGATGCTTCTTCTACCTCCATTTGCAGATACGCCTGGGCCAGATCAATCTTAGTGAAGCGTTTCCCTCCAGATAGCGAGGCGAAAATATCTTCAATCCACGGAAGTGGATATTGTACGGTGTGAAGGATTGGGTTCACTGTTACCTTAAAGTCCCCACAGATGCGAACCTTCCTTGGTTCCCCAGGCGTGCTGCTCAACGACTTTTTCATCACAGGGATGATGGGTGTAGCCCACTCGCTCCAGTCTACCTTGGACAGTACACCTGAATGTTCCAGACTCTCCAGCTCTGCTTCGACGGCTGAGCGGATCGCATAAGGTACCGGTCTGGCCTTAAAAAATTTTGGGCTTGCGTTTTCTTCAATTTTAATCATCGCTGTCATGCCTTTTAGTGTTCCGAGTCCTTGCTGGAACAGTTCTTTCGCGTCAGTTAGGATCTTTGATAGGCGCCCAGGTGTGACGTCGTCATCCTTTTTGTCAGCCACAGTCAGTGCCTGTATGGAATGCCAATCCAGTTGTATTTTCCGCATCCATTCACGTCCCAGTAATGGTGGTCCTCCATCTTGCAATACATACAGGTCTAGTTTTGGTGTTTCCTTACCGTTATATATAACGGTCACCCTTATTTTTCCTTTGGGGTAGACTTTTTGCCCCGCGTACGTCTTCAAAATAATTTTTGTGTCTCACAAGGGTATGTGTGAGAATAGCCGCTCGTAGTCCCATCAGTTTATGACTGTTAGGGCTGACCCTGTGTCCAATTCCATCTTTACCTGGACTCCTGCTATCTTGAGAGTGACCCAAATGGTTCGGTGATCCTCCGTTGTGATCACATTATGTAGTTTCAGACAACTCAGTTCCCTGCTTTCGGAGTCGTTATCACTCTTTTGTTCGTCTGAACTATTCTCCGTCATCTTATGTACCTTCTTGTACTTTTCTTTGGTAGGTTTCTTATTGCTGGTTTTCTTTCCCGACCTGCAGACTGGTGCTATGTGTCCTACTTTTCCACACTGTCTGCACACTTTGTCTTTGAACCAGCAATCATTCTGGTCGTGTGTTGTTCTGCCGCAGCGATAGCACTTCTCTGTTCTATATGACATTTCGTTTGTGCCATATTCTTGCGGTCTCTGTTGTATCTCTGCAGCGCCCCGTGCTGCTGCTTCATATGATACCGCAATGCTGAAAGCCTTTTCCAGCGTAAGGTCCTTTTCAGATAAAAGCCGTTTCTGGGTTCCTTCACTTTGAAGCCCACACACAAACTTATCCCTTAAGTTATCTGCCAGTCCCACTCCAAACTGGCAGTGTTTCGATAGTTTGCGCAGTTCTGTTAAGTAATCAGCATTGCTTTCATCCTTATGCTGGTTCCGTTTGTGAAACTTGAATCTTTCTGCTATCAGCAGTGGTGTGGGGTTTAAATGTTCCTGTAGTATCGTTACTATGTCTTCAAAACTCTTTTCCATTGGCTTCGTTGGGGTTACTAGATTTCGTAATAAACCATACGTCTTTGCACCCATTAAATTTAACAATACCGACGCTTTCTTGTCATCTGACACCTCATTTGCCTTGCAGTATACCTCTATTCGTTCGACATATGTAGTCCAATCTTCGACTTCATTGTCAAATGCGGTGATACTGCCACTCTTCGGCATTTTGGGTGTGGTTTAAAATGGCGTCTCCCAATGGCTTAAAATGGCACCTCCCGCGCGTTCCTTCCTCCCCCGCTGCTGCCAACGCCGCTCCCGGCGGTTCTCGTGGCAATGGCAGCGCCCTGTAGGTTTCGCGCGCTTCTCCTGCGCTGCTGCCAATGCCGCTCTCGGCGGTCCTCTTGGCAATTGCAGCGCCTCGCGGCTTTCTGCGCATCTCTCTCTCTCCCTGTCTTCGATGCTGCTCGGCCCCTGAACACCGGCTGCGCCCTGTGCGCTCTGCCCTCTCTCTCTCTCTCCCCCGTTGACGCTGCTTGGCCCTTTGCTGTGCCGCTCGGTCGGGCTCTAGCCCGCCGCTGTCTGGGAAGTGTCTGCGCACTACCTGTTGCCAGCCTGTTTCGCTGGACCACCTCGACTGGAAAGCCAAGCCTGGCTCTCGACAGCCTCCCCCGCAATTCTCGAGTCTCTGCTGGATGACTGGGCGGTTGCCCGTGGTCGACGCCCGAGTCTCTGGCCTTGACCTCCAATCCACTGATCTCCAGGAACGAATCCCCGGGAGGTGATGCAGAGTTGCAGGTAGGTTCGAACTTGCCTTGTCGCCAATGTTGTGTCTGTGTATAATAAGACACAGACTGCAGGAGAATGGTAGAACAGGTGTTTACTCAACGTGGCTCACACGGGAACTGATCTGTACAGATTACTACTCAGTGCTATATACAGGTGTGGTCACTGCCGGTACTACAGTATACATGAGCTGTAAAAGATAGTTCCCCCCTTAAAGGTATATACATTACAAGACTGAGGATTGGGAGGATTTTAGAATTCAGCAAAGTAGGACCAAGAAATTGATAAAGAAAAGGAAAATAGAATATGAGAGTAAACTAGCGAGAGACATAAAAACAGACTGTAAAAGCTTCTATAGGTATGTAAAAAGGAAAAGATTAACAAAAGTAAATGTGGGTCCTTTACAGGCTGAGACAGGAGACGTTATAATGGGGAATAAGGAAATGGCAGAGAAATTAAACAAATACTTGGGGCTGGATTTTATCAATGGGGGCGCGTTGGGGGCGGGACTGCTGGTTGTCGGGTTTCAGTCCCGCCCCCAATGATGTCCGGCCAACCCATGCTATTTTCCCTTGATTGACCTTGTTAAGCCCGCCCTGCGGGCTTAGCAGGCAAATTAAGGGAAAGCTGGTGACAGAGGACATCAGCGTATGACATTTCATCTGTCAAAAATTACTTGACAGATGAAATGTCAGCGTTTGACAGCTTAGAGAAGCCGTCAAACACTGAATCTCTGTTCTATGGTGAGCCCTTGTACTGAAGACTCACAAAAACCTATTTCCTCCACAGAAATCAGATGACTGTTGCATCTGAGAATGCAGCAGCCATTCTGTCATCTCTGCCATTGAGATGAGGCACCTCTGGATCCCCAAGGCCTGCAGGAAGAAGCAAAGGTAAGTAAACCTTTTCTAACACTTTACACTCACCTCTCATACTTACCTCTCCATCACTCACCTCCACAGCAGACTTTTCGATCCCTCTCACCCCCGCAGACCCACTGCTCGCCTCGCTGACCCTGGCGGGGTTTCCCGATGTCGGGAAGCCCGCATTTGCAGGGGTAAAATGGGGATAAGCCTCTTAACTGCCTGTTAACTACCTGTTAACAGGCAATTAATTGGCTGTAATCCCCTTCCTGCCTCGAGAAGACAGGTCCCTGCGCGAGTCGTGGACCCGCCTCCCGGGAAGATGGCACGGAGGCGGGTTGGGAGTGGGTTCAGTACCCGATCCCAGTTTCTGCCATATTCCCAACAGTGCCACCTCCATACCCACCTCCCCAGGGCTGGGAAAACTCCCCCCTTTTTCTTCACAGAAGATGCAAAAAACATCCCAGAAATAGTGGAGAAACAAGGGTCTAGCGAGAATCAGGAATTGAAAGAAATTAGTATTAGTAAAAAAATTGTATTGGAGAAATTAAAGGGACTGAAAGCCGATAAATGCCCTGGACCTGATGGCCTACACCCCCTTGGTTTTGAAAGAGTTGGCTATAGAGATAGTGGATGCATTGGTTGTCATTTTCCAAAATTCCATAGAATCTGGAACGGTTCCCGCGGATTGGAAGGTAGCAAATTTAAGAAAGGAGGGAGAGAGAAAGCGGGGAACTACAGACCAGTTAGCCTGACATCAGTAGTAGGGAAAATGCTAGAATCTATTATTAAGGACGTGGTAACAGGGCACTTGGAAAATAATAATAGGATTCAGCAGTCAACATGAATTTATGACAGTGAAATTGTGTTTGACGAATCTGTTAAGAGTTTTTTGTGGTTGTAACTAGCAGAATTGATAAGGGGGAATCAGTGGATGTGGTGTATTTGGATTTTCAGAAGGCATTCGATAAGGTGCCACACAAAAGGTTATTAAACAAAATTAGGGCTCATGGCATTGGGGGTAATATACGAGCATGGATTGAGGATTGGTTAACAGACAGAAAACAGAGAGTAGGAATAAATGGGTTATTTTCGGGTTGGCAGGCTGTAACTAGTGGGGTACTGCAAGGATCAGTGCTTGGGACTCAGCTAATAACAATCTACATCAATGATTTGGATTAGGGGACCAAATATAATATATCCAAGTTTGCTGATGATACAAAGCTGGGTGGGAATGTAAGTTGTGAGGAGGATGCAAGGAGGCTTCAAGAGGATATAGACAGGCTAAGAGAGTGGGCAAGAACATGGCAAATGGCATATAATGTGAAGAAATGTGAAGTTATCCATTTTGGTAGGAAAAATAGAAAAGCAGTGTATTTTTTAAATGGTGAGAGATTGGGAAATGTTGGTGTTCAGAGGAACCTGGGTGTCCTTGTACATGAATCACTGAAAGTTAATATGCAGGTACAGCAAGCAATTAGGAAAGCAAATGGTATGTTGACCTTTATTACAAGAGGATTTGAGTATAAGAGTAAAGACGTCTTACTGCAATTATATAGGGCCCTGGTGAGACCACACCTGGAGTATTGTGTACAGTTATGGTCTCCTTACCTAAGGAAGGATATACTTGCCATAGAGGGAGTGCAACGAAGGTTCACCAGACTGGTTCCTGGGATTTGGAGATTGTTCTGTGAGGAGAGATTGAGTAGACTAGGCCTATGTTCTCTAGAGTTTAGAAGAATGAGAGGTGATCTCATTGAAATATATAAAATTCTTACAGGGCTTGACAGGGTAGATGCAGGGAGGATGTTTCCCCTGGCTGGGGAGTCTAGAACCAGAGGTCAAAATCTCAGAATAAGGTGTCGGCCATTCAGGACTGAGATGAGGAGAAATTTCTTCACTCAGAGGGTGGTGAATCTTTGGAATTCTCTACCCCAGAGGGCTGTGGAGGCTCAGTCATTGAGTATATTCAAGACAGAGATCGATAGCTTTTTGAATATTAAGGGAATCAAGGGATATGGGGATAGTGCAGGAAAGTGGAGATGAGGTAGAAGATCAGCCATGATCTTACTGAATGGTGGAGCAGGCTCGAAGTGCCAAATGGCCTGCTCCTGCTCCTGCTCCTATTTCTTATGTTCTTATGTTTGCTGGAGATGGTACTCATTGCCAAGGCCCACCCTCCTTCCACCCTTCATGAGGCTCCTTGCTTCAGGTTCAAAAAGTTGGGGCCATCTTCACCGATTTCAACCACTATCACCTCAAGTGAAGAGTATGTAAGCTTGGGGGGGGGTTCAATGCACAAAATGACAGCTTGGCTCTTTCGGCGGCTGTGCCCACTTTAACACTGCAGCAGCACCGGATTTCCTTTTATCCTGCTTCCTGAGGCGGCCTCCCAATAAAGTGTGCAAATAGAGCTTGGAGTCCACCTTGAATATTTGGTTAGAAACCATTGAGGAAAATCCGACAGGTCCACACCAGTGGTGGAAATGCAGTCCTGGCACACCTCCAGCACCTTGGAGAAAAATCAAGCCCCATATATTTGTCTTGCTGTAACTGTCTTTCATATCCTTTATGTAATTCTGTCTCTCTTTTTCTGTTTATCTTCTACTCTTTCTAGCTTTCTCTCTCTTGCTCTGTAAGCCTGTCACACACATTCTGTCATTGTCAGTTTGCCTCTGACTGTTTTTCATGCTCTTTCTCCCTCTCTGTAAGCCTCTTCTTCCTTGCTTTCTCCCTTGGTACATGCTACCACTCTCTGGATGCCTCTCACAAATTTTTCCCCTCATGGTTTATTCAGTTTGTATCTTGCACTTTTTTAAAGCTCAAGGCATGCAGCAAGATGGGAGCCAGCATGTTCCAGGTTAGAGATGGGGGCCTAGAAATTCAGTCTGGACACTTTTGGGGCGCTAAAGTCGGGCGTTCGCTAAAGTTAGCGCCCGCCGGAAAGTGTAGGCCACATCGCCGAAATTCAGTAGAGTTGGCCAAGAGTTTGGCCGAGCGCTGAAACTGGCGTTGCAATGCTCTCTTCGGGCGCTAAGCCGGCGATGCGGCCTGATAACGCCGAGGCCGGGCGCAGCGCAGGTGCGGTCATGTTTTGATTGACAGCAGACACCCTGACGCCGGCCAGCTCTTAAAGGGGGAAGGGTCGACTTTGACTGCTGCCACGCCCTGCATACTGGAGCCCTGCAGCTAGGCCTCAACACTGCTGGTGGGCCAAAATAGCGCCTGGAGCCATGGAGAGGGCCCGTGAACGAGCGCAGCGCTTCTCAGAGCATGCTCTGAGGGTGCTGATTAATGGTGTCGAAAACAAAAGAGAGATCTTGTGCCCGGACAGTGGCAAGAAGGCTCCCAGGAGCCAGTACAGGAAAGCCTGGAGGAAAATCGCCCGCAGGGTGTCATCCACCTGCGATGTCCCCAGGAGTGCGGACCAATGCCGCAAGAAGTACAACGACCTCACTCGGATGGTGAAGGTGAGTACCCTTTCCAGTGTCCTCCTCATCCTTGCATGTGCACCTCACATTATGGGCAAAGGGACCTCAAAGGACTAATGGGCAGCCCTCCTCCCGCAGCAATGGCACTGGCATGATCATCAATAGCACTTTCTGCACTTAACACACTGGCCAAGCTATTCGACCATGGGAGGCAGTGCACACAGCAACAGGGCACCACACTGGCCAAGCTATTCGACCATGGGAGGCAGTGCACACAGCAACAGGGCACCACACTGGCCAAGCTATTCGACCATGGGAGGCAGTGCACACAGCAACAGGGCACCACACTGGCCAAGCTATTCGACCATGGGAGGCAGTGCACACAGCAACAGGGCACCACACTGTACTTAGAGGCTGTCCTTTCTCTTGCAGGCCAAGCTGGCGCGGAATTTGAGGAGCCAGTCTGTCACCGGTGGAGGCCGTCCCGAGTACCAGGCGCTCAGTGAGCTGGAGGAGAGCGTGGCTCGACTCATGCGTGCCCGGGTGACTGGCCCTGTTGCGATCGGAGATGCGGACCCTGTACTGGGACCCACTGGTAAGGACATGACCGGTTGGACCTCTGTCGTTGCCCTTGCGCTTCAGATCTACATCCTTTCGCACTGACCGACAAATGCGCATAATGCCACCACTCAGGCCTCCCTCGCTGACGCCCTGTCCTCGCTCTAAAGCTACTCTTGTGCCTTCCTGCTTTCAGCTGGTGAGGAGGAGGTGGTCCCTGAAGCTCAGAGTGCCAGGCCCTTGGAGGAGGAGGACGACGAGGACCAGGAGGAAGGCGGCACATCGGGGGAACCCTCATCCGCGCCAGGGGATGGCAATGGAGGGGAGACGTCTGGCCTGCAGGAGAGCCAGGGGGAAGTGTTGCAGGGGAGGGCAGATCCTGGGCCCAGTGGGCTCGAGGCACGCGGGAAGGGTCGGCCAGCTCGGCGGCCTTCTCCCCAGAGGGAGAGTCCGCCCTCCAGTCCGGAGACGGTCCTCGCCCAGGAGGTGCGCCTCCTCGATGAGATGTCGGCGGCGTCTGAGCGGCGCCACCAGGAGTTCATGGGGGTTGTGCAACAGATGCCTCAGGCCATTGAGTCCCTGGCTCATAGTGTGGTCGCTTTCGGGGAATCACAGGCCAGGGGGGTCGAACAACTCGCGGCAGCGCACGACAGGGGTGTCCAGCAACTCGCGGCAGCCCAGGACGCGACTCGCGAGATGAGTGGTGCCGTCCAGACACTGGCAGAGCTGATGCGGGCACATACCAGGGCAGTTCGGGCACTCACTTCTGCCACACTCGCTGTGGCGCGGAAGCATCGCCAGGGCACCCGCCGCCCTGCTGCAGCACAGCGGTCTGGCCTCCACCAGATTGCTGCGCTTGCTGCACTGCCAGCCCGGCCGAGTGCCAGTGTCTCTGGCGAGCAGCGCGCGCCTGCCATCAGCCAGCTTGCCCCCATTGGTGCAGCCGACACTGCCACTCCCCCAGCCAAGGTGCGATGAGCTGCTGCTGAGACTGATGCTGGCCAGCCACAGCTGCAGCAGTCAGCAGCCGGCCCCTCCCGGGCCGGGCCTCGTCTAGGCCGACCCCCAAGGGCATCTGCTGACACGCACTGTGGCCCTCATGAGCCTTCCCCCAGCCTTGCCACACCCGCAGGGCCCAGGTTGAGGCGGAGCAGCAGGTCGGGCAGGGGCCAGAGAAGCCTGTCTAAGGACTCGCCCTCTCGGCACACCCATTAGAGTGTGGTGATAGTGGTTTTTTTTATATTGGGGGGCTTGTGTTCTGGGGGGGCATTATTTTGGTAAGGCCGAGGATCAAGGCATTTTTTGTTTTTATGGGGGTGTTTGTGTTGTGGAGGGGGGGGCTTATTTTTGTAAGGCCGATGATGAAGGCCATTTGGATGGGCAAGTTTTGTTAGTCCTCCCCAGGTTTTGGGAGTGACAGATGTTTTTGACTTTTTTGGGGGTCTTGTCTGTTTTTCTGTTTCATGTGGGAAGGGCCCTGAGTTTGTGAAATAAAGCTTTTTATTTATTCAGCATGTCCACGTCTCAGGTTTCAAGTGGTTGTTGCGTTAACCGACTGAGGGCTTGCGGTGCGGCTGCCTTCAGGTGCGTTCATTGCCACAGCCCATTCCCTGACAGGGGGCCTAGAAGTGTCGATCAATAAGCCCCCGGCGGACGGCCCTTGGACCTTGTGGCTCCCTCCTGGGCTGGTACTCCTCCTCCTCCTCCTCCTCCTCATGGTCCTCCTGCTCGTCCTCCTGAGGTGGTGGTGCAATGTCAGGTGGCAGTGCCTGAGTCCTGCGGATAGCCAGGTTGTGCAGCATGCAGCACACGACGACGAACTGGGAGACTCTATCCGGCGAATACTGTAGAGATCCGCCGGAACGATCCAGGCAGCGGAACCGTTGCTTGAGGACGCCTATCGTTTGCTCTATGATGTTCCTTGTGGCTTGATGGCTTTCGTTGTATGCCTCCTCCGCTGGGGTCCTGGGCGCGCGGAGCGGGGTCATGAGCCATGTACACAAAGGGTAGCCCTTGTCCCCGATAAGCCATCCCCTTGGTGGAGGCTGTGCCTCGAACATGTCAGCCACAGTAGTCTGGCGCAGGATAAATGCATCGTGGCTGCTTCCTGGGAAGCGGGCATTGACAGCTAGGATGCGCTGCCTGTGGTCACACACCAGCTGTACATTTAGGGAATGGTAGCCCTTCCGGTTGTGGTAATCCTCGGCATTGTGGATAGGTGCCCACATAGCCACATGCGTGCAGTCAATGGCACCCTGCACCATGGGGAAGCGCGTGATCCTGGCAAATCCGACTGCACGCTGCTCCTGCCTCTGTCGGGTCATGGGGAAGGAGATGAATTGGTGTCTCCTCGCGAAAAGTGCATCGGTGACCTGCTGGATGCAGCGATGCGCGGCGAACTGGGAGATGTTCACTATGTCCCCAGCAGCGGCTTGGAAGGAGCCGCTTGCATAAAAGTTCAGAGCCACCGTGACCTTCACTTCCACCGAGAGAGACGTCCTGCACATCAGCTGTGGACGCAGATCTCTGTGAAGCAGCTGGCAGATCTCTGCAACCACCTCCCTTCTGAAGCGCAGCCTCTTAACACAATGCGTCGCAGTCATGGTGAGATAGGACACCTGCTGCCGGTATTGCCTGAGTGGGTAAGGCCTACGTTGCCGACGCCTGATGGCCCCTCTGCGTCTAGGCATGGCTGGCCCTCTCTCACAGCGTCTGCGAGCCCTTCGCACATAATGCTGCAACTGAGGGTTGGACCCCCATACAGCCCCCATAATAAAGTTGAAAACAGTGAAATCAAATGAATCAAATGTCAAAGCACTGGCCAGAAGCCAAAAATACCTCTCCTATGTTGTCCCAAATCAGTAAGCTCTGTCCCTTGGTCTCTGTCCAGAAATCCAAAGCAGTAAAGTCATTGCAGCAAAATGGCTGGCCTTTATAGGTCAGTGTAAGTGCCCTTTAATTAGCGCTCCCCGAGGCCCACAGGGCCTCTGTTGCGTTCCACTTCACAGTTCTTAGCAGCGCCACGCCCACATTGGGCGGGCGCCACTGAATTTCCGGTTTGGGGCGCACAAACAGCGTTGCACGACGAGATGACGTCATAAGCTGCGCGCGCAGCTGAGCGGGCGCAAACACTTTGCGCCGGTGCTAAATGTCAACTGAATTTGGGCGTTGGCGCAGATCGGCCTGCGCCCGGACGCTAAGTGCCTAACGCTGGAAATATACCCCTCTTATGGCGTTACCGGCTGGCGCAACCAACTGAATTTCTAGGCCGGGTACTGTTCACTGTCATGGTGGATCCAGCACCCTAATCTTAACCTGAACTCCCATGCTCAGAAGACGTGAGCTGAGGCTGGAGAACTGCCTGAATCTGAGCAAAGTCCACACATTTCTCAGCAGCACGTTTCTGCCACCATATTCAGTGGGAAGGATAAATAGCAGCTCTATTGGGATTGGTTCCTGGTAACTACATGACCACTAACGTTAACGGTTTGACCCAGATCAATCACAGGTCCCATAGTTCCCATAGGTCAGTCAAAAACAGAGGGATGGATAGATACAATCTTTAATTTACATGTTCAGTTCTCCTGTGGCATTGCTCATAGTAAGTTGGAGATGCAGGGGGTGAAATTGGTCTATGCCAGTAGCACGAAATGGGCTCATAGTGAATCGGCAGCTCATTTTACACTACTCATGATCGTTGATGAATGCACCCATCTGTTTCACAGAGGAAGCTTTTTATCCAAAACTAAGAACAGATTCATGTGGGGGATTGGTGGGGGGCGGGGGCCAGTGAGGCGGCGGGCACAGGTCATTCTGGACAAAGATTGCTCCCTCATTGATAACACTCCTGTGAATCGCCTTGGGACGTTCTCTTACGTTAAAGGCAACCTAGAATCATAGGCCTAGAAATTGGGTATAGCCCCGCTTGGGACGTTAGACTTGGCGCTGCGCAAAGTTTTGCGCCAGGCGCAATGTAGCGCCACGTAGCGCGAAGTTGGGTCGTAGTGCCCCTAAGGTGATTGCAGCACTAAATCAGGCATTGCACGGTAGACGTAGGGCGCTAACATGGCGGCGCTACTCAATATCGGGGTGGTCGGGTGCAGCGCAGGTGCAGTCAATCATCGATGATCACGAGAGAGTCAGGAGCCAGCCAGCTCTTAAAGGGGTGGGTCCAGAGGGATCAGCAGCCACACTCTGCGCCCTGCAGAACTGAATTTCGGCGCTGTGTTTTGTTCTGCGCTTAAAACTTTCTGAGGATGGAGAGGGCAAGGCAAAGAGCAGAGCGCTTCACGGAGGATGCATTGGATGCATTGGTGGGCGGGGTGGAGCGCCGTCGAGCGGTCCTGTACGTGGACAATGGCAGGAGGCCTAGTCTGCAGGATTACCACAGAGCATGGAGGGACATCACTCAGAGGGTCAACTCCAGCAGCCTGGTGGTCAGGACTCCATTGCAGTGCCGTAAGAAATTCAACGACCTCACTCGGGTCGTCAGGGTGAGTGATTTTTTGCCAGTCCTATTCATGCATTCATCTGCACCTGACTTTATGGCCAACGGGTGCGCCATGCCCCAGTGGCCATCTGCGAGCACGCACCCATGGCTCTTTCTGGGAACACACTTGCACAGACAGATGACGCCATGATGCCAGGGCTAATCCACAAAGGGGGGCATGACATGACAGATGATGCCAGGGCTAATCCACCAAGGGGGGCATGACATGACAGATGATGCCATGATGTCTCATCATTTCCTGTCCTTTCTCTTGCAGTACAAGCTGGCAAGGAACCGGCGACAACAGATCCAGACCGGGGGAGGACCTCCAAACCTCCAGAACCTGACGGACCTGGAGGAGCGAGTGCACCAGATTGTTGGCGGCCGCCTGACTGGTCCTGTCACCACTGGAGCAGCCAACCCCATTGTGCACGGCGATGGTAAGGTTTTGACGTTTTTGATCTGTGTCCTTCCACTTGTGACCCCCCACCGGCATGCTTTTTCACAGTGGACCCATGTCATAGCATTGCACCAATCTTGCATTCCTTGCTGTCAACCTCTCCTCTCGCTAAAGCCACTCTTCAAGCAGAAGCACTGGAAAGGACTGTCCAGGGCTTCATTGAAGCACTGGCACCTGCCACGCAGTCACTCGCTGGCCTCATGCAGGCACAGACTGAGGCCACGTGAGCACTGACTGCTGCCACCGTTGAAGGATCAGGAGGATTACCCGGGGCCCTTGCAGCACCACAGCAGGGCATCAATCTGTGGGCCAGCCGATTGGGGCGCATGATGTGCTGCTGCCCCGTCAGAGTGCCAGTGTGTCGCACGCCCACGGAGCAGGTGTCCGCTCTCAGGATGTCAGCATTCCTCATGCCACCACTGGCACGTCACTACTGCATCCGCCCATGAGCAGTTGGAGCAGTCAGCCCCCGGGCCCTCCAAGCCCAGAGGTCGTCCAGCCCGTCCCTCAGGGGCTTCTGCGCTTTCGTCCACTCAGCAGGCCTCCCCCAGCCTTGATGCAGCCACTGGGGTCCAATTACGGAGGAGCTGCAGGGAGGGAAGGGGGCGTTCCAGAATGAGAAGTCGAAGCCCATCAAGGGGTCAAAAGTAGAGGGAGCCTCGTTGACGGTGAAGTTGAACATTTCAAGGCGCTCTACAGCTCTTGTGAATGATGGGAATGTGTTGGTTAATGTCGTGGGTTTGGCAGACATTAAAGTTGTATTTCGTTGCTGATGTGTTAAATCCTTAGTTATGTGTTTTGCCGTTACTTTTGTGTTAAATCCTTAGTTATGTGTGAAGCCGTAACTGAAGTGTTATTTCGTTAGTTTTGCTTTCTGTTGCAATTGCTTTATGAAGTTGGAAGGCTCCATTTTTTTGAAAATAAAGATAAATTTTTATTAACACTGTATATCTAAACTATTTACACTTAATCTGTCCTTCATAGGCTTTGGGTGAACCATACGGTCCTCTCCCAAACACACCAAGCAATCCGTCAGTGGGGCCTAGAAACGAGTCGTTATGAGCCTCTGACGAACGGCCCTTCCAGTTTCGGGAAACCTCCCGTCGTCCTCCTCCTCCTCCTCATCCTCCGCCTCCCCCTCCGCCTCCTCCTCCTCCGCCGCCTCCGCCCCTGCCTCCTCCTCCTCCTCTGCTGGGCCTTCAAGCTTGGCTGGCATTGGCTGGGTGCGTTGGATGGTGAGGTTGTGGAGCATGCAGCAGACAACGACAATGTGGGCGACTCGCTCCGGCGAGTACTGCAGGGCGCCCCCCGAATGGTCGAGACATCGGAACCGCTGCTTCAGCACGCCGATTGTGTGCTCCACAGTGTTCCGCATCGCCTGATGGCTGGAGTTGTAGTTCTCCTCTGCCTGGGTGCTGGGCGAACGTAGCAGGGTCATAAGCCATGGGCACAGAGGATAGCCCTTGTCTCCGAGAAGCCAGCCTCGTGGGTGAGCCGGGGCCTCGAAAAGGTCTGCCACTGTGGTCTGACGCAGGATGAAAGCGTCGTGGCTGCTGCCAGGGAATTGTGCGTTGACCGTAAGGATCAGCAGCCGGTGGTCACACACCAGCTGTACATTAAGGGAGTGGAACCCCTTCACAGGCGCCCGCAAAGGCACGTGCGTACAGTCAATGGCGCCCTGCACCATGGGAAAGCCAGCTATTGCAACGAAGCCTTCTGCGCGCTCCTGCTGCTTCTCCGGTGTGAAAGGGAACAAAATAAATTGCCGCCTCCTGTTATATAGGGCATCTGTAACTTGGCGGATGCAGCAATGCACCGCAAACTGGGAAATGTTAGCTATGTCCCCAGTCGCGGTCTGAAAGGAGCCGCTGGCAAAGAAATTGAGGGCTACAATAACCTTTACAGGCACCGACAGAGATGTCCTGCACCGTATGCGCGGCAGAAGATCATCCTGAAGCAGCTGGCACAGCTCAGTCACCACCTCCTTATGGAATCGCAGCCTTCTGACACACTGCTCCTCCGACATGTTGTGGTAGGAGGACTGCTGTCTGAAAACCTTCGCTGCGTAAGGTCTGGTGTGGCGACGTCTGTTGGCCCTCCTCCGTCTGGCCACTCCTGGCCCTCTCTCCCTCCGCCTCTGTGCCCTCTCAAGATGTTCTAGCAGCAGGTTGTTCCCTTCCAGAGCAGCCCCCATAATAAGAGTGATGAAGGTAAAGGTTGTAAGCTCTTACCAGCAGCTTGGTAATGTTGACAGGGCTAAAGGTCCTCTGGCACCGCTGGTTGAATGGCAATAAGGCTCTAGCACTGCAGCTGCTCAACTGTATCAAACCAGCCAACAAGTTGCGTTCACAAAAGGGCTGACGTTTTCAGACCAGTGGTGTCCCCATTAAACAGTGCCCCCCTACTCCGAGAGTGCCTGGCGAACGTTCCAGTGAGCTGTCACTATTAGCGCCAGGCGCAACAGAGACGGGCGCCACCCAATTTCTGGTCCGGGGCGCTAAAAAGGCGTTGCACCATGGAATGACATCATGATCAGCCTGCGCCCGCAAGCGTGCGCTAAAATTTTGCGCCGGCGCAAAATGCATGATCAATATGGGGCGAGGCGCTAGGTTCCCTGCGACCGCACAGAAATTGGCTATCACCTCAGTTTTCGGCCTCTTTAGGTGAAAATTGGTGGCGCTAACAACCCAATTTCTCCCCCATAGATTCATACAAAGTTACAGCACGGAAGGAGGCCATTTCAGCCCATCATGTCCGCGCCGGCCAACAAAGAGCTATCCCGCCTAATCCCATTTCCCAGCTCTTGGTCCGTAGCCCTGCAGGTTAGAGCATCCGAAGTGTGCATCCAAGTGCTATTTAAATGTGGTTAGGGTTCCTGCCTCTACCATCCTGTAGGATCCGCAAAATTAATATTGCCAGATAAGGGTCCCTTGGCAGAAGAGGCCTTTACTTTTAAAGACTGTTTTAAAAGGAGCCCAGGAAAAAGGGCACACAAAATGGCCACCAGACCCCGTGACCAGCTTTTCGGACACTTTTAAAATGGTTCCTGCAGCCCCCAGACAGCCTTTGTGGATTCAGCCCACAGTAAGTTCTGGAAGGCCGTTTTGGAGAAAACGAAACCAGACAGAACCCTATACATATGGATTGGATGCAGATCCAGTCAGATCGGCCTGTAGATAAAGGCCATCTAAATGTTTACCCAGACAAAGGGAAACAGTTTTATATTCATAGAGGGAGCATCAAAGACCCATTAAAGACATTAAGAAGACATTCAAAACAATACAAGGTCATTTCAGACCAGAGATGGCCATCACCGGCCATCCCGAAAGCAGTTTAAATATAATAACTACCCGGTTGTGATACCAGCCCGCCAAAAATTAAACAAAGACTAACCTTGATCTAGGCGGGAGATAAGGCCTCGATTGAGAAGTATAATTGGGGATCCCGGGGAAAGACAGCACTGCTGGTTGAAGAATTGAGCGCCCAGATAGCCGATGACATTGGGGATCCATTGGAAATCCAGGAGGAAGCTTGTAGATGCTTCTGGAAGATGAGCACGCTAAAACCTCGTAGCCAGAGAGAGAATTCGGTAGCGGGTACGCCTCGGCCATTCCCGAGTCAAGAAGGGGGTACGAGTTTGTGCTCTGCCTCCGGGGTATTCGTCAGGAGATCTCGACCAAAAACCCCGGGGCCGCTGCCAAACGAGGAGAAAATTCACGAGAAGAAAGAGGACGAAACGCCCTACCACATCGTGTACTGGAGCACAGAGAAAAACGAGCTGTGAACGGGACGAGGGTCTGCTCGTCTTGCTGAAGTAGAGGAGCCATCAGCCTGAGCAGCCCGCTGCTCCTACAGCCCAACGACCACGTGGAGACAGGACGCCTGAGAGGATCAAAACGCAGACCTTTCAAAATCTTGCAGTTCCTAACTGGATTGGTGAGCATGTTTCTGGCCCCTCATAATCCGATCTAGATAGGTTTAGGGGGTCGGCATTTCAGGGGATAATTAATTATGAGTTGTTGTCCCTCGATGTTCCGTGTGTTTCCCCATTTCATGATGACCTTTGTAAAGTATAATATGCCTGTATCGATCTCAGTTAGCAATGTATTATGAATTTGTTTTTCCCTCCCATGTACCTTTTATTGACTTGCATTTGATTTGTTTTCCTCTATGCAATAAAATTTCATTTCGTTTCCATTAAACCTGGCCTATCGAGTATTCTCTACATTGTAGTTCCTGCCTCCAAGTCCAGTGTCTAGAACCTAAGGGGCGAGTGGGTCGAACCACTCAAGGTTTTACTGTGCAAGAGAGAGAGGCCTCTAGAGAGAGAAACCTCTGTGATCTAAAACCCCTTACAACCCTTTCAGGCAGTGAGTTCCAGACGCCCACAACCCTCTGGGTAAAGAAATTTCCCCTCAAATCTCCTCTAAACCTTCCACCAATTATTTTAAATCTGTGCCCCCTGGTTTATGACCCCTCTGCTAAGGGAAATAGGTCCTTTCTATCCACTTTATCTATGCCCCTCATAATTTAATACACCTCAATAAGGTCTCCCCTCAGCCTCCTCTGTTCCAAGGAAAACAGACCCAGCCTATCCAGCCTTTCCTCATAGCTAAGATTCTCTACTCCTGGCAACATCCTTGTAAATCTCCTCTGTACCCTCTCTAGTGCAATCACATCTTCCATGTAATGTGATGACCAGAACTGCACGCAGTACTCTAGCTGAGGCCTAACTAGTGTTTTATACAGTTGAAGCATAACCCCCCTGCTCTTGTATTCTATGCCACAGCTAATAAAGGATTCCGTATGCCTTCTTAACCTCTACCTGGCCTGCTACCTTCAGGGATCTGTGGACATGCACTCCAAGGTCCCTTTGTTCCTCTACACTACTCAGTGTCCTAACATTTAATGTGTATTCCCTTTCCTTGTTAGCCCTCCCCAAATGCATTACCTTACACTTCTCCAGATTGAATTCCATTTGCCACTGTTCTGCCCACCTGACCAATTTATTGATATCGTCCTGCAGTCTACAGCTTCCTTCTTCAATATCAACTACACAGCCGATTTTAGTATCATCTGCAAACTTCTTAATCATACCCCCTATATTCAAGTCTAGATCATTGATATATACCACAAAAAGCAAGGGACCTAGTAGTGAACCCTGCGGAATCCCACTGTGCCTTCCAGTCACAAAAACACCCATCAACCATTACCCTCTGCTTCCTGTCTCTGAGCCAGTTTTGAATTCAAATTGACACTTTGCCCTGGATCCCATGGGCTTTTAACTTTGTGACCAGTCTGCCATGTGGAACCTTACCAAAAGCCTTGCTAAAGTCCAAATACACTACATCAAACACACTACCCCCATCTACCCTCCTTGTTACCTCCTCAAAAAATTCAATCAAGTTTGTCAGACACGACCTTCCCTTAACAAATCCATGCTGACTATCCTTGATTAATCTGTATCTTTCTAAATGAAGATTTATCCTGTCCTTCAGAATTCTTTCCAATAATTTTCCCACCACCGAGGTTAGGCTGACTGGCCTGTAATTACTCAGTCTATCCTTTTCTCCCTTGTTAAACAAGGGTACCACATTAGCAGTCCTCCGGCACCACACCTGAAGCCAGAGAGGATTGAAAAATGATGGTCAGGGCCTCTTCTATTTCCTCTTTTGCTTCGCTTAACAGCCTGGGATACATTTCATCCAGGCCTGGGGATTTATCCACTTTTAAAGCTGCTAAACCCCTTAATACTTCCTTTCTCACTATGTTTATTTCATCTAATATTTCACACTGCTCCCCCAACAGCAATGTCTGCTTCGCCCCTCTCCTTTGTGAAAACAGACGCAAAGTATTCATTAAGAACCCTACCGACATCTCCTGCCTCCACACACAGATTACCCTCATGATCTCTAAAAGGCCCTACCCTTTCTTTAGTTATCCTCTTACTCTTATTGGCCTAGAAATTCAGGTCGGGGGCATCCCATGGGTGTAAGCCCCCAACCTGCAATTACCTTGCGCGCCGGCCATTGAGCTGTGGGCCCGCGTCGAATTCCGATCCTGCGCCTGCTCCAACTGCCGGCGCACAGTGTTTGCGCATCCCAGGGGCGCAGTTAGTTCGATGCGTCCCCTGGGATCACGTGGGCCATGGAGAACCAATCGGACCAGGGGATGCTTCATTCATAAATTTGACAGGAAGGGCTGACAAAACTTATAAATACTACGGCCCCAAAACATCACTAAATCTTCAAATAAATTTTTTTTAAATCACATTTTTTAAATAAACTATAAATTACATGAAATAACTATTTTAAACAATAATTTAAATTTTTGAAAAAAATAATTTTATTTTCTAACGGGGCTAAAAATAAACTTACCTTGCTTTAAAGTATTTAAAAATAATAAACCTGTGGAAAAAATGTTTTAATTTTAATTAATTCACCACTTACCTTGTAAAAATCAGGCCTTGTGACTGCTTTTTATATGTCTAACTTCTGGAGACTTACCCTCCCGGGAAAGCCTGCAAAAAAACGTAAGTTCGATGCGCACGCGCAGCCTCTCCTGCGCACGCGTTCGAACTCTGAACCCCTTCTTTCAGGGGAACGGAAGTGCCGGTTTCCCGCGCATGCGCAGTGCATGCATGAAACCAGTAATTCCATTGGGCCTACGGGTGAGTACCCCATGCGTACTCACCCGTGGAGACCCGAAGTTCTGGGCCAATATATTTATAAAACATCTTTGGGTTTTCCTTGATTTTACTTGCCAAGAATTTTTCATGCTCTCTCTTTGCTTTCCTAATATCCTTTTTAATTGCACCCCTGCACTTTCTGTACTCCTCTAAAGATTCTGGAGTACTTAGCCCTCGGTATTTGTCATACGCCTCCCTTTTTTTCTTTATCCTACCCTGTATGTCCCTAGACATCCAGGGGGCTCTAGATTTGTTAGTCACACCTTTTTTCTTTAAGGGCACATATTTTGCCTGAACCCTCCGGATCGCCTCCTTGAATGCCTCCCACTGCTCTGACAATGATTTACCTTCAAGTAGCTGTTTCCAGTCCACTATGGCTAAATCCCCTCTGAGCTTAGCAAAATTTCCTTTT
This sequence comes from Somniosus microcephalus, assembly GCF_052327205.1. Lineage (NCBI taxonomy): Eukaryota > Metazoa > Chordata > Chondrichthyes > Squaliformes > Somniosidae > Somniosus > Somniosus microcephalus. The sequence goes on along the minus strand of NC_140994.1, from coordinate 219,419,638 downwards.
CCTCAGTTTAGAATTTTTATTCCTGGTCTATCCTTGTACTTTTCCATAACTACCTAAAATCTAACAGAATTATGGTCACCAGCAGCAAAATGCTCCCCCACTGATACGCCTTCTACCTGCCCAGCTTCATTCCCTAAAACTAAGTCCAGAACTGCCCCCTCCCTTGTTGGGCTTGCTACATACTGGCTAAAAAGGTTCTCCTGGATGCATTTTAGGAATTCCGCACCCTCTCTACCCTTCACACTAATTTTATCCCAGTTAATATTTGGGTAGTTGAAATCCCCTGCAATTACGACCCTATTTGTCTACATATTTGTTCTTCTATCTCCCTCACTGTTTGGGGGTCTGTAGTACACTCCCAGCAGTGTGATCGCCCCTTTTTTATTTTCAATTCAACCCATGTGGCCTCATTTGATGATCCCTCCAACAAATCATCCCTCCTCACAGCTGTAATAGTTTCTTTAATCAATACCACGACCCCCCCCCTCCCTTTTTACCTCCCTCTCTATCCCATCTGAAAATCCTGTAACCAGGAATGTTAAGCTGCCATACCTGCCCCTCTTTCAGCCACGTCTCTGTAATAGCTATTATATCATAGTCCCAAGTATCTACCTGTGCCCTCAGCTCATCTGCCTTGTTTGCTATACTCCTTGCATTGAAGTATATACCATTTAATACAGGCAAACCTCCTTGTTGACTACTATCTAGCCCTTGATTGCTCTGTCCTTCCAATTTACTTTCTACGTTTTTGTTTTCCAGTTCCAGTATTTCTTCCCTCCCGATTGACTCTATACTTAGGTTCCCATCCCCCTGCCAAGCTAGTTTATACCCTCCCCAACAGCACTAGCAAACCCTCCCGTTGAGGTGCAATCCGTCTGGATTGTAGAGGTCCCACCTCCCCCAGAAATGGTTCCAATTCCTCAGGAATCTAAAGCCCTCCCTCCTACACCATCTCTCCAGCCACGCATTCATCTGCTCTATCTTCCTATTTCTGTACTCACTAGCACGTGGCACTGGAGATTGAGGTCCTGCTTTTTAACCTATTTCCTAGCTCCCTAAACTCTGCCTGCAGGACCTCATCCCTCTTCCTATCTATGTCGTTGGTACCGATATGGACCACAAACTCTGGCTGTTCACCTTCCCCCCTCAGAATGCCCTGCAGCCGTTCAGTGACACCCTTGACCCTGGAACCAGGGAGGCAAAATACCATCCTGGAGTCACGTCTGTGGCCACAGAAACACCTGTCTGCTCCCCTAACTATTGAATCCCCTATCAGTATTGCTCTCCCCCCCTACCTGTGCAGCTGAGCCTTCCATGGTGCTGTGGACTTGGCTCTGGCTGCACTCCCCAGAGGAACCATCGCCCTCAGCAGTACTCAGCACCGAATACTGGTTGTTGAACAAGATGGGCTCAGGGGACTCCTGCACTACCTGCCTGGTCCTCCTCTTCTGTCTGATGGTCACCCATTCCCTCTCTGCCTGCACACTCTTAAGCTGTGGGGTGACCACCTCCCAAAACATGCTATTCACGTAGCTCTCAGCCTCGCGGATGCACAGCAGTGACTGCAGCCGCCGCTCAAGCTCCGTAACCCAGTGCTCGAGTTGCTGTAGCTGGCGACACTTCCCGCACATGTGGTCGTCCAGACCACGGGAGGTGTCCAGGACTTCCCACATGGCACAGGATGTGCATTCCACGGGTGTGAGCTGCCCTGCCGTACCTCTACTTAACAGACTATTTACTAACCTAGCTGGAATAAACTTAAAAACTTTAAGAAAGCCAAGTAAAAACACTTACCAGATACTCACCAATCAGTTCCCTCTTTTTGAACGTTTAATTTTTAATCCCGGCTCTTAATTTAAACCAATGCCCAAGATAAAGAGAGAAATTCTGACCAACCAATCACTTCCCTGCTTTCCTGTGACGTCACTCCTTGTTTTTTAGACTCCTGGATTTTTTCCTCTCTGCTCCGGCTCCCGGCTCGGTCCGCTCCTCCTCAGCTGCATTATTGTTGCTGTTGTTGATGGGTCTTCAAATCAAAAGGCAATCGATTTGTCTGGAATCAATTGCCATTTGAATTCTGCTTAGCAAGGCACACATGTTTACTTTCATGCACCTCTGGCTAACACAGTGGTGTGCCCAGTAAGGTTTCTGGAAGCTGCTATACGCACCTACAAAGTGATGTCAGGATTGGAGGGCAGGTGGAAGTGGTGTCTATCAGAGGTTATCATGGTAGTGAGTAAGGAACAGATACCCGGTGAAGACAAGTTCTGCCTCAGTTTCCAATCCCTTCTTACCTAGGATGCCTAACTTCAGTCTCGAAAAGGAGCAGAAGTTCTCGTTTCCGTTTATTTGCAGCCTGAGAAAGTGGGTTCAGTTTTAATAAAGTTACTTTACCTAATTGTCACCACTAGAGGGCATTAAATGGTGTGGAAACTTACTGACATCACTGAGTGTGTGGCTTAGTCAGTTCATCAGACTTCACAATCTCTTCAGTCAATTAAATTCAGACAGGAATCTTGTACAAATGAGTGAGAGCAAATGTCACAAAATCACAAGATGAATACAGATGAAAAATAAAATTCAACCTAATCTACGAAGAACCCCCTTATCACACAATAGAATTGATTCTTAGACCAATGCATATTTTTTCTTTTGCATTCAAAGCACATGTTCAGTGCATGAAGAACTTCCTAACATTGGTTCAAAATTTCCCTTTCCTGAGTTCGACTCTGTGGGGATGAAATTCAACTTTGACAGGGGCACAAAATGGGTTGTAGCAGATCGGCTGCCTTTTATACACCACGCCTAATTTTCCTTTCCATTGCAGTCAGTATAAAATATCATTCAAAATTGATCTTTCCATGCCATTTATCAAGCTTAGCTTAGTGCTAGCACTCTTGCCTCTGAACCAGTAAACTGTCGTTTCACGCTCCACTCCAGGATATAATCAAAGCTAACACTTCAGTACATTACAGAGGGAGTGCTGCACTGTCAGGGGTGCTGTTTTTTGGATGAGGCATTAAACCCTGTTAGGTGGACATAAAAGATACCATGGCTCTTTTCAAATAAGAGCAGGGGAGTTCTCCCAGTGTCCTGGACAACATTTATTCCTCAACCAACATATAATCTGGTAATTTATCTCACTGCTGTTTATTGGACCTTCCATCGTGCAAGTTGACTGCCGACTTTACAACAGTGACTACACTTCAAAAGTCCATCGTTGGTGGTGAAGCTCTTTGGGATGTCATGAAAGATGCTGGCCTAGAAATTGGTTTGCCCTGAAAATGGTCACGGGGTTTGCGATGCGCGATTAACCCATGCCCCTTCGGAGAACTGCAGACAGTACGTGAACTTTACGCTGCCTGCTCATTTCCATGATTGTGGCGTTCAGCCCAGCGCTGAATGTACTGCTGAGTGGCTGATCGCTCAGCAGGGGGCCCAAGTTCATATGCGAGACTCGCACCAATCAAAGCTAGTCTGCACTACTTAAAGGCGGTCTGCACCTCTTAAAGGGGAACTGCATTCTGCCTGCAGCAGATCATTGAGCTGGCTGAGGAAGACAGTGAAAAAGAACAATTAATGATGGCACAACAGGGGAGAGAGTGTGCACCAAGATTCTCAGATGCAGCACTGGAGGCTTGGTGCAGGAGTTCAATAGGAGGAGAGAGGTTCTCTTTCCACAGAGGGCGAGTTCGTGCGTGAGTTCTGCTGCACAAGACTCAGATGAGGACCTCGATGAGGAGGCCTTTAGAAGAAGGGTGATGGGCATGCACACCGAGATGATAGGTGCAATGGCAAGGGTGCTCGAGAGCCTCTCGGCAATGGCAAGGAGTGTGGAGGAGTCCACTTCCAACATTGCACAAGGCTCTGCGCACACCATTGAGCTCATCATTTCCAGTCTGCAAAGGATGGTAGATTCCCAGAGAGACCATGGTGACCCAAACGGATGCCAGGTGTGATGGACGATTTGGCAGCTTCCAATGCAGCACAGGCGGAAGTGATGCAATGTCTTAGTGCTGTAATGCAGTCTATGCTTGGTGGCATCCAATCTCAGACTGCTCTCATGCAGTCTCAGATTGATGCCACGCAAGCTCTGACTGCTGCCACCATCGACTAAGGCTTTCATGGTGTCGTAGCAGGCCAGCAATCAGTGCTGCAACAGATTGCTTGGGATGTTGAGGTGCTGCCCCGGGGGGAGTGGCAGTGGGTCAGTGGAGCAGGAACCTGCTGTCCTCTCTTAGATATTCACTGATTATTGATAAATTTATTAATTCAGTTTGGATTATTTTGTGGTGTCTCTCATTTCAGCTTTGCACTGTGATATGGCCTGCGACAGGGATGGAATGATGTGGTGAGCAACGGGGATCTGGGTTTAATTTATTGGAACCGCAGTCTGATAAGGCGGTCACGGACCACCGTTCCGGACGGCCAATTTAGTGGCTGCCTCCTCCCTCGCTCCTGTTCCTCCTCCTCCTCGTCTTCCTCTTCCTCCTCATCCTCCTCCTGAGGTGGCCCCGCAATCCCTGGTGGCAAGGGCTGGGCCCTCATGATGGCCAAGTTGTGGAGCATGCAGCACACCATGATAAAATGGGACACCCGCTCAACCGTTGCTTGAGCACCCCAATGGTCTGTGATGTAAGAAAACTACTAGGCACTTGGTCTAAGTATTAAACAAGGCTTGAATCAACTGTTTTTCAACATGGAGATCTAGTTGCGCCCTTCACTAGTTCCTGTTAAAGAATGTCATGAGCAAGCTGGGCCCATGCCCGAGTATTTATACTGAGCGCCACCAACAGGCCGCCCAATATCATTTCATAAGTCATTTCCACATGAATGACAAGATTCATGTCAGTCTGCTCGATGATGTTCCTGGTGGCGGCATGGCTCTCATCATATGAGTGCTGGGCAGGAGTGTTGGGGTTGCAGAGGGGAGTTATGAGCCAGGCGGAGAGTGGATAGCCCTTGTCTCTAACCAGCCAGCTGCAAACTTGACGTGGTGGCTGGGAGAGTGCTAGCACACCAGTCTGGCGCAGGATGAAGGCATTGTGGCAGTTGCCAGGATAGTGGGCATTCACATTGAGGTTTCGCTGTCTGTGGTTGCACACCAACTACACATTAAGTGAATGGTAGCCTTTGCAGTTATGGAAGACCTCAGGATTGTTATGTGGCACCCACAAAGCCACATGGGTGCAGTCAATGGTGCCCTGCACTACGGGGAAGCCCGCAATCCTGGCAAAGCCACATACATGTTCATCCTGCTTCTCTCTGGTGATGGGAAAGGAAATGTAGTCCCTTCTCCTACTGTAGAGAGCCTCTCTGACCTCCCGGATGCAGCAATGGATGGCGAACTGCGAGATGTTAGATATATCTCCTGTTGCAGACTGGTGAAGAAATTGAGGGCGACAGTGACCTTGACTGCCACTGAGAAGGCTGTGGTCGCCCTGATCTGAGGCTCGAGGTCTGGTTGCAGGAGATGTCAGAGTTCTGTGACCACCTCCTTGATGAAGCGGAGCCTTCTAATACACTGCTCCTCGCTTAATTGGAGGTAGGAGAAGTGCTCTCAGAATACCCTCGGAGGGTAAGGCCTCCTGTGAAGAGCCCTCATGGCCCTTCTCCTCCCTCTGGCCACATGTTCCAGTCTTTCTCGCTGCCTCCGCTCCCTCTGCCGTAGATCCTGGAGGGCAAGGCCAACTGCCAGTACAGCCCCCATTAATGTAACCAAGTGTAGCACTTTGATATGTTGTGAGAATAAATGTAACTAATTGTTAGTAGCCACAATACTCCTGATACTAAACATCCTTTAAATGACTGCGCAACATTTTAATTCAATGTCAAACTGATAAGGAAGCAGTGAAAGAGCAGTAACCTGACAGTTGTGACTCATAACTCATGATCCCTTTAAGGAGTGCCCCTGGAGCCGGCATCCACCTGCTTGATGCCTCCTCTCCCTGTCGGGGTGAGGCGCTAAGGCGGGGGGTGACAATGAATTTTGCAGATTGGACGCCCAGTAAGCGTTACATGCTCATTGATGTCACAATCTGCCTGGCGCTGAGGTACCCGGCGGTAACTCGTAGCGGTGACTCTACGGTGGGGCCGGATTTGGCCTGCATCGCTGGATTCGCCTCGCCCCGGCACTACTGCATCAGTGCCCCGTTCACTGACTGGAGGTGCTGACCAACTGAATTTTTCCCCCTTGGTGTATTGTCAGGCCTGCCAGAAAGCCTGAGTGCAATGTCAAGGAGCATGGAGGAGTCCAGCACCAACCTTGTGTAGGGCTTTGCGCAGAGCTTGGAGCTCATGATTTCCAGCTTGAAAGGGGTGGGCAGACCCATTAGTGCACTTGTGAACACAATCATGATGCAGCGTCTGATGGCTGATGCCTCAGCTTCCATTGCAGCACAAACCACCCAACGTCTGAGTGCTGCAGTGGAAGCTCAGACTTCGGTCATGCAAGCTCAGACTGCTGCCATCATGGCTGGGTTTACCAGTGTGGAAAGGGGCTTGCAGGGTGCCACAGCAGTCCAGCGATCTGTCCTCCAACAGATGGCTAGGAATGCTGAGGCGCAGTCCCAGGGGAGTGGCAGTGGCTCCCTGGAGCAAGAACCTGCTGTCCTCTATCAGGATGCCAGCATTCATCCCCCCAATACTGTCACTCCACCAGTGACCTTACTGTTGCCTGTCAGTCAGTCAGCCCAGACTCTTGCTGCCCATGCTGAAGTGGTGCAGTCCGCAGACAGGCCTTCCAGGCACAGAGGTGTTCAAGGCCATCCTGCAAGGCCATTTGCAGTCTCCCCCACTGGACGTCAGCAGCCTTCCACCAGCCATGCTGCAACCACTGAGGTAACACTACATAGGAGCACTAGGACAGGCAAAGGCACACTGTAGACAGGCACTAAGCGAATGCACAAGGGCGATTAGTTAACTTTGTTATGTAATATTGGATGGATTGATAGATAAAGTTGGATTGGAATGCTTATTTTGCGGTGAGTTTTATTTCAGCATTATGGTAAAGAGGATGCTGTGATGGTCAGTAATAGAGGGAAGGTAAGGTGTGGGAATATTGTTGAATGGGGAATTTGAGTTGTGTTCACTCATACCACAGTCGGATGAGTCGATCACAGACAGCCCGGGCAGAAAAGGGCTGTTTGGGTTGCCTCCTCCCTTCCGATTTCTCCTCCTCTGCTTCCTCCTCCTCCTCCTCAGCTGGTTGCCGTATGCCTGGTGGCAAGGGCTGTGCCATTAGGATGGCGAGGTTGTGGAGCATGCAGCAAACTACAACAAATCTTGAGACGCATTCTGGTGAGTACTGCAGGGCTCCTCCAGAGCGGTCCAGGCAGTGGAAGCTTTGTTGAAGGAGGCCAATGGTCTGCTCTATCAGATTCCGTGTGGCAGCATGGCTCTCATTGTATGCATGCTGCCCACGTGTGGTTGAGTTGCAGAGTGGAGTCATGAGCCAGGTGGTCAGTGGATAGCCCTTGTCACCAAGTAGCCACCCTCTGGTTTGTCTTGGTGGCTCAAAGACTGAGGGAACAGCGGACTGGCACAGAATAAAAGCATCATGACTGCTGCCAGGATACTGGGCATTCACCATCATGATGTGCTGAGCATGCTCGTGCACCAACTGCACAATCAGCAGTGATAAACTTTGCAGTTGCGGTACATCTCAGCAGTTAGATGCAGTGCCCGCAAAGCCACGTGCTTGCAGTCAATGGCGCCCTGCACCATGGAGAAGCCCGCTATGCTGGTAAAGCCACGTGCATGCTCCGCCTGCTTTTCTCTGGTCAGGGAGAAGACAATGAAGTCCCCTCTCCTGGCATAAAGAGCGTCTGTCACCTCTCTTAGGCAGCAGTGGATGGCAAACTGGGAGATGTTACAGATGGCGTCTGCTGCAACCTGGAAGGATCCCGACGTGAAGAAATTCAGATCACCTTTACAGCCATTGGCAGCACTGTCCTTACCCTGGTGTGAGGCTGCAGGTCTGGTTGCAAGAGGTGGCAGAGTTCTGTGAGCACCTCCTTCGTAAAGCGCAGACGCCTCAAACACTGGTCCTGGCTCAGGTTGGGGTAAGACCTTCAGTGCGCCTTTGCCTGTCCTAGTGCTCCTATGAAGATCCTAGGTGGGTAAGGCCTCCTGCTGAAAGCCCTTCTCCCTCTCCTCCTCCTCCCTTTGCGAGCAGTTTGTCCTCTTCTTCACTGCCTCTGCTCCATCTCCCTGTTATGCTGCAGGCCAAGGGGGATGACAACTAGAGCACCCATGATTGGGAGCAAGTGGTCTGACCAGAACCCTTGAGGTCAGAAGGAAGGCCTTCTCCACTTGCGACACCACTCCCTGTCACCTCACCAACTTTAAACAACTCTGGAAATCTCCACAACACTTCCACAAACTTACACAGAGCCATTAGAAATTACTCAACAACTCACCTGAGAATGGTTGATGATCCCTTTAAATATCACTGGTAGGGGTGCTTGCAGCTGCTGAACGCATGTTCAGCTGTGTGAGGTTAACACAGGGCGTTAGTTCCAGTGTTGAGGATGGAAATAGCAGCGCTGGCATCAAATCAAAATTGCATGCTGATTGATGTCACGATCTGCCTACTATACATACTTCTGGTGCATGCTCCCAGCGCCGACACCAACACCCGCACCAAGATGGCATCCGGCGCTGCCCACACCAGAAGTGTGCGTGCGTGGCTCGGATGCCATTTGACCCAAAACAGCACCCGTAGTGCCCAAACAATGGGTGCTACGCAATCAAATTTTTAGCCCACTATATAATTGTAAAATGTTTCTTTATATATCTCCAAGAGATCCCCTCTCAGTCACTTCATTCCAAGATTGAAAATCCCAACGTTTTCCCATCTTTTCTCATAATCAGTTTGCTATATTAAAGACCAGTCCTGTGGCTTTGCTCTGCACTAGCTCCAAGGTCTGAATGTCCAAATTGTATCTCAGTGAAAAAACTGGACACATTGTCACCACATTACAGGAAAGATGTGATTGCACGAAGGAAGGTACAGAGGAAATTTATGAAGATGTTGCCAGGACTGGAGAAATTTAGCTACGAGGAAAGATTGGATAGGCTGGGGTTGTTTTTGTTGGAACAGGAGAGGCTGAGGGAGACTTAATTCAGGTGTATAAAATGATGAGGGGCCTAGATAGAATGGATAGGAAGGACCTATTTCCCTTAGCAGAGAGGTCAATAACCAGGGGGAATAGACTGAAAGTAATTGGTAGAAGGATTAGAGGGGAGTTGAGGAGAAATGTTTTCATCCAGAGGGTGGTGGAGGTCTGGAACTCACTTCCTGAAAGGATGATAGAGGCAGAAACCTTCATCGCATTTAAAAAGTACTTGGATGTACACTTGAAATGTCGTAACCTACAGGGCTATGGACCAAGAGCTGGAAAGTGGGATTAGGCTGGATAGCTCTTTTTCGGCCAGCACAGACATGATGGGCCAAATGACCTCCTTCTGTGCCGTAAATTTCTATGATTCTAATGAGAACACTATACATAGAATTACATAGGATATATGGCACAGAAACAGGCCATTCGGCCCAACCAGTCCATGCCGGCGTTTCTGCTCCACTCGCGCCTCCTCCTGTCTTTTCTCATCTAAATCTATCAGGCTGTTAGATCCGAATTCGGAGAAACTCTAGACTGAGACGGAATTGAGAATAAAGTAAAAGTTTTATTAGTAAATGTTGTGTATGTACCTTTAAGAGAGAACTGACTTTATACTGTAGTACCGGCAGTGACCACACCTGTATATAAAGCCATAGCAGGCTTCTGTACTTTCAGTTTTAAGCTTACCCTCTGTTCAGTAAATACCTGTTATTATTGTTCTCCTGCAGTCCGTGTATTATTGATACGCGGACACTACACTGGCGACAAGCAGGTTCGAACTCACCTGCAGTACTGCATCACCTCACGGGGATCTTTCCCTGAAAAGCAGCTTCTTGGAGGTCGAAGTCAGAGCAACGGGTGTCGAACGCGGGCAACCGCCCAGGGATCCATCGGAGTTTGGAGAATTGCAGGGGAGGCTGTGGAGAGCTGGGCTTGGCTCCCCAGTCAAGGTGTTCCAGCAAATCGTGCTGGTAGCAGGTAGTGCGCTGACCCTTCCGGACTGCGGCGGGCTCGAGCTTGATCGAGCGGCTCTGCAAAGGGGCCGTGCAGCATCGTCGGGAGGAAAAGAGAGAGAGAGAGGGTGGAGCGCACAGGGCGCGGTCGGTGCTCAAGAACCGGGCAGCGTAGAGAAAATAAAACGAGGGGAAGGAAAAGTGAGACGCGCCGAAGCCGCGGGTCGCCGCCATTACCCTGTAGAACGCTAGGAGCAGCGTGGCAGCAAGGGGAAGAAGGAAAAGCGTGGGAGGTGCCATTTTATTCCATTGGGGAAGAAGGAAAAGCGCGGGAGGTGCCATTTTAATCCATTAGGGAAGAAGAAAAAGCACGGGAGGCGCCATTTTAAACCACCCAAGATGCCGAAGAGTGGCAGTATCACTGATTTCGACAACGAGGTAGAAGACTGGACCACGTATGTGGAAAGAATTGAAGTGTACTGCAAGGCAAATGAGGTGGCCGATGGAAAGAAGGTGCCGGTATTATTAAATTTGATGGGCGCGAGAACGTACGGCCTATTGCGGAATTTAATTACCCCAGCTAAACCAATGGAGAAAAGTTTTGAAGAGATTGTTAATATCTTACAGGAACACCTAAACCCTACACCGCTGCTGATAGCAGAAAGATTCAAGTTCCATAAAAGAAACCAGCAGAAAGATGAGAGCAATGCTGACTATCTTACGGAACTACGCAAGTTATCGAAGCAATGCCAGTTCGGAGCAGGACTGGCAGACACCTTAAGGGATAAGTTTGTCTGCGGGCTCCAGAGTGAAGGAACCCAGAAACGACTACTTCCGGAAAAGGACCTGACGCTAGAACAGGCTTTCAGCGTGGCAGTATCCTATGAAGCAGCAGCACGGGGAGCTGCGGAAATACAACAGAAACCACAAGAATACAGCGCTAACGAAATGGCGTATGGAGCAGAAAAGTGCTATCGCTGCGGCAGAACAACCCATGATCAGAAGGACTGCTGGTTTAAGGACAAAGTATGCAGGCAATGTGGGAAAATGGGACACATAGCAAGAGTCTGCAGGTCGGGAAAGAAAACCAACACTAAAAGAACTACTAAGGAAAAGTACAAGAAAGTAAAAAAGGAATGACAGACAGTAGTTCAGAAGGTCAGGAGAGTGATAATGACTCCGGGAGCAGGAGACTAAGTTGTCTAAAGTTACACAACATGATCGCAAAGGAGGATCACCGAACCATTTGGGTCACCCTCATGATAGCAGGGTCCCAAGTAAAGATGGAATTGGACACAGGATCAGCCCTAACTGTCATGAATCGACGAGACTATGAGCGACTATTCTCACACATACCCTTGAAGGACACGTCCATTGTATTGAAGACATACACAGGGCAAAAAGTCTACCCCAGAGGAAAAATAAGGGTGCCAGTTAAATACAACGCCAAGGAAACACAGAAACTGTATCTATATATACTACAAGATGGAGGACCACCATTATTGGGACGTGAATGGATCCGAAAAATACAATTGGATTGGCATTCCATTCAGGCGCTAACTGTGACTGACAAAAACGACGACGACGTCACACCTGGTCGACTGTCAAAAATTCTAACTGACGCTAAAGAGGTGTTCCAACAAGGACTTGGGACTCTAAAAGGAGTAACGGCAATGATAAAAATCGAAGATAACGCAAACCCAAAAAGTTTTAAGGCCAGACCGGTACCGTGCGCGATCTGCCCAGCCGTTGAAGCAGAGCTGGAGAGTCTGTAGCGTTCGGCTGTGCTGTCCAAGGTGGACTGGAGCGAGTGGGCCACACCCATCGTTCCTGTAATGAAGAAATCATTGAGCAGCATGCCTGGGGAGCCGAAGAAGGTTCGCATCTGTGGGGACTTCAAGGTAACTGTGAACCCAGTCCTGCACACAGTACAATATCCACTTCCACGGATAGAAGATATTTTCGCCTCACTATCTGGAGGGAAACGCTTTATGAAGATTGATCTGGCCCAAGCGTATCTACAAATGGAGGTGGAAGAAGCATCTAGGAAATACCTCACGATAAACACTCACAAAGGTCTTCACCAGTACAACCGACTGGTATTTGGGGTAGCCTCAGCCCCGGCTATTTGGCAGAGGGCGATGGAACAAGTCCTGCAAGGGATCCCGGGGACCCAGTGTTATTTGGACGACATCCTGGTTATGGGCGAAAATGACAGTGAACACCTTGCCAACCTGGAGCAGGTGCTCACTAGATTACAAGAATATGGGCTACGAGCCAACCGCCCCAAATGCGAATTCTTCAGGAGACAAATCTCGTATTGTGGCCACATGATTGATGAGGAAGGGTTGCATAAGTCCCCAGACAAGAGTGAGGCAGGAGTCAAGGCTCCAGCACCGGAAAATGTGTCGCAACTGAGGTCGTTCCTCGGGTTGGTGAATTGCTACCATAAGTTCTTGCCGAATTTATCTACAATTCTGCACCCACTGAATGGCCTGCAGCAAACTGGAGTAACATGGAAATGGAGTGATGAGTGTAAGCGTGCCTTTCAGAAATGTAAATGCCTAATCACTTCAAAAGAAGTATTGGCCCACTACAATCCAACACTACCGATTCGGTTGGCATGTGATGCGTCTCCCTACGGCATTGGAGCGGTGCTGTCACACAAATTCCTTGACGGCTCAGAGAGGCCAATAGCCTTTGCGTCGCGCTCGTTAACCTCAGCCGAGCGTAACTACGCCCAGATTGACAGGGAGGCCCTCAGCCTGGTGTGGGGGGTGAAGAAGTTCAATCACTATCTGCAAGGGCAGAAATTCACCCTACTGTCTGATCATCAGCCCCTGGTCTCCATTTTTAACCCAAAGAAGGGCGTTCCGGTGATGACGGCACAACGGCTGCAAAGATGGTCACTTTTTCTAGGGGCACATCAGTACGACATAGAGTACAAGGGTACGAAACAGCACGGAAACGCTGATGGGCTGTCGCGCCTACCGTTGCCTATGGTGGAGGAAGCACCTGCAGTGGACCCTGTTGAGATATTCCATTCGACCATTGTCGAATGTCTACCTGTTACAAACTCAAGTGTAGAGAAGGAAACCCGAAATGACCCGACACTCTCTCGGGTCTATGATTTGACGGTGAAGGGATGGCCAGCACATGGCGACTCACTGTTGCCAGCATTCTCGCCAAGGAGAGAACAGCTGTCAGTGTGCTGGGGGACCTTGATGTGTGGATCCCGAGTGGTAATTCCACCCAAGTTGAGAGATAGAGTGCTCAATGAGCTTCATGAGGGTCATCTGGGAGGGGTAAAAATGAAGAGCCTAGCCAGGGCGTTTGTGTGGTGGCCGGGAATCGATAAAGAAATTGAGGATATGACCAAGAGATGCACAGGATGCCAGAAGGTCCAAAATGCTCCACCACAGGCCCCGCTACACCAATAGGAGTGGTCCTCATCTCCATGGCAATGGGTACACATTGATTTTGCTGGTCCATTTATGGACTCAATGTTTCTAATCGCCGTGGATGCCCATTCGAAATGGCCAGAGGTCATCAAAATGTCCTCCACCACCACGGAGAAAACTATTGCAGTCCTACGGACCATCTTCGCCAGGAATGGCTTGCCAGAACAGATTTGCTCCGACAATCGGCCACAGTTTGTGTCCGAGGATTTCCGGAGGTTTCTGAGGAATAATGGGGTGAAACATTACACATCTGCCCCATATCATCCAGCCACAAATGGATTGGCTGAGAGGTTTGTTCAGACCTTTAAAAAGGCAATAAAGGCGATGTATAACGACGACATACCACTACAACACAAGGTGGATAATTTCTTGTTTGCTTACCGGAATGCGACACATGCAGTCACCAACCAAGCTCCAGCCATAATGTTCTTCAACCGAAGGCTAAGATGTCGCCTGCATTTGCTCAAACCAAACATAAGACGAGATGTTGAGGATAAGCAATTCCAGCACATCAATGAGAAGCCAACCAGGAGCTTCAAGATAGGGCAACCAGTCTTGGCCCGCGACTACCGAACAGAAAAATGCCAGCCAGGAACGATATGCACACAGCAGGGACCACTAATGTACACAGTGGACGTTGGAGAGAGCATCGTGAGACGCCATGCTGACCAGATTCTAGAGTCACAGGAACAAGCCAAACCCATACCACGAGCATGTGCACCTGGTAATGAACCCGAAGTACAGATTGCGTCTACCTCAGAATCAGTGGTATTGGAAGCTGACGAACCAACCAATGACAATGAGCCAGAATCGACTCCGCCGCAAGAACAGGATACTCGAGAAAGGCGCTATCCAGTCAGGATCAGGAAGCCTCCTCAAAGATTGAACTTATAAATGATTATTTCAGTTGATGTATATAGTACAGAGAAAATTGTAATTGTAATTAGTTATTATTTAATTGTTAAATGAATGTTATGTACTGTTTATCTAAAAGGGGAGGAATTGTTGTGTATGTACCTTTAAGAGAGAACTGACTTTATACTGTAGTACCGGCAGTGACCACACCTGTATATAAAGCCATAGCAGGCTTCTGTACTTTCAGTTTTAAGCTTACCCTCTGTTCAGTAAATACCTGTTATTATTGTTCTCCTGCAGTCCGTGTATTATTGATACGCGGACACTACAGTAAATTGCTAAAAAGCTTGTGCACAAGGGAGACAAGCTGATTTCCCCAGAATCGAACCTTTCCTCTCAACGAAATACAATCAACAAGCCTTGATATACCTTTCGATAGGTACCGCCCATTAGGTTGCAAAAGTAGGCGTACACATACAAACAGTTTCACTACTGTCACTCCCTTATTGGTTGGCGTGATTACTCACTCAATGTCGGGAGCCGCCCTGAAGTGTTCTGACATACAGCATAACAGTTTCTGCTTCTGTGAGCAAGGTCGCTTAATTCTTGAGATGATAAACAATGTCCGCTTTTGGTTGCAAGCAGATATTACAAAGAAAGATGAGGCAGAGATAGAAATGGCCAACTCCCTATGAAGTTCAGTTCCCCTTATTTCTCAGAAGGCCAGCTGCATTAAATACTGCTTCTGTAACACTGATAACAACAAAGACAGAGACTGTGGGCTAAAAATTCAGTATCGCCGCGCCAGGTCTTTAGTGCCCAAAATTTTGCGCTCGCCCGGATTCCCGTAGCGCCCGCCTGAAATTCAGTTGCGCCGCCCCAAGACGGAGGCGGGCGCTATTGCAGGGTTTGGCCGCCTCGTTTGGGGCGATGAAAGTCAGTTTCAGGTGTCCAGCTGCCGCTGCGGCACCCGATGCGGTGCGGCAGGCTGGGGTACTGCAGGCCTCCTCCTTCTCTTAAGGAGGAGCTGCCTGCAGCCGTGAGATCGCCGCTGGATTCCCCCGGCAAATGAGCCTGGCACCACGGAGAAGTGCCGGGCTCGTGGGAGTCAGACACCAATGCCGCGGGGGGGTGGTGCAGGAGTCCGGGGAGGGAGGTGCGGCCAGGTGGCCGCCGGGAAAGCGGCCGGCCGCCCCTCCACCTTTATGCGCCGGCCTCTCGGAGCTGCAAGGCACCGTTTTTCAAACGCTGTTTGCGGCCGCTACGGGCGAGGCGGCCGCAACTGAATTTGGCCATCAGCACGGAATAGCATTGGAACCGGGGCGCTGCGCACACCGATGACGTCATCGGTGCCGGCGCAGCGCTACCAGCTAACGCCGATGTTAGGGACCAACTGAATTTCGGGCGCTACAAAACTTCCGGCGCAAACCACTCTATAGCCAATAAGTGGGCGCAAACGCAACTGAATTTCTAGGCCTAAGAGTCTAGTAAATATGGTTAAGAGGGTTAATATGATGGTCAAGTATCCCATCATGCTTCGCAGCTACCTAAATGCTACATGTTCATTTTATATATATTTCCTAATACGTGAAGCTAAACATCCTTTGAATATGGTTTCTAGTACTACAGCCCTCCCTACAGCTTTGATTAATATATTTAAAGACTAGAGGATTCAGGCTTTGATTCACAGGCCTATTTTTGCAATCCAACAGCCCTATCAACTCTATTCCCTTCTCCTTGATATGCTTGTCCAGCCTTCCCTTAAATGCATCTATACTATTCACTTCAACCACTCCCTGTGGTAGCGAGTTCCACATTCTCACCACTCTTTCGGTAAAGAAGTTTCTTCTGAATTCCCTTTTGGATTTCCTGTTTATTATCTTATATTGATGGCCTCCAGTTATGCTCTTCCCCACAAGTGGAAACACTCTCTCTGTATCCACTCTATGAAAACCTCTCATAATTTTAAAGACTTTTATTAGGTCACCCCTCAGCCTTCTTTTTGCAAGAGAAAAGAGACCCAGCCTGTTCATCCTTTCCTGATATGTATACCCTCGCATTTCTGGTATCATCCTTGTAAATCTTCTCTGCACCCTCTCCAGTGCCTCTATATCCTTTTTATAATGTGGTGACCAGAACTGCACGCAGTACTCTAAGTGTGGTCTAACCAAGGTTCGATACAGGTTTAGCATAACTTCCCTAATTTTCAATTCTATCCCTCTAGAAATAAACGCTAGTGCTTGGTTTGCTTTTTTTATGGCCTTGCTAACCTGTGGTGCAACTTTTAGTGATTTGTGTATTTGTACCCCAAGATCCCTTTGTTCCTCTACCCCACCTAGACTCGCACCCTCCAAGTGATAAGTGACCTCCCTATTCTTCCTACCAAAATGTAATACCTCACATTTATCTGTGTTGAACTTCATTGGCCAATTATTTGCCCATTCTGCAAGTTTATTAATGTCCTCCTGTAATTTGTTGCAGTCCTCCTCAGTATTGACTATACTCCCCCAATTTGGTATCATCTGCAAATTGAGAAATTGTGTTTTTGATTCCAAAGTCTAAATCGTTAATGTAAATTGTGAACAGCAGTGGTCCCAGCACTGATCCTTGTGGAACACCACTACCCACCTTCTGCCACTGTGAATAGCTACTCTTTACTCCCGCTCTCTGCTTTTTGTCTTAAAGCCAGCCAGCAATCCATTCTGCTACTTGTCCCCTGACTCTGCATTCTCTGACCTTATTCATTAGTCTATTATGGGGTACCTTATCGAAGGCCTTTTGAAAATCTTGATAAATTACATCTACGGTATACAATTTCAGCATAACTTCCTAAAACTTGTAATTTACTATTTTGTTTGCACAGTTTATCATTCTATTTGCTTTGATGATTGTTGCTCTATATTAACTGGTGATGGTAATTGGGCAATTTTACAATTAGAGGACAGTGGTAAAGAGAGCCGGAAAGTAGGGCGAATGGAGTGGGGGGCCAATGATCCCAGGCCCCAACTCTGAATGGGGTGGCCAGCTGGAGTGGTTGGGTGGGGGGAATGGGGTTGAGCAATGGGGAATAGGCAGTGTTAATGACAGGAGGTAGAGCAGTGAATGAAAATGGCAGACCCAATGGGTCCAAGAGAGCCATGCCACATGATATTCTCCAACCAATTAGAGGTCAATATTAGAATGAGCAACATTAACCACCCCCATAGAAATCAAATGGAAAATTAAATGTGCCAGCAGTGGTCCAATGGAAATATTGTGACAGTAATTGCATGACAGGAATAACATGGCAGGGACAGAAAATTTGACAGAATGTTACAGAAATGTCGCTCAACAGGAAGTGCACATACACGCAGAATTTTTAATGTATTACTAACAGATGTCCATGGCATGGGTCATGGTGGGTTAGAGGATATGCTAAACGGCGCTGGCCAAAATGTGACAGGAAGTAAGTGTAATGCTTACAGGCACTGCACTCTATATGCAAGACTTTTCCTATATTACCAGATGATCTCCGGCGATATTCCACACAGTAAATCAGAGAATATGGTCACTCTCTTGCCTGCCTCTAATGTCTTAATGTTTCTGTTTCTCTTTGTCTCTCCTCTTCTATTTCTGCCTCTCTCTTTCTTCTTTGTTGCTACCTCCTTTTTTGCTTCTCTCCCTTCCCTGTCCTCCTCCTCATCCTCCCCCTCCCCCTTATCCTCCCCCTGCTCCTCCTTCCCCTCCATTCCCTTCCTTTCAGATCATTCAGGAATTCAAAGATAACCCCAACTTCTCTTCACCATCCTCTCCCCTGCCTCCTCTACCTTCACCTCCAACAACAAGTGCTAGGAGCTCATGGACTTCTGTGTCACTAAGATTGAGACCATCTGTTCAGCAGCCTCTGCTGCTTCCCTCCTTTCCCCTAGCACACCAAGCCAAACTCCCCTAAAGATCCCCTCCTGCCTGACCCCTGAACTCGCATCTTTCTTGAGTTTCTCTCCTATCTCCCCTCATGCCTTATCCGAACTCATCTTATCCATGAGACCCACCTCCTGCTCCCTCGACCCTATTACCACAGAATTGCTGACCACCCAACTCCCTTCATGGCTCCCATTTCAGTTGATATTGTTAATGGTTCACTGTCCTCAGGTACTGTCCCCCTCCCCTTCGAATCTGCCATCATCATCCCCTCCTCACGCCTGATCTCTGTCCTTGCAAACCATCGTCCCATTTCCAACCTTCCTTTTCTCTCCAAATTCCTTGAACATGCTGTCGCCTCCCAAATCTGTGCCCATCTTTCCCAGAACGCCATGTTTGAATCTCTCCAATAAGGTTTCCACCCCTGCCACAGTACCGAAACGGCTCTTATCAGCTCACAAATGACATTCTATGTGACTGTGACCGTGGAAAACTATCCCTCCTCATCCTTCTCGACCTGCCTGCAGCCTTTGACATTGTTGACCACACTATCCTCCTCCAACGCCTCTCCGCCGTCGTCCAGCTGGGTGTGACTGCACTCGCCTGGTTCCATTCTTATCTATCCAGTCGTAGCCAGACAATCACCTGCAATGGCTTCCCACATTGTTTCATCTGATGTCCTCCAAGGATCTATCCTTGACCCCCTCCTATTTCTCATCTACATGCTGCCCCTCAGCGGCATCTTCTGAAAACACAGCATCAGTTTCCACATTTACGCTGACAACACCCAGCTCTACCTCACCACCAATTCTCTCGCCCACTCCACTGTCTCTAAATTATCAGACTACTTGTCCGACATCCAATACTGGATAAGCAGAAATTTCCTCCAACTAAATATTGGGAAGACCGAAGCCATTGGGCTGGATTTTCTCAATGGGAAGCTTTTGGTGTGGGACTGCTGCTTGCTGGCTTTCAATCCCGCCTCCATCAGCTTCTGGCCAACCAGCGGGATTTTCCCCTGATTGACTTTGTTAAGCCCGCCCAGCGGGCTCAGCAGGCCAATTAGGGGGAAGTCAGTGACAGAGGACATCAACGTATGACGTGCCATCTGTCAAGAACTTTTGAAAGAACAAATGTAATCATTTGACAGCTCTGTGAAGCTGTCAAACACTGACATTCTGTGTAGTTTGATGAGTCCTTGTGTTCAGATCTCATCAAACCTTTCAACTTTGCAGAAATCACCTACTGTTGGTTCGGAGGATCCAACAGCCAGTCTGTGATATCTACAATGGAGATGTCGGGACTCCGGCCTCAGCTCATCTGCTGCTGAAACCCTCATCCACGCCTTTAGACTTGACTATTCCAATACACGCCTAACGGGCCTCCCACGTTCTACACTCCGTAAACTTTAGGTCATCCAATACTCTGCTGCTCCTGTCCTAATGCACACCAAGTCCCATTCACCCATCACCCCTGTACTTGCTAATCTACATTGACTCCCAGTTAAGCAATGCCTTGATTTTAAAATTCTCATCCTTGTTTTCAAATCCCTCCATGGCCTCGCCCCTCCCTATCTCTGTAGCTTCCTCCAGTGCCACAACCCTCTGAGATATCTGCAGTCCTCCAATTCTGGCCTCTTGAGCATCCCCGATTTTAATCTCCATTGGCGGCTATGCCTTCAGCTGCCGAGGCCCTAAGTTCTGGAATTCCATCTCTAATCCTCTCCACCTCTCTACCTCTCTTTCCTCCTTTAAGACGCTCTTTAAAACCTACCTCTTTCTGCCCTAATATCTCCTTATGTGGCTTGGTATAAAATTTTGTTTGATAACGCTCCTTTGAAGTGCCTTGAGATGTTTTACTACATTAAAGGCGCTATATAAATACAAGTTGTTGTTGTTGTCTTTGTTATTTGAAATTCTTGAAAACATTTACGTTGCAACACATAATCCCATCTGCTGAACACAAAGTTTCCTCTGTAGTCACTTGTAAGTTTTGTATATTAAGAACTACAGATACAAGACACAGTCTGGTTGAACTGTAACAATAGCAAAATTCACGCAGATTTTTATATTTCCTTTTCACTATTTTGCTCTTCTCTCCTCCAAGAAGGGTGACTCAAAGTGAGATATAATTCCTGGCTACTATCAGCTCTCTGGTACCTTCTGCTAGCAGGCTGCTCAATTACAGAGGAATCATAACCAAGCCTGATCCTACCTTTGCCTGATGTCCGTGCAGATGCACTTTTTGGCAGCAGTCACTGGATAGCTATCAGGAGATGATACCTTGGCTGATTCACAACCACCCCAACCCTGAGGCCCTAAATGCTATAGAGTCTGCAATTAACAAACCCAGTGCAGAGTAGGGATCAAACCAGGGACCTGGTCTGTATGGCTCAGTACCAAACCATGTGATGCTTTCGTCCACTAAGGCAAGCTTGATTTTGTCTTCACTTCATGTTTACACATACATGTGTGCACGTGCACACATATACTTTGCCACAATGGTTGCTGACTAGCATTGAGAACTAGGAATCTGGTTTAGTCGAATCTAGCTGAATGAGCATTGAGGCAAATGATGGTGCTCCTACTGCAGGACTAGCTTAGATCAGATAACTCAGTATAGTCCTGAGAGTAAGCCTTGGGCCTTCCTGAGTCTTCGTGGCTCAATACCACACCAGGTAGTACATTTCACAACTGAGCCACCAACTGGTACTAGCATCATCTTGGGCCGCTCACCTAAAAAGAAGAATACTTACAAAGTCGGAGTAACTGTGTTCAAAACATTGGGGAAAATATGGGGAAGTCCACTGGCCAATAAGTGTGGAACTCTCAGGCAGGGCATAGAAAGCATATAGGCATTGTTGGAATGCATGGTCATTCCAGGGCCTTCTGCAGAATAGACTTTCACAGCAGAGGCCCTGATGACAGCACTGGTGACTGACATGCAGGTCTCAGGCAGCAATATCACCTTCTCATTGGCCAGGATAGCTGATAAGCTGGGCCAAATGAATTGAAAAATGGTTAGTGGCTCCCATGTTGGCATTGCTGCCATTGGGTCTGTGAACCTATTGGGCCAGAACTTACGGTCTCCGTGACGGCATACGCTGAGCATGCGCCGTCATAAGCCTTCTGAAAGGCCCTGCGAGTTCCGGGTTTCCACAAAGCGAAAACCCGGAACTTGCAATCTGTCAAGGTATGCCTTGACAGATCATCCGAACCAACTAGAAAATCACTTTCGCTGGCACAAAGTGGGGCTATTTGAGGTACGCCTCCGACCGCAAATTCAGGGACATTGATTCCTGGTTATACTGACATAGAGGCCAGGATTAGGGGCAGGCCCAACCGGTCATTGAGGTAGGTTACTGTCTTTTCAAATGGTAACACATTTACACCAGCCCAATTCCTCCGACCCAATAACTGAAAGCAGGCAGGGCCAAGCTACAGGCACGCAAGTTATTTCCCTCAACTTATTTCCCTCCCTCCTACCTGCAGTCCCTTCATATTTCTTTCCCTCAGAGATAATGAATTACTGTCTTGTAGGCAAATGCAGCACTCAAATTCCGCACAGCAAGATTCGACAAACACAAATGAGATATGTGCCGAGAATTTCCTTGGAGTGAGGCTCGCTCCACCACCATAACTTTGCCAAAGGTGCAGCAGAAACCTCAAGCTTTTAATCAGCTGTCTTAATATCTTCTTTGCCTCAGTGTCAATTTCCGTCTGATTACACTCCTGTGAAGCACCTTGGGAAGCTTTACTACGTTAAAGGGGCTATATAAATGCAAGTTCTTGTCTCTGCTGTTGATGATTCCTTTCTACAGGAAAAATAATGAAGGTAATGTTCTTTGCAAACATTGGGGGGAAAATTCCACGGAGGTTCTCCTACTCGTCCTCCGTAACTTTGGAGGAAGAGTCTCGGAAACTATAGAAAAACAGCATAAACACCACAAGAACATAAAAGCATAAAAAATAGGAGCAGGAGTAGGCCATTCGGCCCTTTGAGCCTGCTCCGCCATTCAATAAGATCATGGCTGATCTTCTACCTCAACTCAACCTTCCTGCACTATCCCCATATCCCTTGACTCCCTTAATATCCAAATAACTATCGATCTCTGGAAATAATCAGCAGGGCAGGCAGCATCTGTAGAGAGGAAAACATTTAACGTTTCAGGTCGATGGCCCTTCATCCGAACTGGAAAAAGTTGGAGATGGAACAGGTTTTTAAGCAAGTGTAGGGGCAGGGAAAGGGGGGAGGGGAGGAAAGAACAAAGGGGTCGGTCTGTGATAGGTTGGAAGGCAGGAGAGATTAAATGACAAAAGGGATGATGGTGCAAGGCAAAAGGACAAGTTAAGAAACAAAAGATGACTCTAGATGAAGTGTAAATGGCACTGGCAGAATCATCAACAGCTACCATGTGAGAGAGAAAAAAAAAATTGGGGCCGAGGTCTGAAATTGTTGAACTCGATGTTGAGTCCAGAAGGCTGTAAAGTGCCTAACCAAAAGATAAGGTGCTGTTCCTCGAGCTTACGCTGAACTTCGTTGGAACGGTGTAAGAGGCCGAGGACGGAGAGGTCAGAGTGGGACCGGAGCAGATAATTAAAGTGACAGGTGACCTGAAGCTCGGGGTCACTCTTACGAACTGAACGGAGGTGTTCCACAAAGCAGTCACCCAATCTACATTTGGTCTCCCCTATGTAGAGGAGACCGCATCGTGAGCAGCGAATACAGTATACTAAATTGCAACAAGTACAAGTAAATCGCTGTTTCACCTGGAAGGAGTGTTTGGGGCACTGGACAGTGGAAAAGGAAGAGGTAAAAGGGCAGGTGTTGCATCTCCTGCGCTTGCACGGGATGGTGCAGGGCGAAGGGGAAGGGGTGTTGGGGGTGATAGAGGAGGGGACCAGGGTGTTGCGAAGGGAGGATTCCACCACCAAACATATCTTCTAGTCACCTCCCGTTTCATCATTCTGAAGGGGCCACTCCCTCCTCAAAAGAGACAAGCCATCACCCGTATGCTTCATGAGGGAGGCTGTCACAGAATGACTTTTCTAAAATTAATTTATGGGATGTGGGCATCGCTGGTAAGGCCAGCATTTATTGCCCATCCCTAATTGCACTTGAGAAGGTCATAGAGTCATAGGGGGAAAAATTTGGTTGCTTTGTGCCTCCCGTTAGCGCCCTAAGAGGCCGCTAACGGGGCGCAAAGCAACTCGCACACGGCCGCGGCGCTGCCAACGCCTCCCACAAAATGCAGCGCTAACCATTAGCACCCCGTGACACTGTGCCGTCGGCGATGATGTCATCGCCGTGAGCAGCACCCCGGCCATGATTTATGATAGCGGCCCCATACTTACCGCCAGACGCTAAGTCTGATGGGGTCAGGGGTGCTGAACTGTGGCCGGGGCGGCGCTATTTAAAGGCGATATGCCGGGCGGTCATTTCTGTTGCTGGCCGCCTGCCAGTACCTGCCTCCGCTGCCGTCCCCGGCCTCCTTACCCACCCCACCACAGAGTGCCAGCTGCGCTCCATGAGTCTGGCACATCTCTTGAGTGCCGGGCTCTTTTGCGGGCACTCCCGATCTCCAGGGTGCTGCATGTAGCGCCGCGATATTCCCTCGCAGTGCCCCAAGTGGGAGTCAGGGCACATCCAGTAGCGCCCCGCTCCCCTCTTGGGGCGCTACCACTCAATTTTGGTTGCGGGGGTGCTAATTTTTCTGGGAAGTAGCGCCCCGGTGAAGGGGGCGCAACCCAATTTTTCGCCCATAGAGTCATAATGGCACAGGAGGCCATTCGGCCCATTGAGTCCATGCTGGCTCTCTGTAGAGCAATCCAGTCAGTCCCATTCCCCCACTCTATCCCCGTAGCCCTGCTAGTTTATTTCCCTCAAGTGCCTATCCAGTCTCCCTTGAAAACATTGAGTCTTTCCGCTTCCACCACTTCCGTCGGCAGCGAGTTCCATGTCCTCACCACTCGCTGCATAAAAAAGTTTTTCCTCACATTCCCCCTGTATCTCTTGCCCAAAACCTTAAATCTGTGTCCCCTAGTCCTTGTACCATCAACTAGTGGGAACAGCCTCTCCCTGTCTACCTTATCCAAACCCGTCATAATCTTGTACACCTCTATCAAATCACCCCGCAACCTCCTTTGCTCTAATGAAAACAAATGCAGCTTCTCCAACCTGTCCTTGTAGCTAAGATCCCCCATCCCTGGAACAATTCTGGAAAATCATCTCTGCACCCTCTCAAGGGCCTTCAATTCCTTCTCAAAGTGTGGTGGCCAGAACTGGACGCAATACTCCAGTTGTGGCCTAACCAGTGCTTTATAAAGGTTCAGGATAACTTCTCTACTTTTGTACTTAATACCTCTATTTATGAAGCACAAGATCCCATGCGCTTTGCTAACCACTCTCTCAATATGCCCTGCCACTTTCAGGGGCCTATGCACATTAACTCCCAGGTGTCTCTGTCCCTGCACACTCTTTAAAACTGTGCCATTAAGTGTACATTGCCTCTCCCTGTTCCTTCTGCCAAAATGCATCACCTCACACTTCTCTGTATTAAAATCCATCTGCCACTTGTCTGCACATTCTGCTAGCCTTTCTGTGTCCTGTTGCAGTCGATTGCTATCATCCTCACCGTTTGCCACAGACCCAGGTTTGTTGTCATCAGCAAATTTAGAAATTCTATTCTGTATTCCAGACTGATACCTGGGATGGCAGGAATGATGTATGAGGAGAGATTGGGTCGATTGGGCTTATATTCGCTGGAGTGTAGAAGAATGAGAGGGGATCTCATTGAAACTTATGAAATTCTAACAGGACTAGACAGACTAGATGCAGGAAGGATGTTCCCGATGGCAGGGGAGTCCAGAACCAGGGGTCACAGTCTAAAGATAAGGGGTAAGCCATTTAGGACAGAGATGAGGAGGAACTTCTTCATCCAGAGACTGGTGAACCTGTGGAATTCTCTACCACAGAAGGCAGTTGAGGCCAATTCATTAAATATATTCAAGAAGGAGTTAGATATATTTCTTAAGGCTAAAGGGATCAAGGGAAATGGGGAGGAAGCAGGGACAGGGTACTGAATTTGGATGATCAGCCATGATCTCATTAAATGGCGGAACAGGCTCGAGGGGCTGAATGGCCTACTCCTGCTCCTATCTTCTATGTTTTCTAAGTTAATATCCAGGTCGTTTATATATATCAAAAAAGGCAGTGGTCCCAGCACTGACCCTTGGGGAACACCACTGTCTACCATCCTCCAGTCTGAAAAACAGCCATTGACCACAACTCACTGTTTTCTGTCCTTAAGCCAATTCCTTATCCAAGCTGCCACTGACCCATCTATTCCAGGAGCCAAAATTTCGTTAACCAGCCTTCTATGCGGGACTTAGTCAAACATCTTCCTAAAATCCATGTAGACAAAATCCATTGCATTCCCTTCATCAATCCTTCATCAAAAAATTCAATTTGATTAGTCAAACATGATCTGCCTTTTACAAATCCATGTTGGCTCTCCTTAATTAACTTAAACCTCTCCAAGTTCCCGTTAATTTTTTCCTTGATTATTATTTCTAAAACTTTATCCACCATTGATGTTAAACTGACTCGCCTGTAGTTACTAGGATTGAAAGATAACAAGGGAAAGAACTCCACAGCCACAGTCCAAAAGGCAGAGACAGGAATCCCTCCCGCCGCAGTTGAGTCATTTTTGGACACCATGAGGTCCCTATTGACTGGCCACGGGAGGGTAGCAGCCGCTACTGGTGCTCTGACCCCATCCGCCCCATGGCTCTGACTAGAACCAGTGCAGCCTGTCGACCTGTGTCCCCTTGAAAACGATGAGGGGAGCAGGCCCTGTGTTAAGATGCGGGTGGAGACGGTGCAGGGGAGATATTCGGTGGACACTGGAGCTTCCAGCACGGTGGTCCATTCGGAAGACCCGACCAATTCACCCAGGTCTAACGAGGTCCCATTTGGCCTAATGGGATTCACAGGGAACGAGCAGGCTGGGGAAATGGCCAAACTTTTGGCCATAGATTTAGGACCCCTCCCTACCACGTGGGAGGGTAATCAAAGGACCAACAAAGTGGCAAAGCAGGGGGCCAGGGAAGGAGAGCTCTGGGATCCCTGTAGAGCAGGCCCGGTAGCCGCAATCCGGGACAAGGGAGGCACACAGGGGGTAGCTTTGGCCCCGGACCTAAAGCAGGTCCAAGCCCAAGATCCCGCCCTTAAGGCCGTCCCAGTAAGGAGAAAGAGTGGGGAGTCCATAGAAGGCCTGTTCGGGGCACAGACTGCACAGGCAGGCGCTTTGGCTTGTTTAAGGGGAGGGGCCATCCCGCCCACCGCTTGAGACACTCCCCACTCTTCTGGGATTTACATGAGGAGGGACCCGAGGGCGAAGACCCCGCCGCTGACCCAGGTTCAGAGGAGGAGGGACCCGAGGGTGAAGACCCCGCCCCTGACCCAGGTTCAGAGGAGGAGGGACCCGAGGGCGAAGACCCCGCCCCGGACCCAGATTTGGGACCTGAGGGCGAGGACCCTCAGCCTGCAGCACCAGGCTGCGAAGAGTTACCTGCCCCTAGCACAGGTTCAGGAGAGGTAAAGCCTGAGGATGAAGATCCCCAGCCAGCGGTAGTGGTAAGCCCACAGACCGCACCGGAGGGGGCAGCGGTTCGGGTTAAAGGCCCACCAGCCAAGGAAATCCCACCCGCCAAAGTCCCTAGAAGGTCCCCATGGACGCCCCAGCCAAGGAAACCGTGGTCACCGGCTCCCCATTTTAAAAGGGCAGCCTCTCGAGTGAGGGATCGGTCTGAGGGCAGAGCTCCCCAGCCAGCAGCCGCAGGCTGTGTGGGACCGAAAGTACAGGACGGTGCGGCCACACCGAAGGGAGCGGTGTGCCGCAGCCCGAACAGGAATTAGGCTGGCCGCCCGGAGACGGGCTGCGGATGTACATAGTTTTACGTAAATTTTGAGTGTGTTATTGTTAAGTTTGGGTGTTTAGTTTAAGTTTAAATAAGGTGATTGGTAGTTTAGCAGTATTGTTAAGAGTGTTTATATTTAAGTCGCGGTCGCGAGACTCGACTATGCTTCACCCAAGCCAGAGAATCTCCTCGGGACCTGGCTATATGTTCTTGTATCTCTTTGCAGGAGAGGATTTCAGGATGAAGGGGGGCGTACTCCTACTCACCCTGATAGGAATGAGCATTGGAAAGCGAGGTGACGTGGAGGACTCCCACATCTATGGGTACTCAGGAGAGAGAGCACCGATAGTTACCGATGGAAGTGGCGAACGGGATGTGGAGGAACTCGCCATTTACTTCCACGAGGGTGGCTGGGGTCCAATTCGACTCAGTACTCCAGCCAGACCGGGTTCACGTACGGGGAGGCCTCCCTCCTGTGCCCCAGGGTACAGGTCATTGCCACAAGGGTCAGCCTCACCGTAGGGAAACGTGTATGTTTAACATGCAAGGGACAGATTCCTTTGGATATGTGGTGGTGGCTCTGGAAACTGGGCAAGAATATGGGAAACCCCACAGTCGAGTGAGAACGATTGGGTAACAATACCCATCGGACGATAACAGGGACTCACGGGGGATTGAGTGTGTGCTGGGACAAGTGGTGGGAACTGGATCAGGGGATTTATGTCTGTATGTGGGGGTCAGAGAAGGTCTGCCCCACAGGCATATCCATGATTTTCCACCGGCAGTGGCAAGATGCTGGGGAGGGGATGAAGTGGGATTCCAGCCTGAAGGCGTGCGCGGTCCCATACTCCCCGATCCCAGTGAATGCCACTGAACTTGTAACCCGCCCCCGAAAGCCCCTGCCCATGACCCAGGCAGCAAGGACGCACAGGGAGGGGTGCCCTGCCACCACCAAGGGACCAGGGAATGGGCTGGTACTAGTGCCGACGGATCAGGTGCTATACCAGGGGGTACACTACGTGGTAGCCTCCGTGATCCTGAACCTCACCGAAGTACACTTACCGGAGTGGTGCCCCAAAGAGACAGAACAGCTATACCAGACCCTGTTAAAAGAGATGTTTAGGAAACTCTACGAGTTCGATTTTGCCAATGTAGACAAAACCGAACTGTACACCACGCACAATGAGTATCTTGGTAATACAGGGAGACAAAGAAGCGGAGCCTGGAATGATGTTTTTACTGTGTTTAACACAGGGTCCTCTGTCATCAACAGTCTAGATGACATAGAATTGCAGACCCAGATAAACGGTTTAAAAACTCAATTGAGGAAAATCTTGATGGAGAAAACAAGGTAGTAGGCTCAGAGTTGCAGGAGGACCAGGCCATGACAGTCCATTTAAAAGAAATAATAGCTGAGATGGAGAAGCACGCAAAGACTGTAAATGCCCTTATAAGAGAGGACAGAAATGCTTCTGACCAGGCTGCACAGAGCGAGGTGTGCGTGCCGTACGGGGCGTGGTTGCTGGGCGAGGGCCGCAGTAATTTGGAGGATTTAAAACAGGGTTTAGTCCCCTCCAGTATCAGCAACAAGCACCTCGCAGCCCTCCATCCATTTGAGAATGCATTTAGCCCGTGTCAACTCCGGCTAGCTTCTGAGGCTTACCCAGTCCCAGTAGATTGCGGACGTTAAAATCATACTATCATGGGTATAGTAGTAAGAATGCCGGACATGGGTGGGACAGCATGACCCGCACCGGTATAAAGGGTAGAGAACATTGGAGTCATTCAAGGGGGTGCACACATCCGTTTCACAGCGGTCCCACCTTATGTCATAAAGTGGGAGCACGCTATGACAGGTACTGACCTCTCGAGGTGCCGGTGCCGGTGCGCACACATAATACTGTGTCCCCAGCACTTGAATGCCTATTCAAAACCACAGTGCGGGTTTAAAGCTGTTGGCGCAAAACCTATAAATTGTACCATGGCGGTAATGGCACAAGACAATGTTCCCTCACAGGTAGCATATATAGGAGGTGGGACATATTGTGTCACCACGGGTGCGCCCCACTACCAGCATGGACAGCATAGTGGTAAGTGACAGCAGTTTCTGCTTTAAGCCTGAGGCAGAAGTTCAAGTGGCCCAGGAACGAATTGTCCCCATTCCTGAACCCCCCACTGTTCACCTCACTGTAAAGGAGAATTTCACCAACCTACAAAAGTATGTGGCGCATTTCGGCTATGAAATCCCCCCTCTTCCAGAACATCTTACCAAAATACTCAAAGCAGTAATAGTCTCACAGAAACATTTCTACACTCTGGAGCAGAAGACAGTAGAGATAGGGGCCAAAACATTGGATATTGTGGTTCCACCCTGGTGGGACATTTTTGAAAACATAGAGGTCCCTTCGTGGATTAGACTGGCTTCCCACATCCTTGTGGTTTGCCAGCTGGGAATAGTATTTGTAGTGTATGTAACTGTTCTACCTTTAAGAGAACTAGTTTAGGTGTGGCACTACTTTATCTTGGCTGCTGTATACTGTAATACTGACGGTGACCACACCGGTATATAAGTGCTGTGTCAGGATTTATTGGGCAGATTCGCCCTGACCTTCGAATAGTAAAGTCCTGTTAAAGTTACTCTTGTAGTCTGTGTATTAATTTGCCATAATACCTACAGACTTTACAGTGGCGACGAGTTCGATCTTACCCTGCGGCAACAATACTTCCGAAGCAGTTAACGAGCGTCGAGAAGAGGCACCCGCCCTCGTCGTTCTGCTGAGAGAAAACTCGAGTCTGCAGAGCAAGGAAGAAGGAAGAATTCAGGCACGAAGCCTTCCATCAGCAACAGGCACTGATTGTCCCTTCTGCCATGGTGGTGAGTGAGCCGATCAGCACGAGAAGCAAGTCGGCCACGGTGACTGTGAGTAAAGGGAAAATAAAAAAAATAAACGGAGGATAAGGGCGGTGAACTCGACCACGGTCGGGGGAAAGGAGCCGGACAGAAGTCGGGCCCAGAGGCGCTGAGACTGGGGCAGCGTGGAGCACGGAAGCCGTGGTACAAGCGGGCTGGGAGACGCAACGGCGTCGTGAGACAGCTAGACCGCGACCGGCGAAAAAGGCCGGGCAGCTACCGAGGCCACGAGGCGCTGCGACCGGGATCGTAAGGCGCAGGAAGATATAAAAATAAATAAACCGCGGTGAACTCAGCCGCAGCCGGGGAGGAAAGCACCGGACTGCGAGAGGGCTGGGAGGCGCGATTGGAGTGAAAAAGGCCGGGCAGCGACCGAGGCCACGAAGCACTGCGACCGGGATCGTAAGGCGCGGGAAGATATAAAAATAAATAAATCGCGGAGAACTCAGCCGCAGCCGGGGAGGAAAGCACCGGACTGCGAGAGGGCTGGGAGGCGCGATTGGAAGCCGCTGAGGGAGAGACAGAGCCCGAGCGAGCGGGAGAGACAGAGCCCGAGCGAGGGAGACTGAGCGAGATCCAGCCCAGCGGCTGAAACTGTTCGCCGTCAACGGGTTGTACCCAGCGCCGGTTGCCCTGCCGAGAAAAGGGAACAAGGAACGCACTGAAGCCGACGCGCAGGCTGCGAACCCCGAAAGCCAGCGGTCGTCGCCCGAGGGAAAAGCTTACCCCTCCCGCCAGTAGGCGGGGAAGAAGACAGAAGCGGGAAACCGCCATTTTGAAAGTGGGTGGGGAAAGAAGACAAGCGCGGGAAACTGCCATTTTGAAAAGAAAAGTTAAAGAAATATTTCGTTGTTGTTTCTCAGGAAGAGTGTGAAGATGCCTAAGTGTAGTAACATCAACGGTTTCGATTCCGATGTGGAAGATTGGGCCACGTATGTAGAACGCATCGAGATATATTGTAAGGTCAATAAGATAGCAAATTATGACAAAGCTCTAACCTTACTAAACTCAATGGGTGCGAAGACATACGGGTTATTGAAGCATCTTCTATCACCAGCTAAACCGGCGGATCAGTCTTTCGCTAATATTGTTGCTGTCCTGAAGGATCATTTTAACCCCGCACCGCTGATGTTAGCGGAACGATCAAAATTTTACGTGAGAACGCAATGAAAAGAGGAAAGCAACGCGGAGTACCTGGTTGAACTGCATAGGCTAGCAAAATACTGTCAGTTTGGGGTAAATCTGACAGAGGCACTGAGAGACAAGTTCGTGTGTGGGATGTCGAAGGAAGGAACACAAAAACGACTGCTCGAAGAGAACGATCTTACACTTGATAAGGCTGTCCTTATTGCAGCATCGCACGAAGCCGCAGCGAGAGGCACGGCGGAAATGCAGCGGAAGACAGTGGTACTCAGTGTGGATCAAATGACTTCGGGTACAACGAAATGTTATCGTTGTGGGAAGACAACACACGACCAGAACCAATGCTGGTTTAAAAACCAGGAATGTAGAAAATGCGGCAAGCTTGGTCACATAGCTAAGGTATGCCGGTCAGGAAAGAAGACCAGCAATAATAAGTCACCGCAGAAGAAGTACAGAAAGGTACATAAGGTGACTGGGAAGAGTCCAGATGAACAGAATTCGGACTCAGACTCCAACAGCAAGGAACTGGGTAGTCTGAGGATTCACAATGTGAGTAAAGAAGCTGACCGACAAACTATCTGGGTCGCACTACAGATTGCAAAAGTCCAAGTGAAGATGGAAGTGGACACTGGATCGGCGTTGACGGTCATGAATAAGCAAGATTACAAAAAGTTATTCAAACATATTCCCCTACGGGATACGGAGATAGTATTGCAGACATACACGGGGCACAAAGTATACCCCATCGGAAAGATAAAAGTCAAGGTGAGATACAAGGACAAAGATCACCAAGGGATGGACATGTATGTGCTGCCCAAGGGAGGTCCACCACTTCTGGGACGGGAGTGGATCAGGAAAATAAAGATAGACTGGCATTCACTAAACACAATGACGGTAGATTCCGGAAAGGAAGATGTCAAACCTGAACAGTTGTCCAGAATATTGGACGAAGCTAAAGAGGTATTCCAGCAAGGACTGGGAACACTGAGAGGAATTAAAGCAAAAATCAAGATTGCAGAACATGCAAGCCCAAAATTTTTCAAAGCCAGATCGGTACCTTACGCGATACGACCTGCTGTGGAGGCAGAACTGGAAGAGCTTGAATGTTCAGGGGTACTGTCTAAGGTGGACTGGAGTGAGTGGGCCACGCCCATTGTTCCCGTCATGAAGTCTTCATCAAGTAACAAGCCAGGGGGACCGGGAAAGGTCCGCATCTGCGGAGACTTCAAGATCACAGTTAATCCGGTGCTTCACACGGTACAATACCCGCTCCCGCGGATTGAGGATATCTTTGCTTCATTGTCTGGCGGGAAACACTTCACCAAGATAGACCTGGCACAAGCATACTTACAAATGGAAGTCGAGGAAGAGTCGCGCCAGTATCTCACAATCAACACGCACAGAGGCTTGTATCGTTATAATAGACTGGTTTTTGGAGTAGCTTCAGCTCCAGCAATTTGGCAGAGGGCCATGGAGCAGGTCTTACAGGGTATTCCAAGCACGCAGTGTTACTTGGACGATATCCTGATTACGGGAGAAGACGAGGAGAAACACCTCACAAATTTGAAACTGGTGCTCACCAGGTTGAAGGAATGTGGCCTTCGAGTTAATCGCCAGAAATGTGAGTTCTTCCAGAAACGGATCTCGTACTGCGGTCATGTCATTGACCAAGAGGGGCTGCACAAGTCACCTGACAAGATAGAAGCTGTCGTGAAGGCCCCCGCTCCGGAAAATGTATCACAGTTGAGATCGTTTCTGGGGTTGATTAATTATTACCACAAGTTTCTGCCAAATCTATCCACGGTGCTGCATCTGCTGAATGCTCTGTTGCGGAAAGAAATACCATGGAAGTGGAGCGAGGACTGTAAGAAGGCCTTTCGCAGAAGCAAGGCGTTGATTACCTCTGAGGAAGTGTTGGCTCATTTCAACCCAACGTTACCTCTTTGTCTAGCTTGTGATGCTTCCCCTTATGGAATTGGAGCAGTACTTTCACACAAGTTACCAAATGACTCGGAAAGGCCAGTCGCATTTGCGTCCCGATCATTGACCTCCGCGGAGCGAAATTATGCTCAGATAGATAGGGAGGCCCTCAGCCTTGTGTGGGGAGTAAAGAAATTCAATCATTACCTGCAGGGCAAGAAGTTCACATTACTGACAGACCACCAGCCGTTGGTGTCCATATTCAACCCTAACAAGGCCGTTTCCACTATGACAGCGCAAAGGCTACAGAGGTGGTCCGTGTTACTTGGGGCACACCAATATGACATCGAATACAAAAGGTCCAAACAGCATGGAAATGCTGATGGGTTATCGCGCCTACCGTTGCCAGTAGTAGAAGAGGCGGCTACAGTGGACCCGGTAGAGATGTTCCACTCATCCATAGTGGAATGTCTACCAGTAACAAATTCGATGATCGAAAATGAAACAAGAAATGACCCGACTCTCTCACGAGTCTACGATTTAACAGTGGAGGGATGGCCAGCACATGGCGAACCAACGCTGCCCGCATTTTCGCAAAGAAAAGAACAGCTGTCAGTGTGCCGAGGAACCTTGATGTGTGGATCTAGAGTGGTGATTCCACCCAAACTTCAGCATAAGGTGCTAAAGGAGCTTCACGAGGGGCATCTGGGTGGAGTGAAAATGAAGAACCTAGCAAGAGCGTTTGTGTGGTGGCCAGGTATTGATGGAGACATCGAAGAAATAACCAAGAGCTGTCTAGGATGCCAGAAGGTCCAAAACGCGCCACCACAAGCTCCTCTGCATCCATGGGAGTGGCCCTCATCTCCTTGGCAAAGGGTACACATCGACTTTGCTGGTCCATTTATGGACTCAATGTTTCTAATCGCGGTGGATGCACACTCCAAGTGGCCGAAGGTAATAAAGATGTCCTCCACCACCACGGAAAAAACCATCACAGTATTAAGGACCATATTTGCCAGGAATGGGCTGCCGGAACAGATCTGTTCTGATAATGGACCGCAATTTGTGTCCGAAGAATTCAGGAAGTTCTTAAAAAGGAATGGGGTCAAGCACTACACGTCAGCCCCATACCATCCCGCCACCAATGGATTAGCTGAAAGGTTTGTCCAGACCTTCAAGAAGGCCATAAAGGCCATGGGTAATGAAGACATCAACCTACAACATAAGGTAGATAACTTCTTGTTGGCGTACAGGAATGCAACACATGCGGTCACAAACCAAACTCCCGCCATGATGTTTTTCAATAGAAGACTAAGATGCCGGCTGGATTTGATTAAGCCAAACGTCAGAAGGGACGTAGAGAACCGGCAATTTCAGGCCATGAATGAAAGGCCAACTAGATCCTTTCAGATAGGTCAACAAGTTTTGGCCCGGGACTACCGTACCGAGAAATGGCAGCCTGGAACTATTGGGAAAAGGCTAGGGCCGCTGATGTATACCGTGGACATTGGTGACAGCATAGTAAGGCGCCATGTTGACCAGATCATAGGGTCATCCACAAAGGACCAACCTACTCCACAACCTTACATGGCTAATGTTGAAGCAGAGATACCCAGAGCACCTACCTCCGATCTGGTAATACTGGAATCAGATGAACCTGACACTGTCCTTCAAGCCGAATCGACCTTGCCAGAAGAAACTACTACCCCGCCGAAAACTACTACACCACCGAGGCGTTATCCGGACAGAGTCAGGAAGCCTCCAGAGAGACTGAATCTGTGAACTGTTTTGCATAAGTTGTATATATGTTATGATGTTATGTTAATGGGGAATAAGTATGTTGTAAGCTAAAAAGGGAGGATTGTAGTGTATGTAACTGTTCTACCTTTAAGAGAACTATTTTAGGTGTGGCACTACTTTATCTTGGCTGCTGTATACTGTAATACCGACAGTGACCACACCGGTATATAAGTGCTGTGTCAGGATTTATTGGGCAGATTCGCCCTGACCTTCGAATAGTAAAGTCCTGTTAAAGTTACTCTTGTAGTCTGTGTATTAATTCGCCATAATACCTACAGACTTTACAGTATTGTACCTAGTGTGCACTCAGTGCAAGGGAAAAGGTCAAATACTAGAATTCCGAAACCAAAGGACCTGGAAGGAACATTATGTTAAGGTGGAGGGAGATACACCTGTTTGAATCATTTATTTTGTATTTTTGAATAAAGATTGTTGGTTTTTTTTGTGTTTTTAATAAAGATTTTTGACATGTTGTTTTAAAAAAGATGTATGTGTACCAAGTAGTGCAGGGGTGTTGGACCCCCTCCATGCTTGGATGTGTGTAAACGACTGTAATTATTCTATGTATGCTTATGTACACTATATTTTTACAGAATGGGAAATGCATGTGTCGTGGGATCATCGATAGGTAATTACAGGGGAAGATTGCCTATGGAGGGTCGGAAATTTTGCTCACCTTGTCAGGATGATACTTAAAGCGAGTTTATTATCAACAGGAGGGAGTGTAGGGTTCTCAAAATTCCCACATTCCCCAAAAGTTATGGATAAAGGGACCCTGTATGGACAAGTTATTAAAAAGGGTACCCAAAATGGCTTCTGAAACCTCGTGACCAAGGCTTGCAGGATTTTTAAAAGCAAGGTCCTGCAAAAGGCAGGCCCATTCAAAATCCTGAAACAAAACCTAACATGCATGGATCTGTGAAAGGCTTCTAAAGCCAGACAGCTAGGTAAACACAGCATATGCATTCTTCACCTTGGAACAGATCAAGTCAGGATGGCCCTAATCTTAAGGCCATTAACTTCTCGCATAAATAATCGGTAACAGCTCACAGGTAGCTGCCAAGCCAGGAAAGACGATAAAATTTCATAAATAACAAACAGCCAGGATATCGAAGCCATTAAACAAGGAGACAACTGCCCCAGAAGTCGTTAAAGTAAATGACTGTAATCATTTTAGAGGAGCCCGCCAAAAGTTAGACAAAGAACTGACCTGATTTGGCGCGCAGATAAGGGGTGAAGAACCGGGTATAATTGTAGGCCAACCGGTAGATCTTGCCTCTTGTCTCTCGCTCTCTTGCTCGCTCCCGACACCGAGGACGCCCATTACAACACCGGGGGCCAAACAGGGAGAAGAACGGAACTGAATTCGAGTGCGCACTGGACACACAGGCCGCAAACGGGCAGACGAGACGAGACGAACGGTAAAACTGATAGGCAGAGAAGGGCAGCAAGAAGAAGCATTGGGGACAAACGGCCTAGTTATAAGCTGGCATTTGATGCATGGACAGTAAAGTCAATCAAGAATAAATTGGCGTTTGAAGCTTGGGTAGGAAAGTCATATTAACGGTAAAAACCGCCAGCCGAGCCCCAACCGCAGCAAAACCATCGGCGACCAAACTGCCACCAGAAGAACAACCATTGCTGCAAAGTAAAGTACCCAAAGAAAGACTTTACACCATATTCCTAACAGAGGGAAAAGGAGGGTACTTTACACAAATGACTCCATCGCCGTGTCCTGTGACCACGTGACAACGGCAGGCCCAAAAGACAACAAGAGCGAACCCCAAAACCAACCAGCGTAATCGACAGGTTTCGAACCGTAAAAGAAACCCCATTGGTGAGCATGAATTCCTGGCCCCTCGTAGCTTAATCTAGTTAGGTATTGGGGGTGGGATAAGGATAAGGGGATTTTTAATGTGTTTGTTCCCTCAGTGTGCCGTGTGTTCCCCATTGCCAAATAAGTGTAATTTTATATGCCTGTAATTATTCCAGTAATTCTCAGTATTGTGTTTTATTGTGCCTTTTAATAAAAATTGCGGTTTTCTTGCACCAAACCACTTGCCTACTTGATTTTCTGTATCGCCGCCTGTACCTAAGTCCGGTGTCTAGAACCCAGGGGTGTGGGAGCGATTCGAACCGCTCAGTCAGGGGCAGAGCTGACTGGGCACATGCCACCCCCTACAGAAATGGCGACCACGGCAGGACACCGGCAACAGGGGTGCGATACAGTAGACAATGGTTCGGAAGAGCAAACCATGATGGAGGAAAGGAATTCTGATTATGTGTTTAGCAAGGTGAATATCACAAAGAAGTGGATCACCAATCTGTTAAAGGCTGGGCATCCGGTAGATGCCGCAGCTAAGTGGACAGAAGGGAAGGAGCACAAGAAATCCCTAGAGAAGGCAATCTGGCTGATGTGCTTCAAGAAGCAGGTCCAGCTTTTGGACAAGCTCGTTGCAGCACAGGCAGCCGAGATAAAGGAGTCAGCCCTGGAGATCCAGGACAAGGCTCTAGCAGGGGAGAAGTTATTGGTAGTATTGCAGGCCCTGAATCAGGAAAGGGTACAATTAATGGGAGAACATAAGGCCAGGTTGGAATACCTACAGTGCCTGGTCACCGAAGCCAAGGGTAATTAGTTGAGGTTGCGGGAAAAGTACGCCCGCCTAGCGAGACAAGTAAGAGAGCAGGAGGAGAAAGTAAAAGAAGTGAAGGCAGCTTACAAGTTAGCGAGCGAACAGGGGTTTGAAGATGCAGATCATGGCCCCTGCAAGGAACAAATAGAGAATCTGAGCCTGGCCCTAAGGAAGGCAAAGGGCATGGTGTGCCTCATAAGCCGGAAGGCAGGCCAGGCGAATTTTATAGGGAACGAGGGGAGAACGGTTCAGACATCACTGGTAGTGCCAAGGGACGACCCGGTGGAAGAACAGGAGGTCCCACGACCACCACCCATAGCGCCAGGTTTTAGCGAGGTTTGGCGGCAAGGGAGGGTGGAGTCAGGGGTAGAGCCGGAGGTGGAACAGCCCCCGCAAGAGAGGCTGGAGCCGGGGCCGATGTGCCCAGCCCGGCATCGGAGGTTCGGCCCACCCATTAATGGCAAGGGCATGGGACCCCTCCAAAACCAGTTCATATTACCCTATAGCACCCAACAGCTTAGGGCTAGGGTGAGCCATATCTCAAAGCTCACCGAAAAAGGGGACCCCTCGGTCCACTTCAGGGAAGTGGAACAGGCAGCCAGCATCAACGACTGCGATGATGCTGAGCAGGCCAAAATGCTGCTGTTCTCTTTGGAGAGTAGGCTCCTCCAGTCCCTCTCTAACAAGTGTAAGAGGGGACAGAGTGGGTATGAGGAGCTCAGGGATGAAGTTCTGGAGGCCGTGGGGATGAATGAGGGAAGTCCTTTCTCCCGTGTGGAGAAGACAGTGCAGCTCGCAGGGGAAACCCCGCAGGCTTTCGCGGACAGGTTATGGCCGGCATATAGGAGTGCCTGTACAGGGGCACCTAACCGGGCATTCCTGGACGGGGATCACCTGGCCCACTGGCTGCGCAGCCTGGTGGCAAACAGCTTGTCACAGGTCTGGGCCAAGGCGGAAGTCTGGTTTGACCCTAAGAATCCCCAGACCACCGAACTTACGGTGATCAGACATTTGACCCTAGCCTATAAGAACGGTAGGGGAACCGATGCACACCCACCTCAGGGGAAGGTGCATGAGGTAAAACCCGGACAGGGTAGGAAGGAGTGGCATCAGGAAGGGAATAATACTTCTAGCACAAAGCTCAATTGTTACGGGTGTGGGAAGGATGGTCACTGGAGGAAGGAGTGCAAAAACTCTTGGAAAGATAACAAGGAAAAGAACTCCACAGCCACAGTCCAAAAGGCAGAGACAGGAATCCCTCCCGCCGCGGTCGAGTCATTTTTGGACACCATGAGGTCCCTATTGACTGGCCACGGGAGGGTAGCAGCCGCTACTGGTGCTCTGACCCCATCCTCCCCATGGCCCTGACTAGAACCAGCGCAGCCTGTCGACCTGTGTCCCCTTGAAAACGATGAGGGGAGCAGGCCCTGTGTTAAAATGCGGGTGGAGACGGTGCAGGGGAGATATTCGGTGGGCACTGGTGCTTCCAGCACGGTGGTCCATTCGGAAGACCCGACCAATTCACCCAGGTCTAACGTGGTCCCATTTGGCCTAATGGGATACACAGGGAACGAGCAGGCTGGGGAAATGGCCAAACCTTTGGCCATAGATTTAGGACCCCTCGCTAACATGTGGGAGGGTAACCAAAGGACCAACGAGGTGGCAAAGCAGGGGGCCAGGGAAGGAGAGCTCTGGGATCCCTGTAGAGCAGGCCTGGTAGCCGCAATCTGGGACAAGGGAGGCACACAGGGGGTAGCTTTGGCCCCGGACCTAAAGCAGGTCCAAGCCCAAGATCCCGCCCTTAAGGCCGTCCCGGTAAGGAGAAAGAGTGGGGAGTCCATAGAAGGCCCGTTCGGGGCAGCGGATGAGACTTTAAAACAGGCTGCCAGTTACATTAATCAATCTAAACTGTTTAAGCCCGAGAAGAGAGAACAGCCAGTTGGGGCTAGGTCTGAAGATAGAAATCCTCAGCCTGCAGCGGGAGCAAGTTCACAGACTGCACAGGCAGGCGCTGTGTATTTTTTTAAGGGGAGGGGCCATCACACCCACCGCTTGGGACACTCCCCCACTCTTCTGGGATTTAGATGAGGAGGGACCCGAGGGCGAAGACCCCGCCCCTGACCCAGATTCAGAGGAGGAGGGACCCGAGGGCGAAGACCCCACCCCTGACCCAGGTTCAGAGGAGGAGGGACCCGAGGGCGAAGATCCCGCCCCGACCCAGATTTGGGACCTGAGGGCGAGGACCCTCAGCCTGCAGCACCAGGCTGCGAAGAGTTACCTGACACCTAGCACAGGTTCAGGAGAGGTAAAGCCTGAGGATGAAGATCCCCAGCCAGCGGTAGTGGTAAGCCCACAGACCGCACCGGAGGGGGCAGCGGTTCAGGTTATAGGCCCACCAGCCAAGAAAACCCCACCCGCCAAAGTCCCTGGAAGGTCCCCACGGGCGCCCCAGCAAAGGAAACCGTGGTCACCAGCTCCCCATTTTAAAAGGGCAGCCTCTCGAGTGAGGGATCGGTCTGAGGGCAGAGGTCCCCAGCCAGCAGCCGCAGGCTGTGTGGGACCGAAAGTACAGGACGGTGCGGCCACACTGAAGGGAGCGGTGTGCCGCAGCCCGAACAGGAATTAGGCTGGCCGCCCGGAGACAGGCGGCGGATGTACATAGTTTTACGTAAATTTTGAGTGTGTTATTGTTAAGTTTGGGTGTTCTGTTTAAGTTTAAATAAGGTGATTGGTAGTTTAGTAGTATTGTTGAGAGTGTTTGTATTTAAGTCGCGATCGCGAGACTCGACTATGCTTCACCCAAGCCAGAGAATCTCCTCGGGACCTGGCTATATGTTCTTGTATCTCTTTGCAGGAGAGGATTTCAGGATGAAGGGGGGCATACTCCTACTCTCCCTGATAGGAATGAGCATTGGAAAGCGAGGTGACGTGGAGGACTCCCACATCTATGGGTGCTCAGGAGAGAGAGCACCGATAGTTACCAATGGAAGTGGCGAACGGGATGTGGAGGAGCTCGCCATTTACTTCCACGAGGGAAGGTGGCCAGGGTGGCTGGGGTCCAATTCGACTCAGTACTCCAGCCAGACCGGGTTCACGTACGGGGAGGCCTCCCTCCTGTGCCCCAGAGTACAGGTCATTGCCACAAGGGTCAGCGTCACCATAGGGAAACGTGTATGTTTAACATGCAAGGGACAGATTCCTTTGGATAGGTGGTGGTGGCTCAGGAAACTGAGCAAGAATATGGGAAACCCCGCAGTCGAGTGAGAACGATTGGAGAACAATACCCATCGGACGATAACAGGGACTCACGGGGGATTGAGTGTGTGCTGGGACAAGTGGTGGGAACTGGATCAGGGGATTTATGTCTGTATGTGGGGATCAGAGAAGGTCTGCCCCACAGGCATATCCATCATTTTCCACTGGCAGTGGCAAGATGCCGGGGAGGGGGTGAAGTGGGATTCCAGCCTGAAGGCGTGCACGGTCCCATACTCCCCTATCCTAGTCAATGCCACTGAGCTTGTGACCCGCCCCCGAAAGCCCCTGCCCACAACCCAGGCAGCAAGGACACACAGGAAGGGGTGCCCTGTCACCAACAAGGGACCAGGGAATGGGCTGGTACTAGTGCCGACAGATCAGGTGCTAAAGCAGGGGATACAATATGCGGTAGCTTCCGTGATCCTGAACCTCACTGAGGTACACTTACCGGAGTGGTGCCCTAAAGAGACAGAACAGCTATACCAGACCCTGTTAAAAGAGATGTTTAGGAAACTGTACAAGTTCAATTTTGCCAATGTAGACAAAACCGAACTGTACACCACACACAATGAGTATCTTGGTAATACAGGGAGACAAAGAAGGGGAGCCTGGAATGATGTTTTTACTGCATTTAACACAGGGTCCTCTGTCATCAACAGTCTAGATGACATAGAATTGCAGACCCAGATAAACGGTTCAAAAACTCATATGAGGAAAATCTTGATGGATGAAAACAAGTCAGAGTTGCACGAGGACCAGGCCATGACGGTCCATTTAAAAGAAATAATAGCTGAGATGGAGAAGCACGCAAAGACTGTAAATGCCCTTATAAGAGAGGACAGAAATGCTTCTGACCAGTCTGCACAGGACGAGGTGTGTGTGCTGTACGCGGCGTGGTTGCTGGGCGAGGGCCGCAGTAATTTGGAGGATTTAAAACAGGGTTTCGTCCCCTCCTGGATCAGCAACAAGCACCTCGCAGCCCTCCATCCGTTTGAGAATGCATTAAGCCCGTGTCAACTCCCGGCTATCTTCTGAGGCCTACCCAGTCCCAGTAGATTGCCGACGTTAAAATCATACTATCATGGGTATAGTAGTAAGAATGCCGGTCATGGGTGGGACAGCCTGACCCGCACCGGTATACAGGGTAGAGAACATTGGAGTCATTCAAGGGGGAGCACACATCCGTATCACAGCGGTCCCACCATATGTCATAAAGTGGGAGCACGCTATGACAGGTACTGACCTCTTAAGGTGCCGGAGCCGGGGAGCACACATAATACTGTGTCCCCAGCACTTGAATGCCTATTCAAAACCACAGTGCGGGTTTAAAGCTGTTGGCGCAAAACCTATAAATTGTACCATGGAGGTAATGGCACAAGACCATGTTCCCCCACAGGTAGCATATATAGGAGGTGGGACATATTGTGTCACCACGGGTGCGACCCTCTATGGACAGCATAGCTGGTGTCTGGTAAGCGACAGCAGTTTCTGCTTTAAGCCTGAGGCAGAAGTTCAAGTGGCCCAGGAACAAATTCTCCCCATTCCCGAACCCTCCACTGTTCACCTCACTGTAAAGGAGAATTTCACCAACCTACAATGTAGCACATTTCGGCTACGAAATCCCCCCTCTTCCAGAACATCTTACCAAAATACTCAAAGCAGTAATAGTCTCACAGAAACATTTCTACACTCTGGAGCAGAAGACAGTAGAGACAGGGGCCAAAATATTGGATATTGTGGTTCCACCCTGGTGGGACATTTTTGAAAAAATAGAGGTCCCTTCATGGATTAGACTGGCTTCCCACATCCTCGTGGTTTGCCAGCTGGGAATAGTATTGTACCTAGTGTGCACTCAGTGCAAGGGAAAAGGTCAAATACTACAATTCCGAAACCAAAGGACCTGGAAGGAACATTATGTTAAGGTGGAGGGAGATACACCTGTTTGAATCATTTATTTTGTATTTTTGAATAAAGATTGTTGTTTTTTTTGTGTTTTTATTGTTTTTAATAAAGATTTTTGACGTGTTGTTTTAACAAAGATGTATGTGTACCAAGTGGTGCAGGGTTGTTGGACCCCCTCTATGCTTGGATGTGTGTAAATGACTGTAATTATTCTATGTATGCTTATGTACACTACATTTTTACAGAATGGGAAATGCATGTGTCGTGGGATCATCGATAGGTAATTACAGGGGAAGATTGACTATGGAGGGTCGGAAATTTTGCTCACCTTGTCGGGATGATACTTAACGCGAGTTTAGTATCAACAG
The DNA here is from genome assembly GCF_052327205.1 of Somniosus microcephalus. Lineage (NCBI taxonomy): Eukaryota > Metazoa > Chordata > Chondrichthyes > Squaliformes > Somniosidae > Somniosus > Somniosus microcephalus. The sequence goes on along the minus strand of NC_140994.1, from coordinate 219,376,494 downwards.
GGGAGAGTGTAGGGTTCTCAAAATTCCCACATTCCCCAAAAGTTATGGATAAAGGGACCCTGTATGGACAAGTTATTAAAAAGGGTACCAAAAATGGCTTCTGAAACCTCGTGACCAAGGCTTGCAGGATTTTTAAAAGCAAGGTCCTGCAAAAGGCAGGCCCATTCAAAATCCTGAAACGAAACCTAACGTGCATGGATCTTTGAAAGACTTCTAAAGCCAGACAGCTTGGTAAACACAGAATATGCATTCTTCACCTTGGAACAGATCAAGTCAGGATGGCCCTAATCTTAAGGCCATTAACTTCTCGCATAAATAATCGGTAACAGCTCACAGGTAGCTGCCAAGCCAGGAAAGATGATTAAATTTCATAAATAACAAACAGCCAGGATATCGAAGCCATTAAACAAGGAGACAACCGCCCCAGAAGTCGTTAAAGTAAATGACTGTAATCATTTTAGAGGAGCCCGCCAAAAGTTAGACAAAGAACTGACCTGATTTGGCGCGCAGATAAGGGGTGAAGAACTGGGTATAATTGTAGGCCAACTGGTAGCTCTTGCCTCTCGCTCGCTCCCGACACCGAGGGCGCCCATTACAACACCGGGGGCCAAACAGGCAGAAGAACGGAACAGAATTCGAGCGCACACAGGACACACAGGCTGCAAACGGGCAGACGAGACGAGACGAGACGAACGGTAAAACCGATAGGCAGAGAAGGGCAGCAAGAAGAAGCGTTGGGGGACAAACGGCCTAATTATAAGCTGGCGTTTGATGCATGGACAGTAAAGTAAATCAAGAATAAACTGGCATTTGAAGCTTGGGTAGGAAAATCATATTAACAGTAAAAACCGCCAACTGAGTCCCAACCGCAGCAAAACCGTCAGCGACCAAACCGCCACCAGAAGAACAACCATTGCTGCAAAGTAAAGTACCCAAGAAAGACTTTACACCGTATTCCTAACGGAGGGAAAAGGAGGGTACTTTACACAGACGACTCCATCGCCGCGCCCTGTGACCACGTGACGACGGCAGGCCCAAAAGACAACAAGGGCGAACCCCAAAACGAACCGGCGTGATCGACAAGTTTTGATCCATAAAAGAAACCCCATTGGTGAGCATGAATTCCTGGCCCCTCGTTGCTTAATCTAGTTATGTATTGGGGGTGGGATAAGGATAAGAGGATTTTTAATGTGTTTGTTCCCTCGGTGTGCCATGTGTTCCCCATTCCCAAATAAGTGTCATTTTATATGCCTGTAATTATTCCAGTAATTCTCAGTATTGTGTTTTATTGTGCCTTTCAATAAAAATTGCGGTTTTCTTGCACCAAACCACTTGTCTACTCGATTTTCTGCATCGCCGCCTGTACCTAAGTCCGGTGTGTAGAACCCAGGGGTGTGGGAGCGATTCGAACTGCTCAGAGACAGTCAGGGGCAGAGCTGACTGGGCACACGCCACCCCCTACACCTGGCACATGTGTGGCGCGAATGTTACCTGCCATTTATCAGCCCAAGCCTGAACGTCGTCCATGTCTTGTTGCATACGGGCATGGACTACTTCATTATCTGAGGAGCTGTGAATGGCACTGAATACTGTGCAGTCATCAGCAAACATCCCCATTTCTGACCTTATTTTGGAGGGAAGGTCATTGATGAAGCAACTGAAGATGGTTGTGCCTAGGACGCTGCCCTGAGGAACTCCTGCAGCGATGTCCTGGGGCTGTGATGCTTGACCTCCAACCACCACAACCATCTCCCCTTGTCCTAGGTATGACTCCAGCCAGTGGAGTGTTTTCCCCCTGATTCCCATTGACATCAGTTTTACTAGACACCACCAGCTCTCGCAGGGAGAGGGGAGGTGTGAGATGTCACGCCATTCCAGGCCTCATCATCAAATTTTAAACCTTAAAATATACAGCAGGAGAGCCACATTGTTAGATCCGTGTGTTAATGGAGACACGGAATGCAGGAGTTGATTTAACAAGTGTTTACTGAACAAAGTCTGGAGGTGAACTCACTACACAAGACGCTACACAGGCTTATATACCCGAGTGGTCACTACTGGTACTACAGTATACAGGGGCTTCAAAAACATAGTTCCTCTTAAAGGTAAATACACTACAATTCCTCCCCTTTTAGATAAATAGTACATAACATTTTAAGTAATCATTAAATAACATTTTTACAAGAACAATAATATACACATTTGCTGAAGTTAATCAATTACAAATTCAGTCTCTCTGGAGGCTTCCTGACTCGGTCCGGATAACGCCTCGGTGGTGTAGTAGGTTCTTTTGGCAAGGTCGATTCGGCTTCAATGCCAGTGTCGGGTTCATCTGGTTCCAGTATCACCGGATCGGAGGTAGATACTATGGGTATCTCTGCTTCATCACTAGGCGTATAGAGTTGTGGTGTAGGTTGTCCTTTTTCAGATGACTCTATGATCTGGTCAGCATGGCGCCTTATTATGCTTTCTCCAATGTCCACGGTATACATCAGTGGTCCTAGTCGTGTGCAAATAGTTCCAGGCTGCCATTTCTCGGTACGGTAGTCCCGGGCCAAAACTTGTTGACCAATCTGGAAGGTTCTAGTTGGCCTTTCATTCATGCTTTGAAATTGCTGGTTCTCTACGTCCCTTCTGACGTTTGGCTTGACCAAATCCAGCCGGCATCTTAGGCGGGGGTTTGGTTTGTAACCACATGTGTTGCATTCCTGTACGCAAACAAGAAGTTATCTACCTTATGTTGTAGATTTATGTCTTCATTACCCATGGCCTTTATGGCCTTCTTGAAGGTCTGGACAAACCTTTCAGCCAATCCATTGGTGGCGGGATGGTATGGGGCGGACATGTAGTGCTGAACCCCATTGTTTTTTAAGAACTTCCTGAATTCTTCGGATACAAATTGCGGTCCATTATCAGAACAGATCTGTTCAGGCAGCCCATTCCTGGCGAATATGGTCCTTGATACTGTGATGGTTTTTTCCGTGGTGGTGGAGGACATCTTTATTACTTCCGGCCACTTGGAGTGTGCATCCACCGCGATTAAGAACATTGAGTCCATAAATGGACCAGCAAAGTCGATATGTACCCTTTGCCATGGAGATGAGGGCCACTCCCATGGATGTAGAGGGGCTTGTGGTGGGGCGTTTTGGCCCTTCTGACATCCTAGACAGCTCTTGGTCATTTCTTCGATGTCTCCATCGATACCTGGCCACCACACAAATGCTCTGGCTAAGTTCTTCATTTTCACTCCACCCAGATGCCCCTCGTGAAGCACCTTTAGCACTCTATCCTTGAGTTTGGGTGGAATCACCACTCTGGATCCACACATCAAGGTTCCTTGGCACACTGACAGAGTGGCATCAGCTCCGGCTATCTGGCAAAGAGCTATGGAGCAAGCCCTGCAAGCGATTCCGGGGACTCAATGCTACCTAGACGACATCCTTGTAACAGGAGAAAATGACAACGAGCTCCTTGCCAATTTGGAGCAGGTGCTCACTAGGCTGAGAGAACGGGGCCTACGAGCAAATCGCCCCAAGTGCGAATTTTTCCAGAAACAAATATCATATTGTGGCCATGTCATTAAGGAAGAAGGGTTGCATAAGTCACCTGAAAAAAATTGAAGCGGTCGTAAAGGCCCCAGCGCCTGAAAATGTCTCACAATTAAGGTCGTTCCTGGGATTAGTAAATTACTATCATAAATTTTTACCAAACCTGTCGACGGTTCTGCACCCTCTTAACGCACTGCTACAAACGGGAGTAGTTTGGAAATGGAGCGAAGACTGTAAACGTGCCTTCCATAAATGCAAAGGCTTGATCACGTCCAGGGAAGTGTTGGCTCATTACAACCCATCACTACCAATCAGACTGGCGTGTGATGCATCCCCTTACGGCGTGGGAGCGGTATTATCGCATAGATTCCCTGATGGCTCGGAGCAGCCGATAGCTTTTGCGTCACGCTCATTGAACTCAGCTGAGCATAACTATGCCCAGATCGACAGGGAGGCACTCAGCCTGGTGTGGCGGGGTAAAGAAATTCAACCATTACCTACACGGACAAAAATTTACCTTGTTGACTGACCATCAACCCCTCCTCTCCATATTCAACCCTAAAAAGGGCGTTCCTATTATGACAGCGCAAAGGCTACAGAGGTGGTCCCTTTTCCTAGGGGCACACCAATATGACATAGAATACAAAGGAACAAAACAGCATGGGAATGCTGACGGGTTATCGCGCCTACCGTTGCCAACAGTGGAAGAGGCGCCTACAGTGGACCCAGTGGAGATGTTCCACTCGACCATAGTGGAGGGAAACATTTCACCAAAATTGACTTAGCACAGGCATATCTACAGATGGAGGTTGAGGAGGCCTCTAAAAAGTATCTCACGATAAACACACACAAAGGCCTGTACCAGTACTGAGAGAGTGCTGCACTGCTGGAGGTGCCGCCTTTCGGATGAGACATTAAACCGAGGCCTCGTCTACTCTCTCAAGTGGACGTAAAAGTTCCCATGGCACTATTTCGAAGAAGAGCAGGGAGGTTATCCCCGGTGTCCTGGCCAATATTTATCCCTCAATCAACAGCACTGAAAAAAAACCATGGTGGGCATATGCCGATCTGTACGGGTTGTGTACACACCTTAGGGACATCGGAAATGCTGGTTTCAGGCATGCGCTGAAAACCAGCATTTCCGATCTGTCAGCAATGCTTTTGACAGATCGGACGCCTGCCCTAGAGAAGGGCTTCTGCGGGTGGGGAGTTCCGCTTTCTGGAGAACCTCCGCCCGCAGAAAACCCTTAGAAATCTTATGCCTGGTAAAAGGCCTGCTTTTACCAGCGTAAGAGTTGAAAAAGTTTTTTTTTTTAAATGTTTTCACTCATTTATCATTTAAAAATACTTTTAAAAAAGGTACGTTTCTTTTCAGACCCATAAAAATCTTTAATTATTTTTTTCAAAAAATTTAATTTTTGTTTAAAATATTTAATTTATTGTAATTTCAACTCATTTTAAAAATGTGATTTAAAAAAATATTATTTAATGTTTTACAATGTTTTTGGGGTGATCTCCATTCATATATTTGACAGGTCTATCTGTCAAGTGTATGAAGGGAGATTCCCTTCTTTGATTGGCTCCCAATGGCCCACGTGATCCCAGGGATGCTTGTGAACCGCATGTGCCTCTGGGATACGTAGGCCCTGCGCATTTCGAGTTGGAGAGGCCCAGGAGTGGAAGTGTCCGGACCTCGGGAGCCTTCAGTCTGTAAACTATTTCCAGATCAGATGCCTCTGCACGCAGGAAGCCTCCGATCGGAAAATACCAGCCCATATTATCTGGTCATTATCACATTGAGGTTTGTGGGAGCTTGCCGTGTGCAAATTGGCTGCCGTGTTTCCTACATTACAACAGTGACTCTGCTTCAAAAGTACTTCATTGGCTGTAAAGTGTTTTGGGACATCTGGTGGTCGTGAAAGGCGCTATAAAATTGTAAGTCTTTTTTTTTGACTGAAAAACAAACATAAGAGTCTATGATCAGAGCCACTTGCTAATAAAATAAATATTCCAGGAGATAAGGTTGGTGACAGGCCTTGCCACCACCAGTTGAGTCACGCCGCATCCTCGGCTTCCTCTCCAATTTTTTCCCCGCACATGTTAAGAAAGATCCACTCTCCACCACAGAACATCACCATCTCCAAGTTCCCCTCCAAGTCACATACCATCCTGACTTGGAAATATATTGCCGTTCCTTCATCATCGCTGGGTCAAAATCCTGGAACTCGCTCTCTAACACCACTATGGGAGTAACTTCACCACATGGACTGTAGTGGTTCAAGAAGACGGCAAGGGGAATTAGGGATGGGCAATAAATGCTGACCTTGCCAGCAGCGCCCACATCCCATGAATGAATATATAAAAAAAGCCACTATTGACTGAGACACCTGCCTCCTTATAGGAGATACCCAGGGGTATATGTGCACAAATTGTTGAAGGTGGCAGGGCAGGTTGAGAAAGCAATTAAAAAAGCATACGGGATCCTGGGATTTATAAATAGAGGCATAAAGTGCAAAAGCAAGGAAGTTATGATGAACTTGTATAAAACACTGGTTCAGCTTCAACTGGAGTACTGTGCCCAATTCTCAGCACCGCATTTTAGGAAGAATGTGAAGGCCTTAGAGAGGGTGCAGAAAAGATTTACAAGAATGATTCCAGGGATGAGGGACTTCAGTTTTGTGGCTAGACTGGAGAAGCTGGGGTTGTTCTCCTTAGAGCAGAGAAGGTTGAGAGGAGATTTGATAGAGGTGTTCAAAATCATGAGGGGTCTGCACAGAGTAGATAGAGAGAAACTGTTCCCATTGGCGGAAGGGTCAAGAACCAGAGGACACAGATTTAAGGCGTTTGGCAGAAGAACCAAAGGCGACATGAGGAAAAATGTTTTTTCGCAGATGTAACCCATCCATTCCTTACACACGTTCCATCACTCTCACTCAACCTTCTCTTCTTTCCCTCCTTGCAGGAAAAGAGAGTGCACAATAAGATGGAGTCGCTTGCGTCTGCGCACACTCAGAGGTCGAACTCCAAACCATCATTAACACATTCACCGAAGCGTCCGAAAGCATGGGCCACACACTAAACATCCGTAAGACAAAGGTTCTCTACCAACCTGCCCCCGCCACACAGTACTGTCCCCCGATTATCAAAATCCACGACAAGGCCTTGGACAACATGGACCACTTTCCATACCTCGGGAGCCTACTGTCAACAAGGGCAGACATCGATGACAAAGTCCAACACCGCCTTCAATGTGCCAGTGCAGCCTTCGGTCGCCCGAGGAAGAGAGTGTTTGAAAACCAGGACCTCAAACCCAGCACCAAGCTCATGGTCTACAGAGCAGTAGTCATACCCGCCCTCCTGAATGCTTCATAGACATGGACCATGTACAGCAGGCACCTCAAAGCATGGGAGAGGTACCACCAACGCTGCCTCCGCAAGATCCTGCAAATCCATTGGCAGGATAGGCGCACCAACGTCAGTGTTCTCACTCAGGCCAACATCCCCAGCATTGAAGCTGTGACCACGCTCGATCAGCTCCGATGGACGGGTCACATCATCCGCATGTCCGATATGAGACTCCGAAAACAAGCGCTCTACTCGAAGCTCCGACATGGCAAGAGAGCCCCAGGTGGGCAGAGGAAACGCTCCAAGGACACCCTCAAAGCCTGCTTGAAAAAGTGCAACATCCCCACTGATACCTGGGAATCCCTGGCCCAAGACCACACAAAGTGGAGGAGAAGCATCCGGGAAGCTGCCGAACACCTCGAGTCTCTTCGCTGGGAGCAAGCGGAAGCCAAGCGCAAGCAGCACAAGTCAACACAAGCACCCCACCCACTCGCCCCTTCAATCACCATCTGTCCCACCTGTGACAGAGACTCTAGGTCCCACATTGGATTCATCAGTCACCTGAGAACTCATTTTTAATGTGGAAGCAAGTCATCCTCAGCTCCGAGGGACTGCCTAAGAGAGACACACATTCCATCACTCTCACTCAACCTTCTCTTCTTTCCCTACTTGCAGGAAAAGAGAATGCACAATAAGATGGAGAGGGAGAGAACTGGAGGTGGGTCTCCATCATTTGCCACCCTCACAACAGCAGACGAGGCTGCGTTGGAAGTATCGGGAGTGACTGAGCAGCTGGAGGTGGGAGATGGAGAGAGGGGGACATCTCAGCAATCTGGTGACAGAATTACATATCATACCGCTACATGGCATACATCAGTCACTCATATGGGGACTGATGTCATCAGCCATTGATGTTATCATGTGCATAATGTGCACCCATTCTTCATATGGCATATCTAACTCATCTCTTTACTCTCCCACAGGTCCATCAAGAGCACCCCCCCACTGTCCAGGAGGAAGAGGAAGACAAATCCTCAGAGGCACCTCCAGCCTCTGAGGGCGCAGCATCACCAGACGTGAGCGCACCCAGCACCAGCGCAGAGACGCACACCTTGGTGGGTGCCACGCGAGATAGAGTAGTGTTGTCACTGGGTCCGTCACAAGTTAAAAGTGAGCAAGATCAGATGGTGGAGACAGAGACAGCAGTGGAGACTCCTCGCTGGGTAGCACCTCATAGAAGGATGCAGAAGAGAAAGATGACACACAAAGTAGATTCACAATGGTAGCCACTTGGGTGTTTTATTCAAAGTTAATGTCAAGTTTCCTTTAATGTATTGTCAACTATAAAAATCTTTATTTTCACCACTTTCCCGTCTTGGACAAATTTGTGTGGACCTTTGAAGTGGCTTAGTGAGTTGCAGTGAATGGTGAAACATAACGGTACCTCCAGCGATGGTGGTCAGTGTGAATGGAATGGCTTGGGCATTGTATGGATCCTTAATGGTGTTGTTGTGGGGTAGTGCCAACCTGGTGCAGCATGTGGCAGCCATATGGGTGTACTGCGTAAAGTTAAGTAAATCTGGCCATGGTGAGGCCATCCCTGGCCTCCCGGGCAGCAATGTGCTCAGGTGCTGGTGGGATCTGGCCCGCAGGTTCCTCCAGCTCCTTCTCATCCTCATCTTCCAGCTGATGCTCCTCCTCCTCCTCCTCCTCTGAAGAGGCTGTGCACTCAGTGCCTTGCTCCTCATGCAGCACTAATCCTCGCTGCTTTGCTATGTTGTGCAGGGCACAGCAGACCATGATGATTCTGGAGACACTGGCTGGAGCATACTGAAAGGCTCCTTCAGATCTGTCAAGGCATCTGAAATGCATTTTGAGCATGCCTATTGTCTGCTCTGTGACAAATCTGGTGGAAATGCGACTTTCATTGTGTCTCTCCTGGGCCTCAGTACTTGGTCTCCTCAAGGGTGTCATGAGGAACGTCTTCGGTGGATAGCACTTTTCTCCAAGCAGCCAGCTGGAAAGTCTGTTTGGAGGAGCAAAGAGCTGAGGGAGGGTGGACTGGTGAAGGACAAAAGAGTCATGGCAGCTGCCAGAGAATTTGGCGCACACATGCATGATGATCTTCCTATGATTGCAGAACAGCTGCACACTGAGGGAGCAGAACCCTTGCGGTTGATAAAGACTCCTGCGTTATAATGGGGTGCTCTGATGGCCACATGTGTGCAGTTGCTGATGCCCTGCACCTGTGGGAAGCCAGCCAGAGTGGCAAAGTCGAGCGCCTGCTCAGTAACACTGGCTTCATCAGTGGAAAAGTTGATATAATTGGCTGACTTGTCAAAGAGGGCATTGGTGACCTGTGTGATGCATCACTGGGTGACCGAATGCGAGATGCGTAGTAAGCCTGAAGATTGGGAGGATTTTAGAATTCAGCAAAGGAGGACCATGAAATTGATAAAGAAAGGGAATATAGAATATGAGAGTAAACTAGCGAGAGACATAAAAACAGACAGTAAAAGCTTCTATAGGTATGTAAAAAGGAAAAGATTAGTAAAAGTAAATGTGGGTCCCTTACAGGCTGAAACAGGAGAAATTATAATGGGGAATAAGGAAATGGCAGAGAAATTAAACAAATACTTTGGCCGCAGTTTTGTCATTGGTGTCAGGTTAGGTGCGGGGCAGCTGGTTTCCGGCTTCCAGTCCCGCCCCCAGCTGCTTCGACTCCAGACGTGATTTTCCCTTGATTGAGCTTGATAAGCCCACCCTGCAGGTTTGCCAGCCAATTAATAGGAAGCGGGTCTGATGACATCATTTGATGGGACCATGCACAATTTTATTTTGACAGTTGAAGTCTCAGTGTTTGACAGCATTGAGGTGCTGAAAACACTGACAATCACTGCACAAAGGTGACCTCTTGCACCCAGGTTCTCCAATGACTCCCTCCATAGGCTGGAATAGATGGCAGCTGCAGGTGAGGTGACAGAAGCAATCTGTCACTGGTGAGAGAGGTTCTCCCAATGAGGTGGCACTGGACATATAGTTGGATTTAAAAACTTGTAAGCTAAAGAAATCTGTATATGTTTTAAAAATGCAGTACCCAACATTTACTTTGCTCTGAAACTCACAATGTGCAACATTGGATCCTTCACACCACTTCTGTAGCTGTTATCATTCCACAAACATTACAGCAGACTCACAACAATCCACATTTGCCTAGCGTGATGGCCGGACATCGGGAAACCCGAGCCAAAGCGGCAAAATCCCAAAACAGGCTGAAAACTACCTGTTAATAGGCAGGTAATTGCCTATAATCCACTTCCCGCTGCTAGGTATTGGGTCCATTCGCAAATCGGGGATCCGACACTTGAGGAAGCTGTTTGGAGGCGGGTTGACGGTGGGATTGGAACCCGCCGTCAATCAAATAGAATTTAACCTCTGACCCGCCTTCAAACATGCCCTCTGAGCGCCGGCAAAATCGTGGCCTTTGTGGGTGTCTTCACAGAAGAAGACGCAAAATACTTTCCAGAAATAGTGAAGTTCCAAGGGACTAGTGAGAATAAGGAGCTGAAAGAAATTAGTATTAGTAAAAAAGTAGTACTGAAGAAATGAATGGGACTGAAAGCCGATAAATCCCCTGGATCTGATGGCCTACATCCGAGGGTTTGGAAAGAGGCAGCTATAGAGATAGTGGATGCATTGGTTGTCATTTTCCAAAATTCCATAGATTCTAGAACGGTTCTTGCGGATTGGAAGGTAGCAAATGTAACCCCACTATTTAAGAAAGGACGGAGAGAGAAAACGGGGAACTATAGACCAGTTAGCCTGACATCATTAGTAGGGAAAATGCTAGAATCTATTATTAAGGACGTGGTGACAGGGCACTTAGAAAATAATAATAGGATTGGGTAGTCAACACGGATTTATGAAAGGGAAATTGTGTTTGACAAATCTGTTAGAATTGTTTGAGGTTGTAACTAGCAGAATAGATAAGGGGGAACCAGTGGGTGTGGTGTATTTGGATTTTCAGAAGGCATTTGATAAGGTGCCACACAAAGGTTATTAAACAAAATTAGTGTTCATGGGATTGGGGGTAATATACTAGCATGGATTGAGGATTGGTTAACAGATAGAAAACAGAGAGTAAGAATAAATGGGTCATTTTCGGGTTGGCAGGTTGTAACTAGTGGCGTACTGCAAGGATCAGTGCTTGGGATTCAGCTATTCACAATCTACATCAATGATTTGGATGAGGGGAACAAATGTAATATATCCAAGTTTGCTGATGATACAAAGCTGGGTGGGAATGTAAGTGGGAATGCAAGGAGGCTTCAAGGGGATATAGACAGGCGAAGTGAGTGGGCAAGAACATGGCAAATGGAATATAATGTGGAGAAATGTGAAGTTATCCACTTTGGTAGGAAAAATAGAAAAGCAGAATATTTTTTAAATGGTGAGAGATTGGGAAATGTTGGTGTTCAGAGGGACCTGGGTGTCCTTGTACATGAATTACTGACATTTAACAAGCAAATGGCATGTTGGCCTTTATTACAAGAGTATAAGAGTAAAGACGTCTTACTGCAATTATATAGGGCCCTGGTGTACAGTTTTGGTCTCCTTACCTAAGGAAGGATATACTTGCCATAGAGGGAGTGCAACAAAGGTTCACCAGACAGGTTCCTGGGATGGGGGGATTGTCCTATGAGGAGAGATTGAGTAGACTAGGCCTATATTCTCTAGAGTTTAGAAGAATGAGAGGTGATCTCATTGAAACATACAACATTCTTACAGGGCTTGACAGGGTAGATCCAGGGAGCATATTTCCCCTCGCTGGACAGTCTAGAACCGGAGGTCACAGTCTCAGAATAAGGGGTCAGCCATTTAGGACTGAGATGAGGAGAAATTTCTTCACTCAGAGGGTGGTGAATCTTTGGAATTCTCTACCCCAGAGGGCTGTGGAGGCTCAGTCATTGAGCATATTCAAGATAGAGATCTACAGATTTTTGAATATTAAGGGAATCAAGGGGATAGTGCAGAAAAGTGGAGATGAGGTAGAAGATCAGTCATGATCTTATTGAATGGCGAAGCAGGCTCGAAGGGCCAAATGGCCTACTCCTGCTCCCATTTCTTATGTTCTTATGCCGCAAATGTCTGCTGCAGATCCCTGGAAGGAGCCTGAGGCAAAGAGGTTGAGTGCACTAGTGACTTTAACAGCCATTGGTAAGGCATGTCCACCCACACCTCTGTGCTGCAAGTCTTGCTCGAGCAATGGGCAAATGTCTGCGAAGACCTAGCGCAATAGCCTGAGCCTCCTTTGGCACTGCTGCTCCATCACGTTGAGAAAGCTCATCCTCTGCCTGTAATACCCTGTGCTGGGGGTATCGCCTCTGGCACAGTGCAGCCCTGCACTGATGCTCTCTACCCTGTACAGCATCAGGTGGTTGAGGAGAAGGTAGGTGGTGTTGTTGTTGGTGCTGATGGTATGCCTGGTGCTGCTGGTATTGAGGCTCATCGTGGTCCAAGGTGAAACAGTATAAATGGCACCCATACTGATGGAATGGATGGCAGGTCAAGTAGACAGGTTGTAACAATGAGGTGAGCCTGGATGGCGACTTTGCTGGAAACACTTGCAGCATGTAGAAAGCTAATGTGTGCAGGGAATGCAGTCAGCAACAGCTTCTGCCTGAGGAAAGTGAGCAGCTATGTGGTGAGAGCATTTATACTACATTTCATGCTGCCATCTAATCAGCTGAAGCAATGGCCACTCAGCTCCCGCCTCAGGCTGACAGACGTGGTTCGCGAGCTGCGTGAATCCCGTGGGTAGCCAGGGAAATTCGAAAAGTCAGCTGAAAAAGGCGTTTAAGAGTCTGACAACTAACTGTTAATGATTTGAAATAGATTGCCCGCCTCTGCCGGTTGGGTCGCTGGTGCACCGGCAAACGCGCCCAAAGGAAAAACGCGTGGGGGTGGGATGACGGCGGGTTCCCAACCCACTGCAACTTATTTCAAATTTCCCACCCGACCGCCATTGTTTATTAGTTATAAAAGTATGGGAGCTGGGTGAAAAGGCTACTTGATTGGCAGTCAAGAATCGGGTAACGAAGAGCCTGTTTGCTTTTTAATTGGTGTGGGAAGTCGGCATGCCAATTAAAAAGCAGACCCTTACCCAATTGAATGATTCTTGACAGTCAATCACGTAGACCTTTCACCCCTTTCCAATATAACTAATAAACAAACCTGTGTGAGGAAATTAAATAAAAACATACAACTTTTTAAATGCCCCTACAATTTATCTGCCGGGTTGCTTGCAGCAGAGATTAATCTGAAGAATCCGGGAGGGTTAGCAAACCTACCTTAACGCCAGACGAAGGCAGTCAAAATCGACTCCATTTGGTCCAATCTAACAGGGGAAATCTTTTCTTGATCACAACATCTGACAACAGCCCTGTCTAAATCTTACCCCTCCCCACCATAAAAATGCTATAATTTACAGATGCTTCTGAGTGTGGATCAGCTCCTGCCACCACATCAAAGGCACCAACAAATCCTACTTTCCTGTTGGCCAATAAGTTGTTTTCTGCAAGAATAGTGGGATTGAGAGTAGCGGCCAGCAGCGGATGAAGATTGGATTACTATTTATAGGTAGAAAGGATCTAGAATTAGACTTTGAAATAATGCAGTTCTGCAAGTTTCTGGTCTGCCCTCCTTCGGCCAATTGCTGCAGTTTCACGGAAGAAAATCGCTGCCTGTCCTCCCGCTGCAACTAACATGCGGGATTACGATGAAATTACCGCTTTTCTGGGAGAATGGGGACCCTTCCAGAAGCTCATCTTCTTCCTTTTGAGCCTCAGCATCTTTCCCAACGGTTTCTGCGGAATGTCCATAGTTTTCGTCGGGGACGTTCCAGAGCATCGCTGCTTAATTCCCAGGAATTTCAATCTCAGTGAAGCGTGGATGAATCGGACGATCCCTCTGGTGCAAGAAACAGGCAAACTCCAGTACAGCAAATGCAGACGGTACCGGTTGGACGTGATCATGAATCTTTCGGAGACATTTCCCGACGCAGATTCCTTCAATATGTCTGAGGTAGAACAGGAGCCCTGTTTGGATGGATGGGAGTACAGTAAGGAGCAGTACATCTCCACCATCGTCACCGAGGTATGTGTCTGAAGGGGTGCAGTGGTCACACCGGCAATAGTTAGCCTGAGAATAGTTTGTGAAGATCGCTGTAATATATTCAGATGTTTTCAAAATAAAATGAACACGTACATTTTAATCCAAATATTACCAAGCAGTTACAGTTCTTGCATGGCCTCGGGGCAGGTATTTTATAATGTTTAACCTGGCTTGCCTTTTGGTAGAAAAAAAATAGAAATTTGAACCTTAGCCTCCGACTCTAACTTTGTTGCCATTTTCCTCCGATCTTGTCCAGTCCAAAACAACTTTATTTGGCCTAATTTCACATTTTCCAGTCCCAATTTCTTTCCTCTCAGGACCTGAACCTTGTTGTGAATTTTCTCTTCTAAACCCTCACATTTTCTCCCCACCTTTCGTGAAGGCAGTGACCATAGCAGTTTCATGGGTGATAGAATACCTGGGTCGAGTACTCTCTACAAATGATAACTTTTTACGTGTTCCTAGACAGTGAATGTTGGATGTTAAATTTGATTGTGAGGGTATGTCCCAGGCAAGCTTATCATCACACAATGTTCACACACATATACACTGTCCAGCAGGGACCATTGAATAGCAATCGGAAGTCAGAACACTGACTGATTTACCTCCTTCCTAGCCAAGTAACATTGAGACCAATTGTAGTACCCCATCACTAACTCAAGTGAGATTAGAAAACTGGATAAAAACCAAGAACCAAATCTTGAATGTTCCCTGCTGTATGGCTCACTACCACAATGTGGTGTATTCTGCAGTCTATCTGGGTATTGTGTGGCGAGTGGCTCACCTCCTGACTCCCCAAAGGCTCTCTACCACCTGCAAAGCACAAGTAAGGAGTGTGATGGAATACTCTCCACTTGCCTGGATGGGTGCAGCTCCAACAACACTCAAGAAGCCCCACACTATCCAGGACAAAGCAACCCGCTTGATCAACATACATCCTCTGGCATAAACATCCACTCCCTCTACCATCAGTGTACCGTGGCTGCAGTGTGTATTATCTACAGGATGCACTGTAGCAACTCGCCAATGTTTCTTCAGCAGCACCTCCCAAACCTGTGACCTCCATTACCTAGGACAACGACAACAGGCATATGGGAGCACCATCACCTCCAAGTTTCCCTCCAAGTCACACACCCGCCTGACTTGGAAAAATATCGCCGTTCCTTCATTGTCTTTGGGTCAAAATCCTGGAGCTCCATACCCAGCAGCATTGTGGGAGCACCTTCAGCACACAGACTGCAGCAGCTCAAAAGGAAAGTCCACCATCACCACCTTCAGAGCAACTAGAGATGAGTAATAAATGCCAGCTATGCCGGCGACATCCACATCCTGAGAATGAATGAATTAAAAATATTGGTACATTTACCCACTGAGACCTTGAACTTTCTTTAGTTTCCAGCTTGCCTTCCATTACATAGTTAATTAATCTTAAGAAAGTAGAGGACTGAAAGGCTCTATTTTGTAATGCGCATAACTCTCTCAGCATCTGCCAACACGGCAGGTGATTCTTAGGGAAGGGGGAGTTGCATATTCTGCAGAAAATGCAGTGTTCTAATTACATCAAATATGCACTAAGATACCTAATTTGCTGGACCTAAAATGTTTTGATGCAAATCAGCGTATCCAAGGTGTTATTTAATACAAATGAATTAATTTCAGGTCTTGTTGGCTTCATGTTTGCCAATGGAATGTTGATGGGATCATTTCAGAGCTAAAGATTATCTCAAGGGATTAAACACAAAAAGTTTTATGAACTTAAAAACAAAGCCAGTGGTTGCAGAAATACAATTACAGCATTATTTCTCATATGAAAATATTAATAATTAACATTTGCATTTCTAAATCCTATTTGTAAGTGTTTTAAAATGAAGGGGGCTGCATGATGTGATTAGGGAAAAATGCAGATCACCTCCCCCCCCTCCCCGTACCAAACACAAGGCCCGTGATCCAGGCAGTTACATTGGGTCTGTGTTCACTGGTGCCCTCCACTACCGGCACTTCAGAAGAATGTGGTCAGTGGGAAGGCACCTCATTTGCATGAGACTGTAGGGCATATCTCTGAAACCCACCTATCCTAGGATGCAGAAACTCTGGCAGGTGGCATCTGGGAGGAAGCCTGACACCCACCCCACTACCACTGCCCCCCAGACCTTTTTCAGCCATTATCTGACCCCTACAAAGCAACCCTAATGTCTTCAGTCAGATGCTGACTTCTATATGAACCCCAGAAGTGGGAAATCCCAGTGTAAGGAATTCCTGCCCACAGCTCCACCCATTCCAAGTCAATGGCTTTGTAAGGAGCAAGCGGAGATTCCGCTCCTTACAAAACTGGGTGGGAAATCCCAGATGAAAAGTATTTAAAATACAAGATGGACAATTGTTTTGCAAGGATCTAACACAATGACCAATTCAGTAGCGATACCTGGCATTCAGGAAGAGGTCTCGTCAAGCCCTAGAAGGATGCAAAAGGAGGAATCTACTACCCTGCGGGGGGAGGCGGGGTTAGGACAGGGTACAAAAAGATGGTACTTTTAACTTAGGTGATCCACCAGAGTGGGTGAGTGTACACATATTCTTTATTTTTGTAAGAGTACGGGAACAGAAGTTATACTAATTGTACCTCATTATAATATTGAGTGTTCTATATATTTTTCCACTGTGGAATAAAGCAGCTTATGAATTAAACTGAATGTTATTGTGCCTAATGTCAACAGTCTGACTTCGGAGAGATTGAAGGAATATATGTGTGTAAGACACAGTGATCTGGTCCAGAGCAGAAGGGAGTTTCATTGTTATACACCAAGGCCTGAATAGATTTAGGGCAGTGGGAGTCAATTTCTGTCTGAAGTAGGAGCAGCTGACACCACTGAACCCAAGTAGATATCTGTGGCAGACCTGGATTCATAGGAAGGTAAAATGGGCAATACACATACTCGATGAATTATGTTGAAATAGCTGTGGATGAATTTGCAAGAGACTTAGGAGTCTTAGCAGTCTAAATGCTCAACATGTCCAATCAAGCATGGAGTCTTATTATTTCAGACACTAGGTAATCAAACAACAGATTGGCCTAGAAATTGGATTGCGTAGGTGAAGAATGGGCACTGAAAAGTCCAATATGGTGTGCAGCATACGCATTTTCATTCCACGATGGGTATGCGCCACATGCCATATTGGATAGGGCACCCTGTAGTCACCCAGGGCCCCCACACTGAAACTAACGTTAGGCCCATTGTGTATGCAAATCGGGGGCCTAATGCCTATTTAAGGCCCCTTTCTGAAATGAGTTCCTGACTGGCCACAACATGTGCTGTGCATGCTGCGATCTCTTCTCTCAGATGAAAAGTGGTGGCCTTTAAAGGGACCACTGGAGGCTGCCAACAACAAGGTACGTTAAAAATGATTTTACTTCATTGGTCGTAAAGCGCTTTGGGATGTCCTGAGGTTGCGAAAAGCGATGTGTAAATCTAAGTTCTTTCTTTCTGTCTTTCTTTGCAAGCTATTGCTGGAGACATTTGCCAGATCAGTCAGTCTTAGTGCTCCAATGAATTTAAAAAAATTACAAAAGCCTTGTTTGCCAAGGAAAATGCTTTCATAATTCCCTCTGGAAAGGAGGCAATGGTGAGAGAGGGAACATCAGTTTTACCTGGTGGCAGATTTCCAAAAGAGCAGTGCCTTATTGATAACACACAACTCCATGCCTTCTATGAGTAGGAAAAGATTCTATTCTATTAATATGCAGGTGTTGTTGGACTATGACAACCATGCAAATGAATGTGCAATACCTTAAGAGCAGATATGATTCCTTCATTTTGTGATAGTTGCCACCATTATTTGAAGGAGCAAATGGACTGGACTGCCCAAGTGGAGCCTTGTCTACTGGTCCATTAAGAAACCCACAAAAAATGTGGAACACAGATATACTGAAGTTCTTTTTCCACTCAAATTCTGTGAACATATGATTGATGTGATAAAGCAGAGCTTCATGTTTTTTGGACAGATCATATTGATTCTGCTCTATAGCCCTGAGAAGATCTTTAAAATGACCTGTGTTTTTCTTATTGGTGCTATTATTGTTTCTTTCCCCTGGTGCTTCTCCTTGGTAATAGTGTATGGTATGTATTCTCTACTTCCTAATCTAATGCTCCTTCTAGGTATTGCATCAGTAGGAGAATTAAATATGGCGTCAGCCAACTTCTTCTGATTCTGAGAAGGCCCCAGAAATAGTACCCCACTCTGCCTGGTAGTTTATGGCTGCTACTTGGCACCTCATAAATTCTTTTAGGGAGCTGGATGGATTAGATGGATAATACAAAGCTGCCTCATCCATATCTCCTTCTGCCATACACCTGCTATTGAACATTCACTCCAGATGGCCAGGGATGAGTGTGGGAACAGACTGTTGACTATCACTGAGGAGTGTGAAGCTCGCCATAAAGATTCCCTCAAGCTCCAGGTGCTCCCTCCTAACTCTTACTAAGTGAATTCTGCTAAATTGGAAGTATCTGAGCTGCAGGATCAGATGCTTGTGTGATGGTTGGTTTTCTCAGGCAAGCTAGGGCTAGAAACACTTTTTTTGCAAGCCCCCAAGAAAAAAAAAATATGTTACCATTCTACCTCTCTGAAATGGCTGGGCATACATGTTCAAAAGGTAAATGAGTGCCAATTTGCTGTTGTGCCGAATGAGCATGGATTTTCATGAGGGAGTGAGTTCAAATAGAGAGAAAGATGAAGGAAAAGAGGACACTTGGCTTGCCACGAAGCCACAAAGCTCTCGTTTGGCCACACCCTCAATTGATTCCACTTTAACTATTTATAGCACTGCCTCCTTGTGTGGAGAGAGTAGCATAGACTTTGCATATTAGTGATTTGGGGCATGGTAGGGATTCCACCTGCACAAAGACGTGCCTTTTTTCCTGGCTGATTTTCTGGTCTCTGGATCATTTTCAGAATTTTGACAGGCTCCCCAACCTCCACTGAGTCGTCTTCCTGGAATGGAACCTTGGAGGTCTGCCACAACATAGCGCGGCAAGCAGCCTCCAAACTTCTGGCAAAACTGACTTTTCGTTAAGGTGACGTCGCGGCACCAATGACATCATCAGGCCATGACTTTTGAATTTAAAATAGGCCTCCCTCCCCGCCACCCGCACGCACCCCCCCCCACCTCTTTCCCCCCCCCCCCCCCGCACCTCTTTCCCCCCCCCCCCCCACACCATCCCACCTGTAGTGGGAGCCTTGGCTGTCTTGCAATGATGGGACCGGAGCGACCTCAGGCCAGTAAGTTGACTCAGCCTAATCCTAACCCCGCCCACCTCCCCACCATGCACCATTCTCCCTGGGCAAGCGAGGTTAAAATCAAAGCCAATGTGTCGCTGGACAATTGCAATTGTTTTGTTGTGAGAAAAGCATGGAACAAAATTTTTAAAGAACTTTTATTTTTATACAACAGTGCAAAAGAACATTGATATTTACTCTTTTTCCAAACTGGTAATTTCCCCATGGTACAGCCCCCAACTTTGCTCCATTGAGTCCAAGGGGCATAGTCCAGAACATATCTGACACACATCTTGTTTAGCCATCCATCACCAGATCTGGCTGGCTCTCACTCTCCCCTGCCAAATTAAACATAAGAACATAAGACATAAGAAATAGGAGCAGGAGTAGGTCATTTGGCCCCTCGAGCCTACTCTGCCATTCAATAAGATCATGGCTGATCTGATCTTGGCCTCAACTCCACTTTCCTGCCCGCTCTCCATAACTCTTGACTCCCTTACCATTGAAAAATCTGTCTATCTCCACCTTGAATATATTCAATGACTCCGCCTCCACAGCTCTCTGGGGTAGAGAATTTCAAAGATTCACGACCCTCTGAGAAGAAATTCCTCCTCATCTCCGTTTTAAATGGGTGCCCCCTTATCCTGAAACTGTGCCCCCTAGTTCTAGATTCCCCCACAAGGGGAAACATCCTCCCTGCATCTACCCTGTCAAGCCCCCTCAGAACCTTATATGTTTCAATAAGATCCCCTCTCATTCTTCTAAACTTCAATGAATATAGGCACAACCTGCTCAACCTTTCTTCATAACACAAACCCTTTCATCTCAGGAGTCAACCTAGTGAGCCTTCTCTGAACTGCCTCCAATGCAAGTATATCCCTCCTTAAATAAGGAGGCCAAAACTGCATGCAGTACTCCAGATGTGGTCTCACCAGCGCCCTGTACAGTTGTAGCAAGACTTCCTAACTTTTATACTCCATCCCCCTTGCAATAAGGGCCAACGTTCCATTTGCCTTCCTAATTACCTGCTGTACCTGCATGCTAACTTTTTGTGTTTCATGTATGAGGACCCCCAGATCCCTCTGTACCACAACATTTTGTAGTCTCTCTCCATTTAAATAATATTTTGCTTTTTTAATCTTCCTACCAAAGAGGATAACCTCGCATTTTCCCACATTATGCTCCATCTGCCAAATTTTTGCCCACTCACTTAACCTATCTATATCCCTTTGCAGACTCTTGATTCCTCCTCACAACTTACTTTCCCACCTATCTTTGTATCATCAGCAAATTTGGCTACAGTGCACTCGGTCCCTTCATCCAAGTCATTAATATAGATTGTAAATAGTTGAGG
Source organism: Somniosus microcephalus (assembly GCF_052327205.1). Taxonomy (NCBI): domain Eukaryota; kingdom Metazoa; phylum Chordata; class Chondrichthyes; order Squaliformes; family Somniosidae; genus Somniosus; species Somniosus microcephalus. Next base: position 219,355,800 of record NC_140994.1, on the reverse strand, counting down.
CCCCAGCACTGATCCCTGCGGCACCCCACTAGTTACAGTTTGCCAACCTGAAAATGACCCATTTATCCCGACTCCTGTTTTCTGGTAGTTAGCCAACCCTCTATCCATGCTAATATATTACCCCGAAGCCCGTGAGCTCTTATCTTGTGCAGTAACCTTTTATGTGGCACCTTTTTATATTGTTTATTACTTCCTTAATAATGGATTCCAGCATTTTCCCAATGACAGATGTTAGGCTAACTGGCCTATAGTTTCCTGCTTTCTGTCTTCCCTCCTTTCTTGAATAGGAGTGTTACATTTGTGGTTTTCCAATCCGCTGGGACCTTTTCAGAATCCAGGGAATTTTGGAAGATTACAACCAATGCAGCCACTATCTCTGCAGCCACTTCTTTTAAGACCCTAGAATGTAGGCCATCAGGTCCAGGGGACTTGTCAGCCTTTAGTCCCATTAGTTTGCCTAGTACTTTTTCTCTAGTGATAGTGATTGTTTTAAGTTCCTCCCTCCCTATAGCCCCTTGATTATCAATTATTATTGGGATGCTTTTAGTGTCTTCTACCGTGAAGACTGATACAATATATTTGTTCAAAGTCTCTGCCATTTTCCTGTTTCCCATTATAAATTCACCCACTACTTCAAGACAATCCTGGAGAACAAAAATAACCCCTGACTTCTTTTCACGACTACCAACTGTCCCATTAACCCCCTTCACCCTCACCTCCAACAACAAGCACAAGGAGATCATGGACTGCCTTGTCACTAAGGTTGAGACCATCCATTCAGCTGCCTTTGCTGCTTTCCATCTTTCCCTTCCCCACCAAGCCAAAACTCCCCCAGGATGTCCCACCATAGCCCTGAACTCCAGTTTCTCAGCAATCTCCAATCATGCTCTCTCTGAGCACATCTCATCCATTAGATCTACCTCCTGCTCCTTTTAGCCATTCCCATTGCTGACCGCCTTACCTACCTTACATTGTAAATAGTCTCCTCTCCTCTGATACTGTCCTCCTTCCTTCCAGAACTGACGTCATCACTCCCTTCTCAAAAAACACACATTCAATTCTCTCTGTCCCTGAAAAATATTGACCCATCATCAATCTCCCTTTTCTCTCCAAAGCCTTTTACAACTCTTTGTCCATCTTTCCTGCAATTCCATTTTTGACCCTTCGTAAACAGGCTACCAGCTCCTGCCACAGCACGGAGGAGGCCCTAACCAAAGTCAGAAATTACATCCACTGTGCTTTGACCATGGCACACTATCCCTCTACATTATAGAATCATAGAATAGTTACAGCACGGAAGAAGGCCATTCGGCCCATCGAGCCTGTGCCAGCTCTTTGCAAGAGCACTTCAGCTAGTCCCACTCCCTGCTCTTTCCCCGTAGCCCTGCAAATTTCTTTCCTTCAGATACTTATCCAACTCCGTTTTGAAAGCTATGATAGAATCGGCCTCCACCACCCTTTCAGGCAGTGCATTCCAGATCTTAACCACTCGCTGCGTAAAAAAGTTTTTTCTTATGTCGCCTTTGGTTCTTTTGCCAATCACCTTAAATCTGTGTCCTCTGGTTCGCGACCCTTCTGCCAATAGGAACACTTTCCTTCTATCTACTCTGTCCAGACTCCTCATGATTTTGAACACCTCTATCAAATTTCCTCTCAATCTTCTCTGCTCCAAGAAGAACAACTTAGCTTCTCCAGTCTATCAACATAACTGAAGTCCCTCATTCCTGGAATCATTCTCATAAATCTTTTCTGCATCATCTCTAAGGCCTTCATATCCTTCCTAAAGTGTGGTGTCCAGAATTGGGCATAGTACTCCAGTTGGGGCCGAACCAATGTTTTATACAGATTCATCATAATTTCCACACTTTTGTACCACTATTTATGAAGCCCAGGATCCGGTAAGCCTTTTTAACTGCTTTCTCAACCTACCCTACCACTTTCAATGATTTATGCACACATATTCCCAGGTCTCTCTGTTCATGCACCCCCTTCAGGATTGTATCATTTAGTTTACATGTCCTCGCCTCATTCTTTCTACCAAAATGTATCACTTCACACTATTCTATGTTAAATTTCATCTGCCACGTGTCTGCCCATTTCACCAGCCTGGCTATGTCTTCCTGAAGTCTATCACTCTCCTCCTCACTGTTCAATATACTTCCAAGTTTTGTGTCATCTGTAAATTTTGACATTGTGCCCTGTACACCCACATCCAAGTCATTAATATAAAACAAGAAAAGCAGTGGTCCTAGAACCGACCCCTGAGGAACACCACTGTATACCTTCCTCCAGTCCGAAAAATAACCGTCCACCACTACTCTGTTTCCTATCACTTAGCCAATTCCGTATCCATGTTGCCACTGTCCCTTTTATTCCATGGGCTTCAACTTTGCTGGCAAGCCTATTATGTGGCACTTTGTAGAACACCTTTTGGAAATCCATGTACACTACGTCAACTGCATTACCCTCATTAACCCGCTCTGTTACCTCATCAAAGAACTCAATCAAGTTAGTTAAACACGATTTGCCTTTAACAAATCCATGCTGGCTTCCTTTAATTAACCTACACCTGTCCAAGTGACTGATAATTGTGTCCCTAATTACTGTTTCTAAAAGCTTCCCCACTACCGAGATCAAATTGACTGGCCTGTAGTTGCTGGGTTTATCTTTGCACCCTTTTTTGAGCAATGGTGTAACATTTGCAATTCTCCAGTCCCCTGGCACTACCCCTGTATCTAAGGAGCATTGGAATATTATGGCCAGTTCCTCCGCGGTTTCCTCCCTCAATTGCCTCAGCATCCTAGGATGCATCCCATCTGCTCCTGGTGATTTATCTACTTTAAGTACAGCCATCTTTTCTAATACCTCCTCTTTATCAATTTTTATCCTATCAATTATCTCCACTACCTCCTCCTTTACTATGTCCATGGCAGCATCCTCTTCCTTGGTGAAGACAGATGCAAAGTACTCGTTTCGTACCTCAGCCATACTCTCTGCCTCCATGCATAGGTCTCCTTTTTGGTCCCTAATCAGCCCCACTACCCTTTTACTCCTTTTATGCCTATAGTAGACTTTTGGATTACATTTTTATGTTGGCTGCCATTCTATTCTCATACCCTCTCTTTGCCCCTCTTATTTTCTTTTTCACTTGTCCTCTGACCTTTCTATATAGAGCCTGATTCTCAGATGTATTTGCAACCTGACTTCTGTCATACGCGCTATTTTTCTGCTTCATCATATTCTCTATCTCTTTCATCATCCAGGGAGCCCTGACTTTAGTTGCCCTGTCATTCCTCCTAGTGGGAATGTACCTCAACTGTAACTGAACTATTTCCTCTTTAAAGGCAGCCCATTGTTCCATTACAGTTTTGCCTGCCAATCTTTGATTCCAGTTTACCCAGGCCAGATCTGTTCTCATCCCACTGAAATTGGTCTCCCCCAGTTAAACATTTTTACACTAGATTGCTCTCTGTCCTTGTCCATAGCTAATCTAAACCTTATGATACTATGATCACTATGCGTTAAATGTTCACCTACTGACACTTGCTCCACTTGACCTACCTCATTCCCCAGAACCAAATCCAGCAATACCTCCTCCCTCATCAGGCCGGAAACATACTGATCAAGAAAGTTCTACTGAACACACTTCAAAAATTCTTCCCCTTCTCTGCCCTTAATACTATTATGATCGCAGTCTATATTAGGATAATTGAAGTCCCCCATTATTACTATTCTATAGTTCTTGCACCTCTCTGTAATCTCCATCTTTTCTCTCCTCTTTAAAGACCCTCTTTAATAGCTACCTCTTTGACTAAGCTTTTAGTCAGCCCTCTTTATATCTCCTTTTATCTGATTCTGCCTCTGCGAAGGACCTTGGGATGTTTTTCTACATTAAAGGTGCTATATTAATGCAAGTTGTTATTGTTCAGTTGCTAGCCGGGTTTTCCACTTTGGTGGGATTTTTTGCTTTAGTGGAAAGCTAGCATGAAGTTGCTGTGGGAGGCTTTGCACCTGCTTAACATCTCTCCTGAAAACCCTGGTGAATTTTCCAGTGTCAGCCTCATTTCCATTTTTTTTAGGCAGAGAAGCAGCAGGATTCCTGCCTTCACTATGAAGTTACATTGAACTACTACCATAAGGCTGCCTACATGCCCTCCCAGTGGAATAACATGCTCTCTGGCATGGCTATCAAGTCTGCATGTCAAATCCATTGATGTCCAGGTGAATTCTACTATGAGAATTATCACCGGCACACTTTTATCGACATCAACACCTTGGCTGCCCGTGCTTGCAAACATCGCACCACCACACCTACGCTGTGAATATGCAGTCTCCAGAGAATACAACCGCTACACCAGCAAAGATATGCCGATCCAGGTCGACTTGAACAACCTACCACCAACCCGTCTCAAATCTAGAAGGCCATTTTGGACCATCGCCGAAGCCCTTCAGCGATCTCCCCTCAGCCTGGATGACTGATGGCGAAATGCGACATATGGAATTAATTCCTTATAGAGGACCCCATAGTAGAACCTGAAGGATCAAACATTCCTCGCAAACAGTGGACAACCATCAACTGCCTCAGAACCGGTCATGGTAGATGCTGCCACCTTCTCCACAGATGGAAGATTATAGCATCCCCACCATGTGACTGTGGAGCTCCTAATCAGACCCTGGAGCACATCATCGCGCACTGCCCTCAGAGGAAATTTGCAGGCAGCCTACAAGATATCCACGCTGTTACACCGGAAGCTTTGGCCTGGATATCTGACTTAGATAATGACATTTGATTTGCTTTGCTACTACCATATGAAAGAAGGAGAAGAAGAATATGAGAATTTTATTTGGTCAGATTCAAAACAAATGTTGTGCCTGAGTAATCACTGAGGAAAAGCCATGTGCTAGTTAAATTGAAAATTAGGCTTCCTTCAATGATCAAAAGCAACTATACCAGGAGACACTTGATTTGTCCAGGTCAATATTTTCATTAACGGAGGCACTAAATGATACATAAACAAATTCGGAGCCCTAGCTTGCTTTGCGATATGCTGCTGTTAGCTTAAGATTCATATAATTATTTTAAGTTGCACCATCTCTGTTGAAAGTGAATTTTTACACAGTAATTGGTTCATGCATTTAAACCCAGATTTGTAAGTGGGGAACTTGCATTGTTAGTGATTCTGCCATCAACAATACATTAAATTCCTTTACAAAAACCTCAGAATAGAAGCACTTATGTGTTGCTTGTAGGGCTTGTAGCCATGGTTTATGGCTTGGTCTTGCGTGTTAATGCTGTAACTATTTTCCAATTCCCCATTCTAGTGTGCTTGCCCCAATGCTTTCCTGTTCATCTGTCATCTGGCAATTACTTGCCTTCTTTTCAGCTGCTCTCTAAGACAGTAATTCAGTCTTGGTATTTAGTACATCAAATACTCTTGTCTGAATTATTGTCTTCTATTCATTATTCATTATTTCTCTACCTATGCCTACAGTAAATTTTTATCATTATTTATAGTGTATGAAAACTCCAAGTTATGAAGTGGTTGTTCACACACTGAACTTGTTTTCAGTGGTGAAAAGAATAACAAGCTGGGAACTGATCCAGGTCTTTAAAATGCAGAGAGGCAAACTTCAAGTTTCAAGCAAGAGTAAAGTAGAATACTTTTTTCCCACAGACATGCAGACATCTGGAACAGTTTCCTATCAAAAGAAATGAATTGCTATAATTATTAACTGGGGATGATTTTCCACTGCTATGTCCCCTGGTGCAAAGCAGAGGATAAAGGGGTAGAGACCCTGGATATGGCTCTCCACCTTTTTAGAGCTGCGTAGGATTCCCAAGCCTTTGCCAGAGAGGAGGGGGCAGAGTGCTTCTGCCTGCAGCAGGTACAAGCTGGAGGTTACAATGCAACGAAGGTGGAAGAGGCCTAATGGCATTCCCCACCTCATTTTCCTCTTCCAACACTAGTTACGTGCCTGTTAGGAATGGTGCCCAGAAGAAGAGAGTGCTAGGCTCAGTGCCCAGTCTCACTCAGATTGGAGACAGATTCTTGATCCTGGATCAGTGACTCTTGCTAGAAAGTGCGCATGAAGATAGGATCAGGCTGAGTTCTGATGTTCCCATACCTGAATTGCCTGCCGAAACTCCCTGTCAATGTTCACACATGGTGAACAGACAACAGAGCGAACTGCCAAAGGGAGGCCAAGACCTGGAAATCATGCTTCAGCAGGAGTCTGTGGTTTCAGGAGAGGAGAAAATAATTAGGGAAATAATTTTTAGAAAGTTGAATTAATACCTAGTTAAGAATAGGATTAATGGTTTCAGGAGTAAGCATAGATTAGATATATATAAATATATAGATAACCTATGATTATGATAACTTAAATTGACATGCTAGAATTTTGCACAATTATCTTCAGGGATCATGGAAAAAAATCCCAGTTTTGCTTTGGATGCTGGAATTCACCTCCCTCAGTAGGTTAAATATATTGTGGTGAATCCATAACAATGTAATTTGTGCATTGTTTGTTAGTAGGCTTGGTGAGCCAAATGGGCTTTTCTTTTCATCTATTTTCATGCTTTATGTCAGCACGGCTCAATTGGTAGCACTCTTGTCTCTGAATGAGAAAGTTAGGAAGGCAAGCCCCACTATAGAACATATACTGTACACATAATTTAGGCTGACAATCCAGTGCAATACTAGGGGAGTGCTATATTGTGGCAAACTGCTGTCTTTTAGATGAGACACCAAACCACGCCCCTATCTCCCTGCATGAAAAAAGATCCCATAGCACTATTCTAAGAAAAACAGGGAGTTCTCCTGGTATCCTCACCACATTTCTTTCCTCACTCAACACCACCAAAAACAGATTATCTAGTCATTCATTAATTTGCCGTTTGTGTTGCCTTGCTGTATGCAAATTGGTTTATAAAAACAGTGACTACATTTCAAAAGTAAATTCTTAGCTGTGATGTGTCTCTGAGATGTACTGGTGACATGAAAAACACTCTATAAATTAAAATATGTTCTTTATTTCGACAGAGTGTACGTTCTTAGGTAATATACCTAAAATTTTATCCAGGGATATATATCTGGAAGCTTTTTTCTGCTTATGATTTTGTAATTTTTTGTACTTGCATTTCAGTGGGACTTGGTATGTAACGATGACTGGAAAGGACCTTTTTCCATGTCAATATTCTTCCTGGGGGCGCTGGTTGCCACCTTTACCGCTGGCCAGTTGTCAGACGGGTGAGTTATTTTCACACACATCTCTTCTCAATTCTGTTAGATAGGATTTTTATTTAATTGTTGATAATTGATCAACTGCTTGTCCACCGCAGGTTGATTTTCTACTCCTGTATTGTAGAACGTATACATGGCATACAAAATGACTTAAGAGGCAGATTAATATATTCTACACCAAATGTATTAAAGGGCATGGTTGATAGCAATATTTGGAACCTCATGAACAATTTTGTAGATTATAGCTGTAACATTCTGTAGAGTGAAATCACTCTGTTTGTAGCAATATAATCGTATGAAATTCTTCTCTATTTTATTAAACACATGAAATAAACGAGTTAACACATTTATATGTCATTATCACAAAGTGCAACTCTTGAATCTCTATTCTTTGTGATTTACTTTGCCACATTACAAAAGAGCCTTTGTTTAGAAATGAAATAACAATGAACATTTGTAGCAAACTCTAACAGTCAGGAAGTTTGGACACAGATACATGAGTAAGTGTTTTTATGAATGTATGTGTGTGTGTATTCATTAGTGGATGAATGAGTATGTATGCTTGATTAGTGTATATGCATGTGCTTTCTGGTGCAAGTAATGTGCACATTCTAATGTGTGCACATATATTTGTTCATGGGTGGATGTGTACGCACAAGCGGGTGTTTTGTTGGCATGTGATTGTGTCTGCATAAGTGGCTGTGTGTGTTCTTGAGTGTATGTGTGTGCACCCCGTGTGTGCATTATTTAGCAACTGCATGCATGAGTGTGTGTGTGCATTTTTATGAAGCTTTGTTTGCTTCTGCTTTGCAGATTTGGGAGGAAGGCTGTTCTGTTTGGAACCATGTTTGTACAGACTATATTCACCATGATTCAAGTGTTCTCTCCAAAATGGGAAATATTTTGTTTTCTTAATTTCTTTGTGGGCGTTGGACAGATTTCAAACTACGTGTCTGGCTTTGTTCTAGGTAAATATCTACACTATTATCAACCCTTTTCACCACTACCTTCATTGGCTCAATGTTCTTAGTATAATACTAAATTCTAGTTTGTTTTTTTAACTGAACAATCATAATAGTGAATGAACTAATTTGGGAAATAACTCACAATCACTGTTGACCTGGTTATTCTCCTCTTACAGGAACGGAAGTTCTTGGGAAATCTGTTCGGGTTATCTACTCTACACTGGGAGTTTGCATTTCTTTTGCAATCGGATATATGTTCCTGCCTTTGGTTGCATACTTCATACGAAGCTGGCGGATGTTGCTTTTCGCCCTGTCTTTCCCTGGCCTGCTGTACATTCCTTTGTGGTGGTATGTAGGAATTAGAACCTTAACCTATTTAATCAATAGGGAAGACACTTTTTATGGCCTTCAGGGTAAAAGGATAGAGTGAGTGATTGTATCATTCTCCTTTCACTACTGGAACTGAATCCAACCCAAACACTGACAATGAATGTTTCTTCTCTGGGAAAGATGGGGTCTGCATTGGCAGTGTCCTTACAACACCTTGACTGTGATGAGAGGCTAGGTGATCAGTGTTGTTACAGCATGGTCCTTTCAATTCATCAGCCTGTGGTGTAGTCTGGATGTACCATTTATTACAGCACTGCCTTTCCAACTCATGGGCAGAGAAATGGAATCACACAGCACCAATTTTTCAGGTGAGAATCAGCCCTGAAGGGTTCAATATGTTTGGGAGCGCGCCGCATGCCAAATTGGTTGTTCACCCTGGAGTCATCCAAAGCACCCGCCTGAACCTAGTGTTAGGCCCATTGCCCCAGGTTATGCCTTAATGGCCATGTGGGGTAGGCAAGGCTCTGCCCCGTACTAGGCCATACAGGAAACTAGATGTGACCTGGCATTTCCAGGCTTTTGGCTGTTCTGGCGGAATCTCACAACAGGAGTCCACAATTTTGGGGAAATTATTATTAAAATTAACTGGAAGTGAGCAGTGATAAATATATATTTAAATTTAAATTAATGTATATTGATTAAAACTTATTCAATAATGTAAAGAGCGTATGCATATAAATGTAAGTTAATCCTTTTTAATTAATTGGAAATTTAGAAATTGAAGTATTAAGAAATGGGAAAAAAGAATAAAAAGAGAGTTGGGGCTGGTGGGTGTCTCCTATATAATTTAGCAAATAATAAAAATGCCAAATATAAATAAAAATATCGATACAGAAGTCAAGAGCCGATTGAGAAAGAATATTTCAGCAGAGGGGAGAGGCTAAACAGGATTAGGGATGGCTCTGGAGGTCAGACCCTGGGAACTGTTTGAGGTGAAAGTTGGGGCTGCTGGGTTAAGCCTGGAGGCCCAATCTGACACAAATTAATAAAAGTACCAAAAATAAATAAAAATATATCATGGGTCAAAAAGAAAAGCAAACTGAGAAAGAAAAAATATTGTGCCAAGGGGAGAGGCCAAACAGGAGTAGGGAGGGTTCTGGAAGTTCGACCTCAGAAACATCATTAGGTTGGAGTCGGACTGGTGGGGACAGGCTTGGAGGCCAGATATTAGGAAAATTTTAGGAGAAATTATGAACCAAAAATAAAATTGTAGAATTTAATAAAATGTATAGCTATCTGTCTAGGTAGGGTGACTGTGAAGTTGGTTGCATCCTATGTTGTGGAGGATCTGTAGCTGTACAGTCCTGACTGAGTTGTGTGCCATGCAGGTTTCTGAAGGTCAAGGTGGGCTTGCTGGTGGGACTAGGCCCACAAGAGCTAAAAGCCGTTTATTTAATAATGGGAAATCCTATTAAGGGCCACCTAGATGCATGACAGTACATAAGCATACTCAACTGTTAACATGCTAACGTTAGAAAACCGATAGGAGATGTTTACTTATCTGTAAGAGACAGTAAGAGCTTTTACAGGTATATAGAAAGGAAGAGAGTAGCTAAAGTAAATGTTGGTCCCCTAGAGGAAGAGCCTGGGGAATTAATAATGGGAAACAGGGAAATGGTGGAGACTTTGAACAAATATTTTGTATCGGTCTTCACGGTAGAAGATACTAAAAGCATCCCAATAATGGATAATCAAGGGGCAATTGGGCTGGGGGGGAACTTAAAACAATCACTATCACTAGAGAGAAAGTACTAAGCAAACTAATGGGACTAAAGGTGGACAAGTCCCCTGGACCCAATGGCCTGCATCCTAGGGTCTTAAAAGAGGTGGCTGCAGAGATGGTGGATGCATTGGTTATAATCTACCAAAATTCCCTGGACTCTGGAGAGGTCCTAGCGGACTGGAAAAACGCAAATGTAATGCCCCTATTTAAGAAAGGAAGGAGACAGAAACCAGGCAACTATCGACCAGTTAGCCTAACATCTGTCATTGGGAAAATGCTAGAGTCCATCATTAAGGAAGTGGTAGCAGGACATTTAGAAAATCATAATATAGTCAAGCAGAGTCAGCATGGTTTTATGAAAGGGAAATCATGTTTGACAAATTTGCTGGAGTTCTTTGAGGATGTAACGAGCAGGGTGGATAAAGGGGAACCAGTAGATGTCATGTATTTGGATTTCCAGAAGGCATTCGATAAGGTGCCACATAAAAGGTTACTACACAAGATAAGAGCTCATGAGGTTGGGGGTAATATATTAGCATGGATAGAGGATTGGCTAACTAACAGAAAACAGAGAGTCAGGATAAATGGGTAATTTTCAGGTTGGCAAACTGTAACTAGCGAGGTGCCGCAGGGATCAGTGCTGGGGCCTCAACTACTTACAATCTATATTAATGACTTGATGAAGCGACCAAGTAATGTCGCCAAATTTGCTGATGATACAAAGATAGGTGAGAAAGCAAATTGTGTGGAGGATGCAAAGAATCTCCAAAGGGATATAGATAGGCTAACTGAGTGGGCAGGAATCTGGCAGATGGAGTATAATATGGGAAAATGTGAGGTTATCCACTTTGGTAGGAAAAATAAAAAAGCAAATTATTATTTAAATGGTGAGAGATTACAAAATGCTGAGGTACAGAGTGATCTGGGGGTCCTTGTACATGAATCACAAAAAGTTAGCATGCAGGTACAGCAAGTAATTAGGAAGGCAAATGGAGTGTTGGCCTTTATTGCAAAGGGAATGGAGTATAAAAGTAGGGAAGTCCTGTTACAACTGTACAGGGCATTGGTGAGACCACATCTGGAATACTGCGTACAGTTTTGTTCTGCTTATTTAAGGAAGTATATACTTGCATTGGAGGCAGTTCAGAGAACGTTCACTAGGCTGATTTCTGAGATGCAAGGGTTGTCTTATGAAGAAAGGTTGAGCAGGTTGGACCTATACTCATTGGAGTTTAAAAGAATGAGAGGGGATCTTATTGAAACATATAAGATTCTGAAGGGGCTTGACAGGGTAGATGCAGAGAGGATGTTTCCCTTTGTGAGGGAATCTAGAACTAGGGGGCATAATTTCAGAATAAGGGGTCGCCCATTTAAAACGGAAATGAGGAGGAATTTCTTCTCTCTGAGGGTCGTGAATCTTTGGAATTTTCTTCCCCAGAGAGCTGTGGAGGCTGGATCATTGAATATATTTAAGGTGGAGATAGACAGATTTTTGAATGGTAAGGGAGTCAAGGGTTATGGAGAGCGGGCAGGGAAGTGGAGTTGAGGCCCAGATCCGATCAGCCATGATCTTATTGAATGGCGGAGCAGGCTCATGGGGCCAAATGACCTACTCCTGCTCCTACATCTTATGTAAAGTGGAGCAAGCAGCATCTGTATTGATTTTAATATATTGTATATATTAACTGTATTCAATTTAACATAACATAACTAAGTTCAGAATTACAATGCTACAGCCTTAGCCAGGTTCAACTTGATACAGCATATTAGTAATATTATATTTAGAGGATTATACGACATAGTTCAATTATAGAGCTATCTCGGCCTCTCTTGACTTGGCAGTTATTGCAAGGGGTTTGGAGTACAAGAGTAGGGAAATCTTGCTACAATTGTACAGGACTTTGGTGAGAACACACCTGGAGTACTGTGCACAGTTTTAGTCTCATTATCTGAGGACGGATATACTTGCTTTAGAGCCGGTGCAACAAAGGTTCACTAGATTGATCCCTGGGTTGAGAGGGTTGTCCTATGAGGAGAGATGGAGTAGATTGGGCCTATACTCTCTGGAGTTTAGAAGAATGAGAGGTGATCTCATTGAAACGTATAAAATTCTGAGGGGGATTGACAGGGTAGATGCTGAGAGGTTGTTTCCCCTGGTTGGACAGTCTAGAACTAGGGGGCATAGTCTCAGGATAAGGAGTCGGCCATTTAAGACTGAGATGAGGAGGAATTTCTTCACTCAGAGGGTTGTGAATCTTTGGAATTCTCTACCCCAGAGGGCTGTGGATGCTCAGTCATTGAGTATATTCAAAGCTGAGATAGATAGATTTTTGCACTCTAGGGAAATCAAGGGATATGGGGATCGGGAGGGAAAGTGGAATTGAGGTCGAAGATCAGCCATGATCTTATTGAATGGCAGAGCAGGCTCGAGCGGCCGTATGACCTACTCCTGCTCCTAATTCTTATGTTCTGATGGCAACAGAAACTTCAGCTGCTGTGCATCTGCTCTCTAGAAACCTCTCTCTAATCTTCTCTGCCTTGCTCCATTTTCAAAAGCCTTTACAGAACCTATGGCCGCAAATTTAATTGAGGAGGCGGGATGGGGGCGGGACAGCTGGTTTCCGGGTTCTGGTCCCGCTCACAGCTGCATCCGCTCTGCAGATGTGATTTTACCTTGATTGGCCTTGTTAAGCCCGCCCTGCAGGCTTACCGGCCAATTAACAGGAAACGGATCTGATGATGTCATTTGATGATGCATCATCAGCCGGTTTCCTTAAAGGGACCACATCCACATGGAGTTTGACAATTGTTCTGACCGTGTTTGACAGCACTGATGTGCTGCAACCACTGACAATCACTGCACAAAGGTGGAACGCTTGCAATCAGGCTCTCCAGTGACTCCCTCCTTATGCTTATGGAGGGAGTCACAGCACGCAGGGAGGCTCTCTTCCCTTCCACGGGCAGAAGAGACCTCCCCAGGACACCAACTTACCTTGCACCTCCACCCAATCCCCTCTATCTACTTTATCACTTCCCCATCTCACTAACCACCTCTCACACTCGCCCTCATCCTAATGCAAGCATACCAACTAACAACACACAAGGGTAGGCACTTGAGAGGTTTAGCCAATGTTCATGTGAAGTTCCTGGTAAAGTGTTGTCATACAGTGAGATCTCTTTCCCAAAAAGTGCCCCTTAATGGACAGATCTGAATGCACTTTGAGAAGTGTCTTACTGAGTTCCAGTGATTGTTCAGTCATAACTCTGCCCCCGCCCCCCCCCCCCCATCCTCACTATGGTGATGTGTGTGCATGGAATGACGTGGACATTAAAAGGATGCTTCATGGTGCTGGTGTGGGATGGTGCCAACCTGGCACATCATGTGGCAGCCAGGGTTTACAGCGTCAAGTTAAGAAAATCTGGCCATGGTGATGCCATCGCTGGCCTCCTGGCCAGCAATTTTGTCAGCGGCTGATGCCCTGTGTCCAGTGCAGCATCAGGTAATGGCGGAGAAGGTTGGTGATGTTGGTGTTGGAGCTGATCGTGGAATGATTCGGAGGCCCAAGGTCTGATTGTTTCATTGGCTCCGATGTTGCTGGAATAGATGGCAGCTGCAGGTGAGATGACAGAAGCGATCTGTCACTGGTGAGAGAGATTCCCCCAGTGAGGTGGCACTGGACATACAGTTGGATCTAAAAATTTGTAAGCTAAAGAAATCTCTATATGTATTAAAAATGCAGTAACCAACATTTTCTGTGCTCTGAAACTCACCATCTGTAACATGGTATCCTTGGCACCACTTCTGCAGCTGTCAGCTTTTCATATAAACATCAGAGCATACTCCAAACACGCCAGGTTGAGCTGGCGTGTTCCCTGATCAGCGGGTCACCAGTGGGGGAGAAGGTAAAATTAGAAGTAAGCCTCAAAATACTCTTTAAATTGGTTCTTAACAAGCCATTTAAGTAGCTGAATTGTATCCCCCGCCGCTTGGTGTCGGGTCAGTTCTGCGCTGACAGACCCGATGCCTGGGAGACTCACGTGGAGGCGGGTTGACATGTCATGTCTGGGTCTGTTGTAGACTAATTGATAGAGATTGATTGCTATGATTAGTCAACAACTCCATTACCATTGTATCATGCGACTACCAGGATGGTAGATTGCAAACTAGATGGACCTTGGTCTTTTTTCATCTAGCAATTCCTATATTCCTTACCACAGGCAGAGGGCAAGCTCATCCACGGAAATGAGGTGGCATTCATGGCCCTCCCACATCACTTTCCTCCGTCTTTACCGGAAGGCCAACCAGACTCAGGGCATTTGAATAAGCTGGCCTTGCACCTAACCTTCCTCAGATTGAAAAGCCTGACAGCCCAGGCAAAAGGCAAATAAGGCCTGAGAAGGTAAGTCCTACCTTCTATTGCAGCCTGTGAAAGAACTATGGGCCTGGAGGCCTTCTAGCTGCTGTTTCCTGAAGTTGCTGGCCAGTCCTACAACTATAGGCCTCTTAGAGGTGGAACCAGGCCATGGAAATGATCCTCAAATTTGGGTGTACTGGGGCCAGGACAGGTACAGTGCATTTCGGGTATGCTGCACCTGTCCAGTGGCCTGGCAATGGAGGGAAAAGAATACTGGGACCTCAATTTCTGTGACCAAGAAACTGGTTAGCTGCTATCTCAAAATAGTTCCGCTTAGAACAGTTAATAGCTTCAGCCTTTCTGGTATGTTTGCAACAGGGCATCTGTAGTCTTTCTTTCCTGGTTTGACATTTCTTATAACTTCATCAGACATGCTGTACAAACATATAAGGAGTCATTCTCCAAGTGTGTGGTCCCAGTGGGGAATCTTATCCATCTGCACATCAGAAATTTGGGCATGCATGGCCTGTCGGGGATTAAATTTAACTTTGGTTGGGGCGCAAAACGAGCAGTAGTGGATCGGCTGTTGGTTATACACCGTGCCTGATATTCCTTTCCATTAACTTCAATAGAAAGGAAAATTGAGCCGGATGTATAACAGGTGATGACGGATCAACTACCACCTGTTTTGTGCCCCCGGCAAAGTTGAATTTCACTCCCCTCATATTTGAACCATTTCTTTGTCATTATATCTCTCTCTATCTCTTTTAGGTCTTGTCCGTGAGTGTCTCAAAGGGCTCATGAGCCATGGTTCAGTGGCTAGCCCTGGTCTTCTAGCAATAATAGCGGCAACATCTATTGCCATAAAATAAAGGCATCATGATAACTACCAGGGTAGGGGACATTAATGTGCATGATTCTGTACCTATGTTCACAGACCAGCTGTGCGTTATTGAAGCAGTGGATTTGAGGATAGCGGCCCATTACTACATTAATGTGGAACTATATAAATGCAAGTTGTTGTTGTATAGCCCATGCGCACTATCAATATTGCTCTGCACTTTAGGGAATCCAGCCAGACAGTACAAATACTGAGCTCTTTCATGTTGTTGGTTCAGTTCCATGGGGAAATTATGAAATCCCTGTCCTGAGCAAACAATCAGCTGCAAAATACAGCTATTTACTGCTGATTGTGAGATTTGACAGATATCTCCTGCTCTTCCCTGGAATTATTCATTGCTGATTTCATTCAAGGGAACCATCAACTTGACAACCACCACCCCTTGACATTCAACGACATTACCATCGCCGAATCCCCCACCATCAACATCCTAGGGGTCACCATTGACCAGAAATTTAACTGGACCAGCCACATAAATACTGTGGCAGCAAGAGCAGGTCAGAGGTTAGGTATTCTGCAGCGAATGTCTCACCTCCTGACTCCCCAAAGCCTTTCCACCATCTACAAGGCACAAGTAAGGAGTGTGATGGAATACTCTCCACTTGCCTGGATGATTGCAGCTCCGACAACATTCAAGAAGCTCGACACCATCCAGGACAAAGTTTCATGCTTGATTGGCAAACCATCCACCACCTTAAACATTCACTCCCTCCACCACCGGCGTACCGTGGCTGCAGTGTGTACCATCTACAAGATGCACTGCAGCAACTCGCCAAGGTTTCTTCGGCAGCGCTTCCCAAACCCATGACCACTTCCACCTGGAAGGACATGGGCAGCAGGCACATGGGAACACCACCACCTCCAAGTTCCCTTCCAAATCACACACCATCCTGACTTAGAAGTATAGCGCCAATCCTTCATCGTCGCTGAATCAAAATCCTGGAACTCCCTACCTAACAGCACTGTGGGAGTACCTTCACCACACAGACTGCAGCTGATCACGAAGGCGACTCACCACTGCCTTCTCAAGGGCAATTAGGGATGGGCAATAAATGCTGGCCTTATCAGTGATGCCCACATCCCATAAAAGAATTTTAAAAAGACTCACCCCGTCATCAAAGGGGGTTAAATTGTGAGGATGAAGGGATAATCACTAGTCCTAGCCCCTTCAGGGCTACCCCGGATCAGGTGTATTTCTCAGACGTTCACTTTCAACTAAAGTTTGAGGAAACCGAATCCTAAAGATGCTTAATTGGGTCTAAAGGTCTGGACTATCTCTCCCTAAAGGAAAGGAACAACTTGAAAATGTTACTGTCCTCCAGATAGCACTTTTAATAAGTTTAGCTAGACTGTAACGTTCCGGATATTATCAGGGTCCGGAAAACTCCCCCAGAATTCTGCAACTCATCACCAAAGAGTATACAGAGATTGAGTTTGCGAGTTTTTGATACAGAAGTCTTATGTGAGACAATTCTAAAAATATATAGATTTATTAAAGAACCAACATGTAATTTACAGTTGGCGAGTCAATCGCAACATTAACAAATCCAAAAAGAGAAAGCTTACAATCTTATTATCAGAGAACCTTACTCTCAAATCTTAACTTCGCTACAGTTTTACAGTTCTTAGTGTTCTACAGGATATCCACCAAAATCAAATACCTTTGATCCCGAGGTACAAAGAGTTGGAGACTTACAGAGCCGCCTCTGAAGCCGAGAATCGCTTTGCCCGGTTAAAGCGAGTCTGTTATCCCATTTGAGAGTTCAATATTTATACCCTTTTCCAGTGGTATTTCCTTTAAGGTTTTCTGCTGATGCAAGCTAATTATCTCTAGTCATTTTTCTGCTGACCTCTGCAATTCTTACTGCCAGATCAGCTGAAAGCATTACAGAATCGTGTCTCATCGTGTTCTAAGTTTACCATATAAAAAACGGTGTGACGGCAGGTGTTTCTTACTTGATGTAATCTTTACGAGGGCAGATGTTCCTTAATTTATGTGCTTCTTTACAAAGTGTAAATTAGAACACCTTATCCATGGTGAACCATTGTTTTTGTTCCAAAAAGCTCAGCCTGTTGGAGTCAATTATTCTGTTTCAATAAGGTTATTTATTCAGGGTCAACAACTACCTTATCCGAATAGCCAGAATGCTTTCATAGCTTTATCTCAATAGCCAGAATGCTTTCACAGCTATTTCATAGTTAGGTTTCTAGATTTCCAAACCCAGTTTGTCACGTTTTAATAAGGCCAGAATTCTTTCATAAGATAGTGTATTTTTCTGAATAGGTTATAGGGCTTATTCCTTCACACCCCCCTCTTGACCAAAAAATGAGCTCGAGCATCAGGACAGAGTTTTTCAATGTTACAAATAAGGTACATTAATTTCACGAGGTTCACAAGAGCGCAATCATGTGCTACATTAAAATTCCTGTAAGTCATCCCAGGACAATGTTTTGTCTTATTTTAAATTGAACAGAAATTAAAAGGATGATGGGTACATTGACATGCAATTAGCGAAACAACATGTACTTAGAATGTCCAATCGGCAGATGTACGTTCTGTAGAGGTGAGTTATTTATACGAGTCAAGGAGACGTCATTTGGAACTGGCTGAAGCTTGACGCGCTGTTCCATTGATCCAGAGTGAGGACAGATTCTTGTTTTCGGAATGGCCTTGCCAGAAGCTCAGTTGATTCCTTCTCCATCCGCAGTGTTTTCCTCCTTCGTTGAAGTAACTTGTTGGTCTTTACTTGTTTTGGTTGTGGCTTTTTGCGAATCCAATTTCTGAGGCATTGCCAAGCATCATGTGGAGGAGTCGGTGACATTGTCTGGCTGACCGTCGTCAGTAGTTCGATCACATCCATTTCCTGTGTCGTGCTCCAAGCTGGGTCTTGGAAGACAGTGTACGACTGCACCTTGTATTCCTCCATTTCGGTGTCCTGCGTATTGTTCCTCCATTTCGGTATCCCACAGGACATCTTTTGAGATTGTCTATGGAGACAGTTTTAAGAATATGCTTGCCATTCGGCTGATTAATATGTATTTTAACTGTTCTTTCGTTAATAACAGAACATATTTGAACAGGGTTTTTTCCACTTAGGTCTTAAACCAGGCTTTTGCTCGAACTTCTTTTCCTGTACCCATTCTCCTGCTAGGGGTTGCCATGCTTTGTTTGTCAATTTTTTCTGCCTATTTGCCTCCCTTATCCTCTGATCAATTTGATGTATCTCCTCTATTACTTTTTAAAAATCTAACTGTCGCTGTCGGGTCAAGGAATCAGAGAGTGTAGAGGCATTAAAAGAACCATGGGTAAGCGGTGTATGCATCTCAACCTCATACATCAGATAATATGGAGTTTTAGGGGACACTGTCCCTGATGCAGATGCAGGTACATTATTAAATGATAGCTGCGCCTCCGGAATGATGGTGGTCCACTTATTTCCCCTGATTCTCAACAGTTTGAACAATAGCTTTTTTACTTCCTGGTTTTTATGTTCCACCAGCCCTGCTGATTGCAGATGACGTGGCGTGCTGTGCTCTAACCCAATCCCCTTTTGTTCGCAGTAGTGTTGGAGACAAAGGCTCCGCCTTGATCGGAGTGTAAGATTTTGGGTGCACCAGCTACAGTAATTGTCAGTAATAGCATTGGCGAGTGCGTTTCCCAAACAGATTTTGTGGGGACCAGCCAGCAGAAGGAAGTGCATCCATCTACACAAACGAGAACATGTCTGTATCCCAAAGACGGGGGAAGTGGTCCAATGAAGTCAATAAAGAATTTTCCCATTGGCTCATCAGCTTTCACAGGACCCAATGGTGGTGGCTTAATTAGAAAGGACTTATTGGTTAAATTGCATGGCTCACAATTTGCCACGTATGTTTTACAGGCCTTAAGCATGCCTGGCCACCAATATAAGGGAGTCAATTTGCAGAATGTTGTTCTGGCACCACAATGTGCTTGACCTATGCCCTCGTGAGCTTCTTTTACAAGCTGTTCTCGTTTGTGTCTCGGGGGTACTTCTCGGTTTCCCTTGGGCAACTTAACTAGCACAATACCAGTAGATTTCTGAGTAAAAGTACTTTGATGGATATCCTGGTGGATTCTCTTTTGTCGGGTCTAATAACTGAATCAGTTCCTCATCCTGATTAGCTGCCCATTCTGCCCTTGTGATTACACTAATATTGGCAGGCCCCTCTCGAGGGACTGTCATGCAGACTGAACGTTTTGCTTGTTTGTCTGTAAGACTATTTCCTTTTGAGTGTACTGTCCCAGTGGTATGCCCATTTACATGAATCACCTGACAATTCTGTTTCTCCATTCTCGAATGGAGAATGTCTTCCCACAATGACTTATGTTTTATGAGTTTACCCTTATGATTGGTAAAGTTTGTTTGTTCCCAGAAAACTAGATCTTGGTTATATCTTCTTTTACAATAGTCACTATCCGTACAGATTAATGTGGGTTTAATAGGGTCTGCCTTTTCTAAAGCATACCGTAGTGCTGCGGCTTCAGCATATTGTGCTGTCTTATAGCCAAGGGGTATGGACAGTAATTCTTCTGGATAAAAAGAATAGGAATCTCAAAGTCCCTACTACTATCCCCACCCCAGCTGAGGATCGTCATTGATGATCCATCACAGTAAATGACTTGATGGTAGCAATCGTTTGAATTTCCTAATAAAAAGACTTGGCCATTTCCTACAGGGTTTTCCATTTCGTCAGGACCTAACCTCGGTTAGGATTTAATATGAACTTTATAAGAAATTTCTAGACCTCAATGGTATATTGAGGGAGTTCTGATTTAAGTTCTACAAGGCCTGATCAGGGACTTGTCATCTTTAGAGACTTACATCTGGGTCTTAGTAAAATGTCAGTAAAACACTCCTTCTATACTTAACAATCCACGAGATGGATATAGATATAAATATAAGTATAGGGTTCTGTATCAACTCGTTAACACACACATTGGGTGCCAACTGAAGGGATAATTACTAGTCCTAGCCCCTTTAGGGTTACCCCGGATCAGGTGTATTTCTCAGACATTCACTTTCAACTGAAGTTTGAGGTAGCCGAATCCTGAAGACGCTTAATTGGGTCTAAAGGTCAGGACTATCTCTCCCTAAAGGAAAGGAACAACCTGAAAATGCTACCATCCTCCAGATAGCACTTTTAATAAGTTTAGCTAGACTGTAACGTTCCGGATATTATGAGAGTCTGGAAAACTCTCCCAGAATTCTGCAACTCCTCACCAAAGAGTGTACAGAGATTGAGTTTGCGAGTTTTTGATATAGAAGTCTTATGTGAGACAATTCTAAAAATATATAGATTTATTAAAGAACCAACATGTAATTTACAGTTGGCGAGTCAATCGCAACATTAACAAATCCAAAAAGAGAAAGCTTACAATCTTATTATCAGAGAACCTTACTCTCAAATCTTAACTTCGCTACAGTTTTACAGTTCTTAGTGTTCTACAGGATATCCATCAAAATCAAATGCCTTTGATCCCCGAGGTACAAAGAGTTGGAGACTTACAGAGCCGCCTCTGAAGCCGAGAATCGCTTTGCCCGGTTAAAGCGAGTCTGTTATCCCATTTGAGAGTTCAATATTTATACCCTTTTCCAGTGGTATTTCCTTTAAGGTTTTCTGCTGATGCAAGCTAATTATCGCTAGTCATTTTTCTGCTGAGCTCTGCAATTCTTACTGCCAGATCAGCTGGTAGCATCACAGAATCATGTCTCCTCTCTAGGTGTTCTAAGTTTACCATATAAAAAACGGGGTGATGGCTGGTGTTTCTTACTTGATGTCATCTTTACAAGGGCAGATGTTCCTTACTTTATGTGCTTCTTTACGAAGTGTAAATTAGAACACGTTATCCACAGTGAACCATTGTTTTGTTCCGAAAAGTTCAGCCTGTTGGAGTCCTTAACCTTCTGTTTCAATAAGATTATTTATTCAGGGTCAGCAACTACCTTATCTCAATAGCCAGAATGCTTTCACAGTTATTTCATAGTTAGGTTTCTAGATTTCCAAACCCAGTTTGTCATGTTTTAATAAGGCTGGAATTATTTCATAAGATAATGTATTTTTCTGAATAGGTTATATGGCTTATTCCTTCACAAGGACAGGTTGCATAAACTTGGCTTATATTCACTTGAGTATAGAAAATTGAGGGATGATGTGATTGAGGTGTTTAAAACGTTAAAAGGATTTGATAGGGTAGATACGGATAAACTATTTCCACTGATGGGGGAATTAAGAATATGGAGACATAATTTTAAAATTAGAGCTAGGCCATTCAGGAGCGAAATCAGGAAGTACTTTTCATACAAAAGGTAGTGGAAATCTGGAACTCACTCCCCCCAAAGAATATTTTTGCTGGGTCAATTACATTTTTCAAGACCAATTTTTGTTAGGTAAGGGTATTACAGGATATGGAGCAAAGGGTGGTAAATGGAGTTGAGGTACAGATCAGCCATGATCTAACTGAATGGTGGAGAAGGCTCGAGGGGTTAAATGGCTTACTCCTGTTCTTATGTTCCTATCTATTTCCCCCTTTCAATGTTATCCATTGCCCCCTCTATCTTTCATTGCCCTCTTCATTAACATATTTCATCCATTGCCCTCCCCTTGAATGCCATCCATTTCTTCCCTTCAATGCTATCAATTGCACCCCCTTATCAGCATCTATTTCCCCATGACCTGTCCTGCTCCTGGCCAAATCTAACTTCTAATGCACCAGACCAGGGATCCTTTTTACTTACCACCACTCAGAATGCTAATGTATACTATAGGTAGGAACTCTTGTTCTTGAAAGCTTCTGTACTCGCCTACAGTATACAGTGGCTGGGATCACTCCCATTCATGGCATTACAGAGAGAGGGATCCTTGCTTAGTGCATTAGTAGTTGGACTTGGGTGAGAAAGGAAGGAGTGTTGTAATGGAAGGGAGAGGAACTAATTGATGCTGATTTTTGTCATCAAATGCTGACATGCTGACATCCTGACTGGCATGCAAAATGCTGCTGGAAACTCTGGACAGTTTTCCCCTCTTGAACACAGTAGAGCTGAATGATTGTACTGTCCCTGCTGCTACCATGACTGACATCAGCACAGACAAAAGAGCAAACAGAAGTCTGTTTCATACCTCCTGCTTCAAAGGATATCGCTGTAGAGGTTTTTTTTGTAATAAATTCCATTTGCTATTTAATTTGTCCAGGTCCCTTCAAATCTCTGCTACAGTAGCCATCTGATCATCTGAGAATAGTATAAAACATATCCTTCTCCACAAAAATTAGGAATAACTCCTGCAGGATTCCATTATCAGTGCCCTCCACCCTTTATCATCACCTCTGCTTCCTATTCTTAAATCATATTTCAACTCAGCAAATTAATTTGCCCTTACTTTCCCGCTTTCATACATTTTCTTTTGAAAGCTCAGAATCTGATGAATACTTACTGAAAATCTATGTCTACTGGATAGCTCTCATCCACTAGTTATTAATTTCTAAAGTATTTCCGGTAGATCTGTGAGGCATAGTTAAGTCTGAACCTTTGTCATAGGCATCACAAAAGTTTCAGATCCTGTGATTTTAATGTTTTTATTTAAGTAAAATCACGTGTGGTGGAACTTCAGTGGTTCCTTTTGGTTGGCCAGAGTCCATGTCAATCATGTCAAATGCCTCCCTTCAGTAAACCAAACTTGTATGTGTTACTTTTGCTGTATTTTCCCTGTCCATCATGAATTGTTGCTGGAACTTTCTTTGAGAGCTTTGATATTGTTTACTTCAGAAAATTAAGTGGATTCTTTATGAAGCAACATGAAGCCTTTCTAGTAATTGGGCTTCTTTCAGGTTTCCACTCCTGATTTCCGTCTTTTCTGAAGGCCTACAATTTGTGCTTCTTCGGTAGCCTGTTCCTTCTGCATCAGTTTCTCATGGAGCAGCATGAACACTAGAGGAAACGGGATAAAAAGGCTGCTGAAACAAAGAGGAGGGAAGGTTAACAACAGAAGATTCAGAAAGTGGAGCTCCAGGGAGAAAGGGAACGTGAAAAGATGTAATAGAGGACTCAGAAGAAGAAAGGGAGAGAGGAGAAAATAAATGGTGGGAAGGAAGAGAAACAGAGTGAAGGAGGAAAGAGAGAAACAGTGAAGGAGATAGAGCAGTGTATTCCAATACATTAGCCGCATGTGGCTAATTGAATTTTTGATTAGTAAATAAGTAATGAGCCTTGAGCATGAGGTCTCAATACACATATTTGCATAGAGTATGTATTTGTACTTTAACCATTTTGTGTGTTTGCTGTAAAACGGTAAGACAAAAATCAGAAAATGCCGTAAATATTCAGCAGGTCAGACATCATCTGTGGAGCGAGAAACAAAGTTTCAGGTTGATGATGTGCTAGTGTTTTTTGATCATTGTGTGTACTTCACTTCCTTGGTTACTGCGTATTCATTATCTGCTAAAATGCTGTGCAACACGGATGAAAACGCTGGACTTCTGAACTATGGAAACGCCAGCAACATTGTATAGAAAAGGGAGTTGTCGATGTGGTCAGCTCAACCAATCAGAATAACTGCTGAAAGCTAGCAGCGAAAGCAGGCCCAACCAATAATGACCAGCTGCAACAGGGCACGTCAGGGCAAAGGGCAAGCAGCATCTAACCATGTTCTAGATGGAGAGATGGGGTGAGTCTGGCACATCTCGTGTAATGCAACATTCCATGCAGTCAGTCTGATGAAGTCAAAATACCCCTCGCAAATGCTGGATAAAAACCTAGAAGCTGCACCATGATGTGCTGTGTCTGATAAATTCATAGAATTACACACAATATACAACACAGAAACAAGCCATTCGGCCCAACTAGTTCTGTGCTGGTGTTTATACTCCACATGAGTCTCCTCCCATTACATATACCTCATCTCAGCCTTTCAGCATATCTTTCTATTCCCTTTTCTCTCATGTACTCGTCTAGTTTCCTTTTGAAAGTATCTAAGCTACTTGCCTCAATCACTTCCAGTGGCAGCGAGTTCCACATTCTAACCACTCTGGGTAAAGACATTTCTCCTTTTTTTCCTATTGGTTTTGTTATTTCCTATTTATCTTGTATTTATGGCCCCTAGTTTTGGAATCTCCCACAAGTGGAAACATTCTCTCCACATCTACCAGAATTCCAAACTTTGGTAAAAGAGAAAGACTGCAAATGCTTATTTAGTAAATATACACATAAAGTAAATTTACTTGTGTTGTATATAAGACGTTTTCTACTAAAAGTAGTGCATGTGGTTAAAGCAATTTCGATGGGACAACACTAAGATAGAGAAATAGAAGTAAATGAGGGTAGAGAGAGGTGAAGGAGGAGAGAAACATAAATGAGTGAGGAGAGGAGAAACAGAAATTAAGGACAGAGAGAGTTTGAGTCAGGAAAGCAAAATGCAACAGAGAGAAAAATGGAATTGGAGTGTGAGAATGAATTGAAAGGGGAGAGAAGGTGAAACAGAAGTGAAGGAAAAGATAAAGAGGTGAACAAAATGAAGGAGGATAAAGAGAAATAGGAGTGAATGAAGAAAAAGAGAGATAAACAGAAATGATGGAGGGAAAGAAAAACCATTGTTGGATTCGCTTTTGCTATGATTGGATAAGTACATTTGGTAAAATGTCTAAAGCTATGGAAATCACATTGAAATCATAAACAGCCTCATCTCGTGACTGTTTATGGTTTCAATGTGAATTCCATAGCATTTGACATTTTTACCATAACTAATCCTTAAGTTTTTCAGAAGATTATCGTGACAAAATTATAGTCTTGAGCACAATCTATTGCTTCTAAAACTATTCAGATTGCCTCTTAAGGCCTCTTTGGTCTTTAGATGAACTTGGATAGTGCTTTGTAAAGTGCTCTTTAATGTTTTTCATCTTACTGATAAGTTAACTGGTCTATAATTCATTTATTCATGTATCATTCCTTGTTTTTGACCAATAGCTTGTTTGAGAGTGGGGCTGATGAGAATGAATGTACGATTCAAGATCAAAATCAACAATTTTAGACCATAACCCCTGCCCCAATCCTTTTTTCCCCCCATTTATTTATTTTTTCTCTCTCCCACATGGCAGCTGTCTTTCATTCTGCCAGTGCCATTTACACTTCATCTAGAGCTATCTTTTGTTTCTTAACTTGTCCCATTACTATCTTCTTTTGCCTTGCACCATCTAATGTCTCTTAATCTCTCCTGCCTTCCATCCTATCACAGACCTTCCCTTTTCTTCTTTCCTCCCGTCCCCCCTTTCCCTGCCCCTGCACTTGCTTAAAAACCTGTTCCATCTCCAGCTTTTTCCAGTTCTGACAAGGGTCATCGACCTGAAACATTAATGGGCTGGATTTTAACTCGGGTGCGGGCTGGTGTCGTGTTATCCGAATTTTGTGTTTCCCACACGAATCTAAATGGATGTGGGAGATTGATGCAATTTAAACTCAATTGGCCAATTGATTTCCTATGTGTGGGAAGCCTTTGCAAATAGGTTTATCATGACGGAAAGTCCCCTCCGATGACGTCATCATTGCTGCTGCATTTAAGGTCCACAGCAAGCCTTGCTTCTTCTGCAGACTGCCAAGCTTCTTGACTGTGCAGTGTGAGGGAGCTGCAGCAAAAATGACAAGCGGGAGGGCCAGATCAGCTCCTCGCTTTGACGAGGCGGCACTGCAGGCATTAGTCGATGGAGCTAGGGCCAACAGGGAGGTGCTCTTCCCTTCATCAGGGAGGAAGAGGCCTCCCACTCAGACCAAGGCAGTGTGGATGCAGGTGGCTGAGGAGGTCAACTCCTTGGGAGTCACCCGCAGAACCTTGATACAGTGCAGGAAAAGATTTCATGACCTTCAGTGCACTGGAAAAGTGAGTATGAATTTTCCATCACCCTCAATCTGATCCCCATTGCCTTTCCTCACCAGCACTCAGCTTTAGCAATCTCTTCCTCAACATCCCACTAGACACTGACATCCATGCACCCTTACCCATTCCCTCTCTATGCTCACATTCACATAACTATTCCACCATGCAGCCCTCACACTCCCTATCACTTTGATGCTTTGAACACAACTGACAACACACAGGGAGGGCCCTTGGTCTTGCCACCTCACTCCAACTTTGTCTCCTTCTAAGTATCTATGCTATGCAATCTCTACACTCACTCCTTCATTCTCACTCAACCTCCACTTATCTCCCTCATTGCAGGAAAAGAGAGCTCACAACAAAAGAGAGCGAGCCAGGACAGGAGGAGGGACAGCCTCAATAGCCCACCTGACCCCCTGGGAGGAGGCCGTCCTGGTAATTATGGGAATAGAGGATGAATCGCGCGTGGGGGACAGACAGACAGGTGTAACACAGTAAGCTGGTGACCGAAAAGTTTCCCATCTCTCTCTTTGACATTGCATGAGTCGCTGATAATGATTGTGAAGCTGTAACAGATGGACGTATGAGCATCTGCAAAAAGCTATGTGCATGTAGCCTTTGCATCACATCTCTGACTCTTTCCTTTACACCCCCACAGGACCATCACAAGCATCCATCCCCCCTAGCCAGGAAGAAGAGGCTGAGCAGCCAGACTCCTCAGAGGAAGCTGCAACCCCTGAGGGCGCAGCGTCAGCAGAATTCAGCGCACCCAGCACCAGCGCAGACACTCGCACCTCAGTGGGACTTTCGGGACATAGAGTAGTGTTGTCACCTGGTGTATCACAACTCACAGTGAGTATCAGCAGATTGTAGAGACAGGGACAGCAGTGGAGAGTCCTAGTCGGAGGGCGCAGGACTCTGCCAGCTCGGCTCAGCAGCATGTCGACCCTCTGCCTCTGGGTCCAACCATAAGATCAGAGGTGATGGAACTCCAGGCACAGATGCAGGAGTCTCTGGCAGGTTTTGTCTCTAGGGTCACTGTGAGTGTGGAGCGAATGGAGGAGTCCATAGCGAACATGAGCAGAGCATTTGTGGAGTCACTGGCGCATGAACGCATCACCACGGAAAGGATGGCTACCTCCGTGGAAAGGATTGCTACCTCTGTGGTAAGGTTGGCTACGGTAGAGGAGAGGATGGCTATAGTAGAGGAGAGGATGGCTACGGCCATGGAGGAGCTTAGTCGCCAGAGTATGGAAAACATGGTCATTGTTCAGAATAGAATGACATCTCTTGAGGAGCGATGGGCATCTACTGAACAGAGAAACCAGACCTTCATGGAAGTCCTTTTTGAGTAGGACTGCCATTGCAGATACGGATCCCCATGGCCCCCCTGATGTGCAGCAAGGTGCTCTCCAGCCACTTGCAGGCGCTGAGGGGGACTTGACCCATGAGAGGGAGGTTGGTGGCAGACCTCAAGGAAGTGGGGGCTCCTCTCCAAGCGCTCACACTTCCATGCCACTGCAGAGCTCTCGGTCAGAGCCCCACCGGAGTCCACACCCAAGTGAGATAGACATCTCAACCCCTGCACAGCCGCAGAAGCAGCAGACTGTTGACGAGCCCTCACAGGCTCGCAACCCGAGAGGACGCCCGCCAAAGGTGTCGAGACAGGAGCAGCAGGAAAGTGAGCAAGGGGCCTCCACATCTGCTGAAGCCACAGGTGAAGCACTATGTAGGAGCACGCGTAAGAGGAAGATAAAGCACAAGTAGTCACAAGGGTAGTCACTTGGGTGGACTTTTGTGTCTAGTGTAAAAATGCCATCACGTTGTAATTGTACATAAAAATTCTGATGGCAAATGTTGCAGTTGTGGCGTCTGTCATTTCGCTATTGGGACTTCCACATTGAGGCCTTAGGAATACTTGCAACTGTCAGTATGGTGGTCAGAATGCTAGGAATTCTCTGGTTCTTGGCCACTGTCAAAGCTCTGGTAAGAAGCTGTGAGGCAAAAGTGTTTGATTGACTAGGCTAAGCAAATCTGGCCAGGATGAGTGCGTTCCTTGCATCCCGGGCAGCAATGTTCTCGCATAATGCTGCCGCTGGCTGATGGGCCTCTGCAGGATGTTCGTTTTCGCCCTCCTCCTCCTCCTCCTCTGAGGAGGATATGTGAGGAGCCACTTGGTCCTCAGGAATCTACAAGCCACGATGCTGTGCCATGTTGTGAAGTGCACAACAAACCACAACGATTCTGGAGACCCTGGCTGCTGAGTACTGCAGGGCTCCACCTGATCTATCCAGGCATCTGAAGCGTATCTTCAGCAAACCAATGGTTTGCTCGATTATGGCTCTGGTGGACATGTGGCTGGAGTTGTAGTGCTCCTCAGCTTCGTTGGATGGTCTCCTCAACGGCGTCATTAGCCACATCCTCAGGGGATAGCCCTTGTCTCCAAGTAGCCACCTGTTAAGTTGGTCTGGCGTACTGAATAGCGGAGGCATACTAGACTGGCGCAGCATGAAGGAGTCATGGCAACTGCCAGGGTACATGGCACAAACATGCAAAATTTCCTTCTTGTGGTCACACACCAGCTGAACGTTAAGGGAGTGGAAGCCCTTGCAGTTGTCAAAAAGGACATTTTGACAGTAGGCTCCCGAGGTATGGAAAGTGGTCCACGTTGTCCAAGGCCTCGTCTGGATTTTGATAATTGGGGAGAGTACTGTGTGGCGGGGGCAGGTTGGTAGAGGACCTTTGTCTTACGGATCTGCAAGGTCTGCAGATACAAGGTCAGTGACCTCAACATGTCTAAGCAGCAGTGCCAAAGGCAGCTCCGATTTTAGCGAGAGGCAGTGACTGACATCTGCACAATGCTACAGCAAGACCTGCTGCCCAGAGGACCAGGTGGACAAGCATTACCAGTGGCCATCAAAGTCACCACCGCACTCAACTTTTTTGCCTCGGGCTCATTCCAGGGATCAGCAGCAGACATCAGCGGCATCTCCCAGGTGGCTGCACACACTTGCATCACGCAGGTAACCGATGCCCTCTTTGCCCTTGCGCACAATCACATCCATTTCACCAAGGATCGAGCAAGTGTCACGGTGCGAGCGGTTGGATTAGCTCACCTGGCAGGTTTTCCAAGGGTGCAAGGCGTCGTTGACTGCACACAAGCTTGGCTTCCGCTTGCTCCCGGATGCTTCTCCTCCACTTTGTGTGGTCTTGGGCCAGGGATTCTCAGGTGTCAGTGGGGATGTTGCACTTTTTCAAGGAGGCTTTGAGGGTGTCCTTGAAGTGTTTCCTCTGCCCACCTGGGGCTCTCTTGTTGTGTCGGAGCTCCGAGTAGAGCGCTGGTTTTGGGAGTCTTGTGTGGGGCATGCGGACGATGTGGCCCGTCCATCTGAGCTGATCGAGTGTGGTCAAAGCTTCAATGCTGGGGATGTTGGCCTGAGCGAGAACACTGATGTTGGTGCGCCTATCCTGCCAATGGATTTGCAGGATCTTGCGGAGGCAGCATTGGTGGTACCTCTCCAGTGCTTTGAGGTGCCTGCTGTACATGGTCCATGTCTCTGAAGCATACAGGAGGGTAGGTATCACTACTGCTCTGTAGACCATGAGCTTAGTGCTGGGTTTGAGGTCCTGGTCTTCAAACACTCTCTTCCTCAGGTGACCGAAGGCTGCACTGGCACACTGAAGGTGGAGTTGGACTTTGTGATCGACATCTGCCCTTGCTGACAGTAGGCTCCTGAGGTATGGAAAGTGGTCCACGTTGTCCAAGGCCTCATCTGGATTTTGATAATTGGGGAGAGTACTGTGTGGCGGGGGCAGGTTGGTAGAGGACCTTTGTCTTACGGATGTTTAGTGTAAGGCCCATGCTCTCGTACGCTTCGGTGAAGGTGTTGACGATGGTTTGGAGTTTGGCCTCAGAGTGTGCGCAGACGCAAGCATCGTCTGCATACAGTAGTTCGATGACAGAGGATGGGACGACCTTGGATCTGGACTGGAGGCGACGGAAGTTGAACAGTTTCCCGTTTGTTCTGTAGATTAGCTCCACTCCAGCGGGGAGCTTACTGAGGGTGAGATGGAGCATTGCAGCCAGGATGATCGAGAAGTGCGTTGATGCGATGACACAGCCTTGCTTGACCCCGGTCCGTACGTGAATTGGGTCTGTGGTGGATCCGTTGGTCAGGATCAAGGCTTGCATGTCGTCGTGAAGCAGACGGAGGATGGTGACAAACTTGAGGGCAGCTGAATTTGAGGAGGACACTCCATAATATCTCACGGTTGACGGTGTCGAAGGCCTTTGTGATGTCAAAGAAGGCCATGTACAGCGGTTGGTGCTGTTCCCTGCATTTCTGTTGTAGTTGACATGAGGTGAAGATCATGTCCATTGTGCCCCTTAGTGGGCAGAATCAACATTGCGACTTTGGGAGTTGCTCTTCAGCCACTGGGAGAAGGCGATTGAGGAGGATTCTTGTGATTACTTTCCCTGTGGCAGACAGCAGGGAGACTCCTATGTAATTACCCCAATCGGACTTGTCACCTTTCTTGAAGATGGTCACGATTACAGCATCCCTGAGATCCCCTGGCATGCTCTCCTCCTTCCAAATAAGAAATGAGTTCATGTATTCGCGCCAATAGTGCTTCTCCGCCATGTTTTAGTGCCTCGGCGGGGATTCCATCTGCTCCTGAGGTCTTGTTGTTCTTCAGTTGTCGGATGGCCTTTTCAACCTCATGCCGGGCTGGGGTTGTGCTGAGGTGGTGGCGGGTAGCATGCTGCGGGATGGAGTTGAGGACACTCGCGTCGAAGACAGAGGCTTGATCAAGGAGACTCTTAAGAACACCATAATGTATCTCATACTGGACTACAGAGATACCACAGAGAGAAATCAGAGATTTTTGAATATTCTGGTGTCTGCTTCCATGAAACATGAAGACAAACATTAAACAAAAGTCATTCTGTAGTTT
Organism: Somniosus microcephalus; assembly: GCF_052327205.1. Lineage (NCBI taxonomy): Eukaryota > Metazoa > Chordata > Chondrichthyes > Squaliformes > Somniosidae > Somniosus > Somniosus microcephalus. The sequence continues at coordinate 219,324,385 of NC_140994.1, read as the reverse complement.
AAAAAAAGTGTGAATGTTCCACTCTTAATCTCTGGTCTATGCTGAGTTAGCTGATATGACCTTGGACAGTGATGGGACACTAAATTGGCCTTTAACTTTCTGGGTTATGGAAGAAAAAAGCAACCAGGGTTTCCAATCTAGTGACTCTGGCATGTCAGGTGAGAACAGAACCAGGCTCAGCTGTGTTATACCCCACAGATAATAGTCTCCCGGCACTTGCTGTCTGTGCTCGTACATGAATTATGGCTATTTAGATAAGGTACCAGACACTAACCATAATTATGGAGCTATACCCAAGAATTGGTTATTATCTCAGAAAAGGAAGGAAAAAAAGGGGAAAAAATAAAGGACAATTTACGAATTCTTTAAACAGTGAGAAACTGAAAGGAGTAAAAAAATCACTGTGGCAGATGCTTACCACTGTACTATATCAAACTAAAGTTTTTAAAATGATCTACAAGGTTCCTTATTCATGGTAGCTGTATTCCCCCGAGAGGTGCAATGCCTGCTACAGGTTGAACAGTTCCCAGGGATCATGGTGATAAATTGTTTGGTGACTGCTGCCCATTGGTTAAACCAAGAATTAAACTTGTGTGGAAACCTCACCACAAAAGTACAAGTGCGGTTGTTTGCACTGCACCTCTGGACCCTGCCAATCACAGAGCCAATGCATTTGTCTGACAAAATCTCAAGAATTTCTGGAATGCTTTTCTCGCTGGCTTTCCCTCCTAAATCCTTCACAACAAGAAAGAAAAAAAGAGCTTGCATTTATATAGCACCTCTCACAACCTCAGGACATCCTAAAGTACTTTACAGCCAATTAAGTACTTTTTTGAAGTGTCGTCACTATTGTAATAGGGAACTGAGGGAGCGCTGCACTGTCGTCTTTCAGATGAAATGTTAAACTAAGGGCTCTTTCAAGTGCACATAAAAGATCCCATTGCATCAGGTGAGCTCTTTGGGTGTCCTACCCAATACTTATTCCTCAACTAACATTATTAAAACTGATCCTTTACAAATTTCAGTTAATCCAGACCTCACACCAAGGGCAGGATTTTCATTGGGCCGTGGAGGCAGGATTGGAGGCGTGTGGGGGGTTAAAATCCTGAAATCGGGGGGCACAAACCCATCCCGCCCTCAACCCGCCTCCATGCCAGTTTCAAAGGAGGCGGGTACCCGCCCCGCACTGGGACCCGCCTCCCCGAGGCGGGAAGGGGATTAGTGCCAGTTAACTGCCTGTTAACAGGTAGTTAACAGGCAGTTTTTAGCCTAATCCCTATTTTTAATGTTGAAGTGTGGGATTCCCGACGGCTCCAAACCACGCCAAGTTAGAGGAAGCGGACCATCGGGATGAAGGGCTTGGAGGGGTCGAGATGTCCGGTGTTCAGCTGAGTGATGGGTGCATGAGTGCAAAGGTAAGTGTGTTTGGTGTGTGTAAAGTGTTTAAAGAAGTTTTACTTACCTTTACAGCCTTCCTTCCTTCAGGTCTCGGGAGTCCCTCTTCTCATTGGCACAGAAAGTAGAATGGCTGCGAGCTGTCAAAAATTGCAGCTTTCAGCTTTCTGTTCCGGGGAGATCTCTAAATCATCCTGAGAGGAAGGAATTAACTTAGAATACAGATTGTCAGTGTTTGACAGCTTCAAACAGCTGTGAAACACTGATATTTCATCTGTCAAAAGGTCTTGACAGATGAAATATCAATCTGTGACATCACCTGTTGCTGGGTGGCCCTTAATTGGCCCGCTGAGCCTGCTGGGTGGGCTCAACAAGGTCAATCAAGTGAAAATCGCATGGGTTGGCTAGAACTTGATGGAGGTGGGACTACAACCCCGAAAGTTGTAGTCCCGCCTCCTATCTGACTCCTCAATGAAAATCCAGCCCCGTGTGTTTGAGCATCCAAGCCTTACTGGCTCCTGTCCCACATTGTGTTAAGTCTATGTTCTTGCTTCATTTGATGTCAGTGATCTTTTTCAGCAATTTGTCCAAGTTACACCATCCACTATTCTAATTCTACATTAATGCTCTTATTCTTTCATTTTTGCTGGGCATTTCTTAAAATGTTATTTCTCTTTAAATCCCTCTCCACTGTGCGTCATATCATGGTGACAGAGTATCCAAGCTTCTCAGATCTCTGCCAGTAGCGCTCATGATCTGGGCAGTCATTTGCATAAGCCTGTCAAAACCCATGTTGAACTTTGAGACCATCCTGTGCCACTATCTTTTCTGAATCCACTCCTAGGTTTGAACCCAATGACATTGCAACCTGCTATGGTTGTCTGCTATGACATTGTCTGTTGTTCTGCCCGAGGTCAGGTTCTAACTCAAGGCTTACACATGAGATTCTTGAGCCAATTACTAAAGATGAGTAGCTAATGTGGTTTCCCGTTGCCTTCTTCATGGTTTTTATCTTTGGAGTACATTCTCCTAGGTGTCTGTAACCTAAGTTAAAGAGCCCCACCTACCCTTACATGGGGGTGGGGCACAGGGGGCAGGCATCCACACCCATCAGCCACAAGTACCCCCGCTGGATGTCAACCCAGTATTCATAACCCGTGTTCTGTTCTCCGTTCACTGGGGCTATCTGGAATGAGGACCAAACTCAATCTTTCTGACTCAGAGGCGGGAATACTACCACTGAGCCAGTGGTAACTCTGCCTAGACACAAGTATCCTGCCGGATGTCACCCCAGTATTGAGAGGCCAGATTCTAAGCTCCACCAGCCACGGCTGTCTAGAGTGGGGCTCGAACCTTTCACCTTCTGACTCAGAGGTGGCAATGCTACCACTAAGCCAAAGGCTCGCTCCTAACATCACAATATCTGCTATTAAAGAGTATACTCATATTAAGAATAATTTGTCAAGTCTTTTGTGTGACTTTAGTGCTCTTTCCATAAAATAAAATACTTTATTTCCAGGTTTATTCCTGAATCTCCACGCTGGCTGCTGTTAAAGGGAAGGGTACAGGAGGCTGAAGGAATAATCCGACTCATTGCAAAGAAAAATGGTGTCACTCCACCAGCAGTGATCTTCAATGATCTTGAGGTACTGGTACACAATACTGCCTTTGTTTTCTGTGTGATCGTTAAGCCCTTTAATACACACTTGCTCTTTTCCTTGCCAATTTTTTTTCCACCCTCTTCTCTCTCTTGAAGGTTTGGACTCCTTGCTATGGTATTCTGCTATGGGTGTCAGCCACCTCCCTCATCCAAGTGAATATTCTTTTTCATGTATGAGCCCAGACAGTGAGGGGCAGCTTCCATTCTGCTATCAACAACATCATGACCAAGTCCAATCCTGTCTGCACCTAACAATAAAAATGCACTTTCCTAAAGTAGTCACCGTAAGGCTGATTTATATTAATGATATATACACTGGAAAAAATGGGAACAAGCAGTATATTTTCGTGAAAGTAAAAAAAAAATGAGTGTCCTGGGGGGAAAATTGGCTCGCGCCCCCTTTGGGGCGCTAACTTTGCTGGGGCACTGAAAAAGTTAGCACCGCCACGCCCGAAATTCAATGGTAACATCCTAAGCAGGAGGCGGGGCGCTACTGGAAGCACTCCCCCTCCCTCTTGGGGCGCTCCCATGGAATATCACGGTGCTACGTGCAGCAGCGCCACGTGTGTTGGCATGTTGCACCGTGGTACTGCACGCCTCCCTCCCCTGTTTAAAGGGGAGGGGCCTAGCGCAACGCGCACCGGGGCCTGCTGGACCACCGGGGAGTGAGGTGCTGGCAAAAGAGCCTGGCACTCAAGAGAGTGCTGGGCTGATGGATCGTGGCTGGCACCCCGCAGCAGGAGGCCAGAGGGGGCAGGTGCTGGCAGGCCCCCCAAAAAAGGCTGCCCAGCACCTGTCCTTTAATTATCGCCGCTCCAGCCGCAAGGACGCCCTCCTGACAATGTCGGACATAACGTCTGGCGGTAGGTCAGGGGGCGCGAGCCAAGTTTGTGGCCGGGGTGCTGCGTTATCGGGTCACTAACAGGAGGTGCAAAGCAACCTGAATTTTTCCCTCCTAGTTTGTTGAGACTGATGTACGTCATTAACCACAAGTGCCACTTCTGCAAGGGATAACTATGCTTCGAAAACCACTAGATTAGTGAAAGATATGTACAAAATCCTAGCTGTTCAGGAATTGGATCTACTGTAATAGCCTACCCAAGCAGTGGTAAGAGACAGGGGAATAAGCCATCATTATTGTATCTTTGCATTTAGCTAAGCCCCTTTAGCTCATTTATATCATGTTGATGAGGAATCTTTCAGTAGGTTTGATCCCTGGAACAATTCACTACAAAAACACCACTGCAATGTTACAAAGTTGGTTGTCACTGCAAATGATGTAGAAATGTGATCCCGTCCAGAAGGGGGCAGCAGGGAGCGTTTTGCACGCTGCACATACCTGTTAGCTTTGACTCATATGCAATATTTGTGCTGCCTGCTGATTATAATCACACAGGCGTACAGCCAGCGCAATTGACTGCATGCTTCTTTGGGGGTCTCTGATGCCACTTAAAGGCAGCCAGACTCTCTTAAAGGTGAGATGCACTGTGGCTGCAGTAACTACCAGACTGGCAGATCGTGCCACCAGGTTCGCACATTCGGCCTTCGAGGCCCTGGTTCATGTAGTGGACAGAAGGAGGGATATCCTCTTCCCCGCTAGGGGGCAGGAAGCCCTCTTGGCATCAATTCTGTCGACAATGGGAAGAAGTGAGAGCATGTGAATGACAGCAGCTTAGCTCCTAGGACATAGCTGCAATACTGCAGAGTTCAATTACCTCGCCATGTTGTCAAGGTAAAAATACTGCTCTGTTACTCTCTGCTCATACCTACACCACCTACAGCCTTTTTTTTATTCATTGATGGGATGTGGGCATCGCTGGCTAGGCCTGCATTTAGTGCCCATCCCTAATTGCCCTTGAGAAGATGGTGGTGAGCCGCCTTCTTGAACCGCTGCAGTCCATATGGTGTAGGTACACCCACAATGCTGTTAGGAAGGGAGTTCCAGGATTTTGGCCCAGCGACAGTGAAGGAACGGCGATACAGGTCCAAGTCAGGATGGTGTGTGGCTTGGAGGGGAACTTGTAGGTGGTGATGTTCCCATGTGTCTGCTGCCCTTGTCCTTCTAAGTGGTAGAGGTCGTGGGTTTGGAAGGTGCTGTTGAAGGAGCTTTGGCGAGTTGCTGCAGTGCATCTTGTAGATGGTACACACTGCAGCCACAGTGCGCCGGTGGTGGAGGGAGTGAATGTTGAAGGTGGTGGATGGAGTGCCAATCAAGCAGGCTGCTTTATCCTGAATGGTGTTGAGCTTCTTGAGTGTTGTTGGAGCTGCACTCATCCAGGCAAGTGGAGAGTATTCCATCACACTCCTGACTTGTGCCTTGTAGATGGTGGAAAGGCTTTGGGGAGTCAGGAGGTGAGACACTCACCGCAGAATTCCCAGCTTCTGGCTTGCTCTTGTAGCCACAGTATTTATATGGCTGGTCCAGTTCAGTTTCTGATCAATGGTAACCCCCAGGATGTTGATAGTGGGGGATTCAGCGATGGTAATGCCATTGAATGTCAAGGGGAGATGGTTCGAGTCTTGCTTGTTGGAGATGGTCATTGCCTGGCACTTGTGTGGTGCGAATGTTACTTGCCACTTGTCAGCCCAAGTCTGAATGTTGTCCAGGTCTTGCTGCATATGGACACGGACTGCGTCAGTATCTGACGAGTCTCGAATGGTGCTGAACAGTGTGCAATCATCAGCGAACATCCCCACTTCTGACCTTATGATGGAGGGAAGGTCATTGATGAAACAGCTGAAGATGGTTGGGCCTACGACACTGCCCTGAGGAACTCCTGCAGTGATGTCATGTGATTGGGATGAATGACCTCCAACAACCACAGCCAACTTCCTTTGTGCTAGGTATGATTCCAACCAATGGAGAGTTTTCCCCTTGATTCCCATTGACTTCAGTTTTGCTAGGGCTCCTTGATGCCACACTTGATCAAATGCTGCCTTGATGTCAAGGGCAGTCACTCTCACCTCACCTCTTGAGTTCAGCTCTTTTGTCTATGTTTGGACCAAGGCTGTAATGAGGTCAGGAGCTGAGTGGCCCTGGCGGAACCCAAACTGGCCGTCAGTTAGCAGGTTATTGCTGAGTAAGTGCCGCTTGATAGCACTGTCGACGACACCTTCCATCATTTTGCTGATGATTGAGAGTAGACTGATGGGACGGTAATTGGCCGGGTCGGATTTGTCCTGCTTTTTGTAGACAGGACATACTTGGGCAATTTTCCACATTGCCGGGTAGATGCCAGTGTTGTAGCTGCACTGGAACAGCTTGGCTAGGGGCGCAGCTAGTTCTGGAGCACAAGTCTTCAGTACTATTGCTGGAATGTTGTCAGGGCCCATAGCCTTTGCAGTATCCAGTGTCTTCAGCCGTTTCTTGACATCACGTGGAGTGAATTGAATGGGCTGAAGACTGGCATCTGTGATGCTGGGGATCTCCGGAGGAGGCCGAGATGGATCATCCACTCGGCACTTCTGGCTGAAGATAGTTGCAAATGCTTCAGCCTTGTCTTTTGCACTCACGTGCTGGGCTCCACCATCATTGAGGATGGGGATATTTTTGGAGCCTCCTCCTCCTGTTAACTGTTTAATTGTCCACCACCACTCACGACTGGATGTGGCAGGACTGCAGAGCTTTGATTTGATCCGATGGTTGTGAGATTGCTTAGCTCTGTCTATCGCATGTTGCTTCCGTTGTTTGGCATGCAAGTAGTCCTGTGTTGTAGCCTCACCAGGTTGACACCTCATTTTTTGGTATGCCTGGTGCTGTTCCCGGCATGCTCTCCTGCACTCTTCGTTAAACCAGGGTTGATCTCCCGGCTTGATGGTAATGGTAGAGTGAGGGATATGCCGGGCCATGAGGTTACAGATTGTGGTTGAATACAATTCTGCTGCTGCTGATGGCCCACAGCGCCTCATGGATGCCCAGTTTTGAGTTGCTAGATCTGTTCGAAATCTGTCCCATTTAGCACGGTGGTAGTGCCACACAACACGGTGGAGGGTATCCTCAACATGAAGACGGGACTTCGTTTCCACAAGGACTGTGCAGTGGTCACTTCCACCAATGCTGTCATGGACAGATGCATCTGCAACAGGTAGATTGGTGAGGACGAGATCAAGTAGGTTTTTCCCTCTTGTTGGTTCCCTCACCACCTGTCGCAGACCCAGTCTGGCAGCTATGTCCTTTAGGACTCGGCCAGCTCGGTCAGTTGTGGTGCTACTGAGCCACTCTTGGTGATGGACATTGAAGTCCCCCACCCAGAGGACATTTTGTGCCCTTGCTACTCTCAGTGCTTCTTCCAATTGGTGTTCAACATGAAGGAGTACTGATTCATCAGCTGAGGGAGGGCGGTAGGTGGTAATTAGCAGGAGGTTTCCTTGCCCATGTTTGACTTGATGCCATGAGACCTCATGGGGTCCTGAGTCAATGTTGAGAACTCCCAGGGCTACTCCCTCCCGACTGTATACCATGGTGCCACCACCTCTGGTGGGTCTGTCCTGCAGGTGGGACAGGACATACCTAGGGATGGTGATGGTGGTGTCTGGGACATTGGTTGTAAGGTATGATTCGGTAATTATGACTATGTCAGGCTGTTGCTTGACTAGTCTGTGGGACAGCTCTCCCAATTTTGGCACAAGCCCCCAGATGTTGGTAAGGAGGACTTTGCAGGGTTGACAGGGCTGGGTTTGCCGTTGTCGTTGTCGTTTCCGGTGCCGAGGTCGATGCCGGGTGGTCCGTCCGGTTTTATTCTTATTGTTTTTCGTAGCGGTTGTTTACAACTGAGTGGATTGCTAGGCCATTTCAGAGGGCATTAAGAGTCAACCACATTGCTGTGGGTCTGGAGTCACATGTAGGCCAGACCAGGTAAGGACGGCAGATTTCCTTCCCTAAAGGACATTAGTGAACCAGATGGGTTTTTGCAACAATCGACAATGGTATCATGGTCGCCATTACTAAGACTAACATTTAATTCCAGAATTAAATTGAATTGAATTTAAATTACTACTCACAATACTCCCCCCCCCCCCACTTCCCTTCAATCTCCTACAATCACTACACCACACTTCACTACACCTCCTTCTCCTCACACTCACACACTCGCCACTATTCTAATCCTCACTTAACCACAACTGACACACTGCATACTAGCTATACCACCATGACGGGCACATTTTCTAAACACCTCACAAGACTGTCACTAAGACTGCAAGAGAGGATTACGTACAATCTGTGAGAGGAATGAAACATATAAGATTCTGAGGGGGATTGACAGGGTAGATGCTGAGAGGTTGTTTCCCCTGGTTGGAGAGTCTTAAACTAGGGGGCATAGTCTCAGGATAAGAGGTAGGCTATTTAAGACTGAGATGAGGAGGAACTTCTTCACTCAGAGGGTTGTGAATCTTTGGAATTCGCTACCCCAAATGGCTGTGGATGCTGAGTCACTGAGTATATTCAAGGCTGAGATAGATAGATTTTTGGACTCTAGTGAATCAAGGGATATGGAGATCGGGCAGGAAGCGGAGTTGAGGTCGAAGATCAGCATCCATTAAGTGGAACAAGGACTCAAAGAGGCGATATCGTAGAATTAACACGAGTACTTTATTAACAACTGGGAAACACGTTTACAGACAGCGTGCATCAGCATCCTGGCATTCCACCTTGTGCTGACCTATACAGGAAGCAAACCTCTGACCTTAACAGGAAGCAAACCTCTGACCTTAGTAGCAGCATTGACTACAGCACCACCTGGTGGATAACCTTAATCATAACATCCCAGATTACTATATCCCTCCACCCTTAAGATTTCAGTATGAATTTCTTAACAAACAACCATTCCTGAGGGTCACATAAGGAGTCTCCCTTCATCATGTTCCATACTTGACGAATCTAACAGTTCAGTATCAATCTCTCTGGTGGCTTGCGATACCTTTGTGAACGTCTAACAGTAAAGTCCCTGCTTGTTTGTGGTGAAGCCACCAGCTGCTCCTGAGCAGTGCTCAGAGTATCTGACTCTGCAACGATGGTTTCCTCTTGACGGATAGGTTCCTGTGGAATTATCTCTGTCCCTGGTGGTGGCACCACAGATGCACTTGGATAACTGGGGGCAACCCTGTCTTCAGTCATTGCATCTGGAGCCTTCATTTCAATTTCCCCTTGTCTGGGAAGTATCTGATCTACATATCTGCGTACTACCCTACCATCTCCCAACATGACCTTGTATGATACTGGACCTGTCATTGAGTCTATGAAGCCAGGAATCCACTTTGGTCCATAACTGAAATTCCTGGTAAGGATCGCATCTCCTTCTCCAAAACTTCGGCTCTTTGTTCTTTTGTCATGGTTCTCTTTTTGTTTGTTTTGTCTGTTTTCCATTTTCCTTTTTAGGTCTGGGTGGACAAGGTCAAGAGTGAAGCGTAGTCTACGACCTAATAACATCTCAGCAGGAGAGAGTCCTGTGGTGGATTGAGGTGTTATTCTGTAGCTGAACAGAACCCGTGACACTTTGGCTGCTAAACTCCCTTCTGCACTTTTTTTCATCATCTCCTTAAATGTTTGTACGGCTCTCTCCGCAAGTCCATTCGAGGACGGATGATATGGAGCCGAGGTCACCTGCACTATGCCATTTTTTCCTCAAGAACACTTTTGTCTCTGTACTCACAAAACACGTGACATTGTCACTCACCACGATCTCCAGTAGCCCTTGATTACTGAAGCTCCGACGCAGGCAGTCTATAGTAGTAGTGGCAGAAGCAGAATTTACAGGATAAACATCCATCCATTTGGAATGTGTATCAATGATTATGAGGAACATCTTCCCCATGAATGGACCCGCATAATCTAAGTGCAATCTTCTCCATGGTTTATCTGGCCACTCCCAGGGGTGGAGAGGAGCCGCTGCTGGTGCCTTCCGGTGTTCCTGACAAGTGCTGCATGTCTTGACTAGATTTTCTATCTCCTCATCTAGCTTTGGCCACCACAAGTAACTCCTAGCCAAGGCTTTCATACGTGAGACCCCAGGATGACAGTAATGTAGTTGCTCTAGGATAGACTGTCGTGCTGGCCGTGGAATAATCACTCGTGCTCCCCACAACACGCAACCATCCTGCACACTCAGCTCTGTTTTCCTGACACTGTAGGGTGTGAAGTCAGCCCCTTCCGGATGCTGTGGCCATCCCCATACCATATATTCTCGAACTCTAGACAATACTGGATCTTTACCTGTCCATGTTCTTACTTGCTCTGCAGTCACAAGTGCCGTGTCAGTGTCCTCCAACATCAAAACTCTGTCCTCTGGAGCTGCACGGATAGGTGTGCCTGGCAGTGGAAGATGGCTCAAGGCATCTGCGTTCCCATGGTACTTGCCCACCTTGTAGATGATGACATACTCATATGCCCTCAACGTCACTGCCCACCTCTGGATCCGGGGTGACACCATCTGTGGAACTGCTTTCATTTCGTTGAAAAGAGAGAGAAGAGGTTTATGATCGGTGCATATGGTGAACTTCCTGCCATATATGTACTTGTGGAACCTCTGTAACCCAAACATTACTGCTAACCCCTCTTTGTCTAACTGGGAATAGTTTTTTTCCGCTGGTGTTAGAGTTCGGGACATAAACCCTATTGGTCTTTCAGTTCCATCTTCCATGCAGTGTGAAAGAACTGCCCCCACCCCGTAAGGTGAAGCGTCACAAGAGAGAATGATGTCTTTCTCTGCATTGTAGTGAACTAGCACATCCAATGACAGCATCAGTTTCTTGGACTGTTCAAATGAAAACCCCTGCTCCTCTCCCCACTGCCACTGTGTCTCCTTGCGCAGTAGTTTGTGAAGAGGTGCTAACACAGTTGACAAGTTTGGTAAAAACCTGTTATAATAGTTCAGCAGTCCCAGGTAAGCTTTTAACTCCGTGCTTGTACCTTCTCCTTGAGTGGATGGAGCCCGGTGGCGTCCACTCTGTGTCCCAGGAACACTGCCTCATTCCCCAGGAAAGTGCACTTACTCCTCTTGAGCCGGAACCCTGCCCTCTCCAATCTCTGTAGTACCGCTCTGTGCTCAGATGCTCCTGGTCGGTTCTTCCCGTCACCAGAATGTCATCCAGATAGATGGAAACATGTGGAATCCCTTGCAGTACACCTTCGATTGTCCTCTGGAAGATAGCTGGACTAGATGAGACACCAAACGGTAAGCGGTTATATGTAAACAAGCCCTTGTGTGTATTTATGGTGACATACTTCTTTGATTCATCATCCAGTGTAATCTGCAAGTAGGCATGACTCATATCCAACTTTGTGAATTTATTTCCTCCAGCCAGGTTTGCAAAGAGATCCTCTGTTTTGGGAATCGGATACTACTCTAGTTTGGACACCCGATTGACAGTCAATTTATAGTCTCCACAGAGTCTTACTGAATTGTCCAGTTTTAACACAGGTACTATGGGAGCTGCCCATTCCGAACATTTCACCGGCTCCAGTATGTTCTCTCTCAATAGACGGTCAAGCTCAGCCTCTACCTTTGGCTTAATGGCATAAGGCACAGGTCGTTGTTTAAAAAACCTTGGCGGTGCCTCCTTGTCTACATAAATCTTAGCTGGGGGGCCATTAAATGTGCCAAGTTCCTCCTTGAACACACTCTCATGTTCACTCAACACTCCTTGCAAAGTCAACTGTTTGCCCGAATCTATTTGATGTACTGCTCCCCAGTCTAATTTAAGTTCTTTTATCCAGCCCCGACCTAACAGGTTTGGTCCGGTACCTGATACTATAACTACAGGTAGCTGTTCCACTGTGTCCCTGTGTTGCACAGTTACCTTAGCTGTACCTAATGTCGCTACTTGTTCACCTGAATATGTTTTAAGATGCAGGGAGCAAGGCTTTAACTCTGGAACTTTTGCATGGTTCCACAATTTTGAGTACTCTGCCTTGTTCATTATGGTCACGCCACACCCTGTATCCACTTCAAAGTTCACCTTGGAGTCATTTACTGTCAGTTGCAATGTGATAGGAGCCACTTTTGGAATGTTCTCTAACATGCTATACATTATGAACATGTCCTCCTCTTCCTCAGCTTCCCCGCTGATGTGGTGTGCTCCATGTTTTTTCACTTCTCTCCCTTGGTTTTGCTGTCCTCCCCCTTTTGGTTTGGATTCCTCCACAGGTGATTTCGCCCTGCAAGCTCGTTTTATGTGTCCTTGTTTCCCACACTTGTAGCACTTTTCCTCCAGAAACCGGCATTCACTCGCCAGGTGATCGCCCTTGCATCTATAACATGCCTTCACATGCTCACGTTGTGGTTTCTGACGCATGTTCAACTTGTGCACAACCACCTGACCTGCAACTTGCGTAGCATTAGCCCTGTCTGAACCCTGTATTTCTTTTACATCTCACTTCGCTGTCTCTGTGGCTTGAGCAAGTTCCAATGCTTTTTCATAAGTAAGTCCAGTCTCGGATAATAATCTACGCTGCATTTGGTTGTCCATAATTCCGCAAACTAGCCTATCTCGCAGCATTTTCTTCAGGTTGTTCCCATAATTGCAATCTTGTGCTAATTTACGCAACACCGCTACATAGTCCATTACGCTCTCTTCCTCTTTCCTGTTCCTTGAATTAAACTTGAACCGCTGTACAATCTCACTAGGCTTAGGGTTGAAATGTTCTTTTAGCGAAGCCACTAATTCAACAAATGATTTGTCTCCAGGCTTTTCAGGACTAAGCAGATTTTTCATCAAACTGTAGGTTTGGCTTCCCACTGAACTAAGCAGAATGGCTTTCCTTTTTCCGGCATCATTTATTTCATTTGCTTCGAAAAAATAACCCAACACTTCACAGTATTCTTCCCAGGTTTATGCTTGAATATCAAAAGCAGAAACCATTCCTACCGTGGCAGCTATGCTCTCTTCCAGCTTATAGCTAACTTTAGCTCGTGATTTTGTTGTAGTCCCGCCTCCTACATGCCTCCTCTATCAAAATCCAGCCCCACATGTCTAACTCATGCCTTTACTCCCCCACAGGACTATCGAGAGCCCCCTTCCCCACTGTCCAGGAGGAAGAGCCGGATGACTCCTCAGAGGAATCTGCAGCCTCTGAGGGAGCAGCTTCACCAGAAATCAGCGCAGCCAGCACCAGCGCAGACACACACACCTCGGTGGGTCATTCGCGACATAGAGTAGTGTTGTCGCCTGGTGTATCACATCTCACAAGTGAGCATCAGCAGACAGCAGTGGAGAGTTCTCGTCGGAGGCAGCAGGATGCTCCTAGCACTGCTCAGCTGTATGTAGACGTTGTGCCACTGGGGCCATCCGGAAAGAGAGTGGTGCTGGAACTTCAGGAACAAGTGCAGGAGTCTCTGACAGGGTTTGCATCCACGGTAACTACGAGTGTGCAGAGAATGGACGAGTCCATCTCAAACATGAGCAATGCCGTGGTGCACGCAATGGCGAATGTAGGTGCTGCCTTGGAAAGGATGGCAACCACCATGGAGGACTTAAATCACCAGACTCAAATGAACATGGTGACTCTTCTAAATAGATGGTCTGCTATGGAGGATAGATGGACACCTATTGAGGAGAGGAACCAGATGTACATGGACATCCCCGTTATGAGGACTGTCAATATAGAGACGGTTCCTCATGGCCCCACTGATGTGCAGCAAGGTGCTCTCCAGCCACTTGCTAGCAGTGAAGTGCGGGTGACCCATGAGAGGGAAGTTGGTGGTCCACAGCAAGAAAGTGTGGGCTTCTCTCCAAGCGCTCAGACTCCCTTGCCACTGCGGAGCCCTCGGTCAGAGCCCCAGATTCCTCAGCCAACTGAGATGGCCGTCTCAGCCCCTGCACAGCCACAGGAGGAGCAGACTGTTGCGGAGCCCTGCCAGGCTCCCAAACCCAGAGGACGCCCACCAAAGGTGTCTAAGCAGGCACAACATAGAAGTGAGCAAGGTGCCTCTACATCTGCTGAAGCCACAGGGGAAGCACCACGTAGAAGTACGCGTAAGAGAAAGTTAACACACAAATAGTCAAAAGGTTGGACACAAGGGGGGATTTTAACTCGGGTGCAGGATGGTGTCGTGTTATCCAAATTTCATGTTTCCCACATGAACCTAAATGGATGTGGGAGATTGATGCAATTTTAACTGAATTAGCCAATTGATTTCCAACGTGCGGGAAGCCTTTGCAAATGGGTTTTTCATGATTGAAAGTCCCCTCCGATGGCGTCATCATTGCTGCTGCATTTAAGGTCCACAGGAAGCCTTGCTTCTTCTGCAGACTGCCAAGCTTCTTGACTGTACAGTGTGAGGGAGCTGCAGCAAATATGACAAGCGGGAGGGCCAGATCAGCTCCTCGCTTTGATGAGGTGGCACTGCAGCCATTAGTGGATGGGGCTAGGGCCAACAGGGAGGTGCTCTTCCCTTCATCAGGGAGGAAGAGGCCTCCCACTCAGACCAAGGCAGTGTGGATGCAGGTGGCTGAGGAGGTCAACTCCTTGGGAATCACCCGCAGAACCTGGATACAGTGCAGGAAAAGATTTCATGACCTTCAGCGCACTGGAAAAGTGAGTATGAATTTTCCATCACCCTCAATCTGATCCCCATTGCCTTTCCTCACCAGCACTCAGCTTTAGCAATCTCTTCCTCCACATCCCACTTGACACTGACATCCATACACCCTTACCCATTCCCTCTCTCTCTATGCTCACATTCACATAACTATTTGACCATGAAGCCCTCACATTCCCTATCACTTTGATGCTTTGAACACAACTGACAACACACAGGGAGGGCCCTTGGTCTTGCAACCTCACTCCATCTTTGTCTCCTTCTAAGTATCTATGCTATGCAATCTCTACACTCACTCCTTCATTCTCACTCAACCTCCACTTGTCTCCCTCATTGCAGGAAAAGAGAGCTCACAACAAAAGAGAGCGAGCCAGGACAGGAGGAGGGACAGCCTCAATAGCCCACCTGACCCCCTGGGAGGAGGCCGTCCTGGAAATTATGGGACTAGAGGATGATTTGCGCGTGGGGGACGGACAGACGTGTGTAAGCTGGTGACCGAAAAGTTTCCCATCTCTCTCTTTGACATTGCATGAGTCGCTGATAATGATTGCGAAGCTGTAACAGATGGACTTATGAGCATCTGCAAAAAGCTATGTGCATGTAGCCTTTCCTTTACTCCCCCACAGGACCATCACAAGCATCCGTCCCCCCTAGCCAGGAAGAAGAGGCTGAGCAGCCAGACTCCTCAGAGGAAGCTGCAACCTCTGAGGGCGCAGCGTCAGCAGAATTCAGCACACCCAGCACCAGCGCAGACACTCACACCTCGGTGGGTTTTTTCGGGACATAGAGTAGTGTTGTCACTTGGTGTATCACAGCTCACAAGTGAGCATCAGCAGATTGTGGAGACAGGGACAGCAGTGGAGAGTCCTAGTCGGAGGGCGCAGGACGCTGCCAGCTCGGCTCAGCAGCATGTCGACCCTTTGCCTCTGGGTCCATCCATAAGATCAGAGGTGATGGAACTCCAGGCACAGATGCAGTAGTCTCTGGCAGGTTTTGTCTCTAGGGTCGCTGCGAGTGTGGAACGAATGGAGGAGTCCATAGCGAACATGAGCAGAGCCTTTATGGAGTCATTGGCGCATGAACGCATCACCATGGAAAGGATGGCTACCTCCGTGGAAAGGATTGCTACCTCCATGGTAAGTCTGGCTATGGTAGAGGAGAGGATGGCTAAGGTAGAGGAGAGGATGGCTATGGCCATGGAGGAGCTTAGTCGCCAAAGTATGGAAAACATGGTCATTGTTCAGAATAGAATGACATCACTTGAGGAGTGATGGGCATCTATTGAACAGAGAAACCAGGCCTTTATGGACGTCGTTCTGAATAGGACTGGCGTTGCAGATATGGGTCCCCATGGCCCCCCTGTTGTGCAGCAAGGTGTTCTCCAGCCACTTGCAGGAGCTGATGGGGATCTGACCCATGAGAGGGAGGTTGGTGGCAGACCTCAAGGAAGTGGGGGCTCCTCTCCAAGTGCTCACACTTCCATGCCACTGCAAAGCTCTCGGTCAGAGCCCCACTGGAGTCCACACCCAAGTGAGATTGGCGTCTCAACCCCTGCACAGCCGCAGGAGCAGCATACTGTTGACGAGCCCTCACAGGCTCGCAACCCCAGAGGACACCCACCAAAGCTGTCGAGACAGGAGCAGCACCAAAGTGAGCAAGGGGCCTCCACATCTGCTGAAGCCACAGGGGAAGCACCACGTAGGAGCACGCGTAAGAGGAAAATTCTGCACAAATAGTCAGAAGGGTAGTCACTTGGGTGCAATTTCGTGTTTATTGTATAAATGCCATCACGTCGTTATTGTACATAACAATTCTGATGGCAAATGTTGCAGTTGTGGCGTCTGTCATTTCGCTATTGGGACTTCCACATTGAGGCCTTAGGAATACTTGCATCTGTCAGTATGGTGGTCAGAGTGCTAGGAATCCTCTGGTTCTTGGCCATTGTCAAAGCTCTGGTAAGAAGCAGCGAGGCAAAAGTGGTTGACTTGGCTAAGCAAATCTGGCCAGGATGAGTGCGTCCCTTGCATCCCGGGCAGCAATGTTCTCACGTAATGCTGCCGCTGGTTGATGGGCCTTTGCAGGATGTTTTTTTTCGCACTCCTCTTCCTCCTCCTCCTCCTCCTCATCTGAGGAGGATATGTGAGGAGCCAATTCATCCTCAGGAATCTGCAAGCCACGACGCTGTGCCATGTTGTGAAGTGCACAGCAAACCACGACGATTCTGGAGACCCTGGCTGCTGAGTACTGTAGGGCTCCACCTGATCTATCCAGGCATCTGAAGTGCATCTTCAGCAAACCGATGGTTTGCTCGATAATGGATCTGGTGGAAATGTGGCTGGAGTTGTAGCGCTCCTCAGCTTCGTTGGCTGGCCTCCTCAATGGCGTCATTAGCCACGTCCTCAGGGGATAGCCCTTGTCTCCAAGTAGCCATCCGTTAAGTTGGTCTGGTGGACTGAATAGCGGAGGCACACTAGACTGGTGCAGTATGAAGGAGTCATGGCAACTGCCAGGGTACATGGCACAAACATGCAAAATTTCCTTCTTGTGGTCACACACCAGCTGAACGTTAAGGGAGTGGAAGGCCTTGCTGTTGACAAAAATACCTGAATTGCGATGGGTTGCCCTAAGGGCTACATGTGTGCGGTCAACGACGCCCTGCACCCTTGGAAAGCCTGCCAGATTAGCTAATCCAACTGCTCGCGCCGTGACACTTGCTGGATCCTTGGTGTAATGGATGTGATTGTGCGCGAGGGCAGAGGGCATCGGTTACCTGCGTGATGCAAGTGTGTGCGGCCGCCTGGGAGATGCCGCTGATGTCTGCTGCTGATCCCTGGAATGAGCCTGAGGCAAAAAAGTTGAGTACGGTGGTGACTTTGATGGCCACTGGTAATGCTTGTCCACCTGGTCCTCTGGGCAGCAGGTCTTGCTGTAGCATTGCGCAGATGTCAGTCACTACCTCTTGCGAAAGTCGGAGCCGCCTTTGGCACTGCTGCTCAGACATGTTGAGGTAGCTGAACCTGCGTCTGTAGACCCTGTTTGGGGGTTATCTCCTGTGCCAACAGGCTTCCAGGCGCTGGCCCCTTCTGACCTGTGCAGCTTCAGGTGGGTGAGCAGCAGCCTGGCGCTCTTGGTGCTGCTGTTGTTCATGGTTCTGCTGCTGCCGCGGCTGGTGCTCGAGCTCCTCTAATGCCCAGATGGGAAGGAAATAAATGGCTCCCATGCTTCTGGTATATGCCTCTGTTGAGGAAGCGCTGAGTGAAGATGGCGAGAGGGGTTTCCCAGAGGTCACACTGGAGATGGGTGTGAGGCTCCAACCTTCCACAGGTGTGGTTAAGCCTTCTAAATGTTGCCCCAGACCTGAGACCATTAAGTCCTGCCACCTGCAAATCATGGCTGATCAAATCTCCTCTAATGGTTGACCTGCAGTTGATAGTCAGCAATCCAATAGTGCTCTCGCCAGGTTTCACATTCGTGTTTCCCACCAGGCGTGTTTCCAGTGGGAAAAGGGTTAAATTCGCCAGGGCCTTTCAAAATAGGATTATAGAGGCCATTTAGTGGTTATTAAGGGCTTTAACGCCCAGTCCCGCCTGTTGGATGCGGGACGGAGTCGGGACCATCAGACACGACTGAGTTAAAATTGCTCGGAGTCGGGAACCAGGCGGGGGGGGGGGGGGGGGACCCGCCCGCCAGTTTTTGTGATTTTTAACCCTCCACACACCTCCAAGCCCGCTTCCACGGCTCAGTGAAAATCGAGGCCAAGGTGTTTTGATCTCATACAAAGTAACGTTTGTCATCATGATTTGAAATGTATTAAAGAAATGCAATGGCAAAGATTCAAAGAGTTGGCCTATGTGTGCTCAGAAATGGAAGTTGCACAGTGAGGGGTCAGGGCATCTTTCATCTATAATGATGGTGGTGAGAGTGATAGGAAGCCACAGTTTATTGTACAGATGCTGGATGGTGTGTTAAGAAGGTCGGCCAAACATTTATTTCCATGTGCCAGCCACATGTGGTTGATGCATAAAGTTACGCAAATCTGGCATTGATTAGTGTATCAATTGCCTCACGGCCAGCAATGTGGTCGCCTGCTGGTGGAATTGACGCATCCGCCTCCGCAAGGTGTCCCTCATCTGCTGCCTCCTCCTCCACGTCCTCCTCCTTTTCTTCCGAGGAGGCTGTGCGCTGAGCCACGTGTTCCTCAGACAGTGGTAAGCCACGCTGCTGTCTGATGATGTGCAGTGAACAGCAGACCACGATGATTCTGGAGACCCTGGCTGGTGCATACTGTAGGGCTCCACCAGATCTGTCAAGGCATCTGAATTGCATTTTGAGCAAGCCGATGGTTTGCCCTATGATGCTTCTGGTGGAAATGTGGCTCACATTGTACCGCTCCTCAGCTTCGTTTGATGGCCTCCTCAATGGTGCTATTAGCCACTTTTTCAGGGGATAGCCCTTGTCTCCAAGTAGCCATCCAGAAAGTTGGGTTGGCGGATTGAAGAGCTGAGGCACAGTAATCTGCCGCAGGATGAACAAGTCATGGCAACTGCCAGGGAACTTGGCGCAAACATGCATAATGTTCTTCCTGTGGTTACACACCAGCTGGACGTTAAGGGAGTGGAAGCCCTTGCAGTTCACAAATACAGCTGGGTTGTGATAGGGTGCCCTAATGGCCACATGTGTGCAGTCTACGACGCCCTACACACTTGGGAAGCCTGCCATATTTGCAAAGCCAACCGCACGTGTGGTTATATTTGCTTCATCTGTGGAGAAGTGGATGTAATTGTGTGACTTTGCAAAGAGGGCATCGGTAACCTGCATGATGCAAGTGTGTGCGGTCGACTGGGTGATGCCGCTGATATCTGCTGATCCCTGGAAGGACCCTAAAGCAAAGAAGTTGAGTGTGGTGGTGACTTTGACAGCCACTGGTAAGGAGTGTCCTCCCGCTCCTCTGGGCTCCAGGTCTTGGTTCAGCATTGTGCAGATCTCAGCGACTACCTCTCGCGAAAGTCTCGGCCTCCTTTGGCACTGATGCTCACTCATGTTGAGGAAGCTTATCCTTGGCCTGTAAACCCTGTGTTGGGGATATCTCCTGCGGTGTGGTGCAGCCCTGTGCTGATGCCCTGTGCAGCATCAGGTGGCTGAGGAGAAGTTTGGCGCTCCGGTTGTTGGTGCTGCTGTTGTGCCTGGTTCTGCTGCTGCCACGGCTGCTCTTCCTCTGATTCTGAGGACCAGGATGAGAGGGTATAAATGGTTCCCATTCTGCTGGTATATATCTCAGTTGAGGAATAGATATTATAAGCGCTCAGTCAATGTGGGGAGAGGGCTTTCCAAGGAGCTCACAATGCATATGGATCTCAGCTTAAACACATACAAGCTCAATAGACCTGCAAAATGTGTTACAAAACCTTAAAACACAAATTTCTGGCATCTGACAGTCAGCCATGTTACAGGTCCATTTTTATGCTGCAGGAGCAGCTGGCACAATCAGCTGGTGTGTTTGTCGCACAATGGGCAACATGCTGAAAATGTAGTAAAATGGGAAGAGCCTGTAAAAATGTAATTATCTAGGCAGTTAACAAGCTGTTAACTGCCTTAAGTGCGCCTCCCACTGTTTGATGTCGGGTCTGCTTGGGACTCGCAGACCCGACACTTTGCAAAGTTGCGTGGAGGCAGGATGGTGGCGGGTTCGCAACCTGCCGTCAATCGTTTGGATTTTAATTCCCGACCCGACTCCAAACCCGCCCTCTGAGCACCGGCAAAATCGCGGCCAAAGTATTTGTTTAATGTATCTGCCATTTCTTTATTGCCCATTATAATTTCTCCTGTCTCTGCCTCTAATGGGCCCACATTTATTTTCACTAATCTCTTCCTATTTACATACCTATAGAAATGTTTAAAATCGTATTTTTATGTCTCTTGCTAATTTACTTTCGTTCTTTTTTCTCTTTCCTTATCAATTTCTTGGTCCTCCTTTGCTAAATTCTAAAATCTTCCCAATCCTCAGGTTTACTACTCTTTTTGGCAACATTATAAACCTCTTCCTTTGATCTAATACTATCTTTAACTTCTCTTGTTAGCCACGGTTGGACCACTTTTGCTGTGGGGTTTTTGTGCCTTAAAGGAATGTATATTTGTTGTAAATTATGTATTAATTATTTAAATGCTAGCCATTCCTTCTGTTACCTAGGCCCTAAGCTCTGGAATTCCCTGCCTAAACCTCTCCACCTCTCTATCCTCCTTTTAAGACGCTCCTTAAAACCTACCTCTTTGACCAAGCATTTGGTCACCTGCCCTAATTTCTCCTTTGTGTGGCTCGGTGTCAAATTTTTTGTCTTCTAATACTCCTGTGAAGAGCCTTGGGACGTTTTACTACGTTAAAGGCGCTAAATACAAGTTGTTGTTGTGGTTGTTATTGCTTGTCTACCGTCATACCTTTTAATGTAGTTCCCAATCTACCTTAGCCAACTCGACCCTCATACCTACGTAGTTTGCTTTGTTTAGATTGAAGACCCTAGTTTTGGATTTAACTAAATCACTTTCAAACCCAATATAAAATTCTATCATATTATGGTTATTCTTCCCTAAAGGCCCCTTTATAACAAGGTTATTAATTAACCCTTTCTCATTGCACAATACTAGATCTAAAATAGCTTGTTCCCTAGTTGGGTCCTCAACATACTTATCTAGAAAACTATTTTGTGTACATTCCATGAATTCGCCCTCCACAATATTGCTAAATATTTGGTTTGCCCAGTCTATATGTAGATTAAAGCCCCCATGATTACTGTATTACTCTTGTTACATGCACCTCTAATTTCCTGATTTATACTCTGCCTTACATTACAACCATTGTTTAGGGGCCTATAAGCAACTCCCACCAGTTTTCTGCCCCTTGCTGTTTCTTAGCTCCAACCAAACTGATTCCAGTTCTTGATTTTCGGAGCTAAGATCCTTTCTCGCTACTGTCTTTATCCCATCCTTTATTATCAGGACTACCCCTCCTCCTTTTCCATTTTGCCTATCTCTTCTAAAAGTTAAGTATCCTGGAATATTTAGTTCCCAACCTTGGTCACTTTGCAACCACGTCTCCATAATGGCTATTAGATCAAACCTATTAATTTCTATCTCTGCTATTAATTCATCTATTTTGTTGTGAATGTTTCGCGCAGATATAGTGCCTTTAGCTTTGACATTTTTTCTATTTTTCCTTAGTCACTGATGCCTTATTACCTTTGTTACTCTCTCTGTCCATTCCTGACCCACTCTGCTTATTTTTACACAAAACTCTACACTTCTCTAGAGCCTTGACATTTCTCTTGCTGCTTTTAAATTTACTCTTTCCTGAATCCTCCCCCCTCCACCCCCCCACCACTTCATTAGTTTAAAACCCTGTCTACTGCCCTAGTTATTCGATCCACCAGGACACTGGTCCCAGGCCAGTTTAAGTAGAGCCTGACCCAACAGAACAGCTCCCTTTCCCCAGTACTGGTGCCAGTGCCCCATGAACTGAAACCCCTTCCCCCCACACCACACTTTGAGCCATGCATTTAAACCTCTAATCTATTTGTTCCTATGCCAATTTGCACGTGGCTCAGGTAACAATCCAGAGATTATTACCTTTGAGGTTCTGCTTTTTAATTTGGATCCTAGCTCCTCAAACTCCCTAAGCAGAACCTCATTCCTAATTCTACCTATGTCATTAGTTCCTACATGGACCACGACAACTGGATCCTCCCCCTCCCACTCCAAGTTCTTCGCCAGCCGCAATGAGATATCCTTAACCCTGGCAGGCAACACAGCCTTCGATACTCCCTGTTGCAGCTGCAGAGAACAGTATCTATTCCCCTGACTATACTGTCACCTACCACTACCACATTCTTTTTTACTCTCTCCACTTGAATGGCCTCCGGTACCACGATGTCATGGTCAGTTTGCCCACCCTCCCTGCAGTCCTTGTTCTCATCCATACAGGTAGCAAGTACCTCATACCTGTTGACAAGGTCAGGGGCTGAGGCTCCTCCATCACTATATCCTGGGTCCCCATACCTGCCTGACTTACAATCACACCCTCCTGTCCCTGGCCATTGATGAACTCTAAAGTACTGCTTAACCTAAGTCACCTCTTGAGTCACAAAAGCTTGGTGAGGTCATTGGCAGAGATCTGCCGTGAGCGTGATCCTGATGTAACTGCTGGGATCACGTCTCCACGTAATTTTAGACCAAATTGTTAAAAACTCTTGCCTGATATTTTCCATATACCCATTTGTTAAGTCCGTGAATGATTGAGACACGGCCCAGCAGGAGTGAAAACAAACAAGTCTTTACTGGTGGAAGTCAATAGTGAAACTAACAAACAGAGGCTCTCTAGTGCCTTTTATACAGGGGTGGTCACTGCCGGTACTGCAGTCTGAGACCAGTTATTCTCTTAAAGGTACATACACAACAATTCCTCCCCTTTTAGATAAACAGTACATAACATTCATTTAACAACTAAATGATAACGAATTACAATCACAATTACTGTTGCTAGATACATTGGTTAAGTTTAAGCAATTATAAGTTCAGTCTTTGAGGAGGCTTCCTGATTCTGTCTGGATAACGCCTCTTTGCGGTATCAGGTTCTTCTGGCAATGTTGCGTCGGGATCAATGTCTTTGTTTGGTTCATCTACTTCCAATATTACCGGTTCTGCGGTAGCTGCAATTGGAACGTCAATTTCATTACCAGGTGTATCAGATCGTGGTGTGGAGTTGACGTTTTCCAGTGACTCTAGAATCTGGTCAGCATGGCGTCTTACAATGCTCTCCCCAACGTCCACGGTATACATGAGAGGTCCTTGCCGTGTACAAATCGTTCCTGGCTGCCATTTCTCAGTGCGGTAGTCCCGGGCCAAAACTGGTTGACCTATCTTAAAACTCCTGGTCAGCCTTTCATTCATATTCTGAAACTGCCTGTTCTCCACATCTCTTCGGACGTTTGGCTTAACCAAATCCAAGCGGCATCGTAGTCTTCGATTGAAGAACATCATGGCTGGAGATTGGTTGGTAACCGCATGTGTCGCATTCCGGTAGGCAAACAAGAAGTTGTCCACCTTGTGTTGTAGGGGTATATCTTCATTACACATTGCCTTGATAGCCTTCTTGAATGTTTGGACAAACCTCTCGGCCAATCCATTAGTGGCTGGATGATATGGGGCAGATGTGTAATGCTTAACGCCATTGTTCTTTAAGAACCTCCGGAACTCTTCAGACACAAACTGTGGTCCATTGTCAGAGCAAATCTGTTCAGGCAGCCTATTCCTGGCCAAAGATGTACGGGTTAGGTTGATTGGCCATGATAAAAATTGACCCTTTGTGTTAGGGGGGATTAAATACGTGGGGTTACAGGGTTACGGGGATAGGGCTTAGGTGGGATGGCTGTCGGTGTAGGGACCGGGTGCTAGGGTTTGGATGATCAGCCATGATCTTGTTGAATGGCGGAGCAGGCTCAAAGGGCTGAATGGCCTACTCCTGCTCCTATCTTCTATGTTTCTATTATGTTTCTAATATGGTTCGCAAAACTGTGATAGTTTTTTCCGTGGTGGTTGAGGACATTTTTATTACCTCTGGCCACTTTGTGCATCCACCGCAATTAAAAACATCGAGTCCATGAAGGGACCAGCAAAATCAATGTGCACCCGTTGCCATGGAGATGAGGGCCACTCCCATGGATGCAGAGGAGCTTGTGGTGGGGCGTTTTGAACCTTCTGACATCCTGCACAGCTCTTGGTCATCTCTTCGATTTCTCTATCGATTCCCGGCCACCACACAAACGCTCTGGCTAAGTTCTTAATTTTTACCCCACCCAGATGACCCTCATGAAGCTCATTGAGTACTCTATCCGTCAACTTAGGTGGAATTACTACTCTGGATCCACACATCAAGGTTCCTCTGCACACTGACAGCTGTTCTCTTCTCGGTGAGAATGCTGGCAGCAGTGGTTCGCCATGTGCTGGCCATCCCTTCACCGTTAAATCATAGACCCGTGATAGTGTCGGGCCATTCCGTGTTTCCTTTTCTATGTTTGCATTCGTCACAGGGAGACATTCAACTATGGTCGAGTGGAATAACTCCATTGGATCCACTGCAAGGTCTTCTTCTTCCACCGTTGGCAACGGTAGGCGTGACAATCCATCAGCATTTCCATGCTGCTTAGTTCCTTTGTACTCGATGTCATATTGGTGTGCCCCTAGGAAAAGGGACCATCTCTGCAGCCGTTGTGCCGTCATTATCGGTACGCCCTTCTGAGGGTTGAAAATGGAGACAAAAGGTTGATGATCGGTTAGTAGAGTAAATTTTTGACCGTGCAGATAGTGATTGAACTTCTTCACCCCCCACACTAGGCTGAGGGCCTCTGTCAATCTGGGCGTAGTTACGCTCGGCAGAAGTTAACGAGCGTGACGCAAAAGCTATCGGCCTCTCTAAACCATCAAGGAATTTATGTGACAGTACCGCCCCAATGCCGTAGGGAGACGCATCACACGCCAGCCTGATTGGCAGTGCTGGGTTGTAGTGAGCCAATACTTCCCTTGAAGTGATTAAGTCCTTACTCTTCTGAAAAGCACACTTACAATCATCGTTCCATTTCCATGCTACCCCCGTTCGTAGCAGGGCGTTCAGTGGGTGCAGAATTGTCGACAAATTCGGCAAAAACTTATGATAGTAATTCATCAACCCGAGGAATGACCTCAGTTGCGACACATTTTCAGGCGCTGAGGCCTTAACAACTGCTTCAATTTTGTCAGGGGACTTATGTAACCCCTCTTCATCAATCACGTGGCCACAATACGATATCTGTTTCTTAAAAAATTCGCACTTCGGGCGTTTGGCTCGCAGCCCATGTTCCCGTCGTCTAGTGAGCACCTGTTCTAGGTTGTTAAGGTGTTCACTGTCATCTTCACCTGTTACAAGGATGTCGTCCAAGTAACACTGAGTCCCCGGAATCCCTTGCAGGACTTGTTCCATCGCTCTTTGCCATATCGCCGGAGCCGATGCTACTCCGAATACCAATCGATGATACTGGTAAAGACCTTTGTGAGTGTTTATCGTGAGATACTTCCTAGAGGACTCTTCAACTTCCATCTGCAAATATGCTTGTGCTAGGTCAAATTTTGTAAAACGCTTCCCTCCAGGCGAAGATGTCTTCTATCCTTGGAAGAGGATATTGTACTGTGTGAAGGACAGGGTTCACCGTCACCTTGAAATCCCCACAGATGCGAATCTTCCTTGGCTCTCCGGACTTATTGCTTAACGTTTTCTTCATGACCGGAACGATGGGTGTCGCCCACTCGCTCCAGTCGACCTTAGACAACACGCCTGCCTTCTCCAGATTCTCCAGCTCTGCCTCGACGGCTGGGCGAATTGCATATGGTACCGGTCTTGCTTTGAAAAACTTGGGAACTGCATTCTCTTCTATTTTTATCGAGGCAGTTACGCCTTTAAGCGTGCCCAGTTCTTGTTGAAATACCTCTTTGGCGTTAGCTAAGATTGTTGACAATCGTCCAGGAGTGACATCTTCATCTTTTTTACCATCCACCGTCATTGCATGAATGGAATGCCAATCTAAGTTTATCTTCCTGATCCATTCCCATCCCAATAACGGTGGTCCACCATTTGGCAGTATGTAGAGATACAAGTTCCGTATTTTCTTGCCATTGTATTCGATAGGCACCCTTATTTTTCCTCTGGGGTATACTTTTTGCCCCGTATACATCGTCAAGACGATGGATGTCTCTCTCAAGGGTATGTGTGAAAATAGCCGCTCGTAGTCTCGTCGATTCATGACGGTTAGCGCTGATCCTGTATCCAATTCCATTTTAACTTGGGACCCTGCTATCGTGAGGGTGACCCAAATGGTTCGGTGATCCTCTTTTGTGATTACATTGTGAAGTTTAAGACAGCTTAGTCTCCTGTTTCCGGATTCACTATCGCTCATCTGGTCTTCGGAACTACTGTCCGTCATCTTTTGTACTTTCTTGTACGGTCCCTTAGTAGCCTTTTTGTTGTCGCTGGTCTTCTTCCCAGACCTACAAACTCGTGCAATGTGTCCAATCTTCCCGCATTGTCTGCATATTTTGTCTTTGGACCAGCAGTCCTTCTGGTCATGGTTAGTTCTGCCGCAGCGATAACATTTTGCAAATCCCCGTGTCATTTCGTGGGTGCCGTATTCCTGTGGTTTTTGTTGAATTTCTGCAGCTCCCCTGGCTGCTGCTTCATACGATACTGCCACGCTGAAAGCCTTATCCAGCGTCAGCTCTTTTTCTGAGAGTAACTTCTTCTGTGTTCCTTCACTCAGGAGTCCACAGACAAATTTGTCCCGTAGGGTATCTGCCAGTCCTGCTCCGAACTGGCAGTGCTTTGATAGCTTGCGTAGTTCCGTAAGATACTCAGCATTGCTCTCATCTTTGTGCTGAGTTCTCCTGTGGAATTTAAATCTTTCTGCTATCAATGGTGCAGGATTTAAGTGTTCCTGTAGGACAGCAACAATTTCGTTAAAACTCTTTGCCTTCGGTTTGGCTGGAGTAATCAGGTCCCGCAATAGGCCGTACGTTCTAGCGCCCATTAAGTTTAGCAATATCGATGCCTTTTTCCCCTCCGCTATTTCGTTTGCCTCGAAATATACCTCGACTCTTTCCACATACGTGGTCCAGTCCTCTAATGTATTATCAAAAGCAGTGATACAGCCAGTCTTCGGCATCTTGCAAATCTAAAATGGCGCCTGCCACGCTTTGCCTTCTTCCCCGATTTAACAAAATGGCACCTCCCATGCTTTGCCTTCTTCCCCACTGTTGTTAGCGCTGCTTTCCACAGTTTCTTGCGCGTTAAATATTGATTCTTTTACTTTTATTATTTTCCCTTCATGGAGCGGACCCTCTGGGACACTTCCCTCCCTCTTCTTAGGTCCGAACGCTGCCCGGCTTCAAAGCACCAGCCGCGCCCTGTGTGCTCCACCCTCTCTCTCTCTCTTTGCTTCCCGACTCGCTGCCTGGCCCCGTTGAAAAGCCACCCGATCGAGCTTCAGCCCGCCGCAGCCCAGAAAGAATCAGAGCACTACCTGCCACCAGCCCGATTAGCTGGGCAACTACAGACCGAGGAACCCAGCCTGGCTCTGGAAAGTCTCTCCTGCAAGTTTTCAAACCGATGATTGACGGTCGACGCCCGTTTCTTGAGTTTCTTTGGACTTTTTTTTTCTTCTGGCTCCGACCTTCAACAACGTCGTCTGAGGTGCTGCCGAGTTGCAGGTAAGTTTGTTTCTTACTCGTCGCCAGTGTTAAGTCCGTGAATGATTGAGACACGGACCAGCAGGAGTGAAAACAAACAAGTCTTTACTGGTGGAAGTCAATAGTGAAACTAACAAACAGAGGCTCTCTAGCGCCTTTTATACAGGGGTGGTCACTGCCGGTACTGCAGTCTGAGACCAGTTATTCTCTTAAAGGTACATACACAACACCATTTATGTGAATAAACTGAATGAAAAGTTACAATAAATAATTTCATTAAAAATTCTATCTTAAAAAATTATGTGTAGCAAACCCCTAACCCATGAAAGCTGTTTTCCCAGCTGAATGCAGATCAGAAGTGATGTGATGTGGTTTGAAAAACAATCTACATTGAGGACTGTGCTGGCATCATGAACTGTGACCTGGCACAGCATCAAGAAAATGGAAGTTGTATTGCGTTTATACTGAGAACCACTGTTGTAATCCAAGTTCTGTGTACAGATTAATAAAAGAACAGATTGGGTAATGCTGGGCGTTTGTACTGCTGGATCCCAGCCAGGCATCTCCAGAGCTACAAAATAAAATTGTTTGTGTGAAGGTGTATACGAGGAGTGAGATCACATTAACAGCTATAATTCAGCACTGTTCAAACAACTTTTCTTATCTACAAGTGAGTCCAGGGTGACGTGGTAGGGGAGAGAAAGAATGTGGTAATAGTTTATACTGCACTGTTTTCATGTAACTTGTCTTCTTCTTCTTAGGCAGTCCCTCGAAACTGAGGATGACTTGCTTCTACACTCAAAATCAGTTCTCAGGTGACTGATGAGTCCAATGTGGGACCTATTTGTGTCTCTGTCACAGGTGGGGTAGACGGTGGTTGAAGGGGCGGGTGGGTGGGGTGCTTGGGTTGACGTGCACTCCTTCCACTGTTTGCGCTTGGCTTCCGCTTGCTCTCGGATGCTTCTCCTCCACTTTGTGTGGTCTTGGGCCAGGGATTCCCAGGTGTCGGTGGGGATGTTGCACTTTTTCAAGGAGGCTTTGAGGGTGTCCTTGAAGCATTTCCTCTGCCCACCTGGGGCTCGCTTGTTGTGTCAGAGCTCTGAGTAGAGCGCTTGTTTTGGGAGTCTCGTATCGGGCATGCGGGCGATGTGGCTCATCCATCGGAGCTGATCGAGCAAGGTCAAAGCTTCGATGCTGTGGATGTTGGCCTGAGCGAGAACACTGACGTTGGTGTGCCTAATCTGCCAATGGATTTGCAGGATCTTGTGAAGGCAGCATTGGTGGTACCTCTCCAGTGCTTTGAGGTGCCTGCTGTACATGGTCCATGTCTCTGAAGCATACAGGAGGGCGGGTATCATTACTGCTCTGTAGACCATGAGCTTGGTGCTGGGATTGAGGTCCTGGTCTTCAAACACTCTCTTCCTCAGGCGACCGAAGGCTGCACTGGCACACTGAAGGTGGTGCTGGACTTCATCATCGATGTCTGCCCTTGGTAATAGTTTATACTGCACTGTTTTCATGTTACTTGTAATCTAGGCTGAGTCTGAGGGCAGAATTTGTGGAGTTTACTCTGCCAT
The DNA here is from genome assembly GCF_052327205.1 of Somniosus microcephalus. Classification (NCBI taxonomy): domain Eukaryota; kingdom Metazoa; phylum Chordata; class Chondrichthyes; order Squaliformes; family Somniosidae; genus Somniosus; species Somniosus microcephalus. The sequence continues at coordinate 219,294,959 of NC_140994.1, read as the reverse complement.
TCAAAGTTCAGATTTTGGATCGGCCCAGAAATTGGAATCAAAGATTGGCAGGCAAAACTGTAATTGAATAATAGGCTGCCTTTAAAGTGGAGATGGTTCGGGAACAGTTGAAGTACATTCCCATGAAGGGGAAAGGTAGAACAACCAAAGCCAGAGCTCCCTGGATGATGAAAGAGATAGAGAGTAAGATAAAGCAGAAAAAAGGGGCGTATGACAGATGTCCGGTTGAGAATACAAGTGAGAACCAGGTTAAATATAGAACGTTCAGAGGGGAAGTGATAAATGAAATAAGAGGGGCAAAGAGGGAGTATGAGAATAGACTGGCAGCTAACATAAATGGGAATCCCAAAGTCTTCTATAGGCACATAAATAGTAAATGGGTAGTAAGAGGAGGGGTGGGGCCGATTAGGGACCAAAAAGGAGACCTATGCATGGAGGCAGAGGGCATGGCTGAGGTACTAAATGAGTAATTTGCATCTGTCTTTACGAAGGAAGAAGACACTGCCAAAGTCATAGTGAAAGAGGAGGTAGTTGAGATTTTGGATGGGATAAAAATTGACAAAGAGGCGGTACTAGAAAGGCTGGCAGTACTTAAAGTAGATAAGTCATCAGGACCAGATGGGATGCATCCTAGGATGCTGAGGGAAGTCAAGGTGGAAATTGTGGAGGTACTGGCCATAATCTTTCAATCCTCCTTGGATACGGGGGTGGTGCCAGAGGACTGGAAACATTGCAAATGTTACACCCTTCTTCAAAAAAGGGTGCAAGGATAAACCCAGCAACTACAAGCCAGTCAGCTTAACCTCGGTGATGAGGAAGCTTTTAGAAATGATAATCCAAGACAAAATTAACAGTCACTTGGACAAGTGTGGATTAATTAAGGGAAGCTAGTACGGATTTGTTAAAGGCAAATCGTGTTTACCTAACTTGATTGAATTTTTTGATGAGGTAATAGAGAGGGTTGATGAGGGCAATGCGGTTGATGTGGTGTACATAGACTTCCAAAAGGCGTTTGGTAAAGTGCCACACAATAGGCTTGCCAGCAAAGTTGAAGCCCATGGAATAAAAGGGACAGTGGCAGCATGGATACGAAATTGGCTAAGTGACAGGAAACTGAGAGTAGTGGTGAACGGTTGTTTTTTGGACTGGAGGAAGGTATACAGTGGTGTTGCCCAGGGATCAGTACTAGGACCATTGCTTTTCTTGATATATATTAATGATTTGGACTTAGGTGTACAGGGCACTTTTTCAAAATTAGTGGGAGACACAAAACTTGGAATTATAGTGAACAGTGAGGAGGATAGTGATAGACTTCAAGAGGACATAGACAGGCTGGTGGAATGGGCGGACATGTGGTTTAACGCAGAAAAGTGCAAAGTGAGACATTTTGGTAGGAAGAACGAGGAGAGGCAACATAAACTAAAGGGTATAATTCTAAAGGGGGTACATGAACAGAGAGACCTGGGGGTATATGTGCACAAATCATTAAAGGTGGCAGGGCAGGTTGAGAAAGCGATTTAAAAAAGCATACGGGATACTGGGCCTTATAAATAGAGGTATAGAGTACAAAAGCAAGGAAGTTATGATGAACCTTTTAAAACACTGATTTGGCCACAACTGGAGTATTGTGTCCAATTCTGGGCACCACACTTTAGGAAGGATGTGAAGGCTTTAGAGAGGGTGCAGAAAAGAATGGTTCCAAGGATTAGGGACTTCAGTTACATGGATAGTCTGGAAAAGCTGAGGTGGTTCTCCTTAGAGCAGAGAAGATTGAGAGGAGATTTGATAGAGTTAATTCAAAATCATGAGGGGTCTAGACAGAGTAGATAGAGAGAAACTGTACCCATTGGCGGAAGAGTCGAGAACCAGAGGACACAGATTTAAGGTGACTGGCAGAAGAACCAAAGGCGACATCAGGAAAAACTTTTTTACGCAGCGAGTGGTTATGATCTGGAATGCACTGCCTGAAAGGGTGGTGGAGGCAGATCCAATCAGCGCTTTCAAAAGGGAACTGGATAAGTACCTCAAGGAAAGAAATTTGCAGGGCTACAGGGAAAGGGCGGGGGAGTGGGACTAGCTGAAATGTTCTTGCAGAGAGCCGGCATAGGCTCAACGGGCCAAATGGCCTCCTACTGTGCTGTAACAATTCTATGATTCTATTATTCTAAAGAAGAATATATTTTGAATATAATGAGACGAGAGAGCATTCCACGTAGAAAATCATGAGATCCAAGAAGTGTTCTCCAATAAATGAAGATTATCACTGTTTTGGGGGCGGGAAAGGGAATTGCTCAGATTTGGAAAAGGCGAGTCCCATTTTTGCCACTTCATTTTGCAAGATGGGAATATATGTATGTGTGATATATATTCTCTCATATCAATTAACAGTAATACTGATTCCTCTGCTTTCCTTCCAGCTTGAAGATATAAAGGCTAAAAGTGTACAATCTTATACAATTATTCACTTGGTAAAAACCTATAATATCCGCGCCATCACTATCATAAACTTTCTAGTGTGGTGAGTATAAGAGCCAAGAAGAATCCTCAAGTATGCTGATGAAATAAATCTGGGCTTCCTATCTATTGTTTTAAGGACTAAAAGTATTACATAACTCAGAGGCCTAGAAATTCGATTGTGTGTGCAAATGAGCACTACTTTAGGATTAGGTGCAAGGACCACGTGAAAATGGTGCTGGAACCGCATCAGAATGTGTCAGGCATGGTGCCAGCACTACCCACGCTGCTTATTGGCTGCGCGCCTGTTTGGGGGAGGGGGTTGTAAATTAGCAGTCTCTGCCGCCACTTAAAGGCAAGTCTGCATCTCTTAAAGGGGAGGTGCACTTTAGCTGCACTGGAGAAAGACAAAAATGGCTCCAAGAGCTGTAGATCAAAACACAATGCCGATTTAGAGGCCCTGGCCCAGACAGTGGACAGCAGAAGGGAGATCCTGTTCCCCCAGGGGGTAGAAAGCCCTCCAGGCAACACTTCCGCTATCAGTCCGAGGAAGTGGTTGAGGAAGTCAATGCAAGGAGCTTAGTTCCCAGGACATGGCTGCAATGCCGAAAAAGTTTAATGACCTCAGCAGAGTTGCCAAGGTAAGATTCCTATCTCAAGTACTCTCTCCTCATACCTGCATCACCTGCAGCCTCACTACTTACAACACTCCCCTACAATCACTGCATCATACTTCACTCCACCTTTTTTAAAATTTGTTTATGGGATGTGGGCATTGCTGGCAAGACCAGCATTTATTGCCTATCCCTAACTGCCCTTGAAAAGGTGGTGGTGAGCTGCCCTCTTGAACCACTGCAGTCCATGTGGTGAAGGTACTCGCACAGTGCTGTTAGGTAGGGAGTTCCAGGATTTTGATCCAGCGATGATGAAGGAACGGCAATATACTTCTAAGTCAGGATGGTGTGTGACTTGGAGGTGGTGATGTTCCCATGCGCCTGCTGCCCTTGTCCTTCTAGGTGGAAGAGGTCGCGGGTTTGAGAGGTGCTGCCGAAGCAGCCTTGGTGAGCTGCTGCAGTGCATCTTGTAGATGGTACACACTGCAGCCATGGTATGCCGGTGGTGGATGGGGTGCCAATGAAGTGGGCTGCTTTGTCCTGGATGTTGTTGAGCTTCTGAGTATTGCTGGAGCTGCACTCATTCAGGCAAGTGGAGAGTATTCCATCACACTCCTGACTTGTGCCTTGTAGATGGTGGAAAGGCTTTGGGGAGTCAGGAGGTTAGACACTTGCCACAGAACACCTAACCTCTGACCTGCTCTTGTTGCCACAGTATTTATGTGGCTGGTCCAGTTAAGTTTCTGGTCAATGGTGACCCCCAGGATGTTGATGGAGGGGGATTCAGCAATGGTAATGCCGTTGAATGTCAAGGGGCAGTGTTTAGGCTGTCGCTTGTTGGAGGTAGTCATTGTCTGGCACTTCTGTGGTGCAAATGTTACTTGCCACTTATCAGCCCAAGCCTGAGCATCGTCCAGGTCTTGTTGCATGCGGGCATGGACTGCTTCATTATCTGAGAAGTTGTGAATGGTGCAGAACACTGTGCAGTCATCAGCGAACATCCTCATTTCTGACCTTATGTTGGAGGGAAGGTTATTGATGAAGCAGCTGAAGCTGGTTGGGCCTAGGACACTGCCCTGAGGAACTCCTGCAGCGATGTCCTGGGGCTGTGATAATTGACTTTCAACCACCACAACCATCTTCCTTTGTGCTAGGTATGACTCCAGCCCGTGGAGAATTTCCCCCCTAATTCCCATTGACTTCAGTTTTACTAGGGCTCCTTGATGCCACTCGGTCAAATGCTGCCTTGATGTCAAGGGCAGTCACTCTCACCACACCTCTGGAATTTAGTTCCTTTGTCCATGTTTGGACCAAGGCTGTAATGAGGTCGGGAGCCGAGTGGTCTTGGCGGAACCCAAGCTAGGCATCAGTGAGCAGGTTATTGGTTAGTAAGTGCCGCTTGATAGCACTGTTGATGACACCTTCTATCACTTTGCTGATGATTGAGAGTAGACTGATGGGGCGGTAATTGGCCGGATTGGATTTGTCCTGCTTTTTGTGGACAGGACATACCTGGGCAGTTTTCCACATTGCCGGATAGATGCCAGTGTTGTAGCTGTACTGGAACAGCTTGGCTAGAGGCACGGCTAGTACTGGAGCAGAAATCTTCAGCACGATAGCCGGGATGTTGTCGGGACTCATAGCCTTTGTTGTATCCGGTGCGCTCAGCCGTTTCTTGAATCGAATTGGCTGATGACTAGCTTCTGTGATGGTGGGGACTTCAGGAGTACCTCGTTCTCCTCCTACCCACATGGTCTGCACCTCCCATTCTCAGCAGTATTGCAATCCTCACTTACCCAGACTTCACATCTTGCACACATCTGCACTATTTTACCATGATAGGCATATTCTCAAAACAGCTCACTAGGCTGTCAGTAACACAGTCCCCTCTTTGTTGCAGAAGGTTGCATGCAACATGAGGCAACAGACAGCGACTGGAGAATCCACGTACACAACTTCTCTCCACTTGAGGAACATACTGGACATCACGGACAGGCCGAAGGTCATGGCCTTGGTGAGCAGCAACACTGGATGAGACATTGTGCATTACCCTCTTTTTCCCTTCTCACATCGTCGCACCCTACACACTCTGCATGACAAACTGGAACTGCTTTCAGCATCCACGCATCTCTCTCTGCTCTCCCTTCACACTAAAAGCCAATGCTTGTCTCTCTCTTTCATTTCAGGTGCTTAAAATGCCAAGGCTCCTGTGCCAGTGCAGGAAAGGGAAAGTAGCCTTCCTGAAGATGCAGCATCACTCGATCTGACCATAGCAAGCAGCAGCTCAGAGACTGGCAGCACATGTATTTTAGAGGGTAGGCTACAGGTTGAATTACCTGGCATGTGTGCAGAAGCTAGGGCAGGGGGATAGGATGCCACAGGTAACAGCTTGCTGGAGGGCAGGATCACATACTAGCTCTTCTGTAGAAGACTCAGATGCTGACTTCAAGAATCCAGAAACTTATACTGAAGAAGGCTGATGGACATACATCAGGAAATTCTAGGTGCACTGGGCAGCCTGCCAACAAGCTTGTACTCCATGGCTCAGAGCATGTAGGAGACCAGCTCCTACTTGGGTTGGGACTTCGTGCAGAGCATAGAGACAACTCTGCAAGCAGGACCAAATTGTCAGCTGTCCACCATGACAGTGGAGACGGTCAGTGATAGCTCTGACAGTTTCCATGGCAGCTCACACTACTGCCATGGAAACTCAGACAGTTGCCATCTTGGCTCTGGGGGCAGTCACTGACAGGAGCTTCCAGAGCGTTAAATCACTCCTACACTCTATTCTCAAGCAGCACTGTAGCAGTACTGAGGTGCTGCACTGGGAGACTGGCCTTGACTGCATGGGAGAGGCACCCACTGCCTTTTCTTAGGGGAGCAGACATGCATGAAACAACTAGCTGGGACAGTCTGCCCTGGCACATGCAGAGTATGCAGTCTATAGTTGGATCCTCAAGGCTCAGAGCTGCTCAAGGTTGCCCGCCACAGCCATGTGAAGTGTCCTCCATGGATGCTCAGCAGCCTTCCACTTTCCAAGCTGTAGCCACTGGCAATACACCTCGTAGGAGCACTAAGATAAGTAATCGAGTAAACAAGGCAGGGACTAGGGGGTGTCATAAGGGTGATAATTATTCTAGTTAACTGTTACTCAGATCTGAAGTGAGTTGTTGAAGTAAAGCTTCTATTTTCTGGATTTGGTGTTGGTGTTCATATTTGTAGTCAGTTGAGGCAAAGATCAGTTAGGCTGTACTGACTGTGAGGAATCAGAAGGTGGTAGTGAGGATGCTGTTGATAAAGGTTGCGGTACTGTTGGTGTATTGGGGATGGGAGTGATGGTTCAGGTGAAGCGCCCTTGGATTAGCTGCTCTCTGAGAGCTCTGGTAGCTTGGGGCACTGGTGGTTGATGCTGCTCCTGCTCTTCTTCCTCTTAGGAACATAGGAACAGGAGTAGGCCATTCAGTCCTTCGAGCCTGCTCCGCCATTCAATGAGATCATGGCTGATCTGCGACCTAACTCCATACACCCGCCTTTGGCCCATATCCCTTAATACCTTTGGTTAACAGAAAGCTATCAATCTCCAATTTAAAATTTACAATTGATCTAGCATCAATTGACGTTTGTGGAAGAGAGTTCCAAACTTCTACCGCCCTTTGTGTGTAGAAGTGTTTCCTAATTTCACTCCTGAAAGGTCTGGCTCTAATTTTTAGACTATGCCCCCTAGTCCTAGAATCCCCAACTAGTGCAAATAGTTTCTCTCTATCTACCCTATCTGTTCCCCTTAATATCTTGAATTCTTCGATCAGATCACCCCTTAACCTTCTAAATTCTAGGGAATACAACCCTAATTTGTGTAATCTCTCCTCGTAACTTAACCCTTGAAGTCCGGGTATTATTCTGGTAAACCTCCAAGGCCAATATATCCTTCCTAAGGTGTGGTGCCCAGAACTGCTCACAGTACTCCAGGTGTGGTCTAACCAGGGCTTTGTATAGCTGCAGCATAACTTCTACACCCTTGTATCCTAGTCCTCTAGATATAAAGGCCAGCATCCCATTAGCCTTTTTGATTATTTTCTGTACCTGTTCATGACATTTTAATGATCTATGTATCTGGAGCACCAAGTCTCTTTGGACATCCACTGCTTTTAGCTTTTCACCATTTAGAAAGTACCCTGTTCTATCCTTTTTAGGTCCAAAGTGGATGACCTGACATTTGCCTACATTGAAATCCATTTGCCAGTTTTGCCCTTCACTTAATCTGTCGATTATCCCTTTGTAATTTTATGCTTCCATCTACACTGCCTACAATTCCACCTATCTTTGTATCGTCGGAAAATTTGGATATATGACTTTCTAAGTTGTTAATAAATACTGTGAATAGTTGAGGATCCAACACAGATCCCTGCGAGACACCACTTTTCGTGCTTCTCTTTCACCTCCTCCTCCTCATCATGGACTGGTTGGGCCAAATGGCCTGTTTCTGTGCTGTATATCCTATGTAATAATCATCATCCTCTTCCAGTTTTTAATACCCAGGTGGTAGTAAGGCCTGGTCCTTCAGTATAGTGATGTTATGCAGCATATGACTACAAATCTGAAAACACAGTGACGGGTGTCCTGCACAGCTCCTCCTGAATGGTCCAGGCATCGGAAGTGTTGCTTGTGCATGCCAATGGTCTGCTGAATTAGATTTCTGATGATGGTATGGCTCTCGTTGTAGGCATGCTCTGTGTCTGTGCCCAGGTTCCTGACAAGAGTCATGTCTGGAAGGGATATCCTTTGTCACGAAGTAGCCAGCCTATGACCTGACAGCCTGGTTGGAATAAAGGCACAGAGGACTGACGCAGGATGAATGAATCATGACTACTGCCAAAAAACTGGGCAGAGACCTACATGGTGTGCTTCCAGTGGTCATAAGGAAGCTGCACATTCAGAGAGAGGTATCTCTTTCTATTGACAAAGATGGCAGGCTGGCAATGGGGAACATGCAGGGCAATTTGGTGCAGTCTGTAGCACCTTCGACCTTGTGGAAGCCTGCAATGTGGATGAAGCCTAGTGCTTTCTCATCCTGCTGTGTTCTGTCCATGGGGAATATGATGTATGAGTTCCTCCTGGTGTAGAGAGCCTCCATCACCCAGATACAGTGGTACACAGAAAACTGTGATATGTCACTGATGTTACCTGCTACAGCCTGGAATGACCCTGTGCTGTAACAATTAAAGGCCATGGTGACCTTGACAGCTACAGGCAGTGCTGCCCCTGCCCTGGTTCTGGGCTCCAATTGTGGCTGCAGTAAGTGACCTCATACGTTGCTCCTCGGTGAAGCTGAGGTATGAAAATTGTTCCTGAAGACCTGCTGTGGGTATGACACAGTGCCATAGTGCCCAGTGTCCTCTTCCTCCATATTCTCCAAGCTGCTCCTGCTCTCTCCTGTTTTCATCGCTGCTTCTTCTCCAGCCCCAAAGGTACACCTAACAGACCGCCCATGGTTGGACAAAACTCTTTCCAAAGCAGCCCAGCACCAGCACAAAGTTGTTCCCAGAAGTCAGAATTCAGTTGTGAAACCACAGAAAATAGTCAAAAAAAGGGCTCAGAAGTTAACTAGCAGCCTACGAGAACAAACCAGCAACTAACTTGTATAGACAGGGTAGCCCTTTAAATACCACTCCTGTAGGATATTTCCTGACTGTTAGCTTTATGAGTTGCTGGGCGAGTTTATCACATGGAGAGTCAAGCACTAGGATAGACCAATTTCACAAAAGGAACCTACAATCATCGTAGGACCCTTATTTTAATATTATAATGAGCTTCCTGAATAGCTCTGACATGCACCATGGATGTCTATGGAGGAGTCGGATCCAATATGTTGGGCAGCACGGGACAGTGCACGTGCACCACCACCACATTGGACATGCCCCTGAAAAATGGATGCAGCATGATTGAATTTCTAGGCCAGAGTTTTTACTGCATAGGAGGGTTGATGTGTCCATCTAGTTTTCTATAGAACAGCTTTAACTATCTCTATCTTTTACGAGGAAGTAGACTGCATTGGCCATATTAAAAAAATGTAATGTTGCTTCCTTTTGAATTCTAGCAAGAACAGTATCATTACGCTGTCTTTGTTTCAAGCTTTTTTTTATCCCATCCCCTTTGGTGCCTCCACACCATGTGATAATCTGTGGCTGAGGGCCAAGCTTGTAAATAACTTGCTTCAAGGCCTCTCTGTGTTTCCTGAGATACAGCCATGTGTGTTTATTGTAAACAGGTGGCCCTTAATGGTGGAGTCTCATAGGAACAGGAGTAGACCATTTTGTCTCTCGATCCTGCTCCACCACTCAATTAGGTCATGGCTAACCTGTACCTCAGCTCCATTATACCCGCCTTAGCTACAGATCCCTTGATACCCTTACCCAACAAAAATCTATCGATCTCAATCTTGAAAGCTCAATTGTCCTAGCATCCACAACCTTTTGGGGGCAGAGAATTCCAGATGTCTACTAAACTTTGTATGAAAAAGTGCTTCCTGATTTCCCTCCTAAATGGCCCAGCTCTAAAAGATTATGGCCTAGAAATTCGGTGGGCTGCGCCACCAGTTAGCGCCTAAAGAGGGCACTCAGTGGCTTTAGCGCCACTGGCCGCGCCTCCTGCGATATTTAGCGGGGCGCTAATGGCGGCGTTATCCTGTAGTGCTGCGCCGCCACCGATGACGTCATCGGTGTGCGCAGCGCCCCGATCGATATTTGGTCGCGCCCGCCTCTGTAACGCCGGTCGCAAATTGCGCCCGGTTCACGGGGCCTACCTGTGGCGGTAGTGGCGCAAACTAAGGTGGAGGTGCGGGGCGGCCATTTTTTTCGGTGGCCGCCTGCCAGCACCTCCATCCCCGGCCTCCTGATTTCACGCCCCCCCCCCGGGCAGTGCCGGCTGTGTCCCGAGAGCCCGGCACTTCTCCTCAGTGCCGGGCTCTTTTGCTGGCACTCGCGATCGGTCATCGCGCTGGTGCAGGCCCCTCCCCCTTAAGAAGGGGAGGTAGGCCTGCAGTACCGCAGTGCGCCGTGCCGCAGCATATGGCGCTGCGGCATGTTGCGCTGCGATATTCAGTTTGAGCGCCCCAAGAGGGACACGGGGCACCTCGAGCAGCGCCCCGCGACCCTCTTGGGGTGCTCAAACTGAATTTCCGGTGGGCGCAACGGCTCCGTTCGCAGCAGTAATTCCGGCACCCAGGCGAGCTTGGCGCCCCGTTTGGGGCTCCACCGAATTTCTAGGCCTATGTCCCCTAGTTCTTTATTTCCCCCATCGGAGGAAATAGTTTCTCTGCATCTATCCTATAGAATCCTTTTAACATTTTAAACACCTCAATCAGATCACACCTCAATCTTCTATACTCAAGGGAATACAAGCCAGGTTTATTCAACCTGTCCTCATAATTTAAACCTTTTAGCCCAGTGTCATTCTGGTGAATCTGCACTGCAGCCCCTCCAAGGCCAATATAGCCTTCCTGAAGTGCGGTGCCCAGAACTGAACGCAGAACTCCAGGTGGGTCCTGACCAAGGCTCAACACAACTGAAGGATAACTTCCTGCCCTTTGTATTCCAGCCTCTTTGAGATAAATACCAACATTCCATTAGCCTTTTTGATTGCTTTTTGGATCTGTCTACCTGCTTTAAATGATTTGTGTACTTGGGACTCCAAAATCTCTTTGCTCAAGTTACTTCCAGAGGACACTCAGTGCACTTGACATTAACAGAGTACTCAGAGCAGGGTCTGTAGCCTGCACGATTGGAGCACAAATGAAATAGGGACAAAATCCAGAAAGGCAAAAATGGAAAAGGGAGGGAGAAATAAGTTTTAAAAAGCATTTTACAAGAAGATTGTACCATTTTGTTGTAGGATGATTCTATCAATTGAATACTATGGTCTGTCCTTGAACACACCCAATCTCAGCGGTGATGCCTATTTGAACAGTTTCTTCTCTGCTGCCATTGAAGTTCCAGCCTACACAGCAGCTTGGCTTCTTCTCCAGAGGTTCCCCCGCAGGTTCAGCCTTTCAGGCGCACTTTTTCTTGGAGGACTTGTCCTTTTCTTCATCCAGCTTGTACCTTCAAGTAAATGCTTACGATACATCTACGATTATTGTCTTTGTTAACATGCATCATTTCATGGTAAATTGAAATATACAGGTGGTGTAATACTGTAGAGTTTTTAGCATTCCAGCACATTGTGCTACAAATGAAGACGACCTCACTTTCCTATTCTTGTATGTTCACTGATCTTAACCTGCATCATAAGGATTGAGCACTTAGTGGAGCCCAGTAGGGAGAGAAAATCAGTAGGTGACTAGCATTGTAAATTTTGCCTAAGAATCAGTATGAAGCAGTTGAATCCCACTTTTATTTTGTTGCCACTGAACCCACCAAACAGCATAGCTGAAGCCAATACAAACCCCTAGAATATAATGGGGTATAAATTGTCTTGGACGGTAGCACATAATGGGCGATAGCAATTTAGTAGCACGTTTTGCTCTCCCGCCCAAGACAAATTTATATCCCAATGTGCCTTATACTGTTTATTAAAAGTACCCTATATCTACTAACTGGTGCTTCTCTCCCTCCTACAGGGCAGTTGAGTCATGCTAGTAAGTAGAGGGAACCCATGTACTAGAGAGAATTAAGTCCCATACAACAGTTCTTAGAGTTACATAGAGCATTTAATGTAAGAAATATTCCATGGCATTTCACAGATGGGCGTAAAGAAAATGGACCCTGAGCATGAAGGGAGAAAATAGGAGGGTTGAGCAAAAGCTATTGAACAGATGGGTTTTGAGGAGGCTTTTAAAGGAGGAATGAGATGGAGAGGCAGAATGCTTTGGGAGGGAATTCCGGAGAATAGGACCTAAGCAGCTGAAGGTGCTGCCACCAATGGTGAAGGAATGGGAAGATGCATAAAAGACTGGAGTCAAAGGAACTAATTATTTTGGAGTGGGTGCAGGTGCCATGGAGGGTTTTAAAGATGAGAATGAGGATTTTAAATTGAATGTATTGGGGGACAGGGAACCAATGTAGATAATCGAGGACAAGAGTGATGGGCAAGTGGGACTTAGTGGCAGAGTTGTGGAAATATTAAGAGTTCTTGAGGGCGTAGGATGAAGGTCAACAAGGAGAACATTAAAGGCTTGTACAAGGGTTTCAGCAGTGAGATGATGAAACAATGCTGTGGAAGGTGGAAGAAAGCAGTCTTGGCGATGGAACAGATATGGGGTTCAAAATTCAGCTCAGGGTCGAACAAGACACCAAGGCTGTGAACGGCTTGGTTCAGTATGGCAGTGGTTGTGTAAAGGGAAAGAACCAGAGGCAAGAGAATGAAGTTTGTGGTGAGGGGCAAAGACAATGGATTCAGTATTCCCAATACTGAGCTGGAGGAAATTATGATTCATCCAAAACTGGATGTTGGAAAATCAATTTGACAGCAGAGGGGAGCTGAGCGAGGCGGTAGAGGTAGAGCTGGGTGTCATCAGCATATGTGTGAAAGCTGAACCTATACCCGAGTATGATGTTATCAAGGGCAACATGCAGATGAGGAAGAGAAGAGGTGGCAAGAACTTTAGCGTTGACAGTGTGGGGGCGAGGGAGCAAGAAAAGCCATTGCTGGAGATGAACTGACTATGTTCAGATAGGTAGGAATACAAACATGCAAGGGAAGTTCAACAGAGCTGGGCAATGGAGGAAAAGTGTTGGAGGAGGATGCTGTGGTCAGCCATGTTGAACTCTGAGGAGGTCAGGAGGATGGGGGGTAATGCACCACAGTCACAACCACAAAATATGTTGTTTGTGACTTTAGCTAACGCCATTTTAGTGCAGTAAGAATGGTGATAGCTAGACTGGAGGGATTCGAACAGGAGTTTCGGGAAAGAATAGTATGAACCTGGGATGCAATAACACTTGTGATGACTTTAGAAAGGAGAGATTGGATGGGCTCAGAGAGGACAAGAGGCGATGGGGGAGAAACTGCAGAATGACTAAGGTTCAGGGCTAGAATGTGTGGAAGACCAGGAGGGATGAGGAAGAGGACACCGTGGAAGCAGCTACACGGAAAGGCTTAACCTTGACCTTGGTGATGAAAAATTCTATGAGCTCCTTGCACTTTGTGAAGGTGGATAGGGAGAAGGGGTTTAAGGAAGCAGTTGGTCATGAAAAAAGGAGGTTGGGTTATACTTGCCCTTCCGGTTGATCATGAATAGTAGACAGTTTTGGCTGAGGAGAGAGAAACATGGTATGACTTGAGGTGCTTCCCAGGTAGCTATAATGCCAGATCTGGCGATGCGTCGGTAGTTGTGTGCCAAGTGTATTCAAGTTTTTACCCTGCTGATGTGAGGGAGGGAAGATGGTGCTGTACCAGGGAAATTATGAAAATGGGAGACAGCGAATTTATTTCTTGGGATCAAGGGCATTGGAGAGGCAAGGAAGCAGTTAAGCGAGTTAATAGTGGAGAAGGTGTCATGACAAGTGGAGGACCAAAGGCAAGGGAGTTAGGATTTTGAAAGGAAGGCTGTAAGGAACCTTTATAGACAGGTGGTAAGAGTGGTGGAATTGAAGTAGGGTAGGGAGAGATGGGTGGTAAGGGAAACAAGGAAATAGTTATAGATGGGCTTGTTGGAGACTGAGACCATGGTGCAGAGGCGATGAGAAATGACGAGGCCAAGGTGGCAGCCAAGAATATGGGTGGGAGAGTTTATGTGAAGGGTAAGATTGAGAAATAACAGGAGAGAAGTGAATTTGAAGAAGACAGTGCTAGGAATGTTGAGGTGAATATTGAAATTACAGGAAACTTTCTGATATCCGGCACTGACGGGACCGAGCTGGTGCCGTAACATCAAAAGTGCTGGACATACCAGAGTTAATGTTTAAACATACGAAACGGAGAAGCTCCGTGTGAATCAACAAACCCTGTTGCTTAGCAACAGCTTCAAAACAGTCGGCTGCAGCTGCAAGCGTCTGTAGCTGATGCTGTTGCTATAGCTACAGACCTTGCAGTGCTTGACTGGGGGAAAAAAAGCAACGAGAACTAAAAAAAATATAGAAAACGGCTCCTGATTTTTGCCGTTAGATCGAGTATTCCGGACATATAACCTCCGGATAAACCAAAGTTTCCTGTACTGAGGATAAGGAGTCACTCAGTGCAGAAGCTAAGGGAAGAGAGAATAGAAGACATCTTGGAAAGGTGGACTGCTGTGATAAATGATAAGGATTTTAAATATAAGGCATAAGGGATAGAATACATTGTGTACTCTGGTTTCCTCTGAAGATCTAAATGCCAGTGCACATGTACAGAGACTTCTATGCGATATATGGAGGTGTCCGCATGAGCAGAGTAACACTTCAATCTTTAGAGGAGACAGTAGCCTGGCCAGCATGAGTGAGATGCTTTTATTTAATGTACCTCACTTATAACAGCCAGGTAGCTATAATGCCATCCTTAAGGGCCATTTTTCTGATTGAACTCATCCACTGCAGAACTTAATAGGATTAAAATCAATGGACGGAAAATCATGGGAAGTGTGTTGGTGATTTCCCACTATGTACTCCTGGCAGGCAAGGGTCTATGCCATAAGGACGCATTCAGAAAAACAGCCCATAGGCATCTGGTGATTATATAGACAGGTGCTTGTGGACCAGTGCATCTTCCACCAAGCTTATGGCTACTCATGGTTTTTCTAGGTCTTTCAATACTTATCACAGTGCTGGTGATGTTTGGAAAATTTGCTATCACTTCTGCCTTCTCCATGGTTTACGTCTACACTGCCGAACTCTACCCAACCGTGGTAAGACACATGGGTGTCGGAGTGAGCACGATGGCCTCCAGGATGGGCAGTGTCATCTCACCTTACTTTGTTTATCTTGGTAAGATACCAGAGTTAAAGTTTTATATGCAGTTTGGAAATTTCCAGGCTTATTCCACGTACTCGGTGCTAGTATTCTTTTACGTAATGTACAGATTTAATTGAACACTCCCCCATATCTATCCCAAACCCTTGCACTGACTTAGATTCCATTTAACTCTGAAGTCCCCTGATTTTATTTATGAGTAAGCTTTATACGTGGGACATGCTCTCACAAATGCTGCACTTGTGCTATTGTGTACAGGAACACTGGCACTGTATGTTTTACACTTGCAAGTGGATGACTGCCTTGTCTGTATTGAGCTGGGTTTTGAGTTTTGTAAGTTCACAGATAATGTATGCAATTTTAATTGTACAAATCAGCCTACTCATCAACTATGCTGCGTACTTCATCCAAGCTAATGACCAAAGACTGCATTTGATACCTTTTGCCGTAAAAAGAAGAAAATTATGTATTGAACAGTTTTTCAGCCCTAAGCTTACCTGATTGGAAAGCACCATCCCTACAGAATGTGGGAGAGCTGATCGAGTGCATTGCAATTGTCAGTCGTATGTGTGAATAATTATAGTCAGTGTGAAATATTTTTCAGCTACAGCTTTCTACATGAGCTTTTTATGGGATGCTATACTAGTTCGCAACCATTTTCATTAATACACCTTGTGTTGCAATTTATACCAGTAATTGAATCAATTCAGGTAACAATAGTGAAGTACTCAGGCAATCCAACACCTGTAACTTTATTTTGATTGATATCAGTGTCTTCCCCACTGTATATCAGTGTACAGATTTTCACCAGAAATTATGCATTTCACTACTGGATTGCCCCACAAGGCACTATTTATAACATTTAAATAACATTTAAATGGCAATTTAACAAATTCAGCAGCATTCTTGCAGGGGCTTTCAGATTGTACATAATTTCGATTTAATTTGCACAAAAAAGATTTATGGAACATATTGCATATTGTATAGTGCTGGTAATTTCAAGTGGGAAGCTGATACGTTTTTGGTGAAATGATTGAGCACTGTAAAAGAAAGAGAAAGAAAAAGCACGGTATTTTTGAACTTTGCCATGGCCGAAAGTATCCCCACATTGTTAGAATGCATTTGCATTGAAAATATACTCAAGGGTGCTTTATAGCAATTATAAGACTCGTGTTACATGTAGTGCCTTTGGCTTTATGTTGTGCTGGTATTCACTTTACAAACTATCTTTGGTATATATTTTCACAGGTGCTTATAATGAGCTTCTGCCCTTCACTCTAATGGGGGGTTTAACAGTATTGTCAGCAATTCTGGTCTTCTTTCTTCCCGAGACAATCAATATTCCTCTCCCAGAAACCATTGACCAGATGCAGATTATCAAGTGGTAAGTGTATAATTGTTATTACACCTTTTATTCCCTCAACAATAACTTGTATTTATCTCATGCTTTTAACATAGAAACCTTCCCAAAATACTTCAGAGGAAAAAAAGGAACCTTTATGGGAGGGTTAGAAGACATGACCAAAAGCTTGGTTGAAGATGTGTTTTGAGAATTACATAGAATATACAGCACAGAAACAGGCCATATGGTTGAACTAGTCTGTGCTGGTGTTTATACTCCACAGGAGTCTCATCCCATTCCATCTACCTCATCTCAGTCTTTCAGCAGTGTTCCCTTTTCTCTCATGTACACATCTAGTTTCCTTTTGAAAACATCTAAGCGATTTCCCTCAACCACTTCCTGTGGCAGTGAGTTCCACTTCTAACCACTCTGAGTAAAGAAATGTCTTCTTTTTTGCCTATTGAATTTATTAGTAACTACAGGAAACTTTCTGGTATCCGGCACTGACGGGACCGAGCTGGTGCCGTACCATCAAAATTGCCGTAGAAACCAGCGCTAATGTTAAAACATACGGAGCTTTTGAGCTCCGTGTGAATCAACAAACCCTGTTGCTTAGCAACAGCTTCAAAACAGTCGGCCGCAGCTTAAAAGCGTCTCTGTAGCTAAGCAACAGCTTCAGCTAGACCTTGCAGAGCCTGCCTGGAAAAAAAAAGTAACGAGAAGTAAAAAAACTTATAGGAAACGGCTCCTGAATTTTGCCGGTAGATAGAGCTTTCCGGACATTTAACCACCGGTTAAACGAAAGTTTCCTGTACTTTGTATTTATGCGCCCTAGTTTTGGATTCTCTCACAAATGGAAACATTCTCTCCGCATCTACCTTGTCCAACCCATTCATACTGTTAGCGACCTCTATGAGGTCTCCTCTAAGTCTTCTTTTCTAAAGAAAAAAAGCTCCAACTTGTTCAATCTTTCCCGATAGCTGTAATCTCACAGTTCTGCTACCATCCTTGTAAATCTTTTTTGCACTTTCTCCAGGGCTTCTATGTCCTTTTTACAGTATGGAGACCAGAACTGTGCGCATTACTCTAAGTGCGGCCTGACCAGAGTCCTATACAAGTTTAACATAACTTCACTGCTTTTGAATTCTTTACCCCTAGAAATAAATCCCAGTGCTTTGTTAGCATGTTTAATTGCTTTGCTGACCTGCGATGCTTTTTTTAATAACTTGTTCACCTAGATCCCTTTGCTTCTCCACCCCATTCAATTTCTTATTTTCTCAGGAGTAGATGATGTTTTCTGGTTTTCCTACCAAAAAATGGAAACATCAAGCTGATTTAAGTATTCGGCTAATTTTCCTGAGTAGGACTATAACTTCGTTTGGAAGCAATACAGAGGGAGCTGCAGATAACAGATAATTTCTGCTATAATTGACTGTACCATTGCCATGTGGGTTTTAATAATGTTGCACATTTGGGACAGGAAAGGAAGCTGAGTGATCAGGCATCAAAGGCACAGGAGGTGGGTCTCATAGAGGTGATGAACTTCCATGAGAACAATCTCCTTATGACTCCTGTTTGCATATGAGTTTACAGGCATGGACAGCCCTACAGTTTCTCAGCTAAGTGGCTTTTCTTTGTGTGAGCCAAGACGGTGAATACTGATGGACCATTTGGCTGCTGGGGCACATCACAGCTGAGATTGATTCTGTTCTGACCTGGCATCCACATGTGTACTTTCCAACGGAGTTCACTGCTTAGTAATCAGGAGTAGAAACCCTGGGTTCCTTTCCTAGCCAAGGATGCTAAGGCTAATTGTAGCACCTCTGCTACTGCTCCAGCTGAGATGATGTAACTTAGTACAGACCTTTCTCATGCACGTTTCTCCAAAGACAGCTGAAACATTTGGCCCACATTGTATCAGCTTGAAGTGCATTAATAGCTGTGACATTCCATAAATTGGCCTATCTGTCTTCAATACAGGAAACTTTCGATTAACCGGCCACTAAATAACCGGAACGCTCTATCCACCGGCAAAATTCAGGAATCGGTTCAGATAACTTTTCTTGCTTTTAGTTACTTTTTTTACTCATTTGTGGCTGTGCTAAGCTACAGAGATGCTTGCAAGTTTTGCCGATTGTTTTGAAGCAACAGGGTTTGTTGCTTTAGACGGAGCTCTGAGCTCCGTATGTTTTACTATAGCGTTCGGTTATCCGGCATTGTTGATGGACCGGCACCAGGTCGGTCCCGTCCGTGCCGGATACCAGAAAGTTTCCTGTATATATCTTCAATGCCCACAGCTTTTTAAAAAAAAACCTGTGCAAACTTACTTACTCAATCCCTTCTGTAAAAAAACCCAAATATGACATGCTTTTTTGTGAAGGGGAAGATTATTATTCCAATTTGGATTTATTGTTGGAGATGGATATTACTCCCAGGATGCTCCATGTAACTGATCCACTGTCTCCACACTGCAGGATTAACTATACAATGTGACTATGTTGCTTATCCAGTGATAATCCACAATTGATTCAGAGAAAATGCATGTAGCAGAATATAATGATGGTTCTTGGTGAAATAAAGCTAAAATCACTCTGTAGCCTACTTTAGAGCTGCTTGAATAAGAGGCCCGTCACCAGATTGCTCACTTTCTAGCTGCAGATGATGTATAAGGTAGGTAAAGATCAAAAACAGACTACAAGGTGGAGCTCTCACCGGTATATCTTCAGTTTTCCTATACAGTACACTTACCCTTATATTACTTGTTGCACAACTAAATGGGTTAGATAAAAGGCTAACACTAACATGGTTTTGGTGACAGAAATGTGTTCATTCTAAAACAATAAAAATGGTTCTCAATTTTGAAAGGATAATGCTCTCATCAGTTTCCTTTGCAGAAATCTTTTTGATAGATCTGTACCCCTATCAGATAAACACTTTTTGGTTTCTAGGCATTAAATACTAAACTACACTTTAATGCTCAAATTGCATAGTCAGAATCATTGGCTGGAATTTTCTGGGGTGGTAGCGGGCGCGATCGGAGGCGGGTCGGGTGGGAAAGTTCTTTTTGGGAGTGGGTCGGGAACCCACTGTCATCCCGCTCCCACGCGCCTTTCCCCCAGGCACATCTGTCAGTGCGGATCCGACCTGACCGGCAGAGGTGGGCGACCCAATTTAAATTATTAGTAGCTAGTTGTCAGACCCTTAAGAGTGGGTTCAAACTTACTTTTAAATTTAACTGGATGGTCACGTGAAACATGCTGCTCGGGCACCACGTCTGTCAACCTGAGGCGGGAGTTCAGTGGCCATTACTCCAGCTGATTAGTTGACAGCATCAAATGTACTATAAAAGCTTCCGCCTGACAGATGCTCACTTTCCTCAGCAGAAGCTGTTTCTCACTGCATTCCCAGCACAGATTCTGCAGGCTGCAGTCTTTCCAGCAAACACTCCATCCAGTATCACCTCATTGGAAGAGCCTCTCTCACCATTGACAGATTGCTTCTGTCATCTCTATTTCACCTGCCATCTATTCCATCAGCATGGATGTCGTTTGTACTGTCTCACCTTGGTCTTGAGAATCTGACCACAATGAGCTCCAACACTAGCAGCACCAGGCACACCAACAGCACCACGGACAACACCAACCTTCTCCGCAATCACCGGATGCTGCAAAGAACAGAGGGCAGCAGCACCCAAGCACATTGCTGCCCAGGAGGCCAGGGACTTCACTTGACGCTGTACACCCTGGCTGGCACATGATGCACCAGGTTGGCACCACCCCACAGCAACACCATAAAGCATCCCTGCAATGACCAAGCCATTCCTTTCACACTCACCACCACACCACCATTGCTGGAGGTACTGTTATGTCTCACCATTCACTGCAACCCACTGAGCCACTTGGAAAGATGCATACAAATCTGCCCAAGACCGAAAAGTGTTGAAAATAAAGATTTTTATGTTTGACAGCACATTAATGGAAACTTTACATAAACATTGATAAAACATCCAAGAGGCTAACCTTGTTTATCTACTTGTATGTCATCTTTCTCTTCTGCGTGCTTCTACGAGGTGCTAGCTCTGTGGCTTCAGCAGGGGTAGAGACAGCCTGCTCATGACCCTGTTGCCAAGGAGCTGGAGAGCACCTTGCTGCACATCAATGGGGCCATGAGGACCCATTGTCTATGCTGACATCCCTCCTAGAGTGGAGGTCTACGAACCTCTGCCATCTATTCTCTATACATAGCCATCTATCCTCCATAGAGACTATGTGCTCCTGTGCGTGGCGCATTAACTGTTCCATGTAGGTGGCCATCCTATCCATGGAGGAGCCTACAGTCAGCATCGCCTGCGACACGGTGGTTCTCATGTTCGAGATGGACTCCTCCATTCTCTGAACATTTGCAGACATCATGCTCGCAAAACCTGTCAGAGCCCCCTACACTTCTTCCTGCACCTCCAGGATCGCCCTCTCTCTGGATAGCCCCCGAGTCTCTGCATCTGAATGTAGCTGAGCAGAGTTAGAAGCATCCTGCGCCCTCTGGCGAGGAATCTCCACTGCTGTCCCTGTCTTCACCATCTGCTCTTGCTCACTTGTGAGACGCCAGGTGACAACACCGCGTGGCAGCCACCAAGATGTGCGTATCTGCGCTGGTGCTGGGTGCGCTTATGTCTGGTGATGGTGCACCCTCAGAGGCTGGAGGCTCCTCTAAGGAGTTGTCTTCCTCTTCTTCCTGGACATGGGGGGAGGGGGGGGGGCATGGCGTGGTGGTGGCGGTGGACCTCTTGATGGACCTGTGGGAGAGTAAAGAGATGAGTTGGATATATGTCATATGCAGAATGGGTACAGATACCATTATGCACATGATGATCATTCAGTGGCTGCTGACATCAGTGCCCATATGAGTGACTGATGTATGTCATGTAGCTGTATATGTAATTCTGTCACCGGGTTGCTGAGATGTCCCCTCTCTCCATCTCCCACCACCAGCTGCTTGGCAACTCCAGGTATTTCTAAAGCAGCCTCCTCTGCTGCTGTAAGATTTGCAAATGATGGAGGGCCACCGCCGGTTCTCTCCCTCTCCCTCTTATTTTGGGCTCTCTTTTCCTGCAAGGAGGGAAAGAAGAGAAGGTTGAGTGAGAGTGATGAAATGAGTGCAAGGAATGGATGGGTTAGATCTTTAAGGGATGACTATAATGGAGTGGGGTGCCAAAGCCAAGTGGCCTCCTTGTATGTTGTTAGTTGGTATGATTGCACCAGGATGAACGTGAGTGTGAGGGTTGCTAGTGAGATGGGGATGTGATAATGTAGATAGAGAGGGATGGGTGGATGTGCAAGATATGTTAGTGTGTGTGATGATGTGGAGTAGGCTTGGGAAAGGCAGAGTGATGGGGATGTGATGAGAGGCACAGCAGGATGAAGGTGAGTGTGGCTTTGTACTTACCTTTCCTGATCTAATGATATCATTGAAACATTTGCGGCACTGCACCCAGGTCCTCCTGACCACATCCCTGCTGGTGACCTCCTCTGTAATCTCCAACCAGGCTGTTTTGGTGTCCTGGGGAGGTCTCTTCCACCCACTGGAAGGGAAGAGGACGTCCCTGCGTGATCTGACTCCCTCCATAAGCATATGGAGGGAATCATCGGAGAGCCTGGGTGTAGCCCTCTGCCTCTGTGCAGTCATTGTCAGTGTTTGCAGCACCTCAATGCTGTAGTGCACTGATAGCACTATGTTACATTGACATTCAAATCCAAATGTGGCCATGGCCCCTTTAAAGATCCCGGCTGAAAATGCGTCATCGATGACGGCACCAGACCCGCACCATTTAATGGGGCTGGGCTTAATAGGCCCTATTAAAGGAGTCATTTTCAGCAGTGGGTCGGAGCTAGCTGTGGGGTCGCGACCCGCCATGGCCACTGCCTGCACTGGACCTGCCCAGGTAGGCAAAATTCCGGCTACTGTCAAGGATCATGTTGCAGGAACAAGCTGCAACAAAGGTGGGCTTAAAAAATATTAAAATAAAATACAATTTTGCTTCAGAACAAAATCAGGTGGGCCTACCCTTTAGACATAGTTCCTAAACAGGAAAATAAACTTCTACCAGCGTGATGTTTCAATTTCCCACTTCACACACCCCAGTGGTCACTTGGATTGAGATTGACCAATTAAGTGCTGAATGTAAATAGTTTGGAGCTTGCATCCCCTGCCCACTAAGTTGAGAGAGATTTTCTTAATCAGCCCGAGGCTGATTGAAAGGTGCAGATCACAGAAATGCAAAGTCTGCATTACCATCCAATTTGTTTTCTCAGTGCATTTTATTATTTTATGATAGCAGTATTGCACCATAACTTGCCAGTTCTTCTTAGCCTGTTTAAAAAACCATGAAAAGAATTTACGAATAACTGAAGGTACCAAGATCCTCATTACTGTTCAGAATCAGTTGAGATTAAGGTGCAGGGGTGGAGGGAGATTTTCCTCCATGATCCCGTCCGAACTCAGCCTACCACTGACCTGGTTGGGATTTCCCACCACTTCCCCCCTGCCGGGACCACTGCCGCCTGCTCCTTTTTCACCCACCAGCGGGTGCCCCCATTGAGTGAGAGGGCCATGCCGTGGCTTCCTCTTCTTCCATTCGGTTCCCAATGACTTAGCTGTCAAAGGCTTTACTCCACCAAGACCTTCAGTGATTTTGATTTCCCATTTTCCCCCGCTGCAGAATCACTGGCGTTTCTTTTTTTTTGCACTGGTGGACTCGATTGACATTTGGAATCCTGCCGGGAGTTTGCCGTACATATTTAATGAGTTGTACCCAGGAAAATAGATTGAGGCTGGGTAGATACTAAGTACCAGACAGAAGTTCACCTCACCGTAACTCTTCCCCAATCTCTTCAGCATTTGCTAATACAGGTTGAGCGTCCCAAATCCGGAGTTCCGGGACGATTGGTGGCAGGGGTCCGGAATCCGTTAAATGTTCCGGAATCCGGACACCCTGAGGGAGGTTTACCAAAAACGGGAAATATCGCAACCTGGGCTCGGGCATTTCCGGACTTCGGACATCAGAAACACGTTCCGAAGTCTGGAAAAACCCGAAAACCGGCTCGGCCTCGGGACGCTCCTGTAGCTGTCTTCAGTAATGCAACTATGAAATGTAGAAAAGTATCTCATGGTGTGACTTTTATTTAAAAAAACGTGTCCCTGCCCATAGTCGGAGCCTCCCCCAGAATTTGGGGAACAACCTACATTCTAATACTTTGTTGCATAGAATGCATTGGTGTTTACTTTCATGCTGCCTTACAATAAACTATTTTGAATTATAGGACATGAAACATAATGGCTGGACGAACACTAATTTGGTATGAAATAAGCTACTAAATCTACCCAATGAAATGTGATGGGAAAATCTTAATTAATGTTCATTCTTTATAACAGTGCCGTTTCTTTACTTTTTGATTTCAGCCTCAAATCTAGAACTACTTGCAGCAATCATGACAATTTTGATAGAGGTGAAACAACTGAAAATGTGATGGTCATTAAAAAGCAAGAAATTTGATCCAGTCCTAGCCACAGTTCTACAGCAATGGAGACTCGTTTTTTTGGTCTGCATCACTGACTAACAGTATCTCATGTCAAAATATGCTTAGCAATACAACTAAGGTACTCAGGGACCACTGTCATAGACTAGGATGAGCAGGAAGCTGCAGCAATTGATGCCTTCATACAAGGTTCTAGAAAACAAACTTTCTGTACTTTTATGAGGTCCTAGACAAACAGCTTGGAACTTATTCTTCTAACTTACATCTCATTGTCAGTTTATTCAGGGACATTTTCTCACTTTTGATAAGAACCAGTACTGTAGTCCTGTATAAGACAAAAATCCTATATCCCAGTTTGGGCTAACAGTGTATGAATTATAGAATTATATCCTCCCTCTGGTTTCTCTCAGCAGAGCAATTTTGCTAAATATGATGAATCAAACAGCAGCACCAAACTAGTGCATTCCTTTCAGTTAGTGCTGTCAGCTATTGCCGTCAACTGATACTCCAGCTCCATTCTTCCAGGGCTGTGATATTTAAATGTCAATTCTCCTTCAGTCCAAGCTTCCACTGCTAGTATAATATTAGTAATAGGCTTTAAGGGTAGATACAGGGAGAGGAGATTTAAAATCAACAGCAGGAGCCAGGACTGCATATGGTATAAGAGGAATTATAGTAGCATGGATGAGACAGGAAATAAAGATTTTTCAGTTAATGGATATTGCTTGGATTGAAGGATTGGAAGTGGTGTACCCCATGGCTGAGTGCGGAGTCCACTTTTGTTCTCGGCAGATATATAGATGATGTGGGGAGAGAAATTATACTTGCGCCAAATGATCAATTGAAATGCACACCAAATGATGTCAGCAAGACACACGTGTAAAATTGGAATGTGTGCCTCATTTGATTTGATTGGTGAGCTGTCAGTGCTACTTGCTCTGTTTATTGGCAGTTCACCAATTGGAGAAGTGGGAAATTGGGTGTCAGTGATGCCAGTTAAAGGCAGCCTGCACCTCTTCAGTGGGAGGTGCACTTTGGCTGCTAAGATCGGTATTACAGTTCAACACATAGGAGAAACAGATGCTGTTATTTTTCAGGATAAAAGCACTCCTGCTCTTCCACCAGCCTCTCAGCCAGTTCCTGCGTTGGTGCCGTACAGCCAGGTGGGTCAGACTGCCCCGGTCGCTGCTGAGTCTAAGGCTGGGCACTTTAAGGCCAGAGCTCCTCAAGGTTGCCCACCACGACCATCTCAAGTGTCTGCAGTGGAAGTTTGGTAGCATTCCACTTCCCATGCTGTAGCCACTGGAGAAGCACCTTGTAGGAGCACCAGAATAGGCAAACAAGCACAGAAGACAGGCACTAAGGAGGATATGGTGATAGGGCACTAGGGTGATGGTTAGTTTTCAAAATTCACTGTAATAAATTGCAAAATGAACACTTATGAACCACTTTGTTGTTGCATAACAGTTTCTGTGCATTGGTGTTGGTGAACAATATGAGGGCATTCATCAAGTAGCTGTAAGGAATACATGTGATGGAGGGAGGGACGGTCGATGCATTGATTCAACAAAAGTGCTGTTTTTATATTTGCTGCTGTAGCGCTCTGGCAGCATTGTTAGCCCATGCTCTTCCTCTTCATCTTCCTGGTCGTACACCTGCTCCTCCACATCTTCCGACTGAGGTGGTGCCCAGGGTTATTCCCTTTGCAGGGTGAAGTAATGGAACATGCAGCATACCACCACAAAACTGGAGACTCTCAACAGGCGAAGGACCCTTATTTTAATATTTTAATGAAGTCCCACTGCTTACAGGCAGCCACCTAGGACGACTAACGGTAGGCCGATCAAATATGGCAGCCAATGCACTTCTGGGGCGATCAGGCACGGGAGATCTCAACCCAAAATCCGTCTTCCCAACATTTATTTTATGTCCAGAAAACGGGTGAAACGAAGTTGAATTTCTTCCCCTCTGACCAGCATGGGGAGAGAATACTGAAATTTGCTGACAACATAAAAGTATGGAGTTTGACAACAGCGAGGAAGACTAAAAGACTTCAGGCGGACATTGATAAGTTAGCAGAATGAGCAGACAGATGGCACATGCAATTTAGAAGTGTAATACAATGGAAAAATGTTGAGGATGAACAGAGAGACCTAGGAGTTCAAATACAAAATTGTCTTAAAGTACAAGTGCAGGTGCATTAAGTCATAAAAAGGCCAATAGCATTTTGGATTTTATAAATAGGGGCATAGAATACAAGAGTAAAGGTGTCACGAAAACTTGTACAAGACAATGCACAGGCGATAGAGTGAATGCCATATTAGGCTCCTCATTATAGAAAGAACATTAAAGCCATAGAAAGTGTCCAGCATAGATTTACCAAGACAATGCTGGGGATGGTAAACAGGATGAGGAGAGACTTGAAAAACTGGGACTATTTCCACTGGGGCAGAGAAGGCTAAGATAGACTTAATTGAGGTTTTTAAAACTATGAAGGATTTTGATGGGGTGAGTAGGGGAAAAACTATCATTTTTGGTTGGGGAGTCAGTGATGGAGGGTCATCAATTTAAGATTGTTGCGAAGAGTGACGAGGGAAGTTAGGCAACATTTCTTTATGCAGAGGATTGTTGGAACATGCAATACTTTAACCACAGAGTGTGGTTGAGGCAAGTATCATTAATTTATTTTAAGGCAAAAGTACATAAACATTTGAAGCATAGTGAAGAGATAGTACTGGGGGAGACACGAAGGCTGTGGGATTCGTTTTGGACTGCTACAGCAAACAGTCAGTAGATACAATGGACTAAATTGCATTCTTCTGCGCCAAAACTGTCTATAGTCCTAGGACTGCACTAGGAGAGATAGTTGTCCTTTATCACAATACTGGCAAAGCGGAGTAACAGCTGATATAAATTTCTCATTAAAATAAGAAAGACTGGAGAGAAAATGTACTGATGGATATGGTGGGAATTTTGATGGATAGCAGCATTGTAATTTTGATCATCATCTTGTATGAGAACTCTGGATTATTTGGGTGGAACTTCGGGCATCATCTTATCTCTGGTTCACCTTAAACATGCATATTTAGGGTACCTTTTCCTGGAACTTAATTATGCCTCAGGAAGAGATTTTGAAATGGGTCTGCACCCATTATTTGATTTTGACTAGTAGTTGCAGTTATAGAGGTTCAGCTTTGCTGCACTTTATCCCTTTCCTCATACTATTCTTTTGCTTAATAATTTTTTCCTTGGTAAAAAGCATAATAATTAATTTTGGATTATGTGTGAGCAATGAGGCTCCAATCAAGGGGTATAGATGATGTTCTAAATGACAGGAATTAGGCATGAGTGATTTATGAAATTATCGAAACCTCTAGAATTTATTAATTATCAAATGTCCTTTATTAATATGGTCTCAATAACATGCTAATGACAATTAAAATGAAAATTATGGAAGATTATATTGTGATGTTAATACTGGCACATGATTCACATGCGGGTCCAAAGTAGGCCCTAGATGATGGAGCAAGATGCAAGGGTTGAATGGCCTTTTTAATGTTTGTACATTCTTCTATTCTATATATAGATTTTTCAGTTTTGAAGCCAAACTATTGGGCTCGTGATCAGAATAGTTTGCCCAAATAAATTCCTCATCTGTGAATATACCCCCTATGTAAAAGGAAAATCTAAAATTATTTTCCATCTACATTGCCATGAGGGGATTTGTTAACACTCAAATACTTGGTTAAAGAAATCCTCTTTAATTCAAATAAATATGATTTATCAGTAAATGAGGTGTCTCGTGTTTTTTCAATGACATAAAGCATTGTACGTACAGTGGCACAGAGGCATTATTATCTTTACTCCATCTCAGTTAAGTTGTTTCTTAGGTTGCTGGCTCGCTGTGCTCTCTGCAAAGGCTAAACTTATTAATTTCCACAGAATCCTCTATTTGGTGATACACAGGTATGCCTTTGGGAATGTTCCAATTTATTAGTGTTGAATCTCACTTAATAGCAAATGTCCTTTAGGAACACACAGTGAGGTCAAGGTAAGAATAGGGGGGCACAACAGCTATTAAAGCTGCCCATAATAGAAATGGAGGGAGCAAGTTACAGAACTCAGAGCGCTTTTTTCAGTGAAGCTGCTTTGAAAATGCTGCTGTGCAAGGTCCTCGAAAGAAGGGTGGTCCTTTTTGGAACTGAGGGGCACCCTGCAGTCAAGCGCAGTGCTGCAGCGGCCTGAATGAAGGTGGCAGACATATCAATATTATTTCACCTGGAAAACAAACCAGCGATCAAGCGAGAAATAAATCCGGTCTCAGGAATGTTCCCAGGATAAGTATTGCTCCCATTTTGTTTACTTGTGAAGATACATTGCTTAGCAAAATTGTACAACGCTTCAATGTAAATTTGGTGCAGCATCACTGAGGGCGAAATCCCAGCACTTGGCCACGTGTTTTCCAAATGCACAGGTTTTCCCAGGTTTTAAAAAGGCACTCTGCACTGTCATAATGAATCATTTGCTTTATATCCCATATTAAATGTGTCAAACAACAAACACAAAGCACTGTCTGCATGAGGTAAACACTAACTTAATGTGACTACAGCTTTAGACACATAATTAACACACATCTAACCCTTTGTCATCTGCTTTCAGCAGAAGGCTGCACATAACCAGTGCCAGTGGATGGAGGGATGGGGCATCAGTTTATGTATGACCCTCAACTTATTATAAAGAGAGTTCCTGGAGGTTCTGGGTATAGAAGCAGTAGATTAAGCGGAGGGAAATGTTGCAGGCCTCCCCCAAGCTCATAGCTAGCATCACCTTTTGCTGTTCATTCTTTATCTCCTTTATTCCCTGATTCAGGCACTTCCACACACAAGCATACGCTGCAGTATAGTACACTGGATTATCTTTCTATGTGAGCTTTATCAAGGATGTCCTAAATTCTTCTCTTTTGCTCCTTTAGGTTCCCAAAAGGAGGTGGCAGAGCCCAATGTGCAGATTCACAGTATCCTGTGTCATCCACTCACACAGTGGCAAGCACAATCACTGATAGATCCAAGATACTAAGTTGCTGACTTGGTACCCATGGCTGGAAGCCAGCTCTAGGATTTTTCAGCTGCAAACCTAATGGGTTTGCTTACAAAAGCAGCTCAGCATCAGCAGTTCATGCAATCATTTGAAAGTGTGTCAAACAACCTCTGCAGTTTGGGGCATCTATAAAGGAGTCCATATCTGTGCAGTGCTGCATAACCACCTGACAAGGCCATTCCTGGTCCTAATCTCAAGCATAGCTTCCATCACAAATGCTTTGACTGGTGCTCTAGTGACCTTAAGCTCCAACCTGTACCAATTTGTCTTGTCTGGATTCACCATTAGAAGAAATCAGATTGAGACAGCCATAATACATGGCTTCAAAGCCTCATTGCTGCCCAGTGGTTGGCGCCCACACAGAATGCTGGCCCTGCTGAGGATGTGTCCAGTACAAGGGAATCACAGAATCACAGAAACCCCACAGTGCAGATAGAGGCCATTTCGGCCCATCGAGCCTGCACCGACACATATCCCACCCGATCCCCGTAACCCCTACACCAACACATATCCCACCCTATCCTTGTAACCCCACGTATTTAATCCCCCTAACACTAAGGGTCAATTTATCATAGCCAATCAACCTAACCCGCACATCTTTGGACTGTGGGAGGAAACCGGAGCACCCGGAGAAAACCCACGCAAACACGGGGCGAATGTGCAAACTCCACACAGACAGTCACCCGAGGCCGGATTCGAACCCGGGTCTCTGGCGCTGTGAGGCAACAGTGCTAACCACTATGCCACCGTGCTGCCTGTGGTGGGAGGTAGCAAGGCTGATGTAGATATCAAATGAAGAATGATGCATTATTCCATTCCCACTAAACTTAGGATCTGCGACATTTCTTCCTCGCCCCCAAGCTAACTGATATTGTAAATTGTTCCCTCTCCTCAGGCATTGTCGTTTCCAGTAACTCCCTCTTTGGAACTCTCCAGTCAGATTTCTACCCCTCCACGGCGCATGTCGCTACAGGGCCATGACGGACCCAGCATAACGAGTACTAGACCACCTTAACCCTAGGGCAGATATTATCATTCAGCAGCCATTCAGCTCACTTCTTCCTTCCACTGGCAAAACATTTTCAAGGAGCACACAGTTAACAAGTAAAAGACGAGCAGCATGTACGGTCACAAAGGGAAGACATTGAGGTAAAACAGTAAACACAACTGCACCATACAATGTTAGGGTAAAAAAAAACTGGCATAACGAGAACTGTAATGTATCCTGAGACGTCTTTTGGGATGGGACATAGTAAGATTGTTGGAAGAAATGCTGTTGTCCTAATATAAAGCTATGATTAATGGTGGTGATGATTTTAGGCACTTAACTGAATGTTATCTATTAGAGTCTGCCTTAAGACTCTTCCTAAGTGATTGTTTGGCTGTGCAGATATATCTTCTGACTCTTGGTCCTGGTCTTCTTCAGCCACTGGTTAACCCGACTGTCTTTTTCTGACCTCAACATGTCAAGATCCCTTTAAAAGCAAAGTTGTGTCGCTGTGTACTTTACATGGGGAAACAGTTGATATGAGCAGTGCAGGCAAACAAGGCATCTGTGACCTGCATAATTTAACTGTGCAGTGCTGGTTGAGAGATTTGGTAAACAACTCCAGCAGGAAGGACACAGTGGTGTCAAGGTTCAAGGCAACAGTTACCTTGACAGTCACAGGTGCACCGGTCAATGAAGTGCTCTTTAGGTCACGGTGCAGGAGTACACACAGTTTTGTGAGAGTTTCTTTGGTGAAATGTAGTCTCTGCATGCAGATTTCTTTGGAGATGCCTAGGTGTGTTTATCTGGCTCACTAAAGCATGTGATGGTACTCTATAAGGTCAGGTACTAACTGATCATCTAAAACTGCAGCACAACTTTTGGCATGCCTCCTCTTATTCTCCTCCTTCTCCATCACAAGGTGCAAATACAAATGAACGGCCATATAGATATCCATAGCCCACAATGGAATATCACTGGGGCAAGTGGCTCAGATAGCAGAGGGGGTCCAGTTTTAAAAAGACCCCAGTAAGCCCCCTTTCTTGCAAAGCGGTTAAACAGGTTATAACCTAAAATGTTAAACAGCAAAACAGAACACTCAAATAGGTACAAACAATCACAGTAGCTGCTGCCAGTAATGCAATTAACTTTAAGAAAGAGAACCCAACATATGGAAAGGGTCCATGTGATGCCAAACATCTAGAGGTAGAGTTTCCGCTTTGGGCGCAATTAGAAATCCGGGCGCAAATTGCGCTAGTTTTCAGAAGTCCTTTTTTTTTTGCTCAAATTTCCACTCAAACTCATTTTGAATATCGCCGAACTTAAAATCTGCTATGAATCGGTGCAATCGGGCAGCATTTTAGAAAGTAATTTTTTTGCAGTAAAAAAAAATTCTTTGATATATTTAATTGGTGCAGTTTTATCAATACAGCTGAAAATAGGTTTATCACAGTGTCTAGTCCACCACCTGTGAGTAACCGGATTTTAAATAACTGAAAATGACTTCAGAAAAACTATACTGAACCATTCACTAGTTTCATTGGTGTACACTAGTCAGTTTCTTAGAAAATTAAGTTTAAAAAATATTTAAAAGCTTTTAAAAGGTGCCTATTAGTGTCCTTGCAACTAAAAAACCCCCAGTTTAATGTTAAGAGCCTACTCAAAGGGCTGCAAATGGGCACAATTAGCAGAAACTCACAGTGGTAATTCATTCGATCTGGAGGCGTGGCCAGGTTTGTGGGCGGGGCCGGTTTCCAGCGCAATGTTTTCTAAAGCTAGTGCAAAAGGTTGCGGAAACTCGATCTGCGCTGGATATAATTTGCGCTTGAAATTCCTCGATCTTTTGTGCAGGTCTGGCTGACTTCGGGCGAATTGCGCTGAAAAAATCCCAGCGCAACCTAACGGGGAGGAAGCGGAGTGCCAGTATTAACTTGGGGTAGTGGAAAAGAAAGTGGCACCATTAACTGAGAAAGGAGGAAGAGAATTGTAGGACCAGAGAAATTTACAGCTTAGAGGGAAACCATTCAGCACATCACGCCCACGATGGCTCTTTGCTCAAGCTATCAAAAACTAATCTACTGCCCTTCTTTCTCATGATAGCGCTGTATCTGCCTCTACTTCAAAAGTAAGATGCAATGGTCTCTGCCTCAACTACTCTGTATTCTATGTTCTAGCAATTATCTGTGTAAAGAGATCTCTTCCAAACTCTCTTATTGCTCTATTAGATCTCTTAGACCAATTTTAGATTGATGACCCCTGGTCACTTCCTCAACAAGAGGAACTAGTTTTTCCCCTATTCACCAAAACAAAACCCTTCATAATTTTACAAGCCTCCAGTAATCTGAGAAAAATGGACGTCGAGCCAAAGAAGGAGATAGTAGGAGGGGTGACTAAAAACTTGATCAAAGAGGTGAGTTTTTAATGAGGGCCTTAAAGGAGAGGAAGATGGAGGAGACAAGAGGTTTAGGGAGAGAATTCCAGAGTGTAAGGCCTAGATGGCTGAAGGGGCGTGGGGAATGCACAATAGACCAGAGCTGGAGGAACCCAGAGCTCTCAGAAGGTAGATGGGCTGGAGGAGGCTACAGAGATCAGATGGAGCAAGGATAATAGGGTTTTAAACATGAGAATGAGAATTCTAAATTTGAGGTGTTGGGGGGGCCTGAAGTCAATGTAGGTCAGCGATCACTGGGGTGATGCATGAGTGGGACTGAGTGTAGGATAGGATAGGGGCAGCAGGTTTTGGCATGACTTGAAATTTATGGAGGTTGAAGGATGCAAGATTCTCCAGGAGAGCATTGGAATAGTTGAGACTAGAGATGACAAGGCAGGATCGTTCTTTTATTTGAGTTTTGTACTGGGTGTCCAGAGTAACT